>NC_134361.1:94993716-96193716 GCF_048569485.1 Anomaloglossus baeobatrachus | reverse complement strand
CTAGAGACCCTGTCTGGAGCTCTCATAGAATTGACTCATTTCGATTGCATATTCTTGGAACAGATGTAAAGCTTCTGTCTCTCAATCCAACTGAAAAAGACGAAGGGCATTTTGTGGACAGAATGGATTCACCAAGAGACATTCCCATGACTTTTCTATCTTCTCTAATTTGATGGCAGCCGACATAGTCCAAGAGTGCACCCTCCTGCACTTGATAAGGATTTGTGAACTGGTTGCCCGCTGTCCTCACAGTGTTAAATATTGTTCCAAAAAGCTCAGTGTAAATCAATGATGCTTTAATTCACAACAAGCCATTGGCATCCCATTTGGCTGTCACACACCTGTACCAGAAGGAACTGTACAGCACAGACCCCTTAAAATGGACAGTTAGCTATATCCTCACAAGGTTTTACCTTATATCTGATTCAGAGCATTATAGTTACCAGTTAGACTTGAGGGACCTCTGTTTTCATAACTTTGACACTATAAAACCCAAGAGAAAAACACTAACTGATCATACACCCTATAATAAAGAAAATAAGTAAATAGTAGTAGTACCCTTAAATAACATAGGATATTTGGTTACCACTGTTTGATCAGAAAGAGAAAAAAACAACCCACCACAACAAGGTGTACCCAGTCGGGACGGTCCTACTCTAGTATTAAAACCTCATGCCGGCGTCACACGGGACGATCTATCATGCGATCGCACGAGCGATCGTACCCTCCCCCGTCGTTTGTGCGTCACGAGCAATTAGTTGCCCGTGGCGCACAAAGTCGTGAACCCCTGTCACACGTACTTACCTCCCAGACGACCTCACTGTGGTCGGCGAACATCCTCTTCCTGAAGAGAGAGGGACGTTTGGCATCACAGCAACATCACACTGAGGCTGGCCAATAAAAGCGGAGGGGCGCAGATGAGCGGGACGTAACATCCCGCCCACCTTCTTCCTTCCACATTGCCGGCGAGATGCAGGTAAGCTGTGTTCATCGTTCCTGTGGTGTCACACGGAGCGACGTGTGCTGCCACGGGAACGATGAACAACCGGAGCACAGAAGGAGGACCGACTTTTTGAAAATGAACGACGTGTCAACGAGCAACGATAAGGTTAGTATTTTTGCTCATTCACAGTCGTTCCTAGGTGTCACACGGTATGATATGTCTAACGATGCCGGATGTGCGTCACTAACGACGGGACCCCGACGACATATCGCTCGATATATCGTACCGTGTGACGCCAGCATTACGGTGTGTCAGAGACATCAATGTGAATAAGGGCAGAGACGCACAGTGATCCAATTACAGCCACCTGTCCATGCGAAGCTATATAGAGGAAGTGCCTAGCTCAGAGAGAGGAACCACACCCTCATTTGTACAGAGTACAAAAAAAATGTGAAATGTAGGACCAGCCCGGACTGGGTACACCTTGATGTGGTGAATTGCTTTTTACGCTTTTTGATTAAACAGTCTTAACCAAGTACCCTATGTTAATTACATTTACTACTATATACTTATTTACTTTATTGTATGGTATATGCTCATTTTGTGTTTTTCTCTTCAATTTTGTCTGTGAAATGGCCATGGTCTGAAACTGCTCCTATTGCATGTATACTTATGCTGTGACTCATTTTTTTTATTTATTTTTTTTTAACACTATAAGTCTGACATTGGGGGTTTTATTTTCGGGTATTTCTGTGGGTGAGGAACTCTGGGCCATACACACACATTTATGGGAAAATATGTGGTTAATTTATATGAAGTTGGAGACTAAAATAAGAGTAATGCAAAAGACGTAATCGCTATGTTTTATTTGGAGATTTTAATTCACCTGCTACCAAACAAGACCATAAAATATTCAGAAACAATAAATTAAACAATGCTCTTGTTATCGAAAATGTTAAATATATACAATAATTAAAGTATTCCTGGAACTTTTCAAACCACACAGCCAATATACACTTGTTACAATTTATGTAGTTCATCTCAATTCAGTTGACTGCTTTATTGTAGACATCCATTAATATCTCTTGGTCTCAAAGCTTTTGTGGTTTCATAAAAAATGAGAACATTAGAGGACCAACTGTTATTCTTTTTAAAACACCATAAAAGATGTTCTGATATTTTATCTGCTAGCAATTGAACTTTTCTGCATTTCCCACCTCCAAGGTCATACAAAAGCCTTGGAGGTCATCACTTATGGAGATGTCACTTAGAAATATTTCAGCCATGCTGTATATTGCAGAAAGCATAGTCAGGCGAAGTTACCTTGGAGCAGAACATAAAGCAGTTTCAAACGCTTTCATTTTGGCAAATACAGGTATAACAGAGTTGAGTATTTCAAGTACAACAAAGCTATCTTTCTCATAGCAAACGCCTCTGAGGCAGAATGACTAAATCTGTGTAATATATGGACAGTGTAAACTTCGATTAGACAGTCTGAAAGTGCACTAAATTTATCACAGTAGTTTGTGCAGGAAGATAAATTTGCTACATATTTAGAAACTTTTGCCTTCTGTTGGTTGACTAACTTTTTTGCAACTTTTCCCCCTAATGTTGGTGAGGATCTCAGTCACGTCCGTTTATTCCCACTGCAAACCAATATGTTCTCAACTCCAAAAGGTCTGAAAAATGTTACATATATAGAGAATAGAAATGACAATTCACAGGCATGCTGGAACAGAAACGTTTCACTATTTAATGCAGAACAGCATTCTTATTGAGTGCTGATTTTAGTGCATCATAGTCTCCTCTATTCACCCCAATGCATTGCTAAAGCTTCTTGGTCAGTCATATGTAAACCTAATCCCTACTCACGGAGTTACAAGTGTTCGTTGACTTGTTCAATGAAATAATGGTGCATGTGTGCAGGGACACCTTGGGCAATGTCGCAGCAAGACATATAAAGCAAGCATTAAGTAGCCAGGGATTTCAGCTCCTATTGGCAGTAGGAAGAGGCACTGAGGACAAGATGGACTGGACATTGAGCAGTGGGGCTCAGCTCACCAGAGAAGTAAGTAGCAATATGAGTATTATTTGTTTTGCTTTTTTCAACATCTTACTTTTATTATGCTTTGGAGTCTGCAAATCAAATTTCCCAGTAACATCCACTTTGTTTTGAGAACCAGAATCTTGGCACATTAGATCCTCTTTAGTAGCAAGTGCTACTGTCATTAAATTCTTTCTAACTATGGTCCAGAGTCTCTCTACGGGTCCGCATGCTTCTTCACCTTCTTCCACAGTGCAATGTTGCAATGTGTATGACCCTTGCGAGCAAAAAACAAGAATTTTTTATGCTTTCTGTCTTGCTTCCAGTGCTGTGAGCACACATTTGTGCCGCCCCTGCGTCAGAAGCGGGCTGCTCGGATCCGGATCCGCGGTGGCTCGCGGGACATCCGGACCCGGGAATCATGTGGCCACTCAAATAAAGGGGGGCTATGTACAGGGGACGGTGTGGAAAGTTCGTGACGTCACCCGTGGTGTGTGTGGTAAGGGTAAAGTACCACCGCTGCGGCTGGGAGTACCCGGTGGCGATGCTGTGGGCAGCCAGGTGTTTAACCCCTCCATGGGTAGGGGGGGATGCCCCGGGACTCGGTGATGGTGTCGGGGAGGTGCCGTTGGGCCGGTAAGGGTTAATTGTGTACTCACTTAGTCCAATAATGCTGACGCTGACAACCGTGGTAAACCAAAGTTCTTGATGCCACTGTAGCAGGGAGGGAGCATGCCTGGATCCCGTGCCCGTTGGTGTGGCTTGTTAGCCTGTGACCTTGACCTTAGCAACTCTTTTTCTGTAGTTGGTCCCTTTCAGCTTAAAACTAAATGGGTCCCGGTCACCCGTATGGCTAACGGAGTGAGCTTGCTCTCAGGGTTCCCGCTTGGGATTTTCTGGACTAGGCAGTAGGAAAGTCCTATCCCTCTCGTTGAGCTAGTACCCCGATTTTGGAGCGGGTGGAGAACGGATCTTGAAGGCTCCGTCCTCATCGGGTGAATTACCAGGATGCCTGAAGCTACTTCCTTGCCTGGGGTCCACGTACCCCGTCGTGCCCTGGCCCCTGCCCGGTGATGGCACAAGACCGCTGGCTGTCCTCCTCGACAGTCCGTGCCCCTTGTCATGATCCCCTGCGACCGGGGTCCAGCTCCTACCAGGCCCAGACCAATGTCTGCCACCTAGTACACGAGGAGCCCAGCTCCTGACCTCTCCACTTGAGAGTCACCACTCAACACTACTCGTGTCCTAACACTCCTGACTTCCCTTTAACCAACCCCCCAAGTGGCCAGCCCTATTCCCTTCAGGCTGTCCACTGGTGTGTCTGGTGGGTGTGGTGCAGAGTGTTCCTAAGGTTTTGATTAGCTTGTTCTTAGCAACAGCAAAAGTCAGGGACCCGTAACCAAGGAGGAGATGGATATCATGCAGAAAGTAAGATTGCACAATACCCTGTGATGAACTGATAGGCCAGGGCATCACACATTCTAATTCCAAGTCTTGCTGGACAAGTTGAATGCTTCTGTAGTGCCCCACGGGGCCTCAGGGGTTACTCGTCACCGAGCCAGTGGTTTTTGTGGGGTTGTTGTGACTGGCCTGACCCGGCTCCGTGGCCCCGTCGGCTAAATGTAAAAACAGCTGCAAGGGTGTCCAGTGTAAAGGGGGATGGAGGGAGGGTGAAGGGTCCCTGGAAGGTGTCACCGGTTGCAGCGGTGACTGGGCTCTCGACCGCCGACCCATCCTACTGTTCCTCTCCCAGGGGCAGTGTTGGATTAGAATGGGGGATGCTTTGCAGCACCACCCATGGTGTGCGGCCAGGAATTTAGCCCCCGCTGCGAGATGTTGCTCTCCTCCGGGGTTGATGTTAACACAGCACAGATAGTCCAGCTTCCCATAGGTGGAGTGAGCCCCAGGGAGGATGAAGATGATGGGAACGGCTGATGGTGTCAAAGTGCGGGGCGGCAGCACCGGCAATGACAAGTACGACAAAGGGGGCTGTGGTTCAAAATTTTGTTTACTCAGTTTTTAAAGCTCCCCGGAGATGCCGCTTTCTGCCACCATGGGTGGACTCCAGCCGGTCTCGGGTGAATCGGAGGCAATCACTGGTGTCTGTAAAAATGTGTGAGACCTTCCTCCTTGCACTGACTTGCGGCTCCCCATGGCCTGAAGCAACTTGGGTACTCCGCTGTCTGTGTTAAGTGTCCTGCCCCATATGCAGGTGACGCGGGTCCTCGCCGTGAGGCCTAGCTGTAAACCCGACCCCGGATCCTATATATCACTGTGCTTCAGGAAAGTGGGTGGTGGGCAATGGGACATGAAATCCCCAACCCCTGCAGATTTTTTAGAGTTCATGAAGATTTCCCCAACCGAGGGTTGTGCACCCTGACTGCGCTGGCACTTTGGAAGCGGTTAAGCTCCCCCCCAGCTGCCATGTCTCCTTTGTCTCACCATCTCCACCGGTCGCCTCTGTCTCTCACCCTCTTTCAGTCTGGCCGGTCAAAGCTAAAGAGCTTCTGTGAAGCACTCTCTATAGTAGCCGTGGTAATGCAAGTCCTATGATGTTCTGGCACTCTCTCCTCCTTCCCGAGATAGCTCCCAGGCATGCATCCCCCAGAGGGGAGCTGGGTGTAACGCTTCCCCCAGGGGACCTGTTCTCCCCCAGGGAAACTGTTTGTCTCTTTCTACTCACTCACTGAGAGCAGCCCCAACCCTCTGGAATGATTCAGCAGTGCTGGGGAGTTACCCGTTGCTATGGTGCCCACCTGCAGTCTGGCTTCCTGTATGTGGTGACTCATGCTAGATGTTCTATGTAAGTGGCAGAAACCAGTGATTAACCTCTTCTCACCCGGGAGAGAATTACGAGTTAAAACAGATGCAATTCCCTGTGGCGACTTAGCCTCAGGGGCGCCACACTTCCATTCTGAGATTTGACTTATGCAGTCTGAGTTACTAAAACCGATGTAATTACTCACAAAATAACAATATGTTAGACCCTTTTTGTAGGCTGGTTGTGCTGTGCACCTAATTAGGAAGGGGAAAAGTTAATTGTTTACAAATGCCTATATTACAATATAGTGTGAGCCTCACTCAATGTGAAGATAGATTAATAAGTGGTCTGTGAGCAAGTCAAGATTAAAAACAGAAATTGTGAAAATAAGTTTAATACCTGTGAGTACTTAATTTTTACTTAAATTTTATTATTCTTTACAGGGGTTTTTTTTATTGGATAGTGGATAATAGGACTGGAGGTTTCCTACAGTGTACAGTTTGTCAAATTCATCCAAAACTGGAGCAAGTGCTCAAGAGTTAATACTCCTGTGTCAAAAGAGAGCATGTTGTTCACCTTAAAAAAGAAATCTACGACCCTAACTCATGTCATTTTTTTATTCATCAATTGTGCTTTTTTGTGTCACTAAATGCATCAATACTCTTGTTATAGTAACATAAACCTTTTATCATGCTGATAGCATCACTTGGTGTCTGATGCAGCAGCTCTGATGTTTACATTTATCACCTCCTTTCCCCAGGCTTACTGTGCTCTATTACTACAAGTTCAATCATGCATTGCAGTAGCCTGTGAGCCAGCACCTAGCACGCCCCCTCAATTCTTCACCCTGTGCTGCTGAAGATATTTGGGGATACCAAGTGTCAGTAATGCCCAGGGTAGGTACCAGCCCATCTAGCAATTGCCAAAGGGCCTGTATGGCCCTACCACTGTGTTTGTTATGTACATTTTGGTGCTTTTCAGCTGTATAGATCAGTGATGGGATTACCTAAACAGTTTGATTTTGAAATGCAGATTGCAGCACATCAGTAAACGTGTTGTCCTTGCTGTTACTTCTGAATGAAGTGGTCAGCTCAGCTTGTTTGAGGCAGACTAATTGTGTTTTCAGGAGGCATGATCAGGCAATCTGTCATTCACTCCAAGTGACTAAAAAATACGGTTGCACTTTGAAATGCTAAAGTATGACAACCATGAATCTAGGAATATAGATATGCACTACTGCAAATTGAAACCTAGGAAAAAATTGAGATATTTAGCAAACAAAAATGGCCATTTTCATATCTTCCCAGTAACCACACCAAGACATAACTCCCATACTTGGTACCTATTTTGAACTGAAGTCTCTCTCTGGGTTTAAAAAAACCTCCTGTGTATGGGTGAGTAAGAGCCTGCTATATAGCATAAAATCACCTGTGGCTAGTGAGGTAGGGGTGCACAGCCAAAAGGCATGACCCCCATTAATCTAGACAAAAAAGACTGACGGCACTCCCAAAATTGCAATGTCAACAGGTGCATAAAAAAAGACAGTTGCACTATGAAATGTTAAACTATGAAAACTATGAATGTAAGAGTATAGATATGCATTACTGCTTAAGGAAATCTAGGAAAAAATTGAGATATTTAGCATATTTCTACTTGCCCATACACAGGAGGTTTTTTACCTCCTATACTGGGTACCTACTTTGAACAGAAGCTTCTCTCTGGGTTTAAAAAAACCTCCTGTGTATGGGTGGGGGAAGATAACTCACAAGAATTGATAGGGACATATATATCATATATATACGCTGGGGCATAATCATTATAGGGGAGGCTGGGGCCTATATATCACTAGGGAGACTGAGGCATGTGAATCAATGGGCAGGATGGGGCGGCCTCTGCTGTCTTCATCTGTGGGATGGGAGTGAATCATGTACTTACTCCACTCACAAAGTACGTCCAGATGCTGTTTCTGGCTAGCACGAGGACATTGTCCTTCAGTGCATGTGCATGCAAAGCAGGAGGGGTTTAACCCCTTCACCCCCGGCCACTAAAACACCCTAATGACCGGGCCATTTTTTGCAATTCTGACCAGGGTCACTTTGACAGGTTATAACTCTGGAACGCTTCAACGGATCCTAGCGATTCTGAGATTGTTTTTTCGTGACATATTGTACTTCATGTCAGTGGTAAATTTAAACCGATAATTTTTGCGTATATTTGTGAAAATTTAGGAAATTTTGCAAAAATTTTGAAAATTTCGCAATTTTCAAACTTTGAAAATTTATGCCCATAAATCTGAGAGATATGTCACACAAAATAGTTACTAAATAAACTTTCCAACATGTCTACTTTACATCAGCGCAATTTTCGAAACAAATTTTTTTTTCGTTAGGAAATTAGAAGGGGTCAAAGGTCATCAGCGATTTCTCATTTTTCCATCAAAATTTAGAAAATAATTTTTTTTAGGGACCACATCACATTTGAAGTGACTTTCAGAGGCCGACGTGACAGAAAATACCCAAAAGTGACCCCATTCTAAAAACTGCACTCCTCACTCTGCTCAAAACCACCTCCAAAAAGTTTATTAACCCTTTAGGTGCTTCACAGGAAAAAAAGCAATGTGGAAGGAAAAAATGAAAATTTTACTTTTTAAACACAAAAATGTTACTTTAGCCATAAAATTTTCATTTTCACAAGGGAGAAAAGAGAAAGTACACCATACAATTTATTGTGCATTTTCTCCTGAGTACGCTGATACCCCATATGTGGTAAAAATCAATTGTTTGGACGCACAGCGGAGCTCGAAAGGGAAGGCGCGCCATTTGAATTTTTGAACGCAAAATTAGCTGCACTCATTAGCGGACGCCATGTCAGGTTTGAAGACCCCCTGAGGTGCCTATACAATGGAGCTCCCCCACAAGTGACCCCATTTTGGAAACTAGAGCCCTCAAATAATTTTTCTAGATGTTTGGTGAGCACTTTGAACACCTGGGGGCTTCACAGAAGTTTATGACGTTGAGCTGTGAAAAGAAAATAATTTTTTTTTTACCACAAAACGGTTGCTTCAACTAGGTAGCTTTTTTTTCCACAAGGGTATCAGGAAAAAATGCACCATAAAATGTTTTGTGCATTTTCTCCTGAGTACGCAGATACCTCATATGTGGTGGAAATCAAATGTTTGGACACACGGCAGTGCTCGGAAGGCAAGGAGCGCCATTTGAAATTTTAAGTGCAAAATTAGCTGCACTCATTAGCGGACGCCATGTCGGGTTTGAAGACCCCCTGAGGTGCCTAAACAATGGAGCTCCCCCACAAGTGACCCCATTTTGGAAACTAGAACCCTCAAATATTTTTTCTAGATGTTTGGTGAGCACTTTGAACACCTGGGGGCTTCACAGAAGTTTAGAACGTTGAGCCGTGAAAAGAAAGAAATTTTTTTTTACCACAAAACGGTTGCTTCAACTAGGTAGCTTTTTTTCCACAAGGCTTTCAGGAAAAAATGCACCATAAAACGTATTGTGCATTTTCTCCTGAGTACGCAGATACCCCATATGTGGTGGAAATCAAATGTTTGGACACACGGCAGTGCTCGGAAGGCAAGGAGCGCCATTTGAGTTTTTGAGTGTAAAATTAGCTGCACTCATTAGCGGACACCATGTCGGGTTTGAAGACCCCCTGAGGTGCCTAAACAATGGAGCTCCCCCACAAGTGACCCCATTTTGGAAACTAGAGCCCTCAAATATTTTTTCTAGATGTTTGGTGAGCACTTTAAACACCTGGGGGCTTCACAGAAGTTTAGAACGTTGAGCTGTGAAAAGAAAAAAATTGTTTTTTACCACAAAACTTTTGCTTCAACTAGGTAGCTTTTTTTTCACAAGGGTATCAGCAAAAAATTCACCATAAAATTTATAGTGCATTTTTTCCTGAGTACGCAGATACCTCATATGTGGTGGAAAGTAATTGTTTGGGCGCATGGCGGGGCTCAGAAGAGAAGGAGCGCCATTTGACAGCAAAATTGGTTGGAATCATTAGCGAACGCCATGTCACGTTTTGGAGACCCCCTATGGTGCCTAAACAGTGGAGCTCCCCCACAAGTGACCCCATTTTGGAGACTAGACCCCTCAAGGAGTTTATCTAGATGTTTAGCGAGCCCCAAGGGGCACCACAGAAGTTGATAATGTTGAGCCATGAATACAATTTTTTTTTTTTCATTACAAAACTGTTACTTGAACCAGGTAGCTTTTTTTTCACAAGGGTATCAGGAAAAAATGCACCATAAAACGTATTGTGCAATTTCTCCTGAGTATGCAGATACCTCATATGTGGTGGAAAGTATTTGTTTGGGCGCATGGCGGGGCTCAGAAGAGAAGGAGCGCCATTTGACAGCAAAATTGGTTGGAATCATTAGCGGACGCCATGTCACGTTTGGAGACCCCCTATGGTACGTAAACAGTGGAGCTCCCCCACAAATTACCCCATTTCGGAACTAGACCCCTCAAGGAATTTATCTAGATGTTTGGTGAGCCCCTTGTACCCTCAGGGGCTCCACAGAAGTTGATAACGTTGAACCGTGAAAATTATTTTTTTTTTTTTTAACCACAAAATTTTTGTATCAACCAGGTAGCTTTTTTTTTTACAACGGTATCAGGAAAAACTGCACCATAAAACGTATTGTGCAATTTTTCCCGAGTACGCAGATACCTCATATGTGGTGGTAAGTAATTGTTTGGGCGCACGGCGGGGCTCAGAAGAGAAGGAACGCCATTTAACTTTTCAAACACACAGACGCGGTGCACTGATCGGCTGCTGCAGGATGCACGGTCGGATGAGATACAAAAAGCGTTGGGGATGCGGAAAAAAAAAAGGTCACGCCAAAAATTGAGCAGGGATGCAGATCCGTTATGTGCATCCCTGATCAGCGCTTGGCGGGACGCACGGACGGATGCAATACAAAAAGCGTCGCAAATACGGAAAAAAGTCACGCCAAAAATTGAGCAGGGATGCCGATCCGTTATCTGCATCCCTGATCAGCGCTCGGCGGGACGCACGGACAGATGCGATACAAAAAGCTTCGTGAATACGGAAAAAAGTCACGCCAAAAACTGACCACGGATGCAGATCCGTTATCTGCATCCCTGATCAGCGCTCGGCGGGACGCACGGACGGACGCGATACAAAAAGCATCGCAAATACGGAAAAAAGTCACGCCAAAAATTGAGCAGGGATGCCGATCCGGGGGGCAGATTATTTTTTTTTTTTAACCACAAAGTTTTTGTATCAACCAGGTAGCTTTTTTTTTTTACAACGGTATCAGGAAAAACTGCACCATAAAACGTATTGTGCAAATTTTCCCGAGTACGCAGATACCTCATATGTGGTGGAAAGTAATTGTTTGGGCGCACGGCGGGGCTCAGAAGAGAAGGAACGCCATTTAACTTTTCAAACACACAGACGCGGTGCACTGATCGGCCGCTGCAGGATGCACGGTCGGATGAGATACAAAAAGCGTTGGGGATGCGGAAAAAAAAAAAAGGTCACGCCAAGAATTGAGCAGGGATGCAGATCCGTTATGTGCATCCCTGATCAGCGCTTGGCGGGACGCACGGACGGATGCAATACAAAAAGCGTCGCAAATACGGCCAAAAAAGTCGCGCTCGGCGGGACGCACGGACAGATGCGATACAAAAAGCTTCGTGAATACGGAAAAAAGTCACGCCAAAAACTGACCACGGATGCAGATCCGTTATCTGCATCCCTGATCAGCGCTCGGCGGGACGCACGGACGGATGCGATACAAAAAGCGTCGTGAATACGGAAAAAAGTCACGCCAAAAACTGACCACGGATGCAGATCCGTTATCTGCATCCCTGATCAGCGCTCGGCGGGACGCACGGACGGACGCGATACAAAAAGCGTCGCAAATACGGAAAAAAGTCACGCCAAAAATTGACCACGGATGCAGATCCGTTATCTGCATCCCTGATCAGCGCTCGGCGGGACGCACGGACGGACGCGATACAAAAAGCATCGCAAATACGGAAAAAAGTCACGCCAAAAATTGAGCAGGGATGCCGATCCGGGGGGCAGATTATTTTTTTTTTTTAACCACAAAGTTTTTGTATCAACCAGGTAGCTTTTTTTTTTTACAACGGTATCAGGAAAAACTGCACCATAAAACGTATTGTGCAAATTTTCCCGAGTACGCAGATACCTCATATGTGGTGGAAAGTAATTGTTTGGGCGCACGGCGGGGCTCAGAAGAGAAGGAACGCCATTTAACTTTTCAAACACACAGACGCGGTGCACTGATCGGCCGCTGCAGGATGCACGGTCGGATGAGATACAAAAAGCGTTGGGGATGCGGAAAAAAAAAAAAGGTCACGCCAAGAATTGAGCAGGGATGCAGATCCGTTATGTGCATCCCTGATCAGCGCTTGGCGGGACGCACGGACGGATGCAATACAAAAAGCGTCGCAAATACGGCCAAAAAAGTCGCGCTCGGCGGGACGCACGGACAGATGCGATACAAAAAGCTTTGTGAATACGGAAAAAAGTCACGCCAAAAACTGACCACGGATGCAGATCCGTTATCTGCATCCCTGATCAGCGCTCGGCGGGACGCACGGACGGATGCGATACAAAAAGCGTCGTGAATACGGAAAAAAGTCACGCCAAAAACTGACCACGGATGCAGATCCGTTATCTGCATCCCTGATCAGCGCTCGGCGGGACGCACGGACGGACGCGATACAAAAAGCGTCGCAAATACGGAAAAAAGTCACGCCAAAAATTGACCACGGATGCAGATCCGTTATCTGCATCCCTGATCAGCGCTCGGCGGGACGCACGGACGGACGCGATACAAAAAGCATCGCAAATACGGAAAAAAGTCACGCCAAAAATTGAGCAGGGATGCCGATCCGTTATCTGCATCCCTGATCAGCGCTTGGCGGGACGCACGGACGAATGAGGTGTAAAAATGGACAGGATACAAGAAAAAAATAAAAAAAAGTTATACTCACAGTACCAAGAGGATCACTGAACAGAAGAGCTGCAGAGGAACAAGAAGGCAGTGAGATGGACAGCTTTACAGGAGCAGCAGGCAGGACGTTGGACAGATCAGCAGAAGGACCCAGCGATGGAGGCAGATGTGATCGGGCCAGTGAAGACCTCGGACAAGCCCGTGAAGGCAGGTAAGAGGACGTCGGGCGGGCAGAGGGGGATGGGGGGGATGGGGATGGGGAGAGGGGGGGGCAGATGGGGGGGGCAGAGGGAGAGCAGAGGGGGCGGAGAAGCAAAGGCAGAAGGAACCTTGGAAGCAGAATAGAGATGACAGAGGAGGCAGGCAGATCGCGTGGGGAGCAGATCGGGATGCCGGGGGGCAGATCGGGGCGTAGGGGGGAAGATCGGGGCGTAGGGGGGCAGATCGGGGGGGCACGGGCAGGGGCCTTCACGGGAGCACGCAGGGGCCTTCACGGGAGCGCGCAGGGGCCATCGCCGGAGCGCAATACTTACCATTGGAGCAGGCGCGGTGACAGCAGAGGCGGCGTCTGCGGCGGCGGCAGCAGCGGTGGCGTGGTACCAAAAGTACCAGCCACTCCACGCTGCAGACATGTTGGGGGAGGGTCCCCAGACCAGGACAGGCCTGGGGAGGGCGGCCACCCACAGATCAGACCGCCCCACTGCACACTGATTGGAGTGATTGCGTGTCATAGCACGATCGCTCCAATCAGTGCTGCAGGGGCTGGGGGCGACATGTTTGAGATCCACCTATGATCTGCTGTAGCTGCTACGGCATCTCATAGCTGGATCTCCCAGTCTCGCACTAATTCCGGCATTATTTTTGCCGAAATTAGTGCGAACGATGTGGTTGGCGGTTCAGATTTGATGCCACCCCCCCCTGGGGTCAAGCAAAGGTCCCCTGCTGTAAGAAACAGCAGGGGACATCATTTGAAAGCCGTTGCTATGGCCACGGCAATCAAATGAAGTTTAGGCAGTAAAATTACGTCCCTGGTCGTTAAGTCACGTTAAAATAGGATGTAATTTTACTGCCCGCGGTCGTGAAGGGGTTAAAGGACCAACAGCTAGCAAACTGGCCTGTGTCTGCTGAAAATATCATTGCAGGCTGCAAGTTGCTTGCGAGATGGATGTTCCCAACCCTTGCAATAAAGCATTACATTTACATTTTGGGAGACTGCTGTTTATACATCACAATGGAGACACTGAGACTGCTGTATATACAGTACATCACATAGAAGATGCTGGAGCTGGTGTAAATACATCACATAGGTGATGCAGGGGCTAGACTATAAACATTATGGTTGACACTGAGTATGCAGCATATACATCACAGTAAACACTGAGGCTGAAACATTTACTACACAGGAAACATTGGGGTTGCAGCATATACGTCACAGGAGATACTGGGAGCATATACATCATAGGAGATGCTGGGGGCATATACATTACAGGAGATGCTGTATATATATATATATATATATATATATATATATATTACATTCCAGAGGTTTTCAATGGGGTTCAGGTCTGGAGATTGGGCTGGCCAGCTGGCCATGACAGATTTTTAAAATGGTGGTCCTTCATCCACACATTGATTGACCTAGCTGTGTGGCATGGAGCATTGTTCGGTTGGAAAATAGCCTGAGCAGAAGGAAACAACTCTTTTTCCAGGATAATCTGGTATGCAGCTTGATTCATACGTCCTTCACAAGTTTAATCTGCCCAATTTCTAGAGTAAGGTAATATTCTCTTATGAGTCTAATTTTCAGCTTTGCCAAACACCTGGTCATCTAATGGTTAGACGAAGACCTGGAGAGGCATACGAGCCACAGTGTCTTGCACCCACTGTAAAATTTGGAGGAGGATCGTTGATGATCTGAGATGCGTCAGCAAGGCTGGAATTGGGCATATCAGATTAAACTTTGCAAAGGTTGTATGAATCAAGTCGCATACAAGGTTATCCTGGAAAAAGACTTGCTTCATTCAGCTCAGGCAATGTTCCCCAACTCTGAGGACAATGCACCATGCCACACAGCTAGGTCAATCAATGTGTGGATGAAGGACCACCACATCAAAACCCTGTCATGGCCTGCCCAGTCTCCAGACCTGAACCCCATTGAAAAACTCTGAAATATAATCAAGAGGAAGATGGACAGTCACAAGCCATCAAACAAAGAACTACTTAAATTTTTGCACCAGGAGTGGCATAAGGTCACCCAAAAGCAGTGTGACAGACTGGTGGAAAGCATGCCAAGACGCATGAAAGCTGTGATTAAAAATCATGGTTATTCCACAAAATATTTATTTCTGAACTCTTCCTGAATTAAAACATTATTAGTATTGTTGTTTCTAAATGATTATGAACTTGTTATTTTTGCATTATTTGAAGTGTCTGCACTGCATTTTTTTTGTTATTTTGACCATTTCTCATTTTCAGAAAATAAATACAAATGTATTGCTTGGAAATTCGGAGACATGTTGTCAGTAGTTTATAGAATAAAAGAACAATTTACATTTTACTCAAAAATATACCTACAGTGGGGAAAAATAAAGTATTTAGTCAGCCAACAATTGTGCAAGTTCTCCCACTTGGTTGGAGGAATGGGCCAACATACCAGCAACAGCGTGTGCCAACCTTGTGAAGACTGACCAACAAAGGATATATAACAAAATATGGAGATGAACTTTTGCTATTGACCAAATACTTATTTTCCACCATAATTTTCAAAAAAATCTTGCCAAAACAGACAAGGTGATTTTATGGATTTGTTTTCTCATTTTGTCTCTCATAGTTGTGGTCTACCTATGATGTCAATTACAGGCCTCTCTCATCTTTTTAAGTAGGAGAACTTGCACAATTTGTGGCTGACTACATACTTTTCCCCCATTGTATAAAGATAAAAATCAGAAAAACTGACAATTTTGCAGTGGTCTCTTAATTTTTCTATCTATATGTATGTAATTTTGTATTTTGTATTTTGCTCTATCTATCTATCTATCTATCTATATCATAGGAGATGCTAGGACAAATACATTACAGGAGATGCTGGGGCATATATATATATATATATATATATATATATATATATATATATATATATATATATACAGTATATATCTGATCATGAAGGACCCTTGTAAAGGAACAATTCCATCCAACTATCGTCCAATAACCTGCCTTACAATGACATGGAAACTCCTGTCAGGCATCATAGCCACCAAGCTACAGAACCATATGAATCAGTACATGAATCCAGCTCAGAAAGGCATTGGGAACAACACCAGAGGCTCTAAGCACCAGCTGCTAGTGGATAGAGCAGTCGCTCAAGACTCAAGATCCAGACAGACCAATCTCAGCACAGCCTGGATTGACTATAGGAAAGCCTATGACTCAATGCCACACACATGGATCTGTGAATTCTTGGCTCTCTACAATGTCAATAGGAAATTAAGAACCTTCCTCAGCAACTCAATGGGGCTATGGAGGACAACACTGGAAGTCAACTCAAGGCAACTAGCACAAGTGTCCATCAAATGTGGCATATACCAAGGTGATGCACTATCCCCATTGCTGTTCTGCATAGGCTTAAATCCCCTCAGTCAGATAATAACAGAGTTTGGCTATGGATACAAGTTCAAGAGTGGAAGCATCATCAGCCACCTACTCTACATGGATGACATCAAGCTGTATGCGAAAAATGAACGAGACATTAGTTCACTGATCCACATGACCAGGATATACAGCGAAGACATTGGGATGTCCTTCGGACTGGAGAAGTATGGCCAGCTGGTCATAAAGAGAGGCAAAGTAGTAAAGACTGATGGAGTAGAACTACCGGCAGGGCACATAGCAGATGTACAAACCTGCTACAAGTACCTTGGCATCCCACAGGGATACGGTAACCATGATGAGGAGGCAAGGAAAGCAGCAACATGCAAATACCATCAAAGGGTAAGACAGGTCCTAAAGAGCCAGCTCAATGGGAAGAATAAGATCCGCGCCATCAATACATATGCTCTGCCAGTTATCAGATACCCTACTGGCATAGTGTGTTGGCCAAAAGAAGAAATGGAAGCTGCAGATGTGAAGACCCGATAGCTCCTCACAATGCATGGTGGTCTCCACCCCAAGTCAAACACCCAAAGATTGTATACCAACAGAAAGGAGGGTGGTCGAGGCTTGATAGGTGTCCAAGCCACCATCATGGATGAAACAAGAAGTATCCAGGAATAAATCAGAAAAATGGCACCAAAAGATGAAATGCTGAAGGAGAGCCTAAGACAGCAACAACAACAGTCCGAGAAGGAAGAACAAGAACATGAAGTGCCATGGCAAGACAAGCCGCTGCATGGGATGTACCGTAGACAGATAATGGAGGTGGCTGACATGAAGAAATCCTACCAATGGCTGGAGAAAGCTGGACTCCAGGACAGCACAGAGGCACTAATCATTGCAGCACAAGAGCAGGCGCTAAGTACCAGATCCATAGAAGCAGGGATCTACCACACAAGACAAGACCCAAGGTGTAGACTATGTAAAGAAACCACGGAAACAATCCAACATATAGTGGCAGGATGCAAAATGCATGCAGGAACAGCGTACACCGAACGCCACAACCAAGTAGCGGGAATTGTATACAGGAATATCTGTACAGTGTATGGGCTAAGTCCCCCTACGTCCAGGTGGGAGACCCCAGAAAAAGTGGTGGAGAATGAAAGGGCTAAAATCCTGTGGGACTTCAAGATCCAGACAGATAAGCAAGTGGTAGCTAACCAACCAGATATCGTGATAGTAGTCAAGGGTCAGAAGACAGCAATGATAATAGATGTGGCAGTGCCTAATGACAGTAACATCAGAAAGAAGGAATATGGGAAGCTGGAGAAATACCAGGGCCTTAAAGAACAACTGGAGAAGATGTGGAAGGTGAAGGTAACAGTGATTCCAGTGGTGATAGGAGCACTTGGAGCAGTGACCCCTAAGTTGGAAAAATGGCTGCAACAGATTCCAGGAGCAACATCTGAGCTCTCTGTCCAGAAAAGCACAGTGCTGGGAACAACTAAGATCCTGCGCAGAACCCTCAAACTCCCAGGCCTCTGGTAGAGGACCCGAGAATGAGGAAGGACAAATAACCACCCAAAGGGGTTGAGAAGGTAATTTTTTTTTAATCTCAATCATAGGAGGGAGGGGCTATATTTATCAATCATAGGAGGGGCTGGGGTATACGTATCAGAGGAGGAGACGCTGGGTAAATATATATCACAGGAGATGCTGAAGGCATATATATTACAGGAGGACCTGAAGGAATATACATCACTGGGGAAGCTATGGCATATTCATCATTGTGGAGGCTGGGACTGTCTCTGCTGTCTTCATCAGTGGAATGGGAGTGCATTACACTAACTCCGCTCACAAAGTACGTCCTGACGCTGTATCTGGCCTACATGAAGACATAATCCTTCAATGCATGTGTAGGCAGTGCAGCAGGGATATTAAGGCCTGACAGCCAACAAAACGGCTGGGGCTGCAAAAAAGGTCATGCTGGGATGCAAGCGGCTCAGGGGATGGTTGTTCCCCACCCATGCTGATAAGCATCATATTTACATTTTGGGAGAACTGTTTTCCAAAGTCACAAAATACTTTTTAAATCTTTATATATATGTAAAACAACATTTAGATAAAATTATATCTGTCAATATGATGACTTAATGAACCTAATATACTGTTTAGCAAGAACACTAATAACTTCTAAAGGTTGAAAATATGTCAATGGGAGAAGCATGGATGTATCAATATAATTATTTGCATTTTAATACAAAGATAAGCATTAGTTTTATTAAAAGCAATATCTTCCATGCTTTCTGTAGATATTGGATATGCCAGCAGCTTTTACAAGTTCCATTGTAATTTGAATAATTTTGCACAAGTACGTTGTACTATTTTTCAGCTAGCCCGCAGTTTTGATGGTAGAAATGAAAGAAGATTCCTGATAAACACTGTTATGAAGCATGTATGAGAGAATCTAGTGATTGAATTTTTTTAACCAAACTAAGAAATGTATTCTATATTCATTAAGGCCTTTCATCATCTTGAAGTACAGTATCTCGCACCACTGTCATAATAATGTCTTATCTTCTCAGCCAAGAAAAGACCAGCTTCATATTAGAATGTGCAATTTGCTAAAATAAACAAAAGGTAAAAAGTCTGTATTCCTTTTCTGCCAAGTGCAATCATAAATAAGAAAAATCTCTTTTCACACTTTACAAGAGGTCCTTGAAGAAGATAACTTATTGGTTTTCAAGGTTATAGCTCTAATGTCGAAAATGTCATACTAATTTCAAGAAGCAAAGTAAAGTGAACAAGAGTATATTTTGTGTTGGGTGTATGTGTAACATGGAACAATACAGTACAATGCTTCACAAAGTCTATCAATAGAACACCAGCCGAGATGCTATTTGTACATCTTCTCTTACATGTTCAGTTTTCTTTCGATTCCAGAAAACATGTCTTTGTGAGGTGACAGACAAAAATTGCCAGGTGAAGAACTGCTATGGATATAATGCAGTGTTCTTAATCAGGGATGGTGGTATGTTAGAGAAAGATTGAGGTAGAATCAATTAATACATGGTAAAGGGTACTTTACACCTGATGTATAAATTAGAAGTTAGTTATTAGTGCGGTGGATCACGACTGAACAATGAAAGGTCATTGGAAATAACATATTAGGATTTGTTTTTCTATTGATAGCAAACAACAATTCAAATATACAACGTGCAATAGTTATCATTTTACCTCCCCTTACTTACATCTAAAGAAACTAAGTAAAAAATAATGTGCCGTAATAGTAATTTTATGTGGTTACTAGCTGTAGTACCCAGCGTTGCCCAGGATAGTAACTAAGTGTCTCTCTGTTTCTCTCACTCTCCCTCTCTCACTCTCCGTCGCTGTCTGTCTGTCTCCCTCTCAGTCTGTCTGTCTCCCTCTCTGTCTGTTACCCTCTCTGTCTGTCTCTCCCCCTCTCTGCATGTCTGCCTGCCTCTCTCTTTCTGTGTCTGTGAGTGTGTTTGTGTGTCTCTGTCTCTCTGTGTCTGTATCTCTGTGTGTGACTGGCTGTGTGTCTCTTTCTCTCTGTGTCTCTGTGTGTCTGAGTCTCTGTGTGTGTCTCTGTCTCTATGTCTGTCTTTGTGTCTGTCTCTGTTTGTGTGTCTGACTGTGTCTCTGTGTGTGTTTGTCTCTGCGTCTGTCTCTGTGTCTCCCTCTGTGTCTGTCTCTGTGTCTCCATCTGTGTCTGTCTCTGTGTGCCTCTATCTCTGTGTATGTCTCTGTCTGTGTGTGTGTTTGTCTCTGTGTCTCTGTGTGTCTCTCTCTCTGTGTGTGTGTGTGTGTGTGTGTGTGTGTGTGTGTTTGTGTGTCAGTGGGTCATAGACTTTGCTGGGAGAAGGAAATGCATGCATTTTGGTGCATCTTTGTGACCTCAAAAGCGCACCAAAAACACAGTGTGTGAACATGAAACATGACATCACTGAGCATCCAGCCTGCCATTATCTAATGCCGTGAATCAAAATGTTTTTCTGAATACACTGATTCCTTTCGGGGCGAGATACACATCTTATCTCAACAATTATGCTAGAACTTTGGTTGGTCCAACTAAGTTAATCTAGATTCTGTTGTATTTGTGAGGTTCATCAGCTGGCGTACCAGTTTATTGTTCTTCAAACTGATTTAAAAATGGTTTTGAAATGTGACATGACAAAACTAACGATTTAAAGAGACAGGATCAAAGATTTAGACCCATTGCTAAGGTTTACAGTTAATAATCACTATCTTAGGCCTCTTTCACACGTACGTGCCTCCGGTACGTGTTTGGCAGTTTTCTCACATACCGGAGACACGTACACATGTAGACCTAGGTATTCCTAGGGTTTTGGACACGCATAAGTATTTTCGCACGGGCCGTGTGTCTGTTCCATACTTACGTGTGTCCGTGTGTTTCCCGCGCCGACATGTCCGTTTTATCTCCGGCATCATGGGTGTCACATGGAACGCAATTGGGTCACACGTAACACACACGGACCACACGGATGTGTTCCGTGTGACACGCACTGGAGAAAATACGTGTCTGCGAGAAAAAAAAAAAATTACTCACCTTCTCCTGCCCTCCTGTCTCTGCCGCTGCTGTCACTTGCTTCCAACTGCCGCTCATTATGCTAATTGAATGTTCACTTCACTGCTGCCGGAAGCAGCAGCAGTGGGGAGTCAGCAGGACCGGAGACCGAAGTTCAGCACCACGGACAGCGAAGCCAGGGACAGTGAGTAGAAAGTTCCCTTTCTCCGTGTGTTATCACGGATAACACATGGAGAACACACGTAGGCCATACACACAGCACACCGAGGGCAATACACACCTTTAACATGTCCGTGAAACATGTGCGTGATTTTCACGGACGTGTAAAAGAGGCCTTAGATGGTGAGATTTTAAATAGGTAAGCTAGAAAGTGTCACCATTAGAGATGAGCAAGTACCGAAATATCCGTAATCGCTATATTCGTAACGAGTACTTTGTAATACTCGTGTATTCGTTCCGAATAGCGTGTGCAATGCAAGTCAATGGGAAATGTGAGTAATTTTCTGCTGGACCTAACAAAGAGGGCTGGGTGCCTGAGGAAAAGGCTGCAATGGATGGGAAAGTGATGAAACTGAATGGGAAGAGCCTGGAGAATATGCCTGCATGCATTTCTGACTCACATATGGTTTCTGGGAATAAGGATGTCACAGTTTTACACTACTTATTCTCTCTCTCTCGCTCTCTCTGTCTCTCTCTCTACAAGTTCTTCATACTCACAAATCCCCAGCGTCGCGCAGCTTTCACACTGCTCCCACGGCTTCATATTCTTCTTCCAGGACCGCTCATTAGGGTCATACATATTCAATGCTTCTCTCGACCACTGGCATCTGTGATTGGTTACAGTCAGACCTGCCCCCACGCTAAGTGACAGCTGTCTGACTGCAACCAATCGCAGATGCTGGTGGGCAGGTCTATATTGTACAGTAAAATAAATAAATAATTTAAAAAAATCACCATTCGGTTCCCCCAATTTTGATACCCAGCCAAGATAAAGCCCCTCAGCTGGGGGCTGGTATTCTCAGACTGGGGAGGCCTATGGTTATTAAGCTCTCTCCAGTCCAAAAATATTAGCCAGCAGCCGCCCGGCATTAGCACATCCATTGGAAATGACAGTCCTGGTACTTAACCCAGCTCTTCCCGATTGCCCTGGTTCCGTGGTAATTAGGGTAGTGAGGGAGTTAATGGCAGTCCACAGCAACCATTAAGTCCTAGATTAGTCATGGCAGGCATCTATGAGACATCCCCATCATTAATTTGTTAGAAAAAGTAAATAAACACAAACACCTCAAAAATCCTTTACTTGAAATAAAAGACAAAAATGTATCCTCTTTCACCACTTTATTAACCCAAATAACACCCCTGTAGGTCTGACATAATCTACATGAGGTCCCACGATGCTCCCAGCACTGCTACATCTGACACTCACAGCGAGCACCATAAAACGTGACTGCCTGCTGTGAGCTCCATGCAACAACTGTAAGGAGCTGCGTGGTCAGTGGTCACGTCACTTAGGTTACCTATAGTCACAGCTGGAGTTCTCCACCTGTAACAATAATCACCCGAGTGACTGAAGTGAGCAGCACCATCAGCGGTGACTTCACTCGGGTGAAATGCAGTCAAAGCTTGAGTCCTCCATCTGTGACTGCAAATCAGGCATTGACTGAAGCGAGCTGCAGATGGAGGATCGAGCGGCTCACATCAGTCAAAGCCTGAACCTCACAGCGGTGAACTTGTGATGACACACACCATACTGCGGGGCCTGCAGCTGTGACGTCAGGGGTTCAACCAAGTTAATTTTAATCGCGTGGCTCTGTCTACGCTCACAGCTGGAAGTTATGCTCTATGATGCTCGCTGTGACAGGACAGAGATGTAGTAGAGCTGAATCACCGTGGGACCTCATATGGATTACTTTGCACTTTCAGGAATGTTTGAGTGTTAATAAAGTGACGAAAGAGGGTGCTTTTCATTTTATTCCAAATAAATGATTTTTGGAAGGTTTGTGTTTATTAACTTTCACTTACAGTTTAGTGAAGGGGCGGGATCTCATAGACGACTGCCATCACTAATCTAGGACTTAGTGGCCACTATGGGCTGCCATCAGCTCCTTATTACCCCGATTGCCACTGCACCAGGGCAATGGGAAGACCTGGGTCCAGCGCCAGAATTGGCGCATCTTATCGATGCGCTTCTTCTGGGGTGGTGTGGGCTGCTATTGTTAGGTTGGAAAGGGCCAAATAATTATGTCTTTTCCCACCCTAATAATATCAGCCCCCAGTTGTCTGCTGTACCTTGGCTAGTTTTGGAAAAATGGAGGGATCCCACGTCATTTTTTTTTTTTAAATAAATCAAATAATTTTTTTAAAAAACTTTTGGGATTCTCTCTATTTTTCATAACCAGCCAAGGTACAGCAGACAGCTGAGGGTTACAGCCTACAGCTGCTGCTGTTCCTGTGCTGGATATGAAAAATGGAGGGGACCCCACGTCATTTTTTCCCCCTCAAAAATTAAAGAAAAATAGCTGACCAAGCTAGCTATCCCTCTATCAAGCTATTCTGCTTGTCTTTCTTTCTATCTATTCTATATGTTCTTTCTATCTATCTTTTTTTCTATCTATCCATCTATTCTAGTTATCGATCAATTATCCTATCCTATAATATTTTGTTTCTCTTTTAAAAAAATGTATTAACAAAATAGCAGCAAAAACGCGGCAAAATACGCAGGCCAAAAAGGTTAAGAAACAGTTTTTCCTGCATATTCACTTTTATATAAGGCTAAATCAACCAGAGAAAAAAAATATATAGCTTTTAGCGTTTGTTCACATGTAGTGTTTTGACTTTTTTTTACTTATTTACTTATTATTTGTGAGGGTCCTGACATACTTTTGTAGGTCCCTCTGTCATACATAATTTCTAGTTAGCTATTGCCCAATAATTTACAAGGTCAGCTGGAACGTGCCCGTTGGTATGTTGATCTTTGACCTGAGGGGCCTCAAGTGATTCTGTAACATACGTTTTGGAGGGACTGCTGTTACTTATACATTTGGGTGGTCCCAAGCTGTGACTCCAAAAATAGTGTGGGGGGGACCAGTACTTTTTAGGGTACATTCACATGACCGTCCCATTTTTATGTTCCGTAAAAAATGGTCCTGTTTTTCCTCATATGCACACAGTTTGTGAAGGAAGTACGCATGGAATTTGTTCTAAACATCTTGGAGAAGTAACCACATATAATCTATGGATGTAGGCATGTGCAAATCTTCAGATTTTTTTCATGTAATCAAATTCAAACTTGATGTTGAAATCAGGGCTCTGTGTGGCAATCATCACTGCCAGGAGACCTTGTTATTCCTTATGCTGAAGATAGTTCTTATTGGCATTGGCTGCATGTTTAGAGTTTTTGTCCTGCATAAAAAATTTGAAGCCAATTAGATGTCTCTCTTCTAGTAATGCATGATGGATAAGTACCTGTCTACATTTCTCAGAATTTAACTTTATTTTCATCCTAAATCCCTATCAATTTAATACTGTAATCTAAACTATTTCCTAATTAAAAATTGAATTAAAAATGCCCTGTCCTTCCCTAACTACACTAGCTGCTTGGATACTCAAATAAAGGATCATCAGGGAGCAGAGGCTGCGATCACTTCAGCAGCCTCTGTCCCACTCTATGAAGCAAAGCATCATCAGTGACGCTTGTTTCAGGAACTGGGCTAGTCCTGTGCGATATGCACTGTGTGATGTGCACAATGACAGTGTGCTCTGCTGCCAGCTCAGATCAGTAGTAATGAGCCAGTATGTACTGTCAGTGTATGTTGTACTGTAAGTGCAGTTAGGGAAGAATAGGCATTTTTTTATCCAAATATGTTAGAAATTAGTTTAGATTATTAGATTATGACCTTAAATATATAAGGATTTAGGAGGGAAATTGATTTGTGTTTTGGACCACCCCTTTAATCCAGACCAAATCTTCAGCTCCATTTGTTGAAATTCAGCTCCAAACATGCAAGGATCCTCTACCATGCTTCACTGTTACCTACAGATACCCATTATTGTACCAACATCCAACCCTTTGGCAAACACCTGTCTTTCATAACAAATATTTAAATCTTTGACTCAACAGTCCAATGCACCTGCAGCCCTTTTCTGCATCTTAGTTTTT
Source organism: Anomaloglossus baeobatrachus (assembly GCF_048569485.1). Lineage (NCBI taxonomy): Eukaryota > Metazoa > Chordata > Amphibia > Anura > Aromobatidae > Anomaloglossus > Anomaloglossus baeobatrachus. Next base: position 96,168,669 of record NC_134361.1, on the reverse strand, counting down.
TTTTTTTTTTTTTTTTTTTTTTGTTTTTGTGCCTTGTTGAGTGACTTGACCTGGCTTCTATGTTGAAGATAGGGCTTTTTGCTGCAAGTTTTCCATGAAGACCACTTTGGCCAGACTTCTCCAAATAGTAGATCGGGTAGCTGGGTTCCGCTAGTTCCTACTAGTTTGTAGCTGATGACACTGCTGGACATCTTCCAATTTCGAAGGAAAGTAAGCATGATAATTTTTCATTTCCTGCAATGTGTTTTCTTAGCTGACCATTGCATCTATGGCTGCCACATTGCCTATTTAAGGGTGATGCTTCAAAAAAAGCTGGAGCAAAATATCTTGCCTGTCTTATCCAGCTTCAAGCCTCTTACATTGCTGTTTCTTTTTCAGTTAATGACTGTTTAAAGCTACATATAAATATGATAATTATTATCCAGTGTTTGGCATAATGAGCTACTTACATATTTCACCATAATCCATTTTTTGTTATTTTTTAAACTTCGTTTTATTAACAAAATAGTCCAATCAGACATGGTGCACCACGGATTGTACATAGCAATATACAAATTATAAAGTACCGATCAAGCATAAAAGCTAATCTCAACAATATCTGGTGCAAAGTTATCATCTATATACTTTAACATTGGAACAATCAACGTATCTCTGTGATAGACATGCAGGCAGCCTATTCAAAAATGGTCTGAGATAACCATAACTAAAGACCATGGAAATAACACAAGAGACAAAAATAAAGTATAATCATACTATCACTGTTTGCCACTGGAGAATGTCACACCTTCAAATTGCAAAAAGAATCATTAGCTACGTTAACCTCTCTCTCAAGTTTCTGAGTGTGCTGGGAGAGGAATTCCATAGATCCCAGATTTTACTAAATTTTTCCGGGCGCCCTCTGTTGTAGTACACCACCTTTTCATAAGGTAGGATTGAATTGACTAATTTCACCCAGGATCGCACGGTTGGATCCAACACGCCCATCCATCTTAGGGCTATCAATTTCCTGGCCATAAACAAAGTTTCCCTAAGGAATATTTTCATATAGTGGTCCCATGAATCCTCCTCTAATATCCCAAATTGGCACATCAGAGGGTCATCCTGCACAGGCACCATCACTATTGATGAGAGTAAAGCCTGCTTTACACGTTCCAATTAATCATGCGATCGCATTTGCGATCGCATCCGCCCCCACCGTTTGTGCGTAACAGGCAATTTCTTGCCCGTGTCGCACAATGCTGTAACCCCCCGTCACACGTACTTACCTTCCAAATGACCTCGCTGTGGGCGGGGAACATCCTCTTCCTGAAGGGGGAGGGACGTTCTGCGTCACAGCGACGTCACACAGTGGACGGCCAATAGAAGCAGAGGGGCGGAGATATACTGGGGTCCCCAACTACCATGTCGCCATCTGCTAATAGCAGGCCGACCCAATGCTATATTATTCATCAGGCATATCTTACACCCACCAGACTGTTCACGATGGGTCGTTCCTGTACGTCGAAGTGCCCAAGATGTCACCTCTCAGAAGCAGAATTTGTGCACATGATATGGAGCTGTTCAGTTAAAGCCTCGTTCTGGTGAGGGGTAACTTCCTTAAGCAGGCTTTACACGCTATGATATATCTAACGAGATATCGGCTGGGTAAGATCGTAAGTGACCCACATCTGGCATCGTTAGTGATATCGTAGCGTGTGACAGCTATGAACGAGAGAAATACTCACCTTCTCGTTCATCGCTGATACGTCGCTTATTTTCTAAAAATTGCACGTCCTGTTGTTCATCGTACCCGGGGCAGCACACATCACTCCGTGTGACACCCCGGTAATGATGAACTGCAGCTTACCTGCGGCCGTCGGCAATGCTGAAGGAAGGAGGTGGGCGGGATGTTGACGTCCCGCTCATCTCCACCCCTCCGCTTATATTGGCCACCTGCTGTGTGACGTCGCTATGATGCCGCACGACCCACCCCCTTAATAAGGAGGCGGGTCGCCGGCCAGAGCGACGTCGCAGGGCAGGTGAGTGCATGTGAAGCTGGCGTAGCGATAATGTTCGCTACGCCAACTATCACATAATATCGCAGCTGCGACGGGGGCGGGGACTATCGCACTCGGCATCGCAAGCATCGGCTTGCGATGTCATAGTGTGCAAAGTGCCCTAAGGCGAAGGGTGCAGATAAAACATTATTAACTAGTATCCTGGCTGTAGGGGATTTATATAGCATATGAGTCCAGTTACTAAATTTCTGGCCAATAACAAATCGTTGAAGGCAGGCAAACAAAAAAGGCCACTCCACCGAGTCAAATGCCTTGGTCGCGTCCAGTCCCACTCGTCCAGGCCCACTTGATCTCTGGGATCAGCGTGCTGTATTGCACTATAGACTGAACCCATCTGATGTTAGGGGAGGTATTTTTCCAGGGCATAAACCCAGTTTGATTGGGGTGTATGATGTTTAATATAACAGAATTGAGTTCGGACGCCAGTATTTTTGTAAAAATCTTATAGTCAAGATTGACTAACAATATAGGTTTGAAGGTGCTGCAATCAAGTGGATCTTTTCCTTCCTTCCGCAATACCACTTTGTGTGCCTCATAAAAAGACGTTGGCAAAGACCCACCCATTGAAAAATGCGAGAAAACCTCTAGCAAAACTGGGGCTACAACATTGCAGTATTTATTGTAAAATTCTATGGGGAGGCCATCTGCTCCAGGCGCCTTAAGGTCCAGTCACACTAAGCAACTTACCAGCGATCCCAACAACGATAGGGATCGCTGGTAAGTTGCTAGGAGGTTGCTGGTGAGATGTCACACTGCGACGCTCCAGCGATCCCACCAGCAACCTGACCTGGCAGGGATCGCTGGAGCGTCGCTACACGAGTTGCTGGTGAGCTCACCAGCAACCAGTGACAAGCCCCCAGCGCCGCGTGGAAGATGCTGCGCTTGGTAAGTAAGGTAAATATCGGGTAACCAACCCGATATTTACCTTGGTTACCACCGCACGGAGCTACACATGCAGAGAGCAGAGAGCAGGGAGCAGCGCACACTGAGCGCTGGCTCCTTGCTCTCCTAGTTACAGCACACATCAGGTTAATTACCCGATGTGTGCTGCAGCTAAATGTGCACAGAGCAGGGAGCAGCGCACAATGCTTAGCGCTGGCTCCTTGCTCTCCTAGTTACAGCACACATCGGGTTAATTAACCCGATGTGTGCTGCAGCTAAATGTGCACAGAGCAGGGAGCAGCGCACAATGCTTAGCGCTGGCTCCTTGCTCTCCTAGTTACAGCACACATCGGGTTAATTAACCCGATGTGTGCTGCAGCTAAATGTGCACAGAGCAGGGAGCAGCGCACAATGCTTAGCGCTGGCTCCTTGCTCTCCTAGTTACAGCACACATCGGGTTAATTAACCCGATGTGTGCTGCAGCTACATGTGCACAGAGCAGGAGCCGGCACTGACAGTGAGAGCGGCGGAGGCTGGTAACAAAGGTAAATATCGGGTAACCAAGGACAGGGCTTCTTGGTTACCCGATGTTTACATTGGTTACCAGCCTCCGCAGAAGCCGGCTCCTGCTGCCTGCACATTTAGTTGTTGCTGTCACGCTGTCACACACAGCGACCTGTGCTTCACAGCGGGACAGCAACAACTAAAAAATGGCCCAGGACATTCAGCAACAACCAACGACCTCACAGCAGGGGCCAGGTTGTTGCTGGATGTCACACACAGCAACATCGCTAGCAACGTCACAAAAGTTGTTCGTTAGCAGCGATGTTGCTAGCGATGTTGCTTAGTGTGACGGGGCCTTTACCTCTAGCCAGATCCGAGATGGCTGCTGTTATCTCTTCTATTGTTATGTGGCTTCCAAAAACCCCCGCTGTGACTGACTCAATGTAGGGAACTCTAAATCTGACAAATATACTAAGCAGTCCTGAATTCTGTGAACACTTCTGGCACCATACAAAGTTTTATAGAATGTATAGAAGCAGTGTGAGATGTCGTCCGGGGACGTAACGACCAAGCTGTCAGTCCCCTGGACACCCAACACTGCATTCAACGCGCTATTTTGCCTGACCATATATGCCAGGAATTTACCCGACTGATTTCCTAGTTCAAAATATGATTGCCGGGTAAAGAACAATTTACGTTTTGACCTAGTTTCAGAATGTTGCACGTATGACCTATATGAATATTGCCAGGCCACCCTATTCTCGTCAGTTGGGGTTGCTATGTATCTCGCCTTTGAGTCCTTGAGTCTTTTTTCAATTTCCTCATCGTCCACCTTTGTCACTTGTTTAACATGTGTTATGGTCGAAGCTAATCAACCCCGTAAATAAGCCTTAGGCCCCCTTCACACATCAGTGATTCTGGTACGTGTGTGCTTTTTTTTTATACGTACCAGAATCACTGACATACGCAGACCCATTATAATCAATGGGTCTGTTCACATATCAGTGATTTTTCGCTGAATGTGTCTCCATGCAGCGTACACCCGTGGCCGTGATTCTGCACAGAGACAAGTCAATTTTTTACTGGCATCACTGATGACCCACGGACCACACTATGGTGTGATCCGTGTGTGATCCATGAAACACGTACAAGAAAATCACGGACATATTAAATATTTTCAACTTACCTTGCCTGCGATTCGCTCTGCAGCCTCCACTCTCGGCAGCTCCTGCCTGGCTCATGAATAGGGTCAACATTATGCTCAGAAACTTGGTCCTCACGGCCTGAATCAGAGTCACAAAGGTTCTGGGCATCACTGCAGACCATTTCCTGTTCTGTACTCACTGTAGCCTGGGAGCAGACCTCTGATTCCCAGGCTATAGTGTGACTGAACAGCTCTGCAGACTCAGCCATCTCAGTTCCACCATACTGTGCAGGGCTGATGGAGACTTCAGAGCTGGGAGAAAGCAAGTTTGATTAAGATGACAACTCAGAGGACTGGTGTTTTTAGGATGCGGTACTTGAAGTGGCTGAGAGGGCACTTGTTGGACCACTTGAGATCCATTCAAGCATTTTCCTTTTTTGGCCATCATCTACCTTTGTTCCTGTTGTTCGTGTCCGTAAAAAAAGGGAGCACATCGGATTGTCCACGGTAAGTAGTAGACATCTTACTTTTGCTGGTAGATGGTCTATCTTCAGCAGATGATAATGGAGCTTTGCCATCTTCCCCACGGACAAAACCTTTTTTGCCTTTTCCACCACGCCTCTTCCCCTTTCCACCAGCATCTGTCATTTTGCCACTCATGTTAATTGCGACAAGATTGTGCACTGAAAATGTGGTAGTAAAAATTGAGAGGTGGTGTAGATTGCAGTGGTGGTCTAGCTTTATTAACAGCAGAATAATAAAGAATAAATATCCCTGACAATGCAACTACGGCCCTTAAACTGGCAGCAAAAATTGCTAGTATAATGGCTTAGTTATAATAAGTTGGAGTGTGCAATGCAGGTAGAGGTGCTGCAAATGTCTTTGCACTAGTGTGACTAGACAAAAGTCCAATAGCTACGTTTAGGATGCCACTAGGTACACTGAGTGTTTGCTAGTATAATGGCTTAGTTATAATGAGTTGGAGTGTGCAATGCAGGTAGAGGTGCTGCAAATGTCTTTGCACTAGTGGGACTAGAGCAAAGTCCAATAGCCACGTTTAGGATGCCACTAGGTACACTGAGTGTTTGCTAGTATAATGGCTTAGTTATGAGTTGGAGTGTGCAATGCAGGTAGAGGTGCTGCAAATGTCTTTGCACTAGTGTGACTAGACAAAAGTCCAATAGCCACGTTTAGGATGCCACTAGGTACACTGAGTGTTTGCTAGTATAATGGCTTAGTTATAATGAGTTGGAGTGTGCAATGCAGGCAGAGGTGCTGCAAATGTCTTTGCACTAGTGGGACTATAGCAAAGTCCAATAGCCACGTTTAGGATGCCACTAGGTACACTGAGTGTTTGCTAGTATAATGGCTTAGTTATAATGAGTTGGAGGGTGCAATGCAGGCAGAGGTGCTGCAAATGTCTTTGCACTAGTGGGACTATAGCAAAGTCCAATAGCCACGTTTAGGATGACACTAGGTACACTGAGTGTTTGCTAGTATAATGGCTTAGTTATAATGAGTTGGAGTGTGCAATGCAGGAAGAGGTGCTGCAAATGTCTTTGCACTAGTGGGACTATAGCAAAGTCCAATAGCCACGTTTAGGATGCCACTAGGTACACTGAGTGTTTGCTAGTATAATGGCTTAGTTATAATGAGTTCGAGTGTGCAATGCAGGTAGAGGTGCTGCAAATGTCTTTGAACTAGTGGGACTATAGCAAAGTCCAATAGCCACGTTTAGGATGCCACTAGGTACACTGAGTGTTTGCTAGTATAATGGCTTAGTTATAATGAGTTGGAGTGTGCAATGCAGGCAGAGGTGCTGCAAATGTCTTTGCACTAGTGGGACTATAGCAAAGTCCAATAGCCACGTTTAGGATGCCACTAGGTACACTGAGTGTTTGCTAGTATAATGGCTTAGTTATAATGAGTTGGAGTGTGCAATGCAGGCAGAGGTGCTGCAAATGTCTTTGCACTAGTGGGACTATAGCAAAGTCCAATAGCCACGTTTTGGATGCCACTAGGTACAGTGAGTGTTTGCTAGTATAATGGCTTAGCTATAATGAGTTGGAGTGTGGAATGCAGGCAGAGGTGCTGCAAATGTCTTTGCACTAGTGGGACTACAGCAAAGTCCAATAGCCAAGTTTAGGATGCCACTAGGTACACTGAGTGTTTGCTAGTATAATGGCTTAGTTATAATGAGTTGGAGTGTGCAATGCAGGTAGAGGTGCTGCAAATGTCTTTGCACTAGTGGGACTATAGCAAAGTCCAATAGCCACGTTTAGGATGCCACTAGGTACACTGAGTGTTTGCTAGTATAATGGCTTAGTTATAATGAGTTGGAGTGTGCAATGCAGGCAGAGGTGCTGCAAATGTCTTTGCACTAGTGTGACTAGACAAAAGTCCAATAGCCACGTTTAGGATGCCACTAGGTACACTGAGTGTTTGCTAGTATAATGGCTTAGTTATAATGAGTTGGAGTGTGCAATGCAGGTAGAGGTGCTGCAAATGTCTTTGCACTAGTGGGACTATAGCAAAGTCCAATAGCCACGTTTAGGATTCCACTAGGTACACTGAGTGTTTGCTAGTATAATGGCTTAGTTATAATGAGTTCGAGTGTGCAATGCAGGCAGAGGTGCTTCAAATGTCTTTGCACTAGTGGGACTATAGCAAAGTCCAATAGCCACGTTTAGGATGCCACTAGGTACACTGAGTGTTTGCTAGTATAATGGCTTAGTTTTAATGAGTTGGAGTGTGCAATGCAGGCAGAGGTGCTGCAAATGTCTTTGCACTAGTGGGACTATAGCAAAGTCCAATAGCCACGTTTAGGATGCCACTAGGTACACTGAGTGTTTGCTAGTATAATGGCTTAGTTATAATGAGTTGGAGTGTGTAATGCAGGTAGAGGTGCTGCAAATGTCTTTGCACTAGTGTGACTAGACAAAAGTCCAATAGCCACGTTTAGGATGCCACTAGGTACACTGAGTGTTTGCTAGTATAATGGCTTAGTTATAATGAGTTGGAGTGTGCAATGCAGGCAGAGGTGCTGCAAATGTCTTTGCACTAGTGGGACTATAGCAAAGTCCAATAGCCACGTTTAGGATGCCACTAGGTACACTGAGTGTTTGCTAGTATAATGGCTTAGTTATAATCAGTTGGAGTGTGCAATGCAGGCAGAGGTGCTGCAAATGTCTTTGCACTAGTGGGACTATAGCAAAGTCCAATAGCCACGTTTAGGATGCCACTAGGTACACTGAGTATTTGCTAGTATAATGGCTTAGTTATAATGAGTTGGAGTGTGCAATGCAGGTAGAGGTGCTGCAAATGTCTTTGCACTAGTGTGACTAGACAAAAGTCCAATAGCCACGTTTAGGATGCCACTAGGTACACTGAGTGTTTGCTAGTATAATGGCTTAGAAATAATGAGTTGGAGTGTGCAATGCAGGTAGAGGTGCTGCAAATGTCTTTGCACTAGTGTGACTAGACAAAAGTCCAATAGCCACGTTTAGGATGCCACTAGGTACACTGAGTGTTTGCTAGTAGAATGGCTTAGTTATAATGAGTTGGAGTGTGCAATGCAGGCAGAGGTGCTGCAAATGTCTTTGCACTAGTGTGACTAGACAAAAGTCCAATAGCCACGTTTAGGATGCCACTAGGTACACTGAGTGTTTTCTAGTATAATGGCTTAGTTATAATGAGTTGGAGTGTGCAATGCAGGTAGAGGTGCTGCAAATGTCTTTGCACTAGTGGGAGTATAGCAAAGTCCAATAGCCACGTTTAGGATGCCACTAGGTACACTGAGTGTTTGCTAGTATAATGGCTTAGTTATAATGAGTTGGAGTGTGCAATGCAGGTAGAGGTGCTGCAAATGTCTTTGCACTAGTGGGGCTATAGCAAAGTCCAATAGCCACGTTTAGGATGCCACTAGGTACACTGAGTGTTTGCTACTATAATGGCTTAGTTATAATGAGTTGGAGTGTGCAATGCAGGTAGAGGTGCTGCAAATGTCTTTGCACTAGTGTGACTAGACAAAAGTCCAATAGCCACGTTTAGGATGCCACTAGGTACACTGAGTGTTTGCTAGTAGAATGGCTTAGTTATAATGAGTTGGAGTGTGCAATGCAGGCAGAGGTGCTGCAAATGTCTTTGCACTAGTGTGACTAGACAAAAGTCCAATAGCCACGTTTAGGATGCCACTAGGTACACTGAGTGTTTTCTAGTATAATGGCTTAGTTATAATGAGTTGGAGTGTGCAGAGGACAGGAGGGTACAGTGCCAGGATTGTGGGGCTCTGGGTAGAGGAAAGGAAGCCTGCCTTTCTATTCCCTCCTAATGGGGAAATGCAGCGACGAAATCCCTGACCTTTGCTACACAGATGCTGTCGCTGTTTTCAGGACCTGTCACCTATGGCTCTGACCCTGCCGGTTTGAGCCCTTAAAAGGACTGATGGAAAGTGCTATCCCTATGCTGTCCAGCACTGTGTATGGAGCGCATACAGCTGTATCAGCGATAGGACTCAGGACGGAGCTGCGCCAGTGATGTCTGACACCAAGGACGCAGAAGAGATAATGGCGTCCTGGAGGAAAATGTCCGGTTTTATAATGCAGGGACATGTGACATGGACATCCTATCACACATGCCGTTGCTTCTCTGGCTAAAAGTCCACTTAGCTGTGTGTGTGTCTGGGATTGGCTGACATGCTGGCCCGCCCCACAAGACGCGCGCGCTTAGGGAAGGAAGACAAGGAAAAAAAAAAAAAAAATGGCGATTATACAAACAGCAGTGATCTGAAGGCGCTGTTCACGCACACTATACACTGAAATGTCATAATAGTGTGAGTCACAGAGTGACTTACACTATTACAGCGGAAAGCCAGCTAGGAATTAGCTGTTTTTTTGCTGCTAGAACCGTTCTCGAACGTTTCTAGAACTATCGAGCTTTTGCAAAAAGCTCGAGTTCTAGTTCGATCTAGAACAGGCCCCAAAATCACTCAAGCCTAGAACTGGAGAACCTCGAACCGCGAACCGCGCTCAACTCTAGCCTTAAGGGTGTCCTACATAAGATTGTTATTCTTAGGTTGGGGATGGGCTGCTAAGAAGTCTTTTAGTTGGGTTAGGGTCTTGTCACTGTGGTCGATCAATTTAGGCCAGAAGGGATTTAATTGCCAAAGTGGTTTGCTAATACTTCCATCGAACCTAAGCCTTAGGATCACTGGACAGTGGTCTGATATGCCCCGCACCCCATGCCTCACATCCTCCATCCAGGCCGCCACATTGCTTGACCTAAAGTTGTAATCCAAGCTCGACAGTGTACTCCTTGTAGACGAGTGACAAGTAAAGTCCTGCTTGTTGGGATGTCGTAGTCTCCAGAGGTCAACTCAGCTACCACCCTCCATACATTGTCGTAGCTCAGCATGGGTATGGTCTTACCAGTCTCAAAGTCCCCTTTACCCTTAGTTCTTTTGCACAGTTCACACTAAACAGCCTGGTCACTCAGCAATATCCACACACTGCACTCTGCTCAATCTCAATTGCAGACTGAGAGACTTAGATGAGAATATGACCTGGTCCTTAGTCAAAGCTAGACAGATGCATGTAATAAGGACCTGCAGTGCTAATATCTAACCCCTTACTACCTGATTTTGCTGCAGTAGAATAAACAATATACCTAGGTTATAAAAGAAGCAGCCATTTCAAAGAGAGATTCGCTAGCAATCATTTAAAGGGAACCTGTCACCGGAAGTTTATAATACTTACCTAATGATCAGTGTGGAGCAGACTGGTCATTCTCCGGGTCCCGTACCTCTTCTTTTGGCCATCTTTGTCCTCCTTCTGAAGCTAGTGTGGATGATACGTTCTACATCATCTACACTAGCCGGCATGCAATACTTTTATCTGCCCTGCTCGGGGCAGATCAAAGTGCACCTGCCCAGGACCTTAATGTTGGCTAGTGTAGATGATGGAGAATGCACCACACTAGCTTCAGAAGGAGGACAAAGATAGCCAAGAGAGGGTAGGCGCAGATCCCGGAGAACAGAGACGCCAATCCGACCAGTCTGCTACGCACCGACTGTTGGGTAAGTATTATAAACATCCGGTGACAGGTTGCCTTTAACAATTCTTGAGGTAACAGATAATGAAAGATTTAAAGTAAGAATGTTTTGGACTTTTCACTGTTGTGTTCCTTTAAGGAATGCAGTAATATCTAAAGGAACGTCAATGTGTTGTGTTTTTACTCAGGTTACCTTGGTCTATTAATAAAATTAAAAAAAATATCAGAAACCATTCAATATATGTGTACAAAATGTTCTTTTTAATTTGCAGTTGAAATGTGAGTCACTTCTGAATCACTGAAGCTGGTCGATAAGATGGTCCACACAGAATGCAATTAAGACATTTACTAAGCTTAAAAAATATGTTCAAATCCTGTATATTATGGCCATGCTGATCTAGCAGAATTATATCATGCATGTTAAATATTCAATCTAGATATACTGCCGGGAGGCATTTCCTTTACTTTTTTCATGTCTAGCTTCTTTTCTTTACTTGTTCACTTTCTTGCTGTTAAATCACAATATGTGACAGTACATTTATTCCCATTGTGCTTTTTTTTTTCAAGAGAAGATTGTGATCTTTTGTAAGGCAAGAATGAAAAAATAGAATTTAAAATGAGAGAAAAGGTTGGTATATGGGAAAACGTATCTTCAAGGGCCTTGAGTGACATTACATGCTCATGAGTATCACAATAATTTGGATGGAATATTGTAAATAAACAGGCCATTGTGTACGGTAACTCACGTACAACCCGTTTATGGTGTAGCGGACTAACAAATGTTTGTTCATGGTGTGCGTCAAACAATTTTACCATTTTGTCATCTGTTATGAACCTCAAGAAGAGGGAAATCACAGTGCAGTGTCAAGGGGAGGGAAGTAATCATTTATCCCACAAGCTGTAATTATTCCTAGATGTGTATTATCATGGGTTATACATTTCTGGGAGCAAAGGGAAATAGAATCTCTCTATATTTCCATTCCAACGAGTTATCCTTGAAATCTCGTTTGCTGCATTATTAAGAATAATTTCCTCTTTATCAGAAGCCGAGGAAATGGAAAAGCTTCATCTAGGCATCTAATAAAAAAGCATAACTGTGTATGGAAAAATATTCAGGAAAAGCATTAACACTTTTTACAGAAAAGATTTTGATACATTAATATGGATGCAAGAATAACTTTTAAAAATGGATTAAAAAGATACTTTTTACTATGATATTAGGATGTCTCTTTGGTTCCTTTTTAAGCTTTTGTTATTCATATTAATTATATCATTCATAGGCGTAAGTAATATATTTATTAATTTATTTATTTGTTTATTTAACCAGAGTATTTCTATTAGAGGGGTCAATTCTATATTGTGAGATTATATTTATATGATGTATGTAAAACAAGAAATATTGTTTTTGTAGATTTTATGATAAAATATTTGAATTTCTCCTTTTTGTGCTCTCTCCATAGGGCAGTGCTTATCAAATTGCAGGTTTGATGTTGGTGGAGCATGTCATTTTTTGCAGTATCTGCTTATGATTTATTAGAGAACGAATTAGTTAAATTCAATGGTTTCTTTTTAAATTTTTAACCCCTTTCACCCTTGTCCAATTTTCCGTTTTTTTTGTTGTTTTTTTTGCTCCCCTTCTTCCAAGACCCATAACATTTTTATTTCTCTGTCAATCTTGCCATATGAGGGCTTGTTTTTTGCGGAATGAGTTGTACTTTTAAATGAAACCATACGTTTTACCACATAGTGTACTGGAAAACTGCAAAAAAGTTCAAGTGCAGAATAATTGTGTGATTGCATGATTATTTTTGGGATAATTTATTCACCGTGTTCACTATATTGGTAAAACTGATATATCGGTATGATTCCTTAGGTTGGTACGAGTTTGTGGACAACAAACATGTATAGGTTTACTTTTATCTAAGGGATTAAAAAGTGTAGAATTTGTCCCAAAAAAGTGGCGCACTTTTTGCTCCATTGTCCGCAACCCGTAGCGTTCTCATTTTTTGGGATCTATGGCTCATTAATGGCTTAATTTTGCATCTCAAACTGGTGTTTTTAATGGTACCAAATTTGTGCAGATGCTATGTTTTGATCACCTGTTATTGCATTTTGCACAAAATTTGCGGCAACCAAAAATCGTAAGTTTGTTGTTTGGAATTTTTTTGACGCTACACCATTTAACGATCAGATTAATTGATTTTATATTTTGATATATCGGGCATTTCTGAATGCTGCAATACCAAATGTGTGTATATTTTTTATTTCTTTAACCCTTGAATTTTTAGGCTACGTTCACACATCAGTTTTTTTCCATCAGGCACAATACGGGAAAAAAATGATAAAACGGATCCGTTTTATCCCCATTGATTTGTATTAGCGCCGGATTGTGCCTGATGGCCTTGCGTTGCATCCAGCTTTTGCCGGATCCGTCGTAATTGGCTAATGCAGCGGCTGGATGTGTGGCGCCCCTGAGGCTTCCGTCGCCACAGGAACATTGCACCCCAGTCAGAGGTGTGATGTCCCATCCTGGGTAAGGAAAGGAGTAAACGCCGGTCCACAGGCAAATTCACACTACACCCATTGTTAGGTACACATAGGGACCAGGGACAGTGGCAGCAACCCTCCCATGCTGCATGCTGGGAGGGGCCGTAAAACCCTTCCCTGCTCCCATAGGGTGGTAGCTTAGCAACTGGGGGGTGGGAGGAGCCACCCGAGAGCAGAGTAGTAAGGAAGGTCAAGAGAGAGAGTTTCAGTTTACCTCAGGGAGGAGGGGAGTGAGGAGGTCTGCGTGAGGCAGAGGAAGAAAGCACAGAGAAGTGCTCTAGTCAGGCAGGAGCAAGAAAGAGAAAGTGACGCTTCCTGGTGAAGACCCTGGGTCCCGGCTAGGCCCAGGTGACACCAAGCAGAACAGAAGGGATTCCAGGGCCACAAATAGCTTCCAGGCTGATGGCCCGTTCCACAATAAGAAGATTCGGTGGAGGGATTAAGCTGCACACAGGGGACGGTCCCTAGAAACTGGAGGAGGAGAAGTCAACTCCAAAAGTAAAAACCGAGGTCCAGGGAAGCTGCAGGCTCCCCGGACCACAGCCCACAGCAGAACCTCTAGAAAAGGGGTAAATAACTGACAGGCGAGCCCCTGGCCTGGAGGCTGTTGTGGAGGCCGAGTCAGGTTCAGCCAAAAAGGACAAGGCTTAAGAAGTCAGCTGAAGAAAGGAACACATAGAGGGGTGCACTGGCATTTATTCCCAGATCTACCCGGGAATGGCGGAGGTCCCTGACGGTGGTCCCAGCAGTCCAAAGGCTCCTGCATGCCATAACCAAGAACTGTGAGTAAAGACCTTGAAACTGCACCCCCCCTGGTGTCGCCTCCCTTACTACGCACCATAGACACTTACAAGCACCAACAGTTGCCCTGGGGCACCGCTCCACCTGTAGGGAGCAGGACCATCCAAGCTGCCATTACATCAGCCCCGGAGGCCCCATACAGCAGCGGCGGCTTAATAGCCGCAAACCACAGGTGGTGTCACGAATACAAACTTTAATCACCCCCAACACTGAAGCCATATTTATTGACTCCCGCCAGGGTCACGGAGTCGGGCCCTGCCACCACTGACTACCCCCGGACTAGTCCGGCCCGGCACCGGGTGTCCCATAGCCCTGGGGTGGGCGAGTCAACTTTCATTTTTAAAACTTTTCATCCCTTTATGGGAGGCACATTTTCTTGAACGTTGCAGAAATTAAAACTAATAAAACTTTAAAGTATTTTTTAAACTAGAGCAGACCAGCCACATTACGTCCAGTGGCCTGGTTACACATCAACATACTTCACATATAAACACATGTAACTGAAGACCACTTTCAAGTCCAGTGGCCCAGTAACACATAAACAGTGGGGGGGTCATCTTCAAAAAGAACAGGGGCCATGGATTCAGGAATAGGGTGTCATCTTCGAAAAGAACAATGGACAGACATACAGGGGCTATTTACAGTTCAGCATTTTCTTCTTTCTTTTAGTTGTGGGGGTCACGCTGCAGCAGGGCCCTGGACAGCAGGTAGGCCGTGCTCAGACTGGCCTGAGTCCCTTGGTCCTGTTCTCCAGCTGTTATGGGGCTGCTGCGGGGTGATGGTATCGGAGCTGCGTCCTTGTCTTGATGGGCTGCGCCCTGCATGGCGGCGGCCTGAATTGGAGTCGCTGCTGTGACCGATTCCTGACAGGCCGCACCTGGCGTGGCTGCGGCCTGGTCTTGGCGGGCCGCACCTGCGGCATGGATTAACGTCGTTGCTGCGGCGGGATCTCGCTTGGCCGAGCCGGGTATCGCTGCTGGGGCATGGGCTGAACGGGCCTAGCTGGGCGTCGCTGCTGCGGTGTGGATGGGCGTCGCTCCGGTGGCAAATTCACACTACACCCATTGTTAGGTACACACAGGGACCAGGGACAGTGGCAGCAACCCTCCCATGCTGCATGCTGGGAGGGGCCGTAAGACCCATTCCTGCTCCCATAGGGTGGTAGCTGAGCAACTGGGTGGGTGGGAGGAGCCACCCAAGAGCAGAGTAGAAAAAAGTTGACTCGCCCACCCCAGGGCTATGGGACACCCGGTGCCGGGCCGGACTAGTCCGGGGGTAGTCAGTGGTGGCAGGGCCCGACTCCGTGACCCTAGCGGGAGTCAATAAATATGGCTTCAGTGTTGGGGGTGATTAAAGTTTGTATTCGTGACGCCACCTGTTGTTTGCGGCTATTAAGCCGCCGCTGCTGTATGGGGCCTCCGGGGCTGATGTAATGGCAGCTTGGATGGTCCTGCTCCCTACAGGTGGAGCGGTGCCCCGGGGCAACTGTTGGTGCTTGTAAGTGTCTTTGGTGCATAGTAAGGGAGGCGACACCAGGGGGGGGGTGCAGTTTCAAGGTCTTTACTCACAGTTCTTGGTTATGGCATGCAGGAGCCTTCGGACTGCTGGGACCACCGTCAGGGACCTCCGCCGTTCCCGGGTAGATCTGGGAATAAATGCCAGTGCACCCCTCTATGTGTTCCTTTCTTCAGCTGACTTCTTAAGCCATGTCCTTTTTGTCTGAACCTGACTCGGCCTCCACAACAGCCTCCAGGCCAGGGGCTCGCCTGTCGGTTATTTACCCCTTTTCTAGAGGTTCTGCTGTGGGCTGTGGTCCGGGGAGCCTGCAGCTTCCCTGGACCTCGGTTTTTACTTTTGGAGTTGACTTCTCCTCCTCCAGTTTCTAGGGACCGTCCCCTGTGTGCAGCTTGATCCCTTCACCGAATCTTCTTATTGTGGAACGGGCCATCAGCCTGGAAGCTATTTGTGGCCCTGGAATCCCTTCTGTTCTGCTTGGTGTCACCTGGGCCTAGCCGGTACCCAGGGTCTTCAACAGGAAGCGTCACTTTCTCTTTTTTGCCCTTGCCTCACTAGAGCACTTCTCTGTGCTTTCTTCCTCTGCCTCACGCAGACCTCCTCACTTCCCTCCTCCCTGAGGTAAACTGAAACTCTCTCTCTTGACCTTCCTTACTACTCTGCTCTCGGGTGGCTCCTCCCACCCCCCAGTTGCTAAGCTACCACCCTATGGACGCAGGGATGGGTCTTACGGCCCCTCCCAGCATGCAGCATGGGAGGGTTGCTGCCACTGTCCCTGGTCGCTATGTGTACCTAACAATGGGTGTAGTGTGAATTTGCCTGTGGACCGGCGTTTACTCCTTTCCTTACCCAGGATGGGACATCACACCTCTGGCTGGGGTGCAATGTTCCTGTGGCGACGGAAGCCTCAGGGGTGCCACAGATGGAATGTCTCTTGTAACTTTTTTGTCTCTGACAAAAAACTGCATTGCGCTGGATCCAGCGCGATAAGGCATGATTTACAATGGAAGCCTATGGACGCCGGATCCGGCGTAATGTGGTAAAAAATCGATGCGGCCGCCGGATTTGTATTTTTAAACTGAGCATGCTCCAATTTATTGTTAAAAAACGGGTCCAGCAAAAAAACAGACAAAACAGATACAAAAACGGATGCGCCGGATCCTTTTTTTTGACAAATCAGGTATACTGGATCCGTCAAAAAAAAGGATCCTGGGCAACCGTTTTTGCGTATTCTGCGCCGGATCCGTTGCATCAGGCACACGCCGGATTGTGCCTGATGCCAAAAAACTGATGTGTAAAAGTAGCCTTTATGAGGCGAATGGGGGGTGAGCTGAACTTTTAGGTTTTTTTTTTTTTATTTTAAACTTTTTTTTTACTTTTTTTTATTTTATTAGTCCCCCTAGGGGACTATAACGATCAGCAGTCTGATCACTTATTCATTTCTGGTGATCACAGCTACAAAGCTGTGATCACCAGAAATCCAGAAATCATCACTTCTTCTTGTTACTGGCAGCACTCGGCTGAATGTAACAGGAAGTGAGTCATTTGAGCTACAGGACTCATCATATGACAGTGTGCTACCATGCCAAACATCGTCTCACAGTGATCATATCACAGAGAAATCCCAATTAACAACCTCTGATAAGTTTTCAGATTCCTCAATAGGCTCAGTGGGAAACTGAACAAGTAATCTAAGAAAATTCTAAGTTTTTTTAGGTCAATGAAATTACAAAATATTTGATTAATGTATTACATTAATTCTTATTTGACTTTGTATCATCTGTAACTTTAAGATTATGATTAGAATTTTCTTGGGTTTTTCTGTTTGTTTCTTTTTGATAAAGCAAAGAAGGCTGCTGCCTACTGTTGCTGTTGCAGGGATTGTACCCAGTTTTTTAATATTTTTTGTTTTGTGTTTTGTTTTTTTGGCACCTATTTAATGTCTAACACTCCCACACTGTGATCTGAAGTGAGAGGTGACAGTTCTATCTGTGACTATATGATCCTCACACCAAGGAGTGGTTCAGATATTAATCAAAACTGTAATTAGGCAGATTTATGCATCTACTTAGAGGGTAAAATTCCCTTTTCACTCAAAGAGTTTTTTTAAACTTTTAGTATTAAAAGTTTTGTTTTAGTCACTTCTGCAGTCATAACAATTCTCTAGGGGTGATATTTGGTTTGTCTGTTTTTCCATTCAGAAATTTGCCTATTATTTTTCTACTTGTAGAAAGAAAAAAATAATATTCCCATAGAGCAAGAGAGCAATTTCACAAATTTTGAGAGCCAAGCTATAAATAAAAGCTTCTCCCATGAAGACAAGTCATATTTGGAGCAGTAAGTATAGGTGTCACTAGATGCACCTAGTGGAGGGGTAGTCAAACAAGCTGGAGGTCAGAGCCAGGAAATCACGTATGGTACACAGGGAGAAAGTGGAGCCATGGTCACGTACGAACTGGATGTCAGAGGCAAGGAAGTCACGTAAGATAAACTGGGATAAAGCGGAGCTGAGGTCAGGCCACGAGCTAGTGGTCAGAGGCCTGGAAGTCACGTAAGTGTGGCATCTGTGTGAATTGCGTATGCTAGCCGTGTTTGTGTGTAGAACGTCCATGTGTGCATGTGGAATTAACGTGTATGTGTACTTGGAATGTCCGTGTGTGTGATGCACAATGTTGTTTATAAATGTCGGCTGACAGCCGACAGAGTTGCGCGATGAGAATGAACTTGGGTGAACTTCACCCGACTTCATCCTCATACCGCGGCTCTGTCTGTGTCGAGTACTGATTAGCGGTCACCTGTGAAGGATTCACCGGTGACCGCTAATCCCCCGAGTGACTGAAGTTTCCCCCCCTCTCTCATACTCACCGATCCCCGATCACCGGCGCGGCGCTGCACGGCATTCACACTGCTGCGGCGGCTTTTACTATTTTGAAAAAGCCGGCCGCTCATTAAACAATCTCGTATTCCCTGCTTTCCCCGCCCACCGGCGCCTATGATTGGTTGCAGTGAGACACGCCCCCACGCTGAGTGACATGTGTCTCACTGCACCCAATCACAGCAGCCGGTGGGCGTGTCTATACTGTGCAGTAAAATAAATAAATAAATAATTAAAAAAAACGGCGTGCAGTCCCCCCAATTTTAATGCCAGCCAGATAAAGCCATACGGCTGAAGGCTGGTATTCTCAGGATGGGGAGCTCCACGTTATGGGGAGCCCCCCACCCTAACAATATCAGTCAGCAGCCGCCCAGAATTGCCGCATACATTAGATGCGACAGTTCTGGGACTGTACCCGGCTCTTCCCGATTTGCCCTGGTGCTTTGGCAAATCGAGGTAATAAGGAGTTAATGGCAGCCCATAGCTGCCACTAAATCCTAGATTAATCATGTCAGGCGTCTCCCCGAAATTCCTTTCATGATTAATCTGTAAGTTACAGTAAATAAACACACACACCAGAAAAAATCCTTCATTAGAAAAAAAAAACACATACATATACCCTGGTTCAACAATTTAATCAGCCCGAAAAAAGCCCTCCATGTCCGGCGTCATCCAGGATGGTCCAGCGTCGCTTCCAGCTCTGCTGCATGGCGGTGACAGGAGCTGCAGAAGACACCGCCGCTCCTGACAGCTCCATGCGGCAAATGAAGACAGACGCGCGATCAGCTGAGCTGTCACTGAGGTTACCCGCTGTCACTGGATCCAGCGTTTACAGCGGGTAACCTCAGTGACAGCTCAACTGATCGCGCGGCACTCTTCATTTGCCGCGTGGAGCTGTCAGGAGCGGCGGTGTCTTCTGCAGCTCCTGTCACCTCCATGCAGCAGAGCTAGATGCGACGCTGGACCATCCTGAATGACGCCGGACATGGAGGGTTTGTCGGGCTGATTAAATTGTTGAACCAGGGTATATGTTTGTGTTTTTTATTTCTAATAAAGGATTTTTTCTGGTGTGTGTGTTTATTTACTGTAACTTACAGATTAATCATGAAAGGAATCTCGGGGAGACGCCTGACATGATTAATCTAGGATTTAGTGGCAGCTATGGGCTGCCATTAACTCCTTATTACCCCGATTTGCCAAAGCACCAGGGCAAATCGGGAAGAGCCGGGTACAGTCCCAGAACTGTCGCATCTAATGTATGCGGCAATTCTGGGCGGCTGCTGACTGATATTGTTAAGGTGGGGGGCTCCCCATAACATGGAGCTCCCTATCCTGAGAATACCAGCCTTCAGCCGTATGGCTTTATCTGGCTGGCATTAAAATTGGGGGGACTGCACGCCGTTTTTTTTAATTATTTATTTATTTTACTGCACAGTATAGACACGCCCACCGGCTGCTGTGATTGAGTGCAGTGAGACACCTGTCACTCAGCGTGGGGGCAACCAATCATAGGCGCCGGTGGACGGGGAAAGCAGGGAATACGAGATTGATTAATGAGCGGCCGGCATTTTCAAAATAGTAAAAGCCGCCGCAGCAGTGTGAATGCCGTGCAGCGCCGCGCCGGTGATCGGGGAACGGTGAGTATACCCATAGACTTTCATTGTGTCCACATGTGCGTGCTCCGTGCAGATAACGGACATGCATCCGTGCAAAACGCAAACACATACGGATCACGGACACGCACACACGGACATAATGAAATAACGCACGTGTGACCACAATCATAGATTAACATTGATGCATGTTTGTCCGTGTCTCCGGTATATACGGACACGGAACAAACACGCACGTGTTTCACGGACGTGTGAAGGGGGCCTTAAGCACAGCTTTTCAATGTTTCCTGTTCCAATTGTTTCCTGCATTTGAAGCTAAAATGTACCTTGTACAGAACTTTACCTAAATCATAAAAAAAGGAGGCAATATAATCATTTATACTAGTCTTCCTAAAGCTGAATTATCAAGAACAAAAAGCATCCAATTATCAAGGTAAGGGGCATGTCTATAAAATGCTTCTTATTTATATGCAGTTAACACACTAATTGTCAAACTAATTTATGAGTTTATTAGTTTCAATTTCTGTAATATGTCCACAGTACATGGCCCAACTCTTTAATGGAATATGTCAGTCTGGTTTTGCTACCTGAGAGCAGCATTATGTAGACAAAGAGACTCTGAATCCAATGATTTATCACTTAGCTTACTGGCTGCAATCAGAGCTTTTAGATTTAGCAAAGCAGCAGAGCCAAGAGAGCTGCCCCACTCACACCAGGCTCTCAATACAGATTGTACATTGACAGTATGCTGCCAATCAGAGTGGGGGGAGTGCCGGACAGCCATGCACGTGACATTGTAGTCCAGCAATGATAATTACTTGGTTATAAAGCCTTTAAAGTAAACAACATCACACAACCTGATTAAAGAATCATAGTTGATTTTTGTTTTTTAACCCTTATAGCATGCTGTCCTCAGATTTTAGCAAACACCTGCTGACAGATTCCCTTTAACTCTCAACAATATGAACCTTTCATATGAGGAAGCAAAAAATTATTCAGTACCTGAACAAATGGACTGTTCTTTACATTGTACAGGACAACAAACTATGGTTCATTCTGTCAAAATATTAGTTTGCCTTGGTTTTAGATATTTCTGGTTAATGTATACCCAACCCCATATTGAAGGTTGCCAGATATGTTTGATAAAACAAGTAAATAATTTCTTCTAAATACAATAGAATATGTCTAATCATAACATTTTGTGACTAGAAATCTTTTGTACTGAGCAGTGTCTGCCTTACAAAGAAAGCGATGAACTTAAACATTTCTATTGAAGGAATAATTGACAGCATCAATATTATCCAGTGGGAATCTGTATTTGATACAGTAGCTATGTAATGCAGTTATGTGTTTGATCTACATTTAGCAATGACCTTGGACATTTTTTTTCCATGAGCCTTAGTATCAAAATCAATATGATTCAATGAACATTTCATATGGGGGAAAAATAAAGTACTTATCACAGACTGAAGTCGGATGATTTATACAATAAGCTGTCAGATACTAAAAGAGAGAGGAAACATTAGCTTTATATCACTGTGTGCAACGCTTAAAGACTGCACTCTTCAGCAATCATTTTGTGCACTGCTCATCTCATGCATCTAGCATAAAAGCTTATTGTTCAGGTCAATAAAGGCATATAAAAGGGATTATTCTGGTGAGAAACGCCTTTATAAGGCTGGTTTCACACTACGTCTTTTTAACATCCGTTGAAAACGTTATTTTAACGGAAGTACGGATCCTGTGCAAATCCGTTTTCACTTCAATGCATTTTCAATGGACTCGCGTCCACCTGCGTTCGCATGCGTTTGCGTCCGTTAGACGCAGGATCCGTCCTTTTGCGTTATTTTAACATGTTTCAAAAACGCAACATGTAGCGTTTTTTGGCTTTGTCAAAATAACGCATCTCACAGGATCCTTCACATTGCGCCGCGAGCTGCAATGCATTTCAATGAGTGCTGGATCCTGCCTAGCAGAATGCGTTCAGTTGCGTTGTAACAGGATCCTGCTTTTGTACTGAGCATGCCCAGAAAGTAGCAAACAATGTTATCTCAATGCATATATTTCCCTTGACCATCCTGGACAAGCCATTGTCTCACCATATAGCCAGAAGACCACAGAGCTTGCACCTTGATGTAAGTATAGCCATATTTTGCATTTTATGCCCTGCTTGCATGTTTTTGTTCAATGCTGAACAATATTTCTTCATACATTTATAGCTGCTGTGACCAGCCAAGACCCCAACAGACCAGCCAGTCTTGCAGTCTTGACCCCCTTTAAAATATGTGAGTGCAACCTGTGACTGGGTTTAGGTGTGTGTACTGTTGCTGCAGCATTTTATGTTCCACGTGAGCAGTTCTTTGGCTCTGATCTTTCCTAAAAAACTCCATTTTTTGCAGTCACAATACAGACTTGCAGCAAATCTTGCAATTTTACACATAGTCTTGATAATTATGAGTCTGCATTTTTGGGTCCTATCTTTTGTGGACTCCACTGTGACTTCAAACTGTATATATTTTTTGGTGTGATAAATCTTAGATATGGCAATACTATTTGTTAATCATGGTTTTCATCTGACGGGGGCCAACAGACACTATTTTCTGACTTGCGTAGATTTTCAATATGTAGTTAAATATTCTTTTTCTTGTTTGTTCTCACAGGAGTTGTAATGTCATGTGTTTATGCATTTACAGCTGCTGTGACCTCCCAAGGCCACCAACAGAACAGGCAGTTCCGCACACCGGAGACGTTGGTGACGCTGTGACCGCCATCTGTGACCTCCTTCAAATCTGTGAGTATTAACATTGTGGTCCCAATATCTACCTGTTTATCAAGCACCCAGGAGTTGTAATGTCATGTGTTTTTGCATTTACAGCTGCTGTGACCTCCCAAGGCGACCAACAGAACAGGCAGTTTCGCACACCGGACACGTTGGTGACGCTGTGACCGCCATCTGTGACCTCCTTCAAATCTGTGAGTATTAACATTGTGGCCCCAATATCTACCTGTTTATCAAGCACCCAGGAGTTGTAATGTCATGTGTTTTTGCATTTACAGCTGCTGTGACCTCCCAAGGCGACCAACAGAACAGGCAGTTTCGCACACCGGACACGTTGGTGACGCTGTGACCGCCATCTGTGACCTCCTTCAAATCTGTGAGTATTAACATTGTGGCCCCAATATCTTCCTGTTTATCAAGCACCCAGGAGTTGTAATGTCATGTGTTTTTGCATTTACAGCTGCTGTGACCTCCCAAGGCCACCAACAGAACAGGCAGTTCCGCACACCGGAGACGTTGGTGACGCTGTGACCGCCATCTGTGACCTCCTTCAAATCTGTGAGTATTAACATTGTGGCCCCAATATCTACCTGTTTATCAAGCACCCAGGAGTTGTAATGTCATGTGTTTTTGCATTTACAGCTGCAATATGTCACAGAGAGATGGTGCAGGAGCCCCCACATCCCTGCCAAGTGAGCCCTCATCCCCGTCAATTAATGTACGTAAACTTTGAATGACAAATTGGTACAGCATCTGAGAGTAATATTTTCCAGGATCATTAATTATGATATGTCTTCTCTTACAGGTTCCGATGGCAGTGGAACCGGTTGAGGATTTTGATAGTGGACCGATGGTGGTCGAGCACTCTTCCGCTGTAAGTTGATCAGCGTTCATCAAACAGTATCCTACAGGACTCATTATCTCAAAACTAATATAAATGTTTTTTCAGGAACCAGATGCTGCAGCACGTCCCACTGGTCCAGGAACCTCATCCCACAGTCGTGTGTGTAGGCGCCGTGGCGGCATGGGCGGTGTAAGTAATTTTTTATTGTTTTGTAAAGGAAATGCTCCATTTGCATTACATCTGAATTGTATGAGTGCTTGTGTTCATTTGTACCAATTTTTTTTTTTTATGGGCGATTTCAGGTTTCACGACGCAGCAGCAGGCCCCAAGGAGATGACCAAGATTTTGAGGCTTTTATAGATGGGGACCTGCTGATTTGCGAAGTCGAGGCACGTCCTGCCTTGTGGAACACAGCCCACCACCACCACTGGGATGCAGTACTCACGCGCCGATTGTGGGATGAGGTTAGCAGATCTCTGATGGATACATGGGAGTCCATGGATGCTAAGACGCAGTATTTGTTTCGTAAGTATTCCACTTTGAAAATGTGTAAATGTCAATATCTTGTCAAAAATTTTTTTGGAATAGGGCTGTTGTGCGCATTGGTTTTTGAAATTTAAAAATTTTTCTCTTTTGTTTTGTTTTACAGGCGAGAAAGTGATCAGACTGTGGCGGTCTATTAGGGATCGATACAAGAGGGATTTCAATGCCGAAATGAGTGCTCCCAGTGGTTCTGCCGGGTGCCGTAATCGGTACAAACATTACAATGCGCTAAGTTTTTTAAGACCATCGCTGGCGTCACGCAGGTAAGCTTAAAAATTAGGATTACAAAAAGTGTTGCCTTATGTAACTTGTTTTTTTTCTCAAACAGGTCAATGCTTTCAAAATCATGTAATAATTTTTTTTGTTTTTAACAACCCACAGCACCACTGGAAGTACATCTCATCCATCTCGTGAAATCCCTCCTGTATCGGTCCCCGAAGCAACCGCCACCCGCCCATCGGAAGACGTTGCCAACTCTGACCTCTCTGGTAACCCCTCATCCTCCCAATCCTCCCAACCACACGTCCCCGCTGGAGATTACTGTCAGGCTGAAGATATTCAATTGGCAGGTCCTAGCGTGAACTTTCCCCTATCACAGGCCTCTGGCGCTGATCAAAGTGGTAGACCAAGTTTCGGGTCATTTCGTCAACGCCATAGGACTGTAGATAGGAGCCTTATGCCTGAGTTTTCGCACATGAGCTCAGTTTTCCTAGATTATCTGAAGTTCCAAACTGAAAAAATTACAGCTGGCTTTGCTGAAACACAAAGAAGCTTCAGAGAGATCAATGATCGTTTGGGAAAACTTGAGTCAGATGCTAACAAATCAGTCAACAATTTGTTCTTTTTGACTGTACTACGGCATATGGAAAGCTTACCTAGCGATAGCCAATTGAATATTATGCATGCCTGTCAGCAATCTCTAGCGCAGGAAATTAATCGGCATCCTCCCTCCCAACATTTCCATGCGCCTGCCGCACCTTACCAGACCCTTGCCCAACCTTATCCACCACCCTCCCAACGTTATCAGCCACCACCCCAACCTTACCAGCCTCCTGACCCACCTTATCCACCACCCTCCCAACGTTACCAGCCCCCCGCCCAAAATTTTCAACTTTCAAGCCAACCAATCCATCACCAATCTCAATCATACCCTGCCACATCCCAACAGTACCCAGGATTATCCCAACTGCCATCACCATCTGTAACCCTTCATCCTACATGTGTTCCTTCCCCTGCCACTACTTGTGCCTCTGCTTCCATCTTTACCTCCCCACATTTGCACTCAAGAACCCCACAAGCACCTTCCACGCAACATCCGGATTTAGCACAAAGTTTCCTCACCGAAATCATAAATATAATTCCTACCCCTTCCCCTTTGTCATCCACTCACACCGCACATGACCAGACCCTACACACCCCCATACCCAGAGAGGTCAGTCCGGCAAATGAAACAATGGGAATGAGTCCGACGAGTACACCAACAAGTGAAAGTAGTTCTACCTCTGCCCGGCACCACCATTTCACCAGCCTATAAAATTTGAAAATCTGTTTAATAAAATATTGTTTGTTGTACCATACAAAATTGTTTTTTTATGATGGTAGAAATTCAAGTATTATATTTACCTTTCCAATAGGTTACGTGTCTGTGTGTATGCATCTACAAAGTGTGTGTGTGTGTGTGTGTGTGTCAAGCTACATTGTATGTGTTTCTGTTGGATGATACTTTACAGTTTTTTTGTGCGATTCTATTTCTGATCGGGTAACCAAGCACATGTTTAGCTGACTTTTAACTTGGTACCAGAGCACAACGCTTTACGCTGGCTACCTGCACTCGTAGCCAGACTACACATCGGGTTAATAAGCAAACAGCTGTGCTTATTTACCCGATCTGTACTCCGGCTACGTGTGCAGGGAGCCGGCACTGCCAGCATGAGAGCGGTGTACGCTACGGGTAACCATGTGCTTGGTTAACTGATATTTACCTTAGTTACAAAGCGCAGCATCGCTTCAACGCGTTGATGCTGGCTGTGGGTTGGTCACTGGTGATATCTGCCTGTTTGACAGTTCACCAGCGACCATGTAATGACGCAGCAGCGATTCTGATAAGGTCATATCGTCATTGTGATAGCTGCTACGTCGCTACATGTGACATAGGCTTAACACTAAAACTACTGACTTATTTTTGACTACTTGAATACATAGTGCGAATTAGTCAAAATGAGTACCTCAGTAGTTCTAGTGTTAAGCAGCTGGAGTACCGCCGTGGTTTTGAGCCATAAAGAGCTGTAGGCAGCCATCAACACGCCTTTCCCCATGTGTTATTTTCTTTGTTAGGCTATGTGCACACGGTGCGTTTTTCTCGGCGTTTTTGCGCGTTTTTCGGGTGCGTTTTTGGCCTCAAAACTGCATGACTTTGCTTCCCCAGCAAAGTCTATGAGTTTTCATTTTTGCTGTCCCCACACAGCGTTTTTTTTCAGCTGCGTTTTTGTGGTGACCACAAAAACGCAGCATGTCAATTATTCCCGCGTTTTTCACTGCGCTTTTCATCCATTGAGTTCAATGGGATGTTGAAAGACGCAATGAGAAACGCAAATAGCTGCGTTTTGGTGCGTTTCTAAGACCAAAAACGCAGCTATAAGCGCAGGAGGTGGGTAGTAAAGTGACGTGTACAGGAAGAGGATTCCTTCTGTCAGTATAGACAGAAGCATGAATCCTCCCGGTACCGTCACCGCCGCGTCCATCTCCCGTCCTGTGCATGTATGCTGCCGTGCGACGCCATGTACAGGCAGGAGGTGGAAGCGGCTGCGAAAACAAAAGTTAACAGTAGAATAAAAAAAAAAAAAGTTATACTCACCTGTCTGCAGCCTCGCAGTGCCATGCCCGCTCCCAGCTCCTGTCACGGTATCGCCGCTCCCGCTCCGGCTGTGCGCAGTCTCCCCGGGGCAGGACCTTGCTTGCAGGACCTGGCGATGGATCACCTGATGCAGTCACCTGACGCATCAGCTGATCGAGTCTCGGGCTGACGCGGGCGCCCGGCCGGTATCAGCGGATGCGTCAGGAGACTTCATCCCTGATTACCGGCAGCTGCTGCAGCGATCGGACAGGATCAGACTCCCGCCCCATCGCTCCGGGAGCTGCCGGTAATTCAGCACATAAGTGAGTATTATTTTTTTTTTTTTTCTACTGATGCATCTGCTGATTGTATAATCGGCTTTTATACAATCAGCTGATGTGTGATGGGATTCACATCCTTTAACCTGACACATCATCTGATCGCTTTGCCTTCCAGCAAACCGATCAGATGATATTGGATCCTGATTGGACGGCGCGGGACCCTGACCCAGGATTACTGCGGAGGGGGGTTCTTTATTTCAATAAAGATGGAGTCACTAATTGTGTTGTGTTTTATTTCTAATAAAAATATTTTTCTGTGTTGTGTTTTTTTTTTATCTTTACTAGAAATTCATGGTGGCCATGTCTAATATTGGCGTGACACCATGAATTTCGGGCTTAGGGCTAGCTGATAATATACAGCTAGCCCTAACTCCATTATTACCTGGCTAGCCACCCGGCATCAGGGCAGCCGGAAGAGTTGGATACAGCGCCAGAAGATGGCGCTTCTATGAAAGCGCCATTTTCTGGGGTGGCTGCGGGACTGCAATTCACAGCGGGGGTGCCCAGAAAGCATGGGCACCCTGCACTGTGGATTCCAATCCCCAGCTGCCTAGTTGTACCCGGCTGGACTCAAAAATGGGGCGAAGCTCACGTCATTTTTTTTTAAAATTATTTCATGAAATTCATGAAATAATTAAAAAAAAAAGGGCTTCCCTATATTTTTGGTTCCCAGCCGGGTACAAATAGGCAGCTGGGGGTTGGGGGCAGCCCGTACCTGCCTGCTGTACCCGGCTAGCATACAAAAATATGGCGAAGCCCACGTCATTTTTTTTTTTTGGGGGGGGCAAAGAAATCCTGCATACAGTCCTGGAAGGAGGATGCTGAGCCTTGTAGTTCGACAGCTGCTGTCTGCTCTCCTGCATACACTATTGGATGGAGGATGCTGAGCCTTGTAGTTCGACAGCTGCTGTCTGCTGTCCTGCATACACTATTGGATCGAGGATGCTGAGCCTTGTAGTTCTGCAGCTGTCTGCTCTTCTGCATACACTAGTGGAGAATGAAGAACACATTGAAGAAGGAAATGACATCAGACCTTTTTTTTTTTTTGTTCACTGATAAAAAACGCATAAGGACGCAGTGAGCAAAAACGCAGCAAAACGCAGCAAAAAACGCACCAAATCGCGGCAAAACGCGTGCGTTTTTTGCCGCGTTTTTTCGACGCAGGTGCGTTTTTGTGCGTTTTTAGCGGCCAAAAACGCACAAAAACGCAGCGTCAAAAAAACGCAGCGTGTGCACATAGCCTTATGGCTTTGCACCATCCCCACTCAAAAACCTGCCATGGCTACCTTTTTTGGGAAAGAAGAGTAATTCTGTGTATATACTTACCAAATATCTCTCAAGAACCACAATAGATGATAAGACATTGTCAATTTTCTCAACACACACTGAGGTTTTAGCATACAGTGATTCTACAAATGTTAAATCAAGATAAGAAATTCAAAGTTCCCAACTTGTCCACCCTAGTAAACAAAGCAATCCAAGCGATGCAGATAAAATGAAAAGGTGTATTTATTTAGGTAAAATAAAACAAACAGTAAAAAATTGTGAGGGGCCATGTAACTTAAGGTCAAACGAACCAAATTTTCAAAATTGTCAACAACATAAAATAATATAGCAAACATGTTACAGCAAGGATGGAGGGAGTTAAACTTTCAATAAAAGACCAGACCTTCACACATATTCATCCTGCCATGCCACTCGACCGGCATCAGACATAAAGTAAGTTGCAAACTGATCCCTCATTGCGCATACAGCGGACGTTGTACGAAGGCCAACATTGGCATAATCGTCAAGAGTGAGTTCAACATCAGCAGGGTCCATAACCAGCCTTTCTTTACTTAATACGTAGTTGTGGAGAACTACGCACGCTTTAACAACATCATCCACCGTATCTGTTTTTAGTTGAATGGCTGTTGTCAGAATGCGCCACTTTCCAGTCATCATACCAAATGCGCATTCCACCATCCTTCGTGCCCTCGTTAGCCGGTAATTGAAAATCCTTTTCGCTTGATTGAGGCCACGGCTGGAGTATGGTTTCAGAAGATTTTCACACATTTGAAATGCTTCATCGCCAACCAATACGAACGGCAGTGGTGGTTCAGATGTGTCAGGAAGGGGTCTTGGTGGTGGAAAATTGAAATCATTACTGTATAAACGGCGGCCCATTGCAGACTGCTTGAAGACCTGTGAGTCATTGGAGCGGCCGTATGCTCCAATGTCCACAGCAACAAATTGATATTGGGCATCCACTATTGCCATTAATACTATGGAAAAATATTTTTTATAGTTATAAAATTGTGACCCACTGCCAGATGGTTTTAAAATCCTGATATGTTTTCCATCAACCGCTCCAAGACAGTTCGGAAATTGACAGACTTCCATAAACTTCTCTGAGATTGACAGCCATTGCTCCGTGGTTGGATGGGGGATGAATTCGGGCTGTAGCACTTCCCACAAAGCATGACAGGTCTCCTTCACAATTCCCGATGCCGTTGATATCCCCACTCTAAACTGGAAGTGTAGTGAAGATAAACTTTCTCCGGTTGCTAAGAATCTGTGTTAAAGAAGGAAAAATAAATACATAAATAAATAAATTGGGCGGGGTACGTAACAGTCATGTCGGCATGCATATACATATTGCTGTCAGATTTTGGAAGTAAAATGTAAGGGGTTAATGGCCGCGGGTGGAAGCGCTTCCACCCGCGGCTAGCATGCACACATGTCAGTTGAAAACTGCTGATATGTGCATGGATAGCCACCGCCTGCCAACAGCAGGGGGCGGGGATTAACGGCACACGATCCATGACGTACCCAGTACGTCATGGGTACGTCATGGGTTGTTAAGAGTTTAAAAAACAACAACACAGCTCTCAATCTATTAGAACAAATATGGAA
Organism: Anomaloglossus baeobatrachus; assembly: GCF_048569485.1. Classification (NCBI taxonomy): domain Eukaryota; kingdom Metazoa; phylum Chordata; class Amphibia; order Anura; family Aromobatidae; genus Anomaloglossus; species Anomaloglossus baeobatrachus. The sequence goes on along the minus strand of NC_134361.1, from coordinate 96,138,448 downwards.
ACAAAACTTATGTGCTGGTAAACAATACACGACATGCAATAATATGGAAATGCCATACCTTAAAGTCAACATAAGACGATGCTCTGCAGAAATTGACCTTCGTAAATGGGTGTCCTGTTTTGTAATTAAACTTTGCACGCGTTGCAACAGTTCATCAAAAGTAGGTTTAGACATGCGGCAGTAGTCCATAAACTTGTCTGGGTGCTTGCAGAGATCTGGGTACAAAGAAGAGAATGCACCTCGTGTCGGACGACGTGCATTCAGTGGATGCAGCCAATAGCGCCGACGTCTCTGTGCCCATTTTCTGAGTCGCTCCTTTTCCACCGCTCGAGCGCGCAATAGACACAGGGCAATATCCATATCCAGATTCATATTGAAATCCACAATGTCAGACATTCTCTCAGCGTGCTAGCAAGAAATATCTGATCTAGAGACCAGTAGAACAATGTATATACACTTTGTGGGTGTTGGTGAAAAAAAACGGATCCGTTCAAATTTGACAAAAAAACGGATGTAAACGCACCCAAACGCAAGTAAAACGGTCCGTTATTTTGCTGGATCCGTTGACGGATCCAGTAAAATAACGGAACGTTGACTTGCGTTTGGGTGCGTTTTCATAGATAAAAACAGGATCCGTACTTCCGCTAAAATAACGTTTTCAACGGATGTTAAAAAGACGTAGTGTGAAACTAGCCTAAACCGTCACACAATTTACTAATAAACTTCTAAAATTTATATAGTCAAATGTATTTAGCAAGAGTGATACTAAACGCTTCTATTGACTCTACCAGACTGTCAAAATAATAGTATATAAAATGAACTAACTGGTACATTGGAGCTATACCACAATGCAAAATGAGTAAGGATGATCGAATACCTCAAATATTCGGCAACGCCCATATTCGCCGAATAGGTCGCCGCTATTTGACTATTTACGATTATTCGATGCACAATGTAAGTTTATGGAAAACCAAAAGAAAAAGAGGGTGCGCTCCTGTGTAAAATCTAATGATAACTTATTAAGTGTGCAGTGTGATGGTCACACTCACCTGATCCTGTTGTACGTCAGGTACAACACTGGGGAGACAGCCGAAGGGAAGTCCACGGTGTACCGCTATGGCATCAGTGGGGATCTCGTCCTTTCCAGCCCGCAGTATTTCCAGCTCAGGCCGCCGCTCACGCGATCGATATCCCACATGGAGAGCACAGCCGTCAGACCAGCGCTGAGCTGCAGCTCCTCCTCTGTGGTGGACGGACCCGTAGAACAGATGCCGGTGACTCACCCGCCCTTCAGAGGCTTGATGTGATTCAGGCAGAGTCTTGGAATAGCTGCAGCAGCCCCGTGCACTCCAGGAAGGAGAAGGAGAATGGATTAGGGGATAATGAAAAAACCACGGTATTGGCTGCGCTGCTATTAAAGTTCATAAAGATGATGGTATTGTTCCAAAAAACTTTTTTTATTGCAAGATTATAAGCCACAACGCGTTTCGGGGTTAAATGTTCCCCCTTCCTCAGGTAGCAACAATCATATGAAGTGGTATGCCTTATATATACATGAATATGTAGGTCCCCACACCCCTTGATTAATTCAACATATGGATCATAATGATCAATCAGCAGGGTTTTCAGGGACCTCGCCTCACAAAAATCAATTGTACATAATCACATTTAACAGCGATGTTCAAGAAACCACAAATATATTTTGTCTCAAGTATATTGTGATACCCTCATCACTAAAAAAAAATCTTTTGAATTATATTTAAAAATTAATAAACATGAATAAAAGACTCATCAAGGAAATTACTTTAAAAACAAGGAAATATGAAATTTAGATTTTGAGATTTAAAATTTACAAATAGAGGGTGAAAATGGATTAAATTAAATATAAATAAAATAAAAAAAAAAAAAAATTTAGAGAAAAAAAAAAAAAATTAAAAAAAAAAAAAAAAAAAAAATTTTTTAGAGAAAAAAAAAAAAAAAGTGTCTATAGGGTTCTAATACAGGGCTAAAAAATTAATTGTTAGAGGTGAGAGTGATAGCTCTAAAAATCCCTAGAATGGATCGCTAACTAAAACAGGTCATAATCCATAATTTATAGTGTTTGACATATGAAAAATACACAATAAATATAATTCAAAAGATTTTTTTTTAGTGATGAGGGTATCACAATATACTTGAGACAAAATATATTTGTGGTTTCTTGAACATCGCTGTTAAATGTGATTATGTACAATTGATTTTTGTGAGGCGAGGTCCCTGAAAACCCTGCTGATTGATCATTATGATCCATATGTTGAATTAATCAAGGGGTGTGGGGACCTACATATTCATGTATATATAAGGCATACCACTTCATATGATTGTTGCTACCTGAGGAAGGGGGAACATTTAACCCCGAAACGCGTTGTGGCTTATAATCTTGCAATAAAAAAAGTTTTTTGGAACAATACCATCATCTTTATGAACTTTAATAGCAGCGCAGCCAATACCGTGGTTTTTTCATTATCCCCTAATCCAGTTTATGGAAAACCAGAATAGTTGCCGAATAGCAACTATTCGGGCATCCATGGACTTACAGTCATATGAAAAAATGTGGGCACCCCTATTAATGTTAACCTTTTTTCTTTATAACAATTTGGGTTTTTGCAACAGCTATTTCAGTTTCATATATCTAATAACTGATGGACTCAGTAGTATTTCTGGATTGAAATGAGCTTTATTGTACTAACAGAAAATGTGCAATCCACATTTAAACAAAATTTGACCGGTGCAAAAGTATGGGCACCTCAACATAAAAGTGACATTAATATTTTGTAGATCCTCCTTTTGCAAAAATAACAGCCTCTAGTCGCTTCCTGTAGCTTTTAATGAGTTCCTGGATCCTGGATGAAGGTATATCTGACCATTCCTGTTTACAAAACAATTCCAGATCAGTTAAGTTTGATGGTCGCTGAGCATGGACAGCCGCTTCAAATCATCCCACAGATGTTCAATGATATTCAGGTCTGGGGACTGGGATGGCCATTCCAGAACATTGTAATTGTTCCTCTGCATGAATGCCTGAGTAAATTTGGAGCGGTGTTTTGGATCATTGTGTTGCTGAAATATCCATCCCCTACGTAACTTCAACTTCGTCACTGATTCTTGCACATTATTGTCAAGAATCTGCTGATACTGAGTTGAATCCATGCGACCCTCAACGTTAACAAGATTCCCGGTGCCGGCATTGGCCACAAAGCCCCAAAGCATGATGGAACCTCCACCAAATTTTACTGTTGGTTAGAGTTGAGCGCGGTTCGTGGTTCGTGGTTCTCCAGTTCGCGGCTCGAGTGATTTTGGGGCATGTTCTAGATCGAACTAGAACTCGAGCTTTTTGCAAAAGCTCGGTAGTTCTAGAAACGTTCGAGAACGGTTCTAGCAGCCAAAAAACAGCTAAATCATAGCTTGGTTTCTGCTGTAATAGTGTAAGTCACTCTGTGAATCAAACTATTATCACATTTCAGTGTATAGTGTGCGTGAACAGCGCCTTCAGATCACTGCTGTTTCTATAATGGCGATCGCCATTTTTTTTTTTTTTTTTTCTTGTCTTCCTTCCCTAAGCGCGCGCGTCTTGTGGGGCGGGCCAGCATGTCAGCCAATCCCAGACACACACACAGCTAAGTGGACTTTGAGCCAGAGAAGCAACGGCATGTGTGATAGGATCTGCATGTCACATGTCCCTGCATTATAAAACCGGACATTTTCTTCACGGACGCCATTATCTGCCTTCTGCGTCTTTGGTGTCAGACATCACTGTCGCAGCTCCGTCTTCCTGAGTCCTATCGCCGATACAGCTGTATGCGCTGCATACACAGCGTTAGACAGCTTAGGGAGAGCACTTTATAGCAGTCCTTTTAAGGGCTCCAACCGGCAGGGTCAGAGAGCCATAGGTGACAGGTCCTGCAAACAGCAACAGCGTCTGTGTAGCCCAGGTCAGGGATTTCCTACCTGCATTTCACCATTAGGAGGGAATAGAAAGGCAGTCTTCCATTCCTCTACCCAGAGCACCACAATCCTGCCACTGTACCCTCTTGTCCTCTGCACACTCCAACTGATAACTAAGCCATTATACTAGCAAACACTCAGTGTACCTAGTGGCATCCTATACGTGGCTATTGGACTTTGCTATAGTCCCACTAGTGCAAAGACATTTGCAGAGCGCGTCTGCCTGCATTGCACACTACAACTCATTCTAACCAAGCCATTATACTAGCAAACACTCAGTGTACCTAGTGGCATCCTATACGTGGCTATTGGACTTTGCTATAGTCCCACTAGTGCAAAGACATTTGCAGAGCGCGTCTGCCTGCGTTGCACACTACAACTCATTCTAACCAAGCCATTATACTAGCAAACACTCAGTGTACCTAGTGGCATCCTATACGTGGCTATTGGACTTTGCTATAGTCCCACTAGTGCAAAGACATTTGCAGAGCGCGTCTGCCTGCGTTGCACACTACAACTCATTCTAACCAAGCCATTATACTAGCAAACACTCAGTGTACCTAGTGGCATCCTATACGTGGCTATTGGACTTTGCTATAGTCCCACTAGTGCAAAGACATTTGCAGAGCGCGTCTGCCTGCGTTGCACACTACAACTCATTCTAACCAAGCCATTATACTAGCAAACACTCAGTGTACCTAGTGGCATCCTATACGTGGCTATTGGACTTTGCTATAGTCCCACTAGTGCAAAGACATTTGCAGAGCGCGTCTGCCTGCGTTGCACACTACAACTCATTCTAACCAAGCCATTATACTAGCAAACACTCAGTGTACCTAGTGGCATCCTATACGTGGCTATTGGACTTTGCTATAGTCCCACTAGTGCAAAGACATTTGCAGAGCGCGTCTGCCTGCGTTGCACACTACAACTCATTCTAACCAAGCCATTATACTAGCAAACACTCAGTGTACCTAGTGGCATCCTATACGTGGCTATTGGACTTTGCTATAGTCCCACTAGTGCAAAGACATTTGCAGAGCGCGTCTGCCTGCGTTGCACACTACAACTCATTCTAACCAAGCCATTATACTAGCAAACACTCAGTGTACCTAGTGGCATCCTATACGTGGCTATTGGACTTTGCTATAGTCCCACTAGTGCAAAGACATTTGCAGAGCGCGTCTGCCTGCGTTGCACACTACAACTCATTCTAACCAAGCCATTATACTAGCAAACACTCAGTGTACCTAGTGGCATCCTATACGTGGCTATTGGACTTTGCTATAGTCCCACTAGTGCAAAGACATTTGCAGAGCGCGTCTGCCTGCGTTGCACACTACAACTCATTCTAACCAAGCCATTATACTAGCAAACACTCAGTGTACCTAGTGGCATCCTATACGTGGCTATTGGACTTTGCTATAGTCCCACTAGTGCAAAGACATTTGCAGAGCGCGTCTGCCTGCGTTGCACACTACAACTCATTCTAACCAAGCCATTATACTAGCAAACACTCAGTGTACCTAGTGGCATCCTATACGTGGCTATTGGACTTTGCTATAGTCCCACTAGTGCAAAGACATTTGCAGAGCGCGTCTGCCTGCGTTGCACACTACAACTCATTCTAACCAAGCCATTATACTAGCAAACACTCAGTGTACCTAGTGGCATCCTATACGTGGCTATTGGACTTTGCTATAGTCCCACTAGTGCAAAGACATTTGCAGAGCGCGTCTGCCTGCGTTGCACACTACAACTCATTCTAACCAAGCCATTATACTAGCAAACACTCAGTGTACCTAGTGGCATCCTATACGTGGCTATTGGACTTTGCTATAGTCCCACTAGTGCAAAGACATTTGCAGAGCGCGTCTGCCTGCGTTGCACACTACAACTCATTCTAACCAAGCCATTATACTAGCAAACACTCAGTGTACCTAGTGGCATCCTATACGTGGCTATTGGACTTTGCTATAGTCCCACTAGTGCAAAGACATTTGCAGAGCGCGTCTGCCTGCGTTGCACACTACAACTCATTCTAACCAAGCCATTATACTAGCAAACACTCAGTGTACCTAGTGGCATCCTATACGTGGCTATTGGACTTTGCTATAGTCCCACTAGTGCAAAGACATTTGCAGAGCGCGTCTGCCTGCGTTGCACACTACAACTCATTCTAACCAAGCCATTATACTAGCAAACACTCAGTGTACCTAGTGGCATCCTATACGTGGCTATTGGACTTTGCTATAGTCCCACTAGTGCAAAGACATTTGCAGAGCGCGTCTGCCTGCGTTGCACACTACAACTCATTCTAACCAAGCCATTATACTAGCAAACACTCAGTGTACCTAGTGGCATCCTATACGTGGCTATTGGACTTTGCTATAGTCCCACTAGTGCAAAGACATTTGCAGAGCGCGTCTGCCTGCGTTGCACACTACAACTCATTCTAACCAAGCCATTATACTAGCAAACACTCAGTGTACCTAGTGGCATCCTATACGTGGCTATTGGACTTTGCTATAGTCCCACTAGTGCAAAGACATTTGCAGAGCGCGTCTGCCTGCGTTGCACACTACAACTCATTCTAACCAAGCCATTATACTAGCAAACACTCAGTGTACCTAGTGGCATCCTATACGTGGCTATTGGACTTTGCTATAGTCCCACTAGTGCAAAGACATTTGCAGAGCGCGTCTGCCTGCGTTGCACACTACAACTCATTCTAACCAAGCCATTATACTAGCAAACACTCAGTGTACCTAGTGGCATCCTATACGTGGCTATTGGACTTTGCTATAGTCCCACTAGTGCAAAGACATTTGCAGAGCGCGTCTGCCTGCGTTGCACACTACAACTCATTCTAACCAAGCCATTATACTAGCAAACACTCAGTGTACCTAGTGGCATCCTATACGTGGCTATTGGACTTTGCTATAGTCCCACTAGTGCAAAGACATTTGCAGAGCGCGTCTGCCTGCGTTGCACACTACAACTCATTCTAACCAAGCCATTATACTAGCAAACACTCAGTGTACCTAGTGGCATCCTATACGTGGCTATTGGACTTTGCTATAGTCCCACTAGTGCAAAGACATTTGCAGAGCGCGTCTGCCTGCGTTGCACACTACAACTCATTCTAACCAAGCCATTATACTAGCAAACACTCAGTGTACCTAGTGGCATCCTATACGTGGCTATTGGACTTTGCTATAGTCCCACTAGTGCAAAGACATTTGCAGAGCGCGTCTGCCTGCGTTGCACACTACAACTCATTCTAACCAAGCCATTATACTAGCAAACACTCAGTGTACCTAGTGGCATCCTATACGTGGCTATTGGACTTTGCTATAGTCCCACTAGTGCAAAGACATTTGCAGAGCGCGTCTGCCTGCGTTGCACACTACAACTCATTCTAACCAAGCCATTATACTAGCAAACACTCAGTGTACCTAGTGGCATCCTATACGTGGCTATTGGACTTTGCTATAGTCCCACTAGTGCAAAGACATTTGCAGAGCGCGTCTGCCTGCGTTGCACACTACAACTCATTCTAACCAAGCCATTATACTAGCAAACACTCAGTGTACCTAGTGGCATCCTATACGTGGCTATTGGACTTTGCTATAGTCCCACTAGTGCAAAGACATTTGCAGAGCGCGTCTGCCTGCGTTGCACACTACAACTCATTCTAACCAAGCCATTATACTAGCAAACACTCAGTGTACCTAGTGGCATCCTATACGTGGCTATTGGACTTTGCTATAGTCCCACTAGTGCAAAGACATTTGCAGAGCGCGTCTGCCTGCGTTGCACACTACAACTCATTCTAACCAAGCCATTATACTAGCAAACACTCAGTGTACCTAGTGGCATCCTATACGTGGCTATTGGACTTTGCTATAGTCCCACTAGTGCAAAGACATTTGCAGAGCGCGTCTGCCTGCGTTGCACACTACAACTCATTCTAACCAAGCCATTATACTAGCAAACACTCAGTGTACCTAGTGGCATCCTATACGTGGCTATTGGACTTTGCTATAGTCCCACTAGTGCAAAGACATTTGCAGAGCGCGTCTGCCTGCGTTGCACACTACAACTCATTCTAACCAAGCCATTATACTAGCAAACACTCAGTGTACCTAGTGGCATCCTATACGTGGCTATTGGACTTTGCTATAGTCCCACTAGTGCAAAGACATTTGCAGCACGTCTGCCTGCGTTGCACACTCCAACTAATTATAACTAAGTTGCATTGTCAGGGATATTTATTCTTTATTATTCTGCTGTTAATAAAGCTAGACCACCACTGCAATCTTCACCACCTCTCAATTTTTACTACCACATTTTCAGTCCACAATCTTGTCGCAATCAACATGAGTGGCAAAATGACAGATGCTGGTGGAAAGGGGAAGAGGCGTGGTGGAAAAGGCAAAAAAGGTTTTGTCCGTGGGGAAGGTGGCAAAGCTCCATTATCATCTGCTGAAGATAGACCATCTACCAGCAAAAGTAAGATGTCTACTACTTACCGTGGACAATCCGATGTGCTCCCTTTGTTACGGACACGAACAACAGGAACAAAGGTAGATGATGGGCAAAAAAGGAAAATGCTTGAATGGATCTCAAGTGGTCCAACAAGTGCCCTCTCTGCCACTTCAAGTACCGCATCCAAAAAACACCAGTCCTCTGAGTTGTCATCCCAATCAAACTTGCTTTCTCCCAGCTCTGAAGTCTCCATCAGCCCTGCACAGTATGGTGGAACTGAGATGGCTGAGTCTGCAGAGCTGTTCAGTCACACTATAGCCTGGGAATCAGAGGTCTGCTCCCAAGCTACAGTGAGTACAGAACAGGAAATGGTCTGCAGTGATGCCCAGAACCTTTGTGACTCAGATTCAGGCCGTGAGGACCAAGTTTCTGAGCATAATGTTGACCCTTTGTCACAAACTGTAACACCTGTGGTTATAGACAATGAGGAACATACTGATGAAGATGAGACGCAGATACCCGATTGGGATGACAACTTAAATATTCCGTCAGGGCAAGAAGAGGCTCGGTCTGAGGGGGAGGGGAGTGCAAACACAACAATTGATGATGACGTTCTAGATCCCACCTACTGTCAACCCCCAGTCAGGCACTCGAGGAGGTCAACAGAGGCGGTGGAGGAGGATGCAACCGACGACGAAGTTACCTTGCGCCTTCCTGGACAGAGTCGGAGCACTGGTAGCACGTCTACAACTGCATCCTCAGCCACCACTCTGCCTATGAGCATTATTCGGGGTGGATCAACAGGTCGCATGGCCTCTAAGCCTTGCCTAGCCTGGTCCTTTTTTCACATCGAAAAAGATCGCCCAACTCATGTGATATGTAACATTTGTCATGATTCTGTTAGTAGAGGTCAAAACCTCAGCAGTTTGACAACTTCTTCCATGAATCGTCACATGACTAAATATCATAAGTCCCGGTGGGAAGCTCACCGTGCTGCAATGCGGCCTAGCGGAGCGAACCATCCACCGCCCGCCCCTTCCAGTGCATCCGCGCGCTCTTCATCTTCTAGGACTGTGGGGACAGCTGTCACACCTGTTTTTCCACGCAAAACTTCCACCACTGTAACCGCAACAGGCAGTTTGCTTGTAAGGTCGTCAGTTGGTTTGGAAGGGGAAACAAGTGAGTGTGTACAGCTCTCTCAGACATCGATAGCACCAACGTTGGATGAAGGCAACATCATGTCTCCGCCTGCACTTTCCTCACAAACCAGCATTTTTCCAGGGACACCCTACTCAACACCGTCTACACACAGCAGCCAGATCTCTGTCCCTCAGATGTGGTCAAATAAAAGGCCACTTCCTCCGACCCATGACAAAGCTAAGAGGTTGACTCTATCCCTCTGTAAGCTGTTGGCTACCGAAATGCTGCCTTTCCGCCTAGTGGACACACAGGATTTTAGAGACCTTATGTCTGTCGCTGTGCCCCAGTACCAGATGCCTAGTCGCCACTACTTCTCTAAGAAAGGTGTGCCCGCGCTACACCAGCATGTCGCACACAACATCACCGCTTCCTTGAGAAACTCTGTGTGTGAACGGGTGCATTTCACCACCGATACTTGGACCAGTAAGCATGGACAGGGACGTTACATGTCGCTGACTGGGCACTGGGTAACTATGGTGATAGATGGTGAAGGGTCTGCTGCACAAGTCTTGCCGTCCCCACGACTTGTGTGTCAATCCTCTGTCTGTCCAAGTTCCGCCACTGCTTCTGCATCCTCCACCTCATCTGGGTCCTCCACCTCCGCCCCAAGCCTGCCTGGTCAGGCCACCAGCGTTCTCACTGCGCAGAAGGAATCACGCACCCCTCATTACTATGCTGGCAGCAGAGCGCAACGGCATCAGGCGGTCTTTAGCTTGACATGTCTTGGTAATAAGAGTCACACAGCTGAGGAGTTGTGGTCAGCTTTGCGGTCCGAGTTTAATAAATGGTTGTCTCCACTCAAACTGCAGCCTGGTAAGGCCGTGTGCGACAATGCTGCAAACCTGGGTGCGGCACTTCGCCTGGGCAAGGTGACACACGTACCTTGTATGGCTCACGTGTTGAACCTTGTCGTGCAGCAATTTTTAACACACTATCCCGGCCTAGATGGCCTTCTGAACAGGGCACGAAAACTGTCAGCTCACTTCCGCCGTTCAAGCGCCGCAGCAGAGCGACTTGCATCGCTCCAGAAGTCTTTCGGCCTGCCGGTTCATCGCCTGAAATGCGATGTGGCGACACGCTGGAATTCAACTCTCCACATGTTACAGCGACTGTGGCAGCACCGCAGAGCCCTGGTGCAATACGTCATGACGTATAGCCTGGGCCAACGAGATGCAGAGGTGGGGCAGATCACCCTGATGGAGTGGTCTCAGATCAAGGACCTATGCACCCTTCTGCACAGTTTCGACATGGCGACGAATATGTTTAGCTCTGACAATGCCATTATCAGCATGACGATTCCAGTCATTTACATGCTGGAGCACACGCTAAACACTATTCGGAGTCAGGGGGTGGGACAACATGAAGGGGAGGAACTACAGGAGGATTCATATGCGCAAGGGACAACAACATCACGAAGGTCCAGACGTTCATCATCACCAACGCAGCAGGCATGGGACCATGGGGGACAGGGATCGACAAGGGCGCATAGTAGCAGGCGAAATGTTGAGCAAGGTGCAGGAGAACATGAAGAAATGGAGGACGAACTGTCCATGGACATGGAAGACTCAGCGGATGAGGGAGACCTTGGTCAAATTTCAGTTGAAAGAGGTTGGGGTCAGATGTCAGAGGAAGAAAGAACGGGTAGCACCTCTATGCCACAAACACAGCATGGACTTGGTCCGCATGGCTGCGCAAGACACATGAGTGCCTTTTTGTTGCACTACCTCCAACATGACAGTCGTATTGTCAAAATTAGAAGTGATGATGACTACTGGATTGCCACACTATTAGATCCCCGGTACAAGTCCAAATTTTGTGACATAATTCCAGCCATAGAAAGGGACGCACGTATGCAGGAGTATCAGCAGAAGCTGTTACTAGATCTTAGCTCGGCTTTTCCACCAAACAACCGTGCAGGTGCAGGGAGTGAATCTCCCAGTTGTAACTTGACAAACATGGGACGGTCTCGTCATCTTCAACAGTCTACCCGTACCAGTAGGACCTTTTCTGGTGCCGGTAACAGCAATTTTATGGAATCTTTTCATAATTTTTTTAGACCCTCTTTTGCAAGGCCACCAGAGACAACAAGTCTGACACATAGTCAACGGCTGGAGAGGATGATACAGGAGTATCTCCAAATGAACATCGATGCCATGACTGTGCAACTGGAGCCTTGCTCCTTTTGGGCTTCAAACCTACAAAAATGGCCAGAGCTCGCAACTTACGCCTTGGAGATTTTGTCGTGTCCAGCTGCCAGCGTTGTCTCTGAACGTGTATTCAGTGCTGCTGGGTGTGTGCTGACAGATAAGCGCACGCGTCTGTCCAGTGACAATGTGGACAGACTGACGTTCATCAAAATGAACAAGTCATGGATCCAGAAGGAATTTACTACCCCTGTGTCATCCTGGGGAGAGTAAATGCTTGTGGATTTGGAATGTGCTTGATGCAAATCAAAACATCCTGTTTGCAACTAGGGCCCAAGTGCTGCCACTGATGGGGTGGGTGTCTGTGTGGCCCAATTTTTGGAAAAAAGGGAGACTCCGCTTGGAGTAACCCTTGCTTGCTGTGTTTTTAAAAGAAGCCAAGATGAACAGAGCTGGGATCAGGAAAGACTTTGCTACCTACCCCGGTGTCATCCTGGGGACGGCTAAGAATAGCGTATTTTTGAATGTGCTTGATGCAAATCAAAACATCCTGTTTGCAACTAGGGCCCAAGTGCTGCCACTGATGTGGTGGGTGTCTGTGTGGCCCAATTTTTGGAAAAAAGGGAGACTCCGCTTGGAGTAACCCTTGCTTGCTGTGTTTTTAAAAGAAGCCAAGATGAACAGAGCTGGGATCAGGAAAGACTTTGCTACCTACCCCGGTGTCATCCTGGGGACGGATAAGAATGGCGTATTTTTGAATGTGCTTGATGCAAATCTAGCTGTGAAGTGTACAACTGGGGCACAACTGCTGCCACTGAATGGGTGGGTGTGTGTGGGGCCCAATTTTTGGAAAAAAGGGGAGACTCCGCTTGGAGTAACCCTTGCTTACATTGTTTTTAAAAGAAGCCAAGATGAACAAGTCATGGGTCAGCAAAGACTTTGCTACCTACCCCAGTGTCATCCTGGGGACGGCTAAGAATAGCGTATTTTTGAATGTGCTTGATGCAAATCAAAACATCCTGTTTGCAACTAGGGCCCAAGTGCTGCCACTGATGGGGTGGGTGTCTGTGTGGCCCAATTTTTGGAAAAAAGGGAGACTCCGCTTGGAGTAACCCTTGCTTGCTGTGTTTTTAAAAGAAGCCAAGATGAACAGAGCTGGGATCAGGAAAGACTTTGCTACCTACCCCGGTGTCATCCTGTGGACGGCTAAGAATAGCGTATTTTTGAATGTGCTTGATGCAAATCAAAACATCCTGTTTGCAACTAGGGCCCAAGTGCTGCCACTGATGGGGTGGGTGTCTGTGTGGCCCAATTTTTGGAAAAAAGGGAGACTCCGCTTGGAGTAACCCTTGCTTGCTGTGTTTTTAAAAGAAGCCAAGATGAACAGAGCTGGGATCAGGAAAGACTTTGCTACCTACCCCGGTGTCATCCTGTGGACGGCTAAGAATAGCGTATTTTTGAATGTGCTTGATGCAAATCAAAACATTCTGTTTGCAACTAGGGCCCAAGTGCTGCCACTGATGGGGTGGGTGTCTGTGTGGCCCAATTTTTGGAAAAAAGGGAGACTCCGCTTGGAGTAACCCTTGCTTGCTGTGTTTTTAAAAGAAGCCAAGATGAACAGAGCTGGGATCAGGAAAGACTTTGCTACCTACCCCGGTGTCATCCTGGGGACGGCTAAGAATAGCGTATTTTTGAATGTGCTTGATGCAAATCAAAACATCCTGTTTGCAACTAGGGCCCAAGTGCTGCCACTGATGGGGTGGGTGTCTGTGTGGCCCAATTTTTGGAAAAAAGGGAGACTCCGCTTGGAGTAACCCTTGCTTACATTGTTTTTAAAAGAAGCCAAGATGAACAAGTCATGGGTCAGCAAAGACTTTGCTACCTACCCCGGTGTCATCCTGGGGACGGCTAAGAATAGCGTATTTTTGAATGTGCTTGATGCAAATCAAAACATCCTGTTTGCAACTAGGGCCCAAGTGCTGCCACTGATGTGGTGGGTGTCTGTGTGGCCCAATTTTTGGAAAAAAGGGAGACTCCGCTTGGAGTAACCCTTGCTTGCTGTGTTTTTAAAAGAAGCCAAGATGAACAGAGCTGGGATCAGGAAAGACTTTGCTACCTACCCCGGTGTCATCCTGGGGACGGTTAAGAATAGCGTATTTTTGAATGTGCTTGATGCAAATCTAGCTGTGAAGTGTACAACTGGGGCACAACTGCTGCCACTGAAGGGGTGGGTGTGTGTGGGGCCCAATTTTTGGAAAAAAGGGAGACTCCGCTTGGAGTAACCCTTGCTTGCTGTGTTTTTAAAAGAAGCCAAGATGAACAGAGCTGGGATCAGGAAAGACTTTGCTACCTACCCCGGTGTCATCCTGGGGACGGCTAAGAATAGCGTATTTTTGAATGTGCTTGATGCAAATCAAAACATCCTGTTTGCAACTAGGGCCCAAGTGCTGCCACTGATGTGGTGGGTGTCTGTGTGGCCCAATTTTTGGAAAAAAGGGAGACTCCGCTTGGAGTAACCCTTGCTTGCTGTGTTTTTAAAAGAAGCCAAGATGAACAGAGCTGGGATCAGGAAAGACTTTGCTACCTACCCCGGTGTCATCCTGGGGACGGATAAGAATGGCGTATTTTTGAATGTGCTTGATGCAAATCTAGCTGTGAAGTGTACAACTGGGGCACAACTGCTGCCACTGAATGGGTGGGTGTGTGTGGGGCCCAATTTTTGGAAAAAAGGGGAGACTCCGCTTGGAGTAACCCTTGCTTACATTGTTTTTAAAAGAAGCCAAGATGAACAAGTCATGGGTCAGCAAAGACTTTGCTACCTACCCCAGTGTCATCCTGGGGACGGCTAAGAATAGCGTATTTTTGAATGTGCTTGATGCAAATCAAAACATCCTGTTTGCAACTAGGGCCCAAGTGCTGCCACTGATGGGGTGGGTGTCTGTGTGGCCCAATTTTTGGAAAAAAGGGAGACTCCGCTTGGAGTAACCCTTGCTTGCTGTGTTTTTAAAAGAAGCCAAGATGAACAGAGCTGGGATCAGGAAAGACTTTGCTACCTACCCCGGTGTCATCCTGGGGACGGATAAGAATAGCGTATTTTTGAATGTGCTTGATGCAAATCAAAACATCCTGTTTGCAACTAGGGCCCAAGTGCTGCCACTGATGGGGTGGGTGTCTGTGTGGCCCAATTTTTGGAAAAAAGGGAGACTCCGCTTGGAGTAACCCTTGCTTACATTGTTTTTAAAAGAAGCCAAGATGAACAAGTCATGGGTCAGCAAAGACTTTGCTACCTACCCCGGTGTCATCCTGGGGACGGCTAAGAATAGCGTATTTTTGAATGTGCTTGATGCAAATCAAAACATCCTGTTTGCAACTAGGGCCCAAGTGCTGCCACTGATGTGGTGGGTGTCTGTGTGGCCCAATTTTTGGAAAAAAGGGAGACTCCGCTTGGAGTAACCCTTGCTTGCTGTGTTTTTAAAAGAAGCCAAGATGAACAGAGCTGGGATCAGGAAAGACTTTGCTACCTACCCCGGTGTCATCCTGGGGACGGTTAAGAATAGCGTATTTTTGAATGTGCTTGATGCAAATCTAGCTGTGAAGTGTACAACTGGGGCACAACTGCTGCCACTGAAGGGGTGGGTGTGTGTGGGGCCCAATTTTTGGAAAAAAGGGAGACTCCGCTTGGAGTAACCCTTGCTTGCTGTGTTTTTAAAAGAAGCCAAGATGAACAGAGCTGGGATCAGGAAAGACTTTGCTACCTACCCCGGTGTCATCCTGGGGACGGCTAAGAATAGCGTATTTTTGAATGTGCTTGATGCAAATCAAAACATCCTGTTTGCAACTAGGGCCCAAGTGCTGCCACTGATGTGGTGGGTGTCTGTGTGGCCCAATTTTTGGAAAAAAGGGAGACTCCGCTTGGAGTAACCCTTGCTTGCTGTGTTTTTAAAAGAAGCCAAGATGAACAGAGCTGGGATCAGGAAAGACTTTGCTACCTACCCCGGTGTCATCCTGGGGACGGATAAGAATGGCGTATTTTTGAATGTGCTTGATGCAAATCTAGCTGTGAAGTGTACAACTGGGGCACAACTGCTGCCACTGAATGGGTGGGTGTGTGTGGGGCCCAATTTTTGGAAAAAAGGGGAGACTCCGCTTGGAGTCACCTTGCGGTGTTTTACATGACTTTAGAAGGGCGTGCCATGCCTATATCTGTGTGTCCTCCTCTTTTTCCTTGTCCAGCTGTTTTGTTTTCGCATGAGTACATGTCCTTGTCACTTTCCCATGTGTTTGTGTTGTGTTGTGAGTTGTTTGTCACCTTTTGGACACCTTTGAGGGTGTTTTCTAGGTGTTTTACTGTGTTTGTGATTGCCTGCCATTGTTTCCTATGGGCTCGAGTTCGGTTCGTCGAACGTTCGACGAGCCGAACTCGAGCCAGACCCCCCGTTCGGCGAACCGCCTCGAGCCGAACCGGGACCGGTTCGCTCATCTCTACTGTTGGTAGCAAGTGCTTTTCTTGGAATGCTGTGGTTTTTTGCCTCCATGCATAACGCCTTTTTGTATGACCAAACAACTCAATCTTTGTTTCATCAGTCCACAGGACCGTCTTCCAAAAATGCAACGGGCTTGTCCAAATGTGCTTTTGCATACCTCAGGCAACTCTGTTTGTGGTGTGCTTGCAGAAATGGCTTCTTTCGCATCACTCTCCCATACAGCTTCTCCTTGTGCAATGTGCGCTGTATTGTTGACCGATGCACATTGACACCATCTGCAGCAATATGATGCTAAAGGTCTTTGGAGGTGGTCTGTGGATTGTCCTTGACTGTTCTCACCATTCTTCTTTTCTGCCTCTCTGATATTATTCTTGGCCTGCCACTTCTGGGCTTAACAAGAACTGTACCTGTGTTCTTCCATTTCCTTACTATGTTCCTCACAGTGGAAACTGACAGTTTAAATCTCTGAGACAACTTTTTGTATCCTTCCCCTGAACAACTATGTTGAATAATCTTTGTTTTCAGATCATTTGAGAGTTGTTTTGAGGAGCCCATGATGCCACTCTTCATAGGAGATTCAAATAGGAGAACAACTTGCAAGCGGCCAGCTTAAATACCTTTTCTCATGATTGGATACACCCGTCTATGAAGCTCAAAGCTCAATGAGGTTACAAAACAAATTTACTGCTTTAGTAAGTCAGTAAAAAGTAGTTAGGAGTGTTCAAATCAAGAAATTGATAAGGGTGCCCATACTTTTGCACCGGCCAAATTTTGTTTAAATGCGGATTGCACATTTTCTGTTAGTACGATAAACCTCATTTCAATCCAGAAATATTAGAGTCCATCAGTTATTAGATATATGAAACTGAAATAGCTGTTGCAAAAACCCAAATTGTTATAAAGAAAAAAGGTTAACATTAATAGGGGTTCCCAAACTTTCTCATATGACCGTATATTGCGCATCGAATATTCGCATAGCGGCGACCTATTCATCGGATATTCGCGAAGCCGAATATTGCCGAATATTTGTGATATTTGATCATCCCTATAAATGAGTCCATTCAATGGCATATTCACACTTGTTAGTTATGTATTCCATCTAATGAAATATATAAAAAACAGTTTGTCATTGAACAACACATGATTTATTCTAAATAGTTGTCTAATCTGTACCACAGAATGCTTAATTTAAAGCTTAAAAGTAGAGATGAGTGGATCAGGCATAATTAGAATTTGCCTGTTTACACTGATTTTACTAGAAAATTCAATTTGCAGAGAAGTTATTCTTCACAAATGTAATATTGCTGTTTATGCACTGAGAACTCTCCAGACCCCAGACCAAAATAAACATAAGATGTAAAAAATAAAGAAAATGTTTATATGTCCATATATTATATTCATTTTACAGCTTACCTCTCCAGCCAATTTTGCTCATCCCTGCCTCCATTGTGTTGCATTTCTGGCACCCAGTGTTCGTCGGGGCTTGCAGCCATCAGTAGGCCTTAGACCATGTGTAATGCCCCAAAATTGAGGATTACATTAAAGTGTCTTTTATATATATATATATATATATACATATCCAAAATCACACATTTATATATATATATATATATATATATATATATATATATAAATGTGTGATTTTGGAACTTGACATTTTACAATTTATAAGTGGCATGAAGCACACAGACACCAAATAGTTAACACTCCTCACCTAGCTTCTAGGAGAATAACTTGGGTTTGGGTGGTTGGGGCTTAACCACATATAACTTCTTTTAGCTCAGAGTTTAGTCAGAATACAGTTGAAGCTCAGCCAGTACACATCTTCAGAACATGTAGGGGAATTCTAACCCCACTCCAGTGGGCTGCATGGGGACATACTGACCAGGAACCACATGTAGGATCTCTGAGGACTTTCACCCCCTAAGACAGATGGAATGTCCTGGTTGGCACAATGCCCTAGCCTACAAGAAACATAAAGCTGTGGGCACAGGAGGAATATGGACCTGGAGGTTTGTCTCCCAAAAAGAAGATGGGCACACAGGAGAACCTACTACACATGAAGGTTAATGGGAACTGAAACATGTCATCTGCTGGAGAATGCCAGCTCAGTAGGACAGAGGAAGCCAAATCTATTGTTTCAACTTGGTCAAGAGGATAGGCTGTCTGCACTTGCTGTCCTCACGTCTCATACATGACAGTTTCTCTGTATCCAATGCTATCTGCCTGTCTGTATAGCTGTGTCACCCGAGCGTGCTATTTCTGTGACGCCCTGGCAAAACCAGGTAGTTACAGATGACTGTACCCCCCACCAAGGGTACAGGAATCGCCTCCTCCTTGGGATTTAACATCACATCCCTCACATAGGAACACTAGCCACAAAGCCTAGTCGCCCCCCCATGACAACCAGGACACACCAGTGGGCGGGACCAGGCAGATGGGAATGCCCACCTTGGGGTCTTGAGGTGACAGGGGCGGGAAAGTGTCAATTAGAGTTAGAGTCAGTTGAGAGTTAGAGTTTGAGTCAGAGTTAAGCGGAGTTGGAGTTGAGGAGTGAAGGAGCAAGTCAGTGGAGCTGAGTGGTCAGGGTTCAGAGCCCTTGGACCACGGGAGAACCGACTAGGTGGTAGATGGCAGGGTCGGGCCACAGGCGACAGAGATCCGGTCGCGGGAGACCCGAAGTGGACTGGGGCAGGGTTGTAGCCTGCCGGTACCGACAGTGTGAACCCGGTCCGGAGGCTGTGCACAGGCGGGGTACCTGGACCCTAGGACGAGGCAAGTTTCAAGCCCCTTGTTAACTGACCAGTGGGACAAGGTTCCAGGCCTTATTTCCAGAGAGAAGCCCGGAGAGCAAAACGGCAGCCCAACGCGGGGAATAGGGTGTCCGCCAGAACCTACTAAAATCCCAAGGGTCAGATTTTCCGGGCACGGATCCCTCTGTACACAAAACCACAGGGAAGCGGATTTCTACCTTTCCAAGCGGGTTAAATAAACACACAGCTAGACACAAGTGCAGGAGGAAGGGTCCCTACCTTGCTAATCCGTGTGCGGGACCAGCACACCTCTCCAATGGCAAGCAGCATCCGGCCTTGGTTTACAGTACAAACTCTGTGTGGATTATTCCTAATCGTGAGTACACCAGTGTCATCCGGTCCAACCTTCCGACGGCACCCCAGCATTGCTCCCCACCTAGACCTGGGCCCCAGGACTACACCTCCCCTACCCGTGGAGGGGATACCACCTTGCTGCCCCATACCATCGGTCCCAGGCACTGTCCCCAGAGGCAGCGGCGGTGCCACCATCTCATCACCACAACCCACGGGTGGCGTTACAGACAAAAACTATCTCCCCTTTCACTGTTGCGAGGACGGGCGCTCCCCCACTCCCCGGTGTCCTTCTCCTCTTTGCCTCATTGCAGACTGTTCTTTACTGGGCTAAGCGGACTGGCTCCAATCCCAGCTCATACGTCCACACTACTTGACCTCTCTCACTCAGCTCTCCTCAGGACTGCCTGACTCCTCCCCCAGGTTAGAGCTTAAAGAATGCTCATTGGAACTCCAGGATTAGAGCTCTCCCTGCTGGCTCGGAGGAGGAATTGTGTTGTATGATGGTACTCACTGGCCAATGGACTCCCCCATCTGCTTTCAGGTGCAGGATTAACCCTTTTAGGGAGGGCAACACTACTGTGGCATCCAGACTGCAAGGGTGCCAAAAAAACATAAGGTCTAGTTGGTCTGGTTAATACATTTCGAGTCAAACCTCTTAGTTATAACCTGGTTGTGATAACTGTGTGTTTGTTTCAATTTTTTGGGGTATTATCTATTTATGCGATCTCTGTTACTGTAAAAGCAAAACAAAGAGGGGAGGTCATGAGATTTGTGTCAGGTGACTTAATTGTTTGCATTGCTAGCTGTTTAGAGATCAAATCCCAGCCACATCAAGTGAGGGCTGCAATTTAAGTGCAGGCTGCAAGTAATTGCATAGTTGAATGGATCTAAATATGTAGCTTGCAACACTCAGAAGCATTGCAAACCTGGAGAAGAGTTTAGAGCTTACTGAGTGGCTTTGGCTGAGGCCAGTGGTACAGAGGAGGGTGGAGGTGGGGAAAATCAGGACCCAGAAGTAGGTAGCTGGGTAACAGGAGACGAGGTAGGGGGAAAAATGTCAGGGACCCTAGTTCTGATCTGGTACAACCTAGGAAATGTGCCTGTTTGGCTGATATTAGGAATGAAGGGCTAGGACTAGGATCACTAGAGCAGGACGTTACTCCTAACAACTAGCAACCAATGTCTGCTCTAGGAAGGAGGGAAATAGGAGATTAATATAATAAGGTAGACAGACAGGGTCATCTGTTGCTGATACCGTGAATGCCAAACAGAGAGTTGTCTGCTGGGTGCTAGGGTTTGGCATATTTTGGATTGGATTAAATAGATTACTGGGTGGGGCCGGGGAAACCTAGCTGTCATTGGGCACATTGGTACTAATTTGCAAGTTACTGGGAGAGAGAAGGTCCATAAAAATTATTACAATGAATTAGGAGAGAAACTGAAGTCCAGCACCTTCAAGGTGGTGTTTTCAGAAATACTACCAGTGCCACGACTTGAGTGCCACTAGAAAGACAGTTAACACTAGAACTACTGGACTCGTGACACCTATATAGAAATACATAGTGCAAAGTAGTCAAAATGACTACCTCAGTAGTTCTAGTGTTAAATATGGAGTGAATCAATTCTATAGTGGCCGCGCTCCCCGTAGTGATGATTTTGAAACCTCTGGTCCACAATTGGAATTTATTGTTCAAAAAAACATTAAACATTTTATTTCCGTATGTTTAATGTTTTATTGAACAATAAATTCGAATTGGGGACAAGAGGTTTCAAAATCATCACTACGGGGAGCGCGGCCACTATAGAATTAATTTACTCCATTTTTAACCTTTTCACCTGTGGGAATCCATGGCTGGCTGAAACACAGGATCAATTCAAGGCAAGCAGTAGAGATGAGCGAACCGGTCACGGTTCGGCTCGAGGTCGGTTCGCCGAACGGAGCTCCTGTTCGAGTTCGGTTCGTCGAACGTTCGACGAACCGAACTCGAACTGCATAGGAAACAATGGCAGGCATTCACAAACACATAAAAACACCTAGAAAACACCCTCAAAGGTGTCCAAAAGGTGACAAACAACTCACAACACAACACAAACACATGGGAAAGTGATAAGGACATATACTCATGCGAAAACAAAAGAGCTGAACAAGGAAAAAGAGGAGGAGACACAGATATATGAGTATATGCAAGGAAACATCGATGCCATTACTGTGCAACTTGAGCCCTGCTCATTTTAGGCTTCCAATCTGGATAAATTGCTTGAGCTTGCCACGTACGCCTTGGGGATCTTGTCGTGTCCTGCAGCCAGCGTTCTCTCGGAACCTGTCTTCAGTGCCGCTGGGGGTCTGCTGGCAGATAAGCACACATGTCTGTCCACTGACAATGTGGACATGGCTCTCAGAGGACTTTTCTTCCCCTGGGTCAGCCAGGGGACGGGAAAGGCACGCGTATTTTTGAGAGTGCTTCATGCAAAGCATCTTTTTCTTTTTTAAAAGGGGGGTCAACTGATGCCAGTCAAGTGGGGTGTGTGTGGCCCAATTAGTGGCAATGAGGGAGACTGTGGTTGGAGTCCCCTCGCTGTGTTTCTAAAAGAACCAAGATGAACAAGTCATGGCTCTCAGAGGACTTTTCTTCCCCTGGGTCAGCCAGGGGACGGGAAAGGCACGCGTATTTTTGAGAGTGCTTCATGCAAAGCATCTTTTTCTTTTTCAAAAGGGGGGTCAACTGATGCCAGTCAAGTGGGGTGTGTGTGGCCCAATTAGTGGAAACGAGAGAGACTGTGGTTGGAGTCCCCTCGCTTTTGAAAAAAGAACCAAGATGAACAAGTCATGGCTCTCAGAGGACTTTTCTTCCCCTGGGTCAGCCAGGGGACGGGAAAGGCACGCGTATTTTTGAGAGTGCTTCATGCAAAGCATCTTTTTCTTTTTCAAAAGGGGGGTCAACTGATGCCAGTCAAGTGGGGTGTGTGTGGCCCAATTAGTGGCAACGAGGGAGACTGTGGTTGGAGTCCCCTCGCTGTGTTTCTAAAAGAACCAAGATGAACAAGTCATGGCTCTCAGAGGACTTTTCTTCCCCTGGGTCAGCGAGGGGACGGGAAAGGCACGCGTATTTTTGAGAGTGCTTCATGCAAAGCATCTTTTTCTTTTTCAAAAGGGGGGTCAACTGCTGCCAGTCAAGTGGGGTGTGTGTGGCCCAATTAGTGGCAATGAGGGAGACTGTGGTTGGAGTCCCCTCGCTGTGTTTCTAAAAGAACCAAGATGAACAAGTCATGGCTCTCAGAGGACTTTTCTTCCCCTGGGTCAGCCAGGGGACGGGAAAGGCACGCGTATTTTTGAGAGTGCTTCATGCAAAGCATCTTTTTCTTTTTCAAAAGGGGGGTCAACTGATGCTAGTCAAGTGGGATGTGTGTGGCCCAATTAGTGGAAACGAGGGAGACTGTGGTTGGAGTCCCCTCGCTTTTGAAAAAAGAACCAAGATGAACAAGTCATGGCTCTCAGAGGACTTTTCTTCCCCTTGGTCAGCCAGGGGACGGGAAAGGCACGCGTATTTTTGAGAGTGCTTCATGCAAAGAATCTTTTTCTTTTTCAAAAGGGGGGTCAACTGATGCCAGTCAAGTGGGATGTGTGTGGCCCAATTAGTGGCAACGAGGGAGACTGTGGTTGGAGTCCCCTCGCTGTGTTTCTAAAAGAACCAAGATGAACAAGTCATGGCTCTCAGAGGACTTTTCTTCCCCTGGGTCAGCCAGGGGACGGGAAAGGCACGCGTATTTTTGAGAGTGCTTCATGCAAAGCATCTTTTTCTTTTTCAAAAGGGGGGTCAACTGATGCCAGTCAAGTGGGGTGTGTGTGGCCCAATTAGTGTCAACGAGGGAGACATCATCTGCAACTTGTTGGCAACAGAAAGGCTGCCTTTACACCCTTTTGAGACCGAGGATTTTCGAGACCTTATGCCCATTGCAGTGCCCCAAGAGCCGATGGCCAGTCGTCACTCCTTCTCCAAGAAAGGCATGCCCGCGCTACCACAGTAGGTCGCACACAACCTCACCGATTCCTTGAGAAACTCTGTGTGTGACAGGGTGCATTTCACCACAGATACTTGGACCAGTAAGCATGGACAGGGGAGTTACATGTTGCTGACTGGGCACTGGGTAACTATCGTGAGAGATGGAGAAGAGTTTGCTGTACAAGTCTTGCCATCCCCACGACTTGTGTGTCAATCCTTCCTCTGTATGTACAAGTTCCTCCACTGCTTCTGCTTCCTCAACCTCGTGTGGGTCCTCCACCTCGGCCCAAACCCTGTGTGGTCAGTCCACCCTTCCTTGTAACTGCGCCCAAGGAATCCCACACACCTTCTTACTATGCTGGCAGCAGAGCTCAAGGCCATCAGGCGGTCAAATGTTTACTTTGAAATGTAGGGGAAATGTGAGACACCGCTGAGTAATTGTGGACGGTTAGCTCTGGAGAGTGAGACCGAGTTTCATCAATGGTTGTCTCCACTCAACCAGCAGCCAGGGAAGGACGGGTGCGACAATGATGCAAACCAGTCTGCGACCCTTCTTCAGGGCAATGTGGCACACGTGCCTTGTATGGCTCACGTGTTGAACATGGTTGTCCAGCAATTTTTAAAACACTATCCCGGCCTACATGGCCTTCTGCACAAGGCACGGTGTAACGCCTGCTTGGATCGACACACTCAGATGGGCTGTAAAGGATAGGCTAGAGGCAACCACTCACCAAGCTGGACACCCAGAACTCTGAAACCCTTTAACCCCTATACAGTGATTTGGAATTACACAGGGCCCAAGTTGATCAATACCTGTGGAAGGCTGCAGTTCCAGAGAATAGTAGTCATGCAGGGTCTAAAACATTAATTGAGGAAGAGGAACAGAATGGGATGGCCAGGACTTAATCAGAAAACAAGCAGAGGTGAAATGCGGATCGGCCAACGAGGTACATAAACAGCAAGCAGGAAAAGTAGTCAGGTAACAAGCACACAAACTCATAAAACTGAACTGGGGGTAACAGTAACAAGAAGTTCATAGCTTTGTCTGGCAGTGGTCTGCAGACAGGAGGGGCCTAAAAAAGGGTGTGGTGTCTTCCCATTGGTTGTAGCTGAATGATGGTACTTCATCTGTGAGATACCCACCACCTGCATTCAGACTGTGGTTCTGTATCTGTCAAGGTAACGCAACCCAGTGGGTGACCATAACCTGCGTCCACCTGCGCCGCAGGCATCGACTCCTTTCCCATCATCAGCACTATGCACGAAAGGAACACGTTGTCACCTGGCGACCGGAGTACAAATTGATTGAGTGGACTACGTTGGTGACTTAACAGCCGTGTGCGGCAATGATGCAAACCTGTCTGCGGCCCTTCGTCAGGGCAATGTGACACACATGCCTTGTATGGCTCACGTGTTGAATCTGATTCTCCAGCAATTTTTAAAATACCATCCCGGCCTACATGGCCTTGTGCAGCGGGCACGCTGCTATGTGCTCACTTTCATCCTTCGCACCCAGCAGCTCAACAACTTTCATCGCTCCTGAAGTCTTAGGGTCTGGCGGTTAAACGCCGGAAATGCGATGTTCCGACACGCAGGAATTGGAATCTGCACATGTTGCAGCGTCTGTGGCAGCACCGCAGAGCCCTGCTGAAATACGGTATGATGTATATCCTGGGCTAACTTGATCCAGAGGTGGTGCAGATCACGCTGCTGGAGTGGTGTCAGATCAAGGACCTATGCACCCTTCTACACAGTTTACAAATGTCGACGAAGATGTTTAGCACTAGCGATGCCATTCTCAGCGTGACAATTCTGGTCATCTACAAGATGGAGCACACTGTAAGCATTATTTGGAGTCAGGTGTTGGTCCAAGAGGAAGGGGAGGAAGTACAGGAGGAGTCATATGCAGAAGGGATAATAAGATGTACAAGGTCCATACGTTGAGCGGCACCTAGGCGGCAGTCATGGTGGGGGATAGGGATTAACAAGGGCGCATAGTATCAGCAAAAATTGTTGAGGAAGGTGCAGGAGCCCATGAAGAAATGGAGGACGAACTTGCGATGGGCATGGAAGATTCAGCAGATGAGTGAGAGCTTGCTCACATTTCGGTTGTGCGAGGTTGGGGGGAGAGGGCAGAGGAAGGAGGCACGATTCTCACCTCTCTGCCACCAACAAACCAAGGACTTTGTCCTCCTGGATGCACAAGACACATGAGCGCCTTCTTGCTGCACTACCTACAACATGACCCTCGGATTGTATGAATTCGAAGTAATGCTAACTACTGGGTTGCCACACTGTTAGATCCCCGGTACAAGACGAAATTTGGCGAAATAATTCCAGCCATAGAAAGGGACGCACGTATACAGGAGTATCTGCGGAAGGTGGTACGGATTCTTAGATCTGCTTTTCCAGTAAACACCAGTTCTGCACAGAGTGAATCTCAACGCTTTGTCATGGATAGGAGGAAATGGGCTCTTACTTGTCCACATCTGAGGGACCGAGGGCTGGCTGCTGGGCTGAGATGGCATTGAGTACGGTGTCCCTGCAGAGTTGCACTTTTGGTCATATACAAAATGAGTTGAAAAAGGACAAATGCTGGTGGAAAGGGGAACAGGTGTGTTGGAAAGGGGAAAAACGTTTTTGTCCGTGGGTTTGGTGGTTAAGCAAAAGTAACATTTGATGAAGAAACACCATCCGTTACGGTGGGACTGGCAGATTTGGATAAGGTGGTATATACTATGTTACCGGTATATAACGAAAATTAATAAGAAAAGAAAGAGAAAGGTATATATCCCCATCAGCAGTCAATGTCCACCGTGCTCCCAGATGGAAAAGGAGAGGTTGGCAACTGGAAGGTTAGGTGGAGGATACAGAGCTGTGTGGCTATGAAACTAATAGTTGCCTGAACCGAGTTAGACGCCACTCGCATCTTGAGACTGGGAGTCCTGTTAGCGTCACAGGGTCCACACGCCCACCCAGCCCAGGAACTTCCTGTTAACATCACAGGGGCCATTGAGTACGCTGACCGTGTGCATTGGGGCCACACCTGTGGACAGCAGGCGCATCAGCAGCAGCAGGCCTGTTAATGTCACTGGGCTGCACAAGCAGGACTTGTAGGACAGGAGCTGGTCTTGACTCTTAACCGTTCTGCGTTACCATCTGTGGTGGCGGCCTGCATCGACGCCCTATCCCTGCCTACCTCTGACCTAAAGCCGCAATGGGTTCAACACATGGAGGTGTGCTCTTTTGGAGCATAATAGAAGACTGCGCACCTCCTTGTTGACTCCAGCCCGTTTTATAACCTGGGTCCGCCCCAAACCAGGGTGGACCACAATGCACCTCCTGGAGACAAAAGCAGAGTGACACATCATGAGTGGCATAACTAGCGTCCTATTTGGAACCGCAACTTCAATAATGAGCTCATGGCTGCCACAACACAAACACCTCACCAGTCATTGTCTGACCATCAATAATGAGGTGACAAGTCATAGGGGCGGGCCTCTGCAAGCCATTTGGGAGTGGCCTGGCCACATCATCAGGACACCTGATGCCCTGTGGTCTATATGGGCCCCCCCACATCAGGGGCAGGGCCAAAGAGTTCATTACCGGACCTAGTTTCTGATGCAGTAAGTGCCTGAGCATGGTCAGTTGCATGAAATAGAGTCTCTGAAAAAAGACTATCAGCTTTAGCATGGTGTCTCGGCACAAAACAGGACTTAGACCCGGCACGGAATGCAAGTACCTGTGCAAAGAGGCTTTTCACACTAAGTGTGGGAGCATGCGCTGTATCCCGAAATGAAGACTTAGCGTCAGGAATGGCACAGTCAGGCTGAGCATACTCACTAGGCGAAACACTGTAGTTAGGCTGCAGCTGGGGTAAATCTGCAAACGCATGCGCACTAGCTGCCTCTCCACACTTCACGTGGAGGAAAAATTGCTCTTCGGGTGTGGACTTGGAGATGCTGTCTATGAACAGAAGGAAAAGCTAAAGAAAGCCTCACTTTCTATCCCTCCGAATTATCAAATGCAGCAATGAATTCCCTGAGTTTGCTATAACATTAGCGTAGCAAAATGTGCATGAGGGTGTCCTGCACAGGTGCTAGAAATAGCTTGGCACCAGTGGGACAATAATGAAATACAACATTCAGTTCTATGATGCCACTAAATGGCAGTATTTTTTGCTATCATTATAGCTTATTAAAAACAGAGCAGGAGGGTGTCCTGCACAGGTGCTGCAAATATCTTTGCACTAGTGTGACTATACAGAAGTCCAATAGCCACGTTTAGGATGCCACTAAGTTCACTCAGTGTTTGCTAGTATAATGGCTTAGTTATAATGAGTTTGAGTGTGCAATGCAGGCAGACGTGCTGCAAATATCTTTGCACTAGTGGGACAATACAGAAGTCCAATAGCCACGTTTAGGATGCCACTAAGTTTCCTCAGTGTTTGCTAGTATAATGGCTTAGTTATAATGAGTTTGAGTGTGCAATGCAGGCAGACGTGCTGCAAATATCTTTGCACTAGTGGGACTATACAGAAGTCCAATAGCCACGTTTAGGATGCCACTAAGTTCACTCAGTGTTTGCTAGTATAATGGCTTAGTAACAATGAGTTTGAGTGTGCAATGCAGGCAGACGTGCTGCAAATATCTTTGCACTAGTGGGACTATACAGAAGTCCAATAGCCACGTTTAGGATGCCACTAAGTTTCCTCAGTGTTTGCTAGTATAATGGCTTAGTAACAATGAGTTTGAGTGTGCAATGCAGGCAGACGTGCTGCAAATATCTTTGCACTAGTGGGACTATACAGACGTCCAATAGCCACGTTTAGGATGCCACTAGGTACACTCAGTGTTTGCTATTATAATGGCTTAGTAACAATGAGTTGAAGTGTGCAATGCAGGCAGACGTGCTGCAAATATCTTTGCCCTAGTGGGACAATACAGAAGTCCAATAGCCACGTTTAGGATGCCACTAAGTTCACTCAGTGTTTGCTAGTATAATGGCTTAGTTATAATGAGTTTGAGTGTGCAATGCAGGCAGACGTGCTGCAAATATCTTTGCACTAGTGGGACTATACAGAAGTCCAATAGCCACGTTTAGGATGCCACTAAGTTCACTCAGTGTTTGCTAGTATAATGGCTTAGTTATAATGAGTTTGCGTGTGCAATGCAGGCAGACGTGCTGCAAATATCTTTGCACTAGTGGGACTATACAGAAGTCCAATAGCCACGTTTAGGATGCCACTAAGTGCACTCAGTGTTTGCTAGTATAATGGCTTAGTAACAATGAGTTTGAGTGTGCAATGCAGGCAGACGTGCTGCAAATATCTGTGCACTAGTGGGACAATACAGAAGTCCAACAGCCACGTTTAGGATGCGACTAAGTTCACTCAGTGTTTGCTAGTATAATGGCTTAGTTATAATGAGTTTGAGTGTGCAATGCAGCCAGACGTGCTGCAAATATCTGTGCATTAGTGGGACTATACAGAAGTCCAATAGCCACGTTTAGGATGCCACTAAGTTCACTCAGTGTTTGCTAGTATAATGGCTTAGTAACAATGAGTTGGAGTGTGCAAAGGGCAGGAGGGTACAGTGGCAGGGTTGTGGGTCTCTGGGTAGAGGAAAGGAAGCCTGCCTTTCTATCCCTCCTAATGGGGAAATGCAGCGAGGAAATCCCTGACCTTAGCTACACAGACGCTGTCATCTTGTGTAGCTGTTAAACTCTGTTTTCAGGACCTGTCACCTATGGCTCTGACCCTGCCGGTATGAGCCCTTAAAAGGACTGATAGAAAGTGCTCTCCCTAAGCTGTCCAGCACTGTGTATGGAGCGTATACAGCAGTATCGGTGATAGAAGCTGCGCCAGTGATGTCTGACACCAAGGACGCAGAAGGCAGATAATGGCATGCTGGAGGAAAATGTCCGGTTTTATAATGCAGGGACATGTGACATGGACATCCTATCACACATGCCGTTGCTTCTCTGGCTAAAAGTCCACTTAGCTGTGTGTGTGTCTGGGATTGGCTGACATGATGGCCCTCCCCACTACACGCGCGCGCTTAGGGAAGGAAGACAAGGAAAAAAAAAAAAAATGGCAATCGCCATTATACATACAGCAGTGATCTGAATGCGCTGTTCCCGCACACTATACACTGAAATGTCATAATAGTGTGAGTCACAGAGTGACTTACACTATTACAGCGGAAATCCAGCTAGGAATTAGCTGTTTTTTTTGCTGCTAGAACCGTTCTTGAACGTATCTAGAACTATCGAGCTTTTGCAAAAAAGCTCGAGTTCTAGTTCGATCTAGAACAGCCCCCAAAATCACTCGAGCCGCGAACTGGAGAACCACGAACCACGAACCGCGCTCAACTCTAGCAAGCAGTAGACCCGGATAAACATTAGAAGTGTGAAGAGGCTTTGGAAAAATCATATGTGCTTGAAGTTTTGTGGCTAAAGGTGAGTGCATAAAACTTCATTTAAAGGGCACCAGAGAGTCGCTTTGATATGCACTGAGATTGTCGCCGCGTGTTTGTTTTTTATTATATACTGTACCCTGCAGGGAATCCCCTCACTAGAAAGACAGTGGGAGCTTAAGGATACAAATCTGTGGCTTAGAAATTGGTGGGGGAAGGAGAAGTTTGGGTTCATGTAGATCTAAGCTGACTTTTCTGTTGGCTATAGTCTATATGGTAGGGATGGGCTGCACCTAGCATCAGTGGGAGGGAGTTTAGTTGTACAAAAAGGAAATAGATAGAGTAGACCGAGAAATTTGAGAAAGTTGGGGTCAAGGCGAATTTAGGGGGGCAGGGACATGCAAGGAAATTAGGAAGTTTAGAAGTAATAAATGCATTAATAGTATTAAATGTCTGCTTGCAAATGCGAGAAGTCTTGTAAACAAAATTAATGCATTGAGACTCTTATATCAACCACGGATTATGATGTGTAGGGCATTACGGAAACCTGGCTGGAAGAAAGCCATGACTGGGTGACAAACGTAGAGGGTTACACCACATTCAGAAAGGAGAGGAAAGAGGAAAAAATGTGGAGACATGTGCCTATTAATCAAATCTAACTTAAGACTTTTGCTCAATAATGAAATTGGGGGGAGCTGCAACAATGTAGGGTCAGTATGTATAAATGTACACGGGGAGGGCAATAATGGAAAGCTGCTAATTGGAGTTTGCTATAAGCCTGCTAACATACTTGAACAGGTAGAGGATGAAATGCTGTAACAAATTAAAAAGGCAACAAATAATAATAATAATAATAATAATAATAATAATAATAATAATAATAATAATAATAATAATAATCGAGTCCTTATTATGGGGGATATCAACTATCCAGACATTCAGTGGCATATACATTTTTGGGGTTGTGCTAAAAGCTGCAAATTCTTATCTAAAATTCAAGACACTTACTTATTTCAGGGGAGATAATTTGCTGGATTTGGTCTTGTCAAATAGACCAGATAATTTTTCAGACATACAGGTCTGGGAGCACTTAGATTGGAGAATGGCTGCTATGGTACCGGTATTAAAGAAAGGTAAGAGGCCACATCCAGTCAACTACCACCTGGTAAGTCTGACATCAGTGTTTTTGAGGACATTTTAAGAGATGATATGAACAATATATTAGATAGAATAACATAACTGACAACCAGCATTAATTCATGAAAGAGAAATCATGTCTAACCAACATGTTTAGTTTCTATGAGGAGGTAAGTGGAAATCTGGAAATTGAAAATGCAACTGATGTGATTTATTTGGACTTTGCAAAAGCATTTGATACTGTACCAAATAACAGTCTTATAATGAAGCTCCAGAAGCAAGGACTAGGGGAAACTATATGCAACTGGGTAAGGAATTGACTAAAAGATAGGAAACAAAGAGTAGTTATAAATGGTACATTCTCTAAATGGGCTATAGTCAGCAGTGGGGTGCCGCAGGGATCTGTGCTAGGACTGATTCTTTTTAATCTCTTTATTAATGACCTTGTGGATGGAATAGATAGTAAAGTGTCAATTTTTCCTGATGACACCAAACTATGTAGGATATTAAAAATGGACCTTGATGGTACAATATTAGAAAACAATCTGGATAAGATGTCTGTTTGGGCAGACTCTTGGCAAATGAGATTTAATGTTGATAAATGTAAAGTAATGCACCTAGGACGGAGTAATCCTATAACTGCGTATACATTAAATGGAAGTAAACTCGGGACTACAGAACAGGAGAAGGACTTCGGTATTCTGGTTACAAGTAATCTGAGTAGCAGCTACAAATTTAAAAGGATTTTAAGTTGTATGAAAAGAAAGATTAGATCCCATGATCCCAATGTATTGTTACCCCTCTATAAATCACTTGTAAGACCACATCTGGAATATGGGATCCAGTTTTGGGCTCCACATTTTAAAAATGACGTTCAGAAGTTAGAGTCAGTTCAAAGGCGGCTAATTAGACTACTACAAGGAATGGAGGCCTCCCATATGATGACAGGTTGAAAAAGTTAGATACGTTTGGCTTAGAAAAAAGACGTCTCAGAGGAGATCTCATTTATTTGTATAAATACATGTGTGGTCAATATAAAGAACTGGCACATGACTTATTACTTACAAAGACAATAACAAAGACCAGGAGGCACTCACTACGAGTGTAAGAAAGTGTGTTTCGGATGAGACTCACCTCTTCAAGTCTTGGGTCATGAAAAAAATCAAAACCCAAACAGACCAACTGCGTGGCATGCAATTTTAATGGCTATATTGCAATTGTTTGAAATAAGAAACTGCATTTGGTCGTGTAAAGTTTAATAACACTGATGTAGAGAATATTTTTTGTGTGCATATGGATAACAATTCAGACAAAAAACATATCAGTTTATTCTGGATGAAAATTGGTGGATTTTTTTTACACACTCATGTCAGCTTAGGCCTACAGGGTGAAGTTACAGTAAATTCAGCATAAAAAAACAGGAGAAAAACGAGTAGAAATGCTTCAAAAATATGTATTTGTTTATTAATATATTCTTTGTCTAAAAGACATCACAAAGATAAAGAAAATACATATATAGGTATATAGAATCTAGGATGAGAGAATGAGGCCAAGAGGGGGGATATTAAAAGAGGCACAAAAAACACCTGCAAGAGTCCAAAAATGTTTGCTGCAGACAGTAATAAAGTTTTTTCAAAAACACATTAGTGTCACATAAAGAATTTACATCAGCAGTATTAACTGGAATACCAGCAGCACAGTACATCCATGCGGCATTAGAAGATTACCGCAATTGTGTACAGATTTGTCCAGTGCAACATTTATCTCATTGAAGTGATACCATATATAGGTGGCATAAGCCAGATCAAACACAGATACAACCAGCACAATGCAATAGCACTGTTTTGTGCAATTAAATCAAACACAAGTGTGTGACTATACAAAAGTCTAAGCAAATGTATGGAAGGTCTGCGTTAGTCACTATATGTCAACCACAGTGTATATCTTCATAAAGCAAGTAACACATGTGTATTAACACATTATAGTGGTTGTAAACAGGGTCCTGTCACACACAGTGTCCGACACTGCCAAACATCTATCAGTACATCACACATCAGATCAACGTCATATCAATGTTAGACATGATGTTAAGGCAGTGAGAGCACGGTACAGCAGGACCCCTATACATACCACAGTACATGATCTGCAGAGGAGTAGATCTAGCAGGTTAGTCAGGTGAGGAAGGGTTAAATCCCAAAAAAACTCCAACGTACGTTTCACAAATTGCTTGTATATTGTTGCTTCATCAGGCGCCACCTCTGTGACTAGTGAAAGTTATTTTCTTAAGGTGCATAACACTATTAAAAAGTGATTTTTGAAAGTTTACTTACATTGGATTCTATAATAAGGGCATGTGGGAAGACTGACAAGGAGTCAGGTAACAGATATGGACTAAAGAAAAAAATCCAGGTACCTTTTAAAACAATGTCAGGTGACACTCTGTACCCGATTTATTAAGCCTAGTGATGTGTACGACAGTTTTAATGATGGGTGTTTTGAAGTAATTGAAGTAATATGCACCTAACTCACTATATGAGCACCACTTAATCAATAAGCAGCATTTTACATCTAGCCTGCACCTCCGGTGGGATTTGCCATGCCCTATCGTGCCCCAGTTATGCCCACTTTGGTGGAGCCAAATGAAACTAGAAAAACTTGCTACTTTTGAAGGTGCTTTCTGCTAAAATTCTGGTTTAAAACAACTTCATGAATCATCCCTTGTTGGTTTCTGACACTTTTCTAACTAAAATACTGTTGTGCTTGGTAAAATTAAAAGGCCTAACCTTATTTTTTCCAATACATTTGTATGTGTAGGAATTCGGGCTTTATAAATCGGATATTTAACCTTCAACCCAATAGTTTTCATTACATTGATAAATCTATCCCAAAATGTCAACTGTTCTTCCATTAACCTAAACCAGAGACATTATGGTATGTGAATTTGAAGTTTTTTCCAGAAGTAATCCACCTGGAATCTGCCAAAAAATTAACATATGTACAACAATGTCAAAACAACTTGCCATGCTTATGTATTGCCTTTTTATTGCTTCTTTTAACCACTTCTGCCTTCAAAAGCCGTGAAGCAGTTAAATGAAGTAACCACTATTTCTCTGGCAGTTTCCACTTGGAAGCCATCCCTATATTATATCTAATTTATAAAGCTGAGTGTATGTGTGTGTGTGTATGTATATACTGTATGTATGTGTGTGTATGTATGTCTGCTAAAGGAATCTGCGCCGTTGCATTTACAATCATGAAATTTTGCAGACACGTCATTTGCCTCAGGAAACGTAATAGACTATGTTTTGAGGAGAAATTTCGTCCTGCACTTTACAGTTTTTTGCCAAAAAATGTGCTTCTATTAAAGTCAAATGAGCTGGGAGCTACAGGTCATAAAGTGGAGCTGATTGGCTGCTATAGGCAACGAAGGACATTTTCAGTATAAGAAGCTTATGTGTCAGTTAATATGATTTTGAAGAGACAGATAGAGAGAGAGAAACAGACAGAGAAATAGAGAGAGACAGGCAGACAGAGACAGACAGACAGTGAGACTAACAGACAGAGAGAAATAGACAGACAGAGAGACTAACAGACTGAGTGAGACAGAAAGACAGAGAGGGACAGACAGGCAGAAACAGAGAGAGACAAGCAGACACAGTCAAACAGACAGAGACAGACAAATACATAGAGGGACAGACAGAGAGAGACAGGGACAGACAGAGAGAGACAGAGACAGACAGACAAAGATAGACAGAAACAGACAGACAGAGACAGAGGCAGACAAAGACAGACAGAGAGACAGAGACAGA
The DNA here is from genome assembly GCF_048569485.1 of Anomaloglossus baeobatrachus. Taxonomy (NCBI): domain Eukaryota; kingdom Metazoa; phylum Chordata; class Amphibia; order Anura; family Aromobatidae; genus Anomaloglossus; species Anomaloglossus baeobatrachus. Next base: position 96,103,675 of record NC_134361.1, on the reverse strand, counting down.
GACAGACAGACAGACAGAGACGGACAGAGACAGACAGACAAAGAGAGAAAGACAGAGACAGAGACATACAGACTGAGACAGAGAGACAGACAGACACAGACAGACACAGACAGAGAGACAGAGACAGACAGAGGAAGGCAGACAGGGAGAGAGACAGAAAGACACTTAGTTGCTATCCCGGGCAAAGCTGGGTACTACTGTTAGTATAAGAAAGTCATCAGGGTCAATAAACAGCCAAAAAGACACCAGAAAAGACGCTTTAAAGTAAACTCTGTTGGTGTTTTCCTGAAGTCTCTTGTACCTCAAAAATGATGTGGGTCTAAAGGACCCTATGTGACATAGCCTTAAGGCCACTTTACACGCAGCGACATTGCTAGCAATTTTGCTGGTGAAAGCACCCGCCCCCGTCGGTTGTGCATCACGGGCAAATCGCTGTCCGTGGCGTACAACATCGTTAGTCCCCGTCACACATACTTATCTGCCTAGCGACGTCGCTGTGGCCAGCGAACTGCCTCCTTTCTAAGGGGGAGTTTCGTTCGACGTCACAGCAGCGTCACTAAGCGGCCGCCCAATAGAAGCGGAGGGGCAGGGATGAGCGGCCGGAACATCCCGCCCATCTCCTTCCTTCCTCATTGCCAGCGGCCGCATGTACGACGTTGTTCCTCATTCCTGCGGTGTCGCACATAGCAATGTGTGCTGCTGCAGGAACGATGAACAACCTGCGTCCTGCAACAGCAACGATATTTGATATTAGAACGACGCGTCAACGATCAACAATATGGTAAGTAATTTTGATTGTTAGCGGTTGTTCGTGCGTTTCACACGCAATGATGTCGCTAACAAGGTTGGATGTGCGTCACGAATTCCGTGACCCCAACGGCATCTCGTTAGCGATGTTGTTGCATGTTTAGCCCCCTTTAGACTCATGTGAAAATGAAAACTTTCCTTTTACTTTCTTGGTTGTATAAAACCTTCTCTGTTATCCTGAAAGAAATTACCTTCGCAGAAAAGTATAAATGGAGAAACATCACTCTTCAGAACTATTGGAGGGATATTTAAAATCTGATATTAAAACTACCAGATGAAAGTCACCAGATAATGTATTCTACAGACTTTTCCTTCATCCAGAACTCTGAAAAAAAGTTGTTGCCATCTAATCTTTTACTTTGAACTTGAAAATATCTTGTTCTGCTGTGTGATATATTGCACCGCGCTTTCAACCTGCAGGGAAAACAGCACTATGGATAATAGGAGAAGCCTTCAATTACATAAAACATCTTGCAAAAGTCCAAAATCATTGAAAAATATTCCTGGCTCAAAACTGATGAGAGGAGAAATAATTAAATATCTGATGAACACCTAAAGGCAGCACCAGTATGTCTCAAAATTTCCTGCTCACTTTTTTCTAATCGCTGCCATTTTTTATTAAATGCACAATATCTTGAGCTGGGTTTCATTTCTGTTTGTAGAAATGCAAATCATGTGGATTCATTTGTATGTTGGGCACCAACCTATTGCACAGTGCAGAGAAAGATGAAAGGGACTCAGCCGTTCGTCCTCCTATAGATACAAATGAATGTAACACGCGATTGTTATCTTTGCTTGTTATAACATGAAAAATTGCTATTTTATAGCGTTGTCAGACCTGGAGATGGGGATGTTCACTGTCCTTCAAATATTAAAGAGTTTTTTCGTGAGATTATAAGTTTTAATTAAAAGGGAACTTGTCACGTTAAAAAATGCTACTAAAGGGAACCTGACGGGTCCCTCATGCCTCAAGAACCAAAAACATCTGTATACCTATCTAAATTCCCTTCCTAAAAGTCCCCTTATTACATTGGACTCATACACATATCATTAGACAAAAGTATTTCTAAAGTCCGTTTAACATATGCAAAGGAATCCTTTGACTAGTCGATGGGCCGTTAGTTTCCCCAGACTAGTCAGCCCGCTTAGCATGTTATCACACCCCTGTGGGCATGATAAAATCATTTACAAGAGGCGGCACCATCACCAGCGATTTGAAAATCACATGCATGCGCGTGGCTTTATTAACTCTCATCATTGAACCTCTGAAGCCGGGTGTACACAGAAGTGCAGAAGACGGCTGTTCTTCAGCTCTTTTGTGCACAGTTAACACCAGAAGTTTCCATACACTATCTATAAAGACACATCTGCATGTTTTTCTCACTATGTCACATGAAATCAGAATAAACCTTTCCCGTTTTAGGTCAATCAGGAACCAAAATTATTTATATTTGCCAAATGCCAGAATAATGAATGTTTTAAGGCATTTTTATTCCTTTGTGCAAAGTCAAAAGTTTACATACATTTCATTAGTATTTGGTACCATTGCACTTAAACTATATGACTTGGGTCAAACATATTGGATATCCTGCCACAAACCTCTAACAATAGTTGGTAGGAATTTGGGCCCATTTATCCTGACAGAAGTGATGTAACTGAGCCATGTTTTAGCTCTCTATAACTGCTAGATTTGCAGCATAGAAAACTTGATTTTATCAATATGACAGCAAACAGCTTAGTAAGTAACACATCGCTGGAATCAGGGTCTTTGTGTCTACATTAGGCTGCTCTCAGACGGGGAAGCAAAAATCTGGTGACAGATTCCCTTTAAGCCACTTTGTAACCAGTTTGGCAGTATGCTTCAAGTCATTGTCCATTTGGAAAACCTATTTCCGGCCTAGCTTTAAGTTCCTGGCTGATGTCTTGAGATGTTGCTTCAGTATTGCCACATAATATTCTTTCCTCTTGATGCTGTCTATTTTGTGAAGTGCACCAGTTCTGCAGAAAAACAACCCCAAAACATGTTGCTGCCACCCCCATGTTTCACAGTTGGGATGGTGTTCTTAGGCTTCAAAGCATCTCCCTTTTAACTCCAAACATAATGATGGTCATTATGGTCAAACAGTTTAATTTTAGTTTCATCAGACCACAGGACATGTCTCCAGAAATTAAGTTTTTTGTTCTTTCATGCATTTGCAAACATTAATCTGGCTTTTTTATGTTTCTTTTGTAGCAATTATTTCTTCCTGGCAGAGTGGCCTTTTTAGCCCATGTTGATACAGTACTCTTTTCCCTATGGATAATGACACAATCTTACCAGATTGCGCCAGCATCTTCACAATGTTTTTTGCTTTTGTTCTTGGGTTGATATGCACATGTCTGACCAAAGCACGTTCATATCTGGTAAACAGAAGACGGGTCCTTTCTCAGCAGTATGATGGCTGGACATTCCCATCTTGCTTGTACTTGGGTATAATTGTTTGTACGGATGAACGAGGCACCTTCAGATATTTTGAAATTGCACCCAAGGATGAACCAGACTTCTGCAAGTCCACAATTCTCTTCCTGAGATCTTGGCTAATTTCTTTTGACTTTCCCATGATAATACACAAAGAATCAGTGTGATTCAGGTGTGCGTTAAAATATATCCACCGGTGTGCCTCTAATTAACTCAGATGTTGCCAAGAAACCTATCAGAAGCTTCCAAAGACATGACATCATCATATAGGCTGTCCCATATTGTTTAAAGGCATAGTACTCTTTGCAGAAAGTAATAAAAATGCCTTAAACATTCTCTCTCTCATTATTCTGGAATTTAACAAATATAAACAATTTTGGTTCCTAAATTACCTAAAATGGTAAAGATTTATCCTGATTTCATGTCAGTTAGGGAGAAAAACATGCAGATGTGTCTTTTTAGATAGTGTATGTAAACTTCTGGTTTCAACTGTAGGTGAAGTTTAACCTCATTGAACAAAAATACTGTTGGTGAGTGGAAATTGATTGATCTTTTATTTGGCATTTAGTTAGTTACTGCTTTCTTTTATGTACCTCTTCCCCCTGGAAGAATTTTGTACCCAATCAGTATTGATTTTCCAACATATTATTATTATTATTATTATTATTATTATTATTATTATTTTATATTGTGCATTTTATTTTTTACTTTAATTTTTATTAAATGTATTTTTTTCTATTAGTTTTCATTAGCAGCTTCTGTTAAAAAGTAAAAATCTTACACAGGACTTCATGAACTCCAATGCAGCCAGTATTCTAGAGCATCATAAAACACTTTAGACTAAGGCTTTTGCTTTTGTGTGAGGCATAAAAAACTATTGGTAAAAAAGCCCAAAGGTTCAGACTTTGGCTTTTGTTTGCCTCATGGTAGTCAACGACTCTGTCAGGATTCCATCTGAATCCCATTTTTCTGTGCTTAAGCCCCTGAAAGAGAAAGCAAAAAACCTAAAATATAGTGCGAATAGTATGAATTTTGCTTAAATACAGAATATGCTGCTTTATGCTGTAAGACAATTAGTAAGGTAGAAATCCATAACTAACTCAGTAGAAAATATCCCGATGATTATCTTTGTCCCAGTTGGTTTTCTTATTTTAGTTTGGGCCTTTAAAAATAATTTGAAATTTTCCTAGTGTTTACGCCGTCGTCATCTGTTCAGTCGATTACTTGTACAATATTCTCACAGTCAGTAAGCAATGGGACTGCATGTTATGTGTACTTAATAGACTTAATATAGGAAATATGCTGAAACGCTTCATTAGGTGGTTTGTGCAATTACATTAGTGCGGTACCTTTCTGGCTTCTTTTTTACATATATTTCTTGGCCTTTCTGCTTGAGCACATTGAATAAGTATGGAAGTCTACCAAGGGACTTATAACCTTTCTTAATCAAAGCACTCTACTAAGTTCCAGAAATGCATGTGAGAAAATTATTTCGGTAAGAAGTTTCTTAGCTGACTTCCTTGCCTACAGGCTTTGGTTCTATTTTTACATTCTATATATTAACATTGCATTACTATAATTTTTAATTTACTATCAAAAGTCAAATGTGAATAGAAGTGTACAGGGGCGGACTGGCCCACCAGGAGGTCGGGAGCACCCCCGGTGGGCCCCTGCTATTGATGGCCATGCCCCCTAGGCCCCGCCCCCCTACGGGCCCCTATGGATGTGTGTGAGAGGCTCCCCCCGGCCGGTAATTTCCCTAATCATATCGGCACATTGCCGATATGATTAGTGACAATCCCATTCCCTCTGGAGCAGCAAGCAGGGAGAGCGATCTCCCTGCTCTGCGTGCTGTCACTGTCAGTGCTGCGCGGCTCTGACTCATCTGCGCAGCGACACTGCAGAAGGAGGCAGTCTCAGAGTGATGACTGTTTCCTTCCTGTGCAGGTGCTGGCAGCATCGCGCTGCGCGCTGCGGAGGACGGACCGGCGTCACCCCACTGGCTGCAGGAGGGGTGGGTGCGGGAGCCCAGGCAGCGAGCAGGGGCCCCGGGGGGGTTGCGGGGGCCCGGGGAGCAGGCAGGGGCCCCGGGGAGGGTGCGGGGGCCCAGAGAGCGAGAAGGGGCCCTGGGGAGGGGGTGCAGGGGCCCGGAGAGCGAGCAGGGGCCCCGGGGGGGGGGAAGCGGGGGCCCGGATAGCGAGCAGGGGGCCCGGGGGGGAGTGCGGGGGCCCGGAGAGCGAGCAGGGGTCCCGGGGGGGTGCGGGGGCCCTGAGAGCGAGCAGGAGCCCCGGGGGGAGTGCAGGGGCCCAGGAAGGGTGTACGGGGGCCCCGGAGGGGGGGTGCGGGGTCCCGGGGAGTGAGCAGGGGCCCCTCATACTCACCTGTCTGCAGCCTCCCGGTGCCATGTCCGCTCCCGGTACCGCGGCTCCGGCTGTGTGCAGACGGCCGGGACACCTCCGATAGCTGCAGGACCTGGCACTGATCACCTGATGCGGTCACCTGATGGAATCAGCTGACAGTGATAGTGACAGTGGTGACGCCGGCTTTTTACTACCCGGCCGGCTAAACTATCAGCTGATGCCGTCAGGAGACTTTATCAGCTGATTACCGCCGGGTCCTGCATTGATCGGTCTGACAGGAGTCTGCACAGAAGTGTGTGGGTTTTTTTCTTTTTTTTTGCACTGATGCATGAGCTGATTGTATAAAAGCCATTTATACAATCAGCTGCTGTGTCATGGAATTCACATCCTTGATCCTGACACATCATCTGAACGCTTTGCCTTCCAGCAAACGATCAGATGATATTGGATCTGGATTGGACAGCGTGGGACCCTGACCCAGGATTACTGCGGAGGGGGGTTCTTTATTTCAATAAAGATAGAGTCACTAATTGTGTTGTGTTTTATTTCTAATAAAAATATTTTTCTGTGTGTTGTGTTTTTTTTTTTTATCTTTACTAGAAATTCATGGTGGCCATGTCTAATATTGGCGTGACACCATGAATTTCGGGCTTAGGGGCAGCTGATAATATACAGCTAGCTCTAACCCCATTATTACCTAGCGAGCCACCCGACATCAGGGCAGCTGGAAGAGTTGGATACAGCACCAGAAGATGGCGCTTCTATGAAAGCGCCATTTTCTGGGGTGGCTGTGGACTGCAATTCGCAGAGGGGGTTCCCAGAAAGCTTGGGCACCCTGCACTGCGGATTCCAATCCCCAGCTGCCTAGTTGTACCTTGCTGGACTCAAAAATATGGCGAAGTCCACGTCATTTTTTTTTTAATTATTTAATGAAATTCATGAAATAAAAAAATAAGGGCTTCCCTATATTTTTGGTTCACAGTCGGGTACAAATAGGCAGCTGGGGGTTGGGGGCAGCCCATAGCTGCCTGCTGTACCTGGCTAGCATACAAAAATATGGCAAAGCCCACGTCATTTTTTTGGAGGGCAAAAAACTCCTGCATACAGTCCTGGATGGAGCATGCTGAGCCTTGTAGTTCTGCAGCTGTCTGTTCTCCTGCATACACTAGTGAAGAATGAAGAACATATTGAAGAAGGAAATGACATCAGATCTTTTTTTTCAACAATCTTTAATGGCATTGTTCACTGATAAAAAACGCATAAAAAAGCAGTGAGCAAAAACGCAGCCAAAAACATGGTAAAAACGCATCGCGTTTTTACCCCGGGTGCATTTTTGTGCGTTTTTTTGTGCGGCCAAAAACGCACAAAAAACACCTAGTGCGCACATACCCTTAGTGTGCAGAGAGCCGCGGAGGATGGAAGACAGAGGAGAGGCCACCGGTGCTTGGAGCAGGTAAGCGCTCAGTGAGCCGAAGATGCAGGGAGGGGGGCCACATAAGATGGCAGCTATATGTGGCTATATGGGGAGAGGGGCCACATTAAGATGGCAGCTATATGTGACTATGGGGAGAGTCCACATAAGATGGCAGCTATATGTGGCTATATGGGGAGAGGCCACATAAGATGGGAGCTATATGTGGCTATATGGGGAGAGGGGCCACATTAAGATGGCAGCTATATGTGGTTATATGGGGAGAGGGGCCACATTAAGATGGCAGCTATATGTAACTTGTGTCCATTTGACAAGCCAGTCTATTTTAGTAGCTCTGTGGTATACATGGAATACTTATGATTAAGGACTCTTTTTGTTTTTATAATGAAGTCCGAAATGCGTAAAGCTCCCATGGATTAACATCTCTTTCGGTTTTCACGGATGGTATTTTTAATACTTTGAAATAAAAGATTATGATGTTTTTATTCTAAGAAGAGGTTGTGCCGGATCCTTTCCTTCCTTTTCCATTGTCACCACTTTGTGTCCAGGGGATATATCACTCTCGTCCGCTCAAGGACTCCCAGGCTTGGGAAGGAAGAATTTCAAAGAACAAATATTTCTATGAGTGCCTTAGTTTTATTATGTCATGTACATGATTACATTATACAGTTAGGTCCAGAAATATTTGGACAGTGACACAAGTTTTGTTATTTTAGCTGTTTACAAAAACATGTTCAGAAATACAATTATATATATAATATGGGCTGAAAGTGCACACTCCCAGCTGCAATATGAGAGTTTTCACATCCAAATCGGAGAAAGGGTTTAGGAATCATAGCTATGTAATGCATAGCCTTCTCTTTTTCAAGGGACAAAAAGTAATTGGACAAGGGACTCTAAGGGCTGCAATTAACTCTGAAGGCGTCTCCCTCGTTAACCTGTAATCAATGAAGTAGTTAAAAGGTCTGGGGTTGATTACAGATGTGTGGTTTTTCATTTGGAAGCTGTTGCTGTGACCAGACAACATGCGGTCTAAGGAACTCTCAATTGAGGTGAAGCAGAACATCCTGAGGCTGAAAAAAAAGAAAAAATCCATCAGAGAGATAGCAGACATGCTTGGAGTAGCAAAATCAACAGTCGGGTACATTCTGAGGAAAAAGGAATTGACTGGTGAGCTTGGGAACTCAAGAAGCCCTGGGCGTCCATGGATGACAACAGTGGTGGATGATCGCCGCATACTTTCTTTGGTGAAGAAGAACCCGTTCACAACATCAACTGAAGTCCAGAACACTCTCAGTGAAGTAGGTGTATCTGTCTCTAAGTCAACAGTAAAGAGAAGACTCCATGAAAGTAAATACAAAGGGTTCACATCTAGATGCAAACCATTCATCAATTCCAAAAATAGACAGGTCAGAGTTAATATTGCTGAAAAACACCTCATGAAGCCAGCTCAGTTCTGGAAAAGTATTCTATGGACAGATGAGACAAAGATCAACCTGTACCAGAATGATGGGAAGAAAAAAGTTTGGAGAAGAAAGGGAACGGCACATGATCCAAGGCACACCACATCCTCTGTAAAACATGGTGGAGGCAACGTGATGGCATGGGCATGCATGGCTTTCAATGGCACGGGGTCACTTGTGTTTATTGATGACATAACAGCAGACAAGAGTAGCCGGATGAATTCTGAAGTGTACCGGGATATACTTTCAGCCCAGATTCAGCCAAATGCCGCAAAGTTAATCGGACGGCGCTTCATAGTACAGATGGACAATGACCCCAAGCATACAGCCAAAGCAACCCAGGAGTTCATGAGTGCAAAAAAGTGGAACATTCTGCAATGGCCAAGTCAATCACCAGATCTTAACCCAATTGAGCATGCATTTCACTTGCTCAAATCCAGACTTAAGACGGAAAGACCCACAAACAAGCAAGACCTGAAGGCTGCGGCTGTAAAGGCCTGGCAAAGCATTAAGAAGGAGGAAACCCAGCGTTTGGTGATGTCCATGGGTTCCAGACTTAAGGCAGTGATTGCCTCCAAAGGATTCGCAACAAAATATTGAAAATAAAAATTTTTTGCTTGGGTTTGGTTTATTTGTCCAATTACTTTTGACCTACTAAAATATGGAGTGTTTGTAAAGAAATGTGTACAATTCCTACAAATTCTATCAGATATTTTTGTTCAAACCTTCAAATTAAACGTTACAATCTGCACTTGAATTCTGTTGTAGAGGTTTCATTTCAAATCCAATGTGGTGGCATGCAGAGCCCAACTCGCCCAAATTGTGTCACTGTCCAAATATTTCTGGACCTAACTGTATATGTATCTTTGATTTTACCCCAGCTACCAATATGTACAGTTAAACATGAAATAATATTGCGTTGTATTTTCTTCTTGAACTAACTTAAGGGGGCTTTACACGCTACGACATCGCTAATGCGAACTCGTTGGGGTCACGGAATTGGTGACGCACATCCGGCCGCATTAGCGATGCCGTTGCGTGTGACACCTATGAGCGATTTTGCATTGTTGCAAAAATGTGCAAAATGGCTCATCGGTGACATGGGGGTCCATTCTCAAAAATCGTTACTGCAGCAGTACTGAGGTTGTTCCTCGTTCCTGCGGCAGCACACATCGCTCCGTGTGACGCCGCAGGAACGAGGAAGCTCTCCTTACCTGCCTCCCGGCTGCTATGCGGAAGGAAGGAGGTGGGCGGGATGTTCGTCCCGCTCATCTCCGCCCCTCCGCTTCTATTGGGCGGTGGTTCAGTGACGCAGCTGTGACGTTGCTGTGACGCTGAACGAACTGCCCCCTTAGAAAGGAGGCGGTTCGCCGGTCACAGTGACGTCGCCGGGCAGGTAAGTATGTGTGACATGACTGGGCGATGTTGTGCGGCATGGGCAGCGATTTGCCCGTGTCGCACAACAGATGGGGGCGGGTACCCACCCTAGCGATATCGGTACCGATATCGCAGCGTGTAAAGTAGCCTTTAGTTATTATATTTTCTCTGTTATTTCAGTATATGATAAAGGCCATTAGGCCGAAACGTCATTTTGTTCTTGTGGTAACAATAAATATTCCTTTTTCATCTTGATTTGGTGTACCAAGTGTTCTATTTCTTGTCTTATTAATAAAGATGAAGCCAACACAGGTGCAAAGTACTCATGAGACAACCACTCACAATCTACTATTTCATGGAGGGGGTAATTGCTTAAGAATAAGAATAGATATTGGTCATCTAAACTATGGTGTCTGGCTAGTGGGGCTCACTTATAGCATGCTGAGCAGCCCAGCTAATCTAATTGTATGGGCTTTAAGCCTGACACTTTGCACTACATGTGTGTGCACCTTATAGAACCTTGTTTGTGTTAAATCTCAATATTAAGCGATTAACCCCTTTATAAACTGGTAGGTTGTGAGTGGTTGTCTCATCATTAATTTGAACCTGTCTTGCCTCCATCTTTATCGGGGAGTCGGCTGCATCTTTCTACTGCATTAGTTTCTATGACTTGGATAGGTAAGTACTGTTGCCCTTTCTTTGCGGTTCCCCTTTTCCGCAGCTTTGCTATCTTCTGTACAGGTAATAACTTTGTTTGGAGATGAAACACATTTAAGTAAGTTACTATTTCAAATCATTAGTAGGAGGTTGTGAGGCTGCACCCAGTTCACACACCGCAACATCGGGGTTTTGGGCTGCTTCTCACTTGCGAGTTTCTCGCAGTAGAGCAATGTGAGAAAATCTCGCATTGGAATCGGACACATGTTAGTGAATGATTCAGCTCTCATCTGCGATTTTTTTCTCAGTCCAAATCGGACTGAGAAAAAAATCGCAGCATGCTGCTTTTTTGCGAGTTTCTACTGCGAGTCTCTCCAATACAAGTCTATGGGAGTGTGTAAATAATCGGATGTCACGGGACGGCCCTCACACCATCCTAGTGACATGCGATTTTCTAAATACATTTCTCGCATGTTTCCTAAAACACTGGAAACGAGCGATGTCTCACAATGTCTGTCAATCACTATTCTCTGGAATTTATGTATTTTTATTATGGCATAGGTCTACGCATTTCAGGAGGCTCAGCTCCCTTCCTCAGGACCAGCAAGCACAAGATACATCAAATCTGCAGACGCACATGTGTACAAACCATATATACCCAGTAAAACATCAAAGAACCGCCCTCAAAAAGAAAAAAATCGGCGGGAAAACACTTCCATAGCTGCATAATATGACGTAATACAATGAAAAACCAAAGAATTTAAACTGTGTCCATTGAAACAGTATCTATGCCATTAAAATTGAATGAACATCGCAATCAATACAAATTAAAAATAAAATTCATAAAACAAATAATTGTGTCATTATTGAGTAAAAATAAACATACATATATATGTGTCTCTGTATCAAAGATTGTCTAAGAAGCCATAACCGCGGTAGAAAGGTATAGAACCCACACCACCTATGGACATCAGCCTTCATGAAGGACATAAGATGAAAAGCGATCAGTCCACACAACCAAAGCGACATGCGGTGAGATTCGTGAAGAAGTATGAAGAGAGTGGGAAAATCCACAGAAAGAAAGAAAAATTGCATAAACAATTAGAGAGTGATGTGGAAAAAATCATTATTTAACAAGTCTTAGTGAATCTGTCCAAATGGAGAAAAAAATGGTATGAAAAATCCTGGACAAAAAAGTATAGGCAAAATAATCCCAAAAAACAATGTATACTTCAATAATTATAAGAATATTAGTGATGAGCGAGTATGCTTGTTACTACTCGGTACTCGCACGAGTATCACTGTACTCGGGCTACTCGGCGGGTACCGAGTAATTTTGCAATACTCGTGCTTTACTCGTGGTCTTCATTTCTGCATGTTGGCGCTCTTTTGAGAGCCAGCCCTCATGCAGGGATTGGCTGGCAGACCACTGCAATGCCACAGCCCTGTTAGTTGTGGAATTGCAGTGATTGGCCGGCCTGCACAGCGTGACCGAGCCTTTATACCGGCCGGCGCGCTGTGCTCTGTACACAGCCATCTCATATTCCCTGCTTTCCACGCCCACAGGCGCCTATGATTGGTTGCAGTGAGACACGCCCCCACGCTGAGTGACAGGTGTCACACTGCACCCAATCACAGCAGCCGGTGGGCGGGTCTATACTGTGCAGTAAAATAAATAAATAAATAATTAAAAAAAACGGCGTGCGGTCCCCCCCAATTTTAATACCAGCCAGATAAAGCCATACAGCTGAAGGCTGGTATTCTCAGGATGGGGAGCTCCACGTTATGGGGAGCCCCCCACCCTAACAATATCAGTCAGCAGCTGCCCAGAATTGCCGCATACATTATATGCGACAGTTCTGGGGCTGTACCCGGCTCTTCCCGATTTACCCTAGTGCGTTGGCAAATCGGGGTAATAAGGAGTTAATGGCAGCCCATAGCTGCCACTAAATCCTAGATTAATCATGTCAGGCGTCTCCCCGAGATTCCTTCCATGATTAATCTGTAAATTACAGTTAAAAAACACACACACCCGAAAAATCCTTTATTAGAAATAAAAAACACTAACAAAGTCCCTCATTACCAATTTATTAACCCCGACAAACCCTCCATGTCCGGCGTACTCCACGGACTCCAGCGTCGCGTCCAGCTCTCATGGAAGTGACAGGAGCTGCAGAAGACACCGCCGCTCCGGTCACCTCCACGCAGCTAATGAAGGGAATAGCGCGATCATCTGCTGTCAGTCAGGTAACTCCCGGCCACCGCTGGATCCAGCGGTGGCCGCGATTAACCTCAGTGACAGCAGCTGATCGCTATACTCACCTCAGTTGGTGCATGGAGCTGACTGGAGCGGCGGTGAGTAGCGCGATCAGCTGAGCTGTCACTTAGGTTACCCGCGGCCACCGCTGCATCCACCGCTGGATCCAGGTAACCTCAGTGACAGCTCAGCTGATCGCTATACTCATCTCATTAGCTGCGTGGAGGTGACCGGAGCGGCGGTGTATTCTGCAGCTCCTGTCACTTCCATGCAGCAGAGCTGGACGCGACGCTGGAGGACTGTGGAGTACGCCGGACATGGAGGGTTTGTCGGGGTTAATAAATTGGTAATGAGGGACTTTGTTAGTGTTTTTTATTTCTAATAAAGGATTTTTCGGGTGTGTGTGTTTTTTAACTGTAATTTACAGATTAATCATGGAAGGTATCTCATAGACGCCTGACATGATTAATCTAGGATTTAGTGGCAGCTACGGGCTGCCATTAACTCCTTATTACCCCGATTTGCCAAAGCACCAGGGTAAATCGGGAAGAGCCGGGTACAGCCCCAGAACTGTTGCATCTAATGTATGCGGCAATTCTGGGCGGCTGCTGACTGATATTGTTAGGGTGGGGGGCTCCCCATAACGTGGAGCTCCCCATCCTGAGAATACCAGCCTTCAGCCGTATGGCTTTATCTGGCTGGTATTAAAATTGGGGGGACCGCACGCCGTTTTTTTTAATTATTTAATTATTTATTTCACTGCACAGTATACACACACCGGCTGCTGTGATTGGGTGCAGTGAGACAGCTGTCACTCAGTGTGGGAGCGTGTCTCACTGCAACCAATCATAGGCGCCGAAAAGCAGGACAGCAGGGAATAGGAGATTGATTAATGAGCGGCCGGCTTTTTCAAAAGAGGAAAAGCCACCGGAGTTTGAACAGCTGTGCAGCGCCGCGGCAGTGATCGGGGAACGGTAAGTAAGAGAGAGGGGGGGGAACTGACCGACAGACTGTGAGAGGGGGACAGACAAGACAGAGAGAGACAGACCGACGGACTGAGGGAGATAGAATAATAAAAAAAAAATGACCGACATCGCTAGTAAAAAGCACAAAACGTGCGTTTTGGACATCGGAGTGCCACACAAGGTTTTCATGTAAAATCTTTCATGTAATAATCTCAAAAAGTAACATACACCAGCTCTATCTCACTATTGGGTATGTGCCCTTAACATTTCCGCCATGAAAATTCATTTTGGTGTCATTTTGGAAGGTTTTCTGGTGAGTCCGTAAAAATGGCGTAAAACTTGGACAAAATTGTTCACAGCTGTGACTTTTGAGTGATAAATGCTTCAAGGGGTCTTCCCCATGCTGATGCCATGTCATTTGAGCACTCTTCTGAGACTTTTGTGACATTTTTAGGGTTTCTACATGCTGCCGGGGGGTCATTTCACAAAAATACTCGGGTCTCCCATAGGATAACATTGGGCTCGGTGCTCGGGCCGAGTACACGAGTATCTTGGGAGGCTCGGCCCGAGCTTCGAGCACCCGAGCTTTTTAGTACTCGCTCATCACTAAAGAATATATATATACATATAAAAAAACTAAGTGTATGGGCGCATAAAAACAAGAATGCGCGACCCATAGCAAAGAAAACCATGCATATATACATATGTATAAATATGCAAGAAAATAAAATCATAGTGAAGGAGTGTAAACCTTGTCTACCCATACAAAATACAAGCGACAAGGAAAAAAAGGATCCAAATGACCCAAAAGGATCCAAATGACCCAAAAGAGAGCTATATGACAATTCAGCTACTAGTGTGAAACAACCAAGAATTATGATATAAGGAAGGGGTAGCGAAAGTGATTCCATTATACAAGAAGCAAGTAAGCGCATGGATGGACACTTACTGTTTTGTCACACTGGACATTGCCGCTCTTTACACCAACATCTCACATGAATTGGGTTTGGAATGCTTCAAGCAGTTCCTGGAGGTCGATGAACGGTTACCTATTCCCCAAAAAAATTTTCTTCTGGAGGGTATGAGGTTTATTCTGATGAATAACTTCTTTTCTAGAGATGAACGAACCGGTCCCGGTTCGGCTCGAGGTCGGTTCGCCGAACGGAGCTCCCGTTCGAGTTTGGCTCGTCGAACGTTCGACGAACCGAACTCGAACTGTATAGGAAACAATGGCAGGCAATCACAAACACAGAAAAACACCTAGAAAACACCCTCAAAGGTGTCCAAAAGGTGACAAACAACTCACAACACAACACAAACACATGGGAAAGTGACAAGGACATATACTCATGCGAAAACAAAACAGCTGGACAAGGAAAAAGAGGAGGAAACACAGATATATGAGTATATGCAAGGAAACATCGATTCCATTATTGTGCAACTTGAGCCCTGCTCATTTTAGGCTTCCAATCTTGATAAATTGCCTGAGCTCGCCACGTACGCCTTGGGGATCTTGTCGTGTCCTGCAGCCAGCGTTCTCTCGGAACCTGTCTTCAGTGCTGCTGGGGGTCTGCTGGCAGATAAGCACATGTGTCTGTCCACTGACAATGTGGACATGGCTCTCAGAGGACTTTTCTTCCCCTGGGTCAGCCAGGGGACGGGAAAGGCACGCGTATTATTGAGAGTGCTTCATGCCAAGCATCTTTTTCTTTTCAAAAGGGAAGGTCAACTGATGCCAGTCAAGTGGGGTGTGTGTGGCCCAGTTAGTGGCAACGAGGGAGACTGTGGTTGGAGTCCCCTCGCTGTGTTTCTAAGAGAACCAAGATGAACAAGTCATGGCTCTCAGAGGACTTTTCTTCCCCTGGGTCAGCCAGGGGACGGGAAAGGCATGCATATTTTTGAGAGTGCTTCATGCCAAGCATCTTTTTCTTTTTCAAAAGGGAAGGTCAACTGATGCCAGTCAAGTGGGGTGTGTGTGGCCCAGTTAGTGGCAACGAGGGAGACTGTGGTTGGAGTCCCCTCGCTGTGTTTCTAAAAGAACCAAGATGAACAAGTCATGGCTCTCAGAGGACTTTTCTTCCCCTGGGTCAGCCAGGGGACGGGAAAGGCACGCATATTTTTGAGAGTGCTTCATGCCAAGCATCTTTTTCTTTTTCAAAAGAGAAGGTCAACTGATGCTAGTCAAGTGGGGTGTGTGTGGCCCAGTTAGTGGAAACGAGGGAGACTGTGGTTGGAGTCCCCTCGCTGTGTTTCTAAAAGAACCAAGATGAACAAGTCATGGCTCTCAGAGGACTTTTCTTCCCCTGGGTCATCCAGGGGACGGGAAAGGCACGCGTATTTTTGAGAGTGCTTCATGCCAAGCATCTTTTTCTTTTTCAAAAGGGGGGGTCAACTGATGCCAGTCAAGTGGGGTGTGTGTGGCCCAGTTAGTGGCAATGAGGGAGACTGTGGTTGGAGTCCCCTCGCTGTGTTTCTAAAAGAACCAAGATGAACAAGTCATGGCTCTCAGAGGACTTTTCTTCCCCTGGGTCAGCCAGGGGACGGGAAAGGCATGCGTATTTTTGAGAGTGCTTCATGCCAAGCATCTTTTTCTTTTTCAAAAGGGAAGGTCAACTGATGCCAGTCAAGTGGGGTGTGTGTGGCCCAGTTAGTGGAAACGAGGGAGACTGTGGTTGGAGTCCCCTCGCTGTGTTTCTAAAAGAACCAAGATGAACAAGTCATGGCTCTCAGAGGACTTTTCTTCCCCTGGGTTATCCAGGGGACGGGAAAGGCACGCGTATTTTTGAGAGTGCTTCATGCCAAGCATCTTTTTCTTTTTCAAAAGGGGGGGTCAACTGATGCCAGTCAAGTGGGGTGTGTGTGGCCCAATTAGTGGCAACGAGGGAGACTGTGGTTGGAGTCCCCTCGCTGTGTTTCTAAAAGAACCAAGATGAACAAGTCATGGCTCTCAGAGGACTTTTCTTCCCCTGGGTCATCCAGGGGACGGGAAAGGCACACGTATTTTTGAGAGTGCTTCATGCCAAGCATCTTTTTCTTTTTCAAAAGGGGGGGTCAACTGATGCCAGTCAAGTGGGGTGTGTGTGGCCCAGTTAGTGGCAACGAGGGAGACTGTGGTTGGAGTCCCCTCGCTGTGTTTCTAAAAGAACCAAGATGAACAAGTCATGGCTCTCAGAGGACTTTTCTTCCCCTGGGTCATCCAGGGGACGGGAAAGGCACGCGTATTTTTGAGAGTGCTTCATGCCAAGCATTTTTTTCTTTTTCAAAAGGGAAGGTCAACTGATGCCAGTCAAGTGGGGTGTGTGTGGCCCAGTTAGTGGAAACGAGGGAGACTGTGGTTGAAGTCCCCTTACTGTGTTTTACATGCTTTTAGAAGGGCATGACATGGCTTAGAGGTTGACTTTCAGCATCTGGAAACTGTTGGCTACCAAAATGCTGCCTTTCCAACCTTTTTAACCGAGGATTTTCGAGACCTTATGCCCATCGCAGTGCCCCAAGAGCCGATGCCCAGGCGCCACTCCTTCTCCAACAAAGGCGTGCACGCGCTACACCAGCATGTCGCACTAAACATCACTGATTCCGTGAGAAACTCTGTGTGACAGGGTGCATTTCACCACAGATAATTGGCCCAGTAAGCATGGACAGGGGCGTTAGATGTCGCTGACTGGGCAATGGGTTACTGTGGGGAGAGATGGAGAAGGGTCTGCTGTACAAGTATTGCCGTCCCCACGAGTTGTGTCAATCCTTCTTCTGTATGTAGAAGTTAATACACTGCTTCTGCCTCTTCAACCTTGTGTGGGTCCTCCACCTTGGCGCAAACCCTGTGTGGTCAGGCCACCCTTCCTTGTAACTGCGCACAAGGACTACCACACACCTCCTTACTATGCTGGCAGCAGAGCTCAATGCCATCAGGCGGTCAAAGGTTTACTTTGAAATGTATGGGAAATGTGAGTCACACCGCTGAGAAGTTGTGGACGGTTAGCTCTGGAGACCGAGTTTCATCAATGGTTGTCTCCACTCAACCAGCAGCCAGGGAAGGCCGGGTGCGACAATGATGCAAACATGGGTGCGGCCCTTCGCTGTGACAATGTGACACACGTGCCTTGTGTGGTTCACGTGTTGTACCTGGTTGTCCAGCAATTTTTAAAGCACTATCCTGGCCCACATGGCCTTCTGCAGAGAGCACGGTGTAACGCCTTCCTTGATCCACACACTCAGATGGGCTGTAAATGATAGGCTAGAGGGAAGCCACTCACCAAGCAGGACCCCTAGAACCCTGAAACCCTTTAACCCCTATACAGGGATTAGGAATTACACAGGGCCCAAGGTGATTAATACCTGTGGAAGGCTGCAGTTCCAGAGAATAGTAGTCAGGCAGGGTCAAAACATTAATTGAGGAACAGGAACAGAATGGGACGGCCAGGACTTAATCAGAAAACAAGCAGAGGTGAAATGCGGATCGGCCAACAAGGTACATAAACAGCAAGCAGGAAAAGTAGTCAGGTAACAAGCACACAAAATCATAAAACTGAACTGGGGGTAAAATTAACCAGAGGTTCATAGCTATGTCTGGCAGTGGTCTGCAGACAGGATGGGCATAAAAAAGGGTGTGGTGTCTTCCCATTGGTTGTAGCTGAATGATGGTACTTCATCTGTGAGATACCCACCAGCTACATTCAGCCAGAGATTCTGCATCTGTCAAGGTAATGCAGCCCAGTGGGTGAGCATAACCTGCGTCCACCTGCGCCGCTGGCATCGACTCCTCTCCCATCATCAGCACTATGCATGAAAGGAACACGTTGTCACCTGGCGACCGGAGTACAAATTGACGGAGCGTACTCCGTTGGTGACTTAACAGCCGTGTGCGGCAATGATGCAAACCTGGCTGCGGGCCATCGTCAGGGCAATGTGACACACGTGCCTTGTATGGCTCACGTGTTGAACCTAATTCTCCAGCAATTTTTAAAACACCATCCCGGCCTACATGGCCTTGTGCAGCGGGCACGCTCGCTATGTGCTCAATTCCATCGTGCGCACACAGCAGCTCAACAACTTTCATCACTCCGGAAGTCTTAGGGTCTGGCAGTTAAACGCCGGAAATGCGATGTTCCGACACGCAGGAATTGGAATCTGCACATGTTGCAGCGTGTGTGGCAGCACCGCAGAGCCCTGCTGAAATACGGTATGACATATAGCCTGGGATAACTTGATTCAGAGGTGGTGCAGATCACGCTGCTGGAGTGGTGTCAGATCAAGGACCTATGCACCCTTCTACACAGTTTACAAATGTCGACGAAGATGTTTAGCACTGGCAATGTCATTCTCAGCGTGACAATTCTGGTCATCTACATGATGGAGCACACTGTAATTATTATTCGGAGTCAGGTGTTGGGACAAGAGGAAGGGGAGGAAGTACAGGAGGAGTCATATGCGGAAGGGATAACAAGATCTACGAGGTCCAGATGGTCAGCGGCACCTATGCAGCAGTCATGGTGAGGGAGAGGGATTAACAAGGGCGCATAGTATCAGCAAAAAGTGTTGAGGAAAGTGCAGGAGCCCATGAAGAAATGAAGGACGAACTGGCGATGGGCATGGAAGACTCAGCAGATGAGTGAGAGCTTGCTCACATTTCGGTTGTGCGAGGTTGTGGGGAGAGGGCAGAGGAAGGAGGCACGATTCTCACCTCTCTGCCACCAACACACCAAGGACTTGGTCCTCCTGGATGCACAAGACACATGAGCGCCTTCTTGCTGCACTACCTACATGACCCTCGGATTGTACGAATTCGAAGTAATCCTGAATACTGGGTTGCCACACTGTTAGATCCCCGGTACAAGACAAAATTTGGCGAAATAATTCCTGCCATAGAAATGGACGCACGTATACAGGAGTATCTGCAGAATGTGGTACGCAATCTTAGATCTGCATTTCCACTAAACACCAGTGCTGCACAGAGTGAATCTCAACGCTTTGTCATGGATAGGAGGAAATGGTCTTTTCCTTGTCCACATCGGAGGGACCGAGGGATGGCTGCTGTGCTGAGATGGCGTTGAGTACGGTGTCCCTGCAGAGTTGCACTTTTGGTCATATACCAAAATGAGTTGAAAAAGGACAGATGCTGGTGGAAAGGGGAACAGGTGTGTTGGAAAGGGGAAAAAAGTTTTGGTCCGTGGATTTGGTGGTTAAGCAAAAGTAACATTTGATGAAGAAACACCATCTGTTACAGTGGGACTGGCAGATTTGGATAAGGTGGTATATACTATGTTACCGCTATATAACGAAAATTAATAAGAAAAGAAAGAGAAAGGTATATATCCCCATCAGCAGTCAGTGTCCACCGTGCTCCCAGTTGGAAAAGGAGAGGTTGGCAACTGGAAGGTTTGGTGGAGGATACAGAGCTGTGTGGCTATGAAACTAATAGTAGCCTGAACCGAGTTAGACGCCATTCGGATCTGGAGACTGGGAGCCCTGTTAGCGTCACAGGGTCCACATGCCCACCCAGCCCAGGAACTCCCTGTTAACAACACAGGAGCCATTGAGTACGCTGACCGTGTGCGTAGGGGCCACACCTGTGGACAGCAGGCGCATCAGCAGCAGCAGGCCTGTTAATGCCACTTGGCTGCACAAGCAGGACTGGTAGGACAGGAGCTGGTCTTAACCGTTCTGCGTTACCAACTGTGGTGGTGGCCTGTATCGACACCCTATCCCTGCCTACCTCTGGCCTAAAGCCGCAATGGGTTCAACACATGGAGGTGTGCTCTTTCGGAGCATAATAGAAGAATGCGCACCTCCTTGTTGGCTCCAGCCCCTTTTATAACCTGGGTCCGCCCCAAACCAGGGTGAACCACAATCAACCTCCTGGAGACAAAAGTAGAGTGACACATCATGAGTGGCATAACTAGCGTCCTATTTGGAACCGCAACTTCAATGATGACCTCATGGCTGCCATGACCCAAACACCTCACCAGTCATCGTCTGACCATCAATAATGCGGTGACAAGTCATAGGGGTGGGCCTCTGCAAGCCATTTGGGAGGACACCTGATGCCCTGTGGTCTATATGGGACCCCCACATCAGGGGCAGGGCCAAAGAGTTCATTACCGGACCTAGTCTCTGATGCAGTAAGTGCCTGAGCATGCTCAGTAGCATGAAATACAGTCTCTGAAAAAAGACTATCAGCTTTAGCATGGTGTCTAGGCACAAAACAGGACTTAGACCCGGCACGGAATGCAAGTACCTGTGCAAAGAGGCTTTTGACACTTAGTGTGGGAGCATGCGCTGTATCCCGAAATGAAGACTTAGCGTCAGGAATGGCACAGTCAGGCTGAGCATACTCACTAGGCGAAACACTGTAGTTAGGCTGCAGCTGGGGTAAATCGGCACACGCATGCGCACTAGCTGCCTCTCCACGCTTAGACGTGGAGGAGAAATTGCTCTTCGGGTGTGAACTTGGAGATGCTGTCTATGAACAGAAGGAAAAGCTAAAGGAAGCCACACTTTCTATCCCTCCGAATTATCAAATGCAGCAATGAATTCCCTGAGTTTGCTATAACATTAGCGTAGCAAAATGTGCATGAGGGTGTCATGTAGAGGTGCTAAAAATAGCTTGGCACCAGTGGGACACTAATGGAATACAACAGCCAGTTCTATGATGCCACTAAATGGCAGTATTTTTTGCTATCATTATAGCTTATTAAAAACAGAGCAGGAGGGTGTCATGCACAGGTGCTAGAAATAGCTTGGCACCAGTGGGGCACTAATGGAATACAACAGCCAGTTCTATGATGCCACTAAATGGCAGTATTTTTTGCTATCATTATAGCTTATTAAAAACAGAGCAGGAGGGTGTCATGCACAGGTGCTAGAAATAGCTTGGCACCAGTGGGGCACTAATGGAATACAACAGCCAGTTCTATGATGCCACTAAATGGCAGTATTTTTTGCTATCATTATAGCTTATTAAAAACAGAGCAGGAGGGTGTCATGCACAGGTGCTGCACATAGATTTGCACTAGTGTGACTAGACAAAAGTCCAATAGCCACGTTTAGGATGCCACTAGGTTCACTGACTGTTTGCTAGTATAATGGCTTAGTAACAATGAGTTTGAGTGTGCAATGCAGGCAGAGGTGCTGCAAATATCTTTGCACTAGTGGGACTATACAGAAGTCCAATAGCCACGTTTAGGATGACACTAAGTTCACTCAGTGTTTGCTAGTATAATGGCTTAGTAACAATGAGTTTGAGTGTGCAATGCAGGCAGAGGTGCTGCAAATATCTTTGCACTAGTGGGACTATACAGAAGTCCAATAGCCACGTTTAGGATGCCACTAAGTTCACTCAGTGTTTTCTAGTATAATGGCTTAGTAACAATGAGTTTGAGTGTGCAATGCAGGCAGAGGTGCTGCAAATATCTTTGCACTAGTGGGACTACACAAAAGTCCAATAGCCACGTTTAGGATGCCACTAGGTACACTGACTGTTTGCTAGTATAATGGCTTAGTTAAAAAGAGTTGGAGTGTGCAATGCAGGCAGTCATGCTGCAAATATCTTTCCACTAGTTTGACTACACAAAAGTCCAATAGCCACGTTTAGGATGCCACTAGGTACACTGACTGTTTGCTAGTATAATGGCTTAGTTAAAAAGAGTTTGAGTGTGCAATGCAGGCAGACGTGCTGCAAATATCTTTCCACTAGTGTGACTACACAAAAGTACAATAGCCACGTTTAGGATGTCACTAGGTACACTGACTGTTTGCTAGTATAATGGCTTAGTTAAAAAGAGTTAGAGTGTGCAATGCAGGCAGAGGTGCTGCAAATATCTTTGCACTAGTGGGACTACACAAAAGTCCAATAGCCATGTTTAGGATGCCACTAGGTACACTGACTGTTTGCTAGTATAATGGCTTTGTTAAAAAGAGTTTGAGTGTGCAATGCAGGCAGACATGCTGCAAATATCTTTCCACTAGTTTGACTACACAAAAGTACAATAGCCACGTTTAGGATGCCACTAGGTACACTGACTGTTTGCTAGTATAATGGCTTAGTTAAAAAGAGTTTGAGTGTGCAATGCAGGCAGACGTGCTGCAAATATCTTTCCACTAGTGTGACTACACAAAAGTACAATAGCCACGTTTAGGATGCCACTAGGAACACTGACGGTTTGCTAGTATAATGGCTTAGTTAAAAAGAGTTTGAGTGTGCAATGCAGGCAGACATGCTGCAAATATCTTTCCACTAGTTTGACTACACAAAAGTACAATAGCCACGTTTAGGATGCCACTAGGTACACTGACTGTTTGCTAGTATAATGGCTTAGTTAAAAAGAGTTTGAGTGTGCAATGCAGGCAGACGTGCTGCAAATATCTTTCCACTAGTGTGACTACACAAAAGTACAATAGCCACGTTTAGGATGCCACTAGGAACACTGACGGTTTGCTAGTATAATGGCTTAGTTAAAAAGAGTTTGAGTGTGCAATGCAGGCAGACATGCTGCAAATATCTTTCCACTAGTTTGACTACACAAAAGTACAATAGCCACGTTTAGGATGCCACTAGGTACACTGACTGTTTGCTAGTATAATGGCTTAGTTAAAAAGAGTTTGAGTGTGCAATGCAGGCAGAGGTGCTGCAAATATCTTTGCACTAGTGGGACTACACAAAAGTCCAATAGCCACGTTTAGGATGCCACTAGGTACACTGACTGTTTGCTAGTATAATGGCTTAGTTAAAAAGAGTTGGAGTGTGCAATGCAGGCAGACATGCTGCAAATATCTTTCCACTAGTTTGACTACACAAAAGTACAATAGCCACGTTTAGGATGCCACTAGGTACACTGACTGTTTGCTAGTATAATGGCTCAGTTAAAAAGAGTTTGAGTGTGCAATGCAGGCAGACGTGCTGCAAATATCTTTCCACTAGTGTGACTACACAAAAGTACAATAGCCACGTTTAGGATGCCACTAGGTACACTGACTGTTTGCTAGTATAATGGCTTAGTTAAAAAAAGTTGGAGTGTGCAATGCAGGCAGACGTGCTGCAAATATCTTTCCACTAGTGTGACTACACAAAAGTACAATAGCCACGTTTAGGATGCCACTAGGAACACTGACTGTTTGCTAGTATAATGGCTTTGTTAAAAAGAGTTTGAGTGTGCAATGCAGGCAGACATGCTGCAAATATCTTTCCACTAGTTTGACTACACAAAAGTACAATAGCCACGTTTAGGATGCCACTAGGTACACTGACTGTTTGCTAGTATAATGGCTTAGTTAAAAAGAGTTTGAGTGTGCAATGCAGGCAGACGTGCTGCAAATATCTTTCCACTAGTGTGACTACACAAAAGTACAATAGCCACGTTTAGGATGCCACTAGGTACACTAACTGTTTGCTAGTATAATGGCTTAGTTAAAAAGAGTTTGAGTGTGCAATGCAGGCAGACATGCTGCAAATATCTTTGCACTAGTGGGACTACACAAAAGTACAATAGCCACGTTTAGGATGCCACTAGGTACACTGACTGTTTGCTAGTATAATGGCTTAGTTAAAAAGAGTTTGAGTGTGCAATGCAGGCAGACGTGCTGCAAATATCTTTCCACTAGTGTGACTACACAAAAGTACAATAGCCACGTTTAGGATGCCACTAGGTACACTAACTGTTTGCTAGTATAATGGCTTAGTTAAAAAGAGTTTGAGTGTGCAATGCAGGCAGACATGCTGCAAATATCTTTGCACTAGTGGGACTACACAAAAGTACAATAGCCACGTTTAGGATGCCACTAGGTACACTGACTGTTTGCTAGTATAATGGCTTAGTTAAAAAGAGTTTGAGTGTGCAATGCAGGCAGACGTGCTGCAAATATCTTTCCACTAGTGTGACTACACAAAAGTACAATAGCCACGTTTAGGATGCCACTAGGTACACTGACTGTTTGCTAGTATAATGGCTTAGTTAAAAAGAGTTTGAGTGTGCAATGCAGGCAGACATGCTGCAAATATCTTTCCACTAGTTTGACTACACAAAAGTACAATAGCCACGTTTAGGATGCCACTAGGTACACTGACTGTTTGCTAGTATAATGGCTTAGTTAAAAAGAGTTTGAGTGTGCAATGCAGGCAGACGTGCTGCAAATATCTTTCCACTAGTGTGACTACACAAAAGTACAATAGCCACGTTTAGGATGCCACTAGGAACACTGACTGTTTGCTAGTATAATGGCTTAGTTAAAAAGAGTTTGAGTGTGCAATGCAGGCAGACGTGCTGCAAATATCTTTCCACTAGTGTGACTACACAAAAGTCCAATAGCCACGTTTAGGATGCCACAAGGGTACACTGACTGTTTGCTAGTTTAATGGCTTAGTTAATAAAAAGTTTGAGTGTGCAATGCAGGCAGACGTGCTGCAAATATCTTTCCACTAGTGTGACTACACAAAAGTACAATAGCCACGTTTAGGATGCCACTAGGTACACTGACTGTTTGCTAGTATAATGGCTTAGTTAAAAAGAGTTTGAGTGTGCAATGCAGGCAGACATGCTGAAAATATCTTTCCACTAGTTTGACTACACAAAAGTACAATAGCCACGTTTAGGATGCCACTAGGTACACTGACTGTTTGCTAGTATAATGGCTTAGTTAAAAAGAGTTTGAGTGTGCAATGCAGGCAGATGTGCTGCAAATATCTTTCCACTAGTGTGACTACACAAAAGTACAATAGCCACGTTTAGGATGCCACTAGGTACACTGACTGTTTGCTAGTATAATGGCTTAGTTAATAAGAGTTGGAGTGTGCAATGCAGGCAGACATGCTGCAAATATCTTTCCACAAGTTTGACTACACAAAAGTCCAATAGCCACGTTTAGGATGCCACTAGGTACACTGACTGTGTGCTAGTATAATGGCTTAGTTAAAAAGAGTTGGAGTGTGCAGAGGACAGGAGGGTACAGTGCCAGGATTGTGGGGCTCTGGGTAGAGGAATGGAAGCCTGCCTTTCTATTCCCTCCTAATGGGGAAATGCAGCGACGAAATCCCTGACCTTGGCTACACAGACGCTGTCTCTGTTTTCAGGACCTGTATCCTATGGCTCTGACCCTGCCGGTTTGAGCCCTTAAAAGGACTGATAGAAAGTGCTCTCCCTAAGCTGTCTAGCGCTGTGTATGGAACGCATACAGCTGTATCGGCGATAGGACAAAGGACGGAGCTGCGACAGTGATGTCTGACACCAAGGACGCAGAAGAGATAATGGCGTCCTGGAGGAAAATGTCCGGTTTTATAATGCAGGGACATGTGACATGGACATCCTATCACAAATGCCGTTGCTTCTCTGGCTAAAAGTCCACTTAGCTGTGTGTGTGTCTGGGATTGGCTGACATGCTGGCCCGCCCCACAAGACGCGCGCGCTTAGGGAAGGAAGACAAGGAAAAAAAAAAAAATGGCGATCGCCATTATAGAAACAGCAGTGATCTAAAGGCGCTGTTCCCGCACACTATACACTGAAATGTCATAATAGTGTGAGTCACAGAGTGACTTACACTATTACAGCGGAAAGCCAGCTAGGAATTTGCTGTTTTTTTGCTGCTAGAACCGTTCTCGAATGTTTCTAGAACTATCGAGCTTTTGCAAAAAGCTCGAGTTCTAGTTCGATCTAGAACAGGCCCCAAAATCACTCGAGCCTAGAACTGGAGAACCTCGAACCGCGAACCGCGCTCAACTCTATTCTTTACATTCCAGGATTTACTGTACCACCAACGCTGTGGCACAGCGATGGGCTCGAGGGCAGCACCTACTTTCGCTAACTTGTTCATGGGTCTATTTGAATTATTATACATCTATTCTTCCAATCTCTTTAGACATGTTATCGTGTATAAAAGATACATCGATGACCTGTTCTTTATATGGGATGATTCGGAAAATAATCTGCATGACTTCCTAAGACGCATAGTAGACAATGAGTGGGGTTTAAAATTTGCGCCCACCATAGAGAAAGGATCCATCGATTTCCTGGACCTCACTATTGCACATAATGAAGGGACCATTTACACTAAAACCTTCTTTAAGAAGGTCGACAGTAATGGTTACATCGATTTCACCAGTAACCACTACAATAAATGGCTTACGAATGTTCCCAGGAATCAGTTCCAGAGAATCAGGAGGAATTGTACCCTTGATAAAGATTACAAGGAACAGGCTATGGTCCTTAAAGAGAGGTTTTTATATAAGAAATACCCCCCGGCGCTAATCAAAAAGGCTTACCAGATGAACAGGAACCTTAGTCAGACAGATCTCATTACACATAACGGTGCTCCAATGACCAGAGATGATTCCACTCCTTTGAATAATTTCTCCTCCCATTTCCTAACCACTTATAGCAGGGATGGTGATCATATTAAAAACATCATCCGAAGGCATTGGAATGTTCTCCGGAACGATCCTTTCCTGAGAGGAGTATTGCCAATTACTCCGGGGATTATTTATCGTAGAGCCTCTACATTAAAAAACATACTAGCCCCCAGCAGACTAAAGGAGGCATCATCTACTCCTGTCTCTAACAAACCCATAGGGGTATATAGATGTGGTGTCAAGAAGTGCTTATTTTGCATTGCCATACAACACAATAGATTAAATTTTGGCTTTAACCCAGGAGGGGTGGAGTTCACCATCAAAAGTCACCTTACCTGCCAGTCAGATTATGTCATCTATCTTATTGAGTGTGAATGTGACAAAAGATATGTTGGCAGGACGATACAGGCGCTTCACAATCGTATTAACTCACATAGACGCAATATTAAGATGGGTTTTATGTTGCATGGTTTATCCAGACATGTTACTCTACACCATAAGAAGAAAACCATGCTTAGAGTGACTCCAATAGAACAAATTCCTCCATATGTTCCTAATCGCATGGAGGTTCTCAACAGAAAAGAAACCTTTTGGATATACAAACTTGATACCCTAAAGCCACGAGGTCTTAACGAGATTACGGATATATTTCATTAGTAGATTTTTTAGGTTCCATTATCCCCCTGTAATTTTTATCATAGTTTTTATGGGAAAGTGGATTTTATTTATGTTTCATACATTTTCATATTGTTTTACATATTTTTTATTTTATATTTATTGATATAATCATTTTATCATTGCTTATGCTATGTACTTGAGTATATAATTTTTAGCTCATTGCTTATGAGGTTACTCCTTATTAGTTCTTTCCCCCCCCCCCTTTTTTATTGCGCCTTAGGTTTTATTCTATTTATTTTTTCTATTAATTGCTAATTTGTATATGTGCCTATTGTAATTATTTATAGGCTGATATGTGTCTATTTGATATATACGTTGCTAGATGAATAATGATTGTCTGTGAATTACTGGTTTCCATTGTATAGATATACAGTATCTTTGAGTTAGACGGGTTGATATTCATTCCCTTCATATATAGATATATATGTGGATTCCCACTCTCAACATTCTCTTTTCAACTCTTACACATGGTTCCCTTCTATTATGAATCCCTCTCTCCCCCTTTTTTTCCCACGCTTTGAACTTTGTTCACCCCGTCCCCAGGTCTTTCAGCTTATGTATTGCACCGGCTTATTGCCTTTTATCCTACGCGTGCGCACTCTGCTTTTTTCCCACGCTCCTGAACTCTTGTCACCCCTTGTTTCCTTTTGCGCTTACTTGCGTCTTGTATAATGGAATCACTTTCGCTACCCCTTCCTTATATCACAATTCTTGGTTGTTTCACACTAGTAGCTGAATTGTCATATAGCTCTCTTTTGGGTCATTTGGATCCTTTTGGGTCATTTGGATCCTTTTTTTCCTTGTTGCCTGTATTTTGTATGGGTAGACAAGGTTTACACTCCTTCACTATGATTTTATTTTCTTGCATATTTATACATATGTATATATGCATGGTTTTCTTTGCTATGGGTCACGCATTCTTGTTTTTATGCGCCCATACACTTAGTTTTCTTTATATGTATATATATTCTTATAATTATTGAAGTATACATTGTTTTTTGGGATTATTTTGCCTATACTGTTTTGTCCAGGATTTTTCATACCATTTTTTTCTCCATTTGGACAGATTCACTAAGACTTGTTAAATAATGATTTTTTCCACATCACTCTCTAATTGTTTATGCAATTTTTCTTTCTTTCTGTGGATTTTCCCACTCTCTTCATACTTCTTCACGAATCTCACTGCACGTCGCTTTGGTTGTGTGGACTGATCGCTTTTCATCTTATGTCCTTCATGAAGGCTGATGTCCATAGGTGGTGTGGGTTCTATACCTTTCTACCGCGGTTATGGCTTCTTAGACAATCTTTGATACAGAGACACATATATATGTATGTTTATTTTTACTCAGTAATGACACAATTATTTGTTTTATGAATTTTATTTTTAATTTGTATTGATTGCGATGTTCATTCAATTTTAATGGCATAGATACTGTTTCAATGGACACAGTTTAAATTCTTTGGTTTTTCATTGTATTACGTCATATTATGCAGCTATGGAAGTGTTTTCCCGCCGATTTTTTTCTTTTTGAGGGCGGTTCTTTGATGTTTTACAGAGTTGCAGCAGACACCGCCGCTCCTGTCAGCTCCACGCAGCAACTGAGGTGAGTAGCGCGATCTGCTGAGGTGTCACTGAGGTTAATCGCGGCCACCGCTGGATCAAGTGACAGCGGGTAACCTCAGTGACAGCTCAGCTGATCGCTCTACTCACCTCAGTTGCTGCGTGGAGGTGACAGGAGCGGCGGTGTCTGCTGCAGCTCCTGTCACCTTCTTGCTGGAAGCGACGCTGGAGGTCCGTGGATTACGCCGGACATAGAGGGCTTTTTGGGGCTTATTAAATTGGTAATGAGGGAATTTGTTTGTGTTTTTTATTTCTAATAAATAATTTTTTCATGTGTGTGTGTTTATTTACTGTAACTTACAGATTAATCATGGAGGGTGTCTCATAGATGCCTGACATGATTAATCTAGGATTTAGTGGCAGCTATGGGCTGCCATTAACTCCTTATTACCCCGATTTGCCAACGCACCAGGGTAAATCGGGAAGAGCCGGGTACAGTCCCAGAACTGTCGCATATAATGTTTGCGGCAATTCTGGGCGGCTGGTGACTGATATTGTTAGGCTGGGGGGCTCCCCATAACATGGAGCTCCCCATCCTGAGAATACCAGCCTTCAGCCGCATGGCTTTATCTGGCTGGTATTAAAATTGGGGGGGACCGCACGCCATTTTTTTTAATGATTTATTTATTTATTTCACTGCACAGTATAGACCCGCCCACCGGCTGCTGTGATTGGTTGCAGTGAGACACCTGTCACTCAGTGTGGAGGTGTGTCTCACTGCAACCAATCATAGGCGCCTGTGGGCGGGAAAGCAGGGAATATGAGATTGTTTAATGAGCGGCCGGCTTTTTCAAAATAGTAAAAGCCGCCGCAGCAGTGTGAACGCCGTGCAGCGCCGCGCTGGGGATCGGGGATCGGTGAGTATGAGAGAGGGCTGCTAACTTCAGTCACTCAGGAGATTAGCGGTCACCGGTGAATCCTTCACGGGTGACCGCTAATCAGGACGCGGCACAGACAGAGCCGCAGTATGACAATGAAGTCGGGTGAAGTTCACCCGAGTTCATTCTGATTGTGCGGCTTTGTCTGTGTCTGCTGTCATCTGCCATTAAGCTCTGCTGCATGGCTGTCTGTGTCTGCTGTCAGCGGCCATGTAGCAGCGCTGAATGGCAGATGACATAGTAAAAAATACGCATTACACACAGATTACACACGCTAGTAAAATCATTAATTTATTCAGAAAAAGCATCGCACTTGCGTTGCACTCGGACCTAACGTGAACTAAGATCAGCCGAGTTTTTTTCAGCCCAGTCGGACCGATTTTACTCGCATAGATGTGTTTCCACACTTTTACTCACTTTTGCTGCGATTCAAGGTAGCATAGGACAACACACAGTTCAAATAAAGTCCAGCAGTTTATTAGAACATGTTGCATCACCTGCTCCCCAAACAAAAACATGAGCCTCTTGCAGCTTTACAGGCAAAATTAACAAACACAATTTTTCAATCTGTTTAACTGTGGACTCACCCAGTGATCATACTGACCCCAGTCAGGATTAATGCACAGATTCTCAGCCCGTTCCTTTCAGGAGATTTAGAAGTCTCTGCACTCATTCACTAAAGTGAGTCCACATACCTCTCCATGAGGTTTCTTCATGGAAGCCTGGCAGCTTCCTCACACACACTGTCACCTGGCAGACTCTCAGTCTGGCTCTTCACAGTTTCTCTCTGTCTAGCTTCTGCCAGTCTCAGTCTCAACACAGGATGACATCCCTCAGCTGTGTTCCATACAGAGGCTTCTGCCTCTAAGGCTACTTTCACACTTGCGTTCAGCACAGTCCGTCACTATGGAGAATAGCGCAGTCCGTTAATGCACTGCGCTATTCTCCATAGACTTGTATGGACGACGCACTGTAGCGCAAGTGTCAGCGTTGCATCCGCTGGACAATGCAGCGTCGTTATTTTGACGCTGCGTCGGGCGGGAGGAACGCAGCATGTAACGTTTTTTTGAGCAGTGCAATCCGTAGGATTTCACTGCGCATGCTCTCTCTGGCTCCCTGCACCCGTAACCAAGGTAAATATCAGGTAACCAAGCAAAGTGCTTTGCCAATATTTACCCTTGCTACGTGTGCAGGGAGCCCGACACTTACTCGCTTGGCTCCGCCCCCTCACGCACTCCACTCCGCATGTATGTACACACACACACACACACACATACATATACATACACACGCACACACACTCACCTGTCCTCAGCGCCATGGCCCGCTCGGCTCCACCCACTCCGCACTCTGCCCCCGCACACATTCTCAGCAGCCGAACGATCAGCTGATAGACCGGCCGCTGGCATGTGAGAGCGCTCAGCTGAGCGCCCGGCCGCCGGCATGTGAGAGCGCTCAGCTGATCGTCCGGCCGCCGGCATGTCAGAGCGCCCAGCTGATCGCACGGCCGCCGGCATGTGAGAGCGCTCAGCTGGGCGCCCGGCCGCCGGCATGTGATAGCGATCAGCTGAGCGCCCGGCAGCTGGCT
Source organism: Anomaloglossus baeobatrachus (assembly GCF_048569485.1). Classification (NCBI taxonomy): domain Eukaryota; kingdom Metazoa; phylum Chordata; class Amphibia; order Anura; family Aromobatidae; genus Anomaloglossus; species Anomaloglossus baeobatrachus. Next base: position 96,071,801 of record NC_134361.1, on the reverse strand, counting down.
ATTGACAGCGATCAGCTGATCGTTCACAATAGTCTGCTGCTGGTAAAACTGTAAAGAAGAAAAAATAAATAAATAAAAAAAAAAAAGCTTTCCATTGTTTTGTACGATCCGTTGCATCCGTTGTGCCACTATATGCAACGCATCCATTGCATCCGTCACACAACGCAATGCAACGGATGCCGTTCAGCGCAAGTGTGAAACTAGCCTAAGAGATTAGCAACCTCTCTCAGGCTGCTTCTCCTACAGTGTTACTCCACACAATATCACAGACTCCACACAGTCTGCCACGTGCCAAACAACAGACTCCATTAAAGAACCATGTGGCCTGTCAGCCACATGTCAAACACACCCATGAGCGGGGTATGTGATTATCCACACCTGTCCAGCACACTGGTTATTCTTTAAGGGAACTTGACCCTTAAATACAATACCAAGACTTGTGGAACTACAAGTCCAATAGTAACATTTTCAGGTTCATTTCACAGTCAACCTTCTCCCCTGTGACACATAGTGACCATTTACAACATTGGTGGTTGTTACCTAACAATGTATCAAGCTGGAACACTTCATGATGTATATCCCTGAATAAAAAAGGCACTAATGCATGACAATGTGTCAGAAAACAATAGTATATGTCACCCATTGACGCCAACAGCAAAAATATTATAGGTTTTAGCAATATTTTTTTTCTATTTGGTAATGCAATGTATTGGACTTGTCTAGTTTACATAACTTTTCTGTAGGATTACAAATGTCATATCCTAAAATATACCACATCAACAAAAGACACTTGAACATTGGACACATAGACTGAGGCGGGCTTTGCACACTACGACATCGCAGCCCGATGCTGCGATGCCGAGTGCGATAGTGCCCGCCCCCGTCGCAGCAGCGATATGTGGTGATAGCTGGCGTAGCGAAAGTTATCGCTACGCCAGCTTCACACACACACTCACCTGCCGTGCGACGTCCCTGTGGCCGGCGACCCGCCTCCTTGTTAAGGGGGCGGGTCGTGCGGCGTCACTGCGACGTCACACGGCAGGCAGCCAATCAGAGCGGAGGGGCGGAGATGAGCAGGATGTAAACATCCTGCCCACCTCCTTCCTTCCGCATATCCTACGGAAGCCGCAGTGAGGCCGGTAGGAGACGTTCCTCGCTCCTGCGACTTCACACACAGCGATGTGTGATGCCGCAGGAGCGAGGAACAACATCGGACCGTCGCGTCAGCGTAATCATGGATTACGCCGACGCTGCACCGATGATACGATTACGACGCTTTTGCGCTCGTTAATCGTATCATCCAGCCTTTACACACTGCAATGTCGCATGCGATGCCGGAAGTGCGTCATTTTCAATTTGACCCCACCGACATCGCACCTGCGATGTCGCAGTGTGCAAAGTGCCCCTGAGTGTCTATTACTCAAACGGTTTAATTTTTTTGCAGCTTTGTCCCCATAATATACTGCCCCCTGCACAGGGCTCAGCAATTTGCCTACAAACTTGATTCAGACTAAAGGGCGTTTTACACGCTACAATAAATCTTACGATGTGTCGGCGGGGTCACGTCGTAAGTGACGCACATCCGGCATCGTAAGTATGATTGTAGCGTGTAAACCTCCATGCAATTGCGATTGAACGAAAATCCGTTCATCGCATGCACGTCGTTCATTTCTCAAAAGATTGAACGTGCGGTTGTGCAATGTTCCCGAGGCAGCACACATCGCAGTGTGTGACACCCCGGGAACATTGAACGACAGCTTGGCTCCTTCCGCGGCTCCCGCCGACAATACGGAAGGAAGGAGATGTGCGGGATGTTTACGTCCCGCTCATCTCCGCCCCTCCGCTTCTATTGGCCGGCTGCCGCGTGACGTCGATGTGACGCCGAACGTCCCTCCCACCCCAGGAAGTGGACGTTCGCCGCCCACATCGAGGTTGTATGGACGGGTAAGTACGTCTGACGGGGGTTAATCGTTTGTGCAGAACATTCAACAAATTGAACGTGCTGCACATACAATGGGGGGTGGTTACGATCGCATACAATATCGTATGCGAAATTGTAACATGTAAAGCAGGCTTTATATATATATATGGGTATGTTCTTAATTATTTACATTACCATTGAACTGTAGTGCTCATCTCTACTTACATCCTATAGAAATATAAAAATCAAATATGAAATTTCCTAAAAGGACTGAGAATCTTACTGTACATTATGGAGGCGATATACCACTGCACTGACATTTCCAAAGTTATAAAGATGCCATTTCAAGCGTGATATCTCTATCAAGTATTTAAAACCTCAGATGATGTGTACGGTTCAAAGCCTGGCATTTAGAAAACTACTGCTCCTCTCCTGCTGTATCTGTATAGGATTATGGATGCAAGCAATCTTTCATGCAATTCTCAGAAATCTGTTAGACAGCGAAAGTATTAGCAAGGAAGAAAGTGGATAATTTCAAGGTTCTCTGCCATGAACATATGCATAGACATTGGTGAACCGCACAGCCTCATCTGGAGTATAATCTTTTTAGCTACACTATCGTAAGAAGGCTTTAGGCTTATAAAACAGAACATTTAGTGCTGCGATCAAATGTCATCAATCGCTTGTTTTTCTGGATTTTACTGTAGAAACATAGCTAGAAAACGAAAAAGTCAGGGTAAACTTAACATTGACAACGAGTAAAGCAACAGCCATGTGGCAAGTCATTAACTCTGTTGCAATGGAAGTAAATCTTGTTTATGCCGAAACATTACAGAAAAGATCTGTAATAAAAAGTCTGAATGTTTTTCCTGTGAAATTGCTATATTGAGTTATTGAACAGCTACAGTATACAGCTTAATGGAAGACGATACAATGGTACAAATACTGGCTTTGTAACCACTATTGATGATTACTATTAATTCCTATGAAAATCAGAACTTGCATTTTGTCCATTAATACCAGCCATTGTTCCTCCATAGCTGATCCATGGCTTTTCTGGGCTCATATTTTCTGCAGTTATCCTCTATTATTGCAAATTGCTGAATCGTGATAGCGTGCAAGCTGCTTACTATATTTACAGCTTGAGCAGGCAGTCCCATGACCACAAGTATGCGATTTACATACTTGCAGTCATGTGCCAACTAGCTTCTCATCTGTGTCTCTCAATGTTCTTTTTAGAGATGCGCATAAGAAGCTAGTGAGCTCATGACTGCAAGTGTGCATTTACTCATTCTTTTGTGCAAAGAAGAGGATGAGACCTGACTGCAAGTATACAAATTGCCTACTTCCAGTTTTATAAACCTTCCTTAAAGGGAACCTGTCAAGTGCAATATGCACCAAAACCAATTTTCAAACTACCTTATTAAAAATATTTACTTTATTAAACATATATGCCACAACATAAATTACGTACACCACATAGTAGTATACAATCAAAATTTTCCATTTGAAGGAAGGAAAAAGAGGGGGAATGTGATAGATACTATCCCTATCCTTTCCCTTCCTGACATACGGAGGTCGGCGTCCAAACGATAGTAATGCCCACGTTCAGTGACGACTATTCCCTATTAGCTCCCTCCCTTATTCTAGACACCAGTGCTCCTTTGCAATAGTTGGAAGATTGTGTTTCACCAACAGAGCCCAAAGATAGTAAGTGCTCAGTCTAGAGAAGGTAAGTATGTATTTCAACTGCCTCATATATTTTAAGGGATAGGGAATACTTGTTAAGTCAAATATATATGTTAAGTCAAATATATGTCAGTCCATATGTCTGTGTGAGATAATTAAGGATTGTTAAAGAATAAATCCACAAAATGTTTCAAGAATCTTCCTACGCGTTTTGCCCTTCTCTCTTCCAAGGGCTCATCAGGGGCGTCTCAACAAGATTCTTGAAAATCACTTGTAAAAGTTATATGGATCACAATCTATAGAAAAGAGAGGGTACTATTGTACCATTGTTATTGGTTATAATTAAGTGTTTATAAATAAAAAAACAAACATATTTTGCACCATATAAGGGTATACGAACCAATATTTTAGCGGTATGTAAACAGCTGCAATATGCACCAAGAACCACAAGCACTTCTGGGTGCATATTGCTAATCTCGGCCTAACTCTCCCTGTATCTAGTAGCATGGATAAAGAGATCTTTAGTAAACGTATTTCTAAAGATCCTTTATGATATGCTAATAATCACAAGGGCTAGTCGCAAGGGCATTAGTTATTGCACTCATTCCGCCTTCAGCATGTTAGTACTCTCACAGGGGCGTGCTACATGCTATTCAATGCCAATTGCCTCTTGTCATCAGAGGTGATGCGCGTACCTGTGTCACTGCTGATCAGAATGCCTGGCATTTCTGCAGGGGACTTCTGATCATGCGCACTGACCCTAAACCCAACATTCTGAAGCGATGTCAGCGGACACAGGTACGTGCATCCCCACTGATGACACAAGGCATTGAAGGCATTAAAGACACATGGGCATTGAATAGCATGTTAGCACACCCTTCTGAGCGTGCTAACATGCTAAGAGGGCGGAATGAGCGCAGGAACTAACGCCATTGCGACTAGTCCCTGAACTCATTAGCATATCATAAAGGATGTTTAGAAATACTCTTTCTAAAGATCTCTTTATGTATTCTAGTATAGGCTGGGACTGTTTGGCAAGGATTAGCATTATGCACCCAAGACCTGCTCGTGGTTCTGAGTGCATATGCACCTGACAGGTTCACCTTAACTCCTTACTGCCGAAGCCCATTTTCACCTTCCTGGCAAAGCCAAAGTTTACAATTCTGACCAGTGTCAGGTAAAACTCTCGAATGCTCCAAAAGATGCCAGTGATTCTGAGATTAGATTTTTTTTTTCATATTGTACTTCAAGACAGTGGTATATTTAGGTTCAAAACTTTTATTTCAATTTGTGAGTGTATCGGAATTTTGGTGAAAGTTATGAACATTTTTAAAGTTCTCATTTGATGCCCATACCAGAGAGTTATGTCACACAAAATTGTTAATAAATAACATTTCCCACAAGTCTACTTTACATCAGCATCATTTTTGAAAGATCATTTTTTTGTTAGGAAGTTGGAAAGGTTAAAAGATTATCAGCAAATTCTCTTTTTTCCAACAAAATTAACAAAAAAACAATATTTTTAGGGACCACATCACATTCGAAGTGACTTTAAGGAGTCTATATGAAATGAAATACTCAAGAATGATACCATGTTAAAAACTGCACCCCCTCAAAGTGATCAAAACCACATCCAAGAAGATTAACCCTTTAGGTATTTCACAGGAATTCAAGCAATGTGGAAGGAAAAAAAATTAAAATTTTACTTTTGCCCACAAAAATTTTGCTTTAGTCTCAAGGTTTGCATTTTCATAAAGGTAACAGGAGAAAATGGACTGTACAATTTGTTATGCAAATTCATCTGAGTATGACAATATCCAATATGTGGTGAAAACTACTTTTTTGGTGCATGGGTCCTATTTGAATTTTGGAGAGCAAAATTGTCCGGAACAGAAAAGTGGACACTGTATTGCGTTTGCCGAGCCCCTGATCTGCCTACACATTGGAAAAATCTACAAATGATCCCTTTTGGAAACTACATTCCTCAAAGAATGTATTAACAGACGCAGTGAGTACCTTGAATTTCCAGGTGCTTCACAGATTATTTTTTTTTACGTTGCGCCGTGAAAATGAAAAAAATAAATTTTTCCCGCAAACTATGTTTGCCCCAAATTTTACATTTTCACAAGGAGGAAATTGATTGTACAGTTTGTTGTGCAATTTCTCTTGTGTGATACCCCATCTGTGGTAGAAAACTACTTTTTGGGTCACAGTAGTGTTCAGAAGGTAAAGAGCGCTATTTAGACTTTGAAGCGCCTTTTTGTCTTGAATAGATTGCAGACGCCATGTTAAATGTTGAAGAGCCCTTGACATGCCAAAACAGCAGAAAACCCCACATGTAGCACCTTTTTGAAAACTACTACTCTCTAGGAATTTATATAGGGCTGTAGTGAGCATTTTTCACCTTCAGGCAATTTACAGAATTGTTCATGTGACGGGGTCCTTCTCCAATATCACACAATCAACAGAGCGAGAGATGGTGGTACAATCCAAAGAGCATTTATTCCAAGCATACTAAATGGTCCATAACATAATCCACCATACGGAGGGTAAAAATAGTAAAGAAAACACAAATATAGACCAGTAATGGATACATTTTCGGGTCTCTCTGAGGAGCCACACCTTCAGCCCAGAGGTTCAAGCTTCGTCCTTCTCTCTTCAAGTTATTAAACAGACTGACTCATCCTCCCAGGTAAGAAAAGAGGTTAGGTGGATTCCAGGTCCCCTCCCCCACATCTAGGGACAGAAGCGCTTCAAGAAGTTATAACCCTGCAGACAATACAATGTACAATACATTAACTCACGCAAAATGGTACATAACCCACAATATCACTCCATATACAGAACCTCTGAGTGCCAAAAGAACAGAATTCCTCTCAATTGTCCACATTTGTAATGAGGACTGTTTTTTCCAGCAGGACAATACGCCATGCCACACAGCTAGGTCAATCAGTGTGTGATTGAAGGACCACCACATCAAAACCCTGTCATGGCCTGCCCAATCTCCAGACCTGAACCCCATTGAAAACCTCTGGAATGTAATCAATAGGAAGATGGATAGTCACAAGCTGTCAAACAAAGAAGCACTGCTTAAATTCTTGCGCCAGGAGTGGCATAAGGTCACCCAAAAGCAATGTGAAAGACTGGGGGAAAGCATGCCAAGATGCATGAAAGCTGTGATTAAAAATCATGGTTATTCCCCAAAATATTGATTTCTGAACTCTTTCTAAGTTAAAACATTCATTAGTGTTGTTGTTTCTAAATGATTATGAACTTGTTTTCTTTGCATTATTTCAGGTGTCTGAAAGCAATGCATTTTTTGACCATTTCTCATCTTCAGAAAAAAATACATTTTTTGCTTGAAAATTCGGAGACATGTCAGTAGTTTATAGAATAAAAGAACAATTTACATTTTACTCAAAAATATAAAGAGAAAAATCAGAAAAACTGAAAATTTGGAACTGGTCTCTTAATTTTTGCCAGAGCTGTATACTATATATATTTTTTATGTATTCACGATGCACTACAGTGATACTAAGTTTATATTGGGTTTTTAGGCTTGGCCTCTATCACACACTAAAACAATGCTTTAAAACGCTTTCTATCACTATAATTTTTTCATTTTTCTGCTGACACATTCATATGAGGGCTTGGTTTTTGAGGGATGAGTTAGATTTTTAATTTTTGATCTATCATTATTCCACTTTTTTTCCAATGGTTTGATGAAAAAGCAAAATTTTTGCCACATTTTTTATATTTCAGTTTTTTTGACGATGTTCACTGAAGGGGTTAGCTAGTGTGACAGGTTTATAGAATGGGTTGTTCCGGATTATAATATTGTTATTACATAATTCTATGTCTTTATTGCGTAATATGTGTTTTTCTTTTTTTTTAGTTTGTGTTTTTTAATATATTTCCAATTTTTTAAACTTTTTTTTTTACTTTTTACTTCATCCCTCTATGGGACTTTAACTTTTATTAGTCTGATCACTGGTGTAATGCATTGCAGTGTACACACATTGCAATACATTACACCTCTCAATGTTCGTGGCATGGTCTCAAGCGGGCTTTACATGCTACGATATATGTAACGAAATGTCGGCGGGGTCACGTCGTAAGTGACGCACATCCGGCCTTGTTAGTGATATCGTAGTGTGTTACAGCTATGAACGAGCAGAAATACTCAATACTCACCTTCTCGTTCATCGCTGACACGTCGCTCATTTTCTAAAAATCGCACGTCCTGTTGTTCATCGTACCCGGGGCAGCACACATCGCTCCGTGTGACACCCCGGGAATGATGAACTGCAGCTTACCTGCGGCCACCGGCAATGCTGAAGGAAGGAGGTGGGTGGGATATTTATGAACCGCTCATCTCCGCCCCTCCGCTTCTATTGGCCGGCCGCTGTGTGACGTCGCTGTGACGCCGAATATCCCTCCCCCTTCAGGAAGTGGATGTTCGCCGCCCACAGCGAGGTCGTTTGGAAGGTAAGTACGTGTGACGGGGGTTACAACATGGGGGCGGGTGTGATCGCAAATGCGATTGCACAATCAATTGTAACGTGTAAAGCAGGCTTTAAAGGCCACTGTAGCTGACAGATCAGGAAGTCATTATTTGATCTTCTGCTTTCATGGCAACCATTGGGCCCCCGTAATCATGTTGTGGGGGTGCCGAGAGAGTGAGAGAGGGAGCCCCTTCCCTTTCTTAAGCTTCTAATTTACAGGAGCGTACTGCAATATAGGATGTACTGGTAAGTCCAATGTCTGAAAGGGGTGTGATGTTTCATACAGTTTACACACTGCATCAGGGGTACTCATTTCCTTTGCTAGTGTCCAAGGTAGCGATAGGAAACACTTCTCTCATTTAAACGTTCTTCAGGTTTATTTAGTCCTCCATAAAACACACTCCAGATCAAAACCATAGATTAGCCTTCCCTGGTTTTACAGTAACTCAAACGACATATAAATATGATTTTCAAGACCGTAAAGTTCAGCGGTTTGCCAGCAGAGGATTGGGTACTGACCTCTCGTATCCCAGTGGAGATGTCTCCCTCCATAGAGGTTTCAATACCTTTGTGCTTTTGAGCAGCCTCTCCTCACAGGCTACTGCTCACACACTCTGCCTCATGGCAGTCTCTCTACACCGGCTCTAGCCGTCTAGAGGACCTCTTCACACAGTCTGCTCTAGACACATTCCACCATGTGGCAAACAATGGTCTCCATTATACATGACATGTGACACACCCATGGGCAGGGGGTATGTGGGTGGCCAGACTCACCAATCTCTTCAGCCACCTTGAAACCTGACCCAAAAGAACACAAGTACCAAGGTGTGGTACTACATGTACTACATGTACCAAGAACGGACCTTTAGATTTCCACCACTTTTGTTGTCCATACCGCCCATTTACAATAAGGCTGGTCGCCAGCTTACAGGGGTTAATGTCTAATGAGAGGAGAGGTGAGAAAAGATCAAGGAGGTAAAAAAAAAATATGATGAGCTTTCTAAGACGTCTTTTACCTCACCTCAGTGTTGGATTTATATCAAGAGTGATCACAAACGCTGTGTAATTTCTTCCATGTAGCTGGTTTTCTCTGTGTGCACAAAAAGGAATGAGGAGTATGAACCAATCCTGTATGCTGTGTTGTTTTTCAGAGAGATCATAAGAGATAGACTCCTCCCAACATTTCAGACTGTTTTGCAAATTAAGAGATAGAGCATGGTGTAATGTAGGATGCAAGTCATATAAAGGCCAGAATTATGATTATTCCTCAATTACTCACACTGAACTTTGTTGTAAAAAGTTGTTTGAAAGTACGGTAACTCTAACAATAGCTTTTCTCCTATAAGAAGTTTAAAAAGATGGAGCAAAAAAGCTACAAAGTCCATGCTCTAAGGCAATAAGATGAAATGTGAGATGCTAAAACTAAAAGCAGAAAACAAAAGAAGGCAAACCATGACTTAAGGCCCCGTTACACGCAACGACTTATCTAATGATATATCGCCGGAGTCACGGATTCTGTGACGCACATCCGGCATCGTTAGTGAAGTCGTTGCGTGTGACACCAACGAACATCCATTAACAATCAAAAATACTCACCTTGTTGTTGATCGATGACACGTCGTTCACTTTCAAAATATCGTTGATTGTTGAGGTCGCAGATTGTTCGTCGTTCCCGAGACAGCATACATCGCTACGTGTGACACCTCGGGAACAACGAACTGCAGCTTACCTGCGGCTGCCGGCAATGAGGTGGGTGGGATGTTAAGGCCTCTCATCTCTGCCACTCCGCTTATATTGGGCGGCCGCTTAGTGATGCCGCTGTGACACCGCCCCCATAGAAAGGAGGCGGTTCGCCGGCAACAGCGATGTCGCTAGTCAGGTAAGTCCATGTGACAGCTCCTAACGATTTTGTGCGCCACGGGCAGCGATTTGCCCGTGACGCACAAACAACGGGAGCGGGTGCTTTCACCAGCGATATCGCTAGCGATATCGCTGTGTGTAAAGCCCCCTTAACCCTGATGAATACTCATAACCTTTATTAATAAAAAACTGCTTTTTGACAAACTTACAAGCTTTATTCTGTGCTTCATCTAGGTCTGCACAGTCTGCTGGTAATAGCTGCATTTCAAGCTGCTACATATTGTTCCTACACATCTATTTTAAGATCTTACAGCGTGTCGCAGCCTATGATATGTTATTTTATTCCTTCAATCTTCACTAAAAGCCAAAATGCAAGTGTGTGTCAAAAGTGACAAGAAAATTGGGAGTTGTTATTGATGATGGAAAATGACATTTATACATGAAGAAAAATCCAGCTAATTTCCTCGTATTTACATCAGCATACAAAGTGGCAATAAAGATTATAAATACAGAGGGAAATACCACGAAAGCAAGGTAACTCATTAGGAACCAGATATATTTGCACATTTCAGACCATTGTTGAAAAAAAGACTGTAGGTTAATGCAGTTATATTAACAAAGTATAAAAAGTCAGAAAGAATCCTGAAGTATAATAAAAGCTTACAATCATGTATGAAAAACACGGACCTTTTATTCTTCAAAAATAAAGATAATTGCTATGTTTAGAAAAGGGTAAAAGGTTATACAGGCTAAATATTGACAACCATGTTGGATTCTTTTACCTTAAATATTTTTACAATGTCAGCCCATTAGGGGAATCTGTCACAAGATATTTGCTACTTCACATGAGAACAGCATAATGTATTAACAGAGATCCTTATTCCAACACTGTATTACTTAATTTACCGCATGTAGCAGATGAGACATATTCTTAGGGTACAGTGACTTCTGCGTATAAAATATAGCTCCATTGTTGCTCCTGAAGTGTCTTGAAGTGAGATGCCATTGTCATTCCGTATGTCATGCGAGTGCTATGTGAGTGCTTTTTCCCCCTCACTTAGTCTCCTTGTGTTGTCTGTGTTTCGTCTGTGTGATGTCCATGAGTGTCAGATGTGAAACGCCTATAATGTTCTACCCCTCTGCATTTTGTAAGCTTGCACTATTTAGTGCCTTTCATGTGGCACTAAAGCATGTTTAGCCTTGTTTTTAGCCCCAAATTAAATATTTTCCCAAAAAAAAATGACGTGGGGTCTCCTTTAATTTTGTTAGCCAGCTAAGGTGAAGCAGACAGCTGAAGCCTGCAGAACACAGCTGGCAGCTTTACCTTGGCTGGTAATCCAAAACAAAGGGCACCCCACACTGTCATTTTAAATTATTTATTTAAAATTACCGTATTTTTCACTTTATAAGACGCACCTGATTAGAAGATGCACCCCCAAATTTGGTGAAGGACAAGAGAATTTTTTTTTAATGTTAAATGGGGTCCATCTTATAATGCCAGTGTCCAGCTAACAAATCATATAGGGTATATGTCCCTCATAGCCCCCCCATCCTAAAATTAGCCCCCTCAATCTGGATATGGCCCCCTTATATTGAATATAGCCCCCTTGTGCTGGAACACATCCCCCTGTGCTGCCATGGCCACTATAGATGGCACATCTCCCCTGTGTTAGATATGCCCCCCCATGTGTGCTGCCCATGGCCACTATAGATGGCACATCTCCCCTGTGTTAGATATGGCCACCATGTGTGCTGCCTATGGTCACTATAGATGGCACATCTCCCCTGTGTTAGATATGGCCACCATGTGTGCTGCCTATGGCCACTATAGATGGCACATCTCCCCTGTGTTAGATATGCCCCCATGCTGCTGCCCATAATAAAATAAAACACTTTCCTTACCTTCTCAGTGCTGTAATTCATGTGTCTCCCTCCTCGCAGTTGAGTTCCGAGTTCTCCCTCCTACACTTCCTGGTTCTTGCTGCCGGTCATGTGATCGGCACGGCAGAGTGATATCATCTCTGCGTGCCTTATCACAGACAACAGCAGCAGGAGACCGGAGATCAGCACTGGAGGAGGTGAGTAAAGCTTTTTTTATTTTACTATGGGCAGCAGCACGGGGGCCATATCTAACACACGGGGGATCATGTGCGATCGAAGGAGGGCGCAGGCAGATATAATATGCCCCGCTGCCCCAGCCCCTCAGCGTGATGCACTTTCAGCACCAGACTGCTGGACAGCGGCTGTGCATATTATATGAGCGGGAGCAGGAGATATAACGCTGCCGCCCACAGCTGTCACCTGCCCCCAGCACCGCTCAAGAATGGACACTGCAGTATATATATATATATATGTACACCCCCCGTATATTCGGTTTATAAGACGCACCCCCTACTTTCCCCCAAAATTTGGGGGAACAAAAGTGCGTCTTTTAAAGCGAAAAATACGGTAAATACAAAATTTAAAACATAAAAAATGGGGTCCCCCAAAATTGGATCATCAGCCAAGGTAAAGCGGACAGCTGTGGTCTGGTTTTCTCAGGCTGGAGTAGCATACGGTTATTGGACCCTCTCCAGCCTAAAAATAGCAGGCCAAAGCTGTTCCAGAAGTGGCACATCCATTAGGTGTGCCAATCTTGGCGCTTTCAAAAAGCAATAGAAAGCAGTAGGCGCTTTGCCTCTTCTCTACCAATTATCCTGGTGCGGGGGCAAACGGGGTAATAAATGAGGTTGATCTCAGCTGGGAATTGCCAGCTGACATCAAGCCCTGGTATTAGAAATGGGTGGAAGTTTATCCATCCAAGTCTATCATGTTTCCCTTGATAAAGATGGCAAAAAGCACATTGGGAGCACCCCTGGGGTTCCAGGTATGTATTATTTTTCAAGCTGACATATAATTATGGTTTTGAGCTAGTACTATCTCTTTTATATACAATGTAAGGTTATATCACAGTGGGTGAATCCACTCTCTTTCACATGCCTTCATTGTACTTATTACTAGTATCAGTAAATAATTGTGATGATTAGAGATAAGCGAGCCTCTGAAGGCTCGAGTTCGGTTCGGTTTGTCAAACGGAGGCCCCGTTCGACGAACCATTCGACGAACCGTTCGACGAACCTCTCGAACCGCATTGAAACCAAAGGCAGGCAAACAAAAACACATAAAAACACATTATAAATGTACACATACAGTTAATAAACATTGACATAACACTTACAGGTCCCCGCGACGCGTCCTGCACTCTGTCTCCCGCCGCTTTTCCTTCCGATAATCGCTGCGTCCTCCCGGCAACCAGCACTGATGATAGGACCTATCATGACATCAAAATAGCATGTGACCAGTAACGTGTCTATTATCTCATTGGCTACAGACTGGTCACATGGCTAGACGTCATTGCTAGGTCCTGTCAGAGCATCTCTCTGGTACGCGGTGCTCCTTTGTGCTTGTCCGTGAACCGGCGAGATGCTCTGGCACATGGTCGACTCCCCGCTCCTGCATGGGACGCTCTTTACAGAGTCAGCCCACATGCAAGGACTGGCTGTCACAGCCGGTAAATAGCAACACCAGGAATCACGTGATCGGAGTACCGTTGCTATGGTAACCCGCCTGTCAGCGGTGACGTCACCGCTTACAACACGCAGCTGCTCCTCACTCTCACTGAGTGATTAGACTGCACGGGGAGCAGCAGCGTCTTCCTCCCATGCAATGCTGTCTGATGTAGCAGAGCTGCATGGGTTGAAGGAGAAAGAAGACAGAAGAGCAGGATCGTGGAGGGCTGACAGGGAGTAATAAACATGGAGTCTCTAATGTGTCTGTGTATTTATTTCTATTAAAGTATTTTTTCTCTGTGTGGTGTCTTTTTTTTAACCCTTTATTGGAGATTCTTAATGGCCGTGTCAAACTAGCCTGACATTAAGAATCTCTGGCTTAATACTTGCTAGTAAAACAAAGCTAGTATTAACTCATTATTACCCAGCAAGCCACCCAGCTTCAGGACTGCTGGAAAAGTTGGATACAGCGCCAGATGATGGATTCTATGAAAGCGCCATTTTCTGGGGCGGCTGTAGACTGCAATTCGCAGAGGAGGCGCCCAGAAATCTCGGGCCAACCTGTGCTGCGGATTCCAATCCACAGCTGCCTAGTTGTATCTGGCTGGACACAAAAATGGGGCGAAGCCTATGTCGATTTTTTTTTTTAACTATTTCATGAAATTCATGAAATAATTAAAAAAGGGGCGTCCCCATTTTTTTAATTCCCAGCCGGGTACAAATAGGCAGCTGGGAGTTAAGGACAGCTATACCTGCCTGCTGTACCTGGCTAGCATACAAAAATATGGCGAAGCCCACATCATTTTTTTGGGGGGCAAAAAACTCCTGCATACAGTCCTGGATGGAGGATGCTGAGCCTTGTAGTTCTGCAGCTGCTGTCTGCTCTCCTGCATACACTAGTGAATGGAGCATGCTGAGCCTTGTCGTTCTGCAGCTGCTGTCTGCTCTCCGGCATATGCTAATGAATGGAGCATGCTGAGCCTTGTAGTTCTGCAGCTGCTGTCTGCTCTCATGCATACACTAGTGAATGGAGCATGCTGAGCCTTGTCGTTCTGCAGCTGCTGTCTGCTCTCTGGCATATACTAGTGAATGGAGCATGCTGAGCCTTGTAGTCCTGCAGCTGCTGTCTGCTCTCCTCCATACAGACAGACAGCAGACAGCAGCTGCAGAACTACAAGGTTCATCATACTCCATCCAGGACTGTATGCAGGAGTTTTTTGCCCCTCAAAAAAATGACGTGGGCTTTTCCATGTTTTTGTATGCTAGCCAGGTACAGCAGGCAGGTACGGGCTGCCCCCAACCCCCAGCTGCCTATTTGTACCCGTCTGGGAACCAAAAATATAGGGAAGCCCTTTTTTTTAAATTATTTCATGAATTTCATGAAATAATTAAAAAAAAAATTACGTGGGCTTCGCCCAATTTTTGGGTCTAGCCAGGTACAACTAGGCAGCTGGGGATTGGAATCGTCAGCTCAGGGTGCCCAAGCTTTCTGGGCACCCCTGCTGTGAATTGCAGTCCGCAGCCGCCCCAAAAAATGGTGCTTTCATAGAAGCGCTTTCAGAGAGAGAGAGAGATAGGAGAGAGAGAGAGAGAGAGGGAAAGGAAAAAGAGAAAAAGAGAGACTGAGAAAAAGAGAGAGAGAGGCTAGAGAGATATAGAGAGAGATAGAGAGAAAGAGAGAGAGAGAAAGAGAGAGAGAGAAAGAGAGAGAGAATAAGAGAGAGAGAGAAAGAGAGAGAGAAAGGGAGAGAGAAAGGGAGAGAGAAAGAGAGAGAGAAAGAAAGAGAGTGAGAGAGAAAGAAAGAGAGAGAAGAGAGGAGAGAGCAATGCAGCCTCATTCCGTGAACTGCTCCGATTTTAGAGGTGTGTCCCGCGGCTCACAGCTGATGTCCGGCTCCTCCCTTCAGTGCATAATTAAATTAAATTATAATTATAAATAAATAATAATTATAATTTAAAATAAATTAATTTTTTTTACCGGGACGGCCGTGACGCAAACTCGTGAAGTATTGCTACTTAGATGGGAGCTCTATCCATTCAGCCACTGCCTCTAATGAGACACATAGGCAGATTTGGTTATCTTGACTTCTGCATTGCAGACTGAAGTCCCGGCGACAGCGCGGCTCACTTCAGGTGCTGCTGGAGAGAACACAGATTGCTCCCTGTCATCTTCATGTAGCAGAGCTGACAGTGTCGTGTGGATTACTTCAGACCTGGATTATTGTTTGGGGATTTTAATAAAAAGGTAAATGAGGTGTTTTTTTGTCTTTTATTACAAATAAAGGATTTTTCGCTGTGTGTTTCTTTACTTTCAGGTTGATCATGGAAGGTGTTTCGGAGAGACGCCTGGCATGATTAACCTCTTATTACCCCGATTGCCACCGCACCAGGGCAATTCGGGATGAGCTGGGTGGAGTCCCGGGACTGTCGCATCTAATGGATGCGGCAATTCCGGGCGGCTGCTGGGGGATATTGTTAGGGTAATAGGCTCCAAAAAAATGTGGTGCTCCCCATCCTGACAACACCAGCCTCCAGCCGTGTGGCTTTATCCTGGCTGGTATCAAATATGGGGGGAACCACATTTTTCTTTTTTAATTTATTTATTTTACTGCACGATATAGACCCGCCCGCCGGCGGCTGTGATTGGTTGCAATGACACAGCTGTCACTCATCGTGGGGGCATGTCTGACTGCAACCAATTATGGGTGCCGGTGGGCGGGGAAAGCACAGAATGACTAATTGAATAATGAAGCGGCAGCCATTTTTAAAAGAGGAAATGCCGCTGGAGATTTGTGACAGCCCATGATCGGTGAGTAGGAAAGAGAGAGAGATTGTGCTGGGGACGCAGGACGCATGCAGATACGAAAGGTGTGAACATACTTACTGTGAAAAGCCACGCTTTTGTGGCTCGAACCGTTCTTGAACGTTAGTCGAACTGTCGAGCCTTTAGCAAAAGGCTCGAATTTGTCGAACGACTCAAACACCCCCCAAAATCACTCGAACATGAAATTGGCGAACCTGCAGCCTCGAACACCGCTCATCTCTAGTGATGATATATGCATAATATCTGCATATCTATGGCAGATTTTTACCTTCATAGATAGATCATATTATTCTACTTAACATATGACTGCGTTGATGTGCTATTATGTCCATGCAACATCAAAAATTGATTAAGTATGCTCTCACAGCCATATATACAAGCATTGTCTCTGTGGGCCATTTTTAGACAAATTCATTGTATATTGACATTCTAAGCACTGTAGCACTTTATCCATTCATTTCATGTAACTTTGATATAGATATATATATATATATATATATATATATATATATATATATATATATATATAAAAGTCTCCACAGGAGTGAATTTGTCAGCATATGACTAAGCATTGTTTTGATACTGCAATTATCATCATACTGGTTTTACCCCAGAGTACCTTTTGCCTGTATATACTCTCTGTTAATATCTTATTAATATGTAATTTTTATTCATCCCGGCAATGATCAGTTCCCCTGATGAAGGCGGAGTATGCTGCTGAAACATGTTATGAAGTGATGTTCCTGATCTCTGAATAAAGAAGTAAATGTAACTGTGGTTGATTCCCCTGCTTCCAAGATTTGGCGCCTGAAAAACACCGCTGCATCCTTTCTTCTCCATTTACAATCCCTAATTGGAGGGTTAGCGGACAGGGCTGACTTAGCGAGGAGCTTTCCCTAACTATAGGACCTGCAACCCAAGGACCTGCTGTGACGTCACACATCTCATGACGGCCAATTGCAGAACTCGGATTCCTTCGGGCGTGTGGTGGGCGATCTACACCAGCAGCGTTCACCGGGGTTGTGTGAGGTTTGCCCAACCCGAACAGGTTAGTGGTTCTAACTTTACCCTCCCCCACTGGACCCCCAGGTGTCATATTAGGAGTGCCCTTCCATCTCTTATTTTATCTCCTAGACAGGAGTTGATAACATTAGACTATATGGTTTGTATGACAAAAATTCAATATGCTTCTCTACTCAAAAACTGTCTCCTCCGAACTCCACCCCTTACACATACTTTAACCATTTAAATAACTCTTAGGGGGGCTTTACATGTTGCGACATCGCTGCCGAAATATTGTCAGGGTCATGTCTTTAGTGACGCACATCCGGCGCCAGTAGCGACATCGCAACATTTAAATCCTAGGTGGGACGATAAATGATCACAAAAGCATCGAAAATCGGTGATCTGTGTAGCGTCGTACATTTCCATAATGTCGGGTCGACCACAGGTACGATGTTGTTTGTCATTCCTGCAGCTCCACACATCGCTGTGTGTAAACCCACAGGAGCGACAAACATCTCCTTACCTGCGTCCCGATGGCAATGCGGAAGGGAGAAGGTGGGCGGGATGTTATGTCCCGCTCATTTCCGCCCCTCCCCTTCTATTGGCCGGCAGATTAGTGACGTCGCGGTGACATCGCTGTGACGCCGAACGCACCTCCCCCTTGAAGGAGGGATATTTCGGCAGTCACAGCGACGTCGCCAAGCAGGTATGTGCGTGTGAAGCTGCTGTAGCGATAATGTTTGCTACGGCAGCAATCACCACATATCGCAAGTGCGACGGGGGCGGGTACTATCGCGCTCGGCATCGCTAGCCGATGCTAGCGATGTCGCAACGTGTAAAGTACCCCTTACTATTAAACCATTAGTATCCCCCTATCTAAATTGGGGTAAAATGTTGAGACACGGCACTGATACCCTAGGTGATTTTTGTCAATATTCAAAAATTCCTGCGAATCCTGATTTTTAATGGACCAGTTATAAAGCCTACATACTAAATCATACATCGTCTGTAATTAACAAAATAAACAAATTTATTATTGCAGTTTATGTACGATATATGGGATAATTTGTCTTCTCATTCACATAAACTTTTTTGAGAAAGCCAGAAACTTACACAGGTTACAAATATTATGCCCACATATGCAGCATCCATTTATTTGAAGCCAGTTTTTCTTTATTCTGGAACAGACTGGATGGTAATTTTGATAGAGAGGGCTCTTTTGTGAATTACATGTGTTCCTTTGACAATAATTCCATATAGAACCATATTTTGCTTTAAAATTGCCAGATTATTTATATATATACAGTACAGACCAAAAGTGTGGACACACCTCATTCAAAGAGTTTTCTTTATTTTCATGACTCTGAAAATTGTAGATTCACATTCAAGGCATCAAAACTTTGAATTAACACATGTGGAATGAAATACTTAACAAAAAGTGTGAAACAACTGAAAATATGTCTTATATTCTAGGTTCTTCAAAGTAGCCACCTTTTGCTTTGATTACTGCTTTGCAGACTCTTGGCATTCTCTTGATGAGCCTCAAGAGGTAGTCACCGGAAATGGTCTTCCAACAGTTTTGAAGGAGTTCCAAGAGATGCTTAGCACTTGTTGGCACTTTTGCCTTCACTCTGCGGTCCAGCTCACCCCAAACCATCTCGATAGGATTCAGGTGTGGTGGCTGTGGAGGCCAGGTCATCTGGTCATCACTCTCTTTCTTAGTCAAATAGCCCTTACACAGTCTGGAGGTGTGTTTGGGGTTATTGTCCTGTTTAAAAATAAATGATGGTCCAACTAAACACAAACTGTATGGAATAGCATGCTGCTGCATGCCAAGATGCTGTGGTAGCTATGCTGGTTCAGTATGCCTTCAATTTTGAATAAATCCCCAACAGTGTTACCAGCAAAGCACCCCCACAACATCACACCTCCTCCTCCATGCTTCACGGTGGGAACCAGGCATGTAGAGTCCATTCATTCACCTTTTCTGCGTCGCACAAAGACACGGTGGTTGGATCCAAAGATCTCAAATTTGGACTCATCAGACCAAAGCACAGATTTCCACTGGTCTAATGTCCATTCTTTGTGTTCTTTAGCCCAAACAAGTCTCTTCTGCTTGTTGCCTTTCCTTAGCAGTGGTTTCCTAGCAGCTATTTTACCATGAAGGCCTGCTGCACAAAGTCTCCTCTTAACAGTTGTTCTAGAGATGTGTCTTCTGCTAGAACTCTGTGTGGCTTTTACCTGGTCTCTAATTTGAGCTGCGGTTAACCTGTGATTTCTGAGGCTAGTGACTCGGATAAACTTATCCTCCGCAGCAAAAGTGACTCTTGGTCTTCCTTTCCTGGTGCGGTCCTCATGTTTATCCAGTTTCTTTGTAGGGTTTAATGGTTTTTGCCACTGCACTTGAAGTATTGAAGGCCACTCATTTTTCTTTACTGTTTTTTTCTTGCCATAATATAAATTCTAACAGTCTATTCAGTAGGACTATCAGCTATGTATCCACCAGACTTCTGCACAACACAACTGACGATCCCAACCCCATTTATAAGGCAAGAAATCCCATTAATTAAACCTGACAGGGCACACCTGTGAAGTGAAAACCATTTCCGGTGACTACCTCTTGAAGGTCATCAAGAGAACGCCAAGAGTGTGTAGATCAGTAATCAAAGCAAAATGTTGATGATTTGATGAACCTAGAATATAAGACATATTTTCAGTTGTTTCACACTTTTTTGTTAAGTATTTCATTCCGCATGTGTTAATTCACAGTTTTGATGCCTTCACTGTGAATCTACAATTTTCAGTCATGAAAATAAAGAAAGCTCTTTGAATGGGAAGGTGTGTCCAAACCTTTGGTATATACTGTATATATATAAAAAGATCATTGGACTCAATATATGTGGTAGAAAAAAATATTTGATTTTTCGTTCTTTTTTTTATCTTCACAATCAGCCTGTTGGTTTTTTTTTCTACAATGTAGCATGTCTGCCCTATTTTTTTAGTTCCACCCTCCTGCTCACATTGTTAATGGCTCATGGTGGGTATCCTTATTCTTGCAGACTTTATTTACATTCTTCCCCCCCAAGTATTATGATCCAAACAATTCCTCTTATCCCTGTGGATTTCTCCTATGGTAATCACTGATCTCACATGTTTTAGATGACAGGAAGCTACATAAAGTAGCGTATTCCTTGACAGTTTTTTTTCTATATGTGGTGGTAGTAATATTTTTGGTAATTGTACTAACCTGAATATATTAATGCAATAGTAATATCATCAATATATCAGCCGTACCAGAGAGTATCTCTACTAAGAAAACAAGTCTGAATGAAAGGTGAACTATAGCATGATGTGCCAAATTCATTAAAAGGTGCAAGCATGGTATTACTGGAATGTGCCTCCATACACCTCGTCAGAAATGCTACTCCAACCTGGAGTAGCATATCTGACTTAGAAAACATTACCACTTTTGTTGAATATAACATGTTATGTAACCGTGCTTGGTCCTACTCATCCCCAACTCTTCAACTCTTGGTGAAGCTCCTTTACAATGACATGAAGATACCAATAGTTGCAACATTTTTGTACAGCTTCGAATTGCACAAAAATGTTGGAACTTCAAAGTTTTAAGCACAGAAAGAAGCAATAAAAACCCAAGCTTTTCACTATTAGTAATGTATCCGCTGCTTTAAGGCAATCACCCGACAATCTCGCTCCGGACCAGGAAGGGAGTTCACCGACACAGAATTATCAATAAGAAAAGGAAGGTCCAGCGAATGAGCAAGAAATAAAAAAAAAAATTGAAAAATATTACAAACATGAGAACATAGCAGTAGCAGAGTATTAATTGGACAGTATCAAAAATTATTAATTAAATGGCAATGCGTTTTGGCTGAGGAGCCTTCTTCTGAAGTCATGACCTCAGAGGAAGGCTCCTCAGCCGAAAAGCGTAGTCGTTTAATTAATAGTTTTTGAAACTTGTCAAACTATTATTCCACCACTGCTATGTTCTCATGTTTTTAATATTTTTCAATGATTTTTTTTTTATTTTTTTGCCTGCTTGCTGAACGTTCCTTTTGTTTTTGATAATTCAAAGTTTTAACACCCATCTTTCTGGCATAAAACCTTTGATGAATTAGACAGCTATGCATTCGCTAATAAGTTTTTTGAAGATGCGTGTCCTTATCCAGTGATCCACTTTAGAACTATTTGGGTAGTGTACACCAATGCATTTCCAGAGGGAAGCAGAGAGCTTATGAAAATGTTCAGAAATATTCATGTAGAAAGCTGTTTTATTTATTTATTTTTAAATCATAGTTTTTGTTTTCTCAAAAAGGCAGTAACGTAAATAATACATGCAGAATTGTTTGTCAATTTTATACCTCTGAACAGCTGAATATTTTTATGCAACTTGATATTCTGTGTGATTTGCCAGTATGGTTTTGATTATGACTTCATCTTTAAGATGTGTCAAATTTAACTTCTTTATGGAATGTACAGACAGAGAGCTGAGAAACACAACAGACACCAAACATATCAAAGAGACATGTAAAGCCCCAAGCAGAAGAATTTCACAATATGATCTAATTTAGTTCATAGTCTGTTCAGTGTGTGGCATATTTAGATTGCTGGGTTAAGGCAATCTTAATTATTAGGTTTAAATTAATTTAGAATGTGAAATCTAAAGATGGAAAAATTATTTCATTATAAATATGTTCATTAAAGTCTTAATCCGTAGTCTCATTATTAGAAACTGCTATGTCTTTAGAAAATATTTGTTTTTTTGTTTTGTTTCTTTTTTTGTTAAAATTGATTTTCCTGACATTTTTCAAAGAAAAGTATAAACTGAGAAGCGTTAATGGTGCTATTAATACCAATATGGCCAGTAAACAGTAATATAATTGCATAAACCATTTATTAGCAAAAGAACTCAAAGAGGACAACGAGGTTCCATGCACTGATATAGCAACTTAATAATACGTTAAAACCCCATGAGATAGCTATGGATTGAGCCTAATTGATCAAATATCGTAAATAGACAATACATTGAATTATAGGCTTAAGGTTTAACCTAGAAAAAAAACTTAATAGAAGCATTGGAGATAGGAAACAAGAGAATTAAGAAGTAAAAAAATAAAGAGGTAGTTGTGGTGATGGAGAATATGGGTAGGTAAGTGCAATGAGAGCAATCTAAAATACAGGAAAAGAGGTGAGAACCAGGGGTGTTCATGTTTAAGGATGAGGAAATGAAACTGTAAAGTTAGGGATTCGTACCGAACACCAGGTGGACTTTTAATAGTGATGGGTGGACTTGCATAAATCCAAGATCAGTGGACTGGAGTTAAAAATTGGTTCCCACCCAGAATTGATCCTGGATATATGGCTGATCGCCGGTCCTCATATAAGTCTATGAGGGACCAGAATCCGCTGCTTAAAACTGGTGGTAGAATGAATTAGAGGAAATGCGCTATACTTACCAAGTCTCCGGTGCGACTATAACTGCTTTCAACCGCTCACTTTTTCTGGGCCACTCAATTACATTCATGCATATTCACTGCTTCCCCTGCCCACCGGCAGTCCTATTGTCTGTGATTGATTGCAGTCAGGCGCTCCCCCAGCCTCTGTGAGAGCGACTGACTGCTTGCGATCACAAATGATGTCTGCATGTCTTTATCATGGTATAAAAAAATGAACAAATTGGCATAGCGTCCCCCCATATTATGTTACCTATCACAGATAAAGCATACAGCAACAGGCTAAATAAATAACTAAAAAAAAGCATGCGCTCCTCCCTAATTTTGATATCTAGCCATGATAAAGCCTGACAGCTGTGGGCTGTTATTCTCAGGCTGCGGAGACCCATGCTTATTGGCCCCCCTAGCCTAAGAATAGCAGCCTGCAGTCGCCCAAAATTGTTGCATCCATTAGATGTGACAATCCCAAAACTTTACCAGGCTCATCCCGAATGCCCTGGTGAGGTGGCAGTCGGGGTAATAAAGGGTTAATAACAGCTCACAGCTGCCACTAAACTCTAAATTAGTAATGGGAGGTGTCTATGAGACCCCCATTACTAATCTGTAAGTGAAAAGATATAACTACCAACACCTAAAAAATCCTTTATTTGAAATAAAATACCAAAAAAAACCCTTTTTCACCAATTTATTAACGCCCAAAACACCCAGGTCTGACGTAATCCACACGAGATCCTACGTCGATTCCTGCTTTGCTACATTTTAAATAACAGGGGGCAGCCATAGAACAATGACTGACCTCTGTGGCCTTCAGGCAGAAAATGAATGAATGATAAGCAATGACGTCACTCAGGTTATTTTCGGTCACAGCTGGAGGTTCCCAAGGTCGTTGCCCTGTGAATGCAGGTAACCTGACCTCAGGTGACCTGAGGTGAGGTCACTGACTTGGTTTACCAAGATATGCAGATTTGGTGCTGAAATTTCAACAGTATATTCCTGCACCTAATCTACACCTCCTGGCAAAAAAAAAATGCATCACTACCGCATGTGGTATGATGCTGTAGTGATGCTATTTTTTTTTGCCCAGAGTTGTAGAGTAGGTGTAGGAATGTGGTGTTAAAATGTCATCACTAAATTTGCAATTCATGGCCAAAATATTCAAAAAACGGTTTTAACGCCAATTTGGTGTGGTTTTCTGCAAATTTAGTGCTGAAATCTGGTGCACACAGTTCAACACCAAATTTTCAGTTGCTATCTTTAGGTTTGAGGGGCCCAATAAGCATGAGTCTTTCCAGCCTGTGAATACCAACCTCTAGATGTCAGCTTTATCATGGATGAGTATCAAAATTGGAGGAGACCACATGCCATTTTTTTTCAAATTATTTATTTAAATAATTTATTAAAAAAAACCCTCATGCTGTTCCTCGTATTTTGATACATAGCCAAGATATGTTCATGGCTGGGGGCTGAAGCCTGTAGCCGTATGCTTTATCATGGCTGAGTATCATAATACCATATCATAATACGGGGGGATTCTATACCAATTTATTTTTTTTTATACCAATATATTAATACACATACGTTTGTGACGCACATCCGGCTTTGTTAGCAACATCGCAGCGTGTGACAGATAGGAGCGACGATCAACGATCGCAAAAACAGCAAAAATCATTGATCGTCGCTCCAAATCATAATGTTGTTGGTGTTTAATTGCGCAGGTTGTTTGTCATTCCACCACACCACACATCGCTATGTGTAACACCGCAGGAACGACGAACATCATCCTACCTGCGTTCATTGGAAAGGAGGAAGGAAGGAGGTGGGCGGCATGTTCCTCCCCTCCTCTTCTATTGGGCGGTCATTTTGTGACGCCGCAGTGACGTTGCTGTGACACCGAACGCACCTCCCCCTTGAAGGAGGGATTGTTCGGTGGTCACAGCGACGTTGCTGAACAGGTATGTGTGTATGACGCTGCCGTAGCGATATTGTTCACTACGGCAGCGATCACCACATGTCACACAAACGACTGGGGGTGGGTGCTATCTCTTGTGACATCGCGAGCAATCTCTAGCGATGTCGCAATGTGTAAAGCACCCTTCAGTCTCTGGTGAACATTTTAGTGCACTGCACCAGACTTTATGTGGCTAATCTATAACAAACGCTATTTGGCTATTGTGCTTCAGTTTCTCTAGGCTGACTCTCCAAAATGCTCTGTGTAGACACTGTACGCCAGTTTTTTTTGTCTGAATCTCTGAAAAAGCATTTAGTGCACTTCACCAGGCCCTGTGTTGCTAATCTATAACAAGCTTTATTTGGCTACTGTGCACCAGTGTTTGTGGAATGAATCTCCAGAAAAGCTTTGTGTGGACTTTGTGCACCGGGTTTTGTGCACAATCTCGGAAAAAGCTTTTAGCGTACTGCAGCAGACCCTGTGTGGCTAATCTATAACAAGCTGTATTTGGCCACTGTGCACCAGTTTCTATTGGCAGAATCTCTAAAAACGTTTTGTTACTCCCTTGCACCAGGCTCTGTGTGGGTACTCACAAGCAAAGGTCTGAGTAGGTAATCTTCGAAAAGAGTCTATAGGGTACTCAGCATGCAGGCAGTGTAATATTCTCTCTCTGTATACAGGCCATCTAATAATCAGCACTTTTTAAGGGGGCAGAGAGTGAGGGGAACATCAAATAGGGGACATGTCTTTGGTGGTGCTGCTGGTAGTGGAGCTGCTTTAGGGAGAGGACATGGTAGATCTTGCCTGCTACATGTCAAAATGAAACACATTCCTAGTCTATATGGCCAGTGGACCACCACAGCATATCTCAGAGGATGATGATGAGACAGGTGCTTTGCATGCTGTGCCATCAGAGCCTGAAAAGAGGCAGAAATCTTCTGAACCTGAGCACCACCGGCATGATGCATCATCTGATTCCAAGCACGAGCTTCAGTGGAGTAGTTTCCCAAAAAATCAGGAAAGAATTGAGGCTTCTCCTGCTCCCTTTTCTGCTGCAGTGTTGGCCTCTTTTTTTTTTTTTTTTTGCTTATGATCACCAGGGCCACCTGCCTCTCCGCAAATATGTGATGCATAACCTACCATCTGCACAACATCCCATGAAAGTTTCACCTGTCCATCCTCAAAACTTGATAGAAATATTAAATACTCTCCTACTCGCCAAGAAGCCCTGACCCTGAATGACAGCATTTGAATATTGCTTGCCTTTAAAATGCTGCTATTCCAGCTTGTGGAGACTAGAGTTGAGCGCGGTTCGCGGTTCGAGGTTCTCCAGTTCGCGGCTCGAGTGATTTTGGGGGTTGTTCTAGATCGAACTAGAACTCGAGCTTTTTGCTAAAGCTCGATAGTTCTAGATACGTTCGAGAACGGTTATAGCAGCAAAAAGACAAGCTAATTCCTAGCTGGCTTTCCGCTGTAATAGTGTAAGTCACTCTGTGACTCACACTATTATGAAATTTCAGTGTATAGTGTGCGTGAACAGCGCCTTCAGATCACTGCTGTTTGTATAATGGTGATCGCCATTTTTTTTTTTTTGCTTGTCTTCCTTCCCTAAGCGTGCGCGTCTTGTGGGGTGGGCCAGCATGTCAGCCAATCCCAGACACACACACGGCTAAGTGGACTTTTAGCCAGAGAAGCAACGGCATGTGTGATAGAATGTCCATGTCACATGTCCCTGCATTATAAAAATGGACATTTTCCTCCAGCACGCCATTATCTGCCTTCTGCGTCTTGGTGTCAGTCACCACTGGCGTAGCTCCTGTCTCCGATACTGCTGTGTACGCTGTATACACAGCGCTATACAGAATAGGGATAGAAGTTTCTTTCAGCCCATGTAAGGGCCCGTACCGGCAGGGTCAGAGCCATAGGTGACAGTCAGGTCCGTGAAAACAGATTGTAACAGCTACACAAGATGACAGCGTCTGTGTAGCTAAGGTCAGGGATTTCCTCGCTGCATTTCCCCATTAGGAGGGATAGAAAGGGAGGCTTCCTTTCCTCTACCCAGAGACCCACAACCCTGGCACTGTACCCTCCTGCCCGTTGCACACTCAAACTCATTGTTACTAAGCCATTATACTAGCAAACACTGAGGAAACTTAGTGGCATCCTAAAAGTGGCTGTTGGACTTCCATTAGTGTCCCACTGGTGCAAATCTATGTGCAGCACCTCTTCATTGCACACTCAAACTCATTGTTACTAAGCCATTATACTAGCAAACACTAAGTAAACTTAGTGGCATCCTAAAAGTATCTGTTGGACTTTCATTAGTGTCCCACTGGTGCAAAGCTATTTGCAGCACCACTGCATTGAACACTCAAACTCATTGTTACTAAGCCATAATACTAGCAAACACTGAGGAAACTTAGTGGCATCCTAAAAGTGGCTGTTGGACTTCATTATTGTGCAAAGCTATTTCTAGAACCTCTGCATGACACCCTCCTGCTCTGTTTTTAATAAGCTATAATAATAGCAAAAAATGCTGCCATTTAGTGGCATACAAGAAATGGCTGTTGGACTTCCATTAGTGCCCCACTGGTGCCAAGCTATTTCTAGCACCTCTGCATGACACCCTCCTGCTCTGTTTTTAATAAACTATAATAATAGCAAAAAATGCTGCCATTTAGTAGCATACAAGAAGTGGCTGTTGTACTCCATTAGTGTTCCACTGGTGCCAAGCTATTTCTAGCACCTCTGCATGACACCCTCCTGCTCTGTTTTTAATAAGCTATAATAATAGCAAAAAATGCTGCCATTTAGTGGCATACAAGAAGTGGCTGTTGGACTTCCATTAGTGACCCACTGGTGCCAAGCTATTTCTAGCACCTCTGCATGACACCCTCCTGCTCTGTTTTTAATAAGCTATAATAATAGCAAAAAATGCTGCCATTTAGTGGCATACAAGAAGTGGCTGTTGTACTCCATTAGTGTCCCACTGGTGCCAAGCTATTTCTAGCACCTCTGCATGACACTCTCCTGCTCTGTTTTTAATAAGCTATAATAATAGCAAAAAATGCTGCCATTTAGTGGCATACAAGAAGTGGCTGTTGGACTTCCATTAGTGCCCCACTGGTGCCAAGCTATTTCTAGCACCTCTGCATGACACCCCCCTGCTCTGTTTTTAATAAGCTTTAATAATAGCAAAAAATGCTGCCATTTAGTGGCATACAAGAAGTGGCTGTTGTACTCCATTAGTGTCCACTGGTGCCAAGCTATTCTAGCACCTCTGCATGACACTCTCCTGCTCTGTTTTTAATAAGCTATAATAATAGCAAAAAATGCTGCCATTTAGTGGCATACAAGAAGTGGCTGTTGTACTCCATTAGTGTCCCACTGGTGCCAAGCTATTTCTAAAATACGCGTGCCTTTCACCTCCCCTGGCTGAGCCAGGGGAAGAAAAGTCCTCTGAGAGCCATGACTTGTTCATCTTGGTTCTTTTTTCAAAAGCGAGGGGACTCCAACCACAGTCTCCCTCGTTTCCACTAATTGGGCCACACACACCCCACTTGACTGGCATCAGTTGACCCCCATTTTCAAGATGAAAAAGATGCTTTGCATGAAGCACTCTCAAAAATACGCGTGCCTTTCACCTCCCCTGGATGACCCAGGGGAAGAAAAGTCCTCTGAGAGCCATGACTTGTTCATCTTGGTTCTTTTTTCAAAAGCGAGGGGACAAGATCCCCAAGGCATACGTGGTGAGCTCAGGCAATTTATCCAGATTGGAAGCCTAAAATCAGCAGGGCTCAAGTTGCACAGTAATGGCATCGACATTCCCTTGCATATACTCATATCTGTGTCTCCTCCTCTTTTTCCTTGTCCAGCTCCTTTGTTTTCGCATGAGTATATGTCCTTGTCACTTTCCCATGTGGTTGTGTTGTGTTGTGAGTTGTTTGTCACCTTTTGGACACCTTTGAGGGTGTTTTCTAGGTGTTTTTATGTGTTTTTGATTGCCTGCCATTGTTTCCTATGCGGTTCGAGTGGTTAGTCAAACGTTCGCCGAACCGAACTCGAACGGGACCTCCGTTCGACGAACCGAACTCGAGCCGAACCACGGCCGGTTCGCTCATCTCCAGTGGAGACCGACAATTTTAAAAAATTGATGTCAGTGGCTGTCCTGGAGTACGTTGTTCCCACCCGCCACTACTTTTCTAGGGGTTTCATCCCCGCCCTGCACACATATGTTGCAGACCAAATCCCTTGTGCACTTCAAAACACCATCAGTGAAAAGGTCCACATAACCACGGATCTGTGGACCAGTAAGCATGGGTAGAGCCATTATATCTCCCTAACTGCCCACTGGGTACCATTACCACCACACTAGGATCGCTGGACGCTTTTGTGTAAGTGTTGCCTCCTCCTCCTACTGCGCTTCCTCCACCGCCTCCTCATTCAGTCAGAGTAAGACCTGCACCACCAATTTCAGTACATCCAGGGGGGAAGCAACCCAACTGGGGCCCCAGGACCAACAGCCCCTACCCACGGAGGGGTCAACACCTCAGCTGCTCTCCGCCATCGCTCCCGGGATTCCCTGTCACCAGCAGCGGTGGTGCCCACCATCACCACAACCCGTGGGTGACGTCACGACCGACATCCCACCACAAACCTCCCCCTTTTCACTCGCGGGCGAGAAGGCGCTGCTCGAGCCCCCGGGTCCGGCCCCGTGCTCAAGCCACCAAGGAACAGAAGCACCGGACCCGAGCGCCAGCGATTCCCAGGCGAGCGGCGTTCCCAACCCCTCCGCCCGCGACAGGATATAGGCTGTCTCTGAGTCAACTCAGAAAAAAGACTCTGTAGAGGGTTTTCTATATAAATGTTGCTCTGTGGGGGAAAACTGCCAAGCTTAGCTGTGTGAGTAAACTGTGAAAGGAGGCTCTGAAGGTTTTGATTAAAATTGTTGCTCTGTGGGTGAACTCTGGCAATCTTGGCCATCGGGGTGAAATGTGGAAAGAGCCTCTGTTGATGCTTATATTTAAAATTTATACTCTGTGGTTAAAGTCTGGCAATCTTGACTGTGCTGGTCAACTGTGGAAAGAGGTTCTATAGGGGCCTATATTTAAAATGTCTGCTATGTGGTTAAGCTCTGACAATCTTGGCTGTGTCGGTCAACTGTGGAAAGAGGATCTATTAGGGCCTATTTTTAAAATGTTTGCTATGTCGGTCAACTGTGGAAAAAGGCTGTTGGGGAATATATTTAAAATGTATGTTCTGTGGTTAAACTCTGGCAATCTTGGCTGTGGATCAACTATGGAGAACAGGCTCTGTTAAGGTCTAAATTGAAAATTGTTGCTCTCTGGGCAGAATCAGAGTGGCTACCGGAGGAACCTCCAGTATACCAGCCCTGGCTGCGGTTACCTGGATTGAACAACAGAGCTCTCACCAGAGCTCCGGAGTGCAGCCTGAACTGAACTCTGGGTTTTCAGGACTGAACCGCGAGCGCCTACTGATTCCCCGGCATTTTCGGTTCAGTTTATGACATCTGTGGACAGGCCGGGCTGAACTCCGGAGATCTCACCTGAGCTCCGGAATTGAGCCCGGCCTGTCCGCAGCTGTGACATGAACTGAACTTTGTCTTCTAAAAATGCAAAAATGTTATTATCCAAATATTAAAAAATATCCAAAGCCGGTAGTACAAATAAAAACAGATTACCAGCAGGAATCAAAAACAGACACATTTCTGATATTATTTCTTAATCACTCTCATACACTATTCCTTTTGCAGCAGCTATTCCTATGCTATTTCTCCTATTTCTGGAGTACAGTGTGCCAAGCATGGCATCACCAGATCTTCTTCAGCGATGCTCCAGGAGCGCCGAACGCCTATGGAGGAAAACCCGCACACCAGAAAACTTCATCCACTACAAGTTCATGTTAAGGACCTATAACTATTCCCTTCACCTCGCCAAACAGACCTACTTCACCACCCTTATTTCCTCACTTGCCAACAATCCAAAAAAACTCTTTGACACCTTTCACTCCCTCCTCAGTCCCAAAGTACAGACCCCTGTCACAGCCCTTCATGCTGATGACCTGGCCTCGCATTTCACAGAGAAAATTAAAAACATCCGCCAAGAGATCAGCTCCCAGCCACCAAGCCCTGTGAATCCCATCCCTCTCCATATCCCATCCAGCTCACTCTCCACATTTGACCCAGTCACAGAGGAGGAAGTCTCCAGGCTCCTATCCTCCTCTCGTCCTACAACTTGCCCTACTGATCCCTTCCCCACACCTCTACTCCAGTCCCTCTCTCCGGTTGTCGCCACTCACCTAACTAAAATCTTCAATCTCTCTCTCTCTTCGGGTATCTTCCCCTCCTCCCTCAAACACTCTATCATTACTCCATTATTAAAAAAACCTTCTCTCGATCCGTCCTGCACAAGCAACTACAGACCAGTCTCTAATCTCCCCTTCATCTCCAAACTCTTGGAGCGCCTGGTCTACTCTCGTCTCACCCGCTACCTTTCCACTCACTGTCTTCTAGATCCTTTACAGTCTGGCTTCCGCCCTTTACAATCAACAGAAACTGCCCTTGTCAAAGTGACCAATGCCCTATTGACAGCAAAACGTAACGGTGACCACTCTCTGCTTATTCTTCTTGACCTTTCTGCTGCCTTTGACACTGTTGACCACCATCTCCTTCTCTCTATGCTCCATTCTATCGGCCTAAAGGACACTGTGCTTTCCTGGTTCTCTTCCTATCTTTCTGGCCGCTCATTCAGTGTATCATTTGCTGGCTCCACATCTTCTCCACTTCCTCTCACTGTTGGGGTCCCTCAAGGTTCAGTCCTTGGCCCTCTTCTTTTCTCCCTCTACACTGCCCCAATTGGTCAGACCATCAGCAGATTTGGCTTTCAGTACCATCTTTATGCTGATGACACACAGCTATACACCTCCTCCCCTGAGCTCACCCCCGCTGTACTGCAGAACACAAGTGACTGCCTGACTGCAGTGGGTAACATCATATCTGCTCTCTATCTGAAACTTAACCTTTCCAAAACTGAACTTCTTCTTTTCCCTCCATCTTCCAACTTTCCTCAACCTGACATCTCCCTCTCTGTGTGTGGCACAACGATAAGTCCTAGGCCGCAAGCCCGCTGCCTGGGGGTTATACTTGACACTGATCTCTCCTTCACCTCCCACATACAATCTCTTGCCCGCACCTGCCGCTTGCACCTCAAGAACATCTCTAGAATCCGCCCCTTTCTCACTATGGAAACGACAAAAACCCTCACCGTGGCCCTGATCCACTCTCGCTTGGACTACTGTAACTCTCTATTAATTGGTCTCCCCCTAACTAGACTCTCTCCTCTACAGTCAATCCTTAATGCAGCAGCCAGGGTCACCTATCTGGCTAACCGCTACTCGGATGCCTCTGCTCTGTGCCAGTCATTGCACTGGCTGCCCATATATCATAGGATCCAATTCAAACTGCTAGTTCTCACCCACAAAGCTCTCCACAGTGCAGCACCCCCCTACATCTCCAACCTCCTCTCTATCAGTCCACCCGTTCTCTACGCTCTGCAAGCGACTTTCGACTAACATCCACACTAATTCGAACCTCCCACTCTCGGATCCAAGACTTCTTCCGAGCTGCACCAACCCTCTGGAACGCTCTACCCCAAGAAGTTAGGACAAATCACAACTTACTCAGCTTCAGACGCACCCTAAAGACGCATCTTTTTAGGGCGGCCTATCACACTCCCTAATCAGATTCGATTCACATAGTCCCTCTACAACCTCTCACAACATAACTCCACATCAAACTCCATGGCACCCAAAGGCATCTCAAGGCTCGGGCCCACTGGTCCAGGAAACCATTATCCAGCCCCATTTCCGTGAGATGGTTGGATTGTCATTGTAAATAAGCACTTGAACCTTGCCTCTCCCCCCATCTCATTGTAGATTGTAAGCTCTCACGAGCAGGGTTGTATTTTTTTTTCCCTCTAAATATTGTATTTCTATAACTGTTACTTGTTTGTATATGATCCTCCTGAATTGTAAAGCGCTACGGAATATGTTGGCGCTATAGAAATAAAGATTATTATTATTATTATTTATTATTATTATCTTTTATAAACCCTATCATGTGATGCAGCCGACCAATCACAATAATGCTGTTAGTCAACATGACAATTCCTGCAAGTTTAATGGCTAAAAAACAGCCACGAAACATGCGGGGTAGGGACTTGAGCATGGAGCCCTGGCACACAGGATACTCGATCAAGTACAGAGCGTGCCGAGCGCTCATATACTTAATTGAGTAGCGAGCAGTGCCTAGCATGCTCACTCATCTCTTTTCATTTCATTCAAATGTCAATGGATAATTTGTGCTGACAATGAAAACCCTAAGCATGCAGAACAGCTTGAATTTCTTGGGAACTTGATTGGAGCTGCTTATCCACAATACAAATTATCCTGCATTGCAACCTTTCAACTATTTTTCTCTAGCATCAACATCCACGGAGAATAGCTACAGTGTCATGGGCTGTAAACTTCTTGATTATGTTGTGTAACATGGACAAAGGAACATCAAGATCTCTGGAGATAGACTTGTACCCTTGAGAGTGTTGATGGTTTTCAACCAGTTTGGCTCTATAGTGCTCAGACAGTTCTCTTCTGCTCTCTTTGTTCTCCATGCTTAATGTGGCACACTTAGAGGTACTTTGCACGCTGCAACATCACTAGCCGATGATAGCGATGCCGAGCGCGATAGTACCTGCCCCCGTCGCACATGCGATATCTTGTGATAGCTGCTGTAGCGAACATTATCGCTACGGCAGCTTTCGTGCACATACCTACCCTGCGATGTCGCTCTGGCCGGCGACCCACCTCCGTCCTAAGGTGACGGGTCGTGCGGCGTCACAGCGATGTCACACGGCAGGCGGCCAATAGAAGTGGAGGGGTGCAGATGAGCAGGATGTAAACATCCCGCCCACCTCCTACCTTCTGTATTGGCGGTGGAGGCAGGTAAGGAGATGTTCCTCGCTCCTGCGGCTTCACACACAGCGATGTGTGCTGCCGCAGGAACGAGGAACAACATCGTATCTCCTATTGGTGCGACATTATGAAAATGTCAGATGCTACACAGATCACCGCTTTACGATGCTTTTGCGATCGTTTATCGCATCTAGGCTTTACACGTTGCGAAGTCGTTACCGGTGCCGGATGTGCGTCACTTTCGATTTGACCCCGACGATATCGCAGTAGCGATGTCGCAGCGTGCAAGTACCCCTTAGACAAACAATTCAAAGATCAAGTCAACTTCTTTCATTTTCATCTGGTTTAGGATGTGATTTTCATATTTTTCATGCCTTTTTCTTGTCACAGGTGAATTTGAACAAATATCACATGCTTGAAACAAAGTTGCTTTTCATTTTGGAAATGTGCCAAAAATTTTGTCTAGCTCATTTTTGGGGTTTTGTGTAAAATTATGTAAACTTTGCCTTTTTTTCTCAGTTTTTTTTTTTTTGTGTGTTGTACTAATACGCAAATAAAATAAACCAGTGTATAACAAATTATGTGTTATTGCAATCATTTTCTTGGAAAAACACTTCATTTTCTGAAACAATTTCAAGGATGTTAATATTTTCACCCTAACTGTGTATATATATGTACACACACACACACACACACACACACACACACACAGAGAGAGAGGACACACAACTACAATATGATACTGTAGCTGCTCAGTAAATACTCAATGCTAAAATACATGCAATATAATATTATGGCTACTCAATGATGTTTTGTTAGTTTCCCATCAGATATGATCATATTTTTCTTTGAAATAATTGGCTAGACAGTCAGCCCTGAGGTTGTTGATTGGGACCTGCTCTTTAGAAAAGAGGAGTGAAAAGTATCATATAGTCATTTAGGATTGTTGGCTAGTGAGCTGATAAGGGTGTTAACCTCTTCATGACACATGACGCACTGGTTACGTCATGGATCGTATCACTGTAATTCCCACTGGCTGCTGTGAGCAGCAACCAGCGATCACTGTATTACCTAATTTGAGCAGATGACATGTGTGCCTCACAGTGATCCACCCACACCTGTTAACTAGAGATGAGCGAGCCTCTAGAGGCTCGAGTTTGGTTCGGTTCGTTGAACGGACGCCGCGTTCAAGTTCGGTTCGGTGAGATGTTCGACGAACCTCTCGAATCCCATTGAAAACAATGGGAGGCAATCACAAACACATAAAAACACATTAACACATTATAAATGTACACATACAGTTACTAAACATTGCCATAACACTTACCTGTCCTTGCAATGCGTCCTGCACTCTGTCTCCTGCCGCTTTTCCTTCCGATGATCGCTGCTTCCTCCCGGTAACCAGCACTGATGATAGGACCTATCGTGACGTCAAAATAGCATGTGACCAGTCACGTGTCTGTTATCTCATTGGCTACAGACTGGTCACATGGCTTTGACGTCATGCTAGGACCTGTCAGTGCATCTCTCCAGTACACGGGGATCGTTTGTGTATCTTCGTGTACCGGCGACATGCTCTGACACACGGTCGGGTTCCCGGTCTGCTTCCCCATTCCGTTATTCAATCAGCCACAGCCGGTCAATAACGAAGATCACCGTTGCTATAGCAACGCACCTGTCAGTGGTGACATCACTTGATTGCTACGTGGAGCTCATACAGAGCACATGTGTTCTGTAGCAGAGATGACAGTGTCGTGTGGATTACGTCGGACTTGGAGAGGTATTGGAGGATTTTAATAAAATGGTGAAACTGTGTTTTTTTGTCATTTATTCCAAATAAAGGATTATTCGCGGTGTGTTTTTATTTACTTTCACTTTATAAATAGATAATAATTAAAATTTAAAATTAAAAATAAAAAAAAAAAAAAAAATCTTTACCAGGACCAGAACCAAAACTCCCAACAATACGCTTCTTAGGTGGGCGCTTTATCCACTAGTCTACTGCCTCTAATGATATAGATAGGCAGTTTGGTAATCTTGAAGTCTGCAGTGCTGACTAAAGTCTCTGCTAACCGCGTGAGTCACTTCATTGCAACGGTGCCACTACATCTTCAGAGAGCAGAGCTGACAGTGTCATGTGGATTACTTCGGACCTGGAGGGGTATTTTTGGGATTAATAAAGAGGTGAACTAGGGTGTTTTTTGTCTTTTATTCCAAATAAAGGATTTTTCACGGTGTGTGTTTCTTTACTTTAATTTTCAGTTTAATCATGAAAGGTATCTCGGGGAGACGCCTGGCATGATTAAACTCATTATTACCCCGATTGCCGCCGCACCAGGGCAATTCGGGATAAGCTGGGTGGAGTCCCCCGGGACTGTCGCACCAAATGGATGCGGCTATTCTGGGCGGCTGCTGGGTGATATTGTTAGGGTAGTGGACTCCCGATAACGTGGAGCTCTCCATCCTGAGAATTCCAGCCTCCAGACGTGTGGCTTTATCCTGGCTGGTATCAAATATGGGGGGAACCGCATTTTTTTTTTTTTATTATTATTTATTTATTTATTTTACTGCACTATATAGACCCGACCACCAGCAGCTGTGATTGGTTGCAGTGAGACAGCTGACACTCAGCTTGGGGACGTGTCTGACTACAACCAATCATAAGCGCTGGTGGGTGGGGAAAGAACGGAATAACTAATTGACTAATGAAGCGGCAGCCATTTTCTAAAGAGGAAAAGATGCCACAGATTTGTGACAGATGTGGAGCGAGACGCACGTGATCGGTGAGTAGGAAAGGGAGAGGGATTGTGCTGGGGATGCAGGACGCATGCAGATAGCAACATGTACACATAGCCTTACTGTGAAAAGCCACGTTTTTGTTGATCGAACCGTTCTCAAACGTAACTCGAGCTGTCGAGCTTTTAGCAAAAAGCTCGAGTTCGAGTACCCCCCAAAATCACTCGAACATGAAATTGGCGAACCTCGAACCTCGAACATCACTCATCTCTACTGTTAACACTTCCTTACATCTCGCTGTCAAAATCTGACAGTGCCATGTAACAGCACGCCGTGATAAACATTCACTTACCTGGCGCCATCGGAAGTCACATGACATGATCACGTGGAGCCAATGGTTGCCGTAGTAGCACAGGGTCATGTGATGACTCCTGTGGTATTATGAGTCATTTCTTCTTACAGCCAGCAGAGTGCCGTGTGTGTGAGGAGAGCATCTTTTCTGCGTATCAGAGCAATTCTGTTCTGATCTACAGAATGAACAAGCAATCAGACTGCTGATCCTTATAGCTGCGTAGGGGGATTAGTGAAATAAAAAAAAGTAAAAAAAAAACAAACAAAAAAACCCTAAAAGTTCAAATCACCCCCCCATTCACCCCATTGAAAATTAAGGGGTTAAAAAAATAAAAATATGCACACATTTGGTATCGCCGTGTTCAGAAAAGGCTGATCTATTAAATAAAATCAATTAACTTGATCGTTAAATGGCGTAGTGGCAAAAATATTCCAAACGCCAAAATTATGCTTTTTGGTTCCGAAAATTTTGCACAAAATGCAATAATAGATTATCAAAATGTAGCATCTGTGCTAAAATGGTACCGTTAAAAATGTCAGCTCGAGACGCAAAAAATAAGCTGTCACTGAGCCGCAGATACTGATAAATGAGAATACTATGGGTTTCTGAAAATGGCGCAAAAGTTTTTGGACAAACTTGTGATTTTGTTTTAACCCCTTAGATAAAAGTAAACCTCTACATGTTTGGTGTCTACGAACTCGTTCTGACCTGAGGTTATCACACATTAGTTTACCATATAGTGAACATGGTAAATAAAAGATCCCAAAAACAATTGTGCGATAACCCCTTTTTTTGCAATTTTTCCATACTTAGGATTTTTTTGCCGCTTTTCAGTACATGGCTTCATTTAAAAGTACAACTCATCCCACAAAAAATAAGCCCTTCTTTGTCAATTTTGATGGAATAATATAACAGTTATGGCTCTCAGAAGAAGTGGAGCAAAAAAAACAGCGGAAAAACAGAAAATTGCCTGGAGGTGTAGGGGTTAAAGTAGGCTTGTTTGGAGAGATGAACGGCAGAGTTATATGTTTTATAAACTTATTATGAATGAAATCATCGGTCAAAAATTGTTCCATAGACATTCGGCACATATGAAGCACCACTCGAGAAAACATGTTTGCAGTTTGTTCCAAGGTTGCCGCCATTTTTACTGAGTCGTTCTTTATTTATGGGATGCAGCTTCATCAAGGGCAATTTACAGTGTTTTATCATAATGGTTTAATGTTGAGTAGGGACTTGAGAGAGAAGAGATTAGGGCCAACGATAAATGTAAATTCTTCAATTTTTAAATTGCTGAGTATAGTTGGTGCATAGATTTCTGTAAACGTGAAAAATTTGGGTTCCTGAGTGGTGCGATTGTTCTTGGCAGAGAAGGAAAAAAGGATGTGGTCAGAAAGAGAGAGAAGGAAGTTACTAAGCTCATGCACTGAGCAGAGACAAGAGAAGATCAGGTCCAAAATATTACCAACCTCATGTATAGGAGACTTAATAAGCTTTCAAAGGCCAAGAGAGGATATTGGAGGCAGAAGTGAAGTTGTAGATGGGACAGTGGATTATAATTGCACTTTCACTCTCATCATGGAATACCTTAACATCTCCATTGATAATTATCAAGAAGGATGTTAAAGTCTCCCGAGAGGAGAGTAGAAGTGTCACAGGATTGAAATTGTGGAAGTCAGGAGGCAAAGGAATATATGAACTGGTGGGAGGGAACCGGAGGGTGGTATAAAACTGATACTCACACAAAACCAAAAAGTCTGTGTGCAGCAGAGAAGGAATTAAATTACTAGTTCATGGAGGGATGGAGATTGGGAATATATCTCCTAAAGTCAGGGGAAGGATAATGTATAGAGTAAGTAGATGGTTCAGTGATTTTAGGTTGCACAATGGCAGGTTCAGGATTATTGGGGCTATTTGTTATTTGGTTATATGACATGTGCTTCATTAGTATAGCTTTTGTTCCCTTGGATTTACAAAAACATTTTTAACAGAGATAAACTTTTGAAAATTAGGACAGTTGACAGACATCACAACTAAATCCCTAATACTATAATTGCCATTGGTTCAGCGCCGTTCTTTATTAAACAAGCATTTCTGTTTATTGGAGTTACTTTGCCTAATGGCTATTTTTATTCTACATGCAGTTTTATCCTAATTTGTGAAGTTTGGTAACACAATTGCACAGAGCTATCTAGAATCAGAGATAAATATATTAATATAATTGGAAATGACACAAACATATTTCTTCCTAATAGTTAAAGGCTATGTACACCTTCACACTGTATTTTTTAAATTGTTTGTTTGCTTCCTAAAGGCAATGTTAGGAAACTTTCTAAACTTTTTTTTTTAATTATATCGTACCGAGTTAGTGCTTCAGAGTGTAAAAAGAACTTTCTAAAAAGTCTTCATTAAAAATCTCCTACCATTTTGCTGTTGCAGATTGGGAATAAGCTGCTCTCACTAAGTTCACTGCAAATTCTGACAATTCTATCCGAGCTCTGTTCATGGCTGAAACAATTCTCTCTGCTCTATACATATATTTTATCTGTGCTGCAAATAATGACAGACAGCAAATAGTACCCAGCAGATCAGAGATAAGAGAGGGAGAAAGCATTTATGTTCTCATGGAAGGCTGAGAATGCAAGATGAAGATTTTGAGAAAAGCACATAAAGGTGATATTGCTCCAGTTCCTATACATGAAAACAAGTAAAGACAGCAATACTTGAGCCACGAGACCTCACTTCCATCCTATCAGACATTAAAGAATAACACATGATTCAACAATAAAATAAGAATAGTTAGGGCCCTGCTTCCATGTTTACAATTGATAAGGATAGGGGTGACACAAAAAGTAAAACATGCTAGTCATGTATGGTCCAACCATCTTTATAATAAATAAGGGTATTCATGTAAAGCTGCATGAACCAGCCATCAACCAGTATCCAGATGAGTAGAGATACAAATTGCTTTTGCGGCGCCCCTGAGGCTTCAGTCGCCACAGAGGTACTGCACCTCAGCCAAAGGTGTGGTATCCCATCCTGGGTAAGTAGGAGGTCAATGCCGGTTCATGCAAAAGCACAGCACACTCACTCAGCAACACATCACCAAACGTGGTAAGGTATGATTATATCCGAACCAGACCGGGTGGTGGAGTCAGCTGAGCGGGAACAGAGGTATCGTGTGAAGAGAGTTAGAGAGAGAGAGTTTGAGAGGAGGAGTGGAGGAGCAAAGACCCGCGGTCTGGAGCTGGTACCGCTCGACCCAGGCATAGATAGAAGCGTCCCAGAGCCCATGGGAATTCCTACACTACCCCGTGGCCTCATTCCATAGGTAATCAACGCATGCAGGGACACAGTCACAATTTGGGGACTGGTCCCCAAGCTAGAGAAGATTAAACCCACGGGCTTCCTAATGAAACCAGTGGCTGAGGTGTCTTCAAGCACCAAAACTACCATCGCACACAAATTCACTGGAAAGTGACCCAAAATTGACCAAAGAGTTAGAGCTTCATGCCACCCACAGGGTTCACAGGCACTGGAACAGGGTTCAGTGAGCGAGGGTGCAAGGCAGGAGGGCAAATCCAGAGCAGAAGTCGACCAGGGAAAGAGTACATAACGAAAAAGGTGCACTGGACTCGACCTCCGAACTACCCGGGATCGGCTGGAGCCCATCATGGTGAATCTTGACAATCCAAAGGTGATCCGCGGCTTGTGTGTAATCGGCTAGAGTGAGTAAACACCTATTAACTGCAACCCTGAGTTGCTCTATTATTCGCCTGTGCCTGGCATAATAGACTACCACTACCACCACCATCCGCCCTGGAGCCCGACTCTACCTGTGGAGAGCTACACCATCTAAGCTGCGTCACCATCAGCCCCAGAGGTCCCTATCCTGCAGTGGCGGCACCCACACTTGTTACACACCACAGGTGGCATCATGAATAACACCCATCATCCCCTATACCTTAATTAAATGACATCCCCGGGGTCACAGAACCGGGCCCAACCGCAGCAGAACCAGAAACGCGGCCCGGTAACGAGTGCCCCACGGTCCCGGTGGGTATGTCACTTTGAGTGCCCAAAATTGTTTAAACATAATTAAAAAGACCAGATTCTGAGAAAAGCTCAAGAAAGTAAAACAGGGAAGAGTTAGATTAGTGACATAAGATTAAAGGCATGTTGTTAGGGCCAGATGGACGGGCAGACCCAGGAGGTGGATCCACTGGGCCGAACACCTTCCTGAAGGCAAGGAGTCCGGTAGCCGGAGCACTACAGGTAGCAGGACAGTCCGTGCACAAGAGTGGAATGGAGAAGTCCCTGGGACCACGGAGTCACTGATGGTAGTCCGGGTGACGGAGCTCAGGTTCGGAGGCCGAGGTGTTGTCAGGCAGAGTCCGGAACCGATGGAGCGAGAGGACGGGTCACCACAGGGATCAGAGATGGAACGGACTGACGGAATGGCAGATAGTCAGCGTTCGGGGTTCGGGAGTCGGCAGGACCAGATGGCGAGGCAGGAGCGGCTCTAGAAGAGAGATAGGTGAGTATATCCCAGAGACACAAGGAGACCTGACTCCTAGCTTAGGAAACACAAAGAACAGGCCCCGCCCACTTGGACACTAAACCCCTTTATACCCTGTACCTGTGTGTTCAATTTCCTGTCAGTGGACACTGGCCCTTTAAGAGAGGGTCAATGACCGCGCGCGCGCCCTAATGCGCATGCGCGAGGTCCGGGTGCCAGAAGCCAGGGCAGGGAGCGGTGAGCAGGAAGCAGGAGAGCCGGGCTTGGGCTGAGTAGCCGACGGGCGCCGGGAGCGGGGACCAGGACGCCTGGGGACCGCAGGCAATGGAGGCTGGAGACCGGGGAGCGGCGGACGCCGGACAGAGGAACCGGGGAGCGACGCAGGGAAGCCGGGGAGCGTGGCAGGTGAGCCGGGGAGCAGAGCAGGGGACCCGGGGAGGGTGACAGTACCCCCCCCCACGCCCCCCTCCCCGCAACCGGGACAGGAAGGCACGGATCAGAGGAGTACCCACATTCTCCCGGGGTTCCCAGGACCTATCCTCAGGACCATACCCTGCCCAGTCCACCAGGAAGAACTGTCGGCCCCGTACGGTTTTCATGGCCACTACATCCCTTACCGCATAGATGTCATCATCAGCAATAGGAGGAGGAGCCGAACTGGCAGCAGCGGAGAAGGGACCAAAGACAACCAGCTTGAGCAGGGAGACGTGGAAGGAGTTGGGTATCCTCATCGTGGCCGGGAGCTGCAGCTTGTAGGAGACCTCATTGATCTTGCTGAGGACTTTAAACGGCCCGATGTAGCGAGGACCCAGCTTGTAGGATGGCAGCTTCAATCGGACGTACTTGGAAGCAAGCCAGACCAGATCTCCTGGAGAGAAACACGGAGGATCCAGATGCCTCTTGTCTGCGTGTCTCTTCATCCGCAGGGAAGCACGTCCAAGGGACACCTTGACAGAGTCCCAAATTGTTGCAAAGTCACGGGCTACAGCATCAGCAGCAGGAACATCCGAGGAAGAGGATACAGGTAATGGGACGGAAGGCTGAAGTCCGTAAACGACATGGAAGGGAGAGCTGGAGGAGGACTCACTGACGTGGTGGTTATGGGAGAATTCAGCCCAAGGAAGAAGCGTGGACCAGTCGTCATGATGGGCGTTGACGTAGTGACGTAAGAAGGAGGTCAAGATCTGATTGACCCGTTCCACTTGGCCATTCGACTGAGGATGGTAGGCTGAAGAAAAGTCCAGAGTCACTCCCAGATGTTTGCAGAGAGCCCTCCAGAAGCGGGAGGTGAACTGAGTTCCTCTGTCGGACACAATGTGGGATGGAAAGCCATGCAAGCGGTAGATGTGTTGTATATAGGCGTCAGCGAGTTCCTGGGCAGAGGGCAGTCCAGCCATAGGGACGAAATGAGCCATTTTGGAGAACCGATCCACCACGACCCATATGACTGTGTGTCCGGAGGACAGTGGCAAGTCCGTAATAAAGTCCATCGCAATGTGTTGCCACGGAACTGAGGGTATAGGCAGAGGCAGAAGACGGCCATAAGGCAGATGTTTGGGCGTCTTGTTCCTGGCACAAGAGGAGCAGGCTGAGACAAAAGAAGCGACATCCGTCCAAAGGGATGGCCACCAGTAATGACGTACAATCGTACTCCATGTTCTCTTCTGACCAGCATGACCGGCTATTTTCGAGGCTTGGCCCCAGTGTAACACTTTTTGCCTGTCAGTCTCAGAGACATAGGTCTTCCCGGGCGGTATCTGGGCCAGGGTGACAGGAGCCACCGGAATGATTTTACTAGGGCATATGATGGGCTGGGATGTCTCCTCCTCCTGCTCCATGGGCATGAATGACCTAGACAAGGCATCTGCGCGTACATTCTTGTCCGCGGGTCGGAAATGGAGCTGGAAATCGAATCTGGCAAAGAACAAGGACCACCTGGCTTGCCGTGGGTTCAGTCGCTGAGCAGACCGCAGGTATTCCAGGTTCTTGTGGTCCGTGTAAATAATAACAGGGTATACTGCTCCTTCCAGAAGGTAGCACCATTCCTCCAGGGCCAGTTTGACTGCCAATAGCTCTCGGTCACCGATGGTGTAGTTGCGTTCAGGCGCTGAGAAGCTCTTGGAGAAGAAACCGCAAGTCACCATCTTCCCGGAGGAGGACTTCTGCATGAGCACTGCTCCGGCTCCCGAGGAGGAGGCATCCACCTCCAAGGTGAACTGTCGGTTTAACGCCGGACGGTGGAGCACAGGGGAGGAGGCAAATGCCCGCTTCAGAGAGCCAAACGCGGCGTCGGCCGCAGGTGACCAGTCCTTTGGATTAGCTCCCTTCTTGGTCAAGGCAGAGAGAGGAGCAGTCAGGGCCGAGAAGTGAAGGATGAACTGGCGGTAATAGTTTGCGAATCCCAGAAAGCGTTGGATTGCCTTCAGTCCAGAAGGAGGGGGCCAGTTGAGAATGGAAGAGACCTTCTGCGGATCAATCTGCAATCCGGTATCGGAGATTACGTAACCCAGGAAGGGCAGAGAAGACTGCTCGAAGACACACTTCTCGTACTTGGCGTACAGACGATTTTCCCTCAGTCGTTGTAGTACCAGCTGCACGTTCTCTCTGTGGGTTTG
Organism: Anomaloglossus baeobatrachus; assembly: GCF_048569485.1. Lineage (NCBI taxonomy): Eukaryota > Metazoa > Chordata > Amphibia > Anura > Aromobatidae > Anomaloglossus > Anomaloglossus baeobatrachus. Next base: position 96,027,817 of record NC_134361.1, on the reverse strand, counting down.
GAGGTCCGGAGGAAAGACCAGGATGTCATCAAGATACACCACCACACAGATGTAGAGAAGGTCTCGGAACACGTCGTTCACCAATTCTTGAAAGACTGTTGGTGCGTTACACAGGCCGAAGGGCATCACACAGTATTCATAGTGCCCATCGCGAGTATTGAACGCGGTCTTCCATTCGTCCCCTGAGCGGATGCGGACCAGGTTGTAGGCACCCCGAAGATCCAACTTGGTGAACACACGAGCTCCTCTAAGCCGGTCAAACAATTCGGGAATGAGCGGCAGGGGGTACTTATTTTTCACGGTGATTTGGTTCAATCCCCGGTAGTCTATGCATGGGCGTAGGTCGCCCTCTTTCTTCTTGACGAAGAAGAAGCCTGCTCCAGCAGGAGAGGAGGATCTCCGAATGAATCCCCTTGCCAGGTTCTCTGTGATGTAGGTAGACATGGCCCTTGTTTCGGCAGGAGACAGCGGATATATCCGTCCTCGAGGTGGTGTAGTTCCCGGGAGCAGGTCGATGGCACAATCGTAAGGACGATGTGGCGGAAGTACCTCTGATTCCTTTTTGTAAAAGACGTCCGCGAAGGACCAATAGGCCGAGGGCAGTCCCGGTAGGGACTCTGGAACCGGAGGTCGTCGGATGGGTTGTATGGTCTTCAGACAGTTCTCGTGGCAAGAGGAGCCCCATCGGGTGATTTCACCAGTGCCCCAGCTGACGGACGGTTCGTGTGTCCGTAGCCAGGGGAGTCCCAGCAGGATTTGATGGGACATGTGTGGAAGGACGTAGAGAGCGATGTTCTCGGTGTGCAGGGCACCGATACGCAGTTCCACCGGCTTGGTGATCCACGAGATGGTGTCAGAGAGGGGTCTCCCATCCACAGAGGCAATCACGAGAGGTTTGTCGAGTGGAGTAACAGGCACCTGGTACTTGTCCACCGTGGCCTGCTGGATGAAATTGCCTGCTGCCCCGGAATCGAGGTACGCCTCAGCCGTGAACAGCGTCTCTCCCGTTGTCACTTGAACAGTCCACGTAACCGGGTCTGAGAGAGTCCCAGCACCTAGGGTGGCCTCTCCTACCAACCCTAGGCTTTGGAGTTTCCCGGCCTCTCTGGACAGGAGCGTAGAAGGTGTGTGCCCTCTCCACAGTAGAAGCAGAGGCCCTTAGCGAGCCGTTCTGCTCGGCGTTGTTCAGACTGCCTCAAACGGTCGATCTGCATGGGCTCGTGGATGGAGACACCAGATGCCGTTGACTGAAGAACGGCGGGCTTCTACGGAGGAGAGGAATGCCGTATCGGACGTCTCTCACGGGACACTTCCTTGGATCGTTCCTGAAAGCGAATGTCCACTCGAGTTGCTAGGGCAATCAGGGCATCCAGGGTGGACGGCACGTCACGACCAGCCAGCTCATCTTTGATACGACCCGAGAGACCTTCCCAGAAGGTGGCGGTTAGAGCCTCATTGTTCCACCCAAGTTCCGAAGCCAAGGTGCGAAAACGGATGGCATATTGACCCACCGTCAGAGTCCCCTGACGTAACCGGAGGAGAGATGAGGCAGACGCGGCGGCGCGTCCGGGCTCGTCAAAGGTGCCACGAAATGCCTGCAGGAACTCCTGGATGTTAGTGGTCACAGGGTCCTCCTTCTCCCACAAGGGGTTCATCCACGCCAGTGCCTCACCCTCTAGATGGGACATCATGAACGCGACCTTGGCTTGGTCGGAGGACAACAAATGCGGCAGTTGCGTGAAATGGAGGGAGCATTGGTTTATGAATCCCCTGCAGGTCTTGGGATCTCCGGCGTACCGGGGTGGTGAGGCCAAACGAAGCCTGGAAGCATCCGAGGAGGCTGCCACGGGAGCTGGGGCCGTGGATTGTCCAGTGGAAGCTCGAGATGCCGAAGATGTAACCGACGCTTGTAGCGTGTTCAGGCGGGCGTCCACAGAAGACATAAAGTTCAGCATGCGGGTCTGGGTCTCACGCTGGCGTGTGAGTTCCTCCTGCAAGGCCGCTGGTGCTTCGGCGGGATCCATGGCCTGTTCTTACTGTTAGGGCCAGATGGACGGGCAGACCCAGGAGGTGGATCCACTGGGCCGAACACCTTCCTGAAGGCAAGGAGTCCGGTAGCCGGAGCACTACAGGTAGCAGGACAGTCCGTGCACAAGAGTGGAATGGAGAAGTCCCTGGGACCACGGAGTCACTGATGGTAGTCCGGGTGACGGAGCTCAGGTTCGGAGGCCGAGGTGTTGTCAGGCAGAGTCCGGAACCGATGGAGCGAGAGGACAGGTCACCACAGGGATCAGAGATGGAACGGACTGACGGGATGGCAGATAGTCAGCGTTGGGGGTTCGGGAGTCGGCAGGACCGGATGGCGAGGCAGGAGCGGCTCTAGAAGAGAGATAGGTGAGTATATCCCAGAGACACAAGGAGACCTGACTCCTAGCTTAGGAAACACGAAGAACAGGCCCCGCCCACTTGGACACTAAACCCCTTTATACCCTGTACCTGTGTGTTCAATTTCCTGTCAGTGGACGCTGGCCCTTTCAGAGAGGGTCAATGACCGCGTGCGCGCCCTAATGCGCATGCGCGAGGCCCGGGTGCCAGAAGCCAGGGTAGGGAGCGGTGAGCAGGAAGCAGGAGAGCCGGGCTGGGGCTGAGTAGCCGACAGGCGCCGGGAGCGGGGACCAGGACGCCTGGGGACCGCAGGCAATGGAGGCTGGAGACCGGGGAGCGGCGGACGCCGGACAGAGGAACCGGGGAGCGACGCAGGGAAGCCGGGGAGCATGGCAGGTGAGCTGGGGAGCAGAGCAGGGGACCCGGGGAGCGTGACACATGTCTAAAAAGATGTGTTTAGCAGCCACTGGCACATCTGGAGAGATGCCTTGAAGATGTGAGTGGGAGGTTAGAATTATGCAGGATGTGAGTCTTAGATCATTAGCATAAGTGAGAGCACAATTAGTGGGGTAGACAGAAAGTAGGGAGCATAGCAGTGAGTTTGTGAGTGGTGAGTATGATAGCATTTATGTTGTGTTCTATAAGGGCTGGGTAACCAGTACAATGACTGGCACAGATTTGAGGCATTTATGTAGTGGCTGGACATAAATGTGAGCCTGGCTGCTGCATTCCAGACAGATTGAAAACGGGAGTGTTTAGTAAGAGCTAGACTGATTAGTAGAGAGTTGTAGTATATCAAAATTAACAGTGACAGTTGACAAGTGACAGTAACAGCTGCTGTATTCTGATTTGCATAGATATGGGAAGTGAAGTAAAGATTCAAGTCAAATACAGTGGGAACGGAAAGTAGTCAGACTCCTTTCTATTTTTCACTCTTTGTTTCATTGCCGCCATTTGTAAAATTCAAAAAACTTCATTTTTTTCTCATTAATGTACACTCTGCACCCCATCCATCCTTACAGAAAAAAACCCAGAAATTTAGAAATGTTTGCAAATTTATTAAACAAGAAAAACTGAAATATCACATGGTCATAAGTATTCAGACCCTTTGCTCAGTATTGAGTAGAAGCACCCTTTTGAGGTAGTACAGCCATGAGTCTTCTTGGGAATGATGCAAGTTTTTCACACCTGGATTTGGGGATCCTCTGCCATTCTTCCTTGCAGATCCTCTCCAGTTCCATCAGCTTGGATGGTGAATGTTTGTGGACAGTCATTTTCAGGTCTCTTCAGAGATGCTCAATTGGGTTTAGGTCAGGGCTCTGGCTGGGCCAGTCAGGAATGGTCACAGAGTTGTTCTGAAGCCCCACCTTCATTATTTTAGCTTTGTGCTTAGGGTCATTGTCTTGTTGGAAGGTGAACCTTTGGCCAAGTCTGAGGTCCAGAGTACTCTGGAAGAGGTATTCTTCCACAATATCTTTGTACTTGGCTGCATTCATCTTTCCTTCAATTGCAACCAGTCGTGCTGTACCTGCAGCTGAAAGACACACCCAGAGCATGTTGCCAACACCATGTTTCACTGTTGGGATTGTATTGGGCGGGTGATGAGCAGTGCCTGGTTTTCTCCACACATACTGTTTAGAATTATCACCAAAAATTTCTATCTTTGTCTCATCAGACCAAAGAATAATATTTCGGTGAGTCCTACATGTGTTTTTTTGCAAACGCTATGTGGGCTTTCATATGTCTTGCACTGAGGAGAGACTTCCATCAGACCACTCTGCCATAAAGGCCCGAGTGGTGGAGGTCTGCAGTGATAGTAGACTTTGTGGAACTTTCTCCTATGTTCCTACTGCATCTCTGGAGCTCAGCCTCAGGGATCTTGGGGTTCTTCTTTACCTCTCTCACCAAGGCTCTTCTCCCACGATTGCTCAGTTTGGCTGGATGGCCAGGTCTAGGAAGAGTTCTGGTGGTCCCAAACTTCCTCAATTTAAAGGGAACCTGTTAGGTCCAATATGCATCCAGAATCACGATCAGTTCTGGGTGCATATTACTAATCCCTGCCTAACCGTCCCTGTATCTAGTAGCATTGTGTTGATTCCAGCTGAGCCAAAACTTGCAGATGAACACTGCCTCATTGAATAATATTGGTGCAAGTGCAATGCAATTTTATTTCTTGCACTGTATTCATTCAATATATATCCAAGTGAAAGCTAGGCCTAACAGAGATGACATTACTCATTATAAGAGCATAAATTCTACAGGAGAGAGAAAAAGAGAGAGAGTGAGAGAAATTACCTGTCACGATGATCGGGAGAGCAGGGGACAGTGGCTCCTAGACTAGCCCTCAAGCTAGGGGACCCTATCTATTCCTTATTTCAAAGTTACTTCTGAAGGTGTGGATGTCTGAGCCCATTTCATGGCCATGTTCCTCACCAGCCCTGATCTTATACCCCTTTCCTCCTACCCCAGAGGAGGACCAGGACAGGCGTGTGATAAAACTAACAGAGATAGGGTATGTGCACACGTTGCTTTTTTTTCCGCGCGGAAAAAAACGCACCCTCTGGCAGAGGGGAGAATTGTAAACAATGCTTTTTGAGAAACAACGCATCGAAAACGCATGCGTTTTTCATGCGTTTTTCATGCGTTTTTCATGCGTTTTTCATGCGTTTTTTTAGGTGCGTTTTTTAGACTAGTCAGTGTTAATAAAGTTGGTTGAACACAGACCTTTGGGAAAAAAAACCTGTGATGTCATTTCCTTCTTCTCCACATTCTCTACATTCTCCATTGTGGAAACAGAGTGATCTTGGCTGTTATAAAAAATGCCACAAACCACAGGACAGATACGTCTACGCAGGGCCCAACGAAGTCGGCTGCTTATTCTACTGTTATTACTTTGTCGTCGTAGACGCCAGGTAATTTTTTGCCCAAAATTGTATAACGTTTCTGTTTTCTTTATTGTTCTCTATTAACCAATACGATATGTTGCAGGCAATGACCAAAAGGATGTGGGTGCATCCTCTCGTTATGGCACGTGAGGAGAAAGGCCATTTCACCTTACTTTACAGCGATTTAAGGCGGTGAGCAAAACCTAGTCTTTTTATTTTGCTACATATGTATATCTTTATGTAATACCATATTTCTATATGGGTCTCTATAGGTTATTTTCCTTTTTTTGTTGACATATACTATCTGGATCTAAGGGCCTGTGCGCACTTAACGGTTTTTGCCGCGGATTTCCTGCGGTTTTGCTGCATGTTTCGCTGCGTGTTATGTTCATAACATCTCTGCAGTGAATCACCAGCAAAACCTATGTGAAAAAAAAAATGCTGTGCGCCCTATGCAGAATTTGATAGCTGCATGTTTTGCAACGGGATTCCCGCTACTAAAACAATTGCATGTCACTTCTTTTACGCATGTCGCTGTGTGATTTCACTCCATTGACTGCAATGTAATCGTGAAATCCCGCAGGGAATAATGCAGGCAGCAAATTCTGTTCAGTTCATTGCATTTTCATGCGTAATTCACTACGGTATTTCGCGGTTTACCTGCGGTAATGTACATTGCTGCCCTACGATTTGCAGGGAAGTGATGTTATTATGACAGGAAGAGGAAGCGGAGCAGGGAGTAAACACACAGATCACAGACCCAGGCATAGAACACACACACACCATTCACAAACAGACATATAGAATACACATACAAATCAAACGGACAAATTTAATAAAAAAAAAAAAACGTGTGCTCCGCCTTTTTTTACCGTACAGCCAGGTAAACACACAGCGGTGGCCCGGTATTCTCAGGCTGTGGAGGGCGGGGGGCAAGGTTAATGCCCCCCCTCCTCCTGCAGCCAAGAATATCAGCCGCAGCTGCCCCGGGACTGTCGCATCCATTATGCAGCAGTACCGGAGTGTCCCCGGCTCTTCCTGTTGCCGTGATGCAGTGGCAATCAGGGTAATATAAGTAGTTAATGGCTGCGCATCGCCGCAACCAAGTCCAGGCTTGAACATGGCAGCGTCTATGTGACAGCTGACATGATCAACCCGAAAGTAAAGTGAATAAACACACACACCGAAAAATACTTTATTTTAAATAACACACAAAAAAGTGTTTGTTTGAGCTCTGTAATCTCTGCTTCTGGTTGTTACTGCCCAGGTTTTTTTTCTAATTATTATTATTTTATTTTTTTTAAAAAAGCTATCCAGACAAATTCATTTCTTTTTGTCGGCTACCCATCCACGCTTTTGATCGGCTACTATCAATGGTCAAAACTGAGCTAACATATAAGGACAGTGTGATGCGACAATCTATCTCTGCTGAGGAAAGGCTGCTCATCACCTTGCGGTAAGTTGTAATGTACTATATACAAAACACTGTTTTTTGTTGATTGTGTGTCTGCTACAGGAATCTGCACCCTTGCATGTTTATTCTCGACATTTTGGCCACACTCATGTGACACAGGGAATGACGTAGACTATGCTTTGATTGTAAAAATGTTAACGTCGCACTTAAATTAATTTCACAAAAAACCTGGCTCCATTAAAGTCAATATAGCTGTTACACAATGCAGCCTGCACTTGAGGAGAATGCGCAGCCACCACCTTTTGTATGTAATGTTTTCTTGTCACAACACAGCCAGCAATAAAAGACACAAAGAAATACACACAGAGATAGAAAGAGAGAGGGAGACATCGAAATAGTGGGAGTGAAAACAAAAGAAATGTCACGTTCAACACAGTGTAGTGAACCTACTTGACATGTCTAAACAAAATGGGTGAATTCAATTGCAAAGTATGTAATTTTTGAAAAATGTGAAAAACTGGTTTTAATTTCATTTTCTTTTCTTTTCCAGATTTCTGGCCACTGGAGAGAGTTTTGCATCCCTGCATCTTCAATTTCGGGTTGGTAAATCTACCATTTCCAAAATTGTGAGGTGCACATGCAACGTGATCTGGCAGAAGTTGCAGCCCATAGTGATGCCTTCCCCAACCGAGGAAACTTGGCTACAGGTTGCGGCAGGCTTTCAGACTGTGGCCAACTTCCCCAACTGCATAGGTGCAGTTGATGGCAAACATGTTAGGGTTCAGAAGCCACCGCGATCAGGATCACATTTTTTTAATTACAAAAAATATTTTTCTGTGGTCCTCATGGCGGTGGCTGATGCCCATTACAACTTTGTGGCCATTGATGTTGGTGCTTATGGCAGTACGGGAGATTCTCGGGTGTTGAGAACATCACAGATTGGACTGCAAATTCTTCGAGATTGCGGAACACTCCCAGCCCCTCAACCTTTGCCGGGCTCCACAGATCCAGTCCCCTTTGTGATGGTATCGGATGAGGCCTTCCCTTTACTAACAAACCTGCTGCGCCCATACCCACGGAGAGGACTGGATGACCGGCGGAGGATTTTTAACTATCGGCTGAGTCGTGCACGTAGATATGTGGAGTGCACCTTTGGAATCATGAGTAGTCAGTGGAGGATCTTTCACACAGCCATCCAGTTACAACCAAGCACGGTTGATGCTGTCATAAAAGCGTGCTGTGTGCTCCACAATTTTGGTCGTCAGTACACCAGTGATGTATTTGAAGAAGCACAGGCACGAAGCTTTATGCCAGTATTAACCGTTTCTGGTCGGCCAAGTAACTCTGGTGTCTCTGTGCGAGATACCTTCACTGACTACTTTATGAGTCCGGAAGGTGCCGTGCACTGGCAATACTCCAGTGTCGGTGTTGTGCAGCCTGATCAGCAGAGAAGACAGGAACCCGCTTGAAAGACAAGATGTTACAAGTTTTTTTCACCAGTCATTAGCATGCTACACTGTGGTCTGACATGTTTGTGTTTTTTGAATTAAAAATGTGTTTTTAAAGAATGTTGTTTTTATATTTAAAACCTTGAATGTTTTCAAAACCTTGCATTTAAATAACACACAGACAGCAAATAGTGTATAACAATATATTTATTAAACTTTTTATTACTAAACAAATAAGTTTGTTATTTAATGAAATAATTAATTTAAAGATTAAAAAAATCTCGAGAGAAATACCCGCCCATGGCTTCCGAGCCTTGGGATGGCCCTGAAATCGGGTGGTCAGTAGGGTCAACTGTTGATTGGCTGACATGTTGCAAATATGTGTTGCTAGGTCTCACATGTGAAGCAGGATACTGTTGGAAGGGTGTGGTACAGGTAGCATGTGTGACAGCTGATCGTTGCGGGATAGTGACATTTTGTGGTGGCTGTCGTTTCAAGGTAAACATTTTTTCGACACCACACACTAATTCACCCGCAGTGGGGAACGGCCCTTCTTCCTCAAACCCAGCAAGCAAGCCACAAAAGGCCGTCATACAGGCCGATTGTTTGGCTTTGTTGTTCAGTTGCCTCAAACGCTTGGCCATGCTTGAAGCAAAAGTATCAAACTCATCCTCCGTGGATGTGTTTTTAAGGAATTCCAATGTTTGGGTGGTCAGGGGGTCATTTGGTTTGGTACTAGCCAGTGTTGTGGGGTTTTTTCTTTTTTTGGCTCTCTGGATCTCATGACCACCAGTGCCAGAAATGGGCGCAACTGTAGAAGACCCACTTGTGGTGGGACAGAGAGGGTCTACAATTATTGGCGGCGGCACCACCAATTCTTCTGAGGCATGGCTTGACTGGTCTTCATTGTTGATGGTGCTCTCAAGCGCAGGCTCCTCTGGCTCACCAATATTTCCTTCTGTCCTGTGAATACATAACAAAATGGATGTAATCATGAATTTACCAACTTTTTTTTTTTTTTTTTTTTTTAAACTTACTGGCGTAACACTCTTCCGCTGCACAAGAACTGCAACTCCTCCTGGTATGCAATATGTGTTTTGGAAGGCGAAGCACCACTTTTGTTGCATTCGGAGAGACACTTGAAGAAGCGGTCCTTCACCGATCTCCATCTTTTGCGGATGTCACTTTCTTTAAAAAAAAAATAAAATAAAAATATATATATAAATACATACAACACATTTGTTACAAATATAGTTTCCCATGGTAGGAAGCATCATTGCACATTACCAATGTTATTCTGAAGATTGGCATCGGCCTCATGCCAACGTGGGTACAGCTCCCGGCAGACCGTAATCCAGCTATTTTCCCTCAGCTGCTTCTTGCTGTAGTCTGGTGAAGCCATATCCCATAAGCATGGCATAGACTCCACCTAATAAACAGAAAATAGTGACTGACATGAAATCATAACATCCATGTGCTTGAAAATAAAAAAAAAAGAAGGGGATACTATTATAAAAAGGATGGATAAATAGAAAAGCATAGAAGGATGGATGGATAAACAGAAAGAAAAGCATAGAAGGATGGATGGATAAACAGAAAGAAAAGCATAGAAGGATGGATGGATAAACTGAAAGAAAAGAACAGCCTAGAAGGATTGATAAATAGAGAGATGGAAATAAAAGATAGATAAGAACTGAGAGGCAACAACAAAATGTGGACCCCACAGGTTGTTTTCCAATTTCTTGTGAGCGCAGGGATACCCCACATGTGGCCAAAAAACTGTTTGGATAAATGGGAGGGCTTGGAATGGAAGGAGCACCATTTTAATTTTGGAAAAGTTGAAATAAACTTTGCGCACCATGTCACATTAGCAGGGCCTCTTGGGTACCTATACGTCAGAAAACCCCCACAAGTGACCCCATTTTGGAATCAGCACCCCTCAAGGATTTTATTCAGTATATTAAGCATTTTGAATCCACAGCTACTTCCCCCAAAATGTAGCTGTAGCAACAATATTCTCACTGTTGGGCTATGTGGCCATGATCCAGCGACACGGCGTCTAGTACCTAGTGTCAGCCTTCATGCAGAGATGTGAGTGTTGCCAACGGGAGAACGCAGCTGGCCATGCCCACGATTTGGGTTCAGGCTGCTGTGGACTTTAGCTCTATTCTACCTGCAGAGAACACTCATCTACGCAGCATAAATTGACATGCTGAGGGCTCAGGAAGCTGCGCCACCGGTCAGTTTATGCTGCGGAGAAAAGAAGCACAGTGGGCATGAGAGTTCTAAAACTCCTTCCACTGTGCTTCTACTGCACAACGCAGCGTCATGGACGCAGGGAAAACACTCTGCGCCCAAAACGCTGCAAACCCCGATTGTGGGCATCCAGCCTAAAAAGCGTCAATGGAGGTCAAATATATATACAACGTCCCACCCCCCCCCCCTGCATATTCTACGCTGGCACCTTTAGTACCTTTCATGTGGCACTAAAGGGTGCCTAACCTAGTTTTTATCACATAAACAAAAAAAAAATGGCGTGGGGTCCCCCCTATTTTTGATAGCCAGTCAGGGTAAAGCAGACAGCTGTAGCCTGCAAACCACAGCTGGCAGCTTCATCTTGTCTGGTGATCAATTTGGAGGGCTCCCCAGGTTTTTTTTTTTATTTATAAATAAAAATAATAAAAAAAAAAAATAACGTGGGGTCCCCCCAAATTAGATCACCAGCCAAGGTGAAGCTGACAGCTGAGGTCTGGTATTCTCAGGGTGGGAAGAGCCATGGTTATTGGACTCTTCCCAGCCTAAAAATAGCAGGCCACAGCTGCCCCAGAAGTGGCGCATCCATTAGATGCGCCAATCCTGGCGCTTCGCCCCAACTCATCCCGCGCCCTGGTGCGTTGGCTAACGGGGTAATAAATGGGGTTGATACCAGATGTGTAATGTCACCTGGCATCAAGCCCAGCAATTAGTGATGTCACGGCGTCTATCAGACACCCGACATAACTAATTGACAGTAAACAAAAGCAAAAAAAGACAACAAAAAATTTTTTATTAGAAAAAACACTCCCCAAATCATTCCCTTGTTCTCCAATTTAATCAAAAAAATGGGTCCGCAGAAATCCATATGGATGTCCCACGTCGCCTCTGGACCTTCTAGAATATGGGGGCACGTTCAGGAAACGTATCCCCCATTTTCTAGGAGGGCAGACCCTCCATTTGAGGAGAGTGGGTGCAAAAATCTGCACCCACTCTCCCCGGGTCACAGCTGCAGACTGCCGAGCAGCAGCACAGCTCACACTGAACACAGTGCTGGCTGTCAGCTGCTCTGCTCATGTGACCGGCCAGCGTGCACTGAAGGAGGAGGGGGCCGCGGGGGATCAGCGCTGCGACCGGACAGGTATGTATGACACCGGGGGGAATTGGGGTGACCGGGCAGGGCCTGGGTGCATTTTTCTGTCGCATGTCTCTCAAGGCACATGCGACAGAAAACATAGGAGTATGGCGGCCGGTGCGCTACTGTGCGCGCGGCCATGTTGGACTTTCGGGAGGGGGTTGGGGGTCGTAGGTGAGGGGGTTGCGGGACACCGGGGGACCGGAGGAAACCGGGGAGGAGATTTATCTCCCATCTGGCATGTTTGATCATGCCAGATGGGAGATAAATCATTTTTTTTACCGGCGCTGTCATTGATCATCCGTATACGGTGTATACTGGAGATCTGGTGAGCGGGGACCGGGAATCATAATCTCCAGGGTCTCAGCTACCCCCGGTAGCTGAAATCCCGGTGATTTTCTAAATCTTGGGGGCGCTCTACCATTTTTCCCGACCGCCGTAAAAAAGCGGCGGATCGGAAAAAGTACCTTACCGCCGTTCAAAGGCAGATCGGCGGTAGTTAAGGGGTTAAAAGAAAACAAAAAACACTATATACTCACCAGACTAATGAGCTTAGGGACATCCATCTTCTTTCTGTTGTACCACGCCATGGCCCACAGATTACTCAGGAATGGCGATTCCTCGGGAGTCGGGACAACAGCTAACCGGCTTTCCAGGACTTTTGCCAGGAAGTGAGGTCAACAGGAAGCCTCTTGACCTCACTTCCAGGTAAATGCCTGCGTTCTGGCGTGCCGACAAAGGCCGCGGACCGCAACAAAAAAGCAGGTCCATGCGTTGTAGCTGCGTTCTGACCCCGCATCATTGATTTCAATGGGGGAGAGAACGCAGCCACAACGCACAAAAGAAGTGACATGCTGCTTTTCTTTCCGCACCGATTTTTGGCATCCAAAACGCTGCGGAAAGAAACGCAGCGTGTGCACTGATTTTTCAGCTTTCCCATACACTTTGCTGGGAAAGCTGAACGCATGCAATTTGCCTCTGAAACGCTGCGGTTCAAAACGCAGCGTTTCCGCGGTAAAAAACGCAACGTGTGCACACAGCCATAGACAAACAGGGGAACCCAAAACTCTATCTCACAGCATGCTCACACAGAGGTATAAGACAATCAGAGGCAAGGAGGAAAATAAGTGCAGGGAGGAAACAAGACAACGGGAGTACTCCACTACAACTCCATGCAATAAAATCACCAGCAGTACTGGGACATAACAGCACACAGACCAATAAAGAAATACACTATAGTTGGTGTGGGAAAACAGATTCTGCAATCTTAAAAAGGCATGGAGTAAATGTGATAGTTTTCCTAACAACATCCCAGTGATTCCAAATGTAACCAGCTAGTTAGCAGAGGTTAACTCTTGCTAGCCTGGCCATTAATGAGCACACAGCTGGTCGACTCCTGAGCCTGCAAACACCAGAGAAACCATAGCGTGGATTGTCAGAATCTGTAGTGTTAATAGCATCTGATGCAGTCATGACACTCGGCAAGTGACAAGACTCTGCTGACCCTGCTGACCATAAGAGCTTACACACTAGAGAAAAGAGAGACTGTACTTAGTGACTAGGGAGATGGTAAAGAACTCTGTCATACAAACTGTCCCCAATGGGAACTGCTGATCTGCGATGTCAAAGGTACTGAGCCCTACTGTACGCTGTATGATAATCTAAAATATGTAATAGCTGCAGGGCATTATGGCAAGACCAGCATGGCCATTCAAAAAGATGTTACCCAACAGTTTGATACTTCAACCATGTGGGAAATGGTGCTGTGCAAGCTTATTTTTCCAAAGTGTTCCAATTCACGTGGGACTGCAAATATTTCAGGAAATTTAATGCAAACTCAATTCTCCATGGATAACGCCACTCATCTCTAGTAGCAGACCTCAGTAAGAAATCTGAAATCAATGTCATTAAGAAATGGTATTCTTAGTAGGTCACAAATGATTTTTCTAACAACACAAAAGAAAATTTCCCAAAATCCAAAAATGTAACTGTGACTGTGTAGTGGGTGTCGCAAACAATATTTTTCTAGTCAAATTTTATATCGGTACATGCCATAACAATACAGTGTCTTGTTGCAGGTGCTGGATTTTTGGACATATTCCTACTTATCCTTTCTTATCATAGAATTTTTTAGCAGAATTTTGTTAAAAAATAGAAAAAACAAAGTGTAGGCATTTAACTGTTCATGTCTGGTTTTGTATACTTGCTTTACTAGTCCAATTTCACAGCTGTAAATGCCACACTTATACTGCGGACAGCAGCCACACTTTCTTTTCTGTGGGTGTAGTGACCTACATAGTATTTCTTGTTTCGCCCCCTTTTTGATAAGGGGTGAATAATTGAAGTTCAAAAGACTGTAAAATGCTAATTGTAGTGTTGTACAAAATGTTTGTGAAAAGAAAAAGTGGCAATAGCAATGGACAGGGTAGTACAAAGAAGAAAAAAAAAATCACACGCACCATGGATAAGAATATGGAAGCCACTAGTCGCAGCCTAAGCCCCACCACCACCCCAGGCACCAGGCACTAGTGAGTAGTAGTTGCAAACACAGGTCATAATTGGACTCATCTGCTCTGGAAAACATATTAATGGGGAGGAAGCTGAGAGCATTCAGGAGTATATGACAAGTCACTCATTTCACACACAGCAGGGCATTCTTCACAAAACAATTTGTTTGATAACAAATGACTAAGAAATTGTCATGAATGACTCCTGGCTCAGCTGGAGCTGAGCCTTTTTTTTAGTTTCACTTCTGATGCAAGTCACGTTAAGGGTTAATCCTTTCTGCCTCGTTCTGGAGGTCAGGCTGCTTTATTAGGGCACTGTTTCTCTTGGACTTCGCCAGTGATACTTCTGGCTATGCTGTGTTCTGCTCTTGAGTGACCTGTTGTCTACCCTGCCCCCTCCTGACCTCCGTGTTCACCTGACCTGTTAACCTCCTCTGTTGTCTGTTTCCATCAGTGCCTCTCCCGCTGTCTCCCTGTTCGTTCCTTATCTGTTTACCTTTATTCTGTCTTGTCTTCCCACTCCCCCTCGCTTCTAGGCTCTGATTTCCCGGCTACTGACTATATGCTTCCCTCTGACTATGTTTAGACCTTGCCCTTGTGTACTTACAAGACCTCATGTTGTGACACGGCTTTCTGATGATTCTACTGCCATCTGGTGGGCTTGACTAGTATTACTTCTGCTAGGGAATTCCCTGCTCATACGTTTCCTCCACTTTTACGCCCCCTAGTGGTTTACCAGCTAACTACCTTCTCAGATAGTTTCAGGAATCCTCTCAGTCCCACATTATTGCGCTGTACTGCTATTGTACATCTTAGAGTACAGCGTGACATTATCACTGGCCCTTACATTTTTACCCCTATAGATCCATTACGTATCCTTAAGAATCAGATGTCTAATTTGACTCAAATGATCCAGGACTTATCCATTGAGCATAGAGCCCTAGCCTCTTCCCATACTCAACTCCAGGGGGAGCTTGCTGCTGCAGTAAAGGCTTTCCAGGGTTCCATGACTCAATCACAGCCCGGTCCCGTAGATGTATCATTCCATTCTCCAGAACCCACGGTCATGCTCCCGGATAAGTTTTCCGGAGAGAAGGAGAGGTTTCACACATTTCGGGAGAGCTATAAATTACTTTTTTCTCTTAGACCCCGTTCCTCTGGGGATGATAGTCAGCGGGTGGGGATAATAATTTCCTTGCTTAGGGAGGGACCTCAGACTTGGGCCTTTTCTTTACCTCCGACAGCCCCTGAGCGTATGTCTGTGGATAGGTTTTTTGACACCCTAGGACTTTTTTATGATGAACCGGACCGGGTCATGGCGGCAGAGGACAGGATCATGGGTCTCTCTCAGGGTAGACGTACTGCAGAGTGGTATTGTTCTGAGTTCAGGCAGTGGTCTACGACGGTTTCCTGGAATGATTCTGCTCTGAGATGCCAGTTTAGGAGAGGACTCTCTGATCATCTTAAGGACGCTCTGGCCCTTCATCCTCCACCCAGTTCTTTGAAGGAGGCCATGACCCAGGCAGTACGGAAGGATCGGAGGTTGCGGGAGAGAGGAGTGACCCTGCGGGAAACCTCATTATGCCTGGTCAAAGCTGAGGTTGTTTCACTTGCGGAGCCCATGGAGGTCAGTGCCACAGATTCCAAGGAGAAGGAGAGGAGATGACGACGGGAGTGGAAATTGTGTTTCTACTGTGGAAGTCCGGGACATTGGAGGAAGGACTGTCCTACCTGTCCTCCTGCTACTAAACTGTCGGGAAACGCTTAGGTCTGGGTGATGTTCTAGGAGGTCACCCAGACCCTCAGGTACCCTTTTCCTCTTTCCAAAAAAATATGCTTGAGGTGGAACTTGTAATAGGAGACTGTTGTATTCCAGCCTCTGCTTTCGTGGACTGTGGTTCCTCCATGAACTTCATTGACTCCAGTCTGGTTTCCAAAGCTAAGATAGGGACAGTTAGGCTAGAGACTCCGATTCACATTATTGCTATTGATAGGACACCAATGTCACGAAATGTGGTTGAATTTGTCTGTGAGGAATTTTTGCTTAAAGTGGGGTCCCTTCATCAGGAACTTATTTCATGTTATATCATGGATAATCTCCCTGCGGGACTGGTGCTGGGATTCCCCTGGTTGCACATGCATAATCCTGTAATTGACTGGGACTCTCGTGATATTGTGATATTGTTAAATGGGGTCCTAAATGTTCTAATGGTTGTCTTATCACTGTTCAGGTGTCTTCAACTAATCTGGAGGGTATTCCGGAGTACCTGAAGGATTTTGGAGACGTGTTCTCTGAACCCCACCGTCCTTACGATTGTGCTATTAACCTGGTTCCAGGTGCCAAATTACCCAAGGCCCGTTTGTATAATCTTTCTGGCCCGGAACGCACTGCCATGAAAAATTACATATCCGATAGTTTACGTAAGGGACACATCCGTCCTTCTGTCTCGCCTGTTGCTGCTGGGTTCTTTTTTGTTAAGAAGAAGGATGGTGGCCTACGCCCTTGCCTCTATTTTCGGGAACTTAATAAGATCACGGTGAGAAATACCTATCCACTTCCGCTCATCCCGGACCTCTATAATCAGTTATCTGGAGCTAAATGGTTCTCCAAGCTTGATCTCAGGGGAGCCTATAACCTCATTCGCATTCAGGAAGGGGATGAGTGGAAAACGGCATTCCTTACCTCAGAGGGCCTTTTTGAAAACTTGGTCATGCCTTTCGGCCTTACTAATGCTCCTGCAGTGTTTCAGAATTTTATGAATGATATTTTCTCTGAATTTATTGGCCGTTTTATGGTTGTGTACCTAGATGATATTCTTGTCTTCTCGTCCAACAAAGAGTCTCATATTGATCATGTACGTACAATACTTCATAGGTTATGGGAGAATTCCCTATTTGCTAAACCTGAAAAAATGTACTTTTTGTGTCCAAGAAATCACCTTTCTAGGTTTTATTCTGTCTGCTGATGGTTTTCGGATGGATCCCAGAAAAGTACAAGCCATTTATAATTGGGTGCAACCCAGAGACCTCAAGGGTCTGCAGCGTTTTCTGGGTTTTGCCAATTATTACAGGAAATTTATTAAAGGGCTTTCTCAAGTGGTCAAGCCACTCACGGATCTCACCCACAAGGGGGCTGATCTTAGGGAGTGGTCACCGCAGGCGATAGAAGCATTTCTGAGGTTAAAGGAATGTTTTATGACTGCTCCTGTACTTGTTCAACCTGACCTCTCTCAGCCATTTATTGTGGAGGTTGATGCTTCAGAGGTGAGTGTGGGGGCGGTGCTCTCCCAAGGACCCGCTACTTTAACTAATTTAAGACCGTGTGCCTTCTTCTCCAAAAAATTTTCTTCTGCTGAGAAGAATTATGATGTGGGGAATCGAGAGTTGTTGGCCATAAAGTTGGCCTTCGAAGAATGGAGGCATTTTTTGGAGGGGGCTGTTCATCGGATCACTGTTATTACGGACAATAAAAACCTGTCTTACATCGAGTCTGCTAAACGGTTGACTCCTAGACAGGCTAGGTGGTCACTTTTTTTTTCCCGTTTTCACTTTTCCATTACTTTTCGGCCCGATTCTAAGAATGTTAAGGCAGATGCGTTATCTCGCAGTTTGGATCCGTTTTCGCCTCCCGAACCTCCTTCCTCCATTCTTCCTCATGGGGTAGTCGTTGCTGTTTTATCCTCCGGATTGGAGGCTGAGATTCGTGTTGCACAGGCATTGGCCCCTCCTTCATTGCCCGATGCCAAATTGTTTGTTCCTGTCCAGTTTTGATTACGGGTTCTCCAGGAATTTCATGACTCTGTGCTTGGTGGTCATCTGGGGGTCTCAGCTACTCGTAAGGCTATTGCCAGGTTGTTTTGGTGGCCCTCTATGTACTCCGATGTCACCGTGTTTGTGTCTGCTTGTGATGCGTGTGCACGTGCTAAAGTTCCCCATAACCGGCCGGCCGGGGAATTAGTGGCCTTGCCAATTCTGGATAGGCCCTGGACTCATTTGTCCATGGATTTTATCACTAATTTACCTGTTTCCGCTGGCAAGACTGTTGTTTGGGTGGTGGTGGACAGATTCAGCAAACAGGCGCATTTTGTTCCCTTGTCGGGATTACCTAATGCTGAGACTCTGTCCAAATTGTTTATTGAACAGGTGGTTAGATTGCATGGCATCCCTGTTAACATTGTGTCCGACAGGGGGGTTCAGTTTGTTTCCAAATTTTGGAGAGCATTTTGTAGACGGCTGGGTATTGAGTTGTCCTTTTCTTCATCTTACCATCCCGAGAACAATGGGCAGACTGAGAGAACTAATGAGTCATTGGAACAAATTCTGTGGTGTCTGGCTACGTCTCAGCAGGATGATTGGTGTTCCTCACTGCCTATGGCTGAGTTTGCTTTCAATAACCGGGTCCATCAGTCCACGGGTACTACTCCATTTTTTTGTAACTATGGATACCATCCCCATTTCGGTGAATTTTCCAGACTTGATTCTGGGTGTCCTGGGGCTGATTCTGCAGTTCAGCAGTTGGAGGAAGTTTGGAGGGAGGTCCGGCATAATGTTGAGGTGGCTTTAGGGCGGCAAAAGCGCTCTGCTGACAAAAGACGATTGGTAGGATTTAATTTTCAGGTGGGGAATAAAGTTTGGTTGTCTACCAAAAACATTCGTCTGAGAATTCCTTCCACTAAGTTGGGTCCAAAATTTATTGGTCCATATAGGATCATTGAGATTGTCAACCCAGTGGCTTTTCGTCTGCGGTTACCGCAGTCCTTTCGCATTTCTAATGTGTTTCACAAATCTCTGCTCAAGCCTTTTGTTCCTTCTGTTTCCGAGTGTCCTCATCCCCCTCCTCCCGTTTCGGTGGATGGTCAGATGGAACACGAGATTGAGCGCATCATCGATTCTCGGCGGGTCCGTAGTTCGCTTCAGTACTTGGTACATTGGAGGGGTTACGGACCGGAGGAGCGATCCTGGGTTCCGGCACGATCTGTCCATGCTGACCGACTTACTCGTGCCTTTCATAGAAGGTTTCCTGAGAAACCTGGGGGTCCGGTGGCCCCCCTTGAGCAGGGGGTACTGTCATGATTGACTCCTGGATCAGCTGGAGCTGAGCCTTTTTTTTAGTTTCACTTCTGATGCAAGTCACGTTAGGGGTTAATCCTTTCTGCCTCGTTCTGGAGGTCAGGCTGCTTTATTAGGGCACTGTTTTTCTTGGACTTCGCCAGTGATACTTCTGGCTCTGCTGTGTTCTGCTCTTGAGTGACCTGTTGTCTGCCCTGCCCCCTCCTGATCTCCGTGTTCACCTGACCTGTTAACCTCCTCTGTTGTCTGTTTCCATCAGTGTCTCTCCCGCTGTCTCCCTGTTCATTGCTTATCTGTTTACCTTTATTCTGTCTTGTCTTCCCACTCCCCCTCGCTTCTAGGCTCTGATTTCCCGGCTACTGACTATTTGCTTCCCTCTGACTATGTTTAGACTTTGCCCTTGTGTACTTACAAGACCTCATGTTGTGACACGGCTTTCTGACGATTCTACTGCCATCTGGTGGGCTTGACTAGTATTACCTCTGCTAGGGAATTCCCTGCTCATATGTTTCCTCCACTTTTACGCCCCCTAGTGGTTTACCAGCTAACTACCTTCTCAGATAGTTTCAGGAATCCTCTCAGTCCCACATTACTGCGCTGTACTGCTATTGTACATCTTAGAGTACAGCGTAACAGAAATATAATGTTTAGTGGTTTTTCTTATTAAAGGGAATCTGTCAGGAGGTTTTTGCTACCTCCTCTGAGAGCAGCATAATGTAGGCAAAGAGATCCTGAATCCAACGATGTATCACTTAGTTTACTGGCTGCAGCCATTCTGTCACAATCTGAAATTTTAGCTTTAGTCATGTAGCTTGAGCCCAGGGAGCTGTGCCACCAACACCAGGCTCTCAGTAGAGATTGTACATTGACAGTGAGGTGTCAATCACAGCAGGAGGCATGTCGGACTCTGATACAAGTGAGTTTCTAGACTTGTAGTGATAAGTGTCCTGCTGCTTAAACAAACAAAAATAAATAAACAAAAGATCAGATTGTCACAAATCAGGCATGCCTGAACTTTCTGTGTTAACCCTTGCAGAATGCTGATTTCAGCTTACCTAGGAAAAGCTGCTGAAAGATTTTAAAAAAAAATCATAGAATCATAGAATGGTAGAGTTGGCAAGGACCTCAAGGGCCATCGGGTCCAACCCCTTGCAAGTGCAGGTTTTCCTAAATCATCCCAGTTATATTTTTATCCAGTTTCTGTTTGAAGATTTCCACTGATGGAGAGCTCACCACCTCCCATGGTCACCTGTCCCACTCCCTTACTGCCCTCACCGTCAGAAAGTTTTTCCTAATGTCTAATTCTTAATATCAGTGCATTGTTTTATTAACTGGCTAACTTGTTGGCTGTTCGTTACTGCAGGGTTACTACCTGTTTTTATGATTAGGTTAGTTTTACATTAATAAGGTTGCATTTGTGATAAAGAGCTTGAAAGGGTTTGGAAATTGTCCTAGAGGACCTCAGAGCTAAACAGATGTTCAGGGTAATTGGAGGTATTAGCAGTATTTTGATTGACTGCAAATTACATTATTTTGAAAGATTTGTCAAACCTTTCACATTCAAAAGATTGTTTCCGTTATTTTTACAATTTATAGTGTTTATGCTATATTGCCCTGTGTCTGAAAGAGATCAAAGTATGAAAGCATTAAACATATGTCAATGTCTTCATAGATATATTCTATTATAAGAATTGACTGATAAAAATACAGTAACATGCTATGCTCATCATTATATGTGTAGCGTGTAGTGATGAGCGAGCATGCTTGTCACTACTCGGTACTCGCACGAGTATCACTGTACTCGGGCTGCTCGGCGGGGACCGAGTAATCTCGCGATACTCGTGCTTTACTCGTGGTCTTCATTTCTGCATGTTGGCGCTCTTTTGAGAGCCAGCCCTCATGCAGGGATTGGCTGGCAGACCACTGCAATGCCACAGCCCTGTTAGTTGTGGAATTGCAGTGATTGGCCGGCCTGCACAGCGTCACCGAGCCTTTATATCGGCCGGCGCGCTGTGCTCTGCTCACAGCTATTCTGACAGTGAGTGTAGGGAGAGTGTCGCTGATTCAGGGAAAGCTTTGCGGCCCTTTATAGTTAGTTCCGGAGCAGGGCTGCAAACAGTGTGACCAGAAGTCCTTCTCAGGACTATTCTAGTTGTATACAGGCAGGCAGGGTATAGCCAGGTCGGAGTACAGTAGCAGAGTCCTTCTCAGGACTATTGTTGCTATATACAGGCAGGGTATAGCCAGGTCGGAATACAGGCTAGTGACCAGAAGAGTCCTTGTCAGGACTATTGTAGCAGTATACAGGCAGGCAGGCAGGGTATATATAGCCATTCCTAGTGGTGACCGTATACCAGCCTTCATCATATCTGGGGCTGGTGTACACAGTGTAAAACAGTCCAGATAGTGTCAGACTTCTCAGTAATTGTCGCTCCTAAAAACCAGTTAGGTTCTTATTGCGTCCGTGCTTGCATTTAAAAACAGCACGTGTGTGGCAGTCGGTGGCAGGGTACAGGTGCGCGTTTTGCACAAACTATTATATAACGCACAAGTCTAGTGTATAATACACGTCAGTCAGCAGTGTCTGATAGTGTCAGACTTCTCAGTAATTGTCGCTCCTAAAAACCAGTTAGGTTCTTATTGCGTCCGTGCTTGCATTTAAAAACAGCACGTGTGTGGCAGTCGGTGGCAGGGTACAGGTGCGCGTTTTGCACAAACTATTATATAACGCACAAGTCTAGTGTATAATACACGTCAGTCAGCAGTGTCTGATAGTGTCAGACTTCTCAGTAATTGTCGCTCCTAAAAACCAGTTAGGTTCTTATTGCGTCCGTGCTTGCATTTAAAAACAGCACGTGTGTGGCAGTCGGTGGCAGGGTACAGGTGCGCGTTTTGCACAAACTATTATATAACGCACAAGTCTAGTGTATAATACACGTCAGTCAGCAGTGTCTGATAGTGTCAGACTTCTCAGTAATTGTCGCTCCTAAAAACCAGTTAGGTTCTTATTGCGTCCGTGCTTGCATTTAAAAACAGCACGTGTGTGGCAGTCGGTGGCAGGGTACAGGTGCGCGTTTTGCACAAACTATTATATAACGCACAAGTCTAGTGTATAATACACGTCAGTCAGCAGTGTCTGATAGTGTCAGACTTCTCAGTAATTGTCGCTCCTAAAAACCAGTTAGGTTCTTATTGCGTCCGTGCTTGCATTTAAAAACAGCACGTGTGTGGCAGTCGGTGGCAGGGTACAGGTGCGCGTTTTGCACAAACTATTATATAACGCACAAGTCTAGTGTATAATACACGTCAGTCAGCAGTGTCTGATAGTCTCAGACTTCTCAGTAATTGTCGCTCCTAAAAACCAGTTAGGTTCTTATTGCGTCCGTGCTTGCATTTAAAAACAGCACGTGTGTGGCAGTCGGTGGCAGGGTACAGGTGCGCGTTTTGCACAAACTATTATATAACGCACAAGTCTAGTGTATAATACACGTCAGTCAGCAGTGTCTGATAGTGTCAGACTTCTCAGTAATTGTCGCTCCTAAAAACCAGTTAGGTTCTTATTGCGTCCGTGCTTGCATTTAAAAACAGCACGTGTGTGGCAGTCGGTGGCAGCGTCAGGCTCCACGTTGTCCCTGGATAGAGACGTGCATGAGGGCCTCAAAACATTGTTCCCATTGCAAAGGAGTGGGTCTCCTGTCGTTGTAATGTCCATTCTGCAAAGAATGGGCGAAAAAATTTACCACTGGGGGTATACCTGAAACAAAGGCCTAAGTATTGCAATTTGTAACGGTCATCATCATGGTGGCGCATGAGGAGAAGGAGGAGCAGTCCAGCGATTAGCCAAACTCCAGAAGTGTGTACCCATGGGTGAGTGGAGGTACATGGCAAACTTTAAATTCCGCTCTCATTTGCTGGTGGTGTGGTGAAGTCTGGCCCAATCCAACCCTTGTTCATCTTGATCAGAGTCAGCTTGTCAGCATTTTCAGTTGACAGGCGGGTGCGTTTATCTGTAATGATTCCACCTGCGGCACTAAAAACACGCTCTGACAAAACGCTAGCAGCAGGGCAGGCCAGGCCTTCCAAGGCGTAGAGAGCCAATTCATGCCACGTGTCCAGCTTGGATACCCAATAATTGTAAGGCACAGAGGAATGTCGGAGTACAGTTGTTCGATCTGCAAGGTACTCCTTCAGCATCTGGGCAAACTTAGGATTTCTTGTGGCACTACCCCGCACCTCAGGGGCTGTGGTACGTGAGGGGCTGAGAAAACTGTCACACATCTTAAAGACTGTTCCCCTACCTCTGGCGGATTGGACTTGTGCCTCTCTCGGCTGTACGCCTCGGTTGTCCACTGATTCATGACCTATGCCGCTAGCGTTTTGTGAGGGGAATGCTTTGCCTACTTCCGTGACTATGGCCTTCTGGAACTGCTGCATTTTGCCTGACCTCTCCGCCTCGGGAATAAGAGACATAAAGTTCTCCTTTTAGCGTGGGTCTAACAGTGTTACCAACCAGTAATGATTGTCGGCCAAGATGTTCTTAACGCGAGGGTCACGAGACAGGCAGCTTACCATAAAGTCAGCCATGTGTGCCAGACTCTTAACAGCCATCACTTCAGTATCCTGACCGACACGATGACTGAACATGCTGTCCTCCTCCTCCTCATCATCTACCCTGTCCTCTGGCCAGCCACGCTGAACCGAGGATATGACTGCATGTCATATCCTCAATTTGGCCAGAGAGTTGCTCCATGTCTTCATCCTCCTCCTCGTCATAGTCCTCCACTGCACGTTGTGATGAGACGAGGCTGGGCTGTGTGTTATCATCACCCACACCCACTACTGTTTCTTGCTGAAACTCATCGCGCTCCGCCTGCAATGCATCATGTTTGTTTTCTGAGCAGAGACCATTTTAGAAGGCAGAGAAGCGGTATGGTGACGCTAATAATGTCGTCATCGCCGCTCACCATCTTGTTGTAGTCCTCAAAGTTTTGGCGGATGGTGCATAGGTCGGACATCCATCTCCACTCCTCAGGTGTTATGTGTGGAGTTTGACCCATTTCCCGACGGCTTAGGTGATGCAGGTACTCAACAACTGCCCTCTTCTGCTCACATATCCTGACCAACATGTGCAGAGTTGAATTCCAACGCGTGGGGACATCACACACCAGTCTGTGTGCCGGAAGATGCAAACGGCGTCTTAAGGCGGCAAGGCCGGCTGAAGCAGTAGGTGACTTTCGAAAATGTGCAGACAGGCGGCGAACTTTTACCAGCAGATCAGACAGCTCTGACTATGACTTTAGAAACCGCTGAACCTCGAGGTTGAGCACATGGGCCAAGCATGGAACATGTGTCAGCTGGCCTCGCCTCAAAGCCGCCACCAGGTTCCGGCCATTGTCACACACCACCTTTCCTGGCTTTAGGTTCAGAGTTGTGAGCCAGTGATCTGCCTGCTGTTTCAGAGCTGTCCACACCTCTTCTGCATTGTGGGGTTTGTCACCTATGCAGATTAGCTTCAGCACTGCCTGTTGCCGCTTCGCCGAGGCAGTGCTGCAGTGCTTCTGTGTCGCCCTGGACAAGCCAGGGGCCACAGAGCACAACACTTAAACACCCCACACTCCCTGCAGGCATATCATAGTCAAAACACAAAATCCTTGTTGCCTTCCCCAGGGGCTGTTGTCCACACCAGGGTGTGGAGCCAGGCGGTTGGTCTCCACCCACCGAGGAGGAGGGAAAACACAGGCAGTGAGAGTTAAGCTAAGGAAGTGGAAGGAGGAAAGTAGTAGAGAGGAGAAAAGTGACAGCAAAGAGCCTGAAGTTGGTCCGGGTGTGTGGCCTGGACAGGACAGCAAGGTTGGCAGGATGTGGTGACCGTCTGCAGTGGAGGCCGATTGGAGTCTGCCGTAAGGACCGTGGACGGGTGGTGACCCGGCCGTACCGGACCGGTATACAAAGCGAAGCCAGCACCATTGGCAGAGGACTTTCGGATCCCGGCAAGGCTTGGTGTCGCCGTGAATTTGCCAAATCCGTTATTGAAGGGGACCTCAGGGTTTCCAAACAGCCAAGTCCAGATAGAAGGCAACCGTACAACCGTGAAGGGGAGACACAGCCACCGGCAAGGGCAACCGTCTCCCAGGGCCAGCGCCTGTGGGCAAAAGGGGCTCCTCCGGCCCATATCCAGGTCAGGGAGCGGGTTACCGTTGGGAAACCATCACTACCAACACTTAACTTCGGTGCAGGGAGAGACAGTCATCACTAACCTGCAGGGAGGAACAACCGCAGCCGTCCGAGTGACCTGTCCATCCAGCCACTTGTTTTACCCTGAACTGTGTCATCATCATTGGGCTGAGTGAGTACCTCCGTGCCGTGCGGCACAGCGCTGCCCCTGCGACCATGCACTTCATCAGGCCCCGCAACCCGCCTGTCATCCATCTCTACCCCATCACCAGGCCCCGGGACAACCAACCCCCCTACCCACGTAGGGGAGAAATAACAACAAAGCTGCTCCCTGTCACAGGCTCCCGGGATCCCCGTCCAGAGCAGCGGTGGTGTCCACACAATCACCACAACCGTGGGTGGCGTCACGGACAATATCCCCAAAACCCAAACCACCCCTTTTCACTCACGGGCGAGTAGCGCCGCTCGAGTCCCCGGGATCCGGCCATCGCTCGAGCCAACGAGCAGCAGCAGCCGTAGAGCTGCGTCAGCCGGACCCGAGCAGTGGGAGAGCGCACCGTCCCCTCCTCCGCCAGCGACACTTACAGCTTGGGACTGGTGTGGAGGGTAAAGTGGATCAGGATGCGCAGGAGGAGGAGGAGGCTGAGGAGCATGACATTCCGGAGCTGTAGAGTGTGTGTGAAACCCTGACTGAGGTAGGGCCTGCAAAACTTGGTGTGTGAAGGACGTATTCCGTCCCTCGCTCAGACTGGGTCCCAGCTTGCACAATATTAACCCAGTGTGACGTCAACGAGATGTAGCGGCCTTGCCCACATGCACTTGTCCACGTGTCTGTGGTTAGGTGGACTTTGGCTGAAACAGCGTTGTTCCGGGCACGTGTGATGTTTTGTGACACGTGGTTAGTTATGCAATGCGGGGACGGCACACAGGGAGAAATAGTGTCGGCTGTGGACCGAGTAACGTGGGACAGCTGCCACCATCAGTTCGCGGAATGCTTCTGTCTCAACCAGCCTAAAAGGCAACATTTCCAGCGCAAGCAGTCGCGAAATGTTAGCATTTAGAACTGTGGCATGTGGGGTGTTGGCAGTGTATTTGCGCCTGCGCTCAAAGGTTTGCTGAATGGATAACTGAACGTTGCGCTGGGACAAGGACGTGCTTGATGATGGTGTTCTTTCTGCGTAGGCAACTGCAGGTGCAGGAGTGGAGGAGGCTTGTTCGCAGGCAGCATGGACAGGGGATTGGCTCGCATGCACAACCAGCGAAGACGTAGCAGTGACATCAGCAAGCACTGCTCCTCGACTCTGTTGTACTTCCCACAAAGTCGGGTGCTTGGCTGACATGTGCCTGATCATGCTGGTGGTGGTCAGGCTGCTAGTTTTGGTACCCCTGCTGATGCTGGCATGGCAGGTGTTGCAAATGGCCTTTTTAGAATCATCTGGAGCCAACTTAAAAAACTGCCAGTGTCAGAGTTCCTGGTTTTCCAGTTTTCTTTTGAAAGAGCTTGCCCTTTGTTAACATGGAGTTTTCTGTTATGTTGCCCTACTTCCTGTCCATCTGTTTAAAAGCCGCCCCTAAAGCTTAGTCCAGTGCCTGAGTATACTGCTTCCTGTGTGCTCCTGCCCTGCTGCTTTTGGTTCCTGATTGTTATTCGGATCCTCTTGGAAAACAACCGACACCGACTCTGGACTTCATCTGGTATCATCTAGCTGTACCTGGACTCCGTTTGCCGTCTTTGGTCGGAACTTCTGCCCGGTTCCTTCCGTTTAATACCACTCTGGACTCACATCACGTACAGACATTTTTCGACTTACCTATTGCCCTTTTGTGTCCCGGCTGCTGCGCATTTAGGGCTTCTGGGGTGATTGCCAGACAGTCCCTGTATAGGGGTTTGCTGTTGGTGGTCTCCCTGGGGGAGTCCGGTGCGCGGTACCGGGAATTCCCTTTCGCTCAGTCCCTGGAAGGTATTTCCTGTATTTATGTTCTACTGTGTTTTTGTTCCGTTTATGTACATATTTGCTGGTTGCATATTATAAATGTCTTGCACCAAGAACTCGTCTCTGGTTGTCATTGCCCTAACGCAATCGAAATCCTCAATACATACAATAGTATTACAGCCAGACTCGGGAAGACCTAACATTTGTACAGGCACCTTGTGTCGTGTTGTTCCGGGGAACAGTTGACTGACGTCTGCCTGGGGCCACCACTCTGCTTCTTACTGCCTGTTGTGATGCTACGCCTCCCTCCCCCTGTGCACTGCTGTCCTCGCTCTGCATATCCTCCTGCCAGGTTGGGTCAGTTACTGGATCATCCACCACGTCGTCTTCCTCTTCCGCACCCTGCTCCTCCTCCTGACTTCCTGACAATTGTGTCTCATCATCGGCCACCCCTTGTTGAGACACGTTGCCAACTTCGTGAGAACGTGGCTGCTCAAATATTTGTGCATCTGTACATACAATCTCGTCATGGCCCACTTCAACAGGAGCTGGCGAGAGGCCAGAATTTGTGAATGGAAACGTGAACGAACAGCTATTCCGAGTGTCCAAGTGTGGGATCAGTAATGTCCGTGGACGTGTACTCGGCCTGGTGGTAGGAAGGAGGATCAGGTTCTGAAATGTGCGGTGCAGTATCACGGCTACTGACACTTGACCGTGTGGAAGACAGAGTGTTTGTGGT
This sequence comes from Anomaloglossus baeobatrachus, assembly GCF_048569485.1. Classification (NCBI taxonomy): domain Eukaryota; kingdom Metazoa; phylum Chordata; class Amphibia; order Anura; family Aromobatidae; genus Anomaloglossus; species Anomaloglossus baeobatrachus. Next base: position 95,999,873 of record NC_134361.1, on the reverse strand, counting down.
GGTGCCAATCTGACTGGAAGCATTATCCGCTATCCAACTAACAACCTGTTGACACTGGTCTTGGTTCAAGAGGGGTGTACTGCTGCGGTCCCCAAGAATTTGGGACAGGACGTGCGAGCGACTAGATGTGGCCCTTTGTTGTGGCGAAATTAGAGCTTGCACACAACCTCGGTGTCTGCCTGCACCACCATCACGTCCACTTCCTTGTTCGTTGACAACGCCCTTGCGCATTTTGCAATGCTGTGCTGATGTGTATTCACTAGACTTGTGTGTTATATCCAAGTTTGTGCAAAACTCACACAAATGCAGCGGAAAGCTGCCACCAACAGGCACACACGTGCGGTTTTTAAATGCAAGCACGGAGGCACTAAGAACCTAACAGGTCTCTATCCAGGGACAACGTAGAGCCTCCCAATGTTTGGCTTCCCTGCCTAAGGGCTATACTATAATACACCCACTTCCTTCCAATGGGCACTTCAGGTTTACAGGCCTTCATGCACGTCTCTATCCAGGGACAACGTGGAGCCTCCCAATGTTTGGCTTCCCTGCCTAAGGGCTATACTATAATACACCCACTTCCTTCCAATGGGCACTTCAGGTTTACAGGCCTTCATGCACGTCTCTATCCAGGGACAACGTGGAGCCTCCCAATGTTTGGCTTCCCTGCCTAAGGGCTATACTATAATACACCCACTTCCTTCCAATGGGCACTTCAGGTTTACAGGCCTTCATGCACGTCTCTATCCAGGGACAACGTGGAGCCTCCCAATGTTTGGCTTCCCTGCCTAAGGGCTATACTATAATACACCCACTTCCTTCCAATGGGCACTTCAGGTTTACAGGCCTTCATGCACGTCTCTATCCAGGGACAACGTGGAGCCTCCCAATGTTTGGCTTCCCTGCCTAAGGGCTATACTATAATACACCCACTTCCTTCCAATGGGCACTTCAGGTTTACAGGCCTTCATGCACGTCTCTATCCAGGGACAACGTGGAGCCTCCCAATGTTTGGCTTCCCTGCCTAAGGGCTATACTATAATACACCCACTTCCTTCCAATGGGCACTTCAGGTTTACAGGCCTTCATGCACGTCTCTATCCAGGGACAACGTGGAGCCTCCCAATGTTTGGCTTCCCTGCCTAAGGGCTATACTATAATACACCCACTTCCTTCCAATGGGCACTTCAGGTTTACAGGCCCTCATGCACGTCTGTATGCAGGGGCATTGGTGAACCTCACAATTTAGGACTGCCCTGGCAAAGGAAAATACTACAAAGACTCACTTCCTCAAAATGGGCACATTAGACTCAAGAGGCCTTCATGTACGTCTCTTCTCAGGGACATCGGAGTGCCACACAATGTTTTCACGTAAAATCTTTCATGTATTGATCTCAAAAAGTAACATACACCAGCTCTATCTCACTATTGGGTATGTGCCCTTAACATTTCCGCCATGAAAAATCATTTTGGGGTCATTTTGGAAGGTTTTCTGGTGAGTCCGTAAAAATGGCGTAAAACGCGGACAAAATTGTTCACAGCTGTGACTTTTGAGTGATAAATGCTTCAAGGGGTCTTCCCCATGCTGTTGCCATGTCATTTGAGCACTCTTCTGAGACTTTTGTGACATTTTTAGGGTTTCTCCATGCTGCCGGGAGGTCATTTCACAAAAATACTCGGGTCTCCCATAGGATAACATTGGGCTCGTTGCTCGGGCCGAGTACACGAGTATCTTGGGAGGCTCGGCCCGAGCTTCGAGCACCCGAGCTTTTTAGTACTCGCTCATCACTAGTAGCGTGCACTAATGGTTCAATGATTGCACCACTACAGTGTGCTATTAAATTCTCTATATCTATGAACATAGATGTAAAGAAGCTAGGGGAATTTCGAGAAGATCACTGCAACTTAAGAGTTTTGTTTCTGAGTCTGGGCATGCAGTATTTGGACCACTTGTAATTTTTAACTAAAAATATAACTTGAAACTACAGTTGAATTATCAATAACTAAGACATAATTGAGACAACATAACCTTCTACATTTAAAGGTGACTTAACATCTCATAATTTATTTTGGTACAATATAGAAATGGACTACCGTAATTGCTTTCAAATGGCTTCATTAGTTAAAGTCAAATTATAATTGTGGGTATGTGCCAAAAATTAAGTAGCTTTATAAGAGCACATCTACTAAGACACTATCACTTTATTTACTGTTAAGATTAATAATGCATCACTTAGTTTTGGCTGTCCATCAAAAATAAATTTGAGCATTTTTCAAATTATTTAGTAAATACCATGTTGTGTCTAATTGCAGCACAATAGGTTTTGATCTTGCAATTCCATTCATGGCCACTATGCAAAGTAAAGAGCTGAGCTGCTTCTGGTACTGGGAGTCAAGACACCCCCAATCTAATATTAAAGGGAACCTGTCACCGTATGTTTAATACTCACCTAACGATCGGTGCGGTGCAGACTGGTCGGATGGGCATCTCCTTTCTCTGTGTCCTGCACCTCCTCTTTCGGCCATCTTTGTCCTCCTTCTGAAGCTAGTGTGGATGACGCATTCTAAATCATCCACACTAACAAGCATTGAGGTCCTGCCCAGGCGCACTACAATACTTTGATCTGCCTTGCTCAGGGCAGATCAAAGTGCGTCTGCGCAGGACCTCGCTGTCGGCTAGTGTAGATGACATAGAATGCATCATCCACACTAGCTTTAGAAGGAGGACAAAGATGGCTAAAAGAGGAGGTGCGGGACTCGGAAAAAGGAGACGCCCATCCGACCAGTCTGATCCGCAGTGACCGTTAGATAAGTATTATGAACATCCAGTGACAGGTCCCTTTAATCACCTATAAGGATAGGCCGTTAATTAAGTATTAACATATGATGTACTGGAATGTCTGGTGCCAATGTATGGAGAGGGCTAAAAAGCTGAGCATGCACCATACCCACGGAGATGCAGCAGCGACCAAAACTAACTCTTAGTGATACTGTTTGACTATTTAAAGGTAGAGAGGGTGGAGGAAGAAGTTCATATGTATGAGATCTAATGAGCGGACCATGAGTGTGACAGCCAGAAGGAAACTTGGTAAGTTTAAGTTTCCTGCTTTAATCCCTGTAATATTCTGACAATATTATTCTTAGAAACCAAATTCCTAGAAATTTCTAGAAACCAAATGTGAGTCAGAAATGCATCCAAGCATCTTCCTCATTCTGTTCCCATTCAGTTTCAGCACTTTTCCATCCATTTCAGCATTTTTATAGCACTCCCAGACCGACTTCCAAGGTCTTCCTAAAAATTATTAAGAGTTTCACATTGACTTGCTTTGGATTCATTAGTCTTGACAAATACACAAATAAAAGAAATTATTTGTCTCAAATAATCCAAACCCGAATATTTCATTATTCGCCCATATCTAATTACAAACTGTTCTCACATTCCCTAATAGCGCAAGTGTGTTATTAGGTTGATTCCCAAGTGTAAGGTCACTTGTTTGAATTGAGGAGCACCCATGAGGAAGATTTCCCAGGAAAAGATAAAACAGCATCATTCGAATAATCAATAGCGATCTCTTGGCCAAGAAAATTGCCAAACTGCATCATGTGAGTCTGTGACATTTGGAAAAATATGAAATAAAGTCTGTCCCTCTATACAAAATCCAAGAGGTGGAGGCCCTGGCAAAATTTTTTAATCAACAAGTCAGCTCATTACAAGCTCTGTCAGTTCTGGCGTGACAAACCTGCCAGTGGAAGCTGCTCATATCCTTCATAATAGTGAAATAACAGTCGTCCATGCAAGCAACATGCAACAAATGTTACACAAGTCTGGAATGGTGGCCCAAAAAAAGTGAAGACGCCTTAACTTCAATACCGTCATTAGATTAGTCGGGTCGTGTTTGAAAAAATTACAAAAGTGGATTGGAGACATGTGATTTGGAGTGATGAGGGGAAAGTCAATAGACTAGGCTTTGATAGGTGCAGGTGGGTCTGAAAGAACAAAGTAAAAAAGGCCTAACGGATAGAGAAATTTTATGGAACTGTCACGTTTGGTCGAGGAAGCCTGATGATATGGGGTTGTTGACCAGGATTGATGGTGTGAGTACCCTACAAGACAGGTTACTATGTACACTTAATTGTTATGGGCATGAAAATGAAGAAATAGTGTTCTAGTAGGACAGCAATCCAAAGCACACATCAAGATTGTCAAAGAAATGGTTCAATGACAATGAAGTAGAGGTGCTGGATTGCCTCAACAGTCCCTAGACCTAAACCCAATATAACACTTGTGAGTAAAGTTAAAGAAAAAGCTGTATATATAACCAAATGAGTCGACCAGTATGCACCAACATTGGGAACATGTAGAAGAGATCAGATTTTGGTTGAGACCTGCTTGAATCTGATCACGAGCAAGCCAATAAGGATTCAAGCAGTGTTAAAAGCCAAAGGACGATTTACAAAATACTAACAAAATAATAAACATTTATATTGAGATTTTTAGGAGCAAAACTGGAACAATGCAGTGATATGACAAGAATCTTTAAAAAAAATCACATGCTAAATAATATTAAATCAAATTTATGTATGAGAAAGCCAAAATGATTATCTATAAAATGAAGGTAGTCTCACATTTGAAGCTGTAGTGGATGGCCAGATATGGAGTCTGAAAATCAAAGGCTAAAAACTTTGTCACCCTTTCACTCTCAAAATGGCAATCTTCATTTATTAAAAAAGCCATTTCTTGCTCGCAGGTGCTTCATCGGGTCCAGACTTTATATGGCTCTGTTGGCTAAAAAAATCTAAAAGATATGGTCCTTACAAAACTAGAAGAAAAAAATGGAAGAATCAAAATGAAAAAACTGACTGGTCATTAAGGGGTTAATATTAGAGCTGAGCGAACCCGAACTGTAAAGTTCGGTGTTTGTACCAAACACCTTGTGTTGCTGAACACCGAACACAGACTTTTGACTGTACGTACTGCTACTGTTCAGGTTTGTCACCAGAATAAAGCTTGCTGAAAAGTTGCATAGCAGCCAATCAGCAAGCTTTTAGGCTGAGGGCACTTCCAGAGCCATCACAGTCATGTCAAGTATTGGCATGGCTGTGATTGGCCAGGAAAATCACTGCTAAAAAAAAGGAAGCAAAATGGTTAAAGCAGGACATACTTATCAGTCTCAGTACGGTTGTAACACTGCTTCTGGGTCTGCTCATTATCTCTCATGCATATTTAGTGCTTTCCCCGCCATCTGTGATAGCATTTGTGGTTGGCTGCAGTCAGGCTGCCAGTGTGCCAGTATCCCTGATTGGTTGCCTTCACAGAGGCTGTCTGCCAAAATGAAGTTTAAACATAAATAAATAAAAAAATAAATAAATAAATTAAACAAATGATGTAGGATGCCCCATAATAGATACCCAGCGGAGATAAAGCATATGACTACAGGCTGCAGCCCCTATATGCGAGCAAAATTTTGGCTGTGTGTCATTTGTTAAATAAATATTGTCATTTGTTAAATAAATATTTTAAAAAACCCGCGTTCGGTTCCCCCAATTTTGATACCCAGCCAAGATAAAGCAAACAGCTGGGGTGGTATTCTCAAGCTGGTGAGGCCCATGGTAATTGGGCCCTCCTCAGCCTAAAAATAACAGCCTGCAGATGCCAAGATTTGTTGCGTCCACAAGATGGGACAATCCTGGCACATTACCCAGTTCATCCCCTGGCGCAGTGGCAGTCGGGGTAATATCAGGGGTTAATGACAGCTCACAGCTGCCACTAAGCCCTAGATTTGTAATGAGTAGTGTCTATGAGACTCCCCCATTACTAATCCTGTAAGAGGAAAGAAATAAACACAAACATCAAAAAAATCATTTATTTTAAATAAAATACCAAAATTGCACCCTCTTTCTCCAATTTATTAACCCCACAAACACCCAGGTCCAACATAATCCACAAGAGGTCCCACGACGAGTTTGACTCTGCTACATCTGAAAGTCACAGTGCGCGGGCATAAAATATGTCTGCCCGCTGCGGCTGCAGGCGGAGACTTACTGAGCCGCAGTTGTGAGCGGTGACATCACTGAGTTTATGTGCAGTCACAGCTGGAGGTTCCAACTGTCCCCCACCTGTGACCGCAGATATACTCACCTCAGTTGACCTCATTGAACTCAGCGACCTCACCACAGGTGAACGGAATTCAATCAGACCTGGACATCCTGGCAGAAAACCATGAGGTTTTTTGCCAGGAGATGCAGATTTGGTGCAGGAATTTGGTGCATAAATTCCTGCACTAAATCTGCATCTCTTGGCAAAAATAAACCCACAAAAAACAGTTTTGATGCCATTTCAGTGCATTTTTCTGCCAGGAGATATAAATTTGTTGTTGAAATGTCTGCACCCAATTTCTGCACCAAATTTTCATCTCCTGGCAGAAAACCGTACAGAAACAGCATCAAAACCATTTTTCTGTGTTTATTTGCTAAGAGATGCAGATTTGGGGCTGAAATTCATACACCAAATTCCTGCACCAAATCTGCATCTTCTGACAAAAAAAATACATCCAAATGCATTTTGATGCAGTTTTGATGCCAGAAGAGGCAGCATGGTGCAGGAATGTAGTGTATACATTTCAACACCAAATCTGCATCTCTTGGCAAAAAAAATATGGTTTTCTGTCAAGAGATGACCAGTAATCCGGCAGTTTAGCAGCGGCTTGAAAATAAAAGTGCTGCCAGATTTTCAGACCTGCAGAACTTTCACCATCACTTTGAAGCCACTGCCGACTGTCCAATTGCAGGTCATAGCCATGCCTCGCAGTCCAATATTCCCCCAGTCAAGTCACCGGAGGTCATATCATGAGAACCCTGCTGTGACGTCTGGTGAACTGAGTGATGTCACTGCTCATAGCCGGGCTCCCCCTCAGTTGTTGTCAGTAATCTTCAGAGCCTGAAGAGAGTGGATGTGCTTGCTCTATCTATAGGCTCCAGATGTAGCAGAGCTGAGGATTGTCATGGGACTTTGTATGGATTTTGTCAGATCTTCAAGAGTAATTTTTGGGGTTAATAAAGGAGTGAAAGAGGGTGTGTGTATTTTATTTAAAAAAAGGATTTTTTGATGTATGTGTTTTATATTTTTAACTTACAGGATTAGTAATGGGGGGACTCAGAAGCCTCCCATTACTAACCTAGTGCTTGATGGCACCTGACAAATCACAGCTGCCATTATACCCTTATATTACCCTGATTGTCATCGCACCAGAGCAATCAGGATGAACTGTGTAAAGTCCGAAATTGTTGCATCTAATGGATACGACAATTCTCTACAGCTGTATAAGGGGATTTTTAGGCTCTGGGAACAATATCCATGGCGCCTCCAATCCTTATAATACCTGCCCTCACCTGTCTGCTTTACCGTGGCTGGATATCAAAAATGAGAGGGACCGCAAGCCTTTTTTCCCCTCTATTTTGATATTGAGCCATAGTAAAACTTCCAGGTGCTGACTGCAGCCTGCAACTGTTTTACCCACGCTAGCTATCAAAATATGGTGTGAGCCCAAGTCATTTTTTATTTTTATTTATTTCTTTTTACACTGTTTACATTTTTACACTACTGTAAAGCAAACTGACTGTAACAAATAGACTGTAACAGACACGGACACAGGGTGGGGGCTGTGTATAGCAGTCTGCAACCAATCACAGACACTGGCACAGAGGGTGGGACAGATAAACAGTGAATATTCATGAAACTTAATTATCAGGCCCAGAAGGGAGTCTGACTACAGTGTGATCATCTGAGAAATACCGGGAAACACAGTATGTACCATTTGACTTCCACCACAGTTCCCTAGCGCTTACTACGGCCATTTTACAGCTGTTTTACAGCCCTGAACATCTCGTCCTCATTGACTTGTATGGTGTTAAGTTTGGCATTACTTTTGCTCACCAATCCCATTTTCGTTTGTTCCTGTGCTGGTTCGGGGGACCCAAATATCCACGGGTTCACCCATCACAAGTTAATATTAAAATCCTAAAAACTAGACATGAACGAACCCGCAGATGTTTGGGTTCAGCGGACTTAAAAAAGTTAGGTTTGACTTGACCCCGAACTTGACCCCAGGCACCGAACTCCATATAAGTCGAATTTATATGCTGTAAAATAGTGTTAGTAAGGGCTAGAAGGCAGTAAAATAAAGAGGATAAGGAATAAAGCAGGACAGTTTTAGTTACCGACCTTCCCCACTGCAGTAACACTACTTCCGGGTCTGATAAGTAACTCTCATACATATTCACTTCTTCCTTGACTCTAAGGGGTACTTTACATGTTGCGACATCGCTACTGAAATATCGTCGGGGTCACGGTTGTTGTGACGCACATCCGGCGCCGGTAGCGATATCGCAATGTGTAAATCCTAGGAGTGACGATGAACGAGCGCAAAACAGTCAAAAATCGCTGATCTGTGTCACGTCGTTCATTTTTCATAATGTCGCTCCAGCTGCAGGTACGATGTTGTTTGTCACTCCAGCGGCGTCACACATCGCTGTGTGTGAAGCCGCAGGAACGACAAACATCTCCTTACCTGGATCCACCGGCTATGCGGAAGGAAGGATGTGAGTGGGATGTTACGTCCCGCTCATCTCCGCTCCTCCGCTTCTATTGGCCGGCCACTTAGTGACGTTGCGGTGACATCGAACGCACCTCCCCCTTGAAGGAGGGTTTGTTCGGCAGTCACCGCGACGTTGCTGACCAGGTATGTGCGTGTGATGCTGCCGTAGCGATAATGTTCGCTACGGCAGCAATCACAAGATATTGCATGTGCGACGGGGCAGGTACTATCGCGCTCGACATCGCTAGCCGATGCTAGCGATGTCGCAACGTGTAAAGTACCCCTAAGTCCTGGAGTCTGTGATTGGTTGCAGTCAGACCACGGCCCACCTTCTGTGATGCAGTCAGGCCCTGCCCCCACTCTGTGTGACAGAAACTGTGATTGGATGGAATCAAACACGCTGTCTGTGTCCCTAAAATGATGTAAGAAAATTATTAAGTAAATAAAAATTGCATAGGGTCCCCCGTATATTTATACCCAGCACAGATAAAGCAGACAGCTACAGGCTGCAGCCCCAAGCTGTGTGCAATATTTTGGCTCAAAATACAAAGGTCCCCATGTGCCTTTTTTAAAATTATTGAAATAAATTCTTTTTAAAAATGACTTGCGGTTACTCCAATTTTGATACCCAGCCAAGATAAAGCGTGGGAGCTGGTATTCTCAAGCTGGGGAAGCTCATACTTATTTGGCACCCCCTGGCTAAAAATAGCAGCCCACAGCCACCCCAGAATTGTTACATCCAATAGATGTGACAATTCCGGTGTTCTACCTGGCTCATCCCGATTGCCCTGGATGCAGTTGTGATGTAGTTTTTGCCAGGAGATGCAGATTTGGTGCCGGAATTTTGTGTATGAATTCCAGTACTAAATCTGCATCTCCTGGCAGAAAACCGCAGAAAAAGTGTGATTTTCATGCCATTTTGGTGTAGATGACTAAATAAATGACAGGAGATAAACAGGAGGAGGACAGGAGGATACAAAATGACAGGAGATGCAAATTTGGTGCAGAAATCTGGTGTAGACAGACAAACTGCATTTTTTTGCCAGGAGATGCAGATTTGGTGCTGAAATTTAAAGACCAAATTCCTGCACCAAATGTGCATCTTCTGGTAAACAAACGCATCAAAAGGTATCCGGTTTTAATGCGTTTTTTTACTAGGAGATGCAGATTTGGTGCATGAATTTAGTATATAAGTTCCAGCACAAAATCTACATTTCCTGACAGAAAACCGCACTTAAATTGCCTTTTTTTGCCAAGAGATGCAGGTTTGCTGTTGAAATTTATACAACAAATTCCTGCTCCAAATCTACATTGTCTGTCAAAAAAATGCATCAAAACGTGATGTGTTTTTGATGCGTTTTTTTTTTTTTTGCCAGGAGATGCAGACTTGGTGCAGGTATTTGGTGTAAAAATTCAAGCACCAAATCTGAATTTTCCGGCAAAATAAAAAATTGTAATACAAAGGCCTTAAAATGTTTCTCTCTCATCATTCTGGCATTTGGCAAATATAAATAATTTTAGTTCCTAATTAACCTAAAACGGGAAAAGTTTACTCTGATTCCATGTCAGATAGTGAGAAAAACATGAATGTGTCTTTTTAGATAGTGTATCTAAACTTCTGTTTTCAACTGGAGGTTTGCTGCCCCCGTGCCAGCAGCCGAGCTGCTCGGATCCGGATCTGCGGTGGCTCGAGGGGTGTCCGGACCCGGGGGTCGTGCGGCCACTGAAATGAAGGGGGGTTTTTACAGGGGATTGTGTTTAGAGTTTGTGACGCCACCCATGGTGTGTGGTAAGGTGGAGTACCACCGTTGCTGCTAGGAGTACCCAGGGGCGATGGAGTGAGGCAGCCAGGTGTTGGGACCCTCCACGGGTAGGGGGGATGCCCCGGGACTCGGTGATGATGTTTGGGGAGTGCCGTTGGGGAGTGAAGGGGTCACTTGCGTACTCAATCAGTCCATAAAGCTGACACCGACAACTGGGTAAACCAAAGTTCTGGACACCGCAGCCGCTGAGGGGAAGCTATTTCGGGTCCCGTCCCCAATTGTGCTGCCTGGTGATCCGTGACCTTCCTTCTGGCACTAAGTTCACTTGCTTGTTGGTCCCAGTAGTAGTATAGAACTAGTCAGGTCCCGCTCCCCAGTGTGGCTAACTGTGGGAGCTTGCTCTCAGGGTTCACGCTTGTGATTTTCTGGACCGTTTTAGTGGAAAGTTTTATCCCCCTCGTTGAGCTAGTACCCCGATTCTGGAGTGGGTGGAGAGTGGATCTTGAAGGGTAAATTATCAGGTTGCCTGAAGCTACTCCCTAACGTAGGGTCCACGTACCCCGTCATGCCCTGGTCCCAGTCCGGTGATGGTACAAGGCCGCTGGCTGTCCTCCTCGACAGTTCCGTGCCCCTTGTCACGATCCCCTGCGACCAGGGGTCCATCTCCTACTAGGCCCAGACCACCGTCTGCTACCTAGTTTCTTCCAAGGAGCTCGGCTCCTGACCTCCTCTCTCTTTCACCTCCTACACTTCACTCTCCTTCTGACCTACTCCTGACACTCCTGACCTCCCTTAAACCAACCCCCCAAGTGGGCGACCCTATTCCACTCAGGCCGTCCACTGGTGTGTCTGGTGGGTACGGTGCAGAGTGTAAAAATACCATAATAATCCATTAGGCATTAAACATAATCTCAATTATGAAAGAACCACGGAAAAAGCAAAAGGGTTTAAACCGTGGAGAGGTGTGCACACCACAGGCAGCAATCAAAAACAGGAGGACAAAGTGGCTAACTGGCGATATACCTCTTTTTCATATAGACTATTGGGCCAGACCACAATATTGCCTCCCTTGTCCGCCGGTTTTATCTGGACATCATCAAGATTTTGCAAATCACGAAGTGCCCTCCTCTGTGCATGGTTAAGATTATCAAATCTACGTCTTGTAGATAACAGTTTAAATTCATCAGAGACAAGTCTAGTAAAAATCTCTACAGAGGGACAGAGGGACAAGGGAGGGAACCGTGTGGAACGTGGTAAGATGGAAGGTGGAAAAACACCTTGTTGATCTACCTGTTGTTCAGACAGTAAGTCTTCCAAAGCCTGAAGAGCTTCTTGTTCTGCCCGGTCGGTGGAGTTATAAGACAGAGGGTTTTTAGAATGTAACTTTTTCAACAGGACCTTGCGAGAGAAAATATGGAGGTCCTTCAAGGCTGTAAAGAAATTAAATGAATTAGTGGGAGAAAAACTAAGACCTTTAGATAATAAATCAATCTGAGTTTGAGAAAGTGAATGTGAAGACAGGTTAATTACCTGTAGAGCATTTTTATGTTGTTGTCTAGTCATGGGGGGATCAGTTAAAGGTCTGGGCGTATCCGCCTGTTTCTTCTTATATTTCCTTTGGGGTATAAGCATCCTATTACCGGATGTGGAAGGATCATACGCCTCTACGGAAGATTCCTCACCTGAGGTGTACGACCGTGTTGAAGTGGATCTAGAGCGTGATCGATTCTGGTTGAATCGTCTGAACGGTCTGGATCGATCAGATGACATCCTCCATTTGTAAACCCTGTTGGATTGCAAATCTAATTCATCGCGGTGGAATTTTTTGATTTTGCTGTCCTTAACTTCCTTCTCCCATCTGGACATATCATTCTCAATGTCTGTCTCAAAGGTTTTGAAGGCCTCCGTACTGAGTCCCGCAGTGATCCTGCTTTGTAAATCAGCTGTCTCGGTTTCAATCGCCCGAAGTTGTGAGCTGTTAAGGTCACATAGTAGTTGAATGAAACCCTTCGAACAGTTATTGGCAAAATCTTCCCATTTGTCTTTAAAGGTATTGTCATCTATATCAAATGATGGGAACACCTGGACCCTCAGTCCTCGTGGTATGAGTCCCTGTTGTAGATACCGTTCCAGGAAGGCACGGTTCCACCATATTTTGGTACGTTTATGAATGAGCCCCTTATACTTGGCCACCTCATCCCGCAGGCTCACCTCACCCGACCTGGCATCTGCACCACTGTCATGTCTGAAAAAATCATTGAGCTGAGACCGCCATGTTTCTTCTCGCACATGGAAATCCATAGCCATAAATGGAGACACTGTGCAAAACACAGAAAGCAAAGTTAAAATACCATAATAATCCATTAGGCATTAAACATAATCTCAATTATGAAAGAACCACGGAAAAAGCAAAAGGGTTTAAACCGTGGAGAGGTGTGCACTTTATTACCTCTTATTTCGGCTGCACTGGGTATGTTTTTGTGATTGGTTATATACTTATACTGTGACTATATGGCATTGTACCATTTCAGCCTTCAGTGCAGCCCTTTGTAGTAACTGCTTTACCATCCATGATGCCAGTTTTTTGTCATGTCTTGCTCTTCTTCTCCACGATATTTTTGTAATGTTTTGTATACTATTGAATAAATATTTGTAATTCTTTGCATATTAGCCACGGTGCAGAGTGTACCTAGGATTTTATTAGCTGTTGTCGGCAACACCATGTAGTTGGGGACCCGTAACCAAGGAGGAGGTGGATATTGCACAGAAGGCAGGTTGCACAATACCCTGCGACGACCTGATAGTCCAGGGAGTCACATATACAGTGCCTACAAGTAGTATTCAACCCCCTGCAGATTTAGCAGGTTTGATAAGATGCAAATAAGTTAGAGCCTGCAAACTTCAAACAAGAGCAGGATTTATTAACAGATGCATAAATCTTACAAACCAACAAGGTATGTTGCTCAGTTAAATTTTAATACATTTTCAACATAAAAGTGTGGGTCAATTATTATTCAACCCCTAGGTTTAATATTTTGTGGAATAACCCTTGTTTGCAATTACAGCTAATAATCGTCTTTTATAAGACCTGATCAGGCCGGCACAGGTCTCTGGAGTTATCTTGGCCCACTCCTCCATGCAGATCTTCTCCAAGTTATCTAGGTTCTTTGGGTGTCTCATGTGGACTTTAATCTTGAGCTCCTTCCACAAGTTTTCAATTGGGTTAAGGTCAGGAGACTGACTAGGCCACTGCAACACCTTGATTTTTTCCCTCTTGAACCAGGCCTTGGTTTTCTTGGCTGTGTGCTTTGGGTCGTTGTCTTGTTGGAAGATGAAATGACGACCCATCTTAAGATCCTTGATGGAGGAGCGGAGGTTCTTGGCCAAAATCTCCAGGTAGGCCGTGCTATCCATCTTCCCATGGATGCGGACCAGATGGCCAGGCCCCTTGGCTGAGAAACAGCCCCACAGCATGATGCTGCCACCACCATGCTTGACTGTAGGGATGGTATTCTTGGGGTCGTATGCAGTGCCATCCAGTCTCCAAACGTCACGTGTGTGGTTGATCTTGATCTTGGTCTCATCAGACCAGAGAACCTTGAACCAGTCTGTCTTAGAGTCTGTCTTAGAGTCCTCCAAGTGATCATGAGCAAACTGTAGACGAGCCTTGACATGACGCTTTGAAAGTAAAGGTACCTTACGGGCTCGTCTGGAACGGAGACCATTGCGGAGGAGTACGTTACTTATGGTATTGACTGAAACCAATGTCCCCACTGCCATGAGATCTTCCCGGAGCTCCTTCCTTGTTGTCCTTGGGTTAGCTCTGACTCTTCGGACAAGCCTGGCCTCGGCACGGGTGGAAACTTTCAAAGGCTGTCCAGGCCGTGGAAGGCTAACAGTAGTTCCATAAGCCTTCCACTTTCGGATGATGCTCCCAACAGTGGAGACAGGTAGGCCCAACTCCTTGGAAAGGGTTTTGTACCCTTTGCCAGCCTTGTGACCCTCCACGATCTTGTCTCTGATGGCCTTGGAATGCTCCTTTGTCTTTCCCATGGTGACCAAGTATGAGTGCTGTTCACAAGTTTGGGGAGGGTCTTAATTAGTCAGAAAAGGCTGGAAAAAGAGATAATTAATCCAAACATGTGAAGCTCATTGTTCTTTGTGCCTGAAATACTTCTTAATACTTTAGATAACAGAGAGTGGTAGATAGGGATGTCAAACCGCGCCACTGACTCAGCCGATCCAGGAGATTATGGATTGATGTTGCTTTTATTCATTACACAGATCAAGTCAACGCGTTTCAGGAGTCACAGCTCCCTTCATCAGGACAGACTGGCAAGCAAAACAAATCTGCCTTTTTTTTTTTTTTTTTTGGATTGATGTTGCTTTTATTCATTACACAGATCAAGTCAACGCGTTTCAGGAGTCACAGCTCCCTTCATCAGGACAGACTGGCAAGCAAAACAAATCTGCTGTACAAGGAATCCTTCCAGCAGTATATACCTTACTGATGACGTCAAGATCCACCCACTTCTAAAAAAATCGGCGGGAATCCATACATAGAAAAAAATGTGTGTCATCATCTATTACATTCAGCCTTTCTTATAGTAAATCAATTCACCATTATTATATCTGTCCTGACGACTAAGAAGTATAAATTAAAAATGGATTAAAAAGAAAATAAAAACATGTGTTTGTGCAAAATCTATATGTGTCCCTCTCTTTTATATATATATAGTGTCAAAATGATTGTAGGGAACCCATGCAAATGTGCAACTAGACAATCACCACATTGCCTAGAACGTCTTTAGGAAAGTGTCAATTGATCAAAGCGGCTGGGTTGTGATCGTAAATTCAGCCAGCGCCATCCTGGAAGTGATCGTCGGGATGTGTTCAAAACATGGATTTATTACAAAGTGTACTAAATAGAAACCTATTGAATGAAAGCGTGTTTAAAAGGATCAATTATCCAGTGAGTAAAAAAATATACATGGTATTAAAAAATACATGGTATTAAAAAGGAAGAAAAGGAAAAAGAAAAAGGATCAAAAATTTAATCCTTAAGAGACGGTGTCATGGTCTTAGAACCAAAAACTAAGTGGACCCTGAGCTTTGTGGAGGGGAATTGTGCAAACACAAGGCGCTATAGTTCCCTATATATCAGTATAGGGAAGAAAATAGATGAATGTCCATATAATTGTTAATTTCCCCGACCGACAGGCTAGTGCGGATCATTCTATGGGAAAAAACATTTAATGTTGTTTTAGTCGGAAATCACCAACATCATACCACCATTTATTTAGGAATGATAATCTGGGAACCAGTAAAAAAGTAGAATTATACCCAGTTAAAGGCATGGGA
The DNA here is from genome assembly GCF_048569485.1 of Anomaloglossus baeobatrachus. Classification (NCBI taxonomy): domain Eukaryota; kingdom Metazoa; phylum Chordata; class Amphibia; order Anura; family Aromobatidae; genus Anomaloglossus; species Anomaloglossus baeobatrachus. The sequence goes on along the minus strand of NC_134361.1, from coordinate 95,984,158 downwards.
AAAAAATACAGACATCTGTTTAGTAAGGATATGGAGCTAGTATAAAAATGTGCCGTGAGGGTGAATAGAGTTCAAAACCGTGGGAACAAATCAAGTGCGCATGTCAAGAAAATCTCTCTCGAGGAATGTGTACAGACATCTGCTTAGTAAGGATATGGAGCTAGTATAAGAATGAACTATGCCGTGAGGGTGAACAGAGTTCAAACCCGTGGGAACAAATCAAGTGCGCATGTCAAGGAGATCTCTCTCGAGGAATGTGTTTGTATGGAGCTATGTGTGGTGTATAGTGTGTACTAGAACACTGCAATTGTTTTGTCTCTAACAGTTATAAAAATATATATATATATATATATATGATATATACATGTGTATAAATTAGTTCTAAAAACATAAGGCTATGACCTGATATTATTATTATTACAGCAATTAAATTAAATAATTTGGAGTGACCACCTAAAAGGATATAAAAATCCTCTCTAAGATAAAAAACACTAAAATCATCACAACACATCATAAAATCATAATGTTTACAAAGATTACGTTAAAAACATAAGAAAAGTAGTCCCTAATGTTCTCTAGTCAGGGAAAATCCGTTGCTCATTAGACGGCGTCCATATAAACAATCTTATTATTATAATTATTATTATTATTGGGTATATTGTGGTCATTTCTATTACAACACAGGTACAAACACAACAAAGGGACTACTTTAGGGGACAATAGCGATCTAATAAAACAGATCCGTTACTTCATTGAGCCCAAAGGGTTTAAGTGTGTTAAGTTTATAGATCCAATAGGTCTCTTTCCTTTTTAGAGCCTCAATGCGATTATGTGAGAAAGGGGTTATCTGTTCGATCGGAGTGATTCTGATCTTTGAATCCCCATTGTGATCCATAGTAATGTGTCTCGACAGACCATGTAACATGAATCCTATTTTTATGTTGTGTCTATGCGAGTTTAACCTATTATGCAGGGCCTGTGTTGTTCTCCCAATATATTGTCTATCGCATTCACATTCAATCAAATATATGACATAATCTGATTGACAATTTAAACGTGATTTGATGGAAAAAACTTCCCCCCCCGTTTTTGAGCAAAAATTGACCCTTTGATGTTGAATTGACCTGCAGCATAGACAGTTCTTAGAGAAACATTTAAAGGATCCCTTAATATTATCCATGGCTTCCATGGGTTTTTTCTCTCTGAGTCGGCTAGGAGCTAACTGATTTTTTAATGTCGAGGCCCTCCGATAGGTGATCCCAGGAACCTCTGGGATAGCTTTCTTCAGAAAGGGGTCGTTCCGAAGAATACCCCAGTGTTTACGGATAATACTCTTGATTATATCCCCATCATTACTATAAGTCATCACAAAATTTGACGAAAAATTCACACTCGTGTCCTTAATATTGTGATTGTTTGATCTTACTAGATCTGTCTGTGTTAGTTTTTTGTTGACATGATATGCTTTCTTAATTAATGGGACGGGATAGTCTTTCTCCAAAAACCTTTCTCTCAGGATATTGGCTTGTAGCTCAAAGTCCCTATCTAATGAACAATTCTTTCGGATTCTTTGGAACTGATTCTTTGGGATATTTTGTAACCATTTATTATAATGGTTACTAGTAAAATGAATATAGCCATTGCTATCTACTTTTTTGAAAAAAGTTTTCGTATGGATTACTCCTTCATTGTGTGAGATGGTCAGGTCTAGGAAGTCAATATTATCCTTATTTATAATAGGGGAGAAAATAAGACCCCAATTGTTATTGCATATTTGTCCCAAGAATTCATTCACATTATCTTGTGAATTGTCCCAGATCAGGAACAGGTCGTCGATATACCTTTTATAGACAATCACATGCTTGAATAGTACCGACCCAAAAATGTATAATGACTCAAACATACCCATGAACAGATTTGCGTACGTAGGTGCGACTTTGGACCCCATCGCAGTGCCACAGCATTGGTGATATAGTGTATTTTGGAAAGTGAAGTAGTTATTAAACAGTATAAACCTCATTCCTTCGAGGAGGAAGTTTTTTTGCCCTTCCGGCAGACGTTCATCCACTAATAAGAATTGCTTAAAGCACTCTAATCCTAGTTGGTGGGAGATGTTGGTATACAGGGCTGAGATATCTAGGGTTACAAAAACAAACGTGTCTTTCCACTCAATACTCTTAATTATATTGATGAGCTCTGTGGAGTCACGGAGATAGCTTCTCAGATTGGTGACATGTCTTCTCATAATGCGGTCAATGTAAGCTGCTAGATTTGCAGTCAAGGAATCAATACCTGAAATGATAGGTCTCCCAGGTGGATTCTCAAGATCCTTATGGATCTTCGGTAGGTGATAATAAAAGGCTAGTTTAGGGTTTTTAATACTGAGAAACTTAGTCTCATCCTTATTTAATATTCCTTCTCTGACCGCTTTATTAACCAATACATGGTAATCAAGAATAGCCTGGTTATAAATGGCCATATCCACAGTCTCATAATGGAGAGGGTTAGACAGGTTCCTAAGCGCCTCCTGTATGTAAGTCTTTTTATTTTGTAATACAATCCCACCTCCTTTGTCAGCGCATCTGATCACTAGGTCAGGGTTATTTCTTAATGAGAGTAAAGCTCTTCTCTCATCCATATTTAAATTGGTTTTTACTGAATTCCTATAGCCTGAGAGATTTTTGAAATCTTCCAAAACTAAATCACTGAACGTCTCTAGATGGTGACCCTTACTCCGTACAGGGTAAAAGTTGGATTTTGATTTTAAATCCGTATGATGAAAAATATCAGGGCTCTCTATATATATATTGGGATGGGTCTTATGTATCTCAAAATGTCTAGTTAAAGTGAGCTTTCTCACAAATTTCTGAAAGTCCAAATACAACTCGAAATCATTAGCACTGGTAGCAGGACAGAAAGACAAGCCTTTCCTCAGAATTTTAAGCTCCCCTTTGGATAGGGGGTAATCTGATAGATTGAATATACCTAAATTAATGTCTCGTGTAATAGATCTCTTCTCTCTTTTTTGTTTGACCCTAATTCCAGCCCTGGATCCTCTGTAGTGCTTTTTCTCTTTCCTATTCTTGGTGTCAGAAAATTGGTTATATGGCTCTGTGACTTTCTGGCCAGGGCTAAAAAAGGAACACATGTGTTGCCTTTTTGGGAATTATCAATGGTAATCGTACTGGTTTTGGGGCTAATGTTGGGAGAGGCCCTAGGAGATAGGATAGTCATCGGTTCATTATCATTAGGTATCTCAGGTAGGGGAATAAACTCCTCATGTGTCGATAATTCAAGGAGATCTATGAAATCCTTGTCAGGTTCATCTAAAGGGATCAATTTATTGAACTCTTTTTCCAAGGCTATGTCTCTGTCCTTGCGGATTCTTTCGATCTGAATCCTTAGAGCTTCGAGTTGTCTCTTAGTGCTTTCAAAATCTCTCACATTCCCATCACTCTTAGGAATGTCTATCTGTATCTTATTGGATGGTTCACTCGAAACCACTTCCTTAGGTGCCATATTTAGATTTCCCCCAGGGGGTTCAATAGAAGATCTTTTGGTTTGTAATCCCCCTACATCAGAATTAATGGGAGTTTGTCGGACAGGGGTCGTTCCAGAGTTCAAAGAACTAGGGCCCACCATCCCATTCCTAGAAGAGGATAGAGACCTTTTTCTGCTCTTATGGAACTTGCTATTAACAAAGTTTTTACTATTGAAACTATTAATTCTGAGCCTGCGGTTAACAGGTTCTCTGGACGGATCACGAGGGACAGGATCCTGAGATTTTGAGGGAATCATATCTTGCCTGTCCCTCTGTAATTTTTTCGACTTTCTGAAAATAGTATCTTGTTCCATTTGTGTAAGTTTAGTGTTGATATCGGAATTGGCTATTTTATATTCAGGGTGCAATTCAAAATGACTGAGTTCTTTATACAAATCCTTAATTTTGGCCGTAGCCTCATTAGCAATCACAGTCCTTTTCTTATATAAACATTGTAGCATATTCCTCATACAGTCATTAAGGATCCCCTCCCATTCCAGTGAAAAAACCGGATCAGAGGGGAAAGGAGAGTCATGTTTAATCCTTAAGCCCCTAGGGCACAACTTTTCTTCCATATAAATGGTCAGAAACCGGGCATCCAACCCAAAGCGGAGTTCTTCTTTCAAAAGATCCTCCAATTGTACAAACAGTCTTTTCATGCTCAATGTATCCTCCTCTGTATAGACATTAGGCAAATCCAAATCCCAGTCAGTATTAATTAGTTCACGGGTACCTACTGTTTGTAGGATTAGTTTTTCCCTAGAGGACAAACGGTTGTTGAAGTAATCCATTATGTAGTTTGACGACCCTCTGCAGCTATATCCACACCAAGGGAAAACTGGTCACGCCAGATCCAGAATCAGTCAGGGGAAAACACTGTGGAAAAGAAGCGCAATAGGGTCTTACCCCAGAAAAATGGGGGGGGAGTCAAGGAGGGTGGTCTTACTCACCTATAGGGGTTGTGAAAGTCACAACGCCTATAACAGCATCTTAAGAAATCCAAGTCACGGCAGCGGACCCAAAATTGGCAGATAACAGAGAGTGGTAGATAGGGATGTCAAACCGCGCCACTGACTCAGCCGATCCAGGAGATTATGGATTGATGTTGCTTTTATTCATTACACAGATCAAGTCAACGCGTTTCAGGAGTCACAGCTCCCTTCATCAGGACAGACTGGCAAGCAAAACAAATGACTGTATGAGGAATATGCTACAATGTTTATATAAGAAAAGGACTGTGATTGCTAATGAGGCTACGGCCAAAATTAAGGATTTGTATAAAGAACTCAGTCATTTTGAATTGCACCCTGAATATAAAATAGCCAATTCCGATATCAACACTAAACTTACACAAATGGAACAAGATACTATTTTCAGAAAGTCGAAAAAATTACAGAGGGACAGGCAAGATATGATTCCCTCAAAATCTCAGGATCCTGTCCCTCGTGATCCGTCCAGAGAACCTGTTAACCGCAGGCTCAGAATTAATAGTTTCAATAGTAAAAACTTTGTTAATAGCAAGTTCCATAAGAGCAGAAAAAGGTCTCTATCCTCTTCTAGGAATGGGATGGTGGGCCCTAGTTCTTGAACTCTGGAACGACCCCTGTCCGACAAACTCCCATTAATTCTGATGTAGGGGGATTACAAACCAAAAGATCTTCTATTGAACCCCCTGGGGGAAATCTAAATATGGCACCTAAGGAAGTGGTTTCGAGTGAACCATCCAATAAGATACAGATAGACATTCCTAAGAGTGATGGGAATGTGAGAGATTTTGAAAGCACTAAGAGACAACTCGAAGCTCTAAGGATTCAGATCGAAAGAATCCGCAAGGACAGAGACATAGCCTTGGAAAAAGAGTTCAATAAATTGATCCCTTTAGATGAACCTGACAAGGATTTCATAGATCTCCTTGAATTATCGACACATGAGGAGTTTATTCCCCTACCTGAGATACCTAATGATAATGAACCGATGACTATCCTATCTCCTAGGGCCTCTCCCAACATTAGCCCCAAAACCAGTACGATTACCATTGATAATTCCCAAAAAGGCAACACATGTGTTCCTTTTTTAGCCCTGGCCAGAAAGTCACAGAGCCATATAACCAATTTTCTGACACCAAGAATAGGAAAGAGAAAAAGCACTACAGAGGATCCAGGGCTGGAATTAGGGTCAAACAAAAAAGAGAGAAGAGATCTATTACACGAGACATTAATTTAGGTATATTCAATCTATCAGATTACCCCCTATCCAAAGGGGAGCTTAAAATTCTGAGGAAAGGCTTGTCTTTCTGTCCTGCTACCAGTGCTAATGACTTCGAGTTGTATTTGGACTTTCAGAAATTTGTGAGAAAGCTCACTTTAACTAGACATTTTGAGATACATAAGACCCATCCCAATATATATATAGAGAGCCCTGATATTTTTCATCATACGGATTTAAAATCAAAATCCAACTTTTACCCTGTACGGAGTAAGGGTCACCATCTAGAGACGTTCAGTGATTTAGTTTTGGAAGATTTCAAAAATCTCTCAGGCAATAGGAATTCAGTAAAAACCAATTTAAATATGGATGAGAGAAGAGCTTTACTCTCATTAAGAAATAACCCTGACCTAGTGATCAGATGCACTGACAAAGGAGGTGGGATTGTATTACAAAATAAAAAGACTTACATACAGGAGGCGCTTAGGAACCTGTCTAACCCTCTCCATTATGAGACTGTGGATATGGCCATTTATAACCAGGCTATTCTTGATTACCATGTATTGGTTAATAAAGCGGTCAGAGAAGGAATATTAAATAAGGATGAGACTAAGTTTCTCAGTATTAAAAACCCTAAACTAGCCTTTTATTATCACCTACCGAAGATCCATAAGGATCTTGAGAATCCACCTGGGAGACCTATCATTTCAGGTATTGATTCCTTGACTGCAAATCTAGCAGCTTACATTGACCGCATTATGAGAAGACATGTCACCAATCTGAGAAGCTATCTCCGTGACTCCACAGAGCTCATCAATATAATTAAGAGTATTGAGTGGAAAGACACGTTTGTTTTTGTAACCCTAGATATCTCAGCCCTGTATACCAACATCTCCCACCAACTAGGATTAGAGTGCTTTAAGCAATTCTTATTAGTGGATGAACGTCTGCCGGAAGGGCAAAAAAACTTCCTCCTCGAAGGAATGAGGTTTATACTGTTTAATAACTACTTCACTTTCCAAAATACACTATATCACCAATGCTGTGGCACTGCGATGGGGTCCAAAGTCGCACCTACGTACGCAAATCTGTTCATGGGTATGTTTGAGTCATTATACATTTTTGGGTCGGTACTATTCAAGCATGTGATTGTCTATAAAAGGTATATCGACGACCTGTTCCTGATCTGGGACAATTCACAAGATAATGTGAATGAATTCTTGGGACAAATATGCAATAACAATTGGGGTCTTATTTTCTCCCCTATTATAAATAAGGATAATATTGACTTCCTAGACCTGACCATCTCACACAATGAAGGAGTAATCCATACGAAAACTTTTTTCAAAAAAGTAGATAGCAATGGCTATATTCATTTTACTAGTAACCATTATAATAAATGGTTACAAAATATCCCAAAGAATCAGTTCCAAAGAATCCGAAAGAATTGTTCATTAGATAGGGACTTTGAGCTACAAGCCAATATCCTGAGAGAAAGGTTTTTGGAGAAAGACTATCCCGTCCCATTAATTAAGAAAGCATATCATGTCAACAAAAAACTAACACAGACAGATCTAGTAAGATCAAACAATCACAATATTAAGGACACGAGTGTGAATTTTTCGTCAAATTTTGTGATGACTTATAGTAATGATGGGGATATAATCAAGAGTATTATCCGTAAACACTGGGGTATTCTTCGGAACGACCCCTTTCTGAAGAAAGCTATCCCAGAGGTTCCTGGGATCACCTATCGGAGGGCCTCGACATTAAAAAATCAGTTAGCTCCTAGCCGACTCAGAGAGAAAAAACCCATGGAAGCCATGGATAATATTAAGGGATCCTTTAAATGTTTCTCTAAGAACTGTCTATGCTGCAGGTCAATTCAACATCAAAGGGTCAATTTTTGCTCAAAAACGGGGGGGGAAGTTTTTTCCATCAAATCACGTTTAAATTGTCAATCAGATTATGTCATATATTTGATTGAATGTGAATGCGATAGACAATATATTGGGAGAACAACACAGGCCCTGCATAATAGGTTAAACTCGCATAGACACAACATAAAAATAGGATTCATGTTACATGGTCTGTCGAGACACATTACTATGGATCACAATGGGGATTAAAAGATCAGAATCACTCCGATCGAACAGATAACCCCTTTCTCACATAATCGCATTGAGGCTCTAAAAAGGAAAGAGACCTATTGGATCTATAAACTTAACACACTTAAACCCTTTGGGCTCAATGAAGTAACGGATCTGTTTTATTAGATCGCTATTGTCCCCTAAAGTAGTCCCTTTGTTGTGTTTGTACCTGTGTTGTAATAGAAATGACCACAATATCCCCAATAATAATAATAATTATAATAATAAGATTGTTTATATGGACGCCGTCTAATGAGCAACGGATTTTCCCTGACTAGAGAACATTAGGGACTACTTTTCTTATGTTTTTAACGTAATCTTTGTAAACATTATGATTTTATGATGTGTTGTGATGATTTTAGTGTTTTTTATCTTAGAGAGGATTTTTATATCCTTTTAGGTGGTCACTCCAAATTATTTAATTTAATTGCTGTAATAATAATAATATCAGGTCATAGCCTTATGTTTTTAGAACTAATTTATACACATGTATATATCATATATATATATATATATATATATTTTTATAACTGTTAGAGACAAAACAATTGCAGTGTTCTAGTACACACTATACACCACACATAGCTCCATACAAACACATTCCTCGAGAGAGATCTCCTTGACATGCGCACTTGATTTGTTCCCACGGGTTTGAACTCTATTCACCCTCACGGCATAGTTCATTCTTATACTAGCTCCATATCCTTACTAAGCAGATGTCTGTACACATTCCTCGAGAGAGATTTTCTTGACATGCGCACTTGATTTGTTCCCACGGTTTTGAACTCTATTCACCCTCACGGCACATTTTTATACTAGCTCCATATCCTTACTAAACAGAGGTCTGTATTTTTTTCCCATGCCTTTAACTGGGTATAATTCTACTTTTTTACTGGTTCCCAGATTATCATTCCTAAATAAATGGTGGTATGATGTTGGTGATTTCCGACTAAAACAACATTAAATGTTTTTTCCCATAGAATGATCCGCACTAGCCTGTCGGTCGGGGAAATTAACAATTATATGGACATTCATCTATTTTCTTCCCTATACTGATATATAGGGAACTATAGCGCCTTGTGTTTGCACAATTCCCCTCCACAAAGCTCAGGGTCCACTTAGTTTTTGGTTCTAAGACCATGACACCGTCTCTTAAGGATTAAATTTTTGATCCTTTTTCTTTTTCCTTTTCTTCCTTTTTAATACCATGTATTTTTTAATACCATGTATATTTTTTTACTCACTGGATAATTGATCCTTTTAAACACGCTTTCATTCAATAGGTTTCTATTTAGTACACTTTGTAATAAATCCATGTTTTGAACACATCCCGACGATCACTTCCAGGATGGCGCTGGCTGAATTTACGATCACAACCCAGCCGCTTTGATCAATTGACAGTTTCCTAAAGACGTTCTAGGCAATGTGGTGATTGTCTAGTTGCACATTTGCATGGGTTCCCTACAATCATTTTGACACTATATATATATAAAAGAGAGGGACACATATAGATTTTGCACAAACACATGTTTTTATTTTCTTTTTAATCCATTTTTAATTTATACTTCTTAGTCGTCAGGACAGATATAATAATGGTGAATTGATTTACTATAAGAAAGGCTGAATGTAATAGATGATGACACACATTTTTTTCTATGTATGGATTCCCGCCGATTTTTTTAGAAGTGGGTGGATCTTGACGTCATCAGTAAGGTATATACTGCTGGAAGGATTCCTTGTACAGCAGATTTGTTTTGCTTGCCAGTCTGTCCTGATGAAGGGAGCTGTGACTCCTGAAACGCGTTGACTTGATCTGTGTAATGAATAAAAGCAACATCAGTCCAAAAAAAAAAAAAAAAAAAAAAAAAAAAAAAAAAGGCAGATTTGTTTTGCTTGCCAGTCTGTCCTGATGAAGGGAGCTGTGACTCCTGAAACGCGTTGACTTGATCTGTGTAATGAATAAAAGCAACATCAATCCATAATCTCCTGGATCGGCTGAGTCAGTGGCGCGGTTTGACATCCCTATCTACCACTCTCTGTTATCTGCCAATTTTGGGTCCGCTGCCGTGACTTGGATTTCTTAAGATGCTGTTATAGGCGTTGTGACTTTCACAACCCCTATAGGTGAGTAAGACCACCCTCCTTGACTCCCCCCCCCATTTTTCTGGGGTAAGACCCTATTGCGCTTCTTTTCCACAGTGTTTTCCCCTGTCTTAATACTTTAGGGGACTTTACTTTACTTTTATGGCTTATGATTAAGGACTTATCTATATTCCAACTGTTTGGAATATAGAAAATTTATATTTTTGCTATCCTGGAATTGGTGCTGAGTCCCATCCTGTCTCTTTGCTATTGCCTCTACGGACCTGCCTGTCCGGTGGACATCCTGCATCCCACCTGAACTGAGCGGATACATATACGGGTGAGCTGAGTAATTTTTTTTTTTTTTCTTCGCTCCCCAGATTGGCCCATATGGCATTTGTCAGATTAGTGATCTGGCCAGTGCTGATATCACAGTAAGATACTAGGCATAGGAAGATCATCCTGACATATCCTTTTACAACTAAGTAAAGCCAATATAGTGGAACAACATCCCACATTCTTCTTTTATTTACATTCACATAAAAAAGTCTGCCATCCTTGTCCTCTTCTTTTAGTAATGTCTTCCATCCTGGTCGCCTTTTTGTAGTAATGTCCCAATCCTGGTATCCTTATTTTAGTAATATCTACATCCTGGTCCCTTTTTGTAGTAATGTCCCCCATCCTAGTCCCCTTCTTGTAGTAATTAGTGATGAGCAAACCTGAATAGTAAAGTTTGGAGTTTGTATTAAACATGGACTTTACAAAACAACAGTGTTCAAGTTTCGAAGTTTGGGCATTATACGTATGCTAACCACTATCTCGAATATCGCTGTGCTCTGGTACATTTTGTGGTCAGTCCAGTGTGATCAACTTGCAGTGTTTGAAAGGCTCACCCTGGGAGTAAGAAGAGGTTATCCTGAAAATAACCTTTAGAGTGGTTCATAACTGGACATGGTTGTGGGTTATGCATAATAGACACTGATGTGATGTGCATTTTGCACTTTAGTTAGTACTGTGGATTACATCCTGAAATTTATTATTACTCCACTCCTGAGGAATCGTGGTTGTTATGTCCCCTAATTGACTGGATTAACTGTAGAAAAGCATAAAACAGGAAAACACCAATGATAACTTTCTTTTCAAACCATAATTACTGATCCGCCAGACGAGTACTACTCTAAGTATTAATTAGGTGATGATGGCCACCAGAAAACACTGATTACATAACAGTGTAAATGACTCCTCTATAATTATTAGCCATCATTGTAGGAGAAGGTAGAGATGAGCAGCACAGTGGCATTTTTTACAGCAAGGTTAATTACATATTTCTTAGTAGTGTTTGGTTTTTCTCCTTTCTCACTGCTCTTTAAAGTGGAGGCTTCATCTATGGTCATAATTAAAATATATTAAGTGGTCTGAATAGCAGCATCTTTTCATCCATTAGTAGAGATCTTTAGATATTTATAAGGAATGTGGAATTTTTGCACTTGCTATTTTTAATATCTTTTTTTTATTTCAACAAAACCCTTTGCACTGAACATTACATTTACATAAAACTCTACGACAATATACTGAACCTTTTCTGCTAGTAAAAAAAGATCTAAATGTAATCTGTTAGCAGGTTTTTGCTATGTAATCTCAGGACAGCATGTTATAGGGGTTAAAAAGCAAACAAAAAATCAACTATGCATCTCTTGTCAGGTTTTTCTTTTTTGTCTCCCAATCAACCCCATACAGTAAAATTGTTTACAATTAGCCTCATACAGTAATTATTGTCCCCATCCTGTAATAATCTCCTCAATCCTGTAATAATGTTACCAATCCTGTAATAATGCCCCATACAGTTGTAATTTCATCTGTTATGTAATAATGTCTCTCAGCCTGTAATAAAGTCCCCTATTCTGTAATATTTATCCCCATCATGTAATCATTTTTCCTATCCTATAATAATATCCCCTTTCCTGTAATAATGGCCCTCAGTCCGTAATATTGTTTCCTATCTTGTAATAATGTTTCCCATCTTAGTCCACATACTGTAATAATGTACTCCATCCTGGTCTACATCCTGTAATAATGTTCTCTTTCTTTCTTGTAATATCCCAATCCTGGTATCCTTCTTGTAGTAATGTTGCTTTCTAGTAATAATGTCCACATCTTTGTCCCCTTCTTGTTGTAATTTCTCCAGCCTGGTCCTCTTCTTGTAGTGATGTCCTACATCCTGGTTCCTTTACTGTAGTAATATCCCCATCTTGGTTCCCTTCTTGTTGTAAAGTCCCGTATCCTTGTCCCTCCTTGAAGTAATGTCCCCATCCTGGTCACCATCTTGTAATAATGTACCTATTTTTGTCCCCTTCTTGTAGTAATGTCCCCATCCTGGTCCTCTTCTTGTTGTATTGTCTCTCATCCTGGTCCTGGTCCTCTTCTTATAATGAAGTCCCCATCTTGGTCCCCTTCTTGTAATTTTCCAATCCTGGTCCACTTTTTATAGTAATATTGTCCATTCTTTTAATCTTCTTGTAGTAATGTCCCCATTCTGGTCCCTTTTTGTAAAAATGTCCCCATCTTGGTCCCCTTATTATACTAATATGTCCCATCCTTATCATCTTCTTGTAGTAATTTCCCTTTTTCTTGTCTCCTTCTTGTAGCAATGGCCCATCATGTAATAATGTCCCCCACTCTGCTGTTCTATACATCCTCATAAAACAGTGACTCCCATTCTTGTTTTCGTCGTGTAGTAATGTCTTCCATCCTTGTCCTCTTCTTGTGGTAATGTCCCCATCCAGGTCCCTTTCTTCTAGTAATGCCCACATCCTTGTCTACTTCTTGTAGTAATGTCCCCATACTGGTCTCCTTTTAGTAGTAATGTCTCCCATCCTTGTTCCTTATTGTGTTAATGTCAGCTTCATGGTCTCCTTCTTGCAATAATTTTCCCTTCTTCTACTAATTTCACAATTTTTGTCATCTTCATGTTGTAAAGTTCTCCATCCTGGTCCCCTTTTTGTAGTAATGCCCCATCTTGGTCCCTTTTTCATAGTAATGTCCATATCCTGTTCCCTTTTTGTAGTAATATCCTCTATTCTTGTCCCCTTCTAGATGTAATGTTCCCATCTTGGACCCCTTCTTATAGTGATGTCAACCATTCTTGTCTTCTTGTCGTAATGTCCCCATCTTGATCCCATTCTTGTAGTTATGTTTCCATCGTGTAACAACATCCCACATTCTTCTCTTATTTACATTCACATAAAAAGTCTGTCATCCTTGTCCTCTTCTTTTAGTAATGTCTTCCATTCTGGTCGCCTTTTTGTAGTAATGTCCCAATCCTGGTATCCTTATTTTAGTAATATCTACATCCTGGTCCCATTTTTGTAGTAATGTCCCCATCCTGGTCCCATCTTGTATCAGTGTCCCCATCCTGGTCCCTTTTTGTAGTAATGTCCCCCATCCTAGTCCCCTTCTTGTAGTAATTAGTGATGAGCAAACCTGAATAGTAAAGTTTGGAGTTTGTATTAAACATAGACTTTACAAAACAACAGTGTTCAAGTTTCGAAGTTTGGGCGTTATACGTATGCTAACCACTCTCTCGAATATCGCTGTGCTCTGGTACATTTTGTGGTCAGTCCAGTGTGATCAACTTGCACTGTTTGAAAGGCTCACCCTGGGAGTAAGAAGAGGTTATCCTGAAAATAACCTTTAGAGTGGTTCATAACTGGACATGGTTGTGGGTTATGCATATTAGACACTGGCACTTTTAACATTTGGCACTTTAGATAATGATGTGCATTTTGCACTTTAGTTAGTACTGTGGATTACATCCTGAAATTTTTTATTACTCCACTCCTGAGGAACCTCTCCCTGAAAGGGGAAACGCGTCGGGTTGTCCTTTACCATCTGTTACATAGAGTGGATTATTTGTGCCTTTGGTTCATGCATTTACATGCATTTACTCCCTAGGTTTTTAGCCCTAGTGGAGCTTTTTCTGGTACTATATCTTTGTTATTAATCTGATATGTAATGTGCATTATTTTTTATCTTTGAGTGTGTCTTTGGTATTATTATATTTTCTTTATGTCCCTTATTCCATCTGTATTGGGCTTGTTAGGTCCTAGAGGGACAGATGTCAATGATTAGGGCCCCATAAGTGCAGGATTAGGGTGCAAACCTCTGCAGCAAGGTAGGAGGGAGAGTAGTGACGATCAGGGCTAGCGCCCCTTTAACATTATTATTTAGTATCACACTTTGGCAGTTGGTTGTTGCTATAAATTGTGTGTTGAGAGTTCTCAATTTTAGTGCTTGTAATAAGCAGTTGAAAGCTTGGATGGGTGAGATTCATGTACCCAAGTATAATGGAAATCAATGGGGAACTCAAGAATTTAACAGATGATTTCCTAGAAAAATGCTTGTGTTCCCCATTGAATTCCATTATACTCGGGTACTCGAGTCGCACCTATCCAAACATCCAACTGCTCATTATGAACACTGAGCATCCAAGCATACATAGTAGTGTTCATCAACACTATTTACTTTGAATCAAATTTTGGGGAAACATTTGCCGTGGGAAAGGCCTCTTCATGGTGTTGCCCAAGTGGTCTTTTGATTGAGACCAAAGACAGTAATTGACAAATGGAGGCTGGAATGGAGGTCTCTCCTTTTCAGCAAAGAATCCAAATTTTGTCTCGGATATAATGATAGCCAGATATTTGACTGGAGACCAAGTCGGTAATGTCTAGTGTTGAGTGAGCACTACCATGCTGGTGTGCTTGTTACTCGCGAGCAGTTGGATGTTTGGATGGGTGCTACTCGAGTACCTGAGTATAATGAAATTCATTGAGGAACTCCTGCTTTTTTTCAAAAGATTTCCTGGAAAAATGCATGCGTTCCCCATTGACTTCCATTGTACTCGAGTACTCAAGTCAAGTCTATCCGAGCATCAAAATACTCATTATGAGTACTGAGCACCCAAGCATGGTAGTGCTCACTCATCACTAATAATCACATGAAGAGACTTCCATGGCGGAACATCACACTAGCACTGCTATATGTGCAACAGCAAAAGGAGCTGCCAGCAATGAATCGGGATGCATTTTTTTTCCATCTGCATTCAGATGTCAGAACATTCCCCAGATAACCATTAATAATCTTATTAAAAGCATTCCACATTCTGTAATTGTGGGTAGTTTTGGGTGTGTTAATAAATCAAGAGGTTTTGAAGATTTTAGTTCCATTTTTTCATCATTTGCATATTATTAAGATGTCTATTTGTTAAGGTGAACTCTTACAAAGGTTCACAAGTTGCCTGCTGCATGACCTCATTAATGAGGATCAAGTGCATGCACGAAAGAATGACACCAGACACACAGTCGGATGTCAATCTTTCCTCGATCAGAGAATGGCCTCAAGACCTTTATTTCAACTGAACCATGCCCTTATATAAACTAAGAAAAAGAGCATAGTCAGCTCTACAGTGGGCATGCCCAGATGTTTTCATTGGTCAGTCGGTTGAAAAATGTGTTAGTCCATGGGCTGATTGGTGGGTGTCATTGTAGGCGGGTCTATGATGTCATCGGGGCGGATCTGCAGTGATGCTAATGGGTGGGTCTTCTGTTCAAATGGAAATTGTACTGCAAAATGCAATTAGTTTGGACTACTAGTGCAAATAAAGACAACCTCCTGGTGTACAGTATGTAAAATCTAATAAAAAAAAAAAAGATTAATTGTAGAATAGTGCAGAGGTAATCATGAATTAATCAATGTGACATAGCCAAGGTGTAGCATATTTTATTTGTACACTATTTGCCTTTTTGTTTGCTTCTTTTTGTTTGAGATCTCCAAGCAAATGTAGATGCTTCTGCTATAGGAATACATATTTCTACAACATTTCAAACGGATTTCTATGCTAGCTAATGATAACCAAAAAAGAAAAAAAATAGAAGTATAAGTATTTCATCCATTTCAAATATCTCCTTCACAACATTTCCATTTGGTTTTGATTTTCTCCTTTAATAGTTATTAAATAGGTGGATCAGGAAAATACCGTATCAAATTACGGCAAATACAAAGCAATAGATATTTTTGTAAAAACTATTTAGTCAGCAATAGATGAGATTATTTTTCCATAATGCAAAAAAATAAAGTGTCAGCAAAGACATTCATCATGAAATGGACATCTGAGGCCAATCATATGACATAAACTAATAACGATAACAGCCTGTGTAGTGATGGAAATAATGGATAACACTAGTAGCCTCTTTATTTCCTTTTGAGGTGGGAGATTAGGATATAAACTAATACAAAATACCAAAAAATATACAAAATAAAGTGTTTACTCACTTATAAAATAGTAGAAACTCATGTTTATCTTTAACATAATTTTACTCTTTCATGTTACTTTCTGTATTACAGTAAATATGTTTACATCAAAGCAACTGGACATGGGCAGATCTTTTGAAATTTAAACTTGATGACTTTGTTAAAAATTCAGTTTGCAGGCAATAAATTTGCGTAAATCTCAATACTGGAAAGTTTGTAAATGATTGGAAAACACATGTGGGGAAAAGAGAGAGAGCAAACCCTGTTGACTCAAGTGAGAGAGAAAAAACCCAGCTGACCATAAGAATTTTTACTCTACACCAGAGAGAGGACCCCACTGACCATATAAGTTTATACTCTACAGGAGAGTGGACCCCATTGACCATAAAAATGCATACTCTTCAGGAAGGAGAGGACCCCACTGACCATAAGTGTTTTCACTCTACAGTAGAGATAGAGAGGACCCTGCTGCCCATAAGAGCTTATAATCTACAGGAGAGAGAGGACCCCACTCACCATAAAAGTTTATACTCTACACGAGAGTGGACCCCATTGACCATAAAAGTTTATACTCTTCAGGAAGGAGAGGACCCCACTGACCATAAGAGTTTTCGCTCAACAGTAGAGATAGAGAGCACCCTGCTGCCCATAAGAGTTTTCACTTTACAGTAGAGATATAGAGGACCCTGCTGACCATAAGAGGTTTCACTTTACAGTAGAGATAGAGAGAACCCTGCTGACCATAAGAGCTTACAGTCTACAGTAGAGAGAGACTTACCCAGTGACTATGGAGAAGAAAAATGACTGTGCCATGAAAAGTGTGCTCCACTGGGAACCACTGATTTTGATGAACTAGGGACTGACCACCTGTACAAGATATAATGACCAACTAGATATCATAGCTGAAGGGCATAATAAGGAGGAACGCAGCAATGCAAAAAATGATCTGTAACTTGCCACACACCCCAGAGTGTTTTAGAGTTTTTTTTCTGATGAATGTATATGCTATGGATATTTTAATATTGAAGAAATAAAATGCAAGATATTTCTTATTCCTGGTCGACTTCCTTCCCTCGCTGGATCATTTATGGGGTTTTTTTCTTTGCTTCATGGTTTCCAAGTGAGATCCGTGCCAGGACTGGAAGCAAGAATGTAAAGGAGGAGGTACAAAAGTGAGCTGACACGACTTTGTGTTTTTTTGAATGCAAAATATTGTTAACCTACTCTCTGATGCTTCAACAATTTGGGGAATGGTGCAGGACAAGTTGTTTTTTTTTGCAAAATGTAAAACAAATCTCAAAATGCTAAACGTTGCATGAAACTGGGAGATTGGACTCAAACTTAATCCTTGACAGGTAAATCCTCTCACCGCTATTTTCCTCATATGATCACTGGGGATCCTAGCCCCCACCCTTGGAAGCCCCAAGAATCCCCATAAAAGGGTTGTGTAGGAACCTGTTTGTAGCAACGATCTTGCTTGTGCACCACTATCTTCAGCTATCTCCTGAAGTCCCATGGGCAATGAATGAAGAAGTTCTCATGTGGGGCCATCACTATGTTAAAATGGGGTAATCTAGAGTGTTGTTCTCATGATGGTTGGAGGTCTCAGCCAGTGTTCTTTCTAAGCCAAGCATTCTGGAAATGAAACAGTAAAGAAGACACTAATTAGGTTTACAAGCCCCAAGCAAATATAACTGTCTGTACAAAAGGGTATTTCTTTTTCGCTCCTAATTGGGAGACCCAGACAGTGGGTGTATAGCTACTGCCCTCTGGAGGCCGCACAAAGAACTACACTTAAAAGTGTAAGGCCCCTCCCCTTCTGGCTATACACCCTCCCGTAGGAGTACAGATTCCTCAGTTTTAGCTTTGTGCGCAAGGAGGTCAGACATGCACGCATAGCTCCATTGTTTTTAGTCAGCAGCAGCTGCTGACTATGTCGGATGGAAGAAAAGAGGACACATATAGTGTCCCCAGCATGCTCCCTTCTCACCCCACTGTATGTCGGAGGTGTTTGTAAGGTTGAGGTACCCATTGCGGGTACGGCGGCAGGAGCCCACATGCTGATTCCTTCCCCATCCCTTTTTACAGGGCTCTGGGTGAAGTGGGATTTACCGGTCTCCAGGCACTGAGACCGTGCTCCATCTACAGCCCCTGGAGAAGATGCTGGATGGAGCGGAGTACATCAGGGACATGGCCCTGCTTCCTCAAGGTACTCTGTGTCCCCGTGCATTTGGCGCTCACACCGCAGCTTGCTGGGTGTTGTAGTGCGCCGGGGGACATCAGCGCTACGGCGCTTGTGCCAGGCCTCATTCAGCTTCGCTGAAGCAGGCACACTTCTAGGAATAGGTCGCGCCGGCCGCTGGGACTGCGGCGCGGCTGGCACTTGTGGTGCGCCGGGGACTTCAGCGCGGCCCGCGCTTTTACGGCGGCCGCGCTGATAACTCGAGTCCCCGGCTTTTGCGGCCTGCTTCCGTTCGTTCCCGCCCCCGGACCTGCCAGTCAGGAGAGGGGCGGGACGCTGGCCACGTCTAGGAACGGTCATGCCGGCCGCTGGGACTGCGGCGCGGCTGACACTTGTGGTGCGCCGGGGACTTCAGCGCGGCCCGCGCTTTTACGGCGGCCGCGCTGATAACTCGAGTCCCCGGCTTTTGCGGCCTGCTTCCGTTCGTTCCCGCCCCCAGACCTGCCAGTCAGGAGAGGGGCGGGACGCTGGCCAGTGCATCAGCGCTGAGGGCTGGAGTCGTTTTTACATACTCCAGCCCTCACAATCGGCACAGAGGGGACACTGTTTCCCGCACTTTTGTTTGGGAACTCCCACGGACCGCCCCTCTCCACAGACGCCGGCAGCCATTCCTGCTGACACGCTGAGCTGCAGAGGGGAGCCGGGGAGACCCAGACAAGGAATCTGCAGCCTCTTACCCGCTATTCAGCGGGCGGTAAGCAGCCCTCAGGGCTCACCCCCTCTTGTGCCAGTATTATTCTTAGTATTTTGTTTCTACAAATACTTTGTATTGCATAGCGCTGGTCGCCCTTTGGCTATAGACTCTCTCACATTGCGGAGAGCCAGCAACATGTCGTCCGTAAAACGCAAGGGTGCCAAGGCACAGACATTATATGCCTCCTGCACCGCTTGTGGGACTTTTCTACCGGCAGGCTCCACGGACCCCCATTGTGTGCAGTGCTCGGCCCCTGCGGCGCTTGCACAGTCGGGACCTCTGCTGGACGTGACCCAGGGTGTACCACCTGTGAATGCTGTCCAGGTGACAGGAACTGAGTTTGCAGCTTTTGCTGACAGAATGTCTCTCACTATGTCACAAATTCTTGACACATTGCGAGCTAGGCCTGTACTTCAGGCCACGGACACTGTGCAATCATTGCCCCCTGGTCCCCCTCAGCTCCAAGCTCCGGGACGGGCATATACACCTCAGGGTGAAGACTCTGACTCGGACGAGGGCCCCGGGCAGCCTAAGCGGGCTCGCTATGACGGGCCTTCACATTCATCTCAATGGTCAGGATCCCAGCGAGATGAATCTATGGGTGATGAGGCGGACGTAACTGATCAGGATTCTGATCCTGGGACCGCTCTCAATCTAGATACACCAGATGGTGACGCCATAGTTAATGATCTTATATTTAACATCAATAAGATGTTAAATATTTCCCCACCAGCTCCTCTTGTGGAGGAGTCAGCTTCGCAGCACGAGAGAATCCATTTCAGATACCCTAAGCGTACTTTAAGCACTTTTCTGGACCACGCTGACTTTAGAGACGCAATCCAGAAACCCCACGCTTATCCTGAAAGGCGTTTTCCTAAACGGCTTAAAGATACACGCTATCCTTTTCCCCCTGAGGTGGTCAAGGGTTGGACCCAGTGTCCAAAAGTGGATCCTCCAATTTCCAGGCTTGCAGCTAGATCCTTGGTTGCAGTTGAAGATGGAGCGGCACTTAAAGATGCCACTGACAGGCAGATGGAGCTCTGGCTGAAATCCATCTATGAAGCGATTGGAGCGTCATTAGCGCCTTCTTTTGCGGCCGTATGGGCACTCCAAGCTATCTCAGCCGGGCTTGCGCGAGTTGACTCCGTCACACGTGCATGTGCCCCGCAGGTAGCACCATTGACCTCGCAAATGGCGGCATTCGCGTCGTACGCGATTAATGCTGTTCTTGACGCTACAAGCCGCACGGCAGTGGCGTCAGCCAACTCCGTTGTTTTGCGTAGGGCCCTGTGGTTGAGACATTGGAAAGCAGATTCTCATTCCAAGAAGTGCTTAACCAATTTGCCTTTTTCTCGTGACCGATTGTTTGGAGAGCGTTTGGATGAAATCATCAAACACTCCAAGGGTAAGGACTCATCCTTACCGCAACACAGACAAAACAGACCCCAACAGAGGAAGGGTCAGTCTGGTTATCGGTCCTTTCGAGGACCGGGCAGGTCCCAATTCGCCTCGTCAAAAAAGACTCAAAAAGACCAGAGACGCTCAGATTCTTGGAGGTCTCAGTCACGCCCAAAAAGGACAGCCGGAGGAACCGTTGCCAAGACGGCGTCCTCCTGACTTGCGGTCTCCGATTCCCACACCCGCGGTCGGTGGGAGGCTTTCCCACTTTGGCTGTCACACGTCAAAGACCGTTGGGTGAGGGATATTCTGTCTCACGGGTACAGGATAGAGTTCAGTTCTCGTCCGCCAACTCGTTTCTTCAGAACTTCTCCACCACCAGACCGAGCCGATGCTCTGTTGCAGGCGGTGGCCGCTCTAAAGGCGGAAGGAGTGGTGACCTCCGTCCCGCTTCAGGAACAAGGTCACGGTTTTTACTCCAATCTGTTTGTGGTCCCAAAAAAGGACGGATCGTATCGGCCCGTCCTGGATCTAAAGTTGCTCAACAGACACGTAAAAGTCAGGAGGTTCCGGATGGAATCCCTACGCTCCGTCATAGCCTCAATGTCTCAAGGAGATTTTCTAGCATCAATAGATATCAAGGATGCGTATCTCCACGTGCCGATCGCACCAGAGCATCAGCGTTTCCTACGCTTCGTCATACACGACGAACACCTACAGTTCGTAGCGTTACCTTTCGGTCTGGCAACAGCCCCCCGGGTCTTCACCAAGGTCATGGCAGCAGTAGTAGCTGTTCTGCACTCGCAGGGTCACTCGGTCATCCCGTATCTAGACGACCTGCTTATAAAGGCACCCTCTCAAGAGGCATGCCAACACAGTCTGAAGGTGGCACTAGACACTCTCCAGAGTTTCGGGTGGATTATCAACTTTCCAAAGTCTCATCTAACCCCGACCCAATCTCTGACTTATCTTGGCATGGAGTTTCATACTCTATCAGCGATAGTGAAGCTTCCACTGGACAAGCAGTGCTCGCTTCGGACTGGAGTGCAATCTCTCCTTCAGAGCCAGTCGCACTCACTGAGGCGCCTCATGCATTTCCTAGGAAAGATGGTAGCAGCAATGGAGGCAGTCCCGTTCGCGCAGTTTCATCTGCGCCCTCTACAATGGGACATTCTACGCCAATGGGACGGGAAATCGACGTCCCTCGACAGGACTGTCTCCCTCTCTCAGACTGCCAAGGACTCTCTCCGTTGGTGGCTTCTCCCCACCTCATTGTCACAGGGAAAGTCGTTCCTTCCCCCGTCCTGGGCAGTGGTCACGACGGATGCGAGCCTATCAGGGTGGGGAGCGGTGTATCTCCACCACAGGGCTCAGGGGATGTGGACTCTGGAAGAGTCCACCCTGCAGATCAATGTTCTGGAAATCAGAGCAATCTATCTTGCCCTGCGAGCCTTCCAACAATGGCTGGAAGGCAAGCAGATTCGGATTCAGTCGGACAATTCTACGGCGGTGGCGTACATCAACCACCAAGGGGGAACACGCAGTCGCCAAGCTTTTCAAGAAGTCCAACGGATTTTGACGTGGGTGGAAAGCAGAGCGTCCACCATATCCGCAGTTCACATCCCAGGCGTGGAAAACTGGGAAGCAGACTTTCTCAGTCGCCAGGGCATGGACGCAGGAGAATGGTCCCTTCACCCGGACGTGTTTCAGCAGATCTGTTGCCGCTGGGGGACGCCGGACGTCGATCTGATGGCGTCACGGCACAACAACAAGGTCCCAGTTTTCATGGCACGGTCTCACGATCACCGAGCACTGGCGGCAGACGCCTTGGTTCAGGATTGGTCGCAATTCCGACTCCCCTATGTGTTCCCACCTCTAGCATTGTTACCCAGAGTTCTCCGGAAAATCAGGTCCGACTGCCATCGAGCCATACTCGTCGCTCCAGATTGGCCAAGAAGGTCGTGGTACCCGGATCTGTGGCATCTCACGGTAGGCCAACCGTGGACACTACCAGACCGTCCAGATTTGCTGTCTCAAGGGCCGTTTTTCCATCTGAATTCTGCGGCCCTGAACCTGACTGTGTGGCCATTGAGTCCTGGATCCTAGCGGCCTCAGGTTTATCTCAGGAGGTTGTTGCCACAATGAGACAGGCTAGAAAACCATCCTCAGCTAAGATCTATCACAGAACGTGGAAGATATTCTTAGCGTGGTGCTTGGCTCAAGGGTTTTCTCCCTGGCCATTTGCATTGCCAATTTTTCTTTCCTTCCTGCAGTCTGGGTTGGAAAAAGGTTTGTCGCTTAGCTCTCTTAAGGGTCAAGTCTCCGCGCTATCCGTATTCTTTCAGAAGCGCTTGGCACAGCTTTCTAAAGTACGCACGTTTCTCCAAGGAGTTTGTCATATCGTTCCTCCTTACAGACGGCCATTGGAACCCTGGGATCTGAACAAGGTTCTCATTGCTCTCCAGAAGCCGCCTTTCGAGCCTTTGAAAGAGGTTCCCCTTTCTCGGCTTTCACAAAAGGTAGTTTTTCTTGTGGCGGTCACGTCTCTTCGAAGAGTGTCCGAGCTAGCGGCGTTATCTTGCAAATCTCCCTTCCTGGTGTTTCACCAAGACAAGGTAGTACTGCGTCCAATTCCAGAGTTTTCTCCCAAGGTGGTTTCTTCCTTTCATCTCAATCAGGATATCACTTTACCATCTTTGTGTCCGCATCCAGTTCACCAATTTGAAAAGGGTTTACATCTGTTGGACCTGGTGAGAGCACTCAGGATTTACATTTCTCGCACGGCGGCTCTACGCCATTCGGATGCGCTCTTTGTCCTAGTCGCTGGTCAGCATAAGGGATCGCAAGCTTCCAAATCCACCCTGGCGCGGTGGATCAAGGAACCAATTCTTCACACATACCGTTCTGCTGGGCTTCCGATTCCATCTGGACTGAAGGCCCATTCTACCAGAGCCGTGGGTGCGTCCTGGGCATTACGGCATCAGGCTACGGCTCAGCAAGTGTGCCAGGCGGCTACCTGGTCGAGTCTGCACACGTTTACCAAACACTATCAAGTGCATACCTACGCTTCGGCAGATGCCAGCCTAGGTAGACAGGTCCTTCAGGCGGCGGTGGCCCACCTGTAGGAGGAGGCTGTCTGACAGCCCGTTCATGTGGTATCTTTTTACCCACCCAGGGACTGCTTTTGGACGTCCCACTGTCTGGGTCTCCCAATTAGGAGCGAAAAAGAAGAAGGGAATTTTGTTTACTTACCGTAAATTCCTTTTCTTCTAGCTCCAATTGGGAGACCCAGCACCCGCCCTATTTGTTCTTAGGGTTTCGTTTTTTCGGGTGCACATGTTGTTCATGTTGTTTCTTAAGTTCTCCGATCGTGTTATCGGATTGAATTTGTTTTTGAAACTGTTATTGGCTTTCCTAATTCTTGCTTTGGTACTAAAACTGAGGAATCTGTACTCCTACGGGAGGGTGTATAGCCAGAAGGGGAGGGGCCTTACACTTTTAAGTGTAGTTCTTTGTGCGGCCTCCAGAGGGCAGTAGCTATACACCCACTGTCTGGGTCTCCCAATTGGAGCTAGAAGAAAAGGAATTTACGGTAAGTAAACAAAATTCCCTTCTTTTTTAGCTTTATAATTTCCAGAGCACACAGCTTGGACAAGTTGGTGGTGTCCTCAGTTGTCATCAGGTCCCAGCTTTGGATAAGTGATAACTCGCATTCTTGAAAAAGCTTTTTGCCAACATCAACATTTTTTAAATCAAAACTCAGGTGTGGGGGTTTTTTCTCACCATTATAGTGGTGTTTTAAATATAGGTCCCCTGTCCCTGTTCTTACATTTACCTTCTGGCAGCTTCATCCTCTTTCTGCACCGCTCTGGTCCTGCTGCACCATATTGTGCCTTTAACTTCTGCTAGAAGTCAGAAGTTACAACATAAGCACTCAATGCAAGTGTATGAGAGCCAGAACAAGTCCAGAATGAGGCTCTCATAGAGATGTATTGAGTTGTGACCTCCAACAATGAAGTTGGCAGCAGGTCAAAGATAGTCGGAGACCAACAGGAGCAACACTGGAAGCAGCTGAAAACTTTGGCAGATGAGTATAAGACAAGAGGCAGAGGATTTACATTTAAAGGGCTATTCCCATCTCCAAGATCCTATCCCAATATGCAGTTGGACTGAAGAAAAAAAGCAGTTGCGATCAAATGTCCACAAATATATATCTTTAATTAATTAGAAAAAGGAGTACAGTACAAGAGACACTATAAAAACAGTGGTGAAATCAGGCTGTAAGCTGCCATATAATTGTAAACATTACACTCAAAAGGTATCCAAGAAATAGCACAATTGTCAAGTAACCAGA
Source organism: Anomaloglossus baeobatrachus (assembly GCF_048569485.1). Classification (NCBI taxonomy): domain Eukaryota; kingdom Metazoa; phylum Chordata; class Amphibia; order Anura; family Aromobatidae; genus Anomaloglossus; species Anomaloglossus baeobatrachus. The sequence continues at coordinate 95,959,186 of NC_134361.1, read as the reverse complement.
CCAAAGTTCTCTTAATAAGTAGCTCACGAAAAAAAAAAAAGGGGGAGGAAAAAATATATGCGTCTCTCACTAGATTAACACCGGACAGTGACCACGTTATCCTAAAATTCATATATATATATATAACCAATATGTTATGATGTTGACAATAGGATGTACATATACACCAATTAGCCACAAAAAATACTTGCAAGGAATAAAAAAGAGCTCAAAGGAGCCCCAAACCAAGGATAATTAGTCACCTGGGTATTTGTAGAGAGAGTAAGCAAGTAAGGTAGGAACACAGCTGGCAGCCCGACGGCCGTTTTGGAGATCTTCGTCAGATAAGTCTAGTAATAATAATAATAATAATAATATTAGCAAATATACCAATTGGCAATTGGAAATGTAGTATACAGTCATATGGAAAAGTTTGGGCACCCCTATTAATGTTAACCTTTTTTCTTTATAACAATTTGGGTTTTTGCAACAGCTATTTCAGTTTCATATATCTAATAACTGATGGACTGAGTAATATTTCTGGATTGAAATGAGGTTTACTGTACTAACAGAAAATGTGCAATCCGCATTTAAACAAAAGTTGACTGGTGCAAAAGTATGGGCACCTCAACATAAAAGTGACATTAATATTTTGTAGATCCTCCTTTTGCAAAAATAACAGCCTTTAGTCGCTTACTGTAACTTTTAATGAGTTCCTGGATCCTGGATGAAGGTATATTTGACCATTCCTGTTTACAAAACAATTCCAGTTCAGTTAAGTTTGATGGTCGCCGAGCATGGACAGCACGCTTCACATCATCCCACAGATTTTCAATGATATTCAGGTCTGGGGACTGGGATGGCCATTCCAGAACATTGTAATTGTTCCTCTGCATGAATGCCTGAGTAGATTTGGAGCGGTGTTTTGGATCATTGTCTTGCTGAAATATCCATCCCCTGCGTAACTTCAACTTCGTCACTGATTCTTGCACATTATTGTCAAGAATCTGCTGATACTGAGTTGAATCCATGCGACCCTCAACTTTAACAAGATTCCCGGTGTCGGCATTGGCCACACAGCCCCAAAGCATGATGGAACCTCCACCAAATTTTACTGTGGGTAGCAAGTGCTTTTCTTGAAATGCCGTGTTTTTTTGCCTCCATGCATCACGCCTATTTGTATGACCAAACAACTCAATGTTTGTTTCATCAGTCCACAGGACCTTCTTCCAAAATGTAACTGGCTTGTCCAAATGTGCTTTTGCATACCTCAGGCGACTCTGTTTGTGGCGTGCTTGCAGAAACGGCTTCTTTCGCATCACTCTCCCATACAGCTTCTCCTTGTGTAACGTGCGCTGTATTGTTGACCGATGCATATTGACACCATCTGCAGCAAGATGATGCTGCAGGTCTTTGGAGGTGGTCTGTGGATTGTCCTTGACTGTTCTCACCATTCTTCTTCTCTGCCTTTCTGATATTTTTATTGGCCTGCCACTTCTGGGCTTAACAAGAACTGTACCTGTGTTCTTCCATTTCCTTACTATGTTCCTCACAGTGGAAACTGACAGTTTAAATCTCTGAGACAATTTTTTGTATCCTTCCCCTGAACAACTATGTTGAATAATCTTTGTTTTCAGATCATTTGAGAGTTGCTTTGAGGAGCCCATGATGCCACTCTTCATAGGAGATTCAAATAGGAGAACAACTTGCAAGTGGCCACCTTTAAATACCTTTGCTCATGATTGGATACACATGCCTATGAAGTTCAAAGCTCAATGAGGTTTCAAAACCAATTTTATTGCTTTAGTAAGTCAGTAAAAAGTAGTTAGAACTGTTCGAATCAAGAAATTGATAAGGGTGCCCATACTTTTGCACCGGTCAAATTTTGTTTAAATGCGGATTGCACATTTTCTGTTATTACAATAAACCTCATTTCAATCCAGAAATATTACTCAGTCCATCAGTTATTAGATATATGAAACTGAAATAGCTGTTGCAAAAACCCAAATTGTTATACAGAAAAAAGGTTAACATTAATAGGGGTGCCCAAACTTTTTCATATGACTGTCGTTCTCTAGATATAGCCATGTCACTTACCTTGTGTGCAGGGCATTATAGCTTAGATATCCATACTAACGTCCACTCATATGACATTTAACTGCTCATCATGGTCATAAGCTGCAATATCCTGCACATGAGGTAAGAGAATTGCCTATATCAGGAAAACTATACTACATTTCTAATTGCAGATATTTGCTAATATTATTATTATTACTACACCAACTACATATTGGAATAGGATCTTGGTAATGATAATACCCTTTTTAAAGTGTCACTCCAGGGTGAAATACCCCCCCCCACCCACATACACACACACACACACACACACACACACACACTGTACAAATGCTTTAAGGCTCTAGCCCTTGTTTTTATATAAAATGACTAAGATAGCGTCATGTAATACCAATACTTATTTTATTTACTACTAATGTGTAATAATCTACAGATGAATTCCCAAATGATAAATAGGAATGGTTTGATTAGTGGCAAGTTTCAACTAAATGCTGCATTTCAACCGTGTGACATTTACTTTCTGAGGTGCTCTATGGGCTCGCGCTACATACAGGGGAGGGTGTTTGTTTTGTTCCACTCAGTAATGAGAACATAATAATAACAGAAAACAATGGTGTAAATTATGCCAGCGACATTTGTAATTATCCTTGGAATTAAAGATGATCGTAATAATTTTTTCTCGCTGAAATGATGCAGTGCTTGTGGGAAGAGAGAAGAACGTCTGCAGCTATTTGGAAGTCCTGCTTCAGTGGACAGTTGCCAATTGAATAAAGTATCTGAGCAGAAGAAAAATTGTTTGTTTCATGAGATTTATCTATCCAAGTATTTATGCATTTTTCGTTAGTTTTTATGTTTATCTAGAATGCAGTCATTTGTGCAGTAATATACCAGCCACAATGCTAAAGAAAATTTAAAGGGGCTGCCCAACATCTGTAGAAAATTTACCATATTTTCAAAATACCATGTCATCAAAATAATATAAAAAAAAATGAATTTTGGTATATTCACCTGCAGAAACCCTTGTGTTGTTTGGTCACTTGTCATTTGTATGCAATATTAGATCTGCTGAGACAAAGTTGCTGCTGTTAAAGGGAATCTTTCAGCAGATTTTGGGCCACCACCAGTGGGCATTCTAACATTCTGTATATAAGAGCCCAGGCCGCTGTATAAAACGTAAAAATTACTTTACAATACTTACCTAAACAGTCGCTGCGTTGGAGTTGGGTCATATTGGCATCTCCGTTTTCTGGTGGCGATGCCTCCTCTTTTGGCCATCTTTCTCATCCTTGTTCTGAAGCCGAGGTGCATGACACGTCCTATGTCATGCACACGCACCAGCATTGAAGTCCTGCGCCTGCGTGGGAAAGGCGAGTGTGTATGAGGTAGGGCGCATCATGCACACAGGCTTCAGAGGGAGGACATAGATGGCCGAAAGAGGAAGCACCAGCACCGGAGAACGGAGACGCCCATATGACCCAACTCCACCTCACCGACCATTTAGGTAAGGATTATAAAGTGATTTTTACATTCTACACAGCGGCCTGGGCTCTTATATACAGAATGTTAGAATACTGTATATAAGAGTTTACTGGTGGTTGCTGCAGCTTATAGGCCCCAAATCTACTGACAGGTTCCCTTTAACTAATGAAGGGTAAGCACAAAAGTGCTTGAGTGCTCATTATTCCAATCGAGCAAATCGGAATGTTCAGTCAAAGGGAAACTCAAGCATTTATCTGGTAGAACTTCCAAGCAGTTCTGGAAGGCAGTGAAATCGCTGGAATGGATGGAAAAAGTGCTAAAATGAAATGGGAATAGCATGGGGAAGATGCCAATGCACATCTCTAACTACGAGGTCGATGCTGGCAACAATATCATCAGAGTACTACTTTTACTTTTACAGATTGACAATGAAACATACCAAATCAAAGGTAGCATATTTTACAGGAAAAAATGTTGGGAAACATTCTTTCCTATAAAATGACTTGTATATAAGACAAATTTAACTAGAGAGTAAGGGTGGCTTTGCACACTACGACATCGCAAGTGCGATGTCGGTAGGGTCAAATCGAAAGTGACGCACATCCGGCGTCACTTGCGATGTCGTAGTGTGTAAATCCTAGATGATACGATGAACGAGCGCAAAAGCGTCGTTATCGTATCATCGGTGCAGGCTCTGACATTTCCATAATGCCGCTGCCGCGACAGGTACGATGTAGTTCCTCGTTCCTGCAGCAGCACACATCGCTGTGTGTGAAGCCGCAGGAACGAGGAACATCTCCTTACCTGCCGCCAGCGGCTATACGGAAGGAAGGAGGTGGGCGGCATGTTTACATTCTGCTCATCTCCGCCCCTCCGCCGCCATTGGCTGCCTGCCGTGTGACGTCGCTGTGACGCCGCACAACCCGCCCCCTTAGGAAGGAGGTGGGTTGCCGGCCAGAGCAACGGTCGCAGGGCAGGTGAGTGCATGTGAAGCTGGTGTAGCGATAATTATTGCTACGCCAGCTATCACAAGATATCGTACCTGCGACAGGGGCAGGGACTATCGCGTGCGACATCGCAGCATCGGCTTGCGATATCGCAACGTGCAAAGCCCGCCTAAAACTGCCTCCTCCACCCCTTAGGCTATGTTCACACCTAGTGTTTTTGATGCGTTTTTGTACTCTCATTCCTTTTACTGGTGAAAAAATGCTTCAAAAACACTGAAAGCATTGACATGCTGCTTCTTTTAAAAGCACATCATTTTTTATCTGAATCAGGAAAAAAAAGGAATTGTGCGCATGCAATTTCTCAATTGTATTTCTATTTTTAAGGAGTAGGACTCCTAGACTGCTGAAGCCTATGCACTATGTACAAGGCTTTCCAAAAATTAGAATGAGGCATTCTAATACATCTTGTAACACGTGTAGGGTAGGGACTCAGTAAACATTTACATTTAGAACCAGGGGGACGTTTTTGGCCAACAACAAGCACTCCCAAATTCAAGGCCACTACTCACAAGTGCAAGTGGCACAACAAGGACCTTCAGTCATTGAACTCTGATTATGCTCCAGGTAAGGTGGGCGACAGTTCCTCCTGTACTGGCTCAGGACATCAGGCAGTCCCGAGGTTTCAAATAGATTGAAACAGGGGTTTTCAAACTGTTTTTTATCTTCTTGGAGACCTTTGCCAATAAAAAATCATGAATCATGTGAGGGGGAGCTTCTCCAACCCATACTTGAGAAAGAACACAAGCCCTTTGTTCATTTATTCATTTGAGAGGTGCATTTTGGTTTTTTTTCTATTGTATGAATGCATCTTTATTTTTTACTTAAAGCTGAAGCAAGTTTGAGGCTTGCAATCTCCAGTCCCTGCTCCCTCCCTGCTTAAGTTGATTCCATGGGTTTTTAGTGCCACTGGGGGCATAATAACTAACAGACACATCCACCTTTCAACTGAGAATGCTGGCAGACTGACTGTTCTTAAAATGAACAAGGCCTGGATTGGCCCCTACTTCTCAACCTCAGCGAATGACATTAGTGGAACATAAAGCTAATTCAAATGTTTTTGTTTTTTTTCTGGTGTATTCCCATGCACCCCATCCCACCACAAAAAGGTATATGGTTTATTATTTTTCTTGTGCTCCTCCTCCGCACACTGGGTGAAGCTTCTGGAGGCCTAGACAGGAGGAGATGTTTGGAAACGTACGTCGAGGCGGCAGGACTCCACTTGTTATATTTGTAAGTGCAGAGCTGTGTACTGCTCTATTAATTCATTTATCTATACTTATGCTGTATTCTAGGTAGATACACTTGTTCCTGAGCGTTCATTACACAGGTCTTTACGAAGTGAGCTCTTTTACTAATGTCCCTCTTGCGCTGACTCTTTAACAATATACCACCCCTTTCTATCCTGATTATAATTAGTTAGGTATTGATTTGGGACTTGCACCCATATACCCTAACTATACACTGCTATTTAGTAAATTACTAAAAAGGCTTGGTGTATTTTACCTGTGCAATTTTTACATGCACTACTTCAGCTTCATAAATTGTTCTTGATCACTCTAATTTTGTAAATGATTAAATTTATGGTTATATTATTTATTTGGAATATCCTTACCATCTATATTAGCAGTATATCATATTTTTGTCTGTACTTATATATTTATTTCACATGTGGCTGTTATCCTGCTTTCTTCAGTAGCCATTTGTTATATGTATGTTTTAAAGAATTTTCTAAAATATTTTTCTAATGAAAAAAACTTTTTGGCGCATTACACTTTTGTTTTCCCTTTGTTCCAATGCCTCTAATATACTAATTCTTCTCCAGCAGCATGCCCTACATTAAATGTAGCTTAGAGTGGTAGGACTAGGAAAGGAAATAAATATTTTACATAGCAGCAGCAAGGTCTGTAAGGCCAGAATCTCTGCATAGATGCCTGTGATACACTATCCCCTTTTCTGCAGCTTGCCCTATACCAAATGCGGCTAAAAGCAGTATTATTATAGAATAGAATAGATTTTTATGTAGCAACAGCAAGGTCTGTAAGGCTAGACTCCCTTCCTACATGCCTCTCATATGCTATCCTGAAAAGGAGTATAAAGGACCCATTACACGTAACGACATCGCTAACGAGATATCGCTGGGGTCACGGAATTCGTGACGCACATCCGGCCTCGTTAGTAGAGTTGAGCGCGGTTCGTGGTTCGAGGTTCTCCAGTTCTAGGCTCGAGTGATTTTGGGGCCTGTTCTAGATCGAACTAGAACTCGAGCTTTTTGCAAAAGCTCGATAGTTCTAGAAACGTTCGAGAACGGTTCTAGCAGCAAAAAAACAGCTAATTCCTAGCTTGGCTTCCGCTGTAATAGTGTAAGTCACTCTGTGAATCACACTATTATGACATTTCAGTGTATAGTGTGCGTGAACAGCGCCTTCAGATCACTGCTGTTTCTATAATGGCGATCGCCATTTTTTTTTTTTTTTTCCTTGTCTTCCTTCCCTAAGCGCGCGCGTGTAGTGGGGCGGGCCAGCATGTCAGCCAATCTCAGACACACACACAGCTAAGTGGACTTTTAGCCAGAGAAGCAACGGCATGTGTGATAGGATGTCCATGTCACATGTCCCTGCATTATAAAACCGGACATTTTCCTCCAGGACGCCATTATCTCTTCTGCGTCTTTGGTGTCAGACATCACTGTCGCAGCTCCGTCCTTTGTCCTATCGCTGATACAGCTGTATGCGCTCCATACACAGCGCTGGACAGCTTAGGGATAGCACTTTCTAGCAGTCCTTTTAAGGGCTCAAACCGTTAGGGTCAGAGCCATAGGTGACAGGTCCTGAAAACAGCGACAGCGTCTGTGTAGCCAAGGTCAGGAATTTCCTCCCTGCATTTCCCTATTAGGAGGGAATAGAAAGGCAGGCTTCCATTCCTCTACCCAGAGCCCCACAATCCTGCCACTGTACCCTCCTGTCCTCTGCACACTCCAACTCATTATAACTAAGCCATTATACTAGCAAACACTCAGTGTACCTAGTGGCATCCTAAACGTGGCTATTGGACTTTGCTATAGTCCAACTAGTGCAAAGACATTTTCAGAGCACGTCTGCCTGCATTGCACACTCCAACTCATTATAACTAAGCCATTATACTAGCAAACACTCAGTGTACCTAGTGGCATCCTAAACGTGGCTATTGGACTGTTGTCTAGTCACACTAGTGCAAAGACATTTGCAGAGCACGTCTGCCTGCATTGCACACTCCAACTCATTATAACTAAGCCATTATACTAGCAAACACTCAGTGTACCTAGTGGCATCCTAAACATGGCTATTGGACTGTTGTCTAGTCACACTAGTGCAAAGACATTTGCAGAGCACGTCTGCCTGCATTGCACACTCCAACTCATTATTATAACTAAGCCATTATACTAGCAAACACTCAGTGTACCTAGTGGCATCCTAAATGTGGCTATTGGACTGTTGTCTAGTCACACTAGTGCAAAGACATTTGCAGAGCACGTCTGCCTGCATTGCACACTCCAACTCATTATTATAACTAAGCCATTATACTAGCAAACACTCAGTGTACCTAGTGGCATCCTAAACGTGGCTATTGGACTTTGCTATAGTCACACTAGTGCAAAGACATTTGCAGAGCACGTCTGCCTGCATTGCACACTCCAATTTATTATAACTAAGCCATTATACTAGCAAACACTCAGTGTACCTAGTGGCATCCTAAACGTGGCTATTGGACTTTGCTATAGTCACACTAGTGCAAAGACATTTGCAGAGCACGTCTGCCTGCATTGCACACTCCAACTCATTATAACTAAGCCATTATACTAGCAAACACTCAGTGTACCTAGTGGCATCCTAAACGTGGCTATTGGACTTTGCTATAGTCACACTAGTGCAAAGACATTTGCAGAGCACGTCTGCCTGCATTGCACACTCCAACTCATTATTATAACTAAGCCATTATACTAGCAAACACTCAGTGTACCTAGTGGCATCCTAAACGTGGCTATTGGACTTTGCTATAGTCAAACTAGTGCAAAGACATTTGCAGAGCACGACTGCCTGCATTGCACACTCCAACTCATTATTATAACTAAGCCATTATACTAGCAAACACTCAGTGTACCTAGTGGCATCCTAAACGTGGCTATTGGACTTTGCTATAGTCACACTAGTGCAAAGACATTTGCAGCACGTCTGCCTGCATTGCACACTCCAACTCATTATAACTAAGCCATTATACTAGCAAACACTCAGTGTACCTAGTGGCATCCTAAACGTGGCTATTGGACTTTGCTATAGTCACACTAGTGCAAAGACATTTGCAGCACGTCTGCCTGCATTGCACACACCAACTCATTATAACTAAGCCATTATACTAGCAAACACTCAGTGTACCTAGTGGCATCCTAAACGTGGCTATTGGACTTTGCTATAGTCACACTAGTGCAAAGACATTTGCAGAGCACGTCTGCCTGCATTGCACACTCCAACTCATTATTATAACTAAGCCATTATACTAGCAAACACTCAGTGTACCTAGTGGCATCCTAAACGTGGCTATTGGACTTTGCTATAGTCACACTAGTGCAAAGACATTTGCAGAGCACGTCTGCCTGCATTGCACACTCCAACTCATTATAACTAAGCCATTATACTAGCAAACACTCAGTGTACCTAGTGGCATCCTAAACGTGGCTATTGGACTGTTGTCTAGTCACACTAGTGCAAAGACATTTGCAGAGCACGTCTGCCTGCATTGCACACTCCAACTCATTATAACTAAGCTATTATACTAGCAAACACTCAGTGTACCTAGTGGCATCCTAAACATGGCTATTGGACTGTTGTCTAGTCACACTAGTGCAAAGACATTTGCAGAGCACGTCTGCCTGCATTGCACACTCCAACTCATTATTATAACTAAGCCATGACGCATCTATAAGGGACAAGCAGGTTATCCTGTAAAACACACCCCCCGTACCATATCTACCTAAATGAAGACGAGAACCACGACTTTATTGCAGGAATGGCCACAGTTTTATTTTACCGTATATATGTATACCAAACTTGTGGCCCAACATGCCACTCAATTGTTAAACTTAACCTTATACATATATACCCGTATAACCAGAAACACCGATAGATCCATCCGAGAGGCAAACCATCATTCCTAACCCCCCGGCCGTAACCTCCAAACCGGCCCAGAGGACCACCTCGGCCGTGACCACCCGGCCCGAGGTGAGGGGTAACAACGTTCCATCGTTAATTACCCCTACCCAGAACCTGCGGGACCTCCGCCCACAAGTTCCCATCCACTCCGAAGCCACTCCCCTTGAGCGACTTCGTACCAACAAGCCGACTGTCGGTACTCCCAACCTCTCAGACGGACCTATCACCCCGCTGTGACAACAATAAATTAGCAACTCAACCTTGTATTCTCCTTTATTCCTCTTTTTTTTTTTTTTTTTTTTAAAGTTCTTTTTTTTTTTTTTTTTTTTTTTTGAAAACCATCACCTTTTCACCTTTTTATTTATTTATTTTTTTTTTTTTTTCTTGAACATATACATATAATTATATATCAGGGCGGGCGGGTGGGACACAAAGATCTATCGACGAAAGGGGAGGTAAACAGCACACCCCCCTCTCTTATACCTCTCCCAACACCCCACCCCTTCCTTGCTCCCCCCCAATCCCCTTACAGCTCCCTACTACCAATCCTGTACTCCCACACATCCCCCATCCCATGCAAACCTATTAACCCTTTCCTAACCTTGCACCCTCCCGATCGTCATGGGGTCCATTCACCCCTATGGGGCTCACTGCCCTTCTTGACGCATCTATAAGGGACAAGCAGGTTATCCTGTAAAACACACCCCCCGTACCATATCTACCTAAATGAAGACGAGAACCACGACTTTATTGCAGGAATGGCCACAGTTTTATTTTACCGTATATATGTATACCAAACTTGTGGCCCAACATGCCACTCAATTGTTAAACTTAACCTTATACATATATACCCGTATAACCAGAAACACCGATAGATCCATCCGAGAGGCAAACCATCATTCCTAACCCCCCGGCCGTAACCTCCAAACCGGCCCAGAGGACCACCTCGGCCGTGACCACCCGGCCCGAGGTGAGGGGTAACAACGTTCCATCGTTAATTACCCCTACCCAGAACCTGCGGGACCTCCGCCCACAAGTTCCCATCCACTCCGAAGCCACTCCCCTTGAGCGACTTCGTACCAACAAGCCGACTGTCGGTACTCCCAACCTCTCAGACGGACCTATCACCCCGCCACAGGCCGGCCAAGTGACACCCTTACTTGGCCCGGGCCCCCCACAACCCCAGTGCTTGCTCTAGGCCATCCCTCAAACCCAACATCCATAAATCCAGACCCACATCAGTCAGGTGAACCCCATCTCTCCTTAGATACTGCTCCGTGGACTCCTCCAATTCTCTATGCCGCACCACCAACCCACCATTTCTCGCCACAAACCTGCCAATAGCCCGGTTCAGCTTGCTCCGAGCCCTATTAATACGGTCCACCGACCTCCCAAAACGCCACTGCGTCCGAGCTATAATGTCCGACCAAACGATAACTATGCCCGGGAACGCCCTCCACAAATGTAACAGGTCCAGCTTTATATCCCTTTTCAATTCCCTCGCCGACCTTACTCCCAAATCGTTCCCTCCCACATGCAAAATTAACACTTCAGGGACACGATCCATACGGCTATAATAAGCCACCTCAGGGCGCACCCTACCCCAGGTCATGCCCCGAATTCCGAGCCACTTTACTCGAGCTTCCGACACCGACACTCCGAGCTGCCGACCGTCACGCCGCACATCCGCCCGTAACGCTCCCCAATACACATAGGAGTGCCCGAGGATCCACACTAGGCATGGACCTATAAAATACAAAGACCACGAATTAAAACAGCAACAGCACAAGAAATTGCCCACAAACCGGCATCTAACACCAACCTTGAATCCCCCACCCCTGACCATCACCTGACCAAGTGAGGCCTAATGTACAAACGGAACCTGGAAGACTCCCACCTCCCAATCCGCCGGATACAATCCTCACTCAAACCCCACCTGGCGGCCTCCGTTGCCGCCCCAATCCGGAAGGAGTGAGACCCGTACTCACGTGGCTCCTCCCCCACCCTTGCTAGAGCCATCTTCAGCACCGCATTGAATTGATACCGCGACAAAGCCAATCCGTCCGTATGTCTAAGAAAAACACCAGGGTAACCGCCGCGCACCTTTAAAAACTCTGACACATGTAACACTGGGCACAACTGGTGCCCCGGTAAAGCGTACAACACTACTAAGCGCCCCCGGCCCCTCTGATCCGTGTTAGAAAAACGAAGCCGACATTCCACTCTATCCTCCCCCAGCATCACATCACCCAACAGCAAACCACCCATCGCTTGCTTAGTCGGGCTGACCAATTCGCCAATACGAAAGGCCCCAAAAAACGCCAGTACAAAAGCTACCGAGCACAACACCCGCTCATAAGGAGACGAACACAACTCCCCTAAACACCCCACCAAACGCACCAACAATGGCAATGACACCGGCCGCCTACAGTCACGCGACTGAGCCCCTTTTCGAAAACCCTTCATCGCCTGTCGCACCAGAAAATCCTTAGTCGCGTCCCGAACCCCTTGCATCTGGAACAAAAAGGCCAACGCCGCCAACTTGCAACCAATCACCGAAACAGACCTGCCTTCCGAAAAATCCCCACTTATTAACATCAGTACCCCCAACACTCGACCCTGGTAACCCGACTCCATGAACTCCCTACTTTCCAACTCTGCCCATTCCAGCCACACCGCCTGATATCGGCACCAAGTAGCCTCAGACACCGATCTCCGAATTCCCTCAAAAGCTACACCGATGCCAGGTCCCACAGCCAGTTCGGGCAAGGTTCCCCCTCCGCGTCCGCTTCCGGCACCAGCTTCCTGAACCTGCAAAACTGAAACCGTGATAGCGCATCAGTCACCTCGTTGCGAATCCCAGGCACATGCCGAGCCACCACGCAAATGTTTAACTCCAAACAACGCAACACTAGATGCCTTAAATACCCCACAACCGGCGGGGATTTTGCCGACAGTGCGTTGATGGAATGCACCACCGCCATGTTGTCACAATGCATGCAAACCCTTCTTCCAGCAAAAACAGGGCCCCACAACTCCACCGCCACAATAATGGGAAACAATTCCAACAGCGCCAAATTCCTCACCAAACCTGCTTCCACCCACCGCCGCGGCCACTTTCCCACACACCAGCGCGTTTGAAAAATTGCTCCAAAACCTGTCGCCCCAGCCGCATCCGTGTACAATTCCAGCTGGCTATTGGACACCGCCTCGCTCATCCAAAGGGTCCGACCGTTGTACCGGTCCAAGAACTCCTCCCACACCAACAAATCCCCTTTCATCATTTTTGTCACTCTGACAAAGTGATTTGGAGCTTTTACCCCTGCGGTTGCGCTCGCCAGTCTCCTATTAAATATCCGCCCCATCGGCATAATGCGACAAGCGAAATTCAATTTTCCGAGCACTGACTGCAACTCCCGCAACCGCACCTTCTTGGCCTGAGACAAGAACCGCACCGACGCCTTCAAATCCAACAGCTTTCCCTCCGGCAACCGGCATTCCATTGCCAGTGTATCAATTTCGATACCTAAGAAACATAATACCGTCACCGGCCCTTCTGTTTTGTCTTTTGCCAACGGAATACCCAGGCTCCGCGCGATCCGCTCTAACGTAAACAACAACAAGGAGCAAACCGAAGAGCCCGCCGGACCCACGCAAAAGAAGTCATCCAAATAGTGAATCACCGAATGGACTCCTGCCACCTCCTTGACTACCCATTCCACAAACGTACTGAATGCCTCAAAATAAGCACACGAAATGGAACAGCCCATCGGCAGGCAACGATCCACATAGTATTCACCATCCCACATACACCCTAAGAGATGAAAGCTCTCTGGATGCACCGGGAGTAAACGAAAAGCTGCTTCCACATCCGCCTTTGCCATCAAGGCCCCCCGCCCCGCTACCCTTACCAGCTCCAAGGCCCTATCGAACGATACATAACATACCGCCGACAATTCCGGTGATATCCCATCATTCACCGACAATCCCGCCGGATAAGATAAATGATGAATGAGCCGAAATTTGTTCGGCTCCTTCTTAGGTACCACCCCAAGGGGGGAAATCCGTAAATTAGAGAATGGCGGGTCCTGGAATGGGCCCGCCATCCTCCCCAACTCCACCTCCTTCTGCAGCTTTTCCTTCACCACCGCCGGATGTTCTTTTGCGGACCGCAAGTTTCCCGGGCGAAACACCGGCGCCTCAGATTCAAACGGAATCCGAAAGCCCTCTGTAAAACCACGTTCCAACAACTCCGCCGCCCGCACCTCCGGGTATCTACTTAAATAGGGAAGCATCGCCTCTACCCTCACTGGCGTCCTCCCTTTTTCCAGACCCCTCCCCCGCCTTTCCTTTGCCTTTCTTGAAGCACCTGGCCAGAGGGTGGGACCCTCCACATCCGGAACACTCGTGTCTGAACCGACAAGAGGCCCCGAACTTACACTGTCCCTCGTTATACTGCCAACAAGCTCCCTTTTTCTGTCCAGCCGAGGACCCGCCACTCGCACCCGGGCTCCCGGCACCCCCTCGAAAGGGCTGAGCCGGCGCCGTCATTAACCGCATCCACAAAGAAATATCCTTGTGGCCCCACTGGACTCCCGGCCGCAGAGCCTTCCGCTGCCGGAACTGCTCATCATATCTCAACCACCCCCAACCGCCGTATACTCTATACGCTTCCCCTATCGCGTCCATATATCCAAATAGGGCGGAACAATGCTCCGGCTCCTTTTCCCCGATCACACTGGCTAAGATAGCAAAGGCCTGTAGCCAGTTAGTAAACGTCCTCGGGATCAACCTATACCGCCGTTTTTCCTCATCCTCCTTCTCCTTTTTTGTATCACTAGGTTTCACCTTATCCAAATTAAACTTTTCCAAGGGAAGCAGGGAAAAAATTTCCACATACTCCCCCTTCCAAATCTTTTCCCTCACCTCCTTTTTTAAATGAACCCCTAACTGCCCTTCAAAGCACACATAAATTTCACTCCGTGCCCTATCATCCAAACGCACTACCTCATCCTCCTTTTCTTTTTCCTTTTCCGCCTCCTTACTCGCACCCACGGAAGCCGCCCCACCAGCCTCCTGTCCCGTACCTGCCGCCGAGGTCGTGTCCCCCGCCGCAACATCGCGCACCGGCGCTTCTGTCCGCACCACTTCCGTGGGGCCCACCCACGCCCCCACCGGAGCCCCAGGCCCAGTCCGACTACCCCGTTCCGCAGACAACCCCTGCAACACCCCCAAAAGCTGCCCCCAAAACTCTGGACCCGGTAAACCAGACTGCCCGACCGCACTCGCCCCCAGCGCAACGCGTCCCGCGACGGAACCCCCGCCCTCGCCCGCGCTACCCACAGCATGTAACATTTCTGTTGTCTGCTCACCAGGCTGCCGTTGAGTCGACGCCGGAACAGCCGTGCCACGATCTTCCAGCTGCCGCTCCGTCCGACCTGCCGCTGCTCCTTCTTCCTCGCTGGAGTCCGATGCGCTGCCGAAATCCTCAGGGGGGACCAGCGAGGGGACAGCCCGCACCTGGCGGCCGTCGACCCCCACGGTCACCGCACCCCGCTCGTCCGGGCGACTCCTGCTTGACCTCTTCCTTTTCTCCCGCCGTGGCGCCCTGCCGCCGTCTCTTCCCGCTGTGATCGTGATATCCTGCTGCGCCGCCCCTTCTCCTGTCGTCCTCAGTGGGCTCCCTCCCTGCCGACTGCCGGAAGGCCGTGCCGAGCTTGCTTCTCGCCGGGACCCACCCCCAGCTCGCTCCTCGCCGGGGGGGACCGTGACTACCGATCTCCTCTGTGCCTGCGGGCCACCGTACCCCTCCTCCGATCTCCTGACCTCGCCGCTCACATCCGCTCCCGTCCCCCGTCCTGTTGCTCTCCCCTGCGGCCTGCAGGGAGTCTCCTCCGGCAATCCGGCACGCCGAGCGCCACCCCCAGCCGGCACATCACTGGGGGCTGCCGTCATCCATGCTCCGGTCTGGTGCTGCGCAGGCCGCGGACCGGAAGTGGGCCTCGCAGAGGCTCCGCCCACCCCCGACCCACGGGATCTCCGTCGCGGATTCCTCCCGGTGGCCGGCTGCTCCCCTAGGTTAGTTGGAGGGCTCCGCCGCTGCTCCGGAGGGTCCCCGCAGGGGCTCCTTGATCTGATTCTCCCCCTCCAGCTGGGGGAGTAGCGGTCCGGCGGTCGCGCCCGCCGAGCACGTAGCCACGGCCCGGGCGCTGGAACAGCAGGCGGCGCCGCTCCAGCCCCACAGACCGCTGCCAGCTGCTGCCTCAGGGCATCCACTCCCACGACCTCGGATGCCCCCCGCACCATCTCCAGGAGTTCAGCAAGGGCAGCCATGGCAGGAAGCAGCAGCAGCACTACGTCCTGGGACACAAAGATCTATCGACGAAAGGGGAGGTAAACAGCACACCCCCCTCTCTTATACCTCTCCCAACACCCCACCCCTTCCTTGCTCCCCCCCAATCCCCTTACAGCTCCCTACTACCAATCCTGTACTCCCACACATCCCCCATCCCATGCAAACCTATTAACCCTTTCCTAACCTTGCACCCTCCCGATCGTCATGGGGTCCATTCACCCCTATGGGGCTCACTGCCCTTCTTTATACTAGCAAACACTCAGTGTACCTAGTGGCATCCTAAACGTGGCTATTGGACTTTGCTATAGTCACACTAGTGCAAAGACATTTGCAGAGCACGTCTGCCTGCATTGCACACTCCAACTCATTATTATAACTAAGCCATTATACTAGCAAACACTCAGTGTACCTAGTGGCATCCTAAATGTGGCTATTGGACTGTTGTCTAGTCACACTAGTGCAAAGACATTTGCAGAGCACGTCTGCCTGCATTGCACACTCCAACTCATTATTATAACTAAGCCATTATACTAGCAAACACTCAGTGTACCTAGTGGCATCCTAAACGTGGCTATTGGACTTTGCTATAGTCACACTAGTGCAAAGACATTTGCAGAGCACGTCTGCCTGCATTGCACACTCCAATTTATTATAACTAAGCCATTATACTAGCAAACACTCAGTGTACCTAGTGGCATCCTAAACGTGGCTATTGGACTTTGCTATAGTCACACTAGTGCAAAGACATTTGCAGAGCACGTCTGCCTGCATTGCACACTCCAACTCATTATAACTAAGCCATTATACTAGCAAACACTCAGTGTACCTAGTGGCATCCTAAACGTGGCTATTGGACTTTGCTATAGTCACACTAGTGCAAAGACATTTGCAGAGCACGTCTGCCTGCATTGCACACTCCAACTCATTATAACTAAGCCATTATACTAGCAAACACTCAGTGTACCTAGTGGCATCCTAAACGTGGCTATTGGACTGTTGTCTAGTCACACTAGTGCAAAGACATTTGCAGAGCACGTCTGCCTGCATTGCACACTCCAACTCATTATTATAACTAAGCCATTATACTAGCAAACACTCAGTGTACCTAGTGGCATCCTAAACGTGGCTATTGGACTTTGCTATAGTCAAACTAGTGCAAAGACATTTGCAGAGCACGACTGCCTGCATTGCACACTCCAACTCATTATTATAACTAAGCCATTATACTAGCAAACACTCAGTGTACCTAGTGGCATCCTAAACGTGGCTATTGGACTGTTGTCTAGTCACACTAGTGCAAAGACATTTGCAGAGCACGTCTGCCTGCATTGCACACTCCAACTCATTATAACTAAGCCATTATACTAGCAAACACTTAGTGTACCTAGTGGCATCCTAAACGTGGCTATTGGACTGTTGTCTAGTCACACTAGTGCAAAGACATTTGCAGAGCACGTCTGCCTGCATTGCACACTCCAACTCATTATAACTAAGCCATTATACTAGCAAACAGTCAGTGTACCTAGTGGCATCCTAAACGTGGCTATTGGACTGTTGTCTAGTCACACTAGTGCAAAGACATTTGCAGAGCACGTCTGCCTGCATTGCACACTCCAATTTATTATAACTAAGCCATTATACTAGCAAACACTCAGTGTACCTAGTGGCATCCTAAACGTGGCTATTGGACTGTTGTCTAGTCACACTAGTGCAAAGACATTTGCAGAGCACGTCTGCCTGCATTGCACACTCCAACTCATTATTATAACTAAGCCATTATACTAGCAAACACTCAGTGTACCTAGTGGCATCCTAAACGTGGCTATTGGACTTTGCTATAGTCACACTAGTGCAAAGACATTTGCAGAGCACGTCTGCCTGCATTGCACACTCCAACTCATTATAACTAAGCCATTATACTAGCAAACACTCAGTGTACCTCGTGGCATCCTAAACGTGGCTATTGGACTTTGCTATAGTCACACTAGTGCAAAGACATTTGCAGAGCACGTCTGCCTGCATTGCACACTCCAACTCATTATAACTAAGCCATTATACTAGCAATTTTTGCTGCCAGTTTAAGGGCCGTAGTTGCATTGTCAGGGATATTTATTCTTTATTATTCTGCTGTTAATAAAGCTAGACCACCACTGCAATCTACACCACCTCTCAATTTTTACTACCACATTTTCAGTCCACAATCTTGTCGCAATCAACATAAGTGGCAAAATGACAGATGCTGGTGGAAAGGGGAAGAGGCGTGGTGGAAAAGGCAAAAAAGGTTTAGTCCGTGGGGAAGGTGGCAAAGCTCCATTATCATCTGCTGAAGATAGACCATCTACCATCAAAAGTAAGATGTCTACTACTTACCGTGGACAATCCGATGTGCTCCCATTTTTACGGACACGAACAACAGGAACAAAGGTAGATGATGGGCAAAAAAGGAAAATGCTTGAATGGATCTCAAGTGGTCCAACAAGTGCCCTCTCAGCCACTTCAAGTACCGCATCCAAAAAACACCAGTCCTCTGAGTTGTCATCCCAATCAAACTTGATTTCTCCCAGCTCTGAAGTCTCCATCCGCCCTGCACAGTATGGTGGAACTGAGATGGCTGAGTCTGCAGAGCTGTTCAGTCACACTATAGCCTGGGAATCAGAGGTCTGCTCCCAAGCTACAGTGAGTACAGAACAGGAAATGGTCTGCAGTGATGCCCGCAACCTTTGTGACTCTGATTCAGGCTGTGAGGACAAAGTTTCGGAGCATAATGTTGACCCTTTGTCACAAACTGTAACACCTGTGGTTATAGACAATGAGGAACATACTGATGAAGATGAGACTCAGATACCCGATTGGGATGACAACTTAAATATTCGGTCAGGGCAAGAAGAGGCTCGGTCAGAGGGGGAGGGGAGTGCAAACACAACAATTGATGATGAAGTTCTAGATCCCACCTACTGTCAACCCACAGTCAGGCACTCGAGGAGGTCAACAGAGGTGGTGGAGGAGGATGCAACTGATGACGAAGTTACCTTGCGCCTTCCTCGACAGAGTCGGAGTACTGGTAGCACGTCTACAACTGCATCCTCAGCCACCACTCTGCCTCTGAGCATTATTCGGGGTGGATCATCAGGTCGCATGGCCTCTAAGCCTTGCCTAGCCTGGTCCTTTTTTGACATAGAAAAAGATCGCCCAAATTATGTGATCTGAAAAATTTGTCATGGTTCTCTTAATAGAGGTCAAAACCTCAGCAGTTTGACAACTTCTTCCATGAATCGTCACATGAATAAATATCATATGGCCCGGTGGGAAGCTCACCGTGCTGCAATGCGGCCTAGCGGAGCGAACCATCCACCGTCTGCCCCTTCCAGTGCATCCGCGCGCTCGTCATCTTCTAGGACTGTGGGGACAGCTGTCACACCTGTTTTTCCACCCACAACTTCCACCACTGTAACCGCAACAGGCAGTTTGCTTGGTAGGTCGTCAGTTGTTTTGGAAGGGGAAACAAGTGAGTGTGTACAGCTCTCTCAGACATTGATAGCACCAACTTTGGATGAAGGCAACATCATGTCTCCGCCTGCACTTTCCTCACAAACCTGCATTTTTCCAGGGACACCCTACTCAACACCGTCTACACACAGCAGCCAGATCTCTGTCCCTCAGATGTGGACAAATAAAAGGCCATTTCCTGCGACCCATGACAAAGCTAAGAGGTTGACTCTATCCCTCTGTAAGCTGTTGGCTACAGAAATGCTGCCTTTCCGCCTAGTGGACACAGAGGATTTTAGAGACCTTATGTCTGTCGCTGTGCCCCAGTACCAGATGCCTAGTCGACACTACTTCTCTAAGAAAGGTGTGCCCGCGCTACACCAGCATGTCGCACACAACATCACCGCTTCCTTGAGAAACTCTGTGTGTCAACGGGTGCATTTCACCACCGATACTTGGACCAGTAAGCATGGACAGGGACGTTACATGTCGCTGACTGGGCACTGGGTAACTATGGTGATAGATGGTGAAGGGTCTGCTGCACAAGTCTTGCCGTCCCCACGACTTGTGTGTCAATCCTCTTTCTGTCCAAGTTCCGCCACTGCTTCTGCATCCTCCACCTCATCTGGGTCCTCCACCTCCGCCCCAAGCCTGCCTGGTCAGGCCACCAGCGTTCTCACTGCGCAGAAGGAATCACGCACCCCTCATTACTATGCTGGCAGCAGAGCGCAACGTCATCAGGCGGTCTTTAGCTTGACATGTCTTGGGAATAAGAGTCACACAGCTGAGGAGTTGTGGTCAGCTCTGCGGTCCGAGTTTAATAAATGGTTGTCTCCACTCAACCTGCAGCCTGGTAAGGCCGTGTGCGACAATGCTGCAAACCTGGGTGCGGCCCTTCGCCTGGGCAAGGTGACACACATACCTTGTATGGCTCACGTGTTGAACCTTGTCGTGCAGCAATTTTTAACACAGTATCCCGGCCTAGATGGACTTCTGAACAGGGCACGAAAACTGTCTGCTCACTTCCGCCGTTCAAGCGCCGCAGCTGAGCGACTTGCATCGCTCCAGAAGTCTTTCGGCCTGCCGGTTCATCGCCTGAAATGCGTGTGGCGACACGCTGGAATTCAACTCTCCACATGTTACAGCGACTGTGGCAGCACCGTCGTGCCCTGGTGCAATACGTCATGACGTATAGCCTGGGCCAACGAGATGCAGAGGTGGGGCAGATCACCCTGATGGAGTGGTCTCAGATCAAGGACCTATGAACCCTTCTGCACAGTTTCGACATGGCGACGAATATGTTTAGCGCTGACAATGCCATTATCAGCATGACGATTCCAGTCATTTACATGCTGGAACACACGCTAAACACTATTCGGAGTCAGGGGGTGGGACAACAGGAAGGGGAGGAACTACAGGAGGATTTATATGCGCAAGACACAACAACATCACCAAGGTCCAGACGTTCATCATCACCAAGGCGCCAGGCTTGGGAGCATGGGGGACAGGGATCAACAAGGGCGCATGGTAGCAGGCGAGATGTTGAGGAAGGTGCAGGAGGACATGAAGAAATGGAGGACGAACTGTCCATGGACATGGAAGACTCAGCAGATGAGGGAGACCTTGGTCAAATTTCAGTTGAAAGAGGTTGGGGGGAGATGTCAGAGGAAGAAAGAACGGTTAGCACCTCTATGCCACAAACACAGCGTGGACTTGGTCCGCATGGCTGCGCAAGACACATGAGTGCCTTCTTGTTGCACTACCTCCAACATGACCCTCGTATTGTCAAAATTAGAAGTGATGATGACTACTGGCTTGCCACACTATTAGATCCCCGGTACAAGTCCAAATTTTGTGACATAATTCCAGCCATAGAAAGGGACGCACGTATGCAGGAGTATCAGCAGAAGCTGTTACTCGATCTTAGATCCGCTTTTCCACCAAACAACCGTGCAGGTGCAGTGAGTGAATCTCCCAGTTGTAACTTGACAAACATGGGACGGTCTCGTCATCTTCAACAGTCTACACGTACCAGTAGGACCGTATCTGGTGCTGGTAACAGCAATTTTATGGAATCTTTTCATAATTTTTTTAGACCCTCCTTTGCAAGGAAAACCAGAGACAACAAGTCTGACACATAGTCAACGGCTGGAGAGGATGATACAGGAGTATCTCCAAATGAACATCGATGCCATGACTGTGCAACTGGAGCCTTGCTCCTTTTGGGCTTCAAACCTAGAAAAATGGCCAGAGCTCGCAACTTACGCCTTGGAGATTTTGTCGTGTCCAGCTGCCAGCGTTGTCTCTGAACGTGTCTTCAGTGCTGCTGGGTGTGTGCTGACAGATAAGCGCACGCGTCTGTCCAGTGACAATGTGGACAGACTGACGTTCATCAAAATGAACAAGTCATGGATCCAGAAGGAATTTACAACCCCTGTGTCATCCTGGGGAGAGTAAATGCTTGTGGATTTGGAATGTGCTTGATGCAAATCTAGCTGTGAAGTGTACAACTAGGGCACAAGTGCTGCCACTGAATGGGTGGGTGTGTGTGGGGCACAATTTTTGGAAAAAAAGGGAGACTCCGCTTGGATTAACCCTTGCTTGCTGTGTTTTTAAAAGAAGCCAAGATGAACAGAGCTGGGGTCAGGAAAGACTTTGCTACCTACCCCGGTGTCATCCTGGGGACGGATAAGAATGGCGTATTTTTGAATGTGCTTGATGCAAATCTAGCTGTGAAGTGTACAACTAGGGCACAAGTGCTGCCACTGAATGGGTGGGTGTGTGTGGGGCACAATTTTTGGAAAAAAAGGGAGACTCCGCTTGGAGTAACCCTTGCTTACATTGTTTTTAAAAGAAGCCAAGATGAACAGAGCTGGGATCAGGAAAGACTTTGCTACCTACCCTGGTGTCATGCTGGGGACGGTTAATTATGGCGTATTTTTGAATGTGCTTGATGCAAATCTAGCTGTGAAGTGTACAACTAGGGCACAAGTGCTGCCACTGAATGGGTGGGTGTGTGTGGGGCACAATTTTTGGAAAAAAAGGGAGACTCCGCTTGGAGTAACCCTTGCTTACATTGTTTTTAAAAGAAGCCAAGATGAACAAGTCATGGTTCAGCAAAGACTTTATCTACCTACCCCGGTGTCATCCTGGGGACGGATAAGAATGGCGTATTTTGGAATGTGCTTGATGCAAATCTAGCTGTGAAGTGTACAACTAGGGCACAAGTGCTGCCACTGAATGGGTGGGTGTGTGTGGGGCACAATTTTTGGAAAAAAAAGGGAGACTCCGCTTGGAGTAACCCTTGCTTACATTGTTTTTAAAAGAAGCCAAGATGAACAGAGCTGGGATCAGGAAAGACTTTGCTACCTACCCTGGTGTCATGCTGGGGACGGTTAATTATGGCGTATTTTTGAATGTGCTTGATGCAAATCTAGCTGTGAAGTGTACAACTAGGGCACAAGTGCTGCCACTGAATGGGTGGGTGTGTGTGGGGCACAATTTTTGGAAAAAAAGGGAGACTCCGCTTGGAGTAACCCTTGCTTGCTGTGTTTTTTAAAAGGAGCCAAGATGAACAAGTCATGGTTCAGCAAAGACTTTGCTACCTACCCCGGAGTCATCCTGGGGACGGTTAAGTATGGCGTATTTTTGAATGTGCTTGATGCAAATCTAGCTGTGAAGTGTACAACTAGGGCACAAGTGCTGCCACTGAATGGGTGGGTGTGTGTGGGGCCCAATTTTTGGAAAAAAGGGAGACTACTCTTGGAGTCACCTTGCGGTGTTTTACATGATTTTAGAAGGGCGTGCCATGCCTATATCTGTGTGTCCTCCTCTTTTTCCTTGTCCAGCTGTTTTGTTTTCGCATGAGTATATGTCCTTGTCACTTTCCCATGTGTTTGTGTTGTGTTGTGAGTTGTTTGTCACCTTTTGGACACCTTTGAGGGTGTTTTCTAGGTGTTTTTATGTGTTTGTGATTGCCTGCCATTGTTTCCTATGCAGTTCGAGTTCGGTTCGTCGAACGTTCGACGAGCCGAACTCGAACGGGACCTCCGTTCGGCGAACCGACCTCGAGCCGAACCGGGACCGGTTCGCTCATCTCTACTCGTTAGCGACGTCGTTGAATGTGACACCTATGAGCGACCGCTAGCGATCCAAAATACCCACAAAATCATTGATTGTTGACACGTTATTCATTTTCCAAATATCGTTGCTCGTTCTGGATGTAGATTGTTCGTCGTTCCTAAGGCAGCACACTACGCTACATGTGACACCCCGGGAACGATGAACAACAGCGTTCCTGCATCTTCCGGCAACGAGGTGGGAGTGACGTTAATGCGGCTGCTCTCTACCCCTCCGCTTCTATTGGTTTCCCGCTGTGTGACGTCGCTGTGACACCGCATGAACCTCCCCCTTAAAAAAGAGATTGTTCGCTGGCCACAGTGACGTTGTTATGAAGGTATGTGCGTGTGACGCTTACTACCGATATTGTCCGACACGGGCAGCGATTTGCCCATGACGCACGCACGACGGGGGCGGGTGTGATCGCTAGCGACATCGCTAGCGATATTGTTCCATGTAAAGCAGCCTTTAGTCTAATGTGGCACAAGCAGGTACTGTGATGTTATAATATACTGTCCCTTCTCCAGTAGAAACTCTCCCTACCACTATTTCCATGTAGAGTGCACTGACTATGGCATCACCAGGTCTTATATAGACCGAATGACCCAATCCGACCTACCAATCACAGTAATGCCATTATCCAACATGGCAAAGGCATTACCGTGATTGGTAGGCAATCCCTATAGTAGCTAAAAAAACCAGCCAAACATGTGGAGCGAGGAATCGAACATTGCACCCAAACACCAGGATAGTCAATAGAGTATTAAGTGTCTCAAGCATTGTAATGCTCGATCGAGTACCAAGCAGTGTCGAGCACACTCACTCATCACTTCTGTCAACATATTGATGACAAATACCAAAGGACACTTTAGGAAGTTGTGTAGGTCCATTGTTTAAAGCTGTTTTGAACCTAAAAAATATTTAATCCTTCCTGCAAAAGGATGAAACTCTGTTTATATTGCAGGTCTGTTACATGTCTTGCTTCAACACTTTCAATTGCACACATTCATCAATGTCAACTATTTTACCCTTTCTATGCCATATTGAATAGAGACTGGGGCATCTATAAGTTTATTAAGGGGAAGGGAGTTCCCTGTGTTACCTCATTGCCTGCACATTAGCATTGATGCATAATCATGGCAACAAAAAGACCCAGCAGTGCTTCTGGTGCAGTTTCTTTTGAGCTCATGAACACGACTGTGATTCAGGATCCAAAAACAAATCTCTAAAGGACATCTTTCAGCAGGTTTTTGCTACCTCATCTCATGGTAACAAAATGTAGAAAAAGAGACTCTGAATCCAATGATGTATCACTTAGTTTACAAGGTGTAGCAGTTCTGGCACAATCAGTTTTTAGATTTAGCAATGCAGCAAAGCTGAAAAATCTGCCTCCGCCCACATCATTTCCTGTCTAAAGACAGTGAGAAGCTGTGAATCACAGCAGGGGGTGTGTCAGACAAATGCCCACTGCTGGTCCCACCAATGATAATCTACTGGAGCTTAAACAAAGATAGCAGGTAAACAACAACACACTTTGTGATAAGAGACATAGTATAAACCAGGATCTCAAATATGTGGCCACTGAGGCCTTATATTGGACATTTGTTGTCTGTGGGGTATCAGAGCTCCCAGACATCCTCAGGAAAATAGAGAGCAGGTGGAGCCCGCTAGTTCCTCTTAATGACAATGTGATTGTCCTGGAAGGAGTTTCCACTCCGACACACAACAAATTAAATGACAGGATCTGTCTTCATTTAATGGTATCACAGATTTTACCCTTATTTTTCACTGTCAGCATAGTCTTCCATATAGTATAATGCACACCCCATAGTCCTCCATGTAGAATAATGCACTCCCCATAGTCCTCCGTATATAATAATAGACCCCAGAGTCCTACATATAATATAATACACACCCCATAGTCTTCCATATAGAATAATGTACACATCTTAGTCCTCCATCTAGAATATTGCACACCCCATAATTCTTTATGTAAAAAAAATCATACCCCATAGTCATATGTATAGTATTATGGCCACCAGTGTACTCATTGATTAAAATAAATAAATAAATATTCACCTCGCGTCATTTGCCAGCTGCTCCGGTCTCAGTGGTGAGAGGTCTGCAGCTCTGTTCATCTCAGCACAGCTGGAAGCACTGTAGTGATGTCATCATGCTTTCTGCAGTGAGACATGAGATGCCGACGGTGAATTATGGAGGATCATTGCTTCACTGATGATGTGATCATTGCTTTCATCTGTATCAGCATCCAGGATACCAACACAGTTGAAGAAGGCACTGGGCCACCTCGACTCACAGGTCCCATAGCAGCTGCATGGTTTGCCGCCATTGGTGGTACGCCACTACTTCAGTCCCATTTATCTAGCTGAGTTTGGGACTCTTGGTGTAGATGGAGTGTTACAGCTTAGAAATGGAATTAGTAATAAAAGGCCAAGAAAACCTCTGAATATACTGCACAGATAGTGTGCATGACAAAACAGCAGTGCAGAACGGCAACTACTGTTAACCCATAGCTTTATATCTAAAGGTCACTTTGACATTACTAAGGCTGTGTTTGCTTTAAAAGGCTTAAAGGGTGCATTGATACAGTCCAAAGAGACCCCAAATAATTAAATAAGACTTTTCACTGCAATTTGAAAACCTTAAGGGCTCGTTACATGCGGCGATTTATCGTGTGTTCGCATGAGCGATCGCACCCGCCCCCATCATTTGTGCGTTACGGGAAATTTGTTGCCCGTGTTGCACAAAGTCGGCAACTCCCGTCACACGTACTTACCTCCTGACCTTGCTGTAGGCGGCGAACATCCTCTTCCTGAAGGGGGAGGGATGTTCGGCGTCACAGCGACATCACACAGCGGCCACCCAATAGAAGCAGAGTGGCGGAGATGAGCGGGACGTAACATCCCGCCCACCTCCTTCGTTCCGCATTGCCAGTGGGATGCAGTTAAGCTGCAGTTCATCGTTCCCGAGGTGTCACATGAAGCGATGTGTGCTGCCTCGGGAACGATGATCAACCGGCGCGCAGAAGGATGATCGACTTTTTGAAAATGGGCGACGTGTCAACGACCAACGATAAGGTATTTTTGCTCGTTCACAGTCGCTCGTAGCTGTCACACGCTACGATATGTCAAACGATGCCGGATGTGCGTCACTAACGACATGACCCCGACGAAATATCGTTAGATATATCGTAGCGTGTAACAGGGCCTTTAGATTAAAAGTGAATTTATTCACTCCAAATTAAATTTGTTCGGAAAAAGTCACCAAAGTTTACAAAGTAAAGTTTAAAGGATTTGATTATCTCTAACATAGAGCTGTTTGACTCACTTTTCCCTGGCAACTAATTTTTTGCTTCATAAAAGGATTTTTTTTCAAATTTACATGATTAGACGTAATGAGAAATATGGAGGCATTTCTTATGGAAGTTTTATTTCTAGTGGCGTACTGTTTTACTTTAAATATATTTTATTCCGCCGTCTATCTAGGCTCGCATGCATTACCAGCTCTCACCAATTGATCTGTTTTGTGTGTGATAATGTTCTAATTAAAGTTCCAACCAGCTGCTCACTAGAGATTGGCTCTCTGGCAAATAAGTTCATTAAAAAATAGCTTTGTAAAAACTTACAGAATAAAATGGTGTGTAACAAAGTAGCCAAAAAACACAGACCACGACATAAGGGTGCTATTGAACAATCAGGTTTTTGCGGTGCCATAGAAATCATCATTTCCTTAATATTTCCACATGAAGCATCTGTGTAGTAATAAATGCATGGTTTGTAATGCCTCACTTGTTTTTGTTTTTAGAGATACTTCTGCAGTGAAGCTAAACTCATTACTTGTAATTATAATGTTGTACAATGCAAATCACCAACTGCTCTGTCCACATAATCCATTAAATTCATTTTGTTCAACTCATACGCTACAGTTCAAATGTTTGGGGTCACCCAGACAATTTTGTCGTTTCCATGAAAAATCATACTTTTATTTATCAAATGAGTTGCATAATGAATAGAAAATATAGTCCAGACATTGATGAGGTTAGAAATAACAATTTTTACTTGAAATAATCATTTTCTCCTTCACACTTCGCTTTCGGCACATAATGCTCCTTTGCCGCAATCTCAGCTTTGCAGACCTTTGGCATTCTGGCTGGTAATTTGCGGAGGTAATCTGGAGATATTTCCCCCCATGCTTCCCCCTCCCACAAGTTGGATTGGCTTGATGGGCACTTTTTGCCTACTATACGGTCACGCTGCTCCCACAACAGCTCAATAGGGTTGAGATCTGGTGACTGGGCTGCCCACTCCATTACAGATATAATACCAGCTGCTGCTTCTTCCCTAAATAGTTCATGCATAATTTGGAGGTGTGCTTTGGGTCATTGTCCTGTTGTAGGATGAAATTGGCTCCAATGAAGCGCTGTCCACAGGGTATGGCATGGCGTTGCAAAATGGAGTCATAGCCTTCCTTATTCAAAATCCCTTTTACCATGTACAAATCTCCCACTTTACCAGCACCAAAGCAACACCAGACCATCACATTACCCCCACCATGCTTGACAGATGGCGTCAGGCACTCTTCCAGCAATATTTCAGTTGTTCAGCATCTCACAAATGTTCTTCTGGGTGATCCAAACACCTCAAACATCGATTCTTCTGTCCATAACACTTTTTTCCAATCTTCCTCTGTCCAATGTGTGTGTTCTTTTGCCCATATTAATCTTTTCCTTTTATTTGCCAGTCTCAGATATGGCTTTTTCTTTGCCACTCTGCCCTGAAGGCCAGCATCCCGGAGTCGCCTCTTTACTGTAGATGTTGACACCGGTGTTTTGCGGGTACTATTTAAAGAAGCTGCAAGTTGAGGACCTGTGAGGCGTTGATTTCTCAATCTAGAGACTGTAATGTACTTGTCTTGTTGCTCAGTTGTGCAGCGTGGCCTCCCACTTCTCTTTCTACTCTGGTTAGAGCCTGTTTGTGCTCTCCTGTGAAGGCAGTAGAACACACCGTTGTAGGAAATATTCAGTTTCTTGGTAATTTCTCGCATGGAATAGCCTTCATTTCTAAGAACAAGAATAGACTGTTGAGTTTGACATGAGAGTTCTCTTTTTTGGCTATTTTGAGAGTTTAATGAAACCAACAAATGTAAAGCTCCAGATTCTCAACTAGCTAAAAGAAAGATCAGTTTTATAGCTTCTCTAATCAGCAAAACTGTTTTCATACTTGTACAAGGGTTTTCAAGGGATTTCTACACATTCATTAGCCTTCTAACACAATTAGCAAACACAGAAGTAGTTTTTACATAGCAGTATATCAATATGTTTACACACAATCTACCGTAATTTAATTCTAAAACAATTCCTTTATTCTAGTTACCTTAAAATCACAAAACTATCCCACACCGTGAGCAAATACACACAAGTAAAACAAAACAAAAATTGGACTCTATGAAGCCACAATGAAAAAACTCAAAGAGTCACTGAAGGATTTTTTGTATGGTCTGTCTATAACGGGGTAGATAGTCTATATGCACCCTAGACCAAAACTGTCCGCTATCTGTCAATGGAGATATAACTTGCGTTACACGCACCCTAAAGTTCAAGTGGTATCCCCATTCCACGACGGCTATCCCTCAGAGGCTGCCCCTAATCTCCCTCACTAAATTAGATTCAGGTAGATTAGATCAATAGATAATAATTCACAATAATAATCACTTATCTTAGATGTATTCATGGCAGCCTCTCCACATTGATTTCATTGGTATACAATCATACCCAGGCTTTCCAGAGACACCATCCACAAAGAGTTCAAAAACTCAACGTGTTTTCCCCCACTCATGTATTGGGGTTCATCAGGAAATGAAATTAAGGCTCAATTGCCATTATGGTGTTTTGACCACACATGTGGCAGCATATGTCCCTCCAAGAAAGTGCGATTGAGCCTTAATTTCGTCAATACATGATTGGGGGAAACGCGTCGAGTTTTTGGACTCTTTGTGGATGGTGTCTATGGAAAGCCTGGGTATGATTGTATACCAATAAAATCAATATGGAGAGGCTGCCGTGAATACATCTAAGATAAGTGATTATTATTGTGAATTATTATCTATTGATAATATTATCTATTAATAATTGTACATCAGTGATTTTGTATCTTGAAGAAGGAGTTGCATAGAATTGAAACGCGTTGAATAATAAAATCACAAAGATTACTTCTCCCGACTGATTTCCTCTATCTATAAGGCAGGGTTGTTTAACCCTTTCCTTTCACTCCACGTATACTCATTCATCTCCTGGGTCGGCAGCAGCCATTGTGGTGATCATTTCTGCTTTGTTGGTAGTTGTGACCCTCACAACTACCCTAGGTGAGTGCTCCTGTGCATATTATCTTATTTTCCACCTGCTTAAGACATCATCTACGCCTTCTTTGTCTCTTCCAGAAATAATTGTAACCATATGGGGAGTTATACAGAGAGACTGCTGAAGGCCAGGGAATGGTAAGTATCAGGCAATGTGCTTATATTCTAGTTTTGGCACATTTGCTTATCTTTCTCTTTATTTTTGGGTTCTGCAAAATATTGAAACCCCTACAATTAGTAATAAATATTTCTAGAAGCATTTTTTTGCAGCTTTTGCGATATTTTAAAATTCTCACATAGTGTGTTTGGAGGCACATTTTTAAATGTTTCCGATATGTGTTTGAGTATAAAGTGAGAGCTAGCGAGCGCTGGGTTTTTAAAGCTCCTAGATGGTGGAAGTGCCAGGGCAAGTGTCATTTTTTGCCATTTACAGTCATATGAAAAAGTTTGGGCACCCCTATTAATGTTAACCTTTTTTCTTTATAACAATTTGGGTTTTTGCAACAGTTATTTCAGTTTCATATATCTAATAACTGATGGACTGAGTAATATTTCTGGATTGAAATGAGGTTTATTGTACTAACAGAAAATGTGCAATCCACATTTAAACAAAATTTGACCGGTGCAAACGTATGGGCACCCTTATCAATTTCTTGATTTGAACACTCCTAACTACTTTTTACTGACTTACAAAAGCACTAAATTGGTTTTGTAACCTCATTGAGCTTTGAACTTCATAGGCAGGTGTATCCAATCATGAGAAAAGGTATTTAAGGTGGCCATTTGCAAGTTGTTCTCCTATTTGAATCTCCTATGAAGAGTGGCATCATGAGCTCCTCAAAACAACTCTCAAATGATCTGAAAACAAAGATTATTTAACATAGTTGTTCAGGGGAAGAATACAAAAAGTTATCTCAGAGATTTAAACTGTCAGTTTCCACTGTGAGGAACATAGTAAGGAAATGGAGGAAGACAGGTACAGTTCTTGTTAAGCCCAGAAGTAGCAGGCCAAGAAAAATATCAGAAAGGCAGAGAAGAAGAATGGTGAGAACAGTCAAGGACAATCCACAGACCACCTCCAAAGACTTGCAGCATCATCTTGCTACAGATGGTGTCACTGTGCATCAGTCAACAATACACCGCACGTTGTACAAGGAGAAGCTGTATGGGAGAGTGATGCGAAAGAAGCCGTTTCTTCTAGCACGCCACAAACAGAGTCGCCTGAGGTATGCAAAAACACATTTGGACAAGCCAGACACATTTTGGAAGAAGGTCCTGTGGACTGATGCAACAAAGATTGAGTTGTTTGGTCATACAAAAAGGCATTATGCATGAAGGCAAAAAACACGGCATTCCAAGAAAAGCACTTGCTACCCACAGTAAAATTTGGTGGAGGTTCCATCATGGTTTGGGACTGTGTGGCCAATGCTGGCACCAGGAATCTTGTTAAAGTTGAGGGTCGCATGGATTCAACTCAGTATCAGCAGATTCTTGACAATAATGTGCAACAATCAGTGACGAAGTTGAAGTTTCGCAGGGGATGGATATTTCAGCAAGACAATGATCCAAAACACTGCTCCAAATCTACTCAGGCATTCATGCAGAGGAACAATTACAATGATCTGGAATGGCCATCCCAGTCCCCAGACCTGAATATCATTGAACATCTGTCGGATGATTTGAAGCGTGCTGTCCATGCTCGGCGACCATCAAACTTAACTGGAATTGTTTTGTAAACAGGAATGGTGAAATATACCTTCATCCAGGATCCAGGAACTCATTAAAAGCTACAGGAAGCGACTAGAGGCTGTTATTTTTGCAAAAGGAGGATTTACAAAATATTAATGTCACTTTTATGTTGAGGTGCCCATACTTTTGCACTGGTCAAATTTTGTTTAAATTCAGATTGCACATTTTCTGTTAGTACGGTACAATAAACCTCATTTCAATCCAGAAATATTACTCAGTCCATCAGTTATTAGATATATGAAACTGAAATAGCTGTTGCAAAAACCCTAATTGTTATAAAGAAAAAAGGTTAACATTAATAGGGGTGCCCAAACTTTTTCATATGACTGTATATAAAGGGTCCTGATGAGATACCCTGTTTCTTCAATCAAAGGGCAATGGCTTGGTTGTCACTGTAATACCATTTATTCAAATTATATTTCCCATGGTTATATCACTTATTGTACTGAAATCATGACTCATGACCAGTATTTTATTTGTAAAAGCTAGAGAAAGCTTCATTTTATCAATATAAAAGAATTCATCACTTTATAAAGTATTTATAACTTCAAGTAGGTACTGAAAAATTTTGCAGTGTAAACAGCTCACACAATAACCCATCAAGGTCATCTCATATTCTTTATGCCAGAACTTTTGCTGAATTGACATATAAATAGCTCCCGATGCTAGCGTGCTAAAGAATAATTAGAAGAGGAGATCACCTGCTCATAGAGGAGCTTATGTTTTATGTTTCTAAATGTATGCAAATGGTCCTTCCTGGTGAAATTTTCATTACTGACATGGCACCATGATGCACTGAAATTAAAAGGTTAAACTCCATTGAGATAAGGACCATTAATCTGAAACCTGAAGGACTGTGAATGTGAGCGATGTTTCAGGAGACTGTATATTTTGCACAGTGTTGTTTTACTCTGAGTTTTTTCAGGGAAGATGGAACAGTCAATTCATGCAGGACAATATTCAGATATACAACGCTACGAAAAATTATATTTATGTCTTTCGAAATTTTCTTCGTTATACTGATCGGTTTCATAAAATGTTATAACAGATTCAGAACCTAAGTGAATGTAGCTATTTACAGGATCTAAAGAGTGAACATTGAAAAACAGAGCCCGTCCAGGTTATCTTGTGCAGTTTGTAATGGATAATGGGAAAATGACATACTTACTAAAGATGAAAAAGTTGATTCACTGCAATTCAAATTCATGTCAAATTTTAACTCAGCAAATGCAAACAATTTACGACTAATCAAAAATTGCCCACCACCATTTTACACCTTGTAGAAGATTGAATCCCTTTAAGTGGAACCTGTCACCAGATTTGGCGATTAAAAACTGCAGCCACCACCAGTGAGCCGCTATATATAGCATTCCAGTATAGTAATGCCCAGTTGGGCATATATAATCACTCCTATATGACCAAGAGCGCATTACTATTACTTATATCTTCAATACTGACCTTGTGCATGTGTGATTGTATTATTCTGACTTCAGCACTAACTGCACCTCCCAGGGTGATGGGTATGGATATGGCATGTTGCTAAGTGCAGGGTTTATAGGGTGAGTCAACATTGAGCGAGGGCGCCCAAAACATTATAGTGTATTAACCTCCGCGGTCAGGAAGGAGTGAGACTTAGGAATCTTAGCCCAGTCCCATAAGCTTATACGCCTATACCATCTTTGAGAAAACAATCTGTGTACACCGGACTATCTCGCACTATATAGTTTACCCTACTTATATGTACTCACCCCTGTATGGCTTTTGCTCTGTGTTTACTGACCGTTGTAGCTAATTGTGTTACATGGCTTTGACCAATTTTAACTTTAATCAATAAATATGGTACCCCTTTAAGGGGGTCTTTACATCCAGCGATATCGCTAGCGATATTGCTAGCGAGCGTACTCACCACCGTCGTTTGTGCGTCATGGGTAAATCGCTGCCCGTGGCGCACAATATCGTTAGGAGCCGTCACACGGACTTTCCTGCCTAGCGACGTCGCTGTGGCCGGCGGACAGCCTCCTTTCTAAGGGGACGGCTCGTGCGGCGTCACAGTGGCATCACTAAGCGGCTGCCCAATAGAAGCAGAGGGGCGGAGATGAGCGGCCGTAACATCCCGCCCACCTCCTTCCTTCTTCATTGCCGGCGGTTAGCTGTAGTTCGTCGTTCCCGAGGTGTCACACATAGCGATGTGCTGCCTTGGGAACGACGAACAACCTGCGTCCTCAACAATCAATGATTTTTTGAAAACGAACGACGTATCAACGATGGATGATTTGGTGAGTATTTTCCATCTTTAATGGTCGCTCGTTGGTGTCACACGCAACAACGTCGCTAACGATGCCGGATGTGCGTCACGGAATCCGTGACCCCGGTGATATATCATTAGATACGTCGTTGCGTGTAACGGGGCCTTTAGTCATTTCCCTATCCACATTTGTTTGCAGGCCAATTGACATGCTCTTACTTCCATTTTGCTTCTTTTTGCTGCTCCCTAGTCCTTACTATGACCACTTTACAGCCATTTTTAACCACAGAAGTTAGGGTCACCATTGACCTTTATGGGACTTGGCATTCGGAGTCAAGTTTGGGTCAAATCTGGTTCCAGAACCAAACGTTTTTCCAAGTCTGGCTGAACTCAACAAACCCAAACATCCATGGGTTCGCCCATGTCTACTCATTACCTTGACTAGCAGTGGGCTCTTTGTCTTCCATGGCGGTGCACAGCAGTGGTCATGTGCTGCACACAATGAGCACCACTTCAGCTGTTGGCGACTGATAGGCCAATGGCCATTAAATCAATTGCAGAGCAGGGAACTGGTGAATTTCAGCTCTGCAATACATTTCAGCCAATGTTGCAAGGTGTCGGCAGTAGAAATGAGCGAACTGGCCGTGGTTCGGCTCGAGTTCGGTTCGTCGAACGGAGGTCTCGTTCGAGTTCAGTTCGGCGAACGTTCGACGAACCGAACTCGAACCAATAGGATATAATGGGAGGCAATCACAAACACATAAAAACGCATTATAAATGTACACATACAGTTAATAAACATTGCCATAACACTTACCAGTCCCCGCAATCCCTCCTGCACTCTGTCTCCTGCCGCTATTCCATCCGATGATCGCTGAATCCTACCGGTGACCAGCACTGCCAGCAGTGATGCAGGACCTATCGTGACGTCAAAATAGCCATGTGACCAGTCACGTGGCTATTATCTCATTGGCCACAGACTGGTCACATGACTATGACACGTCATGTAGGACCTGTCATTGCACTCTCCGGTACACGGTGCACCTTTGTGTATCGCCGTGTACCGGCGACATGCTCTAGCACACGGTCGACTCCCCGTTCCGTTAGGGACCGGCTGACACAGCCGGTCATTAACGGAGATCACCGTTGCCATAGCAACGCAGTTAGCGGTGACGTCACCGCTAACCGCGGCTCCGGGAATCACATGATCGGAGCCCTGTTGCTATGGTAACGCGTCTGTCACCGCCAGCAGCCAGCAGCACTGATCTCTCACGCAGTGAAGGCTGCACGCTGCTTCCCGTGCAGCCTTCACAGAGTGAAGGCTGCACGGGAAGCAGCGTCTTCCCCCATGCAGCAGTGATGGAGCAGAGCTGCATTTGTTGAACGAGAAAGACAGAAGACCATGGATCGTGGAGGGCTGACAGGGGGTAATAAAGATGGAGTCTCTAATGTGTCTGTGTATTTATTTCTATTAAAGTATTTTTTCTCTGTGTGGTGCTTTTTTTTAACCCTTTATTGGAGATTCTTAATGGCCGGGTCAAACGTGCCTGACATTAAGAATCTCTGGCTTAATACTGGCTAGTAAAACAAAGCCAGTATTAACTCATGATTACCCAACAAGCCACCCGGCTCCAGGGCTGTTGGAAAAGTTGGATACAGCGCCAAATGATGGCGCTTCTATGAGAGCGCCATTTTCTGGGGCGGCTGCGGACTGCAATTCGCAGCAGAGGCGCCCAGAAACCTCGGGCTAACCTGTGCTGTGGATTCCAATCCCCAGCTGCCTAGTTGTACCTGGCTGGACACAAAAATGGGGCGAAGCCCACGTCATTTTTTTTTAGTTATTTCATGAAATAAGTGAAATAATTAAATAAAACGGGCTTCCCTATATTTTTGGTTCCCAGCTGGGTACAAATAGGCAACTGGGGGTTGGAGGCAGCCCGTGGCTGCCTGCTGTACCTGGCTAGCATACAAAAATATGGCGAAGCCCACGTCATTTTTTTGGTGGGCAAAAAACTTCTGCATACAGTCCTGGATGGAGTATGCTGAGCCTTATAGTTCTGCAGCTGCTGTCTGCTCTTCTCCATTCAGACAGACAGCAGCTGCAGAACTACAAGGTTCAGCATACTCCATCCAGGACTCTATGCAGAAGTTTTTTGCCTCCTGAAAAAATTATGTGGGCTTCGCCATATTTTTGTATGCTAGCCAGGTACAGCAGGCAGGTACGGCTGCCCCCAACCACCAGTTGCCTATTTGTACCCGGCTGGGAGCCAAAAATAAAGGGAAGCCCTTTTTTTATTATTTCATGAATTTCATGAAATAATTAGAAAACAAATGACGTAGGCTTCGCCCCATTTTTGTGTCCAGCCAGGTACAACTAGGCAGCTGGGGATTGGAATCCGCAGCACAGGTTGGCCTGAGCTTTCTGGGCCCCACTGCTACGAATTGCAGTCTGCAGCCGCCTCAGAAAATGGCACTT
This sequence comes from Anomaloglossus baeobatrachus, assembly GCF_048569485.1. NCBI lineage: Eukaryota > Metazoa > Chordata > Amphibia > Anura > Aromobatidae > Anomaloglossus > Anomaloglossus baeobatrachus. The sequence goes on along the minus strand of NC_134361.1, from coordinate 95,922,657 downwards.
TCATAGAAGCGCCATCTTCTGGCGCTGTATCCAACTCTTCCAGCACCTGCCTGCTATACCTGGCTAGCATACAAAAATATGGCGAAGCTCACGTCCTTTTTTTGTAGTTTTTTGGCAAAAAAAATAAAAAATGCTTCCCTGGATTTTCCATTGCCAGTGAAGGTAACATCAAGCAGTGGGGGTTAGCATCCAGTAGCTGCTTGGATTACCCTTAGCTAGCAATACAAAAAATGCAGCGGGAGCCCATATATATTTTTTTTAATTATTTATTTAAATAACTAAAAACAAAATGGGCTTCCCTGTATTTTGATTGCTGGACATCACAGTGCTGTAAAAATAAATCTTTAAAAAAAATGACGTAGCGCTCCGCGGTATTTTTGATTCTCAGCGCAGATAAAGCAGACAGCTATGGGTTGTCACCCCCATCTGCCTGCCGTTACCGTGGTTGGCAATCAAAATACAGGGAAGCCCATTAATTTTTTCTATTTAAAAAATAGTTAAAAAAAAAATGACGTTGGGTCCCCCCATTTTTGATAGCCAGCTAGGGTAAAGCAGATGGCTGTAGCCTGAAAACCACAGCTGGCAGCTTTACCGTGGTTGGGGATCCAATATGGAGGTCCCCCCAGGCTCTTTTTTTATAATTATTTTATAAATATTAATAATTACACAAAAAAAGTAAGGTCCCCCCCAAATTGGATCACCAGCCAAGGTAAAGCGGACAGCTGTGGTCTGGTATTCTCAGGGTGGGAAGGTCCATAGTTATTGGGCCTTCACAGCCTAAAAATAGCAGGCCGCAGGCACCCCAGACGTGGCGCACCCACTAGATGCGCCAATCCTGGCGCTTCACCCCAGCTCATCCCGTGCCCTGGTGCAGTGGCAAACGGGGTAAAAAATCGGGCTGATACTAGCTGTAAAGTCACCTGAGATCAAGCCCAGCAGTTTGTGATGTCATGGCATCTATTAGATACCCAACATCATAAACTGTCAGTACTAACAAAAAAAAAATCGACAAAAGAAATTTAGTTGAAAAAACAGTCCCCAAAATATTTCCTCTTTCACCAATTTATTGTAAGAAAAAAAATAAAGGGGTCCCACGACGACTCTGGACCATCTAGAATATGGGGGGGAGACCCTCAGGGAACGTATCCCCCATTTTCTAGGAGTGCAGACCCTTCATGTGAGGAGTGTGGGTGCAATGAATCTGCACTCACTCTCCCCGGGTCCACAGCAGCAGAGTCCATGTCGTAATGGTTGCTACCAAAGCTGCAATGCCCTGCTCATGAGGTAAGGGCATGCCTAATCAGGAGAACTATTCTACATTTCCAAATATTGGTATTTGCTGATATTATTGCTATTCCACCTACTATATATTGGGGATAGGATCTTGGAGATGGAATACCCCTTTAAGTCCAGTTATCCAGCTGAATGAATACTTAACAACAGAGCTCGCTATTTAGATGTGTTTTCTTGTGGCGTATAACGGACTCTCATGTTTGGTAGTCGTTCAGCAGGGAAACTATAAAAGCAAATCCCTCCATTTGGAAATGTAGTATATAGCTCTCCTGATCAATTATGTTCCTTACCTCATGAGCAGGGCATTGCAGTAATAATAATAATTTATTCATTTATATAGCGTTATTAATTCCATAGCGCTGTATGTCTTTGGAGTGTGGGAGGAAACCGGAGTACCCGGAGGAAACCCACGCAAACACGGGGAGAACATACAAACTCCTTGCAGATGGTGCCCTTGGTGAGAATTGAACCCAGGACCTCATCGCTGTAAGACTGCAGTGCTAACCACTGAGCCACCGTGCTGCCCATTTAGCTTACAGATGCATAACCACCACTCACTGTGTCTGAACACAGGAAGCTGAGCTGACAGCCGCTCTGTGCATGCGGCAGCGTCTATTGTGAAGGAGAGGGCCGTGGGGGGATCAACGCTGCACAGGTACCGTGGGACACCGGGGAACACCGGTGGGGTTATAGGGGGTGACCTGGCAGGGCCTGGGGAGGAGTTTTCTGTCGCATGTGTCATGGCACATGTGACAGAAATCAGAGGAGTAGGGTGAATGCGGCCGGCGCGCTGCTGTGCGCGCGGCCATCTTGGATTTCTGGGACGGCATCAGGGGGGGCACTTTGGCGACACCGGGGGACCGGAGGGGACCGGGGAGGAGATTTATCATGTTTGTTCATGCCAGATGGGAGATAAATAATTTTTTACCGGCGCTGTCATTTACTGTAACGTGATCATCGGTGTATGGTGTATACCTGTGATCACGTGAGCGGGGACCGGAAAAACCGTCCTGAATCATGATCTCCAGGGTCTCAGCTAGCCCTAAAACCCCGGAGATTTTCTGACGCTGGGGGGCGTTATTCACTTATTTCTGCCTGCTCTTTTTAAACGGCAGATCAGAATAAGGCTACATTCACACGACCTATCTATTTTTGTGGTCTGCAAAAAACAGTCCGTTTTTTTTCACGGGTGCATCCATGTGGCATCCGTTTCCATTCCGTAGACGGTCCGTATGTCATCTGTTTGTCATCCGTGTGCCTTCCGTTTTTTTTGTGTACTGCAAAAAAACTGAAGGAGGGTAAATGCACAAATTTATCCAGGATCCTTAGCTTCAACCTACATGAGGCGGTCACATGTTCACTCCAGTGCCATTTTCTACTGCTTTTCACAGCGTAGAGCGCTCTGGTGATTTTCCTGTGCTTGTACACTTCATATCAGTCTTTTCTGTCATTATAATGGCAGAAAGACACATAATGTCCCACTCTCCTGCATTTTGTAATTTTGCACCCTTTGGTGCCTTTCATGTGGCACTAAGGGGTGCTTAGCTTTCTATTTAGCCAAAAAAATGAAAAAAAAAAATGACGTAGGGTTCCCCCTATTTTTGCAGCCAGCTAGGGTAAAGCAGATGGCTGCAGCCTGCAGACCACAGCTGGCAGCCTCACCTTGGCTGGTAATCCAAAACTGAGGGCACCGCACGCTGTTATTTTAAATTAAATAATAAAAAAAAAAACACGTAGGGGTCCCCCCAAAATTGGATCACCAGCCAAGGTAAAGCAGACAGCTGGGGTCTGATATTCTCAGACTAGGGAGGTCCATGGTTATTGGACTCTCCCCAGCCTAAAAATAGCAGGCCGCAGCCGCCCCAGAAGTGGCGCATCCATTAGATGCGCCAATCCTGGTGCTTCGCCCCAGCTCATCCCGTGCCCTGGTGCGGTGGCAAACGGGGTAATATATGGGGTTAATACCAGATGTGTAATGTCACCTGGCACCAAGCCCTGGGGTTGGTGAGGTCAGGCGTCTATCAGATACCCGACATCACCAACCCAGTCAGTAATAAAAAAAAAATATACGACAAACACATTTTTATTTGAAAAAGCACTCCCCAATACATTACCTTTTTAACCAATTTATTAAAAAAAAAACCAAATCCAGGTCTGGTGTAATCCAAGGGGTTGCCATGACGATCCACACTGTCCCAGTCAATGAAGAGCAGGATGTTCCCCAATGGCTGGGAGAGCAGTGCAGTGACCTTAGCTAACATCAATGGGTCAGCCCAGGTCACTGCAGGGGATGACAAGTGCTGCTGTCAGCGAGGTACATTACCTGCGCTGATCTCCTGCACTGCTGACAGCACCTGTCACTGAGTTCAATGACCGCCGCCTTCACAGCCAAGTATCGCGAGAGGCCCGTGACGTCACCACTAGTCAGTCTCGTGTCGGAAGCGAGAGAAGGTGATGTGACAAGCGCCGGCCATGGAGGACAGTGACAGTGCTGAGGTCGGGACTTCATCACCGCAGGTAAGCCGAGCGGGACCATGTGTGCAGAGTGCCAGGAGGACGTCAGTGTCGTGGACTGCATGGCTGGGGACTTGTGTGTGTGTGTGTGTGTGTGTATGTGAGTGTGTGTGTACATGCCGCGTGCAGGAGGGGGCGGAGTGAGCTGAGCGGGGAAGTGTGGGCTTCCTGCACGTAACTAGGATAAACATCGGGTTACTAACCAAAGCGCTTTGCTTGGATACCCGATGTTTATCTTGGTTACCAGCTTCTGGCAGGCTGCCAGCGATGGCTCCTGCACACTGTAGCTAGCTGTAGTTTGCTGCTAGAACCGTTCTCGAACGTATCTAGAACTATCAAGCTTTAGCAAAAAGCTCAAATTCTAGTTTGATCTAGAACAGCCCCAAAAATCACTCGAGCCGTGAACTGGAGAACCTCAAACCGCGAACCGCGCTCAACTCTACTCGGCAGGCAACCTAACCCCACAGGCCCGGTCACGGTTGCACCCTCTACAACTACGATCATTATTATCTTGGCTGACAGCATGGAAGGGATTTTTTTAAGTAATGCCCTTTTTTTTAATCAACTGTCAGCTGGACACTTGATTAATATAATGCCTGCTTTACACGCTTCAATAAATCTTTCAATCAGTCTTCGGGGTCAAGTTGTAAGTGACGCACATCCTGCATCGTTCATGACGTATTTGCGTGTGACACCTACGTGCAATCAAGATTGAACGCAAATACGGTGATCGCATACACGTCGTTTATTCCTCATACATTGGACGTTTTGTTGCACGAACCTAGTCAATTGTAACGTGTGACATCCCTCATACGATTTTGGTGGCTGAGGCTATGTGCGCAGGTGTGCGCTCTGCACCGCAGCTTAAAAAAGGTCCGCTTCAGAGCGCAGCTGAAAAGCTGCGTTCTGAAGTGCCTCACAATGTCTGTCATGCACTAATCTCTGTCAGTCGGTCACTATCTCTGTCCCTCACTCTCTGTCCATGTCAGTCTATCCCCCTCTCTCATATACTCACCGATCCCCGATCCCCGGCTCTGCACGGCATTCACACTGCTCCGGCGGCTTTTACTGTTTTGAAAAAGCCGGCCGCCCATTAAACAATCTCGTATTCCCTGCTTTACCCGCCCACCGGCGCCTATGATTGGTTGCAGTGAGACACGCCCCCACGCTGAGTGACAGGTGTCACACTGCACCCAATCACAGCAGCCGGTGGGCGTGTCTATTCTGTGTAGTGAAATAAACAATTAAATAATTAAAAAAAACGGCGTGCGGTCCCCCCCAATTTTAAAACCAGCCAGATAAAGCCATACGGCTGAAGGCTGGTATTCTCAGGATGGGGAGCTCCACGTTATGGGGAGCCCCCCAGCCTAACAATATCAGCCAACAGCCGCCCAGAATTGCCGTATACATTATATGCGACAGTTCTGGGACTGTACCCGGCTCTTCCCGATTTGCCCTGGTGCGTTGGCAAATCGGGGTAATAAGGAGTTATTGGCAGCCCATAGCTGCCAATAAGTCCTAGATTAATCATGTCAGGCGTCTATGAGACACCTTCCATGATTAATCTGTAAATTACAGTAAATAAACACACACACACGAAAAATCCTTTATTAGAAATAAAAAACACAAACATATACCCTGGTTAACCACTTTAATCAGCCCCAAAAAGCCCTCCATGTCCGGCGGAATCCAGGATGCTCCAGCGTCGCATCCAGTGCTGCTGCATGGAGGTGACCGGAGCTGCAGAATACACCGCCGCTCCGGTCACCTCCACACAGCAAATGAAGACAGCCGGCGATCAGCTGAGCTGTCACTGAGGTTACCCGCTGTCACTGGATCCAGCGGTGGATGCAGCGGTGGCCGCGGGTAAGCTCAGTGACAGCTCAGCTGATCGCGCTACTCACCTCAGTTGCTGCGTGGAGGTGAGAGGAGCAGCGGTGAGTAGCGCGATCAGCTGAGCGGTCCCTGAGCTTACCCGCGGCCACCGCTGCATCCACCTCTGGATCCAGTGACAGCGGGTAACCTCAGTGACAGCTCAGCTGATCGCACGGCTGTCTTCATTAGCTGCGTGGAGGTGACCGGAGCGGCTGTGTCTGCTGCAGCTCCTGTCACCTCCATGCAGCAGAGCTGGACGCGACGCTGCATCATCCTGGAGTACGCCGGACATGGAGGGCTTTTTCGGGCTTATTAAAGTGGTGAACCAGGGTATACCGTATGTTTGTGTTTTTTATTTCTAATAAAGGATTTTTTCGGGTGTGTGTTTATTTACTGTAACTTACAGATTAATCATGGAGGGTGTCTCATAGACGCCTGACATGATTAATCTAGGACTTATTGGCAGCTATGGGCTGCCAATAACTCCTTATTACCCCGATTTGCCAACGCACCAGGGCAAATCGGGAAGAGCCGGGTACAGTCCCAGAACTGTCGCATATAATGTATGCGGCAATTCTGGGCGGCTGTTGGCTGATATTGTTAGGCTGGGGGGCTCCCCATAACGTGGAGCTCCCCATCCTGAGAATACCAGCCTTCAGCCGTATGGCTTTATCTGGCTGGTTTTAAAATTGGGGGGAACCGCACGCCGTTTTTTTTAATTATTTAATTATTTATTTCACTACACAGTATAGACCCGCCCACCGGCTGCTGTGATTGGGTGCAGTGTGACACCTGTCACTCAGAGTGGGAGCGTGTCTCACTGTAACCAATCATAGGCGCCGGTGGGCGGGGAAAGCAGGGAATACGAAATTGTTTAATGGGCGGCCGGCTTTTTCAAAACAGTAAAAGCCGCCGGAGCAGTGTGAACGCCGTGCAGTGCCGGGGATCGGGGATTGGTGAGTATGAGAGAGGGCTGCTAACTTCAGTAATTTAGGAGATTAGCGGTCACCGGTGAGTCCTTCACTGGTGACCGCTAATCAGGACGCGACACAGACAGAGCCGCAGCATGACAATGAAGTCGGGTGAAGTTCACCCGAGTTCATTCTGACAGTGCGGCTCTGTCTGTGTCTGCTGTCATCTGCCATTCAGCTCTGCTACATGGCTGTCTGTGTCTGCTGTTAGCGGCCATGTAGCAGAGCTGAATGGCAGATGACATAGTAAAAACACATCCCTACACATTACACACGCTTGGCAAGTCAATAAATAAAAAAAAAAAAAAGGTGCCCAATGCATACGTCACAGAACACATGATCTAAAGGATCGCACATAACATTGATCAATTTAACATAGACTACTAACGCTCGTGTGACAGCAAATGAACGACCAACGTGAAATCTCATAGATCCCGTATGCAACCTGGGCGTGTCACATCGCAAATGCGATTGTACAACTAATTGCAACGTGTAAAGTGGGCTTAAGACTTTCATTGAGGTGTACTCATTTTTTGAACATGGTCTTGAATAAATTTGTTAGGAAAATTATTTTTTTAGGTGTGCAAAACATCAAACCTCTTTGCAATCAATGGTCCACATTGTTACATTTATCTCATAGAAAATATTGATCCTGAAAGGTAACAAGGTTTTCTGACAAGTCTTTTGGTTGTGTGCTCAACATATTTTAGATATACTGTATATATATATGTATAGTATATATATATATACATGTTTGATATATGTACAGTATATTTGTATGTACACACATTTATTTACATAAAAAAGGAAAATGCAGCGGAACAAATCATGTAAGACACCACTTACAATATAAGGGCAGTTTTCTGTTGCTTCTTCTGATTTTGTATGACAGACTATATGGTTTCAAAATTGAATTTACCCATTTAGTGAAGCATTATCATCAAAGTGTCAGTCGTTCCTTTTGTGTTTTCTAGGAGTTCTATTATAGTAATACTAAAAATTGTTATACTGAGTGCATTTTGTACATCACCTGCTAATATTATTTTTCAGAATTTGAATGCTAAATTGTTGTATTCTTACAGCAAAAAGCCAAAGCAAATCATAGTTTTTCATTGTTGATTGAAGCAATTGAAGAGGTAATGGCTGGACTGGATGGCCCAGGGGTGTGCTTAACTCTGAATGAAAAGAATACTGCTAATTTAAACAGAACAAACCAACGAAATGAGCTGGAGCATATGTGGGTATAAGTGTAACACGAAGGTGCACATTCACGCTGTGGTGATTAACTCCCAGAACCAAGATTAAAAAAAATAAAACTAGCAAATACCCTGCAGTAAGTAAATAAGTAACTAGTAATAATACACGTAAATACATAGGTTACTTAGCTGACACTACTTTGATTAAAAATGCTTACATGCCATCACAACTTGACAAGGTGTACACAGTCAGAATGGACCTAGCTCTTGTAGTTCACCTCATTAAGTACAAGCTGACTGTCTAAACACCTGCCCTGGGAAAGGAATATAGACTAACCAGACCTTTCCAGTACTTAATTTGTGCTATCTTTCTAAAACTGCAAAGCTGTGCTTTCTATCGATAGGCACTAGTGATCGGTGAATGTGCTCGACACTGCATGGTACTTGATCAAGCATTAGCGAGTTTGAGACACTCGATACTTGATTGAGCATTTTGCTGCTTGGATGCCTTGGTCAAGTTCCAAGCCTGCATGTTTCCTGGCTTTTTATCAGCCAGTAAACATGTAAGGAATGCCTGCCAATCATGGTCATGCTGTAGCCATCTTGGCTACGTGCATTACTGTGATTGGCTGGCCGCATAACGTCATCGGGTCTACATAAGACCCAGAAACTCCATGTTTCCCGCATTGTTGCTGGAAATACTGTGGGGCTTAGGGATAGACTCAGTTGGAAGGGGCATTGTGTTATAGCATGACAGTGCCTGCTGGTACAACAGTAAACAAACAGTCCTTTTCAGGGCTAATTGAACTCTATCCTATGAATACCATTCTTATTCTGCATTTAGTGTAGGGCAAGTTGATGGAGTAGAGGTAGTGTATTAGAGGCATGTAGTCAGAGATTATAGCCTTACAGACTGTGCTGCTGATACCTAAAAAAAAATCATTTATTCTCTAATAATATCACTCTTAAGGCCGCTTTACACGCTGCGACATCGCTAGCGATGTCGCTAGTGACCGCACATGCCCCAGTCGTTTGTGCGTCACAGGCAAATCGCTGCCAGTGGCGAACAATATCAGAGGTACGCGTTACACATACTTACCTTCCTAACGACGTCACTGTGGGCAGCAAACAACCTCTTTTTTAAGGGGGGCGGTTCGTACGGCGTCACAGCGATGTCAATCAGCAGGCCACCAATAGAAGCAGAGGGACGGAGAGCAGACGCATTCACGTCACTACCACCTCATTGCCGGAGGACACAGGTACGCTGTTGTTTTTCGTCCTCAGGTACAACGAACAATCTGCGTCAGAGAAGTTCAACAACATTTGGTAAATGAAAGACGTGTCAACGATCAATGATTTGGTGAGTATTTCTGATCGTTAGTGGTCGCTCGTAGGTGTCACACGCAACAACGTCACTAACGAGGCCGTATGTGCGTCACAAATTCCATGACCCCAACGATATCTCGTTAGCGATGTCATTGTGAGTAAAGCGGCCTTTAGCTGCATTAACTGTAGGGCAAGTTGGTGGAGTAGGGGTACTGTATTAGAGGCATGTAAGCAGTGATTGTAACCTTACAGATTGTGTTGCTTACACATAAAAAATTAATTTATTCTCTAATGATAACACTCTTAGCTGCATTCACTGTTGTGAAAGTTGGTGGATTGGGAATTGTGCCTTACAGGCCTGTAGGCAGTGATTTTAGCCTTACAGACCGTGGTGCTGATACCTAAAAAAAGAATTTATATTCTAATAATACTGCTATTAGCTGCAATTACTGTAGGGCAAGTTGGTGGAGTAGGGGTAGTGTATGAGAGGCATGTAGGCAGTGATTATAACCTTACAGACTGTGCTGCCAATACCTAAAATATTTAATTTATTTTCTAATAATACTTCTCTTAGCTGCATATACTGTAGGGCAAGCTGGTGGAGTAGGAATTGGTACTTACAGCCCTTTAGCCAGTGATTCTAGCCTTGCAGACCATATTGCTTAAACCTAAAATACAAGTGCATCTCAATAAATCAGACTATCATCCAAAAGTTAAATTATTTCAGTAATTCAATACAAAAAGGGAAACACCTATCTATTTCAGGTGTTTATTTCTGTTAATGTTAATAATTATGGCTTACAGCTAATGAAAACCCAAAAGTCATTATCTCAGAAAATTAGAATATTATATAAGATCAGCTGAAAAAAGGATTTTACACTCAGAAATGTTGGTGCCTACTGAAAAGTCTGTACAGTAAATGCCTCAATACTTGGCTGATCACCTCCATGCGACGCAACTTTAATGCATTAATTTATGCAAAAGGAGCCCCGACCAAGTATTGAGGCATTTACTGTACAGACTTTTCAGTAGGCGCCAACATTTCTGAGTGTAAAATCATTATTTCGGTTTGGTCTTATATAATATTCTAATTTTCTGAGCTAATGACTTTTGGGTGCAGGGTATTCTGAAAAGCAGAGAAAGATTTAGCAGATGGTGAAGGATTACACAGTCGACTATAGCACCATACTCAGTGATTCCTCTGCGCCATACAACTAATGGGAATTCAAGCTGAACACATGGCATGAGGTGTCCTGTATGCTTTTGAGGTGCTGGCCTGCCCTGCCTCTAGTGTATTTTCTGAGTGAGTTTTTAGTGTCACTGGAGGCATAATAACCAATAGGCACAACTGCTTGACAGCAGGCAATGCTGACGGGCTGACTCTTATCATAAAGAACAAAGCGTGGATTAGCCAAGAGTACTCAACCCCACTGGCTGACAGCAATTAGGCCAAAAGTTAATGAAATTTTCTTTTTATTGCAATATATTCCCATGCACAGCTTCCCATTCAAACAAAAGTAGACGGTTCTTGTTTTAATATTTTTTTGCGTCTTCTTTCTCACTCAACATATTAACATGGTCATGATGCCAACCTCGCTATAACTTTTCCAAGGTTGTGTATGATAATTTTTAGAGGCCTACCTCAAAGAATCTCTTCCATACATATATACATACTAGAAGGTGGCCCGATTCTAACGTATCGGGTAGTCTAGAATGTGTATGTAGGTTAGCAGATTGAATAATAAGGTAATGAATGGACTGGATGGGTTAGGTTTAATTTAGTATTCTTATAATTGTTTATTGGTTTTAAAATGACAAACAACAGAAAGAACAGTTTTAATAGATGAGTCTAGTGTTTAATGATGTCCAGGACTTGTAATGAAAGAAGGCCATGAACAGTGTAAAGTTAAGTAAAAATATTTTTGTACACCACATTTTGTGTGAAGAGCTTTTCACTATCTGTAAGTAACTTTCCTTGTGTCTACAACTTGCACTTTGACGTTGGATCCCATTGTCACGCTTGAAAATGCAACGTACAGTTGTCCATGGCCAAAAACTGGTTCCCATCCTGGTATAGTCTCCATCCTTGTATGTCCCCATCCTGGTATGTGGGCTGATGCTGTGATGTGGCCCAATGCTGGTATGTGCACCCATCATGGTGTAGCCACCATTCTGACATGTGCCCCCATCCTGCGGGGTAATGTGTGAGGGGGCGGAGTGCGGATGGGGTGGAGCCAAGCGAGGCCATGGCGCTGAGGACGTCAGTGCTGGAGACTGCATGGCTGGGGACAGGTGACTATTCGTGTGTGTGTTTAGTGTATACATGCAGAGTGTGGAGTGCGGTGGGCGGAGCCAAGCGGGGTAATGTGTAAGGGGGGCAGAGTGCGGGCGGGTGGAGCCTAGAGGGGCCATGGCGCTGAGGACATCAGTGCTGGGGACTGCATGGCTGGGGATAGGTGACTATTCGTCTGTGTGTGTGTCTGTCTGTCTGTCTGTCTGTCTGTCTGTCTGTCTGTGTGTGTGTGTGTGTGTGTGTGTGTGTGTGTGTGTGTGTGTGACGCCCTGGCAAAACCAGGTAGTCACAAATAGGCCCCCTCACTAGGAAACACACAGCCAATCATTAAACCCTAGTCACCCCCCTTAGGGAAAAATAGACACACCAGTGGGCATGACCAGGCGGTTGGGACATGCCCACCTAGGGGTCCAGACAGCCCAGGGGCGGGAAAATAAGTCAGATCAGTCTTGGAGTTCAAGGACAGAGGAGTGTCGAGTGGATGTCAGGCCTGTGTGTGAGGCCTGAAGTTGACTGACAGGTACCAGGGTAGGAGCCCTGGTGCCTTGGCTAGGAGGCAGACGGTGGTCTCCGTCAGCAGAAGACAGGAAGACGGCTCGGTGGAACCGAGGTGGACCGAGCCAGGGTTGTAGCCCGCCGGTACTGACATGGGGAACCGACCCGGAAACCGTAGCACAAACGGGGGTACTCGGACCCTGAAGTCAGGAGCCAGAAACAAGTGGAACTGGTCAATTAGGAGCGCACTCCTACGTTTCAAACTGGGAAGTCTTTTCTACTTAAACAGTGCAGGAAAAGGATAGAGACCACCAGCCGGGTGGGGGATCCCGAACGCAACCGGCAACGGCACTGGCTAGCACCACCTTGGTTTACCAGAGACTTGTGTGTTTTACTGAATGTGAGTACACCAACACCCCCTGCGGTCATCATTCCCCCTGCACCAGAGCCATTGGGTCCTGGGTCCACCATCTTTACCTACGGAGGGGTTAACATCTTGCTGCACAACATCTCCCCCGGGTGCCCCGTAACAGCAGCGGTGGTGTCCTACCTCAGCACACACCGTCGGTGGCGTCACGAACCTATTACGGCCTAGCCCGTACATCTACGTACCCCATTTTATTCGGCATGTCCGCGAGACCCCCGGGTCTGGAGTAGAGATGAGCGAACCGGTGCCGGTTCGGCTCGAGGTTGGTTCGCCGAATGGGGGTCCCGTTCGAGTTTGCTTCGTTGAACTGAACTCGAACCGCATAGGAAACAATGGCAGGCATTCACAAACACATAAAAACACCTAGAAAACACCCTCAAAGGTGTCCAAAAGGTGACAAACAACTCACAACACAACACAAACACATGGGAAAGTGACAAGGACATATACTCATGCGAAAACAAAACAGCTGGACAAGGAAAAAGAGGAGGAGACACAGATACATGAGTATATGCAAGGAAACATCGATGCCATTACTGTGCAACTTGAGCCCTGCTCATTTTAGGCTTCCAATCTGGATAAATTGCCTGAGCTCGACAAGTACGCCTTGGGGATCTTGTCATGTCCTGCAGCCAGCGTTATCTCGGAACCTGTCTTCAGTGCTGCTGGGGGTCTGCTGGCAGATAAGCACACGTGTCTGTCCACTGACAATGTGGACATGGCTTTCAGAGGACTTTTCTTCCCCTGGGTCAGCCAGGGGACGGGAAAGGCACGCGTATTTTTTAGAGTGCTTCATGCAAAGCATCTTTTTCATTTTGAAAATTGGGTCAACTGATGCCAGTCAAGTGGGGTGTGTGGCCCAATTAGTGGCAACGAGGGAGACTGTGGTTGGAGTCCCCTCGCTGTGTTTCTAAAAGAACCAAAATGCACAAATCATGGCTCTCAGAGGACTTTTCTTCCCCTGGGTCAGCCAGGGGACGGGAAAGGCACGCGTATTTTTGAGAGTGCTTCATGCAAAGCATCTTTTTCTTTTTCAAAAGGGGGGTCAACTGATGCCAGTCAAGTGGGGTGTGTGTGGCCCAATTAGTGGCAACGAGGGAGACTGTGGTTGGAGTCCCCTTGCTGTGTTTCTAAAAGAACCAAAATGAACAAATCATGGCTCTCAGAGGACTTTTCTTCCCCTGGGTCATCCAGGGGACGGGAAAGGCACGTGTATTTTTGAGAGTGCTTCATGCAAAGCATCTTTTTCATCTTGAAAATTGGGTCAACTGATGCCAGTCAAGTGGGGTGTGTGTGGCCCAATTAGTGGCAACGAGGGAGACTGTGGTTGGAGTCCCCTCGCTGTGTTTCTAAAAGAACCAAGATGACAAGTCATGGCTCTCAGAGGACTTTTCTTCCCCTGGGTCAGCCAGGGGATGGGAAAGGCACGCGTATTTTTGAGAGTGCTTCATGCAAAGCATCTTTTTCTTTTTCAAAAGGGGGGTCAACCGATGCCAGTCAAGTGGGGTGTGTGTGGCCCAATTAGTGGCAACGAGGGAGACTGTGGTTGTAGTCCCCTCGCTGTGTTTCTAAAAGAACCAAAATGCACAAATCATGGCTCTCAGAGGACTTTTCTTCCCCTGGGTCAGCCATGGGACGAGAAAGGCACGCGTATTTTTGAGAGTGCTTCATGCAAAGCATCTTTTTCATCTTGAAAATTGGGTCAACTGATGCCAGTCAAGTGGGGTGTGTGTGGCCCAATTAGTGGCAACGAGGGAGACTGTGGTTGGAGTCCCCTCGCTGTGTTTCTAAAAGAACCAAAATGCACAAATCATGGCTCTCAGAGGACTTTTCTTCCCCTGGGTCAGCCAGGGGACGGGAAAGGCACGCGTATTTTTGAGAGTACTTCATGCAAAGCATCTTTTTCTTTTTCAAAAGGGGGGTCAACTGATGCCAGTCAAGTGGGGTGTGTGTGGCCCAATTAGTGGCAACGAGGGAGACTGTGATTGGAGTCCCCTCGCTGTGTTTCTAAAATAACCAAAATGAACAAATCGTGGCTCTCAGAGGACTTTTCTTCCCCTGGGTCAGCCAGGGGACGGGAAAGGCACGCGTATTTTTGAGAGTGCTTCATGCAAAGCATCTTTTTCTTTTTCAAAAGGGGGGTCAACCAATGCCAGTCAAGTGGGGTGTGTGGCCCAATTAGTGGCAACGAGGGAGACTGTGGTTGGAGTCCCATTGCTGTGTTTCTAAAAGAACCAAGATGAACAAGCCATGGATCTCAGAGGACTTTTCTTCCCCTGGGTCAGCCAGGGGACGGGAAAGGCACGCGTATTTTTGAGAGTGCTTCATGCAAAGCATCTTTTTCTTTTTCAAAAGGGGGTCAACTGATGCCAGTCAAGTAGGGTGTGTGTGGCCCAGTTAGTGGAAACGAGGGAGACTGTGGTTGGAGTCCCCTCGCTGTGTATTACATGCTTTTAGAAGGGCATGACATGGCTTAGAGGTTGACTTTCAGCATCTGGAAACTGTTGGCTACCAAAATGCTGCCTTTCCAACCTTTTTAACCGAGGGTTTTCGAGACCTTATGCTCATCGCAGTGCCCCAAGAGCCGATGCCCAGGCGCCACTCCTTCTCCAACAAAGGCGTGCACGCGCTACACCAGCATGTCGCACTAAACATCACTGATTCCTTGAGAAACTCTGTGTGACAGGGTGCATTTCACCACAGATAATTGGCCCAGTAAGCATGGACAGGGGCGTTACATGTCACTGACTGGGCAATGGGTTACTGTGGGGAGAGATGGAGAAGGGTCTGCTGTACAAGTCTTGCCGTCCCCACGAGTTGTGTCAATCCTAATGTATGTAGAAGTTAATACACTGCTTCTGCCTCTTCAACCTCGTGTGGGTCCTCCACCTTGGCCCAAACCCTGTGTGGTCAGGCCACCCTTCCTTGTAACTGCGCACAAGGAATACCACACACCTCCTTACTATGCTGGCAGCAGAGCTCAATGCCATCAGGCGGTCAAAGGTTTACTTTGAAATGTATGGGAAATGTGAGTCACACCGCTGAGAAGTTGTGGACGGTTAGCTCTGGAGACCGAGTTTCATCAATGGTTGTCTCCACTCAACCAGCAGCCAGGGAAGGCCGGGTGCGACAATGATGCAAACATGGGTGCGGCCCTTCGCTGTGACAATGTGACACACGTGCCTTGTGTGGCTCACGTGTTGAACCTGGTTGTCCAGCAATTTTAAAAGCACTATCCTGGCCCACATGGCCTTCTGCAGAGAGCACGGTGTAACGCCTTCCTTGATCCACACACTCAGATGGGCTGTAAATGATAGGCTAGAGGGAAGCCACTCACCAAGCAGGACCCCTAGAACCCTGAAACCCTTTAGCCCCTATACAGGGATTAGGAATTACACAGGGCCCAAGGTGATCAATACCTGTGTAAGGCTGCAGTTCCAGAGAATAGTAGTCAGGCAGGGTCAAAACATTAATTGAGTAACAGGAACAGAATGGGACAGCCAGGACTTAATCAGAAAACAAGCAGAGGTGAAATGCGGATCGGCCAACAAGGTACATAAACAGCAAGCAGGAAAAGTAGTCAGGTAACAAGCACACAAAATCATAACACTGAACTGGGGGTAAAAGTAACCAGAGGTTCATAGCTATGTCTGGCAGTGGTCTGCAGACAGGATGGGCATAAAAAACGGTGTGGTGTCTTCCCATTGGTTGTAGCTGAATGATGGTACTTCATCTGTGAGATACCCACCAGCTACATTCAGCCAGAGATTCTGCATCTGTCAAGGTAATGCAGCCCAGTGGGTGAGCATAACCTGCGTCCACCTGCGCCGCTGGCATCGACTCCTCTCCCATCATCAGCACTATGCATGAAAGGAACACGTTGTCACCTGGCGACCGGAGTACAAATTGATGGAGCGGACTCCGTTGGTGACTTAACAGCCGTGTGTGGCAATGATGCAAACCTGGCTGCGGGCCATCGTCAGGGCAATGTGAGACACGTGCCTTGTATGGCTCACGTGTTGAACCTAATTCTCCAGCAATTTTTAAAACACCATCCCGGCCTACATGGCCTTGTGCAGCGGGCACGTTCGCTATGTGCTCACTTCCATCGTGCGCACACAGCAGCTCAACAACTTTCGTCGCTCCAGAAGTCTTTAGGTCTGGTGGTTAAACGCCTGAAATGCGATGTGCCGACACGCAGGAATTTTAATCTGCACATGTTGCAGCATTTGTGGCAGCACCGCCGAACCCTGCTGCAATACGTTATGACATATAGCCTGGGATAACTTGATCCAGATGTGGAGCAGATCACGCTGCTGGAGTGGTGTCAGATCAAGGACCTATGCACCCTTCTACACAGTTTACAAATGTCGACGAAGATGTTTAGCACTGGCGATGCCATTCTCAGCGTGACAATTCTGGTCATCTACATGATGGAGCACACTGTAATTATTATTCGGAGTCAGGTGTTGGGACAAGAGGAAGGGGAGGAAGTACAGGAGGAGTCATATGCGGAAGTGATAACAAGATCTACGAGGTCCAGCTGGTCAGCGGCACCTAGGCGGCAGTCATGGTGAGGGAGAGGGATTAACAAGGGCGCATAGTATCAGCAAAAAGTGTTGAGGAAGGTGCAGGAGCCCATGAAGAAATGGAGGACGAACTGGCGATGGGCATGGAAGACTCAGCAGATGAGTGAGAGATTGCTCACATTTCGGTTGTGCGAGGTTGTGGGGAGAGGGCAGAGGAAGGAGGCACGATTCTCACCTCTGTGCCACCAACACACCAAGGACTTGGTCCTCCTGGATGCACAAGACACATGAGCGCCTTCTTGCTGCACTACCTACAACATGACCCTCGGATTGTACGAATTCAAAGTAATCCTGACTACTGGGTTGCCACACTGTTAGATCCCCGGTACAAGACAAAATTTGGCAAAATAATTCCTGCCATAGAAATGGACGCACGTATACAGGAGTATCTGCAGAAGGTGGTACGCAATCTTAGATCTGCTTTTCCACTAAACACCAGTGCTGCACAGAGTGAATCTCAACGCTTTGTCATGGATTGGAGGAAATGGTCTTTTACTTGTCCACATCTGAGGGACCGAGGGCTGGCTGCTGGGCTGAGATGGCATTGAGTACGGTGTCCCTGCAGAGTTGCACTTTTGGTCATATACAAAATGAGTTGAAAAAGGACAGATGCTGGTGGAAAGGGGAACATGTGTGTTGGAAAGGGGAAAAAAGTTTTTGTCCGTGGATTTGGTGGTTAAGCAACAGTAACATTTGCTGAAGAAACACCATCTGTTACAGTGGGACTGGCAGGTTTGGATAAGGTGGTATATACTATGTTACCGCTATATACCGAAAATTATTAAGAAAAGAAAGAGAAAGGTATATATCCCCATCAGCAGTCAGTGTCCACCGTGCTCCCAGTTGGAAAAGGAGAGGTTGGCAACTGGAAGGTTTGGTGGAGGATACAGAGCTGTGTGGCTATGGAACTAATAGTAGCCTGAACCGAGTTAGACGCCATTCGGATCTGGAGACTGGGAGCCCTGTTAGCGTCACAGGGTCCACATGCCCACCCAGCCCAGAAACTCACTGTTAACAACACAGGGGCCATTGAGTACGCTGACCGTGTGCGTAGGGGCCACACCTGTGGACAGCAGGTGCATCAGCAGCAGCAGGCCTGTTAATGCCACTGGGCTGCACAAGCAGGACTGGTAGGACAGGAGCTGGTCTTAACCGTTCTGCGTTACCAACTGTGGTGGCGGCCTGCATCGACGCCCTATCCCTGCCTACCTCTGGCCTAAAGCCACAATGGGTTCAACACATGGAGGTGTGCTCTTTCGGAGCATAATAGAAGACTGCGCACCTCCTTGTTGGCTCCAGCCCCTTTTATAACCTGGGTCCGCCCCAAACCAGGGTGAACCACAATGCACCTCCTGGAGACAAAAGCAGAGTGACACGTCATGAGTGGCATAACTAGCGTCCTATTTTGAACCGCAACTTCAATGATGACCTCATGGCTGCCATGACCCAAACACCTCACCAGTCATCGTCTGACCATCAATAATGCGGTGACAAGTCATAGGGGCGGGCCTCTGCAAGCCATTTGGGAGTGGCCTGGCCACATTGTCAGGACACCTGATGCCCTGTGGTCTATATGGGACCCCCATATCAGGGGCAGGGCCAAAGAGTTCATTACCGGACATAGTCTCTGATGCAGTAAGTGCCTGAGCATGCTCAGTAGCATGAAATACAGTGTCTGAAAAAAGACTATCAGCTTTAGGGTGTCTAGGCACAACACAGGACCTAGACCCGGCACGGAGTGCAAGTACCTGTGCAAAGAGGCTTTTTGCACTAAGTGTGGGAACATGCGCTGTATCCCGAAATGAAGACTTAGCCTCAGCAATGGCACAGTCAGGCTGAGCATACTCACTAGGCGAAACACTGTAGTTAGGCTGCGGCTGGGGTAAATCGGCACACGCATGCGCACTAGCTGCCTCTCCACACTTAGACGTGGAGGAGAAAGCAGCCAGCTGGACAACCCAAGGCCCAGCCCTAAATGGCAGCTGACGCCTGGGCGCAAATGAAACCGCAGCAGGCTTCAGGTTACAGGTTTTGTAACAACAAATACCATCCAAAAGAACAGGTGTACTTCTTCCCATGGATAATCTGATATGATCCTTTTTTTCACGGACACAACCATCGCTAACAAATGTAGATGAGGCCAAAACAGCAGCTGCTTCAATGGATCTGAAGTGCTACATAAAGTGGCGTCTCCTCCACCCCAATTTCAAGATCCTAAATACTCCATTCCTCTGTGGTGTCAATCCAATCGCACTTGCTTCCTAACAGCTCTCAAGTTTCCACCAGCCCTGCTGAGTATGGGGTAACAGAGATGGTTGAGTTTGTATAGCCTGCGAATCAGAGGTCTGCTCCAAAGCTGCAATGAGTACAGACAAGGAAGTTATTATTATTTTTATTATTATTGATTTATAGAGCACCATTGATTCCATGGTGCTGTACATGAGAAGGGGGTTACATACAGAATACATATACAAGTAACTATAGACAGACTGGTACAGAGGGAAGAGGGACCTGCCCTTGCGGGATTACATTCTAAAGGATTTTTGGGAGGAGGCAGTAGGAGTGGTGTAGGTTGAGCGTCAAGTACGTATGGTGGTGGTGTCATTGAAGGTTATAGTCATTTCTGAACAGATGAGTTTTCAGATTCAGTTTGAAGCTTGCGGGTGTAGCAGATAATCTGACGTGTTGAGGTAGCGAGTTACATGAGACAGGGGAAATGATCTGCGCAGATGGCCAGAAGCTTTGTGAGTGGGATCCAGGCCCCGATGAAGAAGGTGCTGAGCCTAATCTACACCCTCATTTCCAAAAAGTCAATCCTCCTGGTGGAGACAATGGGGAACATGATGAGGAGCACAGATACCTGATTGGAATGACAACTTTACTATTCGGTCAGGGCAGGAAGAGGTTTTCTCGGAGGACTCAGGACGAGGGGAATGAAAACACACAGGGTTATTGATGAGGTTAAAGACCACACTTACTGTCATACCAAAGTCAGCCAGTCGATGAGGTCAGCAGAGGGGGTGGAGGAGGATGCTACTGACGACGAGGTTACGTTGCGTCTTCCTGGCCAGAGACAAAGTACTGGAAGCAAGTCAACAACTGAATCCTGGACCACAACTTTGACTCTGAGCAGAAGTCGTGTTGGCTATGCAGGTCGCATGGGCTGTAAGCCTTGCCTAGCCTGTGAATTTATGGACATCGCAAAGGATCACCCAAGTCATGGAATCTGTAAGATTTGTCAACAATCTGTAAGTAGAAGGCAAAAACTCACACCTTTGAGTAGTTCCTCCTTGAAGTGTCACATGGATATGAATTGATAGCGTGAAGGTGTATTGCTCAGCTTTAGCCACTGTCAATGCAACATGCTTATTTGCCATCGCATGCATTGTTGCAGACTACACAAAAGGGGCTGCTGTTTTTTTGGATCTGCCTTGGTTTGGTCACTATAGCAATATCAAATTGCTCTTCGGATGTGGACTTGGAGATGCTGTCTATGAACAGAAGCAAAAGCTAAAGGTGTGTGTTACAGCAAGGAGCCACCGCAGAACACTTTGTTCAATTGTGAGGGGAGTCATGTTGTACTTTAATGATGAGCCCCGTAATGCCAGTGAGCAACATCCTGTGCCACAGACCAACATTCTTACAGTGCTGTCTATACTGTTTACCGTGAGAGGAGCGTAAAGTCTGTATTTCTGGAAACTGGACATCACAGTACCCGGGTACGGTAGGCTGTGCCCAGACAATAATGAGGGCACGCAACACTTTGTTTTATTAGCAAAACACATATCTGTTCTGGGTAGGCCAACTAAATAGACAATAAGACTTGCTGCCTCTGCACTGTCAAATTGTCACGTACAGTTTAAATCATAGAGGGACAGCAACACATGTTTGCATTGACTGTTGCTTTTCAAGATTTCCATGACTGTGTTGCACTGTTATCATCTGCATTATCTGTGAGGCTTCAGCTAACAAGGGTATTCAGGGGGGTAATGTGTTTTGACTATGTTTAGGTAGATAACTTGGAAGCTCTTGTGATGCGCCACTCGTAAGTCGTGTTCGCGCACACAATCACACACACACACGCACAAACACACAATTACTGCTACGCAGAGGGATTAGCAGGTAGTAGGCAACAGAATAGATTGTTCAATTATTTAAATTGTATGCATGGTTCTTATTGTTTGTTTTGGTAAAGTTAAACAATCATTTATCAACCCAACTGCCTAGAGTCCTTTTCCTGTTGCCTGGTTTTGCTGCATACTGGGGAGCCCACCCTGTACACAACTTAAAATGAAGCATAAGTCGCAATGTGAATTTCACTGTGCTACAATGCGGCCTAGCGTGCCTGTGCAACCACCGCCTGCCCCATCAAGTGCATCTGTGTGCTCTTCATCCTCTGTGACTGTGGGGACAGCAGTCACACATGGTTTTTCACACTGAACTTCCACTTCTTTACCCGCAATAGGGAGTGTGATTGGCAGGTCATCACTTGTTTTGGAAGTGGTAACAGAAGGTATTGTTGAGCTGTCAGACATCGAGAGAACCATCATTGGATGCAGGCTACATTATATCCACGCCTGCACCTTCGTCACAGATTGGCTGGACTACCTGCAGTTAATAATTGCATTCCAGAAATGGAAAGGAGTGTAGAATGCACATGTGTTGTACCTTGCTTGGCAGCAAAAGAACACTAACTTAGTATTCCAGACAATTTTAGGATGGCAGAAAAAGAGTCAGCTCTTTGTGCAAATTAAATAGCGTGGCAAAAGTGGACAGATGGGTACAGTGGCCGTGTTCTGTGGGTACCAGGATAGTAAAAGAAGCCTCACTTTCTATCCCTCCTAATGATCAAATGCAGCAAGGAATTCCCTGAGTTTGCTATAAAATAAGCATAGCTAAATGTGCATGAGGGTAGAATGCAGAGGTGCTTGAGATTGATTGGCACAAGTGGCACAATAAAGGAGTCCAACAGCCACTTTTTGTATGCCACTAAATGGCAGTATTTTTTGCAATCATTATAGCTTATTAAAAACAGAGCAGGAGGGTGTCCTGCACAGGTGCTAGAAATAGCTTGGCACCAGTGGGGCACTAATGGAATACAACATCCAGTTCTATGATGCCACTAAATGGCAGTATTTTTTGCTATCATTATAGCTTATTAAAAACAGAGCAGGAGGGTGTCCTGCACAGGTGCTAGAAATAGCTTGCCACCAGTGGGGCACTAATGGAATACAACAGCCAGTTCTATGATGCCACTAAGTTTACTCAATTTTTGGTATTATAACGTCTTAGTAAGTAACAATGAGTTTGAGTGTGCAATGCAGGCAGAGGTGCTGCAAATATCTGTGCACTAGTGGGACTATACAGAAGTCCAATAGCCACGTTTAGGAAGGCACTAGGTACACTCAGTGTTTGCTAGTATAATGGTTTAGTAACAATAAGTTTGAGTGTGCAATGCAGGCAGACGTGCTGCAAATATCTTTGCACTAGTGGGACTATACAGAAGTCCAATAGCCACGTTTAGGATGCCACTAGGTACACTCAGTGTTTGCTAGTATAATGGCTTAGTTATAAGGAGTTTGAGTGTGCAATGCAGGCAGACGTGCTGCAAATATCTTTGCACTAGTGGGACTATACAGAAGTCCAATAGCCACGTTTAGGATGCCACTAGGTACACTCAGTGTTTGCTAGTATAATGGCTTAGTTATAAGGAGTTTGAGTGTGCAATGCAGGCAGACGTGCTGCAAATATCTTTGCACTAGTGGGACAATACAGAAGTCCAATAGCCACGTTTAGGATGCCACTAGGTACACTCAGTGTTTGCTAGTATAATGGCTTAGTTATAAGGAGTTTGAGTGTGCAATGCAGGCAGATGTGCTGCAAATATCTTTGCACTAGTGGGACTATACAAAAGTCCAATAGCCACGTTTAGGATGCCACTAGGTACACTCAGTGTTTGCTAGTATAACGGCTTAGTAACAATAAGTTTGAGTGTGCAATACAGGCAGATGTGCTGCAAATATCTTTGCACTAGTGGGACTATACAGAAGTGCAATAGCCACGTTTAGGATGCCACTAGGTACACTCAGTGTATGCTAGTATAATGGCTTAGTAACAATAAATTTGAGTGTGCAATGCAGGCAGACGTGCTGCAAATATCGTTGCACTAGTGGGACTATACAGAAGTCCAATAGCCACGTTTAGGATGCCACTAGGTACACTCAGTGTTTGCTAGTATAATGGCTTAGTTATAAGGAGTTTAAGTGTGCAATGCAGGCAGACGTGCTGCAAATATCTTTGCACTAGTGGGACTATACAGAAGTCGAATAGCCACGTTTAGTATGCCACTAGGTACACTCAGTGTTTGCTAGTATAATGGCTTAGTAACAATAAGTTTGAGTGTGCAATGCAGGCAGACGTGCTGCAAATATCTTTGCACTAGTGGGACTATACAAAAGTCAAATAGCCACGTTTTGGATGCCACTAGGTACACTCAGTGTTTGCTAGTATAATGGCTTAGTTATAATGAGTTTGAGTGTGCAATGCAGGCAGACGTGCTGCAAATATCTTTGCACTAGTGGGACTATACAAAAGTCCAATAGCCACGTTTAGGATGCCACTAGGTACACTCAGTGTTTGCTAGTATAATGGCTTAGTTATAATGAGTTTGAGTGTGCAATGCAGGCAGACGTGCTTCAAATATGTTTGCACTAGTGGGACTATACAGAAGCCCAATAGCCACGTTTAGGATGCCACTAGGTACACTCAGTGTTTGCTAGTATAATGGCTTAGTAACAATAAGTTTGAGTGTGCAATGCAGGCAGACGTGCTGCAAATATCTTTGCACTAGTGGGACTATACAGAAGTCCAATAGCCACGTTTAGGATGCCACTAGGTACACTCAGTGTTTGCTAGTATAATGGCTTAGTTATAAGGAGTTTGAGTGTGCAATGCAGGCAGACGTGCTGCAAATATCTTTGCACTAGTGGGACTATACAGAAGTCCAATAGCCACGTTTAGGATGCCACTAGGTACACTCAGTGTTTGCTAGTATAATGGCTTAGTAACAATAAGTTTGAGTGTGCAATGCAGGCAGATGTGCTGCAAATATCTTTGCACTAGTGGGACTATACAGAAGTCCAATAGCCACGTTTAGGATGCCACTAGGTACACTCAGTGTTTGCTAGTATAATGGCTTAATAACATTAGGTTTGAGTGTGCAATGCAGGCAGACGTGCTGCAAATATCTTTGCACTAGTGGGACTATACAGAAGTCCAATAGCCACGTTTAGGATGCCAGTAGGTACACTCAGTGTTTGCTAGTATAATGGCTTAGTTATAATGAGTTTGAGTGTGCAATGCAGGCAGACGTGCTGCAAATATCTTTGCACTAGTGGGACTATACAGAAGTCCAATAGCCACGTTTAGGATGCCACTAGGTACACTCAGTGTTTGCTAGTATAATGGCTTAGTTATAATGAGTTTGAGTGTGCAATGCAGGCAGACGTGCTGCAAATATCTTTGCACTTGTGGGACTATACAAAAGTAAAATAGCCACGGTTAGGATGCCACTAGGTACACTCAGTGTTTGCTAGTATAATGGCTTAGTAACAATAAGTTTGAGTGTGCAATGCAGGCAGACGTGCTGCAAATATCTTTGCACTAGTGGGACTATACAGAAACCAATAGCCACGTTTAGGATGCCACTAGGTACACTCAGTGTTTGCTAGTATAATGGCTTAGATATAATGAGTTTGAGTGTGCAATGCAGGCAGACGTGCTGCAAATATCTTTGCACTAGTGGGACTATACAAAAGTCCAATAGCCACGTTTAGGATGCCACTAGGTACACTCAGTGTTTGCTAGTATAATGGCTTAGTAACAATAAGTTTGAGTGTGCAATGCAGGCAGACGTGCTGCAAATATCTTTGCACTAGTGGGACTATACAGAAGTCCAATAGCCATGTTTAGGATGCCACTAGGTACACTCAGTGTTTGCTAGTATAATGGCTTAGTAACAATAAGTTTGAGTGTGCAATGCAGGCAGACGTGCTGCAAATATCTTTGCACTAGTGGGACTATACAGAAGTCCAATAGCCACGTTTAGGATGCCACTAGGTACACTCAGTGTTTGCTAGTATAATGGCTTAGTTATAATGAGTTTGAGTGTGCAATGCAGGCAGACGTGCTGCAAATATCTTTGCACTAGTGGGACAATACAGAAGTCCAATAGCCACGTTTAGGATGCCACTAGGTAAACTCAGTGTTTGCTAGTGTAATGGCTTAGTTATAAGGAGTTTGAGTGTGCAATGCAGGCAGATGTGCTGCAAATATCTTTGCACTAGTGGGACTATACAGAAGTCCAATAGCCACGTTTAGGATGCCACTAGGTACACTCAGTGTTTGCTAGTATAATGGCTTAGTAACAATAAGTTTGAGTGTGCAATGCAGGCAGACGTGCTGCAAATATCTTTGCACTAGTGGGACAATACAGAAGTCCAATAGCCACGTTTAGGATGCCACTAGGTAAACTCAGTGTTTGCTAGTGTAATGGCTTAGTTATAAGGAGTTTGAGTGTGCAATGCAGGCAGATGTGCTGCAAATATCTTTGCACTAGTGGGACTATACAAAAGTCCAATAGCCACGTTTAGGATGCCACTAGGTACACTCAGTGTTTGCTAGTATAACGGCTTAGTAACAATAAGTTTGAGTGTGCAATACAGGCAGATGTGCTGCAAATATCTTTGCACTAGTGGGACTATACAGAAGTGCAATAGCCACGTTTAGGATGCCACTAGGTACACTCAGTGTATGCTAGTATAATGGCTTAGTAACAATAAATTTGAGTGTGCAATGCAGGCAGACGTGCTGCAAATATCGTTGCACTAGTGGGACTATACAGAAGTCCAATAGCCACGTTTAGGATGCCACTAGGTACACTCAGTGTTTGCTAGTATAATGGCTTAGTTATAAGGAGTTTGAGTGTGCAATGCAGGCAGATGTGCTGCAAATATCTTTGCACTAGTGGGACTATACAGAAGTCCAATAGCCACGTTTAGGATGCCACTAGGTACACTCAGTGTTTGCTAGTATAATGGCTTAGTAACAATAAGTTTGAGTGTGCAATGCAGGCAGACGTGCTGCAAATATCTTTGCACTAGTGGGACTATACAAAAGTCAAATAGCCACGTTTTGGATGCCACTAGGTACACTCAGTGTTTGCTAGTATAATGGCTTAGTTATAATGAGTTTGAGTGTGCAATGCAGGCAGACGTGCTGCAAATATCTTTGCACTAGTGGGACTATACAAAAGTCCAATAGCCACGTTTAGGATGCCACTAGGTACACTCAGTGTTTGCTAGTATAATGGCTTAGTTATAATGAGTTTGAGTGTGCAATGCAGGCAGACGTGCTTCAAATATGTTTGCACTAGTGGGACTATACAGAAGCCCAATAGCCACGTTTAGGATGCCACTAGGTACACTCAGTGTTTGCTAGTATAATGGCTTAGTAACAATAAGTTTGAGTGTGCAATGCAGGCAGACGTGCTGCAAATATCTTTGCACTAGTGGGACTATACAGAAGTCCAATAGCCACGTTTAGGATGCCACTAGGTACACTCAGTGTTTGCTAGTATAATGGCTTAGTTATAAGGAGTTTGAGTGTGCAATGCAGGCAGACGTGCTGCAAATATCTTTGCACTAGTGGGACTATACAGAAGTCCAATAGCCACGTTTAGGATGCCACTAGGTACACTCAGTGTTTGCTAGTATAATGGCTTAGCAACAATAAGTTTGAGTGTGCAATGCAGGCAGATGTGCTGCAAATATCTTTGCACTAGTGGGACTATACAGAAGTCCAATAGCCACGTTTAGGATGCCACTAGGTACACTCAGTGTTTGCTAGTATAATGGCTTAGTAACATTAGGTTTGAGTGTGCAATGCAGGCAGACGTGCTGCAAATATCTTTGCACTAGTGGGACTATACAGAAGTCCAATAGCCACGTTTAGGATGCCAGTAGGTACACTCAGTGTTTGCTAGTATAATGGCTTAGTTATAATGAGTTTGAGTGTGCAATGCAGGCAGACGTGCTGCAAATATCTTTGCACTAGTGGGACTATACAGAAGTCCAATAGCCACGTTTAGGATGCCACTAGGTACACTCAGTGTTTGCTAGTATAATGGCTTAGTTATAATGAGTTTGAGTGTGCAATGCAGGCAGACGTGCTGCAAATATCTTTGCACTTGTGGGACTATACAAAAGTAAAATAGCCACGGTTAGGATGCCACTAGGTACACTCAGTGTTTGCTAGTATAATGGCTTAGTAACAATAAGTTTGAGTGTGCAATGCAGGCAGACGTGCTGCAAATATCTTTGCACTAGTGGGACTATACAGAAACCAATAGCCACGTTTAGGATGCCACTAGGTAAACTCAGTGTTTGCTAGTATAATGGCTTAGATATAATGAGTTTGAGTGTGCAATGCAGGCAGACGTGCTGCAAATATCTTTGCACTAGTGGGACTATACAAAAGTCCAATAGCCACGTTTAGGATGCCACTAGGTACACTCAGTGTTTGCTAGTATAATGGCTTAGTGACAATAAGTTTGAGTGTGCAATGCAGGCAGACGTGCTTCAAATATGTTTGCACTAGTGGGACTATACAAAAGTCAAATAGCCACGTTTTGGATGCCACTAGGTACACTCAGTGTTTGCTAGTATAATGGCTTAGTAACAATAAGTTTGAGTGTGCAATGCAGGCAGACGTGCTGCAAATATCTTTGCACTAGTGGGACTATACAAAAGTCCAATAGCCACGTTTAGGATGCCACTAGGTACACTCAGTGTTTGCTAGTATAATGGCTTAGTTATAATGAGTTTGAATGTGCAATGCAGGCAGACGTGCTTCAAATATGTTTGCACTAGTGGGACTATACAGAAGTCCAATAGCCATGTTTAGGATGCCACTAGGTACACTCAGTGTTTGCTAGTATAATGGCATAGTTATAATTAGTTGGAGTGTGCAATGCAGGCAGACGTGCTGCAAATATCTTTGCACTAGTGGGACTATACAAAAGTCCAATAGCCACGTTTAGGATGCCACTAGGTACACTCAGTGTTTGCTAGTATAATGGCTTAGTAACAATAAGTTTGAGTGTGCAATGCAGGCAGATGTGCTGCAAATATCTTTGCACTAGTGGGACTATACAGAAGTCCAATAGCCACGTTTAGGATGCCACTAGGTACACTCAGTGTTTGCTAGTATAATGGCTTAGTAACATTAGGTTTGAGTGTGCAATGCAGGCAGACGTGCTGCAAATATCTTTGCACTAGTGGGACTATACAGAAGTCCAATAGCCACGTTTAGGATGCCAGTAGGTACACTCAGTGTTTGCTAGTATAATGGCTTAGTTATAATGAGTTTGAGTGTGCAATGCAGGCAGACGTGCTGCAAATATCTTTGCACTAGTGGGACTATACAGAAGTCCAATAGCCACGTTTAGGATGCCACTAGGTACACTCAGTGTTTGCTAGTATAATGGCTTAGTAACAATAAGTTTGAGTGTGCAATGCAGGCAGATGTGCTGCAAATATCTTTGCACTAGTGGGACTATACAGAAGTCCAATAGCCACGTTTAGGATGCCACTAGGTACACTCAGTGTTTGCTAGTATAATGGCTTAGTAACATTAGGTTTGAGTGTGCAATGCAGGCAGACGTGCTGCAAATATCTTTGCACTAGTGGGACTATACAGAAGTCCAATAGCCACGTTTAGGATGCCAGTAGGTACACTCAGTGTTTGCTAGTATAATAGCTTAGTTATAAGGAGTTTGAGTGTGCAATGCAGGCAGACGTGCTGCAAATATCTTTGCACTTGTGGGACTATACAAAAGTAAAATAGCCACGGTTAGGATGCCACTAGGTACACTCAGTGTTTGCTAGTATAATGGCTTAGTAATAAGTTTGAGTGTGCAATGCAGGCAGACGTGCTGCAAATATCTTTGCACTAGTGGGACTATACAGAAGTCCAATAGCCACGTTAAGGATGCCACTAGGTACACTCAGTGTTTGCTAGTATAATGGCTTAGTAACAATAAGTTTGAGTGTGCAATGGAGGCAAACGTGCTGCAAATATCTTTGCACTAGTGGGACTATACAGAAGTCCAATAGCCACGTTTAGGATGCCACTAGGTACACTCAGTGTTTGCTAGTATAATGGCTTAGTTATAATGAGTTTGAGTGTGCAATGCAGGCAGACGTGCTGCAAATATCTTTGCACTAGTGGGACTATACAAAAGTAAAATAGCCACGTTTAGGATGCCACTAGGTACACTCAGTGTTTGCTAGTATAATGGCTTAGTTATAATGAGTTTGAGTGTGCAATGTAGGCAGACATGCTGCAAATATCTTTGCACTAGTGGGACAATACAGAAGTCCAATAGCCACGTTTAGGATGCTACTAGGTACACTCAGTGTTTGCTAGTATAATGGCTTAGTTATAAGGAGTTTGAGTGTGCAATGCAGGCAGACGTGCTGCAAATATCTTTGCACTAGTGGGACTATACAAAAGTCCAATAGCCACGTTTAGGATGCCACTAGGTACACTCAGTGTTTGCTAGTATAATGGCTTAGTTATAATGAGTTGGAGTGTGCAGAGGACAGGAGGGTACAGTGCCAGGATTGTGGGGCTCTGGGTAGAGGAATGGAAGCCTGCCTTTCTATTCCCTCCTAATGGGGAAATGCAACGAGGAAATCCCTGACCTTAGCTACACAGACGCTGTCTCTGTTTTCAGGACCTGTCACCTATGGCTCCGACCCTGCCGGTACGAGCCCTTAAAAGGACTGAAAGAAAGTGCTCTCCCTAAGCTTTCCAGCGCTGTGTATGGAGCGCATACAGCAGTATTGGCGATAGGACAAAGGACGGAGCTGCGCCAGTGATGTCTGACACCAAGGACGCAGAAGAGATAATGGTGTCTGGATGGGCAGATACTCGTTTTCATAATGCAGGGACATGTGACATGGACATCCTATCACACATGTCGTTGCTTCTCTGGCTAAAAGTCCACTTAGCTGTGTGTGTGTCTGGGATTGGCTGCCATAATGGCCATCCCCACTAGACGCGCGCGCTTAGGGAAGGAAGACAAGGAAAAAAAAAAAAAGGCGATCGCCATTATACAAACAGCAGTGATCTGAAGGCGCTGTTCCCGCACACTATACACTGAAATTTCATAATAGTGTGAGTCACAGAGTGACTTACACTATTACAGCGGAAAGCCAGCTAGGAATTAGCTGTTTTTTTGCTGCTAGAACCGTTCTCGAACATTTCTAGAACTATCGAGCTTTTGCAAAAAGCTCGAGTTCTAGTTTGATCTAGAACAGGCCCCAAAATCACTCGAGCCTAGAACTGGAGAACCTCGAACCGCGCTCAACTCTAGTCTGGAGTCTCTTGAGCCACCACCCCTGTAGGTCTGGGCCCAAGCAGCGACCGGCTGCTGGCACGGGGGCGGCACACCCCGAAACTTGGCGTCACGAACAGGATACTTACCCATCCACTTACCTTGTGGAAGTGTGACTTGTATTGGATAGTCAGCGATGATCCATTGCAAAATTTTCAGAAGTCGCCATCTTGCCGCCATTTCTGGGCACAAAAATTACAGCCCAGCGTCTTCTTCTCCGCGAAAAGGGCGCAAAAGCCGAAGCCCCGTCTCCTGGGAACATGGCCGGAAAGCGAGGCCGGAAGTCACAAAACGAAACTTACAGGCCTGAAAGAGGAGTGCAAGCAAAAGACCAAGGGGGGGCGGGTGAAAAGTCTGCAGCATGGGACCGAGCAGATAAAGAGCAGGGACTCCAGGACCCTGCCATCCTTCTTGTCCCTGGACACCATCGGAGCAACATTGCCGACCCGTCTGGCAAGCCCGGAGTGCCGAAGCCCGTGCCTGGAACAGCGGCCTGGGTAGAAGCCCAGACGGAACGCATATGCCGCCGGATCCAGGCGCAGGCGCGCTATATCTTGGAGCGATGGACGGCTGAAATGGCGGAGCTGGCTGCAGCCATGCGGGCTCATGAAGAGGAGGCAAACTTGGAGGATCGGGTAAGCAAATCACGTCCCTATATCCCTCAGGGACCGGCAGACCAGGCTGAGGGGCCCGGCTTGCCCCTGCTCGCCATGCTGCCTCCCTCACTGCCCACACCTGCCGCTGACACACCGCTCGGTCCGCTGCCACAAGAACCGGCAGCGGTGTCTGTTCCACTGGCCCATGAGGACCTGCCCGAGAAAGCTGCTCGCAGACAGCCTGTCACTGCTAGAGTTGAGCGCGGTTCGCGGTTCGAGGTTCTCCAGTTCGCGGCTCGAGTGATTTTGGGGGCTGTTCTATATCGAACTAGAACTCGAGCTTTTTGCTAAAGCTCGATAGTTCTAGATACGTTCGAGAACGGTTCTAGCAGCAAAAAGCAGGGCTTTTTACAGCTACAGTGTGCAGGAGCCATCGCTGGCAGCCTGTCAGAAACTGGTAACCAATATAAACATCAGGTATCCAACCAAAGCGCTTTGGTTAGTAACCCGATGTTTATCCTAGTTACGTGCAGGAAGCCCACTCTTCCCCGCTCAGCTCACTCCGCCCCCTCCTGCACGCGGCATGTACACACACACTCTCACACACACACACGTCCCCAGCTATGCAGTCCACGACACTGACGTCCTCCTGGCACTTTGCACACATGGTCCCGCTCGGCTTACCTGCGGTGATGAAGTCCCGACCTCAGCGCTGTCACTGTCCTCCATGGCCGCCGCTTGTCACATCACCTTCTCTCGCTTCCGACCCGAGACTGACTAGCGGTGACGTCATGGGCCTCTCGTGATACTTGGCTGTGAAGGCGGCGGTCATTGAACTCAGTGACAGGTGCTGTCAGCAGTGCAGGAGATCAGCGCAGGTAATATACCTCGCTGACAGCAGCACTTGTCATCCCCTGCAGTGACCTGGGCTGATCCATTGATGTTAGCTCAGGTCACTGCACTGGACTCCCAGCCAATGGGGAACATCCTGCTCTTCATTGACTGGGACAGTGTTGATCGTCATGGCAACCCCTTGCATTAGGGTTAGGCTAACCCTGGATTTGTTTTTCTTTCTAATAAATTGGTTAAAAAGGGAATGTATTGTGGAGTGTTTTTTCAAATAAAAGTGTGTTTGTCGTCTATTTTTTTTTTATTACTGACTGGGTTGGTGATATCGGGTATCTGATAGACGTCTGACCTCACCAACCCCAGGGCTTGGTGCCAGGTGACATTACACATCTGGTATTAACCCCATATATTACCACGTTTGCCACCGCACCAGGGCACGGGATGAGCTGGGGCGAAGCACCAGGATTGGCACATCTAATGGATGCACCACTTCTGGGGCGGCTGCGGCCTGCTATTTTTAGGCTGGGGAGAGTCCAATAACTATGGACCTCCCTAGTCTGAGAATATCAGACCCCAGCTGTCTGCTTTACCTTGGCTGGTGATCCAATTTTGGGGGGACCCCTGTTACATCTTGTGGCTCTCCTGAGGCAAGGACTGAGGCAGTCTCCCATTCCTTGCCTGCCACGAGCATTCCTGCTCAGCAGCGCCAAAGGTCTGCCAGACTGCGCAGTGTGCAGGAGATACCTTCTCAGAGAGGCAGCAGAAGGGTGACACCTAGTGGTTCTCCTGTTACAAGGAGTGAAGCGGTCTCCCATTCCTGGCCTGCCGCAGACTCTCCTGCTCAGCGGCCCCGAAGGTCTGCGAGGCTGCGCAATGTGCAGAGGTTTACTGCTCAGGGAAGCAGTGAGATTCCCGTTATCTCTCCACATTATGAGACCGAGGATCCCGCCTCTATTTCCCAGAGGCAGGAGGGTGAGCATGTGCAATGCATGGTGGGTCCTGATTCGCTCACTGACGTCACACGGCTTGATGACAAGGCTGGTGACGTGGTGAATCCTGACTGGCCAGGCTGGGACGTCGTGGACCCTGATTGGGTCAAGTCCGTCATCTCCGCCTCGCGCCCGCCCTCGGGTGGAGCTGCACCTC
Source organism: Anomaloglossus baeobatrachus (assembly GCF_048569485.1). NCBI lineage: Eukaryota > Metazoa > Chordata > Amphibia > Anura > Aromobatidae > Anomaloglossus > Anomaloglossus baeobatrachus. The sequence goes on along the minus strand of NC_134361.1, from coordinate 95,889,628 downwards.
CTTAAAAGCTCCCCCTGCCATCATGGCGGCGCTCGACCGTCCTTCTATGTTTGGATGTCTGGCAGCGTGCTGCCACGCCACTGCTCAGGCATTACTGTTTCTTGTGGGCTTGGCCCTTGCTGCTCCGGCAGTACCTCGTTTGCAGGCCGTGTTCCTGCCTTGCTGCTCCGGCAGTACCCCCGTCAACAGGCCGTGTTCCTGTCCCAGGTGAGCTCCTCAAGTCTCCATTGGACTCACCTGGTTATTGAAAGCACACGTGCGTGGGCACCTCTGTGCTACCCTCGTGCCATATTCTCGTGACTTCCACTGGCACACGTGCGTGGGCACCTCTGTGCTTCCCCGTGCCACAGGTACACCGAGCCGTGAGATCTGTGCCATACAACCCTCACGGGTTAGGGCAGATCGGTGTACATAGATCGTCTGTGACATTCCAGACGATCGCTAGCAGCAACCCGCTCACTCTTCACCCACCATAGCGGCGGTCCCTTACACCGCACAGTGGACCTTGACCGGCGGAAGCAGTCCATTTCCCATCTTGGCACGCTTCCCCGGGTCCCCCTCGTAACATTACGGTCACGCCAAAGGTCTGGCTATGGCTGAAGAGCAGCAGCAGTTGCTGCGTTATGTGCAGCAGTTGGAGTCACGATTGGCAGCAGTGGAGCAGTCTTCCTCCGATAAGACTACTCTGACGACAGTCTCCACCCAGGCGGCTACCCAGGCTGTGCTATTGGGCGGAAGGTCTCCTCGCCTTGCGCTTCCAGAGCGCTTTAGCGGCAACAGCTCTGAGTGCCGTGGTTTTATAAACCAGGTTACCACCTACTTAGAGCTGTCCGCGACTCTTTACGCTACCGAGAAGGCGAAGGTAGCCTTCGTCCAGTCCCTGCTCACAGGGAGAGCGCTGAAGTGGTCCACGCCGTTGTGGGAGCGCGGAGATCGTGTGGTGAATAACTTAGCAGCTTATCTTGGGGCCATGAGAATGGTGTTCCTCGGGCCTCAAGTCACCCACGATTCCGCGCTGCGCCTCCTACGACTTTGGCAAGGGTCTGCTTCAGTCGGGGACTTTGCTGTACACTTTAGGACACTGGCCGCAGAGCTGGACTGGCCGGATAAGGTCCTTGTCCCTGTGTTTTGGGAGGGCCTGGCAGGGTTTGTCAAAGACGCACTGGCCACACGTGAGGTGCCTGCCACTTTAGAGTCCTTGATTCAGGTTGCCTCTCGCATAGACATCCGCCAGGCGGAGCGAAGGCTCGAGGTCTCTTCAGCACCCACGTCTTCTCGGCCTAAAAAGCGTCTGACTCCCGTCTTCCATCAGACAGGTCCCCCAGCCAGTCCTGTAGACGACTCCGTGGAGTCAATGGAGGTGTCCAAGGTGGTTTCCTCTGCCCCAGGTTCTCGGTCTTGTGTCATCTGCTTTTCCTGTGGGCAGAGGGGACACATAACTACCCTATGTCCCAAACCGTCGGGAAAAGACAGCGTCTAGTTTCTATCAGAGGGGGGACTCTAGACGCTACTTCTCCCTCTAGGTTGACTATCAGCGCCCAGTTGCAGTTCGGCACTACTCTCTTCTCTGCCCTGGCTTGCTTGGACTCAGGCGCTGAAGGCAATTTCATCTCGACCTCCCTGGCAACCCGATACTCAGTTCCCCTGGTTCTGTTGCCCAAGCCACTCAGGGTCCGGGTAGTCGACGGGTCCATACTACTCGATCCTATCACCCAGATCACCATCCCTCTCAGGATGGATGTACCACCGGGACACCATGAGCAGGTGTCCTTCCTGGTGCTTCCAGGGGGGACGGATGAGATCCTACTGGGCCTTCCCTGGTTGAGACAGCATGCTCCTATACTCAACTGGGCAACAGGGGAGATCTCATCCTGGGCAGGATCCTGTAGAGAGCACCTCGTGACTACCGAACCACCCGCTACCATTAGGTCGGTTGGGTCCTCAGGGAATACTGAGGGGCCGGGTTTACCGACACCTTATGAGGCCTACAGGGATGTCTTTTCCAAAAGGGCCGCAGATACTCTTCCTCCCCACCGGCCATATGATTGCCGAATAGACCTGAAGCCAGGCTCCGAGCCCCCTAGGGGCAGAGTGTATCCACTCTCTGCTCCAGAGACGGAGGCTATGTCCAAATATATTCAGGACAGCCTGGCGAAGGGGTTCATTCGCAAGTCTATTTCACCGGCTGGTGCAGGGTTCTTTTTTGTGCAGAAGAAGGAAGGGGATCTGCGCCCCTGTATCGATTACAGGGGATTAAATGCAATCACAATCAAGAACAAATACCCTTTTCCCCTCATTACTGAGCTATTTGATCGATTCCGCGGGGCAAAGGTCTTCACAAAGCTGGATCTACGCGGGGCGTATAATCTAGTGCGAGTCCGAAAGGGCGATGAGTGGAAGACCGCCTTTAACACCAGGGACGGTCACTACGAGTATCTAGTAATGCCCTTCGGACTCTGCAATGCCCCCGCCGTATTTCAAGACTTTGTGAATGACATTTTCCGGGATTTGTATCTTTCCGTGGTTGCATACCTGGATGACATTCTTATCTTCTCCCCCGATCTTACCACCCATCGGAGGGATGTCATCCGAGTACTTAAGAGGCTCCGCACCCATTCGTTATATGCTAAGCTGGAAAAGTGCGTTTTTGAACAGGAATCCTTGCCGTTCCTGGGGTACATAGTGTCCAGTCAGGGGTTAGCAATGGATCCGGGGAAGTTGGAGACAGTGATGAACTGGCCTGAGCCCCGCTCGCTGAAGGCGATCCAGCGATTCTTGGGGTTTATCAATTATTATCGCCAGTTCATTCCCAACTTCTCGACGGTGGCAGCACCCATCATTGCCCTTACCCGCAAGGGCGCTAATCCCAAAGCATGGACACGGGAAACGGTAGAGGCATTTCACACTCTCAAAACTCACTTCTCCAGAGCTCCCATCCTTCATCGTCCAGACATCTCCAAACCCTTCCTACTGGAGGTAGACGCCTCTTCGGTCGGTGCAGGTGCAGTCCTGTACCAGAAAAACGAACGAGGAAGGAAACATCCGTGTTTCTTTTTCTCCAAGACCTTTTCTCCAGCCGAGAGGAACTACTCCATAGGGGATAGGGAGTTACTGGCGATGAAACTAGCATTCCAGGAATGGCGGCATCTCCTGGAGGGTGCGAAGCATCCATTTGAGTTTTTTTCTGACCACAAAAACCTCACATACCTCCAGACAGCACAACGCCTGAACCCAAGGCAGGCCCGTTGGTCTTTATTCTTCTCCCGGTTCCGCTTTATTATCCGCCACCTGGCCGGTGAGAAGAACGTACGGGCCGATGCCTTGTCACGTTGTATGGTTGTGTTGGAAGAGGACGAGGAGGAGCCTCGTCTTATACTACCCCCGGACAGCTTGAGGATGGTCACTCCCACTTCTTTGGACCAGGTGCCACCTGGCAAAACCCTCGTTCCCCCTGAACTACGGAACGAGGTGCTATCGTGGGCCCATGCCTCCAAGGTCGGGGGTCACTTCGGGGTCAAAAGGACCAGAGACCTGGTGACCAGGCATTATTGGTGGCCGAGACTACCCCAGGACATACAGGAATATGTGGGAGCCTGTATGTCGTGTGCTCGGAATAAGCCGTCCCGGCAGAGACCGGCAGGTCTTCTTCACCCTCTGCCAGTGCCGGATCGTCCCTGGGAAGTGGTGGGGATGGACTTCCTGGGAGATCTGCCCAAGTCAGCAGGGCACAGGGTCGTATGGGTCATCACGGACCACTTCTCTAAAATGGTCCACTTGGTGCCTCTCCCACGACTCCCGACGTCACGTGCTCTCGCCACCTTGTTCATTCGGCATGTATTTAGGTTGCATGGCATGCCTGACAAGGTGGTGAGCGACCGGGGTCCCCAGTTCGCGTCTCGCTTCTGGAGAGAGCTCTGTAAGCTCCTGCAGATAGAGCTGAACATCTCCTCCGCATACCATCCCGAGACCAATGGACTAGTGGAGAGGACTAATCAGACCTTGGTAACTTACCTCCGCCATTTTATATCCGCGCACCACGACAACTGGGCTAACCTCCTTCCTTGGGCCGAATTTGCCATTAACAATTCGGTCCATGAATCCTCTGGCCAGACTCCGTTCCTACTCAATAACGGACAACATCCCAGAATCCCGGTTCCGATGCCCATTACGTCACCCGATACTAGAGTGGAGGATTGGGCGACCAAGGCCCGGGAGATCTGGGATGACACCCAAGAGGCTCTTAAAAGGGCTAAAGACCGGATGGTGACAACGGCTGATGTTCGCCGCCGCCCTGCACCATCCTTCGCCCCTGGTGACCTAGTATGGCTGTCCTCTAAGAATGTTAACCTACGCGTACAGGCAGCCAAATTCGCCCCTAGGTATCTGGGTCTGTTTAAAGTACTACAGCAGGTAAACCCAGTGGCATATCGACTCCAGCTCCCTCCACGCTGGGCTATAGCCAACACCTTTCACGTGTCCCTCCTGAAACCCGTACGACTTAATAAATTCTCGGGGTCCCTGCCGGCTCAAACAGACTCCCCGTCCGACGACCCTGAGGTGGCAAAACTTGTGGAGACAAAAGTCATACAGGGCAAGAGGTACTACCTCATGGAGTGGGCCGGCCGTGGTCCGGAGCATAGATCCTGGGAGTTGGAGGATCATATCCGCGCCCCGGGTTTGATAGCGGCCTTCGAGCACGGACAGGGGGGGGCCTAGACAGGGGGGTAATGTTACATCTTGTGGCTCTCCTGAGGCAGTCTCCCATTCCTTGCCTGCCACGAGCATTCCCGAAGGTCTGCCAGACTGCGCAGTGTGCAGGAGATACCTTCTCAAAGAGGCAGCAGAAGGGTGACACCTAGTGGTTCTCCTGTTACAAGGAGTGAAGCGGTCTCCCATTCCTGGCCTGCCGCAGACTCTCCTGCTCAGCGGCCCCGAAGGTCTGCGAGGCTGCGCAATGTGCAGAGGTTTACTGCTCAGGGAAGCAGTGAGATTCCCGTTATCTCTCCACATTGTGAGACCGAGGATCCCGCCTCTATTTCCCAGAGGCAGGAGGGTGAGCATGTGCAATGCATGGTGGGTCCTGATTCGCTCACTGACGTCACACGGCTTGATGACAAGGCTGGTGACGTGGTGAATCCTGACTGGCCAGGCTGGGACGTCGTGGACCCTGATTGGGTCAAGTCCGTCATCTCCGCCTCGCGCCCGCCCTCGGGTGGAGCTGCACCTCCTTAAAAGCTCCCCCTGCCATCATGGCGGCGCGCGACCGTCCTTCTATGTTTGGATGTCTGGCAGCGTGCTGCCACGCCACTGCTCAGGCATTACTGTTTCTTGTGGGCTTGGCCCTTGCTGCTCCGGCAGTACCTCGTTTGCAGGCCGTGTTCCTGCCTTGCTGCTCCGGCAGTACCCCCGTCAACAGGCCGTGTTCCTGTCCCAGGTGAGCTCCTCAAGTCTCCATTGGACTCACCTGGTTATTGAAAGCACACGTGCGTGGGCACCTCTGTGCTACCCTTGTGCCATATTCTCGTGACTTCCACTGGCACACGTGCGTGGGCACCTCTGTGCTTCCCTGTGCAACAGGTACACCGAGCCGTGAGATCTGTGCCATACAACCCTCACGGGTTAGGGCAGATCGGTGTACATAGATCATCTGTGACATTCCAGACGATCGCTAGCAGCAACCCGCTCACTCTTCACCCACCATAGCGGCGGTCCCTTACACCGCACAGTGGACCTTGACCGGCGGAAGCAGTCCATTTCCCATCTTGGCACGCTTCCCCGAGTCCCCCTCGTAACAGACCCCTACGTGTTTTTTTTTTTTTTAATTATTTATTTAATTTAAAATAACAGCGTGGGGTGCCCTCAGTTTGGATTACCAGCCAAGGTGAGGCTGCCAGCTGTGGTCTGCAGGCTGCAGCCGTCTGCTTTACCCTAGCTGACTACAAAAATAGGGGGAACCCTACGTCATTTTTTTTTTCATTTTTTTGGCTAAATACAAAGCTAAGCACCCCTTAATGCCACATGAAAGGCACCAAAGGGTGCAAAATTACAAAATGCAGGAGAGTGGGACATTATGTGTCTTTCTGCCATTATAATGACAGAAAAGACTGATATGAAGTGTGCAAGCACAGGAAAATCACCAGAGCGCTCTACACTGTGAAAAGCAGTAGAAAATGGCACTGGAGTGAACATGTGACCGCCTCATTTAGGTTGAAGCTAAGGATCCTGGGTAAATTTATGTATTTTCCCTCCATCAGTTTTTTTTGCAGTACACAAAAAAAACAGAAGGCACACGGATGACAAACAGATGACATACGGACCGTCTACGGAACGGAAACGGATGCCACACGGATGCACCCGTGAAAAAAAAACGAACTGTTTTTTGCAGACCACAAAAATGGATCGGTCGTGTGAATGTAACCGTATTCTGATCTGCCGTTTATAAACAGCAGGCAGAAATAAGTGAATAACGCCCCCCAGCATCAGAAAATCTGCGGGGTTTCAGGGCTATCTGAGACCCTGGAGATCATGATTCAGGACGGTTTTTCCGGTCCCCGCTCACGTGATCACAGGTATACACCGTATACCGATGATCACGTTACAGTAAATGACAGCGCCGGTAAAAAATTATTTATCTCCCATTTGGCACAAACAAACATGATAAATCTCCTCCCCGGTCCCCTCCGGTCCCCCGGTGTCGCCAAAGTGCCCCCCCTGATGCCCTCCCAGAAATCCAAGATGGCCGTGCGCACAGCAGCGCGCCGGCCGCATTCACCCTACTTCTCTGATTTCTGTCACATGTGCCATGACACATGCGACAGAAAACTCCTCCCCAGGCCCTGCCAGGTCACCCCCTATAACCCCACCGGTGTTCCCCGGTGTCCCACGGTACCTGTGCAGCGTTGATCCCCCCACGGCCCTCTCCTTCACAATAGACGCTGCCGCATGCACAGAGCGGCTGTCAGCTCAGCTTCCTGTGTTCAGACACAGTGAGTGGTGGTTATGCATCTGTAAGCTAAATGGGCGGCACGGTGGCTCAGTGGTTAGCACTGCAGTCTTGCAGCGCTGAGGTCCTGGGTTTAATTCTCACCAAGGGCACCATCTGCAAGGAGTTTGTATGTTCTCCCCGTGTTTGCGTGGCTTTCCTCCGGGTACTCCGGTTTCCTCCCACACTCCAAAGAGATACAGTGCTATGGAATTAATAACGCTATATAAATGAATAAATTATTATTATTATTACTGCAATGCCCTGCTCATGAGGTAAGGAACATAATTGATCAGGAGAGCTATATACTACATTTCCAAATGGAGGGATTTGCTTTTATAGTTTCCCTGCTGAACGACTACCAAACATGAGAGTCCGTTATACGCCACAAGAAAACATCTAAATAGCGAGCTCTGTTGTTAAGTATTCATTCAGCTGGATAACTGGACTTAAAGGGGTATTCCATCTCCAAGATCCTATCCCCAATATATAGTAGGTGGAATAGCAATAATATCAGCAAATACCAATATTTGGAAATGTAGAATAGTTCTCCTGATTAGGCATGCCCTTCCCTCATGAGCAGGGCATTGCAGCTTTGGTAGCAACCATTACGACATGGACTCTGCTGCTGTGGACCCGGGGAGAGTGAGTGCAGATTCATTGCACCCACACTCCTCACATGAAGGGTCTGCACTCCTAGAAAATGGGGGATACGTTCCCTGAGTGTCTCCCCCCCATATTCTAGACGGTCCAGAGTCGTCGTGGGACCCCTTTATTTTTTTTCTTACAATAAATTGGTGAAAGAGGAAATGTTTTGGGGACTGTTTTTTCAAATAAATTTCTTTTGTCGATTTTTTTTTTTTTTTTTTTTTTTTTTTTTTTTTTTTGTTAGTACTGACAGTTTATGATGTTGGGTATCTAATAGACGCCATGACATCACAAACTGCTGGGCTTGATCTCAGGTGACTTTACAGCTAGTATCAACCCGATTTATTACCCCGTTTGCCACTGCACCAGGGCATGGGATGAGCTGGGGTGAAGCGCCAGGATTGGCGCATCTATTGGATGCGCCACATCTGGGGTGCCTGCGGCCTGCTATTTTTAGGCTGTGAAGGCCCAATAACTATGGACCTTCCCACCCTGAGAATACCAGACCACAGCTGTCCGCTTTACCTTGGCTGGTGATCCAATTTGGGGGGGACCCTACTTTTTTGTGTAATTGTTAATATTTATAAAATAATTATAAAAAAAGAGCCTGGGGGGACCTCCACATTGGATCCCCAACCACGGTAAAGCTGCCAGCTGTGGTTTTCAGGCTACAGCCATCTGCTTTACCCTAGCTGGCTATAAAAAATCAAAAATGGGGGGACCCAACATCATTTTTTTTTAACTATTTTTTAAATAGAAAAAATTAATGGGCTTCCCTGTATTTTGATTGCCAACCAAGGTAACGGCAGGCAGATGGGGGTGGCAACCCATAGCTGTCTGCTTTATCTGCGCTGAGAATCAAAAATACCGCGGAGCGCTACGTCATTTTTTTTTAAGATTTATTTTTACAGCACTGTGATATCCAGCAATCAAAATACAGGGAAGCCCATTTTGTTTTTAGTTATTTAAATAAATAATTAAAAAAAATATATATGGGCTCCCGCTGCATTTTTCGTATTGCTAGCTAAGGGTAATCCAAGCAGCTACTGGCTGCTAACCCCCACTGCTTGGTGTTACCTTCACTGGCAATGGAAAATCCAGGGAAGCATTTTTTACTTTTTTTGCCAAAAAACTACAAAAAAAGGAAGTGAGCTTCGCCATATTTTTGTATGCTAGCCAGGTATAGCAGGCAGGTGCTGGAAGAGTTGGATACAGCGCCAGAAGATGGCGCTTCTATGAAAGTGCCATTTTCTGAGGCAGCTGCAGACTGCAATTCGCAGCAGTATGGCCCAGAAAGCTCAGGCCAACCTGTGCTGCGGATTCTAATCCCCAGCTGCCTAGTTGTACCTGGCTGGACACAAAATTGGGGAGAAACCTACGTCATTTGTTTTCTAATTATTTCATGAAATTCATGAAATAATAAAAAAGGGCTTCCCTTTATTTTTGGTTCCCAGCCGGGTACAAATAGGCAACTGGGGGTTGGGGGCAGCCCGTGGCTGCCTGCTCTACCAGGCTAGCATACAAAAATATGGCGAAGCCCACATAATTTTTTCAGGGGGCAAAAAACTGCTGCATACAGTCTTGGATGGAGTATGCTGAACCTTGTAGTTCTGCAGCTGCTGTCTGTCTGTATGGAGAAGAGCAGACAGCAGCTGCAGAACTACAAGGCTCAGCATACTCCATCCAGGACTGTATGCAGAAGTTTTTTGCCCACCAAAAAAATGACGTGGGCTTCGCCATATTTTTGTATGCTAGCCAGGTAGAGCAGGCAGCCACGGGCTGCCTCCAACCCCCAGTGGCCTATTTGTACCCGGCTGGGAACTAAAAACATAGGGAAGCCCATTTTTTTTAATTATTTCACTTATTTCATGAAATAATTAAAAAACAAATGACGTGGGCTTTGCCCCATTTTTGTGTCCAGCCGGGTACAACTAGGCAGCTGGGGATTGGAATCCACAGCACAGGTTAGCCCGAGGTTTCTGGGCGCCTCTGCTGCGAATTGCAGTCTGCAGCCGCCCCAGAAAATGGCACTCTCATAGAAGCGCCATCATCTGGCGCTGTATCCAACTCTTCCAACAGCCCTGGAGCCGGATGGCTTGTTGGGTAATCATGAGTTAATACTGGCTTTGTTTTACTAGACAGTATTAAGCCAGAGATTCTTAATGTCAGGCACGTTTGACCCGGCCATTAAGAATCTCCAATAAAGGGTTAAAAAAAAACACCACACAGAGAAAAAATACTTTAATAGAAATAAATACACAGACACATTAGAGACTCCATCTTTATTACCCCCTGTCAGCCCTCCACGATCCATGGTCTTCTGTCTTTCTCGTTCAACAAATGCAGCTCTGCTCCATCACTGCTGCATGGGGGAAGGCTGCACGGGAAGCAGCATGCAGCCTTCACTCCGTGAGAGATCAGTGCTGCTGGCTGCTGGCGGTGACAGACGCGTTACCATAGCAACAGGGCTCCGATCATGTGATTCCCGGAGCCGCGGTTAGCGGTGACGTCACCGCTAACTGCGTTGCTATGGCAACGGTGATCTCCGTTAATTACCGGCTGTGTCAGCCGGTCCCTAACGGAATGGGGAGTCGACCGTGTGCTAGACCATGTTGCCGGTACACGGCGATACACAAATGTGCACCGTGTACCGGAGAGCGCAATGACAGGTCCTACATGACACGTCATAGTCATGTGACCAGTCTGTGGCCAATGAGATAATAGCCACATGACTGGTCACATGGCTATTTTGTCGTCACGATAGGTCCTGCATCACTGCTGGCAGTGCTGGTCACCGGGAGGATTTAGCGTTCATCGGATGGAATAGCGGCAGGAGACAGAGTGCAGGAGGGATCGCGGGGACCGGTAAGTGTTATGGCAATGTTTATTAACTGTATGTGTACATTTATAATGCGTTTTCATGTGTTTGTGATTGCCTCCCATTATAGCCTATTGGTTCGAGTTCGGTTCGTCGAACGTTCGCCGAACTGAACTCGAACGAGACCTCTGTTCGACGAACCAAACTCGAGCCGAACCACGGCCAGTTCGCTCATCTCTAGTCACTGCCCCGGCACCCGTATCAGCTCCACAGCAGACCAGCATCTGGAAGGTGCCCCATCCTGCCTTGGACCCGCCACCGGTCCTGGAAGAGGCCGCGCCCCAGATGACAACGGCCCCGGCAGTCCGCCCGGCCAAAGTGGAGGTTGTTCCTAACCGGAAGTCAGCTCAGTGGGCAAAGCTGGCCGCTCACAGGTTTCAGACCTCGGCTGAGGCATTGCGGGGTTGCAGCTGCCAAGCAGCCAAGCAAGCCACGACACAGCGGGGTCCCCAGTTGCCAAAGGTGCCAGTCGCAGCCGACATGGAGGGACTCTGGCTGGGCTCAACCCCCGCGCAGAGTAAACCGGAGCAGGCCGCAGACGCTCCATACTGGGAGCGGCAGCAGCGCCAGCTGGGCCGGGAAATCGCAGCCAGGGAGAAGCGGAAGGCTGAAGTCTTGTCCCGGACCTATCATGAAAAGGACAACCTGCGAAACCCAACCTTCCGTTCGGGTGCTGGGCCCGGTTCATCAGGACCAGGTGCGGCATTTTAACCCCCAAAAGGGATGGGGGTTTATCTATGAGCTGGGCTTGGATGCGGAGATATTTGTATCCCGGAGGGATGTCTACCCGCACCTGCCCATCGGCCATCCCGACCGAGATCTGGAGCCCGGGGAGTTGGTGGTCTACACCCGACACTGTGGGGAGAGGGGGTGGTTTGCCCTCGATGTCAAGAGGTGGGCAGGAAGCGGAGCCCAGCACCACGTCCATCCCTCTCCACCCCTCTCCAACCCCAATGAAGGTGAGGAGTATTAGGTAGCGATTCACGGCTACCCACAGTTCAATTCCCCGTTGGGACAGTGTGCCTTTGATGTTTCCCTTTGCAGTTAAAATTTAAAACCAAAGAAAATGGCTGAGAACTTGCAGGCCAACCCATAAACTTTTGGGCCTTGTAAATAGCCCCCAGACCATCCTTTTCACTAAACTGCAGTCTCTGGAGAGGCTGATTGGATGACGGGCCTGCGGTAGAGTAGGCCGAGGCCCTGTCACCAACGAAACCGGTGACTACCCTCCGGGTCAGGGGTCCCCTGGACGTGGGGCCCATGAAGAGGACTGCTGGGTGAGGAACTTTTTACCCGGCCACTTTGGGCAACACCCGGACCTAGCCTTGACTTGGGCAAGGGGTGGCAACCTGTGTTTTAGTGGTGGCACCAGAGCTAGGTTGTTTTGGGTGGGTGAAGTCGAAAGGACCCGATCCGTCCCATCCCGGTTATGTTGTGTAACGTTTAAGCAACCTGCCTCCCGTAAGGGAAGAAATCAAAATATTCGTGAAATGTAAATATGTTTATTTTATTTGTAAAATGTTTTATTCTTTTATTTTCTTGCAGTAAAAATAAACCGGTGGTAGTCGGACAGCCCGCGGACGATCTGTGTTTAAATAAGGGGGAGTGTGACGCCCTGGAAAAACCAGGTAGTCACAAATAGGCCCCCACATAATACCTTCCCTTACTAGGAAACACACAGCCAACTATTAAACCCTAGTCACCCCCCTTAGGGAAAGATAGACACACCAGTGGGCGTGACCAGGCGGTTGGGACACACCCACCTAGGGGTCCAGACAGCCCGGGGGTGGGAAAGTAAGTCAGATCAGTCTTGGAGTTCAAGGACAGAGGAGCGTGGAGTGGAGGTCAGCCCTGTGTGTCAGGCCTGAAGTTGACTGACAGCTACCAGGGTAGGAGCCCTGGTGCCTTGGCTAGGAGGCAGATGGTGGTCTCCGTCAGCAGAAGACAGGAAGATGGCTCGATGGAACCGAGATGGACCGGGCCAGGGTTGTAGCCCGCCGGTACCAACATGGGGAACCGACCCGGAAGCACAAAGGGGGGTACTCGGACCCTGAATCCTGGAGCCAGAAATAAGTGGAACTGGTTAATTACCCGATTGAAGCCAGGACTAGAGGTCCTCTCCCACCCAAAGTCCCTCATAGAAGACAACAGCCCACCGATTAGGGATAAGAGGTCACCGCCAAGGCCCATAGATCCCATGGGCCAGCGTTTGCGGACACGGCTCCTTAGGCCACATCCAGCCGGGAGCGGACTCCTAAGTTTCAAACTGGGAAGTCTTTTTCTACTTAAACAGTGCAGGAAAAGGATCGAGACCACCAGCCGGGTGGGGGGTCCCGAACGCAACCGGCCACGGCACCGGCCACCACCACCTTGGTTTACCAGAGACTTGTGTGTTTTACTGAAAGTGAGTACACCAACACCCCCTGCGGTCATCATTCCCCCTACACCAGAGCCATCGGGTCCTGGGGCCACCATCTTTACCTACAGAGGGGTTAACATCTTGCTGCACAACATCTCCCCCGGGTGCCCCCTAACAGCAGCGGTGGTGTCCTACCTCACCACACACCGTCGGTGGCGTCACGAACCTATTACGGTCCACCATCCCTACCCATGGAGGGGTTAAAGGGGGCTTTACACGGTAGCGATATCGCTAGCAATTTCTAGCGATAGCGACCATGTAAGTACCCGCCCCTGTCGCGCATGCAATTGTTTGTCATCGCTGCCGTAGCGAACATTATCGCTATGCAGCGTCACACATACTTACCTGGTCGGCGGCGTTGCTGTGACTGCCGAACAATCCCTTCTTCAAGGGGGAGGGACGTTCGGCATCACAGCGACGTCACCGCCACGTCACTAAGCGGCCGGTCAATCAAAGCGGAGGGGCGGAGATGAGCAGGACGTAACATCCCGCCCACCTCCTTCCTTCCGCATTGCGGCCGGCAGCAGGTAAGGAGACGTTCCTCGCTCATGCGGTGTCACACATAGCGATGTGTGCTGCCGCATGAGCGATGAACCACAATGCTAAACAACCCTTACTGATTTTTGACTTTGGGACGACCTCTCCATGGTGAACGATTTTCACCATTTTTGAGGTTGCCTAAGGTCGCTGGTAAGTAATACACGCTGCGATATCGTTAATGACGCCGGATGTGCGTCACTAACAACTTGACCCCGGCGACCAAACATTAACGATATCGTAGCGTGTAAAGCCCCCTTAACATCTTGCTGCACAACATCTCCCCCGGGTGCCTCGTAACAGCAGCGGTGGTGTCCCACCTTACCACACACCGTGGGTGGCATCATTAACCTATTACGGCCTAGCCCGTACATCTACGTCCCCAATTTTATTCGGCGTGTCCGCGAGACCCCCGGGTCCGGAGATCCTCGAGTCACCACCTCTGAAGGTCTGGGCCCGAGCGGCACTGGGGCAGCACATGTGTGTGTTCAGTGTATACATGCGGAAAGCGGAGTGCGGGGGGGTGGAGACGAGTGGGGTAATGTGTGCGGGGGGCGGAGGTGAGCGGTGGGTATGTGTCGGCTGGGTTACCGGAGTGGGCTACTGGGAGTGCAGCACTCACCGGGGAGTCGGGGCTCTGTTTTGGTGCGGGGAAAAGTGTCGAGCGTCGTCTTGTTGGCCCGTAGTTCAGGCTGTTCAGTTACCTGAGCTGTTGTGTGAGGCTCTTTAGCGCGTGTGGTGTTGCGACGGTTGTCACTGTAAGGACGTCATTTTGGAGCAAGACAGAAAGACAGAATAAAGGGGGCTTTACACGCTGCAATATTGGTAACGATATATCGTCAGGGTCACGTCGGTAGTGACACACATCCGGTGCCGTTACCGACATCACAGCATGTAACACAAATGAGCGAAGATCAACAGCACAAAAATGTGAAAAATCATTGCTCGTTGACACGTCGCTCATTTCCTTAATATCGTTGCTGCTGCAGGTACGATGTTGTTTGTCGTTCTGCGGCATCACACATCGCTATGTGTGACATCGCAGGAACGACGAACATCTCCTTACCTGCGTCCACCGGCAATGCGGAAGGAAGGAGGTGGGCGGGATGTTATGTCCCGCTCATCTCCGCCCCTCCGCTTCTATTGGCCAGCCGCTTAATGACGCCGAGGTATTGTCGCTGTGACGTCGAACGCACCTCCCCCTTGAGGGAAGGATTGTTCAGCCATCACAGCGACATCGCTGCACAGGTATGTGCGTGTGATGCTGCCGTAGTGATAATGTTCGCTATGGCAGTGATCACCACATATCGTGCTACAGACGGGGGCGGGTGTTATCGCACGTGACATCACTAGCAATCGCTAGCGATGTCACAATGTGTACAGCACCCTTAAGGCAATTATATATATATATATATATATATATATATACACAGTATATATAAATAAAATCAACAAGAGAGTCTTAAGACTGCTTGTTCAGTCGAAAAGCATCTTTTGTACGTCCCTTGTGGATTTTCCCATTTTTTTCATGTTTTGATTTTGTATATATATATATTTTTACCCTGGAAGCAACATTGTTGGACATTCTCTTCTTCACACGTGGTCAAAATTGTTGGTACCCTTTATTTAATGAAAGAAAAACCCACTATGGTCACAGACATAACTTAAATTTGACAAAAGTAATAATAAATAAAACATCTATGAAAATGAACAAATAAAAGTTTGACATTGCTTTTCTGCTTCCACAGAATTTTTTAAAAAATAAAACTCATGAAATAGGCCTGGGCAGAAGTGATGTTACCCTTAACTTAATATTTTGTTGCACAACCTTTTGAGGCCATCCCTGCAATCAAATGATTCCTGTAACTGTCAATGAGACTTCTGCTTCTCTCGACAGGTATTTTGGCCACTCTTCAAAATAAAACTGCTCCAGTTGTCTCGTGTTTGACGGTTGCCTTTTCCAGTCGGCATGTTTCAGCTCTTTTCAAACATGCTCAATAGAATTTAAGTCTGGGCTCATAGAAGGCCACTTCAGAATAGTCCAATTTTTTCTTCTTAGCCATTCTTGGGTGTTTTTAACTGTGTGTTTTGAGTCATTATCCTGTTGCAAGACTCATGACCTGTGACTGAGACCAAGCTTTCTGACACTGGACAGCACATTTCTCTCTAGAATCCCTTGATAGTGTTGAAATTTCATTGTACCCTGTGCAGATTCAAGACACCCTGTGCCAGATGCAGCAAAGCAGCCCCAGGAACATAACATAGCCTCCTCCATGTTTCACAGTAGGGACAGTGTTCTTTTCTTGATATGCTTCATTTTTCTGTCTGTGAACATAGAGGTGATGTGCCTTGCCAAAAAGTTCAATTTTTGTTTCATCTGTCTACAGGACATTCTCCCAGAAGCTTTGTGCCTTGTCAACATGTAGTTTAGCAAATTCCAGTCTGGATTTTTTATGATTTTTTTTTTCAACAATGGTGTCCTCCTTGGTAGTCTCCCATAAATTCTACTTTGGCTCAAACAACAACAGATAGTGCGATCTGACACTGATGTTCCTTGAGCTTGAAGTTCACCTTTGATCTCTTTAGAAGATGTTACCATTCGTATTATCCGTCTCTCTGATTTGTCATCAATTTTCCACCTGCTGCCACATCCAGGGAGGTTGGCTACAGTCCCATGGATCTTAACACAGGAACATTAAGCTGCTTGTAGATGGTCTTATAACCTTTACCTTAAACATGTTTGTCTATTATTTTCTTTCTAATCTCCTGAGACAATTCTTTCCTTTGAATTCTCAGGTCCATGTTGAGTGAGGTACACACTATGTCACCAAACAGCACAGTGAGTATCTGTAGCCCTATATACAGGCCCACTGACTGTTTAACAGATTGTAGACAACTGTGATGCTAATTAGTGGACTTACCTTTATGTAACATGTTCCTTTCATCACATTATTTTCAGGGGTCCCATCATTTCTGTCCAGGCCTGTTTTTTGAGTTTTATTTAAAAAAAAAAAAAAAAAACTCTGTTGAAGCATGGTTGAAAAGCAATGTCTGACTTTCATTTGTTCATTTTCATAGATTTTTATTTATTCTTACATTTGTCAGATTAATTTCTGTGACCATTGTGGATTTTTCTTTCATTAAACGAGGGGTACCAACAATTTTGACCACGTGTATGTATGTATATATATATATATATATATATATATATATATATATATATATATATATATAAAATGCTCACTGTTAATTTCTATAAGGCTACATTTACCCCCTTTTTTCTATTCCTCTGCATATCTTTTCTGGAACTTTATGATATATATTTGCATCTACATCCTTTGGTCATATATAGTCCACACAATTATAACATTTATATATGGACAGACTTATATAAACTTAATATATGCACATTTTTATTTATATAATGTGTGTGTGTGCATATATATATATATATATATATATATATATATGGTTTTTATATAGGCACTTACTTGTGTATATGCTGTATATATGTGTGTGCACATATATATATATATAATATATATATATATAATATATATATATATATATATATATATATATAGCGTTTACACATTTTTATTTGCACATTACTTTTTATATTTAAGTACAATTCACAGACATCTTTTAAAATGATCCTTTTTCTTACTTTTAAATTTTTTATTTTCAATTTTACTTTTCTCTTCCTTATTTATTGGTCATTTTTTCACTTGTGGCACCAGCATTATAGTGTCACCATGCTCATTATAGCAACACATGTTCATAGATTCCAGTCCAGTTTCTATATTTTTTTTTTCTTATTTTTCAATTTAACCTCTCTTGTCGCCTCCTGCTCCTGGGGCCTGCATTTAGGGCGCACGCCTTCCTTGCTCTTAAGGGTCCACTGCATTATAACCTGGAATGCCTCTCAGCCTATGGCTGGGAGGCACTAGGTACTTAGGGCATTCTCCCCTTAGAGGAGGGGCCTGAGCAACATGGTCAGTTAGTCAGTTACTGTATTGCTAGTTAGATGTTAGGTCCCATTTTTCCTGTGCCCATTTCCCATACTTGTGCCCACTACCTGTACCTGTGCCTGCCTTCCCATACCTGTCAGTTTCTGTTGCGCCCTCTATACCTGCCTGCATCTTCCATCTTGTTTGCATCAGCTGTCTGGGCTGCATCAGCCTGCACCTGTCTGCATTAGAGACTGTACCTGTCCATACCTGAGTTTGTGCCTGACCTGGGGGTCAGCTGCTACCGTCCCTATATTGTCCTATAGGTCCGCTCCCGTTCACAAACCCCGGCTAATGTAACAGTTTGCTCAGGCCATAGACTCTGCTGACCTCTACACACTTTCACTTCCTGCACTGTACCAGCCTAGCAGGATCAGACTCTGTTTCACCTGTAGTCTGTGAAGACCCATTTGAACGACTTGGGTCTAGTTGTGGCTTCTGCATATGCCCCACCTGAAACTCAGGCACAGACCAAATCAGCACCTCGTCTTCCTGCTCCACCACATTTCATAGGTGACTCAAATCACCGCTAGTGGTTCATTAACCAGTGCACTCTGCACTTTGAACTGTTGGTCTACCAGTTTTCTTTAAACTGGGTCAAAGTGGCATTCCTAATGTCACACCTTGGTGGTGAGGCTCTCGCTTTGGTCAAATCCCTGTGTCAGAGAAAAGACCTGGTCACGTCTGATGTCCTAGACTTCCTGGAGGCCTTCCAGAAAGTTTTTGATGAGCAAGGTTGTGTTGCCTCTGCTACATCCTGCTTTCTTCAGTTGTGTCAAAAAGATCAGCCTGTCAGTCAGTATGAAGTTCAATTCAGCTTCCTTTCCTCAGAACTGAGATAGAATAATAAGGTGTTGATTCCTGCTCTTTGGAATGTTTATGTGATCTTGAAGGACGTGATATTCCCGCTATGCTGGATGATCGTAGGTTCTTGGAATGATCCATGGAGGTGACTCATGAAAGGAAACCTATGCTCCTGGCTTCAGTGTCAGCCAGTTCATAGTTCCCAGTTTCCACTTTGCCTCATGAATGGATGCAGGTTGATTACTTCAAAATGTCTGAGCAACACTGAGAACATCGTCGAGCCATGGGTCTGTGTTTCTACTGCAGAGGAGCTGATAACTTCATCCATGCTTGTTCATTGAAGCCGGGACTCTCTTGCCTTGGCCCAGTAGGAGGCGCTACCCTAGTTGAGAAAAATCTGTCTTCACCATTGATCCTGTCCATTTCCATATCGTATGGAGGAATTCTGTTCTCTGAGACAGCCCACCTTGATTCCAGATCTAATGAAGACTTTATACAACAGGCTGTGGTGCATCTGTACCAGATTTCCATCCGACACCTTCAGAATCCCTTGACAGTGTCATATGTAAATGGACTGGTCTTGTCAGAACCCATATGCTTTTTTTGTCCAAACTAATGGAGCTTCGGGTGGGAACTTTGCATTTGGAGATCTCCTTCCTGGGGCTTACTAACTTGTCTTTCCCACTTCTTCTAGCTCTGCCTTGGCTCTGTACTCCCAAGTCTGGTCTGCACTGGAAATCCAGAGAAGTTCTCACTTGGGGGCAAAATTGCCATAAGAAGTATATGGTTAGTGCTCATTCATCCGGGTCTTCTAAGGTATCACTTGCTATCTGGTGCTGCTCCCTGCCCACTGGCCAGACGTTAATGACTTCAAGAAGAGAAGAAAGGAATGCCAATGTGTGCCTGAATCTTCTGAGATGACTACTCTGGTGAACAGTTCCATCTGCCATTCAGGAGTCTGGAAAAAGTCTCCCAAGCAGCAGTTATCTGGCCCTTACATCAGCCATTCCTACATCTACCAACTCCGAGAACATCTTTCTGGAGAAGAGACTTCTTTCAGGCTTTGTGAAGAGGGAGTGCAGCACCCTGGGATATGCTGCCCCAGTCATCTGCAGGATCCTAAGGCTTTCTGGAACACCCTCTGCTGACAACCCACACCTCACACACAGGTAGGGGCACATTCCCTGAGACCTGGGCGCAGCATGCAGAGGGTTAACAGTGGTCAGATGTGAGAACCAATCCCTTAGCTGTTAGCCTGGGAAAGGGGTGTGGCTTGTGGGAAGCAACAGGTGTTGGTAGGCAGAGTTGGAGAGAGGAAAAACAACAGTTGAAGGAGTGGCAATTGAAAGGAGCCAGAGAGTGAGAGGGGTGTGAGGATTGTGAGGAGACCCCCAAAAAGCGACTAGGAGGTAGAAGCCTGAGGGTAGACAGATCCCAGGCACTACGCATGAGGGACCCCAGAGTAGACAACAGCTCCAAGCGGTCTGCTGATCCAGCCGTGTGTGGTGACTACCAGAGTACCACACCACCCATAGGCTCAGGCACACAGCCTCATATATAGGACCCAGGAGAGGGCACAGAGAAGTAGCCTACCCCACAAGGGACCGCGAGGCCTGTCATACTGTGCCCGGAAAGACAAAGGAGCGGAGCGCCACAGGTCACCAACAGCTTCAGGCAAGGGGACCATCAGCTCTGCATGTGCACGGAGGGCTCAACTGGGACTCATGTCAGCACTGGGACAAAGGAAAGTCGGTTGACCAGCCGTACCAAACCGCACTTGCAACATCCAGTCAGTAAATTACCAGTTAATCTGCAAGAACTGTGTCGTGTTTATTACTGGCGCACCACAAGGTGCAGCACACCTACATGGGACTTAAGCCCCTACTGGAGGAGGGTGCAAACACACTTGCTGCTATACCATCTGTCCCTAAAACCACAGCAGGGCCAGGACATCTTATTACCGCAACCCGCCAGTGGTGTCACAAGTGACATACAAAATAACCCTGTTACCGAGCACCCTCCAGGTAACGGAACAGGGCACGGCCACCTGTGACGGTGATCCCCATTATCCACCACCCGAAACCGAGTATCCCTAGGGCCTGGGGTGTGGCAGCGCTCTACAGGAGCATAAGCGGAGTACCTTAATGCTAGCCACATCAGTGAGCATGTTGGCGTCCCTGTTACAGGGGAGAGGTAGGATAGCACAGGGATACGGACATCCACACCGTCGTGGTCAGGGTACATCCTCCTCCACTTTCCCATGGTTGTCATGTGCTTTCCTGCTGCCTTCTACTCCCGAGGCTGGCACATGTTGGACAGGTTACCTGGGAGCATGGTTAGCGCGTGCACATGTACCTTCTCTGCTCTTTAATGGCCAGCGCACTATAACAGTTAGTTAGTTACTGTCTTGCTAGCTAGTTGTCAGGTTCCATCTTTCCTGTGCCCCTTACCCATACCTATTCCCACTACCTGTACCTGTGTGTGCCTCCCCATACCTGTCATGCCATGCAATCCATACCTGCGTGCATCTGCCTTCCCGTCTGCATTAGACATCCTGGCTGCATATGAGAGAACTAGAGACTGCAGCTGTCTGTACATGAGTCTGTCCTTATCCTAGGGGATAGCTGCCACAGATTTTTTTGTGCCAGATTTTCAATTTCTTTTCTTGTCTATATATTGTTCTCTTTTTTAGAGGACTGACCAGCCACATTTTGGGTGGTTATGCCACAGAGGTGTTACTGCATTTACTAATGGCCAACCATGAGACTTTTTAACAGAACATTTCCAAGATTTTGCAGCCCCTTTATATAAGTTTTAAAAACAGGGTAAAATAACCATGAAACCAGTTTAAATCTTACAAAATAAAGTTTATAAGACGAGTTGTGCATATTTACATTTAAAATGAGCAATCTGCAGTCCTAAAGTTAATGTAGGCTAAATGTTCAATGCTTTTAGTGCTTACACAACATAAATATTCAGATGAATCCATTATTCTGCAAAAGTAGATGCAGGGAGCGTTACCGAAAACAGTTATAAAATCCGGAGGGTGATGCATAATGCTCATTTGCACAAAAAAGAAATGCATTAGGGACATATTTTTCTATTTTCTTTTTTTACAGAAAATGATCGTAACTGCTGTACAAGTCAACTGTGGGATCAAGACGGATTATGTCATAGTATGTTGACTTCTCTTTGACTGTGGTAAAGGACATCTATCATGAAGCAGTGACTATGTTTTCATCTACCACTTGAAAGTTGGGGTTTTAGTAATCATTCAGTATGCTAAGTCAACTTTCTTCTTCCAATCAATATCCCAAGAAAATCAATGCCGGATCACCTTTTCTTTGTAGTTTATACAGAAATCGATCTTGCAGGATTTTAGTAAAAGTATTTCACATGGATTTTATGCTAGACTAAAAAGTTTCACTTTCTGACATTGTTGTTAAGTTTACATTTTATTTTTTTTTCACTTTCTCAGCTTAAGGATACATGCAATGAAAACACAAAGAAATACCCCAAAACACTTAATTACTGTTTCTCTTGCCTCTACATATCTTAAGATGTTTGAGGCAAGATAACCAGTATTATAAAATCTGTGACCTAGTCTCTCGGTGCCTACCCACACATATCTTCGATCCTCACAAGATCTCCTTCTCTACGCCCCTCTCATCTCCTCTTCCCACCACCGCATCCAAGATTTCTCCCGTGCATCCCCCATACTCTGGAATGCTCTGCCACAACATAGACTCTCGCCTACCTTGACAAGCTTCAAAAGGAACCTGAAGACCCACCTCTTCTAACAAGCCTACAACCTGCAGTAACCCTCAGTACGCTATAGCACCCCATGACAATCTCTACCTTCACCTACTGTATCCTCACTCATCCCTTGTAGACTATGAGCGCACACGGGCAGGGTCCTCTCTACTCCTGTACCAGTCTGTGCTCGGTCTTGTTTGTGATTATTGTACTTGTCCCTACTATGTATACCCCTTTCACATGTGAAGTGCATGGAATAAAAGGCGCTATAATAATAATAATAATAATAAAATACATACTTTGGTCATACATTGTCACAAGATTTTTATGTGTGGCTACTGAATGGTTATGAGAGGTGTAACAGGGTGGCCAGTATGTATCACAAAAGCAATATAAACCTGAATGTCCATTCTGGTACTTGTAGAAACATGAGCTTTGCTAGGGCGTAACAGGGCCAGGGTGTACAGATATCTGGAAAGACGGAAAGGTTCGACTATTCACATACCCATGTCCATAGATGTGGCTCATCTGTTAAGAGGAAGTCTATTTGTTTGGCATGTGATCAGCATGTTCAGTGTGTGAGGGCTGCTATGCCCCCAGAAGGAACCGCATGCAGATGTGTGTGGACTGACTGCAGTCAGTCCGTCAGTTAGTGGAAAGGAGATAGCTCCAAAAGGATACTTTGGAGGAGAAGATGTATGTGAACCTTAGTGGGCAGACTGTAGTATCGTGAGTGTGTTCTTAAGTGTATCTGAACTGTGTGGGTATACCGCGAATACAACACACCTGAAATCTATCTGTGTTTGTGTTATAAAGTGCGGTTTATGCATGTGAAATAAACCAACAGGACTTTTAAATGAAGTGCTAAGACAAGCCAAGTGATTAACCCCATTATAGTTCAGTGGATGTACTGTATTTTTAGCTATTCAAGTGTTTTGCTCACATATATGGGATTAATTTTGTGATTAAAGTCTTTAACTAAATTTATGCAAAGGGGGTGGGACAAATCTGTTGGATAGATGAGGTTCATCCTATAGTGTTGCTCTAGAGTAAAAATTATATGAAGTAGTTATTTGTCTAATACTAAGGAAGAAAAAAAAACTTTAGACTCCAAATATGAGTAAAAAATTCTAGATCAACGATCCATTTCCAGCAATCTAATAATCAATGGCAACAATTGTACCTTTATCTTGAATAATTAGAAAAAGGGACTCCTGCACCACCAAAATTAACAGAAGCATCATATGCATATAGTATGTATGACATGAATAGAAGAAAAAAATGTACACACAATATATATTATTCTAATAGAAGGACAAACTTTAAACCTGAAAATTATACACCAAATTCCTTCATCAAATCTGCATCTGCAGTAATATGGTGCATAAATTTCATCACCAAATCTGCATCTCTTGGCCAAAACTCAGTGCTTTCACTGTGAACTCAGTGCTTTCACCTCAGGTGAGGTCACTAAGTTTAAGGAAGTCAGTTTACCTGCGATCACAGGTGGGGTACTGTGGGAACCTTGAACTATGACCGTAAATAAACTGAGTGACATCTCCACTCATCGGTGTGGCTTAGTCAGTCTCTGCCTGAAGCCAACAGTGTTCTGTGACCATGCGCTGTGACTTCAGTATGTAGCAGAGCTTGAATCACCATGGGAACTGATCTGGATTACATCAGAACTGGGTTTTTGGGGTTAATAAAGGGGTGAAAGAGGGTGGGGTTTTTTTGTATTTTATTTCAAATAAAGGTTTTATTGGTGTTTGTGTTTATTTCTTTTCACGTACAGATTAGTAATTGGGGGGTCTTATTGATATCTTCCATCACTAATCTAGGGCTTAAAGGCAGTTGTGAGCTGTCATTAACCCCCTATTACCCCGATTGACACAGCAACAGGGCACTCGGGATGAACTGGGTAAAGTGCCGGAATTGTCACAGCTAATGAGTATGACAATTTTGGGCAGCTGCAGGTTGCTAATTTTAGGCTGGAGGGGCCTATAACCATGGAATTTTGTGTCAACAAATTGGAACAGTGGTAAGAACTGGTCCATATTATCATGGGTGTATTGTAGCTTCCATCCTTCAGTGTCATGTCAGAGATGGATTTTAGTTAGAGGAAGGGGGGAAGGGCACCACCTAAATGGGATCAACGGGTATATGGATACATATGCCAAAGGGAGAAGAAAAAGAGTATACCCACAGAGGGATCACCAAGAGATTATAAAAATAGAAAAATCTTTATTACAATTAGGAATACATATGGAACTCCACGCTGGGAGTAAACACACAAAGGACAATTAAAAACATTTAAAACAAACACATATCCCCTATGCCAAAGCACATATGAAATTGGTACTGAATAGATCAATATTATACACCACCCCTTAAATAAGTACAACCAGCAGTGCTATGACCTACTGAAAACTGGACACAGTGATATTTTTTACGGTGCTAGAAAATAATAATATACAATATATCTGCATCAAAAAGGCTGAAAATACCCTTAGAAACACATTGGTAAGGTCACAGATATATGAAGCACTCCCATAGCATCTATAATACAGGCAAAAAAAAAAAAAAGTGAGTCAGGCTCAGGTTTAGCGTGTAATAAAGCACACAGGGTGTAACCCTGAGCGACAGAGCCTAAACCACAAGATATTATTGATAGGACTTCTGAGAAAGGCTTGGCTATATTTTAGTGAAGTATATAAACAGGATTAGACATAACATCCATTCAACAGTTAAATAAGCCAGATGAAAAATATTAAACCAGTGCACATTGTCTGTATAGATCAATCCCTGTACAGATAATCAATTCTAGAAACTAGTGCATTCAGTTGGAGCACACAAACGGCAAATAGGGCATAAAGTAAGACTTAAACACAAAAACAGCAGCACATTGGATACGTGCTGCTGCTATGTCAGCTAGCCGAACATTGATACCAAAAACCTTTTCAGTGGCCCAGGTGTTACAGAAAAGCCCATACTCACTATCCTAATAACCAGGGAGCACAGACAAAAACCAGATTGTAGGAAGGGGGGGAAAGCTTTGGCAGAGTTACCCCACGCGTATCGCCTCCAAACAGGAGGCTTCCTCAGGGGAAGAAAAATAGACAGTGTGTAGTCCAAAGTGTGTCATATTTAAATCATGCAGCAAATTGGGTAATTACTCACCAGCTTGCAGCTTGAGAGAGTGCAGCATTATAGTATAAGGTGTTTCTGCATGGCGGCCGCCATTTTGGCCGAATCACATGATTCGGCTGAAAACCCTCCCTAAGTCTCTACAGCTCATGCGTCCACAAGATGGCGCTGTTTAACATCAAAACTCATATTGCTCTGATGTGCAAGTCCTTATAGATGGAACATAACGGTATATAGGTAAAGTAACACATTTTGATTAAGTAGAATAACTTTACAGGGATAGGTATATCACACTCGGCGGCACATGCGCAGTAACCGTTTATGGGAACTTAGTGCATAACTTGAGGTGTCACAGCACACTCGTACAGGAAATATCGGTAGCCACCAATATAAAACCCTAATAGTATAGAGAGCTTATTTATGCTTATTTTCTTTTATTTTACCGTCCCACTTCGGATATATAAGGTATTATAGATAACACCCAGCAATAAATACGTGTGGTTAGTACAGGAAAACACAGAAAAAAAAAAAACAAAACACAAAAAAAAAAAAAAAAATTGGTATACCCAACTTGGCGGCGCATGCGTAGTAGCAGTTTATTGGGACTTAGTGCATAACTTAAGATGTCCCAGCGCACTTTCACAGGGAATACCGATGGCCACCACTCTAAACTCCTGATGGTACACAATTCTTTTTTATGCTTATTTATGCTTATTTATGCTTATTTTACAGCCCCACTTCAAATGTATAGGGTATTATGAATAACACCCAGCAATATATAGATAGAATGCAATTTTGTTCAACAAAGGTACAGTCTGCCAGCTTATGTGGCATATGTGCAATAACAATTTTATTGGGACTAAATACATGGCTTGTCAAAGCTCCCCATACCATGTGCAGGGAACACCAGTGACAACCACTGGAATACCCCATCACATGTGAGGCTTGTCAAACAGCCTCATCAAGCCTATAAGACAGAGGATAGAGGAAGTTTTAGGGATCCATTACAGTCTGATATCACTCAAGGTGCATAGTCTAAGGGGATGGGCCCAGACAGAAGTCATCCTCCAATCCCATGAAAGATAACATTCTGGTACGGCTCCGTCAGTAGAACTCTAGAAACCTTAGGGGTACATCTTGAAATAGTGTAAATACATACGATGTTAAGGTCCCCATACAAAGGCTAGAAGAAAAAAAAAAAAAATTGTCAAGTGCCCTACACACAAACACAGTATAGATGTAACAAACAAGGAATCAATTATAAAGTCCAGGACAGTATCCTATTATTGAGGCTCGAGGTTTGGGCTCCGATGGCCTACAAGTTTTAATAACATTGTCCAAAAAAGGCGTATCATCCAGTACTCCCAATTCAGAATTCCAGGATCCACATTCCCGTGTGAAGTTTTTTTTGTCCTGCTGACTTCATTCAGTCAAGAGTACTGTAAGATTCATCTTCACTCTCTCCATGACCGGAAATAATGTCCTGCAGATATAGACGAGCGATAGAATGCTCCCAGGATCCTCACTTTGTTGGAGAAGCCTCAGTCGCTAAAAGGTAAGGAACAGAAATTCACAAATGGTCAGAGATCACAAGTCTTTGTAGAATCCAGTATATAACAATTCCTCATTTAACCCATGGGGGGCCAGACTCTTGAGGTTGTAAATCCATTTGGATTCCTTCTGCAACAGCTCCTTTACGGGGTTCCCTCCCCTAATGCCTGTTTTGACTGAATCAACAATCATAACTCTCGCATTGGTATAGCGACCCCCATGGTATGTTAAAAAATGTGAGGCCACCGAGGTGAGTGTCTTCCCTTTCTTCAAATCCGCAGTAGCTGTGTTTATGTTGGAGAAGTGTTGTTGAATTCTCTTTCTTACCTCTTGGCTTGTCTGGCCTACATGCAGTGCAGCTGATGGAATCTTCACACCAAAAAAGACCAGGTTACCTGCAACAAGGACGGCAAAACTAACATTTGTCAAAATTAATCAGGCGTGCAGACTTTGACGCACTGATGGCTGATGCAAGTGAATAAATTGTCCATATCATCAGTTTGACTGCTAATCCATTCTACAGCATTTTGCTGCCATCAGCGTCAATAGACCACACTATGCCAGACATCTACTCACTGTCCTTTTTCCATCTATAATGTAGCACTGCTCCTATTGCTGCCATTGCTGGCCCATAGTTTCCAAGCATCATCTTCCCTGCCATGTGTTAACTTTCTACTATGTGGCTCATGCTACAGCGACTGCACAGCAACACCAGTGACACACCTCCTGGCTGCCCACTGTGCTAATTTTACTGGGGTTGTCCTAATCTACCAAGCTTCTCCTTACCTGCTCCATCTTAACTTTGTATCGTACTGGTGCTGCTATCACTGCAAAGCCATGCCAGCTACAAACTTCCTAGCTGCCCACCATGTTTCAAAGTGGTTGACTGTAGTGCTGCTGGTGAAGGTGCATTGCTTGTCTTATGCTGCCAAGAATATATTTACCTGCTCCTTCTTAACTCTTTACCACGCTGCTCCTGCTGCAGTCACTGGACAGTCACATCATCCATATACATTCTGGCCTCCCACTGTCTTTCAAAGTGCTTTTCTGTACTAATGATGCTGTAAAATGTATTTTCATTTTTTTTATACCCTGAAGAATCAGCTATGAAAATAGCCTACTTTTTTTTAAAAAGGCTTAAAGACAACAATGCAGAGTTTCTTCACATTCAAAGCAGTACCACTGTTTTGTCTCCAGAAATAAGGGGATAATTTTGGACAGCTTAATAAATGCCCTTTGAAATTGCCCAATGATTTTGAGATTAGCAAACCAGTTACTTACTACAAAAGAGGGATCTTTTTTTACTTCTTCACATTCAAAACAGAAGAGTATACCGGCTTTGACTCATTATCATTATAAAATTATATGAAATAATTATTAATGGGATAATTTTTGTATGGCTTATAAAAACGCTGTCTCATCTTCATTTAGCACAGTTCAAATCTCTTTATACTCCCCAAATGGAGATAATTATTGAACTCAATCATGTGAAAATGTCACGGTCACTTCCATTTGCATCAACCGTCTATTAACAACAGCAATGCATGCATCAGCCCCCAAAAAGGAATACATCTTGGACCGCATATATAATTTAGTTGCAATAAAATGTCTGATACTGTACTGAGTTGTTAAATAAACTGTTGGTTCCTTCTGGTTACCATTCTTTTCCCTTAGCCAGATAGCTGGAAGTTATTTATGCATTAAAAATGCTGTATTTTCATTACAGAGCTCAAAATATGTTCAATTCGCTCCAAAGGCAACTCATGGTGCTCTACATGTATTTTCGAGGCAGTTAGAGGTATTTTAATTGTGCGATTTGAGCAACTTTTTTGCCAAAAATCTATTTTTTTCTGGGAAATTTGACAAAGCCTGCTAATTTGAATTTGAAAAGAGCCACTCATCTCTAGTTATTATTTATGTGGGGCCTTATTGTATCATGTGACTGATTGGGGTACTATATTTTATTTAGCAGTTTTTGGTGCAAAGTTGTATAGAATGTATCTACAGAATTATATTTTAGTGTATCTTTTCATTTTCTTGAAAAATTTCTTTTTTAAGCATTTTTATTTATTTGCCGTAAGGGGTTTTGAGTGATTTCTGTTTATATTAATCAATACAAAGTTCATATTTTTCTGCAGGTTTTTGTACTTTTCATTGCTTTTATGTTTTTGTATACCATCAGAAGTTTGTCCTATTTAAATAATATTATATTTTGTGTATGCATCTATTTCTTCTTTTCATGTAATTTATCGTGAGTAATGCTGTTGGTAAGAATAAGATGTAATTTTATCCTACTGGTTTTTCTTTAACTTTTTGGCAAGAATATTCAATTACTCCATTCTGGATCTGAAACATCATGGTACAAGTAAGCGACATCCAATTTTACATGTTCTAAACAGAATGGAATATGTTTAGATTCCCAGTAGCTTTTTTATTACATGTAATTATATGTCCATCATGGGTCATCTTTCTGCCTTTGATGAGGGCTACATAATGACACTGACCTGAAGAATCCTACTACCAGGTCACTTTTATCACAAAATGAACCGTGGAAATAAAACCCCCCAAACATTTGCAGAATTGCACTTTTTGCTGTTTTGCCATACTTGGAATTTTTTTCCGCTTACCATTACATCATATGATAAAATAAATGTCCTTGTACAACTCATCCTACAAAATAATAAGTTCTCACATGGCTTTATCGATGAAAAAATAAAAAAGTGATGGCTCTTGGAATAAGGGGAGGAAAAAACGAACATGAAAAAACAAAAATTCACCTGGTCCTATTGCTCATGTTGATATAATGATTATAAAGAAAATATGAAGCTGCACTTCTCTAAGCTTTAAAGGGAACCTGTCACCAGATTTGGTGTCTAACGCTGCGTCCACCACCACTGAGCTCTTATACACAGCATTCCAGAATGCTGTACATACAGTTGAGCTCAAAAGTTTACATACCTTGCCAGATTTTTTGCATTCTTGGCCTTTCTTCAGAGAACATGAATGATAGCACAATCTTTTTTCCCATTCATGGTTAGTGGTTCGGTGAAGCCATTTATTGTTAAACTATTGTGTTTTCTCTTTTTAAATGATAATGACAACCAGAAACATCCAAATGTCCCTGATCAAAAGTTCACATACCCCAGTACTGTGCATTACCCCTCTAACATCAATGACAGATTGAAGTCTTTTGTGGTAGTTGTGGATGAGGCTCTTTATATTCTCAGATGGTAAAGCTGCCCATGCTTCTTGGCAAAAAGCCTCCAGTTCCTGTAAATTCCTGGGATTTCGTGCATGAACTACGTGCTTGAGTTCTCCCCAGAGTGGCTTTATGATATTGAGGTCTGGAGACTGATATGGCCACGCCAGAACCTTCACTTTATTCTGCTTTAGCCAATAACAGGTCAACATGGCCTTGTATTTTGAATCGTTGCATGTTGGAACGTCCAAGTACGTACCATACACAGCTTCCAGGCTGATAAGTGCAAATTTGCCTCCAGTATTTGCTGTTAATGTGTTGCATTCATCTTTCCTTCAACTTTGACCAAGTTTCCTGTGCCTTTGCAGCTCACATATTCCCACATCATTAGTGATTCACCTCCGTGCTTTACAGTAGGAATGATGTTCCTTTCATCATAGGCCTTGTTGACACCTCTCTAAATGTAACGTTATGGTTGTGTCCAAAAAGTTCAATTTTGGTCTCAACAATCCAAATTACCTTGTACCAGACGTTTGGAGGCTTGTCTCTGTGCTCTTTGCCGTATTGCAGGCGAGATACTTTGTGACATTTGCACAGTAATGGTTTTCTTGTGGTAACTCGACTATACAGCCAATTTTTCTTTAAGTGCCTCATTATTGTGCATCTTGAAACAGCCACACCGCTAGTTTTCAGTGAGTTCTGTACTTCAGCTAATATTATTTGTGGATTTTTCTTTGCATCCAGGACAATTTTTCAGGCAATTGTGGCGGAAATTTTTGTTGATTTTACAGATTATGGTTTGGTTTTTACAGAGCGCCTTATGTTCCATTTGTTAATCACAGTTTGAACACTGCTGACTGGCATTATCAATTCCTTGGATATCTTTTTGTATCCCTTTCCTGTTTTATACAATTCAACTATCTTTTCCTGTAGATCAATTGACAATTCTTTTGCTTTCCCCATGACTCACAATCCAGAAACATCAGTGGCTGGATGAAAGATGCAAGAGTCTGTCTGGATCCCAGAAACACACTCGGCTTTTATGCACACACTGATTACAAGCAAACAGGTCACGGTGAGGATGTCACTTTTATTAGCCATTCAAACCCATCTGTATCAACTTCTGTGCATGTTATCAGGCCAAATCACCCAGGTATGTGAACTTTTGATCAGGGTCATTTAGATGTT
Organism: Anomaloglossus baeobatrachus; assembly: GCF_048569485.1. Lineage (NCBI taxonomy): Eukaryota > Metazoa > Chordata > Amphibia > Anura > Aromobatidae > Anomaloglossus > Anomaloglossus baeobatrachus. The sequence continues at coordinate 95,858,512 of NC_134361.1, read as the reverse complement.
TTTGGTTGTTATTATGATTCAAAAAGAGAAAACACAGTAGTTTGAAAATAAATAGCTTCACCCAACCATTAACCATCAATGGAAAAAAGTTTTTGTGTTATCATTCATATTCTTTGAAAAAAAATAAAAAATCTACCGGGGTATATAAACTTTTGAGCACAACTGTAAGAGCCCAGGCCATGCTGTATAACATAAAAAAAAATACTTTTATAATACTCACCTCGGCAGGTGGTTCAGTCTGATGGGTGTTGCTGCTCTTTGCTCTAGTACGTCCTCTCTCCGGTCTGGCGCCTCCTCTCTGCAGTGATCACTATTCTCCTTCCTTTAAGGCATCATGTGTCCTACATCATGCACACTAGTCGGCATTAAGGTCCTGTGCAGGTGCACTATGATCTGTCCTGCTCAGAGTAGATCAAAGTATTGTAGTGAGTGCACATGTGCAGGCAGTCTTAAGTGCGCCTGCACAAGACCGCAATGCCGGCCTGGGTTGAGTAGAAAGAGGACAGAGATCACAGCAGAGAGGAGGTGCAGGACTGGTGAGAGGAGGCGCTGGACCGGAGAGCAGTGACATCCATCAGACCGGACCTGCCCCCTAGCTGAGTATTATAAAAGTGTTTTTTATGTTATACAGCGCAGCCTAGGCTTTTATATACAGTATTCTGTAATGCTGTATATAAGCGCTCACTGGTGGTGGCCGCAGGTTATAGTCACCAAATCTCTTTACAGGTTCCTTTAATAGATGTAAAATGGAAACACCTCTATAAGCATACAATTTATAAGGATTGAGTCATCACTTTCAAATCAGTTGTAAATATATAGGAACTTTATTAGCCCATATGATATAACCATATTTTGACTCAAAGTACAAAAGCCTTTCTTAAATGCATATTATGAAATAATTACACAGACATAGAGCCATTAATAACAGCCAGACATGTTAGTTGTATAATATTTTCAGACAAGTGTGTGGTGATTGAGTATTTGATTTTAAACTACTGTTCAAAAGGTTTCAAAAGGTTTAGGCAGGTGCAAAATAAGAATGCTTTCAAAAACTGAAGTGTTAATAATATATTTTTTATCAATTAACAAAATGAAAAGTGAATGTACAAAACAGAAGTCTAAATCAAATCATAATTTGTTGTCACCACCATGCAAAACAGTATCAATTCTTCATGGTACACTTACAAACAGTTTTTAAAGGACTCAGTAAGAAAGTATTCCAAACATCTTGGAGAACTAACCGCATATCTTTTGTGAATGAAGGGTTTTGAAAATCCTTCAGTATTTTCATGTATTTCCAGACAGACTCAAAGATGTTACGGTCAGGGCTCTGTATGGCCATATTATCATTTTGAAGACTTCTTGTTTTTCTTATGCTAAAGATATAATTTTTAATGAATAAGGTGTACTGGCAGGGATGAGAGGTACCTGCCACTGCGGAGAGGGGTGAGTGGGCACCTCCTGAACTCACCTTAAGCTGACTCCTAAGGTCCCTACCATTCCTATTCAGGTTCTTCCAACCTGTCAGCGAGTATGATACCTTGGACCCTCAGCTGGCCCTAAACTCACCCTGCCTAGTAAGTAGGCCGACGAGTTCACTAGACTCGCCACTACACTAATAAACACGTATGGAAAGGAAAGACAGACGGGGGGGATAAACAGAAGGCTACAAACACCAAACTTCACAGCAACAGACAGATTCTAAAGTAGCAGATGGATGGGCACAGGACAATTCCTCAGCAGCTCCTTCCACCAGGCTGGCTAGAGTAGAATGAATTCTAACAGCAGCAAGGACTGATAGGAAAACTCCAGTATTTAAACCTAAATGGGCATGGGCTCAAAGCAGCTACAGCTGACCTGCACTGCTAAGAGCTGCTGGCAACAAAACTGAAATTAACTCATGAGACGCCAAAGGAATGGAAACTTCATTTAAATGAGAAGTCTAGATGGAGATTGTAAGCTCCAGTCCTAAGGCTGTCACTAGTCTCAAAACAGCAGGGAGACGACCGTGACATTGACAATGCACCAAATGTTTTCTATTGATGAAATTTCTTTAGTACAGGTGACCAGTTAATAAACAAAACTCTTATTCAGAGCCATGCTGATAGGATGTATGCAGAATGTGCTTTAGCATTGTGTTGTTAAAATATGCGAGGCCTTCTTTCAAAAAGACATTGTCTGGATTTGACCAAAGTTTGTTCTAAAACCTCTATATAGTGCTTAGTAATGATATTGCCTTTTAATATGTGTAAGCTGTCCATAGGCACTAATGCAACCCCACAAAATGAGAAATGCAGGCTTTTAAACAGTGCACTGATACATTTGATGGTCCTTCTCTCCTTCTTCCTTGAGTCCGCAGGATAGAGGAGCTGTGGTTCTCATATTGAATTTCAAATTTGGATTAATTTCACCCATTTTACATGAGCTTTCACCCAAAGAAGACAGCAGCATTTCTGGATTCTGTTTATATATTGCTTCTTCTTTGCATGGTAGAGCATTAACTTGCATTTGGGGATTAAACGGAAAACTGTTCACATACATTGATTTCTGGAAGAATTCCTGAGCCCATACAGTGATTTACACGATTGAATCATGCGTGAGTTTATTGCAGTGTTGCAAGAGAGCCCATAAATCAATAATCCAATATTTATCGTCTGCCTTATCCCTTGTGGACATGGTTTTCTGCAGACTGTCTGAGTTTGTGATAATTTATGTACTGTACGGGGTGGGATATTTAAAAGCGCTGCAATTTTACATTGAGGAACATTTTTGAAAAACTGTTCCAAAATTTTTAAACGTATTTGTACACAGAGTGGTGAACCTCTGACCATATTTGCTTTGGAGAGACCCTGCCTCTCTCTGACATGCTCCTTTTATACACACATGAGACTTAAGGTCCCGTCACACACAACAAGATCACTAACGAGATCGTTGCTGCATCACAGTTTCTGTGACGCCATAACGAGCTTGCCAGCTATCTCGTTGTGTGTGACACCAACCAGCGATCAGACCCCTGCTGTGAGATCGCTAGTCATTGCCGAAGGGTCTGGACCATTTTCTTCAAAGGTAATGTCCTGCTGGGCAGGACACAACGCTGTGTTTGACACCTAACAATGACCTCCTATACAGGTTGTTCATCGTCATACAGGTCGCCAATCGTTACTGCGTTGTTGGTAAGGTCTGACTGTGTTACATCTCACCAGCGACCTCCCAGCGACTTACCAGCGATCCTTATCAGGTCGTATCATTGTCGGGATCGCTGGTAAGTCGTTAAATGTGACAAGGGCTTTAGTTGAAAATTGTTTAAATAATGAAGGTTTGGGTTATCTTTTAGCACCAAAACTGCCTGTTTTGAATATTCCTAGTGTTTAATTCTAATACGCCTATCACTTGTATGCCATATATACATCTTTGGCAGATTGTAGCCTCTTTTTCTTATCGGGATCGCCCTTGTATCCAGATATGCTATTTCATTTGGAAAGGTATTATATAATAAACAAAGGTCAGGGCTGGGCATAACATCATGGATTTGTGACCATTTTTCTATGCATATACCTAGACATTTTAGCCTGCTGATGAACCGCCATATGGGGAAACACATCAAGGCAGGCACTAGAGATGCCCGTTAATTTTTGGGCAGGGAGTTATAAGCTGAGTACTTTACCTTTTCCTGCATGAGTATAACTTACTATTCCATTATCTCAGAATTACTTAAGGTATAAATTGGTTATGCCCCTATATTATTAGAAATGTATTTCCACGCCTCACCTAAGCATTAACTTAGGAAGATACAATTAGTATGAATTTATATTAAATGTTTGAATTATTGGCAAACGTATGATCAGTCGGCTCAGGATGATCCATGTACAAATAGATTACCCATTTTTCTATCATATCCCTCCCCCTATCCCCCTGATTACAATAGGGATTTGTTTAGGGACAGTGAGGGAGAGCCAACAAGGAGTGGGGGCGCCATATTGCTTTCTAGGGTGTCTAACTCCGTGATTGGCCATGACCAGCAATTAGACAATTATTCCTAGGACATAAAAAGAAGAAGGTGCTCCTGTGTGACCCATGTAAGATAATGAATAAATAAGCAAAGCTGAGAAGGTTTCACTCACCTAATGGTGTTGTGCAGCAGGCACAACTCGGATTCCAACAGGGCAATAATCCATAATAGGGCGGAGAGCTACCAATCTTCGTTTCCACCTCTGATCATCAGGACCACAAAAGCAGTGTGCCGGCCTGAGGATCAACCAGGCTGTTACGGTTGCTGCGAGCACTGGAGATTATGTCCAGATTTCTTGCTACTGCACATGTGCGAGCGCTGGAGACTAAGTCCAGATTTCTTGCTACTGCACATGTGCGAGCGCTGGAGACTAAGTCCAGATTTCTTGCTACTGCACATGTGCGAGCGCCGGAGACTAAGTCCAATCTTGGAGCCATTGCACATGTGCGGGTGACATCATCGCTGACACGAGGTCACATGTCTCTGACACCTTCTATGCCGATTGGTCGCTGGTCATGTGCTTGTGACGTCTTGCTCGGTGATAGGCCAGCATGACGTCACTCCTGTCATTCTGGCAGCGGATTGGCTCTGGTGTCCTCCATCTTGGATGAGGCACAGAGTCTATATAAGACCCTGACACACGCCGCATGGTGCTCAGTCCTCTTGGTTCATGCATATGAGTAGACGCTCTGTGCGCGTTCCTCTAGGCATTCCTCTGTCTATGCTAGGTGAGCGCTACCGGCAGGGTAGCGTTCTTATACCTTACAGCTTCGGCTGCTGTCCGTATCCTTACCTCTTAGGGGAGCGGACATAGGCAGGTGCCTGAGGCACATGGTCTGGCTGGGCCTTGTGATTCTACTCGTAGGTGGACGTTGCCGCTAGGGTAACGTTCCTTATACTGCGTCTGGCAGTTGTTCGTATCCTCGCACACTAGGGGAGCGAACAGAGGTAGGAGCTTTGTGCGGCTTACGCTGCTGTTCGTCTCTTTTGCACCACTAGAAGAGCGGACCTAGGCAGGTGCCATATCTAGTGGTTCGTGTCCTCGCACACTAGTGGAGCGAACGCAGGTAGGAGCTTTGTGCGGCTTATGCTGCTGTTCGTCTCTTTTGCACCACTAGAAGAGCGGACCTAGGTAGGTGCCATTTTGCACACATTGCCTTTGTCTCTGTGATTATTAACAGAGATCATTCCACACACCCTCCAAGTAAGGGAGGAATTGCTTTACTTACTTATTATATTTACTTACTTATTATATCCTTCTGTGAGTTAACAGAGGTATTGCACTCTGCCATAGTCTGCAGCAAAGTCTTTGCACGGTGGACCCTGACTGTCTGATACTCCTTTCGGTTATTATCAGACAGCCCCCCGTAACATTAGGACTGAGCCAAGGGTCTGGCAGTTATGGCAGAATATCAGCAGTTACACCGTTACATACAAGTACTTGAGTCACGGCTCAAGAGTATAGAGGATAAACCTCAGACCATGGTGACATCTGCACATGATCCTCGACTTGCTCTGCCAAACAGATATTCTGGCGATGCCAGATCATGTCGTGGTTTCATTAGTCAGTGTCAGATACACCTAGAGGTCAACTCTTCTCGCTTCTCTACGGAGAGGTCCAGAGTAGGCTTTATCATCTCCTTACTTCAGGACAAAGCCTTAGAATGGGCGACTCCCCTATGGGAGCGCTCTGATGTGGTTACTCTGAGACATCAAGACTTTCTTGATGCTCTTAAGGCGGTATTCATGGGTCCGCAGGTTACCCATGATGCGGCCCTGAGACTGTTAGATCTATCTCAGGGTTCGTTATCCACTAGTTCTTATGCCATTGCTTTTAGAACTCTGGTGGCAGAACTAGATTGGCCAGAGAAGGTGTTGATTCCTATCTTCTGGAGAGGGTTGGCAGGCTATGTCAAGGATGCCCTTGCTACTCGTGAGGTCCCTGCTTCTCTGGAGGACTTGATCACAGTAGCAACGAGGATCGATGTACGCCATAAGGAACGTAGACTCGAGGTCTCTTCCTCACGCCCTAAGCATCGGGCTATTCCAGTTGTTGAGGGTCCACTACCATCTTCCTCAGCATCTGAAACATCTCCCACTCCTATGGAGTTAGGTCATACGTTCTCCAGACTACGCAAGTCTGGTCCTCCTATATGTTACGTATGTCGTCAGGCTGGGCACTATGCCAACAAGTGTCCTAGTCGTCAGGGAAACTCCCTGGCCTAGTAACCATTAGAGGGGGGTTACTAGAGACGTCTTCTGCACCCTCTAAGTGTTGTATCCCAGGTCAGCTCTCGTTATCTGAGAATACATGGCCTATTATGGCTTTTGTGGAATCCGGAGCTGACGGGATTTTTGTGTCCTCAGGATTTGTAAAGGGACACAATATTCCCTCTATCATGTTAGAAGCGCCTATTCCTGTCCGTGTTGTTAATGGAACTATGTTGTCTGACTCCATTACATTGAGGACAGTTCCCTTGCGCCTTTCCCTGTCTCAGGGTCACATAGAGGAGATTTCTTTTCTTGTTTTGCCTGAGGGTATAGACGACGTCCTTCTGGGTCTTCCATGGCTTCGGACTCATGCTCCTCACATTGACTGGGAGTCTGACAGCATTATTAGTTGGGGTTCGAAATGTCAGTCCCGATGTCTTCCCTTACCACCTAAGGTCGTTGCGGTTGCATCAACTGATCTCTCTCCCATACCTACACCCTATTTGGATTTCGCTGACGTGTTCTCCAAACAGGGTGCTGAGGTTCTTCCACCCCATAGGCCGTATGACTGTGCCATAGACCTTATCCCAGGTTCGGTTCCACCTAAAGGCAGGGTTTACCCCCTGTCGATACCTGAGTCGGAGGCCATGTCGACCTATATAAGAGAGAGTTTAGAGAAGGGGTTCATTCGTAAGTCTGTCTCTCCCGCGGGAGCTGGGTTTTTCTTTGTTCGGAAGAAAGAGGGTGATTTGCGTCCCTGCATAGATTACAGGGGTCTCAACGCAATCACAATAAAGAACAAATACCCATTACCTTTAATTTCGGAGCTCTTTGACAGACTGAGAGGAGCTCAAGTTTTTACGAAGTTGGATCTGCGGGGTGCGTATAACTTGGTACGAATTCGAAAGGGTGACGAATGGAAGACCGCTTTTAACACCCGAGACGGTCACTATGAATACCTCGTCATGCCTTTTGGGTTATGTAATGCACCCGCAGTATTTCAGGACTTCGTAAACGATGTGTTCAGGGATTTACTGTTATCCTCAGTAGTGGTGTATCTAGACGACATCCTGATTTTTTCTCCTGATCTGGAGACTCATCGTCAGGATGTCATTCGTGTCCTTTCCCGTTTAAGGGAGCACTCATTGTTTGCTAAACTTGAGAAATGTGTATTCGAGCAGTCCTCATTGCCTTTTTTGGGTTACATTATCTCACAAGAGGGTCTGGCTATGGATCCTGCGAAGCTCTCTGCTGTCCTGCAATGGTCCGAACTTCATTCCTTGAAGGCGGTGCAACGCTTCTTAGGATTCATAAATTATTACAGGCAGTTCATACCCCATTTTTCTACTTTGGTGGCCCCTTTGGTGGCCTTGACTAAGAAAGGTGCTAATCCCAAAGCCTGGTCTACTGAGACATCTCAGGCTTTTGAGGCAGTAAAAAGACACTTTTCAACTGCTCCCGTTCTTCAAAGACCCGATGAGAATAAGCCCTTCCTCTTAGAGGTTGATGCCTCTTCAGTGGGTGCTGGTGCGGTCTTGTATCAAAAGAACGGTGCAGGTAGAAAAAGGCCGTGTTTCTTCTTTGCTAAAACCTTTTCACCGGCAGAGAGAAACTATACCATTGGGGATAGGGAACTGCTCGCCTTGAGATTAGCCTTGGAGGAGTGGCGTCACTTGCTGGAAGGAGCGAAACATCCTTTCCAGGTCTATACAGACCATAAGAATCTGACGTACTTACAAACCGCTCAGCGTCTGAATCCTCGCCAAGCCCGCTGGTCCTTGTTTTTCTCCCACTTTCACTTCTCCATCAACTATCTGTCTGGGAGTAAGAATAACAAGGCAGACGCCCTGTCTCGCTCTATGCTTTCTACCCAGGAAGAGATTGACGAACCTCGTCTTATCCTTCCCTCCAGGGTTTTTCATACGCTCTCCCCTGTGACGTTAGACCAAATCCCACCGGGCAAGACCTTTGTTCCGCCTGATCGACAGAATGATATACTGTCATGGGCCCACACCTCAAAGGTGGGTGGGCATTTTGGTATTAGGCGGACACGAGAGTTACTGGAGAGGTGGTATTGGTGGCCACACTTAGCCAGCCACGTCAAGAGATATGTCGGTTCCTGCTACTCGTGTGCTCGCAACCGTCCATTACGGCAGAGACCGGCTGGGCTCTTGCATCCTTTACCAGTGCCAGATAGACCATGGGAGGTGGTAGGCATGGACTTTGTGGGTGATCTTCCATGTTCACAGGGACATAGATTTGTGTGGGTCATTACGGACCATTTCTCCCGGATGGTTCATCTCGTACCGTTATCGAGAATCCCATCTTCCAGGGTACTAGCCAAACTATTCCTCAAGCATGTCTTTAGGCTTCACGGGATGCCAGATCGTATCATTTGTGATAGAGGCCCGCAATTTACTTCCCGTTTCTGGCGAGATCTTTGTAGCCTTCTGCAAATTGAGTTGAATCTCTCTTCGGCATACCATCCGGAGACTAATGGTTTGGTTGAACGTACCAATCAATCTATGATTATATACCTTCGACACTTTGTTGCTGAGAACCACGATAACTGGTCCTCCCTCCTACCCTGGGCAGAATTTGCCCTTAACAATTCGCTGGCTGAGGCCACTGGGCAGACACCGTTCGTACTCAATAATGGGCAACACCCTAGGGTACCGGTAACGTTTCCCGCTGCTGCACCTCCTCCTCTTGTGGCCGACTGGGCAACTAATGCCAGAGAGGTTTGGGATCGGACTCAAGAGTCGATCCAAGCAGCTAAGGACCGTATGAAGACGGTGTCCGATCGGTTTCGTCGCCCGGCTCCTGTCTTTTTTCCAGGGGACTTTGTGTGGCTCTCTGCAAAACACGTGAGACTTAGAGTGAGCTCTGTCAAATTTGCTCCTCGCTTCCTGGGTCCTTATGAGGTTCTTCGACAGGTAAATCCTGTAGTCTATCAATTGAAGTTACCTGTCCATCTTAGGATTCATGACAAATTCCATGTCTCACTGCTAAAGCCGGCTATTTTACCTCACGCTCGTGAAGTGCACTCTCCTGCCTCTGATTCCTCTCGCTCTAGCTATGAGGTCCGAGCCATAGTTGGTTCTAAGATGGTTAGAGGGCGCAGGTTCTTCTTGATAGATTGGGAGGGCTATGGCCCGGAACATCGCTCTTGGGAGCCTGAGGAGGCTGTCCATGCTCCCGACTTAGTTGCCGATTACCTGCGTCGCCGGGAGGGGGGCCCTTGAGGGGGAGGTACTGTTACGGTTGCTGCGAGCACTGGAGATTATGTCCACATTTCTTGCTACTGCACATGTGCGAGCGCTGGAGACTAAGTCCAGATTTCTTGCTACTGCACATGTGCGAGCGCTGGAGACTAAGTCCAGATTTCTTGCTACTGCACATGTGCGAGCGCCGGAGACTAAGTCCAATCTTGGAGCCATTGCACATGTGCGGGTGACATCATCGCTGACACGAGGTCACATGTCTCTGACACCTTCTATGCCGATTGGTCGCTGGTCATGTGCTTGTGACGTCTTGCTCGGTGATAGGCCAGCATGACGTCACTCCTGTCATTCTGGCAGCGGATTGGCTCTGGTGTCCTCCATCTTGGATGAGGCACAGAGTCTATATAAGACCCTGACACACGCCGCATGGTGCTCAGTCCTCTTGGTTCATGCATATGAGTAGACGCTCTGTGCGCGTTCCTCTAGGCATTCCTCTGTCTATGCTAGGTGAGCGCTACCGGCAGGGTAGCGTTCTTATACCTTACAGCTTCGGCTGCTGTCCGTATCCTTACCTCTTAGGGGAGCGGACATAGGCAGGTGCCTGAGGCACATGGTCTGGCTGGGCCTTGTGATTCTACTCGTAGGTGGACGTTGCCGCTAGGGTAACGTTCCTTATACTGCGTCTGGCAGTTGTTCGTATCCTCGCACACTAGGGGAGCGAACAGAGGTAGGAGCTTTGTGCGGCTTACGCTGCTGTTCGTCTCTTTTGCACCACTAGAAGAGCGGACCTAGGCAGGTGCCATATCTAGTGGTTCGTGTCCTCGCACACTAGTGGAGCGAACGCAGGTAGGAGCTTTGTGCGGCTTATGCTGCTGTTCGTCTCTTTTGCACCACTAGAAGAGCGGACCTAGGTAGGTGCCATTTTGCACACATTGCCTTTGTCTCTGTGATTATTAACAGAGATCATTCCACACACCCTCCAAGTAAGGGAGGAATTGCTTTACTTACTTATTATATTTACTTACTTATTATATCCTTCTGTGAGTTAACAGAGGTATTGCACTCTGCCATAGTCTGCAGCAAAGTCTTTGCACGGTGGACCCTGACTGTCTGATACTCCTTTCGGTTATTATCAGACAGCCCCCCGTAACACAGGCTGAGGTAGCGATTCTAGGGGGCAGGCGGAGAAGAGAGCGCTCCTCCGATTCCACCTCCGGTCATGAGGACCACAATAGACAAGTGATAAGATGGTTTTATTTTTGGAGAGGTGCGAGCACAGTGATACCAAGTTTATACTGGAAATTTATGTTACTATCACACACAAAAAAATAACATTTTAAAAAAAGTATTTGCATCACCATATTTTAAGAACTATAATTGTTTCACTTTTCTGCAGACAGAGTAATGTGAGGTCTTGCTTTTTACTTAATGGGTTGACATTTTTATTGGCAGCATTTTCGGGCACATACATTTTTCTTTATTGCTTTTTATTCCATATTTTGAGAGGCAGAATTAACAAAAACAAGCAATTCAGAAATAGTTTTTTAGTTTTTTTTATGTCATTCACTGTCTGGCAAAAGTGACAGCACAGCTTTCATAGTATCATAGTATCATAGTTTTTAAGATTGAAGGGAGACTCTAAAGCTGGTGTCACACACAGTGACAACGACGTCGCTGCTACGTCACCATTTTCTGTGACGTTGCAGCGACGTCCCGTCGCTGTCGCTGTGTGTGACATCCAGCAACGACCTGGCCCCTGCTGTGAGGTCGCCGGTCGTTGCTGAATGTCCAGCTTCATTTTTTGGTCGTCACTCTCCCACTGTGACACACACATCGCTGTGTGTGTGACAGCGAGAGAGAGACGAAATGAAGCGAGCAGGAGCCGGCACTGGCAGCTGCGGTAAGCTGTAACCAGCGTAAACATCGGGTAACCAAGGGAAGATCTTTCCCTGGTTACCCGATATTTACCTTCGTTACCAGCCTCCGCCCTTGCTGCCAGCGCCGGCTCCTGCTCTGTGCACATGTGGCTGCAGTACGCATCGGGTAATTAACCCGATGTATACTGTAGCAAGGAGAGCAAGGAGCCAGCGCTAAGCAGTGCGCGCGGCTCCCTGCTCTCTGCACTGTGACATGTAGCTGCAGCACACATCGGGTTAATTAACCCGATGTATACTGTAGCAAAGAGAGCAAGGAGCCAGTGCTAAGCAGTGCGCGCGGCTCCCTGCTCTCTGCACTGTGACATGTAGCTACAGCACACATCGGGTTAATTAACCCGATGTGTACTGTACCTAGGAGAGCAAGGAGCCAGCGCTAAGCGCGGCTCCCTGCACATGTAGCACAGCGACGTTATGATCGCTGCTTCTGCTGTGTTTGACAGCTAAGCAGCGATCATAACAGCGACTTACAAGGTCGCTGTTACGTCACCGAAAATGGTGACGTAACAGCGACGTCGTTGTCGCTGTCGTTTAGTGTGAACCCAGCTTTAGTCCTTATTCCTAAGTCCTAAGGCTTTATTCTTTGGGTCAGTGTGATTACAGTGATACCACATTTATATGTTTTTTTTTATGTTTTGCCTCATTCACACAATAAAAACAATTTAATAGGTGAAAATATTGATTTTGCAGGTCTATATTCTGCCAGCTATAGCTTTTTTTATTGTTCTGCTGATGGATCTGTGCGGTGGCTTGTTTTTGCAAGACAAGATTACCTTTTCAGCGATACCATATTTATTTATATTTGACTTTTATATAGCGCCTTATTCCACTTTTTTCTCCAACTGATGAAAAAGTCTAATTTCTGCACTTTTTTATTTATCTTTTTTATGGTGTTCACTGAAGGGGTTAACAAGTGTGACATATTTATAGATCAGGTTGTTGTGCACATGGAAATACTAAAAATGTGTACTTTTTTGTTTATTTTCTTTACATAAATATACGTGTTTATTGGTATAATGTTTTTCATTTTTTTTGCTATTTAGTTGGGGATTTAAAAAAATTATTTTTACATTTTTTTTACTTTTTTTACTGAGTCCCCCAATGGGGCATTAGATTTTATTAGTCTGATTTGTGTAATAGATTGTCTTGCACAAGCATGGCAATGCATTACACCTGTCAGTGTGAAACTGACCAAACGCCTGTTAGACCATGCTCTTGGCATGATCTAACAAGCCACCATAGCCAGCAAACCTGGAGGTCATTATTTGAATTGCCTGGCAATGATCAGGACCCCCATGATCATATTGCATGTGTCCCAATTGGGTGGCAGAGGGAGCCCCATCCCTCTTTCAGCCTCCTTAAATGCTGTGATCACTAATGATTGCATCACTAAGGGGGTAAACAGCCCATTGCTATGCGGGGAGCATCCCTGGCTGTTACAGCTGGAGCTCGGCTATTACTTAAGCAGAGCTCTTGGTGTTGATGACTTGTGCACAGCTCCACTTACCTCATGATCGCTAAGACATACCAAGATGTCTATTTTCTGGAATGCGTCAGAATATATGATGCATCAGTATGTCCAATCTTGGGGAGGGGATAAGAATGAATTCACAAATGAATCTTTTTTTAAATCACAGAATTTGTGGCAATTGGTTTTTCGAGCCAAAGGGATGAGGAAGAGGTGTAGACCGTTCCTTTTTTTTTAAATTTTCAGTCCTTTTGAATCTACCCAACAAATACTTTTTTACTTACATCCATAAACAAGCAGTAAACATCCGAGATGCACATAAAATCGCCTATATAATTAAAAGAAAAACAAACAGATGGGCTTAATACAGTGATTACAATTCAATGGACTCCTTATTTACATGAAAAAAGCTAAAGCTTTTAGAAATGGTATTTTGTTTTGTTTTGCTTTGTTTTTCTTTTTACGACTAGAATAACATTGTCTAGTATACAGTGTCAGCAGTATCCGAGTCTATCCTCTTGCTTTGAAATCTCATTGTCTTGCACATTATGGATGTTTTCATCAAAGGTGACATGTCATTGTCCACAATATTGACTTTACTACAGTCAGATCAGTTTTCTTTTAGTATTCATTTGCACAGTAGAGCAGCATATTTAAAGTAAGGGGTGATCAGAAGGCCAAAAGAATATTTTTATCTAAATCCCTATCTATTTAATTCTGTAAACTAAGCTCTTTTCTATGCTTAAATTAAAAATTCACTATAGGTCTTATGTGTATATTATGGCATCTATATGGCACTTTTTGTATCTGGCCTCCTGATGACTCCTTTGGGAGAAACGCGTTGAGGCAAATTGAGGCGTAATGAGGGACGTATATATGGCTCTTTGAATGATAAGTACCTTTTTGACTATCCCAATAAATGTATTTATCTGCCCTTTTTGATCTGATGAACACTGTTATGCACTTTATTTTTCTATAAGCACAAACAGTTTATTTATTTGCTGCTAGGGTGCATTAGGGCAGTCTAGGGATAGTCATCGGAGAGTGGGGACACCATATTGTGTATCATTAGGGTGCCGACCTCCGCGTGAGACAGTGGACAGGAGGGAGGTTTATTTTAGGGTGTATATATATATAACCCTCCTCTCACTCCTGCACAAAAACTGTCTGTTTTCATATATTTTTATTAAAATAAGGTTAACAAAATAACATATCAAATCCACACAATCAAGATATTATCATGCGTAGCATACCATTATTTGAATACATGTGGGGATCTATTGTATGAATAAAACTTTTCATCTGGGGGGGATAGGTATAGGAAAAGAGAAAGGAGAGGGGAGGGGGAGGTAAACAATTACTTTATTGGGGATGAAAAAGGGGAGGAGGGTGAAGGTAAGGAAAAACAAGGTGAAGAGGGAGTGGAAGAACAATGAACGTAAACAAATCTCAACCATGTTAACAGGCTTCCATTCCAGGAATATAAGCATAGTGTCAAGAAAGCATGACTGAAGGTTTGAATAAAAGGATTCATATTATAAAAAGGTTTTTAAGTACGGTGTATGCTGCACGGAGCGGAGACAAGTTCAGTGAAAAATCACTGACGTGTGAGCAGACCCATTGATTGTAATGGGTCTGCGTATGTTAGTGATTCTAGTACATATAAAAAAAGCACAAACATACCAGAATCACTGACGTGTGAAAGGGGCCTAATATAGAGGTCATATATACTCCCCAGCAACACCTCACAGTAATCAATATTCACTGAGGTTAGAAACAGACATTACACAAAAACTGTCTGTTTCTAACCTCATTGAATATTGATTACTGTGAGGTGTTGCTGGGCAGTATATATGACTTGTCTGTTTCTAACCTCATTGAATATTGATTACTGTGAGGTGTTGCTGGGGAGTATATATGACCTCTATATTAGGCCCCTTTCACACGTCAGTGATTCTGGTATGTTTGTGCATTTTTTTATACGTACCAGAATCACAGACATACGCAGACCCATTATAATCAATGGGTCTGCTCACACATCAGTGATTTTTCACTGAACTTGTCTCCGCTCCGTGCAGCATACACCTGTGGCCGTGATTCTGCACGGAGACATGTCAGTTTTTTTCTGGCATCACCGATGACCCACGGACCCCACTATGGTCTGATCCGTGTGTGATCAGTGAAACACATACCAGAAAATCACGGACATATTAAATATTAAATATTTTCAACTTACCTTGCCTGCGATTTGCTCTGGAGCCTCTGTTCTTGGCAGCTCTTGCCAGGCTCATGAATATTCATGAGAGCAGGAATAGCTGACCAGGAAGTAGGTGCTGAGAGCGGTGGGCGGACGCTGGAGACCCGAGGAGATCAGCACCATGGACAGCAGCAGTGAAGGCAGGTGAATAATGTCCATATGCAATCACGGATCACGGATCGCACATGTACAACCCACGTGTGCCGTGAATCACGGAACACGGAGGGACATGTGCGTGTTTTACACGTCAGTGAAGAGCATCAGTGTTTTTCACTGATGTGTGAAACGGGCCTTATATATATAAATAATATTGACTATCCCTTGGATCATTTTAATTTTTCTATGAGCACTATTTGCACCTTGTCCTTTGATATGAGCACCTTTCATATCTGTTGCTAGGGCGAGGCAGGGCAGGTTAGGGATAGTCTTTGGAGAGTGGGTGCGCCATATCATTTATCATTAGGGTGCCGATCTCCGCGTCAGGTAATAGACAGGAGGGAGGTATATTCCTAGGGTGCGATCTTTAACCCTCCCCCCTTTTTCAGTGCACTTTAGCCATCTGTGTGTATTTATTGGGTGTTTTTAATATTGTTAGAATAAAGTTGATGCTTTGAAGGGTTATTATATATTTTTACTTCATGAACACTTTCCCTTATTTGAATATTTTTTACTACACCAAATCTGCAACAAGAAAACTCTGCATGCACCCACAGCCTAAATCATTTAGATATACCCTGGAAATGGGTATGGAACTAAGTAAGAGCACGGCGACACCTCAAACAGCTCCAACATCGCAGAACAGCCATACCACTTTTCGGCAGCTACACCCGAATCTAATAGTGCCTTCTGGCTCTATTACCAGTGTGTGACATATAGTGCACAATCATATTAAGAATTACATTAGATTACAGCACAAAATAGCTAGGGACTTAGATGAAAATGTGGGGCTTTTAGTCCACCGCTTTAAGAATGCAGCCACTTTGGGCCTTGTGAGCGCTAAAAATGTTGTTAAATTTCATATACACCCTCTTTCAATAACCATTGCTTTTTTTTTACTCATTGACATAGGAGTATGAATTATTGATTTTGTGGGGTAAGTTGTAGTTTTTAGTCTGTGGCTACATAGGAACGCTGGCTGCAATAAATGTTGTATGGCCAAAGATCGCTATGTGTAGCTTCTACATTGCAATGCAATACAACTGAATGGGGTGGCAACTGAGACCTAGAACCTCAACAAACAAGTCACAAAAAATCCAGCCAGTCTGCTATGAACCATTTTATATAAAGCTTCTGATCCCAGTCCCACCAGTCAAGGCACTTGCTGTATCTCTCTCATTGGACATTTAAATTACACTGGCCAAGCTTATGCACAACACTTTCTATGTGAATTAAAGGGGTTTTCCACTACTTTTATATTGATGACCTATCCTTTTGGATAGCTCATCAATGTCTGATCGGCCAGAGTCCGACACCCCGTACTCCCGCTGATCAGCTTTTCTCGCTCCCTGAGGCATCAGCAGGCAGCCGTAAATGCTCTGTTCTGGTGTTGCTCCGTCTTCTGATAGTGACCAAGGCCAGGGACTGCACATTTGCCTCCCATTCTAATCAATAAGACACAGATGTGCAGTATCCGGTGGCGGCCGCTATCAGAAGATGGAGCAACGTCAGAGATGAGCATTTCCATCTGCCACCACTGGGACCAAGAACTGCTGATCGGCGTGGGTTGCGATGTGTTGGACCTCACCCAATCAGACATTGATGACCTATCCTAAGGATAGGCTATCAATAGAAAAGTAGTGGACATCTTTTTTAAGAAAAAATGTGAATATATGATTGTGTTTTTGTTGTTTAGGAAGAAAATATCCATATGTAGTAGTAGTAGTAGTAGTAGTAGTAGTAGTAGTAGTAGTAGTAGTAGTAGTGTGTTGTAAGGTACTGATACACTATTTAGTGAAATTCTATTTTTGGGTCATACTGCCCTTTTAAATATTATAATACATTATTCAAATTGAACAGTACAAATGAGCCTTTAATATCTGTTTTAATTAAACCAATTCATTTTATTAATATAACGTGTGATTATTACCATTCATTCTACCTAATTGTCTTTCCAAGTCTACAAAATTGCGTAAGATTTAATTGCTGTAATCCTTGAAAATGATAAAATATTAATATGAATATTTAAACCAAGAATTGCTATAAATCTAAGATAAAACGGAAAAGACTATGAAAAGGTAGAATCCGTTTTTTCATATGGAAAAAAAAACCTGAGGTCTTTCAGTGAGCTGCTAATAATTTAAAATCCTAAAATAGTCCTCAAACTGAGCTCACAAAAGGTAGCACTAAATTACAGAATGTGGGCAGCCATGAATAATGGGTAATTAAACACTCTTGAAGGTCAGCTATCAAGGGGCTTTGAAGATCACATTTAATAATCATTCACACCACATCCACATTTATAGTGAGAGTGAAGCAAATTATGGATATAAGGAAGTGTAAATGTTAAGATATTTCCTTGCCGGTTGTAAATATTTTAATCAAACCAAAATTAAATACTTAACGCACTGAAGAAAAATATCTACTTGACCTGTTCTTCTCCGAGCAAAGATATGCTTGAGTGAGTTTCCTAGATGGGGACATGGTGCCCGGAGTAAGCTGGTTTATTTAGTCTTGTGTACTTTTGGGAATGTAAGATTAAATGTCATTGCGGAAAACAGTTGTGTTCAGATAAACAGTGGTTCGGAGACACTTCTAAACTGTAATTAATCTGAAGGAGAAATAGAACCATATCAAGAAATTGAACTAGTCATGCTGCAAATTGAAAATCTTCAATGTGAATCCTTATAAATAATGCATATTAGCATAATTTTGAACCATACACAAAAATAGAGTTGGTGAAATCTCCACAGTATGCATTTAAAAAGCCTTCCCATCATGCATCGCAGGTTGTATTGCATGTGCTTTTATGATTATATGGCCTCGGTTCCACTTGCGTTTTGCAAGGACGAGTGCTATCTGATAAAACATTGGATTTCTCCCATTCTAGTGCCACACTATGGGGCATTGTTCATCTGCGATTGATTTCTCATGCCATACCGGCATGAGAAATTTATTGCAGCATGCTGCATTTGGCAGCAAGTCTCGGCTCACGCACCCCCATACAAGTCTATGAGAGAGTGTGAAACATCGCACTGCACTTCCACGCAATCCGAGTACAGAGCAGAGACAGGCAGCGGAGGAGATGGGGTAAAAGTGCTCCCCCCTCTTCTCTGAATCTGTGATCTGATTGCAAGATCGGATCACAGTTGCATGACCCTTGGCTGACACTCGCAGCAGAGGGTCAATAGCATATTGCTTCTGATGCTCTTGCATCGGACGCTATGCACAAGTGGAACCGAGGCCTATAAAGAAGAAACTTCTATATGATCTATACCAGCCCAGTATAGTTACACACATATCCATCTCAATGGCCACTTAACAATCTAGTTTATGAAGATGGTTAAAGGAAAAGTACACATTAGAGATGAGCGAATTAATGCCTCTGAATTAAATTTGAGTCAAATTTAAAAAAAAAAAGTATTTGTCCAGGTGAGTATAAAGATTTACTATATGCCTAAAATGCCATTCTATACATTTCAGAAAACTGCATCAACCAGAGACATGACCTTGGGCAATACCACATGGTCTTGCCATAATAATTTGCAGTTATCAAATCACATGGCATAGAACTGTTAATTAGGAGGAACTTTTATTTCCTATATAAAGACGAAACAATCACTGATCTCGGGGAGACCAGCCAGAAAAAACACTGCCGGAATCCAGCAAAGGCACTCAACACAGTGAAATCCTAGGTGCATTGCCCCCTGGGAAGTATGCAAATCAAAAAAGGTCCGTGGAGCCTCTATTAGGAGTCTCGACACAGAAAATAACCAGATATCATATTCTGGCTGGTGTACCCGAGATCAGTGATTGTTTCATCTTGCTTGTCTACTAGGCATTGCTCTCACCTAGCCAGAATCCTACTCCACACTGATGAGGGGAAATACCCCAAAACAGCTGTCTGTGGATGGATACCTGGCCTTGGTATTTCCCTTGTCACATCTTTAAACTCATCAAAGAGTTGGATATTGACTAAAAGGGACACTTAATATGGTGGTTATGGTGGTCTCCTAAAAAGAGCCACTCCTTGGCTAGGTCCTTCCTGGAGGGATAATTGCCTTTATAAAAGCAGAGGCAGGGAATGTAGCAGCCATTATAGGGTGATTTAAGATAGTGAAAGAACAGCAGAGCTCACACCTCAGTAATAGAGATAGGAAACAAAAGCCTTGAAAATTTCCAAATAATACAGTATGTGTTATACAACTGTAACAGTGAAGAAAATGAATGTAGTAGTCTTGCACTGCCAATATAGAGTTACACATCTCCTGCTTGTCCATTGTGCACTGTTTCTGTGAACCCTACCCTACATAGGTGTGAGGCAAACCCTGGGATATGAAGATGAATTATGACTTCCAGTCATAATCGCTCTCATCACTCCATGGCAGTGCCCCCTCCCTTCTTGTTCTCAGATGTCCAGCATCTGTGAAGGCGTCACCTCCTAGCCACACATCCCAGGGCCATCTCCTGTGATATGGAGATTAGGTGATGTGGGAACAATGGACACAGGATGACTCCCTGCCGTGACCCTGTAGTAGGGGCTGCTATCTAGTTAGCAAGCTTGGAAGTATCCAGACAGGACGACTCCAGTAAAGAATGGTTCATATCTCGCAAGCCATATTTCCGATAAATATGGCAACCATAAAAATGGTGTCTCCGCATGCGGACGATGCTGGCACACCCTTTTTATGGGAGCAGGACCTGGGGAAATACCCCAGGCGTGATATCAGCCAATGGGGAACTAGTAGACAAGTCATGAGTCCTCTCGTTCTGTAGCTAAATTCATAGCTGTCACAATGAGAGCGTCGGCGTCCGCCTACGACGCTCCCAGGCCAAGTTATGGCCATATTCCATGTTGTGGATTTTGTCCATAACTCCAGCCAGGGGTGGAGCAGTGCTCCCTCTGAGGTCACTAAGGTAGGAGGGGACCTGGATTTGCCCAGGTTGATAACCCTACTTCGGCCATTTTCCAGTGTTCTTCTGCTCGGGGGCCTGGTTGGGAAAGACCTGTGAGGGAGTTCCTGGAAACCTGGTCTACAGCGCCCCCCTGTGGCCAGACGCACAAGGTAACTGCTGGAACTGTGTATGCCTGTTTGTAACCCATGCTTTGATTGTAACTGTACTCTGACATATGTATATTCTGTAGATTCCCTATTGTATATATTGTAGTTTCTAGTGTGGCTTTAGGCCGATTAAATTATATAATTAATCTTGGGCTGTTCTGTTATCTCGATCTTGAATCCCACGTCTGTGTGTTCGGCTAATAGTTACCGTGAAGCGGTTGGTGGCAGCGAGTTGTGCCAAGGATTATTGTGGGGAGGCCAGTGAGATTCGGGGAGGTTTTATATATTCCGCCCGCGGAGGTCGGGGGAATATATACCCTACTCTCACCGGGGACCCTTCAATAATCGGCATAAGTAGTATAGCGGCCTCCTTGCTTATTGTCGGGCAATTCCATAATTGGCCTGACTATAAGAGGGGCGCTAGAGAGCGCGTCACGTGCTCTGTCTGTCGGTCGGGAGGTATAAAGGAGGGGTGACCCCCACTTGTTACCCCCCGATTGTGACGTACTGGTAGCCAGCGCGGGGGATTTTTGAGTGACCCCCCCGGTGGTTCGTGACATATTGGTGGCATAGCGGTGGGATCGAGATAATAGTGTGTGTGAGTGTGAGACCCATACTCCCAGACACTAAAGACTGCCTGCAGCAGCTGTGGCTGCTGGGGTCTTCAGACTAGCTCAACACTAGAGTGTCAGAGTGCAGATACTGTAAGGTGTGTGGAGGCATCAGGTGTCAGTTCTGTGTCAGTGACCAAAGTCTGCAAGAATGGCTGAGAGCACCAGGAGCAAAGCCAAAGGAATGGCCGATGCTCAGGCCAGAGACGATGAGGAGGTTGTCCACGAGCCCTCCAAGAGCCCGACGCCAGAGAACAGCTCTGCAGAGGACATCGCACAACCTGGCACTGCTGGACAAAATGAGGAGGAGCTCGCCCAAGGGTCCTCAACGAGCCAGATGCCAGCCCTCCGCTCTGCAATGGACAGTGAATCACCAGGCTCCGCAGCGGGCCGCAGATCACCACGTGCCATTCCACCGAGCCTGGGAGGCTCGGATAGCCTTCTTCAAATGGCTATGGCCCTTCTCCAGGCTGGAGACCAGGAGGGCTACAAGGAACTCCTGGCAGAGCGCAGGGCAGAGCGGCAGGCGGCGCGTGACGCTGAGGCTGCGGAGCGGCAAGCAGCGCGTGAGGCTGCGGAGCGGCAAGCAGTACGTGAAGAGCGACGGCAACAGGCAGACCGTGACCACCAGCTGCAGCTAGCTCAGCTCCGGCCCTCATCAGCCACACGTGACCTTCAAGACACCAAACTTCCAAAGGTCCGTGCTGAGGACTTCCCAGTGCTGGAGAAGGATGGAGACTTGGACTCTTTCCTGACTGCTTTTGAACGGACTTGCTTGCAGCACCATCTGGACAAGGATCAGTGGGCCAAATACCTGACCCCCCGTCTAAGGGGTAAGGCCCTGGATATCCTTGGGGACTTGCCTGCTGAGGCAGATCAGGGCTACGACACCATCAAGCGGGCCCTGATCCAACAGTACAACCTCACTCCGGAGTCCTACCGCAAGAAGTTCCGGACCCTGCAAAAGGGACCAAAGGACTCCTGGGCTGACCACCGGCGGGCACTTGCCCGAGCTGCCGACCACTGGACCCAAGGCCTGCAGCTTTCCACCGGACCGGAGATCCTGGACTTGTTCATCACGGAGCAACTCTTGTGGAACTGCCCTGAGGATCTCCGCCAGTTCATCCGAGACCAGAAGCCAAAGGGATCCACGGCTACAGCTGCCCTGGCCGATGACTACACCAACAATCGGGCTCCTGAGGCCAGGAGAGCAGCCACCAGCAGCACCTGGAGAGGGGGTAAGATGAATTCTACGACTGCCCCACCTGCCCCTAGACTGCAGGGGGTGTCCCCCTCAACTCCCCTCTCCAGGCCCGTGGCAGAACCAAGACGGTGCCACCAGTGCAACCTACCTGGACACTTCAAGGCCATGTGCCCTCAGCGTCCCAAGGCCCCGGCTCCGTCCCAAGGGCCGCCCAAGGTGTATTGTGTGGGTGGGGGTGGTGGTAGGTCCCTGGACAGCTTCCAACCTGTCACCGTCGGCCGGTCTGTGACCATAGGACTGCGAGACAGCGCCTCGGAGGTGACTCTGGTGCGGCCTGACATGGTGTCCCCCCAAGACTTGATCCCGGGAAAAACCCTCGCTGTCTCCGGGATTGGAGGCATTGACCCGGCGCTGCCTGTTGCTGACATTTATGTGGACTGGGGCGCAGGGCGAGGGGTGAGGGAGGTGGGGGTAACTGATCGGATCCCTGCAAACGTGCTACTTGGGACAGATTTGGGGCAGATAACCTCCCAGTTTGGGCCCCCCCCAAGGGCTGAACCTTCAGCCCGTACTGACATGACCCCTAACAATGTTAATGTGTTATCTATGAATGATGTAAGGGAGGAGGGAGTGAACTCTGATTTTTCTGCTTGCATAGACACACACTCAGCTGCAGCTGTGACAGGGGAGGGGGTCAGAGAAAGGTGTGACAATGCCTCTACAAGTAATCAGCCTGTGAGCTGGGATCTGTTGCCCTCTGCAGGGATAAGCAGAGAGCAGGGTGCTGCAGGGGGAGGACCAGTGTGTGGGGTGGGGGCTACCACAGCAAATGTGGGGTCCCCAGAGATTTCACAGCGGGGTTCTGTTGCTGCAGGAGGGGAACAGGCAGGTGAGATTGGGGCCGGTCCAGGAGCGGAAGTGCTCCCAGGTAAGATCTCGGTGCATGGTTCCCCCACAACCGGGGTGTCAGGAAGCCAGGTAGGTCTGCCTGAACCGGCGACTTGGTCAGGAACGGAGGAGGAGCAGGCACGACCCACGGTCGCAGCGGCTGTGGCCGCTGTCACCCGCAGTGGGAGTGCTGGAAGCCAAGGGGCCTCCCGGAGGTCCGATAGCTCTTCCCCTTCTGACCAAGTGGCAGCCGAGTCAGGTGGAGGCCAGGACACAGGTCCCGGGGTACTGACTGAAGATGTGACAGTCTCGTCGATTCTGGCCACATCTAGTCAGGGGTTTCAGGCAGCGTTAGAAGCTGACGACAGCCTGAAAGCTCTTAAGGAGCAGGCGGCACAGCCTCCCTCGGACTCGGACCCGGAGCGAGTGGTCTGGGACCAAGGACGGCTGTACCGGGCCACGGTCCAGCAGGGTTCACCGGAGGCGTGGCCCAGGGACCGACAGTTGGTGGTACCCTATCCGTTCCGGACGGAGTTGTTGCGGATCGCACATGAGATTCCGATGGCCGGACACCTAGGGATCGCTAAGACCAAGGCCAGGTTAAACCGGCATTTCTACTGGCCAAAAATGGGGGCCGATGTGGCTGCCTACTGCCGTTCGTGTGAAACCTGTCAGAGAGTGGGGAAGGCGGGGCCACACCCCAAAGCCCCACTAGTATCTCTGCCAATCATCGATGAGCCTTTCAGGAGGGTGGCTGTGGATCTGGTCGGCCCGCTGGCCATCCCCAGCAGCTCCGGGAAACGCTTCATACTGACGGTAGTGGACTATGCCACCCGGTACCCAGAAGCAGTGGCCTTGTCGTCCATTCGGGCTGACAAGGTGGCCACCGCATTGCTGGAGATTTTCTCCCGAGTGGGTTTTCCCCAGGAAATGCTCACTGACCGGGGGACCCAATTCATGTCCCAGCTGATGGAGGCCCTCTGTAAGCAAGTCCAGGTGCGACATCTGGTGGCCAGCCCGTACCATCCACAGACTAATGGCCTGTGCGAGCGGTTTAATGGCACCTTAAAGCAGATGCTTAAGATGTTGGTCGACTCCCATGGGCGTGACTGGGAGCGGTATCTCCCACACCTGTTATTTGCTTACCGGGAGGTTCCACAGGCCTCAACAGGATTCTCACCGTTTGAGCTCCTGTACGGGCGACGTGTGCGGGGCCCCCTGGCTCTGGTGAAAGAGGCTTGGGAAGGGGATTTGGCCACCCCTGGAGTGTCGGTTATCGAGTATGTCATGCGCTTCCGGGACAAAATGCAGGCCTTGACGCAACTGGTACACGACAATATGGCTCAAGCCCAGGCCGATCAGAAGCGTTGGTACGACCAGAACGCTTGTGAGAGGACCTACCAAGTGGGTCAAAGGGTGTGGGTACTGGTCCCCGTACCACAGGACAAGCTTCAGGCAGCCTGGGAAGGCCCATACCTCGTGTACCAGCAGCTCAACCCTGTAACGTACCTGGTCACCCTGGACCCTGCCCGTGGAAGGCAGAAGCCCTTCCATGTGAACATGATGAAGGCACATCATGAGCGGGAGGCATGTGCGCTCCCCGTGTGCAACCTGCCCGAGGAGGGAGAAGCGGAAACCCTCTTGGATATGCTAGCCCAGGTTAGGGCAGGCGGATCCATTGAGGATGTGGAGGTTGGCCACCAGCTCTTGGAGGACCAACGGTCCCAGCTGTGGGCCACCCTACACCCCTTCCGGGGGTTGTTTACCAACCAGCCCGGAAGGACTAACTTGGCTGTCCATCACGTGGACACTGGGGATCATCCCCCGATCCGGCGTTCAGCATATCGGGTCTCCCTGGAGGTGCAGCAACACATGCGCCAGGAGATTGACGAGATGCTGAAGCTGGGGGTGATCCAGGCATCCAACAGCGCTTGGGCCTCGCCTGTAGTCCTCGTCCCTAAGAAGGACCGAACCACTCGGTTCTGCGTGGACTACAGGGGGCTCAATGCTGTCACAGTCGCCGATGCGTACCCAATGCCACGCATCGATGACCTGCTCGATCAGTTGGCCGGGGCTCAGTACCTGACCATCATGGATCTGAGCCGGGGATATTGGCAGATCCCCCTGACTCGCAAGGCCAGGGAACGCTCTGCCTTTATTACCCCATTTGGACTGTACGAGTCCACGGTGATGCCATTCGGGATGAGGAATGCCCCTGCCACTTTCCAGCGGATGGTCAACACCCTGCTCAAGGGACTTGAAGGGTACGCGGCCGCGTACCTGGATGACATTGCCGTCTTCAGTCCCACCTGGGAAGATCACCTAGAGCATCTAGCACAGGTGCTCAGGCGGATCCACCAGGCAGGTTTGATCATCAAGCCGGGAAAGTGTCAGCTGGCCATGAGCGAGGTCCAGTACCTCGGTCACCGGGTAGGCGGGAGAACACT
Source organism: Anomaloglossus baeobatrachus (assembly GCF_048569485.1). Taxonomy (NCBI): domain Eukaryota; kingdom Metazoa; phylum Chordata; class Amphibia; order Anura; family Aromobatidae; genus Anomaloglossus; species Anomaloglossus baeobatrachus. The sequence continues at coordinate 95,833,040 of NC_134361.1, read as the reverse complement.
GAAGCCCGAGCCTGAGAAAGTGGAAGCCATCGCATCCTGGCCCACCCCCAGGACCAAGAAGCAGGTGATGTCCTTCTTGGGGACCGCTGGGTACTATAGGAGGTTTGTTCCATGCTATAGTAGCCTGGCAAAGCCCTTGACGGACCTCACCAAGAAGAAGCTGCCCTCTGCAGTCGATTGGACAATGGACTGCGAGACAGCCTTCCGGGCCCTAAAGGACGCCCTGTCCAGCCCGCCCGTGCTACAGGCAGCCGACTTCACGCGGCCGTTTGTAGTACAGACCGACGCCAGTGACTTCGGCCTCGGTGCGGTGCTCAGCCAGGTGGACTCTGCGAGCCAAGAGCACCCAGTCTTGTACCTGAGCAGGAAGCTGTTACCACGGGAAGTGGCCTATTCCACGATGGAAAAGGAGTGCCTGGCCATAGTGTGGGCCCTGCAGCGTCTGCAACCCTATCTATACGGGCGCCACTTCATCGTGGAGACGGACCACAATCCCCTCAGCTGGTTACACACTGTCTCTGGGACGAATGGGCGATTGTTGCGATGGAGCCTTGCGCTCCAGCAATACAACTTCACCATTCGCCACAAAAGGGGCCGGGACCACGGTAACGCAGACGGGCTGTCCCGACAAGGAGAGGTCGCGGACGGGCGCACGGGGGAACACCGGAGTGTGCTGCCCCCTAGCGCCCTCAAAAGGGGGGAGGTGTGAGGCAAACCCTGGGATATGAAGATGAATTATGACTTCCAGTCATAATCGCTCTCATCACTCCATGGCAGTGCCCCCTCCCTTCTTGTTCTCAGATGTCCAGCATCTGTGAAGGCGTCACCTCCTAGCCACACATCCCAGGGCCATCTCCTGTGATATGGAGATTAGGTGATGTGGGAACAATGGACACAGGATGACTCCCTGCCGTGACCCTGTAGTAGGGGCTGCTATCTAGTTAGCAAGCTTGGAAGTATCCAGACAGGACGACTCCAGTAAAGAATGGTTCATATCTCGCAAGCCATATTTCCGATAAATATGGCAACCATAAAAATGGTGTCTCCGCATGCGGACGATGCTGGCACACCCTTTTTATGGGAGCAGGACCTGGGGAAATACCCCAGGCGTGATATCAGCCAATGGGGAACTAGTAGACAAGTCATGAGTCCTCTCGTTCTGTAGCTAAATTCATAGCTGTCACAATGAGAGCGTCGGCGTCCGCCTACGACGCTCCCAGGCCAAGTTATGGCCATATTCCATGTTGTGGATTTTGTCCATAACTCCAGCCAGGGGTGGAGCAGTGCTCCCTCTGAGGTCACTAAGGTAGGAGGGGACCTGGATTTGCCCAGGTTGATAACCCTACTTCGGCCATTTTCCAGTGTTCTTCTGCTCGGGGGCCTGGTTGGGAAAGACCTGTGAGGGAGTTCCTGGAAACCTGGTCTACAGCGCCCCCCTGTGGCCAGACGCACAAGGTAACTGCTGGAACTGTGTATGCCTGTTTGTAACCCATGCTTTGATTGTAACTGTACTCTGACATATGTATATTCTGTAGATTCCCTATTGTATATATTGTAGTTTCTAGTGTGGCTTTAGGCCGATTAAATTATATAATTAATCTTGGGCTGTTCTGTTATCTCGATCTTGAATCCCACGTCTGTGTGTTCGGCTAATAGTTACCGTGAAGCGGTTGGTGGCAGCGAGTTGTGCCAAGGATTATTGTGGGGAGGCCAGTGAGATTCGGGGAGGTTTTATATATTCCGCCCGCGGAGGTCGGGGGAATATATACCCTACTCTCACCGGGGACCCTTCAATAATCGGCATAAGTAGTATAGCGGCCTCCTTGCTTATTGTCGGGCAATTCCATAATTGGCCTGACTATAAGAGGGGCGCTAGAGAGCGCGTCACGTGCTCTGTCTGTCGGTCGGGAGGTATAAAGGAGGGGTGACCCCCACTTGTTACCCCCCGATTGTGACGTACTGGTAGCCAGCGCGGGGGATTTTTGAGTGACCCCCCCGGTGGTTCGTGACAATAGGGTAACCAGATCAAAAAATGTTTCTAAAAAAGGCATAAGACGTTTGTCAGTGTAGTTTGATTTTAAAAGGTCTATTGGTTATCACCAGTTATCACCTGTTTACTCATAGCCATTTATGATGAGGTCACTTTGGCCTTAATAAGGCTGCGTTAGTTTTGAAAAACTTAAAAGTGGTTGGCTTCAGTCTTACATACACACATCCTTTGGGGTAATTAAATTTTTTGCCGTATTTGTGATTTGTTGTGAATTAAGTTTCTGCCAATTGAGCTTTTTTTTATTTGACAATACTGGAAAATGTAAACTTAAAAAGATTTGATCATTTCTAGTACACATCAGATGTAATTATTTATATAAATAGCCAATTGGATACTTACCATGTTGAACTAAACCCAGCGATACTCATTAAATAGTTTTTAGTGCTTCAGGTGATAGTCGGGCTGACAACCATCTTGGTCATCTCTGCCATGCTTAGGAGCACTTTCTTGGCCGGACCCTCCTGTGTTCTCTTTCTCCAGGGGAACTAGGTGATCAGATGCCTGAAATCAGATGTACTTATTCAGTATCTTCTCCAGTTAGTTGCCTGGTGTCGCCATATAGATTAGAGTGTGAACCAAACTTGCCGATATCAGAGGGTTCAGCCAACATTATTCTAATGTGTATGGGGACCTTTATTCTATATGCAACTTCTAGAATAGTGGGGGACTATACTAGACTGCAAGTAGATAAGATAGTGCGCAGCACGTTCATAGTTGAGAACAACTCAGTGCACTTTCATCATTATGCCGCGCCTAACAGGCCATGAGCAATTTTGGGCAGAATGGAAAGCTTGTAAAGTGTGGTTCACCTGAATGTGGCATGATGAAAAATTAATAAGTGCAATTCTTTTAACTTCAACAAAAGAGTGCAATGGAGTTTTTCCCATATTGTTTTTGCACTTTTTCAGCTGCTACAATCTGTTTTGGTGGCTGGCGGTTTAAAAAATGATATAGGCATCATCTCTGTAAGATTCCTTGTACCTTCTTAGTGAGTGCCCAACTTTTCGTCCTTGTCCCATGTTGGACAAGGCTTGTAAATTAAAAAAATAGGCCCTTTTGCCAATCAAATGGTTTGATCCCAGCTTTGGCCAATCAAACAGAGGGAAGCCTTTTCTAAAGATGATACACAAGAAAGCCCAGAAACTGTTCGATGAAGACACGCAGATTAAAGACATGGATTACTGGAACCATGTCCTATGGTTGAAGAGGCCATGATAAACTTATTTGATTCAGATGGTGTCAAGCTTGTGTGTCGGCAACCAGATGAGGAGAACAAAGAAAAGTGTGTCTTTCCTATAGTCAAGTATGGTGGTGAGAGTGTCATGGTCTACTAGGTGTAGATGGAAGGTTTTCAATCTAACTGCTTATCTACACACGTGGCCAAAATTGTTGGTACCCCTCGTTTAATGAAAGGAAAACTCACAATGGTCACAGAAATAACTTGAATCTGACAAAAGTAATAATAAATAAAAAAATCTATGAAAATGAACAAATTAAAGTCAGACATTGCTTTTCAACCATGTTTCCACAGAATTTTTTTAAAAATAAAATTTATGAAATAGGCCTGGACAGAAATTATGTACCCCTGAAAATAATGTGACAAAATGACATGTTAAATCAAGGTGTTTCCACTAATTACCATCACAAGTGTCTACAATCTTGTAATCAGTCAGTGGACCTGTATATAGGGCTACAGATACTCACTGTGCTGTTTGGTGACATGGTGTGTACCACACTCAACATGGACAAGAGGAAGCAAAGGAAACAGTTGTCTCAGGATATTAGAAAGAAAATTATAGACTAGACAAGCATGTTAAAGGTAAAGGTTATAAGACCATCTCCAAGCAGCTTGATGTTCCTGTGACTACAGTTGCACATATTATTCAGAATGTTAAGATCCATCGGACTGTAGCCAACCTCCCTGGACATGGCCGCAGGAGGGAAATTGATGACAAATCAAAGAGATGGATAATACGAATGCTAACAATAGAGCCCAGCAAAAGTCTAAAGAGATTAAAGGTGAACTTCAAACTCAAGGAACATCAGTGTCAGATAGCACCATCCATCGTTGTTTGAGCTAAAGGGGACTTCATCGGAGACGACCAAGGAGGACATCATTGTTAAAATAAAATAATAAAAAAGCCACACTGGAATTTGCCAAACTACATGTTGATAAGCCACAAACCTTCTGGGAGAATTTCCTATGGATAGATAAAACAAAAATTGAACATTTTGGCAGGGCACATCAGCTCTATGTTCACAGATGGAAAAATGAAGCATATCAAGAAAAGAACACTGTCCCTACTGTGAATATGGAGGAAGCTCTGTTATGTTCTGTGGCTGCTGTGCTGCATCTGGCACAGAGTGTCTTGAATCTGTGCAGTGTACAATGAAATCTCATGTCCATTAATAGATTCTAGAGAGAAATTTGCTGCTCAGTGTCAGAAAGCTTGGTCTCAGTCGCAGGTCCCGGGTCTTGCAACAGGATAATGACCCAAAACACACAGCTAAAAACACCCAAGAATGGCTAAGAGGAAAACATTGAACTATTCTGAAGTGGCCTTCTATGAGCCCAGACTTAAATCCTATTGAGCACCTTTGGAAAGAGCTAAAACAAGCCGTCTGGAAAATGCAACCTTCAAACACGAGACAACTGGAACAGTTTGCTCTTGAGGAGTGGCAAAAATACCTGTTGAGAGGCGCAGAAGTCTCATTGACAGTTACAGGAATCAGTTGATTGCAGTTATTGCCTCAAAAGGTTGTGCAACAAGATATTAAGTTAAGGAGGGACCATCATTTCTGTCCAGGCCGATTTCATGAGTTTTATTTTTAAAAAATTCTGTGGAAGCAGAAAAGCAGCAATGTCTGACATTCATTTGTTCATTTTCAAAGATTTTTTTATTTATTATTACTTTTGTCAGATTCAAGTTATTTCTGAGACCATTGTGGGTTTTTCTTTCATTAAACGAGGGGTACCAACAATTTTGGCCACGTGTGTAGGTGGTAACACACCTTGTACACCTTGAACATCATTGAAAATCTGTTGTTAGACCTTAAAAAAGAAGTGCATGCAAGATGACCCAAGAATCTCACAGAACTGAAGACTTTTCGAAGGAAGAATGGATGAAAATCCCTCAAACAAGAATTAAAAAAACTCTTGGATGTCTCCAAAAAGCGTTTACAAGCTGTGATGCCCCAAAGGGGTTGTTACAAGGCACTAATCATGCAAAATGCCTAAACTTTGGCATTGACCCATTCTCCTTTTTGTAATGTTTCAAATCTAAAAAATTAATTTTTTTTTCCCTAAAGTGTTAAGGAAATATGTCAACTTTAACTTTATGCCTTTTAGAGATCATTTCATCTTCAACTTGCTTAACTGTTCACAAAAGACTAAAGGGGGCTTTACACGCAGCGATATCGCTAGCGATATCGCTGGTAAAAGCACCCGCCACCGTCATTTGTGCGTCACGGGCAAATCGCTGCTCGTGGCGCACAATATCGTTAGGAGCCGTCCCACGAACTTACCTGCCTAGCGACGTCGCTGTTGCCTGCGAACCACCTCCTTTCTAAGGGGGCGGTTATTGCGGCGTCACAGCGGCGTCACTAAGCGGTCGCCCAATAGAAGCAGACGGGCGGAGATGAGCGGACGTAACATCCCGCCCACCTCCTTCCTTCCTCATTGCCGGCGGCCGCAGGTAAGCTGTAGTTCATTGGTCCCGAGGTGTCACACGTAGTGATGTGTGGTGCCTCGGGAACGACGAACAACCTCCGTCCTGCAACAATTAATGATTTTTTGAAAATGAACGACATGTCAATGATCAACGATAAGGTGAGTATTTTTGATCGTTAACGGCCGTCATTGGTGTCACACACAACGACGTCGCTAATGATGTCGGATGTGCGTCATGGAATCTGTGACCCCGGCGATATATCGTTAGATACGTCGTTGCGTGTAACGGGGCCTTTACAGTCATTTTGACCATGAGTGTGGGTGCCCAAACTTTACATTACACTCTATGTATTTGAGAGTTTATTTCTAATGACCTTTACAGTCATTCAGTATATCAGCGTTTGCTAATTATTTTTCCTACCTATTTGGCAGTCTAGATTGATTCTTGTGAAAGTATGTGTATCCCTCTGATGGAAATAATAGGAATTACTACTTACCGGTAATGATGTTTCCAGGAGCCAACATGACAGCACGGTAGGAGTTGCTCCTTTGACCTTTACAGGGACAGGAAAACGTAAGAGTTTAAAAGCCCCTCCCCATCCCCCTTTCCTCAGTGATTTGTAAAGTACCACACCAGGATGGGAGATAACACCATTTTATTAATGCAGAACGTACAACAATACAAAACATATGCAAACGGGAGGGAAATAAGAGTGCTGTCTTGTTGGCTCCTGGAAACATCATTACCGGTAAGTAGTAATTCCTATTTTCCAGGACGCCACATGACAGCACGGTAGGAGAATGCCAAAGTAATCCCTATGATTGTGGGATCACAGCCTGTAGAACCTTCCTACCGAACAATGTTTGTTGCTCAGTGAGAAGATCCAGTTGATAGTGCTTACAAAACGTGTGGGGACCAGACCACGTCGCTGTACGGCAAATTTGTTCTAGGGACACCCCCGCCCTTTCTGCCCATGAAGTAGACAGAGCCCTGGTGGAGTGAGCCCTAAGGAGAGTGGGGGGTTCGCGACCCGCGTACTGGTAAGTATCAGAAATAGTAGACCTAACCCACCGAGACAGAGTTGTCTTAGACACCGTCTTCCCTCGGTTTTTTCCTGCAAATTGCACAAAAAGGGTTGAATCTATCCGCCAGCTCCGGGTAGCTTCCAAATAAGCCAGCACCGCTCTTCTGACATCCAGAAAGCGAAGGGAATCATCCGTGCGGGTGGAAGAATCGGAACAGACTGCTGGTAAGACCACTTCTTGTTCTAGATTAGACACAGACACCACCTTCGGTCGGAATGTGGGATCAAGCTTCAAAATAATTCTGTTGGGCAGGATCTGTAGATATGGAGGATGAATGGATAATGCTTGTAGTTCGCCTATCCTCTTTGCGGTGGTAATGGCCACCAAAAAAGCCCTTTTGAAGGATAATTGCTGAATGGAGACCTCATCCAGAGGCTCGAACGGTCCCTCGCAGAGTCCCTTAAGAACCAGACCCAGATCCCATGGAGGAACTGTGGATCTAATAGTAGGCCGCAATCTCTGAAGTCCTTTAACAAAACGGACAATCCAAGGATGGGAAGCGAGGGAAGTATCGAAGAAGACACTGAGCGCCGAGATCTGGACTTTAATCGTACTGGGTTTCAGGCCCTGGTGGAAACCTTCCTGAAGAAAATCCAGTATCCGAGGAATATCCGGCCGGGCACTGTCTCTTGGTTCCTCACCAAGGAAGGCACAAAACCTAGCCCAGATCCGTCGATAAATCGTTTGGGTAACCGGCTTCCTACTAGCTTGCAGTGTAGTAATAACCGCCGCAGACAAGCCCTTATTCTTCAAGAACCGCCCTTCAGGATCCAAGCTGAGAGATGAAGATTGCGAAGATTGTGGTGGAACACTGGACCCTGGCTGAGTAGATCCTCCCTCAGGGGAAGGAGAACTGGCTCGTCCACTGCCATGTTGTTCAGGAACGAGAACCAGCTCCTTCTTGGCCAGAACGGAACAATAAGGATGACTGTGGCCCTGTTCTGACGGATCTTCTGAAGAACTCTGGAGATCAATGGAAGAGGGGGAAAAGCATATGCCAGTTCCATGACCCAAGGTTGAGACAGCGCATCCACTGCTGCAGGACGGTCGTGGGGATTGAGAGAGAAGAAGTTCTCGCACTTCGAGTTGGCCCTGGACGCAAACAGATCCCAATGAGGCGTCCCCCACCGGGCAATTAGCGACTGGAACACTGCGTTGTGGAGACACCAACCTGCGGGGTCGATTTGGTGTCTGCTGAGATAATCCGCTAGACAATTGTCTGATCCCTTCAGGTGCACAGCCGAAATGGACAGAACAGAGGTCTCGGCCCAGCGGAATAAGAGGTGCGCTAATGTTTGCAACTGATAATGTCTCGGGCCGCCCTGGTGTCTGAGGAACGCGACCGTTGTCACATTGTCCAAGAGGATACGGACATGTTGATGAAGGAACAAGTGCTGTTTGCTGTTGAGGGCCTGCCAGACTGCGTTCAACTCCCTGTAGTTGGAAGAGCAGGTCATCAACCGGTGTGGCCATATCCCCTGGAAAGATACCTTTCCCACGTGTGCCCCCCAACCTGTCTGGCTGGCGTCGGTAATGAGCGTAACTGACGGCGAGCAGTCCCAATGAACTCCTACTGATAAATGTTTTTCGTTTGTCCACCATCGCAGAACGTGTCGGAGCCGAACTGGAAGGACAATTTTTCGGTTCAAGGTGTGTCGGCTGGTCAGCGAGCAGTAGCGACCCCCTGGTTTGGAAAGGATCAGCTGTTGAAGCGGTCTTGAATGGAACTGGCTCCACCGGACACATGGGATACATGACGTCATCAGACCCAACACCCTCATAGCCTCCCGGACAGTGCATTTCTCTTGACTTTGGAAGGCCCGTATCTTGTGTTGAAGTGATCTTATCTTTGATGCCGGTAAGAATGACATTCTCACATCCGAGTCCAGAAGTATGCCGAGGAAATTTTTTCTGGATTCTGCCAGTAAATTTGATTTGTGAATGTTCACCATCCACCCCAGACTCTGGAGGTGGAATAGAGCGAGCTCCACCTGGTGGGACAACTCTCCTGGGTTGTTCACTGGAGACTAAGTCTGCTATGCAAGGATCACATAACTGTTTCGTACAGGAATCTGACAGCTGTAAATAGCAGACTGCACATTTTTTTGTCCTGACAAATTTTCTCTGGGCTTTCCTAGGAATAGTGCTGGTGCGCGTGGCCGACTCCTAGAAATGAAGGGGGAGACTGAATCAGTGACCGCCCCTAGCATCCCTGGTCCTAACCCAGGTACGCCTGCACTCACATGACCCTGGGATTCTGCAGGGGCTCCAGCATCTGACCTCTCATCCTCCATGACAGGTGGAATACAGAGAATACAGAGAATACAGAGCCGTCCCCCAGTACCCCGGATTTATTACCTGGTTCTGCGACGTCAGGGTCCATTCCCGCCTTCAGTGCTCTGTTCCGGAACACCTGCTGCCTCCCAGGTCACCGCCAAATTTCGAACCCGGAAATGCGGTGATCTCCGCACGGCGCATGCGTCAGCGTGTCATGCTGGAACGCAAGGCCTGCGCAGACCCGGAAGTGCCCCATGGCCGGCAGCAACAGCGGTCTGCCGAGAGCCCTCACCTGAGGGAAGCGGCATGGATACCGGGAGCCTCGCTCCACCGGTCGGCTGAGGGACCTCTGTAACAGAAGTGTCGGCCAGGGGCTGCTTGACCGGCAGGAAGGAGAGAGCAAGCCCCCCCGATCCGCCTGGACCCCCATACCTCCGACGGTAAGACTTGCGTCCGTCCTGTACAGGGACAGGAAAAACACTGAGGAAAGGGGGATGGGGAGGGCCTTTTAAACTTTTGCGTTTTCCTGTCCCTGTAAAGGTCAAAGGAGCAACTCCTACCGTGCTGTCATGTGGCGTCCTGGAAATTATAATTATCAAATTTGCTTTTTACCCACCTGCATATATATATATGTCCAGCTTTAATTTTCCTTATTTGATGGTTGTATTTGAGTGTCATAATGGTTTGACTGGGTTTTTGAACTTTTGAATATGACATAGATTGATGACAGTGAGTGAATATCCTCTTTATTTATTATATACTGCTACTCACCATCCCTTTTTTTTCCTACTAGGGTATAGCAGGACTATTGAGGGTAAAACATCATTGAATGGGGGCTCCACTTGCGTTATGAGGGTGCCAACTTTCACAGTTAGGTAGGGTATGAAACAGGGAAGTACTAGGGTAGATTCAAAATAATGGTTTATTTGCTATGATTTATGTACACAGGCTTTGTGATTTATGTACACAGTCATAGGTCAACTGTTCTGAACATCCCGGGCATAGATGTTTTTGTATTATTGTTATACCATGTGCATGAGCACTAAGGCCCCAGTCCATCAACATGATTATGCCAGAAATGTGGATTAAACACTTTAAAAAGTAAAGTTCAACCAGCTCAAAAAAATGTGTGGATCTGGGGCGAAATTGGGTTGGGTATTGCAATGCCCACTTTTCTATGTCATGATGAGCTGTGGCATACCTTATATAACAAATTTTGTTCCAGACCTCAACTAGAGTAAGATTTGTGGTGAGACACAGGTGATTCAATAAACGGCCTGAACTTCTTAATGAATCAGATGCCTCTGATTCAAACACTCTCCATGAAGAATGCCAGTCTTGATGAATCGGGCCTTAAAGGGGTTTTCCATTTCTCATTTCTCATGTTTGTTCTCATTAAAATAAAAAAGCTTATACTGACCTCCTGTACTGGCGCTATTCCAGCGTTGTCCAATCCAATTCCATTCCAGCCCCGCAGCCAATCACTGCCGGCTTTTCTTTCCGCCCTTCTGATTTATCAGTAACAGGAAGTGAGCGGCCAGCAGCAGCTCTCACTTCCTGTAGATTATTTATAAGTCTGAAGATGGGGCGAGAGAAGCCGGTGGTGATTGGGCAAGGGGCTTTAACTGCTAAGAGAGCAGGTTTTGCCTGCGGAATAAATGGCTGCAAAAAAAAGCTGCATTTGAAGATAAGACTTCATAGTTTTTACGAGCCATGGGAAATTAGCAATGATAGAGTGATGAAATGAGCTTCGAAATGTGAAACTGAAAATTTAGCAATCAAAATGAAGGAAACCCCTGTGCATTCTAGAACTGGTTGAACAAATGACTGCATTGTGTATTCATAGAAATCAAAAGCTTTGTTCCTTCACCTAATCTAGTTATTTACTCAGACTCAGCTTCCTAAGGGTATGTTTCCTCTTTGTCTCTGCCTGTTTGTTGGATTTTTGTTTTATTAGAAGCTTGCTGCAGGATTAACAGGTTTACCCCAACATTTAATAAGCATCAATTAATGCTAAACAGACTGCACAGAAATTGCTTCCAGCCTCCGAAAATCTTAATTTATTGTATATAAAACAGTCTGGAAGTTTACCAAATACATCAAATAAAGGAGCTGCCATTTACATGCCCTGCTTTACAACATGAAGACATTTAGCTGACAGTGGCATAATAAAATTGATCTCTTTATTAAAATGTTGCAGTTTAAGCATTTGTTGCATAGTTACATTCTATCTTTCAACCAGTTATAGCTTTACACATACTGTTGATACATTTATTTTATATCATTGCTTTTTAATTACACCATATTTTATTTTAAAATAACACTTACATACTGGATGCATGCCATATACACAGGACTCACACATTGTGCTCATACCATGCTCACACCACTGGCCACATATTATGCTCACACCACTGGCCAATGCCATATGCCATGCTCACACCACTTTCCATATGCCATGCTCACACCACTGGCGAAATATCATGCTCACAAGCACTGGCCACATGTTCTGTTCACACCGCTAGCCACATATCATACTCACACCACTGGCCACATGCTATGCTCACATCACTGGCCACATGTCATGCTCACACCACTGGAAACATGATGCCATGTTCACACCACTGGCCACATGCCATGCTCATATCACTGGCCACATGCCATGCTCACACTACTGGCCACATGCCATGCTCAAACCACTGGCAACATGATGCCATGTTCACACCACTGGCCACATCCCATGCTCCCAACACTGGCCACATGCCATTCTCACACCACTGGCCACATGCCATTCTCACACCACTGCCCACATGCAATTCTTACACCACTGGCCACATGTCATTCTTACACCACTGGTCACATGCTATTCTCACACCACTGCTTTCATACCATTCTTACACCACTGGCCACATGCCATTCTCGCGCCACGGGCTACATGCCATTCTCCCACCATGGGCTACATGCCATTTTCCCACCATGGGCCACATGCCATTCTCCCACCACGGGCCACATGCCAGTCTCACACCATGGACCAAATGTCATGTCCATGCCACTAGCCACATATCATGCTCACACTACTGGCCACATACCATGCTCACACCAATGGTCACATATGATGCTCACACCAGCGGCCACATACCATGCTCCCAAAACTAGCCAGATGCTATGCTCCGACGACTGGCCACATGCCATGCTCACACCACTTTCCACATGCTATGCTCCCACCACTGGCCACATGCCATGCTCTCACCACTGGCCACATGCTATGCTCTCTGTACATGGACAAAAAAAATGTTTATCTAGCTTCTCTTTTCAGACAGTCCAGGAAACTTGCACCACACTTGTATGTCATCTAGGTGTGGTCTGTTTTTTCTACGAACCCATAGAATTGCATTGCCAATTTTGATCCAACTCTTACATCAAAATCGTGTCTTCCTGATTTTATACAGCAAATCATGGATATGGGAATAGATCCATAGTCTACCACAGGCATGAGTGTTATCATTGAAAACACTGATAGCACTTGTACACAAAAATCAGACATCTGAATGAGCCATTATGCGCCAAGCCTTCTACTTTAAGGCAAAGGTATATCAATACATTTATGTATACAATTTATCTAATCCATACGCATCAATGTATGCCACTGCCAAGTCTAATGCTTTGTCTTACATGCAGGTGTTGGTGCAGATTTATATATGCAATTGACAACATCATTGTTGCAGATTATCAGGAACTCTGTGACAAATCCATATCTTATTAGGATAGTAGTAATTCTTACAATGTTGTTATAGAAACTGCTTCTGTCATGCATGCAGATTTTCACGAGATATCATTTTTACATTTTTGAAGTACATTCGCTTTTGTTTAGTGCATCGATTTAGCCATATTTGAAGCACTCAGTTCTGAATGTGCAACTGTCATGCTTTTATTGTACATTGTACAAAAAGCTCTGTTTGTCTTGTGTTATTGTCCAATGATGCACTTGAGTCACGAAATTGCACTTGACGTGTCATATGTAAGCCGTAAAGATCAATGTTTTCACCCTGGTGTTGACATGATAGGACGACTCAGGTTAATTGTTGGCTTAGAATCAGTTCAATAATCTTTGCAGTTAGTAAACTGTTAATCCTCCCCACATGTTCTTTATTTCTTTTATTTTTTACCAGTCACTAAATACAGAAAAATGTTCCTCTTCTGTGTTTTATTAAAAAGGTCTTCGGCAAATCCATTGTAAAATCAATGCAAAAGGCTTTTTCATGGTCCACTGGAGAGATTTCTTCAGGCTTACATTTGCCTTCTATGTATGTTCTGTACAATAGACTATAGAACTATATTTACTCAGGATTATTGCTAAAGGCACATCATGGGATAATGTCTTTAGAAATCAGTGCCCAGTAGACATTTAGGTTTCACTTTATACATTTGAAGCAACGTGAAGGTGTTAAATAAGGGATGTGAACCATTTTAAAGATTAAATATTAAAGAGGAAAAAAAATGCATTTCTAGCTCATACATTGCACAGCTATAACATTTCACAGCAGGGGAGATCATTTATTTTCCTATGTATATACATTATATAATGTAACTGGAAGTTGTAAAGGACTTCAACCTACTCGGATCAGTGATCACTCATGATGCACCAACGACACCGGAAGTTATTAGGAAAATAGCTATGGCAAGTCACCAATGAAGCCACTGGACAAGGTTCTCAAATCGAGGACTTGAGAACTAGTCACTAGTGACAAAGACACAACTTGTACATAGTTTGGTCTTTTCTGTAGTAATATATGGATTCAAAAAATGGAAGATAAATAAACAAGACAGAAGAATAATCAAAGCCTTCTAAATGTGGTGTTGGAGAAGAATGTTATCAATGACATGGATGGCAAGAAGAACAAACAAATTTTGGATCAAATCAAGCCACAAATGTCACTAGAAGCAAAGATCACCAAGCTACGACTTGCCTACTTTGGACACATCATACAAAGAGAGCAATGGAGAAGGACATCATGGTTGAAAGAATAAAAGGAACAAGGCAAAGACAAAGACCAGCAACCTGATGGCTTGATACAATCAAGAGAATGATGGAGAAGACCCTGGTGGACCCATGGCTTGCAGAAGATCAGGATAAATTCAATTTTGCTCATGTTTCGCATGTTTTTTTCTGTGAAATTCAATTCGCAGACTAAAAGGGTACTTTGCACGCTGCGACATTGCTACTGCGATATCATCGGGGTCAAATCGAAAGTGACGCACATCCGGCGCTGGTAACGACGTCGCAACGTGTAAAGCCTAGATGCACCGATAAACGATCCCAAAAGCGTCGAAAATCGGTGATCTGTGTAGCGTCGGTCATTTTCATAATGTCGCACCAATAGGAGTTACGATGTTGTTCCTTGTTCCTGCGGCAGCACACATTGCTGTATGTGAAGCCGCAGGAGCGAGGAACATCTCCTTACCTGCCTCCACCAGCTATGCGGAAGGAAGGAGGTGGGCGGGATGTTTACGTCCCGGTCATCTCCGCCCCCCCTCCGCTTCTATTGGCCGCCTGCCGTGTGACATCGCTGTGACGCCGCACGACCCGCCCCATTAGGAAGGAGGCGGGTCGCTGGCCAAAGCGATGTCGCAGGGCAGATAAGTGCGTGTGAAGCTGCCGTAGCGATAATGTTCGCTACGGCAGCTATCACAAGATATCGCATGTGCGATGGGGGCGGGTACTGTCGTGCTCGGCATTGCTAGCCGATGCTAGTGATGTCGCAACATGCAAAGTACCCTTTAAGTTAAATTTTCTCTCTAGACCCCTAAGGATAATAAATGTAAATTTTTAAAAAAAAACCTTATACTCACCTCAGCATTCACCACTGTTAGAGAAAGAAACAGATGTGTCTGATAAGATATTACATAGTTGCTTATTTTCATGTGTACTATTGATTTATGAAATAAAAATTAAAATGACTGTTATGCTTTAACCAATTTGCTCTCCTTCATGTTATGATATAGAATGGTAAGATTTTGTGATCATTTATCTTGGTGGTGGTGCTATGCTCATTGGCAGGGGTGTACTGGTGCCAAGAGTGATTTGCCTTGCAGCAGCTATGCTGCTGAATACCTGGCCCTGTGAGACTGGTGTTATGTCAGCAGTGGTTGCTATGAAATGCTGTAGTGCCCGCAAGCAATGTTTCAGTTTTAAGCTTTCATTTCATCCCTTTGGTTTAGGAAACATTTTTTTTTCATCAATATAGTTTTTCGGGGGTGTGAAAAGTTATAGTTTTGAACAGGGGCGGACTGGGCTGTCTGGGGCCCACCAGGAGAATTGACTCCAGGGGCCCACCCTACAGCTAAATATAAACACCCATTAGCGTTAGCCCCATTATTGTGTTGCTTTGACTGTATACACAGGCGGCTCCTGCACATATATATATATACCATAACTGGGATGTACAATTATAGTCATTTGCAGTAATGGGGTCTTTGGTGAAAACAAGTTATCACCGATCCACAGGGTAGGTTGGTGATAACTTATTGATCGGTGGAACCAGACCAGTGGAAACCGCACCGATCGGAAGATTGGGGAACTTTTTGCAGCAGCAGGTGGGGTGTGTGACCGCAGCTCCATTCATCCTCTGTGGGGTGGGGTGTGTGACAGCAGCTCCATTCATCCTCTGTGGGGTGGGATGTGTGACCATAGCTCCATTCATCCTCTGTGGGGTGGGATGTGTGACCGGAGCTCCATTCATCCTCTGTGGGGTGTGTGACCGCAGCTCCATTCATCCTCTGTGTGGTGGGATGTGTGACCGCAGTTCCATTCATCCTGTGGGGTGGGGTGTGTGACAGTAGCTCCATTCATCCTCTGTGGGGTAGGATGTGTGACCGCAGCTCCATTCATCCTCTGTGTGGTGGGATGTGTGACCGCAGCTCAATTCATCCTCTGTGGGGTGGGATGTGTGACCGCAGCTCCATTCATCCTCTGCGGGGTGGGATGTGTGACCGCAGCTCCATTCATCCTCTCTGGAGCAGCCAGATAACAAGCGTAGCACTCGCAGCCACTGAGGGAATTAATGAATCAGGGGTCGAGTCGGACACGAGCTCCAGTGTAATGGGGGATAAAAGTTGCACGATCGGTGCAGGTCCCAGCAATCGGTCCACACAGATGAATAAGTTATCACTTATCTTTAGGCCACGTTCACACACTTTTTCTCTGATTTTACTGCTCCTGGTTTTGGCTTCAAATACTGAGGTAAAAAACTCACTGAATACTCAGTGTGTGAACGTGGCCTTAGTAAAGGTGATTACTTGTTTTCACTGGAGAATCTCTGTAAGTGCATATTTACTGCAGTGTAATAGTGGCAGGACAGGGAGGGGAGGGGTTAAATGTTTAAGTATTTAATTTCTACTGGAAATAATCTCCCCCTTATTGAGAGAAAAAGTGACCTCCATACACAACACAATCCACTGTACCAAAACCAATAATACCATAAACAAGGGGGAAATACCGCCACACTGTGACCAGACAACATATTACCACCACATAGTGACCAAATACAACCACATACAAGGGATAAATACTGCCACACAGTGATCAGACAGCATATTACCACCAGTGACCAAATACAGCCACATACAAGGGAGAAATACCACCACACCGTACCCAGACCACATATTACCACCAAACATTGAAAAAATACAGCCACATACAAGGGAGAAATACCACCACATCGTGACCAGACCACAAAGTGACCGAATAATACCACATACAAGGGAGAAATACCGTGACACTATGACCAGATAACATACTACCAACACATAGTGATCAAAAGCAACCACATACCAGAGAGTAATGCCACCACATCATAATTAGACCACACAGTAACCGAATATTACCACATACAAGGGAGAAATACCGCAACACTATAACCACACCACATAATTACCGACTATAACTACATACAAGAAAGTAATACTGCCACACCATAATCAGACCACATAGTGACCGAATACAACCACATACAAGGGAGAAATGCCGTGACTGACTTACCAATGACGTCTCTAGCTGACTTTATTCATCTCCACTTTTCCTCTTCATCCGGCGCTGACCACCATCACTTCTTCCTGCCATGACGCGACTCTGCAGAAAATAACAGTCACCTATAGCCGATCACTCTCAGAGCACATTCCGCACTATTTCCCCAATTTCTACACCACGTCAGACTCTTGTTCCCCCATTTGAGACAGTATCCTCAAAATTAACTTATATTTCATCAGTAATAATGTCCCCTAATTTGCCCCTACAGTAATTATGCCCCAAGTGCCACCATAAACCAAACATGTATGTCCCTCATTCTGGCCCCATATAGTAATTATGTCCCTCATCCTAACCTTTTTTATTTAATAATGTCTGGGGAAACAAGTGGAATGAGAAGGGGTTGTTAATTGCTTCCTGCACAAAATATCACCCCCACAATCCTGGTCTCCAAAATAGCCCCACAAAGTGCCCCTTTCCAAAATGTCCCCCCAAAAATTGCCCTTTCTATAATATCTCCCCCAACTACATCCCTGTATAAATCTCCCCCTCCTCATTATACTATGCTGCCTTCCAAAATCTTTGATGCCTCATAATGTCCCCCATTGCCCTATAATGTTCCAATTTCTTTCATAACATCCCCCACTGACCTATAATGCCCCAATTTGCTTCTAAATGGCCCCCATTACCCTATAATGTCCTTCCACTGCCCTATAATGTCCCCCACTGCCTTATAATGTCCCCCGCTGCCCTATGATGTCCCCCACTGCCCTATGATGTCCCCCACTGCCCTATAATGTCCCCCACTGCCCTATTATGTCCCCCACTGCCCTATTATGTCCCTCACTGCCCTATTATGTCCCCCACTGCCCTATTATGTCCCCCACTGCCCTATTATGTCCCCCACTGCCCTATTATGTCCCCCACTGCCTTATTATGTCCCCCACTGCCCTATTATGTCCCCCACTGCCTTATAGTGTCCCCCACTGCCCTATAATGTCCCCACTGCCCTATAATGTCCCCCACTGCTCTATTATGTCCCCCACTGCCCTATTATGTCCCCCACTGACCCATAATATGCTCCATAAAGTTCCCCACCGCTTCTTAATGACACTTGTAAAATAACACTGCTCCTCCCCCACCCGCAGCCCCTCATATAAAAGTTAATCTTCGGCTCCTCTGGAGCGCTTACCTGTGCCTGCGCGTCCTCCTCTTCATTCCTGCAACTGCGACCCTGGTGATGATGATGTCGGTGCAGGACTGAGGCGCGCTCCTCTGCAGCCCTGGCAATGACGGTACGTTGCGGGGCTGAGCAGAGCTGCTCTCCCTCCTGTCACCGGCCGCACTGTACAAATGTATTGCGCGCCTGAAAGACGCGCATACATCTGAATACCGGCGCGGTCGGTGCAGGCCTGGGGACTCCTGCAGTGCACCGCTAGGACCTTTGGTGAGTCACATGACACATGTGATGTCACTAAAGGTCCTGCAACTGCGAAAACTTCAGTGATCGTACAGAACTTGTACGATCACTGAAGTTTACGATTGAAAGGCTGGGGGCCGGGGCCCACTCAGGCCTGTGCATGGGCGTACCCAGGATCAAAACTAGGGGGGGGGAAGCCATGGTCGTTCACATTGTAAAATATTAGAACGGAAAAGGTGAATGAAACTAAAATTTTGAGAATTAAATATAATTATAGCTCGATTAATGACTCTGCGCCCCTCTCCACACACACACACACACACACACACACACACAATACAATACATCCCCCATTACCCACTACATACACACACACACACAAATACCATGCACCCCCCATTACCATCTCCCCACGCACACAATACAATGCTCCCCCCGATCACCCCCTACAAACACACACACACAATACAATGCACCCCCCATCACCCCCTACACACACACACACACTACAATCCCGATCACCCCCTACACACACACACAAATACACTACAATGCACCCCCATTACCCTCACACACACACACACACACAATACACGCTCCATTACCCCCCCACAAACACAATACATCCCCCATCACCCGCTACACACACAAATACAATGCACCCCCCATCACCCCCTACACACACACCCACAATACAATGCACCCCCACTACTCCCTACACACACACAAACACACACACAATGCACCGTCTATCAGCCCCTACACACACACAATGCACCCCGCATCACCCCCTACACACACACATACACAATGCACCCCCCCATCACCCCCTACACACACACAATACAATGCATCCCGCATCACACCCTACACACACACACAGAATGCACCCCCCCATCACCCCCTACACACACACACAATGCACCCCTCCATCACCCCCTACACACACACACACACACAAACACAAATACCATGCGCACTCCCCCATCACCCCCTCCAAACACACACAATACAATGCACCCCCCATCACCCCCTCCAAACACACACACACACAATACAATGCACCCCCATTCACCCCCCCCACACACACACACAATACAATGCACCCCCCATCACCCCCTACACACAAACACACAATGCATCCCCCATCACCCCTACCCACACACACACCCAATACAATGCACCCCCATCACCCCCTACACACACACACACACACACAATACAATGCACCCCCCATCACCCCCTACACACACACACACACACACAATGCACCCCCCCATCACCCCCTACACACACACAATACAATGCATCCCCCATCACACCCTACACACACACACAGAATGCAACCCCCATCACCCCCTACACACACACAATACAATGCATCCCCCATCACACCCTACACACACACACAGAATGCACCCCCCCATCACCCCCTACACACACACACAATGCCCCCCTCCATCACCCCCTACACACACACACACACAAATACCATGCACCCCCCCACCAACCCCTCCAAACACACACAATACAATGCACCCCCCATCACCCCCTCCAAACACACACACAATACAATGCACCCCCCATCACCCCCTCCAAACACACACACGCAATACAATGCACCCCCCATCACCCCCCCCCCACACACACACACACACACAATACAATGCACCCCCCATCACCCCATCACCCCCTACACACAAACACACAATGCACCCCCCATCACCCCCTACCCACACACACACCCAATACAATGCACCCCCATCACCCCCTACACACACACACACACGCAATACAATGCACCCCCCATCACCCCCTACACACATACACCCAATACAATGCACCCCCATCACCCCCTACACACACACACACACACATGCAATAAAATGCACCCCCCATCACCCCCTACACACACAATGCACCCCATCACCCCCTACACACACAATGCACCCCATCACCCCCTACACACACAATGCACCCCTCCATCACCCCCTACACACACACACACACACACACTACAATGTACCCCCCATCACTCCCCACACACACACACTGCACCCCTCCATCACCCCCTACACACACACACACACACACTACAATGTACCCCCCATCACTCCCCACACACACAATACAGTGCACCCTCCATTACCCCTCCCCCACATACAATACAATGCACCCTCCATTACCCCCTCCCCAGACATAATACATTGCACCCCACATCACCCCCTGCAGACACAAATTACACTACCCCATCACTACACACTCCTGCCTCCCCCCTCCCTTGGAATACAGTGCTCCCCCTCTGCCTGTCACAAAGCTGTGTCTCCTTCACAAATGTTCCCCGTTATGTGTCCTCAGCCCCTCCACACACATCTCCATTAATTAAACCTGTCTCTTCGGCTCCTCCATGGAGCGCTTACCGCTGCCTGGTGAATCCAGTGTGGCACCTGCAGCACTGTGATGATGTCAGCAATGTGCTGATCTCATCACGTTGCTGCACGTCGGGGGCGGGGCCCAGTCCCGGCGCGCTGTTCAAATGTATTTACGTCTGAAAGACATTTGAATAGGAAGAAGCTGCGGTCACTGGCACCGGCGCGCTCCTCTGCACTGTGTGCATGTCGGGCACATAGCACACAGCAGGGCCGGAACAGCACAGCGCGCTGCCTCCTGCTAGTGTGCCCGGCATGCACACACTGATGAGGAACGCGCCAGTGGCTGCAGATACAGGCAGGTGACTGGTAAGAAGAAGAGACCTCCCCCGCACATACCCCCGGGGCCCCCGCTCGCTCCCCTGGGCCCCCGCACCCCCCCGGGCCCCCGCACCACCACCCCCGGGGCCCCCGCACACCCCCCCCGGGGCCCCTGCTTGTTCCCCTGGGCCCCCGCACACACCCCCGGGCCCCCGCCTCCTATACTCACGCGCTGCTGCTCCTGCAGCCTGGCCTGGGGCGACGCCACGTCCGTCCTCCACAGCGCGATGCTGCCAGCACCTGCACAGGAAGGAAGCAGTCATCGCTCTGAGACTGCTTCCTCCTGCAGTGTCGCTGTGCAGATGAGTTAGAGCCGCACGGCACTGACAGTGACAGTGACAGCAGGCAGAGCAGGGAGATCGCTCTCCCTGCTTGCCACTGCAAAGCGAATGGGATTGTCACTAATCATATCGGCAATGTGCCGATATGATTAGTGAAATTACCGGCCAAGGGGGGCCTCTCTCACATATCCATAGGGGCCCTAGGGGGGCGGGGCCCAGGGGGCGTAGCCATCAATAGCAGGGGCCCACCGGGGGTTCTCCCGACCTCCTGGTGGGCCAGTCTGCCCCTGGTTTTGAATAATACTGTTCATTTTACTGTACAACAAACTGGAAAAGGAGGAAAAAATCCAAGTGCAGTAAAATTGAGAAAACGTTAGCTCCTAAGTACATTATTCATTCTCACACTGTGTCACTCAAACACTTACAGAATGGAACCTACTACATATCATCAAACCTTTTAAAATCCGAATTTCACGAGTTCGCAAAATTTTTCTAAAACATTGGATTTATAGAAAGTTTATTTGTGACAAATCTCAAGTAGTCCAATTGCCTTGGAAAGGTGTGCAGAATATTTTTCCACTATACCTCAATACTTTATCCAAGCTGTTTCATTGTCAATATAGGGGGAACACTATTCTCCTTAAGGAGACTTTGCAAGCCAGTCTGGCTGCCAGTAAGGGGACTTATAGCTGCCATGCCCCTCTAGGAAATATTCAAATTGTCTCTCCAGTAAAGGAGACAAACTCTGGCGCAGTGCCACCTATTGGAAGTAGCGATTCTAAAAGTCAAATGTGGATTTTTAACAATCCTTTGTATATGACTTAGAATATATACCAGATCAGCATCCCAATTTGCAGACACGGTGTTTCGGGGTGCTTGCCCCTCGTCAGTGCAAAGTGTGGGGTGTCTGATCTGGCTCATGAGAATCTTTGTAGTGACCACGGGGGAACACCATTCTCCTTAAGGAGACTTTGCAAGCCAGTCTGGCTGCCAGTAAGGGGACTTATACCTGCCATGCCCCTCTAGGAAATATTCAAATTGTCTCTACAGTAAATGAGACAAACTCTAGCGCAGTGCCACCCATCAATATAGTCATGCATGATAGATAGAGAGTATGTGAGAGAACTGCACTTTTGTACTGCAAGGAGCAAGAGAAATGTGGGTAATTAATGAATGTAAGCTTTCAAGGGCAGGGTCCTCTTCCCTCTGTACCAGTCTGTCTATTGTAACTTGGATATGTATTCTGTATGTAAACCCTTCTCATATACAGCACATAAATGATAATAATAATAATAATAATAATAATAATAATAATAATAATAATAATTAAAATACATTAAAGGGTCTCTGCCAGCACATAAAGACTGTTCACACCAAGTACAGGCGCTCAGTGCATCATGGTGGGGCCAAATATTTAACTGGATATTCCCACCTGCTTGTTCTCCCTCTATCTCCACCCTCCCCTCTTCTTTGATTTACAGTTCTGGCTTCACTAAGCTAGAGAAGGGTGGAAATAGATGGAAGATAATCGGTTGGGAATGTCCATATAAATGTTTAGCCACACCATGATGCACTGAGCACCTGTGCTTGGTTTGAACAGTCATTCTGTGCTGACAAAGTCTCATTAATCAAGTCCTCTAGCACTGCTGCTACCACCTTCTGTATTTTTCTCGTCTATTGATATAACTAAATATTTGTCAATAATAGGGACATTGTTTATAATACCTAATGGTCGTTGCGGAGCAGACTGGTCGGATGGACGTCTCCGTTCTCCCGAGCCTCCCCTTTCGGCCATCTTTGTCCTTCTGAAGCTAGTGTGGATGACGCGTTCTACGTCATCCACACTAGCCGACAGTGAGGTCCTGCGCAGGCGCACTTTGATCTGCCCTGCATTGACTTCCATTATACAAATTACTCGAGACGAGCACCGAGTATTCCAATTTGTACGATCCGAGTATCGAGCAGCCGAGCATTTCACTGCTCACTCACCACTATTTATAACATATTTGTGCTTATTTCTTTAGCTTTAGCTAGTTATTACTTAAAATTCAGGAAATGTAACAAATCTTCTGTTTACTCAGAAAGCATACATTTATTTTTTAGTGCTATAACAACAAATAATAAAATATTATTGTTCATGATATACGGATGCTAATTACTACTCTGACAAGCAGCAGATGTTTTTGTGACATTTTTCTATTGCTAACTCAACCAGTAAAATGTAATTATGATGATAAAGAATTTAGGTTCAGTGTATGGAAAAAGGAATGTTCTTTAGTAATATCTTGTATTTTCTGCAAGTCACATGATAATGTTTTTGTAAACTGTGCTATGTTGCTATTGTGAAATATATTAATTCTACTAAATGTATATCATCATTGAAAGGCAACAGATAAAATCAGTAGGATAAAATGGTTGTGGCTTAAGGCCCCGTTACACGCAATGACATTGCTAACGAGCTGTCCTTGGGGTAACGGAATTCGTGACGTACATCTGGCCTCGTTAGTGATGTTGTTGCGTGTGACACGTACGAGCAACCGCTAACGATGCAAAATACTCACCAAATCGTTGATTGTTAACACGTCGTCCATTTCTAAAATATCGTTGCTGCTTTTGGACGCAGGGTGTTCGTCATTCCTGAGGCAGCACACATCACTACATGTGACAACCCAGGAATGACAAACAACACCGTACCTGCGTCCTCCGGCAATGAGCTGGACGTGTCTTTCATGCGGCTGCTCTCCGCCTCTCCGCTTCAATTGGACGCCTGCCGTCTGACGTCGCTGTGACGCCGCATGAACCGCCCCCTTAGAAAAGAGTCGCTAGGAAGGTAAGTATGTGTGACGGGTCCTAGCGATACTGTGCACTACGGGCAGCAATTTGCCCATGACGCACAAACGACGGGGGTGGGTGCTTTCACTGTGTGTAAAGCCCCCTTAAGCTAACAATGGTCTTCAAGACTGCACTGAATGTATTCCTGTCTGAACGCAATACTTTCTATTATTTAGAGAGGACCTATCACCAGTTTGAGCATGTTAAACTAGTCACATCATAAAAGACTAGCAGCAGAGCTGAGTAAAATGTAATTTTATATTCTAATTTCTCCTGTCTATTGTGGAGTTATTAGCTTGTAAAGTTTAGGTCATGATTTACGCTATAGTTCAACTGGACAGTACCAGAGTTTTTTCTATGGAAGCAGGCACTTCTTCCCCTGCAAGAGACTAACCAATAGGCAGGAAGCAACTCACAGGGGAAAAAAAAACCTCACCCTCCTCTCTTTACTGTTCTCTGCAGCTGTAACCACTATTAATGCTATAATAGTGCATATGTCCAGTTATGACACCTTTAATATTTGTTCATATACTTATTTTATTCATATAGTTTGAAACGACAATGGAAAGAAGGTTTTACAGACATTTCAAATCTAACATTGAATAATTAAACTTAATAAGAAATATTGTTTGCCCTCACTATTTGTTAGACTGCAGAAATATATATATATATATATATATATATATATATATATATATATGTATATATACTGTATATCTATATATATATCTATATATACAGTATATATATATATATATATATATATATATATATATATGTGTAACACCCCTTTAATTTGCCGCTGGGGCAGGGTGTTTGGTAGTTCTCACCTTGATATGACGCAGTGCCTCCACCCGAATCTTGCTAGGAGCTCTAGGGGAATGCAGAAGGGTCTTTGTCTTCTGCTAGGGGTCGACTCGGGAAACCCCTGCCCACGCTCCGTACACACTCACAATAACTGAGGTTAGAAATCTTAACAGGTTTATTTGCAGGAGGATGAAAAATGGCAGTTGCAGGGGAAAAGCAAATAACAGTGAACAGCAGGTAATGTTATGCAGTATTCTACAAAAATGCAGGAGGGGCTCTTTGTAATAGACCTGAAGGTTAGGGGTAATGCTTCCTCTTTAACCTACACCACGCACTCTGCTGACTAATTACAATCTACCAACTAAAAATGCAGCCTCACAAATGACACAGTCCCAAATTGGGGCCCCAGTTGCCGCGGATGTTGGCACGCTTGCTGTATGTTGGTGCACTTAAAGTAATGAAGGCAGTATTTCCTCAGGGCTCGTCCTATACAAACTCCCAGTTAGTGCAATCAAAAGTCCTCTCTAGCAAGTAGAGTTGAGCGCGGTTCGCGGTTCGTGGTTCTCCAGTTCTAAGCTCGAGTGATTTTTGGGGGCTGTTCGAGATCGAACTAGAACTCGAGCTTTTTGCAAAAGCTCGATAGTTCTAGATACGTTCGAGAACGGTTCTAGCAGCAAAAAGCAGGGCTTTTTACAGCTACAGTGTGCAGGAGCCATCGCTGGCAGCCTGCCAGAAGCTGGTAACCAAGATAAACATCGGGTATCCAACCAAAGCGCTTTGGTTAGTAACCCGATGTTTATCCTAGTTACTGTGCAGGAAGCCCACACTTCCCCGCTCAGCTCGCTCCGCCCCCTCCTGCCCGCGGCATGTACACATACATACATACACACACACACACACACACACGTACACACACACTCTCTGCACACATGGCCCCGCTCGGCTTACCTGTGGTGATGAAGTCCCGCCATCCCGACCTCAGCGCTGTCACTGTCCTCCGTGGCCGCCGCTTGTCACATCACCTCTCGCTTCCGACCCGAGACTGACTAGCGGTGACGTCACGGGCCTCTCGCGATACTTGGTGTGAAAGCGCCGGTCATTGAACTCAGTGACAGGGGCTGTCAGTGTGCTGGAGATCAGCGCAGGTAATGTACCTCGCTGACAGCAGCACTTATCATCCCCCTGCAGTGACCTGGGCTGACCCATTGATGTTAGCTCAGGTCACTGCACTGCTCTCCCAGCCAATGGGGAACATCCTGCTCTTCATTGACTGTGACAGTGTGGATCGTCATGGCAACCCCTTGGATTACACCAGACCTGGATTTGTTTTTCATTCTAATAAATTGGTTAAAGAGGGAATGTTTTGGGGAGTGTTTTTTCAAATAAAAATGTGTTTGTCGTCTATTTTTTTTTTATTACTGACTGGGTTGGTGATGTCGGGTATCTGATAGACGCCTGACCTCACCAACCCCAGGGCTTGATGCCAGGTGACATTACACATCTGGTGTTAACCCCATATATTACCCCGTTTGCCACGGCACCAGGGCGCGGGATGAGCTGAGGCGAAGCACCAGGATTGGCGCATCTAATGGATGCGCCACTTCTGGGGCGGCTGCGGCCTGCTATTTTTAGGCTGGGGAGAGTCCAATAACCATGGACCTCCCTAGTCTGAGAATATCAGGCCCCAGCTGTCTGCTTTACCTTGGCTGGTGATCCAATTTTGGGGGACCCCTACGTGGTTTTTTTTTTAAATTATTTATTTAATTTAAAATAACAGCGTGGGGTGCCCTCAGTTTTGGATTACCAGCCAAGGTGAGGTTGCCAGCTGTGGTCTGCAGGCTGCAGCCGTCTGCTTTACCCTAGCTGGCTACAAAACTAGGGGGAACCCTACGTCATTTTTTTTTCATTTTTTGGCTAAATACAAAGCTAAGCACCCCTTAGTGCCACATGAAAGGCACCAAAGGGTGCTCCACTTTTTCTCCACTTTTTCTACATTTTTTCTCCACTTTTTCTCCATTTTTTTCTCCTTTTTTTCTCCACTTATTCTCCATTTTTTCTCCACTTATTCTCCACTTTTTCTCCACTTTTACTCCACTTTTTCTCCACCTTTTCTCCACTTTTTCTCCACTTTTTCTCCACTTTTTCTCCACTTTTTCTCCATTTTTTCTCCACTTTTTCTCCACTTTTTCTCCACTTTTTCTCCACTTTTTCTCCATTTTTTTCTCCACTTTTTCTCCACTTTTTCTCCACTTTTTCTCCACTTTTTCTCCATTTTTTTCTCCACTTTTTCTCCACTTTTTCTACATTTTTTCTCCACTTTTTCTCCACTTTTTCTCCATTTTTTTCTCCACTTTTACTCCACTTTTTCTCCACTTTTTCTCCATTTTTTTCTCCATTTTTTCTCCACTTATTCTCCATTTTTTCTCCACTTATTCTCCACTTTTTCTCCACTTTTTCTCCACTTTTCTCCATTTTTTTCTCCACTTTTTCTCCACTTTTTTCTCCACCTTTTCTCCACTTTTTCTCCACTTTTTCTCAATTTTTTTCTCCACTTTTTCTCCACTTTTTCTCCACTTTTTCTCCATTTTTTTCTCCATTTTTTCTCCACTTATTCTCCATTTTTTCTCCATTTTTTCTCCACTTATTCTCCACTTATTCTCCACTTTTTCTCCATTTTTTTCTCCACTTTTTCTCTATTTTTTTCTCCATTTTTTCTCCATTTTTTCTCCACTTATTCTCCACTTTTTCTCTACTTTTTCTCCACTTTTTCTCCACTTTTTCACCACTTTTTCTCCACTTTTTCTCCATTTTTTCTCCACTTTTTCTCCACTTTTTCTCCATTTTTTTCTCCACTTTTTCTCCACTTTTTCTCCACTTTTTCTCCACTTTTTCTCCATTTTTTCTCCACTTTTTCTCCACTTTTTCTCCACTTTTTCTCCACTTTTTCTCCACTTTTTCTCCACTTTTTCTCCATTTTTTTCTCCACTTTTTCTCCACTTTTTCTCCACTTTTTCTCCACTTTTTTCTCCATTTTTTCTCCACTTTTTCTCCATTTTTTCTCCACTTTTTCTCCACTTTTTCTCCACTTTTTCTCCACTTTTTCTCCACTTTTTCTCCACTTTTTCTCCGTTCTTTTTCTATGGTCGGTCTACCCATTAGCTCTGCCATGCATACTGTAGCTCTACACCTACTGCACATGTTACTTTACATCTCTTTCGTACCAGAGCTGTCTAAGCCTACTCTGACCCCATATTTGTCATTACTATATTGTCCTTGTACTGTATTATGACATTTGTATCATGTGTTTCATTTCTTGCTGTGTTGCAATTTTTTTGCTGCATCCCAATTGTACCTCTACATTGTTCGAGTTTATGTTATTGTTCTCTCACTCTTATGTGATACTGATTATTGTCATTTTTCATGATTACATGCAGATAAGTCCAATCTGACGAAGGCTCAGGCCGAAACGTCATTTGTAACTTGTTTTGGACAAAAACATATATGCTTATGAAAAAATTTTTTTTCTTAATACGGACCAATAAAGAGTGATTTTGCATTACTATCCGTTGTGACCTACTGACTTAGTCTGGGAGATTTAGAGTGCCGAGGTTACTCACTAATTTTATCTATTATTACCTCTGAGCACCTATATACCAGTGAGCAGAGCTTCCTCTACAGTAGTTCTCCTGATTAGGCATGCCCTTACCTCATGAGCAGGGCATTGCAGCTTTGGTAGCAACCATTACGACATGGACTCTGCTGCTGTGGACCCGAGAAGAGTGAGTGCAGATTCATTGCACCCACACTCCTCACATGAAGGGTCCGCACTCCTAGAAAATGGGGGATACGTTCCCTGAGTGTCTCCCCCCCATATTCTAGACGGTCCAGAGTCGTCGTGGGACCCCTTTATTTTTTTTCTTACAATAAATTGGTGAAAGAGGAAATGTTTTGGGGACTGTTTTTTCAAATAAATTTCTTTTGTCGATTTTTTTTTTTTTGTTAGTACTGACAGTTTATGATGTTGGGTATCTAATAGACGCCATGACATCACAAACTGCTGGGCTTGATGTCAGGTTACTTTACAGCTAGTATCAACCCGATTTATTACCCCGTTTGCCACTGCACCAGGGCACGGGATGAGCTGGGGTGAAGCGCCAGGATTGGCGCATCTAGTGGATGCGCCACGTCTGGGGTGCCTGCGGCCTGCTATTTTTAGGCTGTGAAGGCCCAATAACTATGGACCTTCCCACCCTGAGAATACCAGACCACAGCTGTCCGCTTTACCTTGGCTGGTGATCCAATTTGGGGGGGACCCTACTTTTATTGTGTAATTATTAATATTTATAAAATAATTATAAAAAAGAGCCTGAGGGGACCTCCACATTGGATCCCCAACCACGGTAAAGCTGCCAGCTGTGGTTTTCAGGCTACAGCCGTCTGCTTTACCCTAGCTGGCTATCAAAAATGGGGGGACCCAACGTCATTTTTTTTTTTAACTATTTTTTAAATAGAAAAAATTAATGGGCTTCCCTGTATTTTGATTGCCAACCAAGGTAACGGCAGGCAGATGGGGGTGGCAACCCATAGCTGTCTGCTTTATCTGCGCTGAGAATCAAAAATACCGCGGAGCGCTACGTCATTTTTTTAAAGATTTATTTTTACAGCACTGTGATGTCCAGCAATCAAAATACAGGGAAGCCCATTTTATTTTTAGTTATTTAAATAAATAATTAAAAAAAATATATATGGGCTCCCGCTGCATTTTTTGTATTGCTAGCTAAGGGTAATCCAAGCAGCTACTGGCTGCTAACCCCCACTGCTTGGTGTTACCTTCACTGGCAATGGAAAATCCAGGGAAGCATTTTTTATTTTTTTTGCCAAAAAACTACAAAAAAAGGACGTGAGCTTCGCCATTTTTTTGTATGCTTGCCAGGTATAGCAGGCAGGTGCTGGAAGAGTTGGATACAGCGCCAGAAGATGGCGCTTCTATGAAAATGCCATTTTCTGAGGCGGCTGCAGACTGCAATTCGCAGCAGTGGGGCCCAGAAAGCTCAGGCCAACCTGTGCTGCGGATTCTAATCTCCAGCTGCCTAGTTGTACCTGGCTGGACACAAAAATGGGGCGAAGCCTACGTCATTTGTTTTCTAATTATTTCATGAAATTCATGAAATAATAAAAAAGGTCTTCCCTTTATTTTTGGTTCCCAGCCGGGTACAAATAGGCAACTGGGGGTTGGGGGCAGCCGTACCTGCCTGCTGTACCTGGCTAGCATACAAAAATATGGCGAAGCCCACATAATTTTTTCAGGGGGCAAAAAACTTCTGCATACAGTCCTGGATGGAGTATGCTGAGCCTTGTAGTTCTGCAGCTGCTGTCTGTCTGTATGGAGAAGAGCAGACAGCAGCTGCAGAACTACAAGGCTCAGCATACTCCATCCAGGACTGTATGCAGAATTTTTTTGCCCACCAAAAAAATGACGTGGGCTTCGCCATATTTTTGTATGCTAGCCAGGTACAGCAGGCAGCCACGGGCTGCCTCCAACCCCCAGTTGCCTATTTGTACCCGGCTGGGAACCAAAAATATAGGGAAGCCCGTTTTTTTTTAATTATTTCACTTATTTCATGAAATAATTAAAAAACAAATGACGTGGGCTTCACCCCATTTTTGTGTCCAGCCGGGTACAACTAGGCAGCTGGGGATTGGAATCCGCAGCACAGGTTAGCCCGAGGTTTCTGGGCGCCTCTGTTGCGGATTTCAGTCCGCAGCCGTCCCAGAAAATGGCGCTCTCATAGAAGCGCCATCATCTGGCGCTGTATCCAACTCTTCCAACAGCCCTGGAGCCGGGTGGCTTGTTGGGTAATCATGAGTTAATACTGGCTTTGTTTTACTAGCCAGTATTAAGCCAGAGATTCTTAATGTCAGGCACGTTTGACCCGGCCATTAAGAATCTCCAATAAAGGGTTAAAAAAAAGACACCACACATAGAAAAAATACTTTAATAGAAATAAATACACAGACACATTAGAGACTCCATCTTTATTACCCCCTGTCAGCCCTCCATGATCCTGCTCTTCTGTCTTCTTTCTTTCTAGTGTAGTAGTAGTGACGATTGTAGTGAGGATGAGGTGCACCAGCCCATCACTTGGGGCTGGGGAACCTCATCCTCAGTACAATCCTCACTACAATCCTCACTAGTGTAGTAGTAGTGACGATTGTAGTGAGGATGAGGTTCACCAGCCCATCACTTGGGGCTGGGGAACCTCATCCTCAGTACAATCCTCACTAGTGTAGTAGTAGTGACGATTGTAGTGAGGATAAGGTTCACCAGCCCATCACTTGGGGCTGAGGAACCTCATCCTCAGTACAATCCTCACTACAATCGGGAAGCAGCGTGCAGCCTTCACTCCGTGAGTGATCAGTGCTGGCTGTCAGCGGTAACAGCGGTAACGCTGACAGATGCGTTACCATAGCAACGGTGCTCTCGGAGCCGCGGTTAGCGGTGACGTCACCGCTAACTGCGTTGCTATGGCAACGGTGATCTCCGTTAATGACCGGCTGTGTCAGCCGGTCCCTAACGGAACGGGGAGTCGACCGTGTGCTAGAGCATGTCGCCGATACACGGCGATACACATATGTGCACCATGTACCGGAGAGATGCACTCGCAGGTCCTACATGACGTGTCATAGTCATGTGACCAGTCTGTAGCCAATGAGATAATAGCCACGTGACTGGTCACATGGCTATTTTGACGTCACGATAGGTCCTGCATCTCTGCTGGCAGTGCCGGTCACCGGGTGGATTCAGCGATCATCGGATGGAATAGCGGCAGGAGACAGAGTGCAGAAGGGATCGCGAGGACCGGTAAGTGTTATGGCAATGTTTATTAACTGTTTGTGTACATTTATAATGCATTTTTATGTGTTTGTGATTGCCTCCCATTATAGTCTATTGGCTCGAGCTCGGTTCGTCGAACGTTCGACGAGCCGAACTCGAACGGGACCTCCGTTCGGCGAACCGACCTCGAGCCGAACCGGGACCGGTTCGCTCATCTCTACTAGCAAGGCCTTGTAATTTGCTCCAGCACACTTCTCAAACTGTAGAACTACAAGTCACAGCAATGTCCTACTCACTTCTGTCTGCAGCTGGTCGGTTCTCTCAGACTATTCCACACTGGAGCATCTGGATTCAATGTCTTGCAGAGCGTAGTGGGTACAGCAGGCAAAATCCTTCGGCGTGGTAAACCTGGAGGACAGTAGTTCCCACTAATAGTGTATCCTGTAGCTTCAGCACTCAGTCTCTCCTCACACAGAGTTGCAGCTTCACCCCTCCAAGATGGCTCAACTTCCCTCCACCCCTCCGTCCTATTTTGTCCTCCCCCAGATTTGCAAGGCACCTTGGGAATTGTAGTATTCTCCAGTTCAAACAAAGAAGCAACATCTGTAGAGGTGAATGTGGGTGGAACTCCAAAACCAGATGCCACACTCTTCCCCTTGTGAGTCGCTGTAGGCTCCCAAGCACAAAATGAAGACTCACCACCTGGAAGGAAACTTTGTGATAAAGCATCCTGACTAACACCACAACCAGTTACATCCAAATCCTTCACAGGCCACATAACTGTAGGGGGGAAATAGGGCCACGCATAGTTGGAATGGGGGTGTACTACTCTAGGAACCTCAGTGACTTGCCCCATCTGATCATATGTCAGCATCATGGGGGCCTAATGTCACATTTTGGATGAGTGTGCACGGCAGGGACCCCCTCATCGACCACTAGCTCTTGACATTCAGGCTCTATAACAGCAACCTCTTCACTTGGTAGCTCTGCACTTTCTAAACTCTCCCCCGACTGATGGCAACATGGGCTTGGTGCTGGACCACACTCGTCTTGGAACACTTCTTCAGCTGGTTGATCTGTATGATCTGGAATTACAGAGCCTGGGTAACTTGTCCATCTGAAGCATGGTCCACATTCATTACTGGAATCACTCTCACTACCTTCAGGAGGGACCACAGGATGGG
The DNA here is from genome assembly GCF_048569485.1 of Anomaloglossus baeobatrachus. Lineage (NCBI taxonomy): Eukaryota > Metazoa > Chordata > Amphibia > Anura > Aromobatidae > Anomaloglossus > Anomaloglossus baeobatrachus. The sequence continues at coordinate 95,799,825 of NC_134361.1, read as the reverse complement.
CCACTCTTCGGTGAGATCGGGTGGTTGAATGGGCTTCAGTGCATCGTGGCGACTGGAATCGGACATTCTGTCCTATAGGTAGCAAATGCTGACGATGATAGGTCTTAACAACGCCCCCGCCTTTCTCAGGCTTCACTCTGTAGACTGGGATACTATGCAACTTCTCTACCACCACATAAGGTTCTGAACGCCATCGATCAGCAATCTTATGTTTTCCATAGAAGCCCAACTGATGGATGAGGACCTTATCTCCAGGTTGCAGGACTTGGTCCCGGACTCTGCGGTCGTAGTACATTTTGTTACGCCTCCCCGATCGACCAGAGGCCTCATCAGCCAACTTGTAGGCCTCCTTTAATTGTTCCTTCAGCTGTAACACATACTTCAGGTAGTTCTTCCCAGATGAATGGCCAGGGGACACTCCAAAACTAATATCCACAGGTAATCTGGCTTCCGTTCCAAACATGAGGAAGTAGGGCGAGTACCCTGTTGACTCATTTTTGGTGCAGTTGTAGGCGTGAACTAATTGACTTATGTGTCAACTCCACCTTCCTTTCTGTTTTGAATCCAAAGTGCCCAGAATGTTAAGAAGGGTACGGCTGAATCTTTCAGGCTGGGGTCTCCTTGCGGATGAAATGGTGTGGTCCTGGATTTCTTGATGCCACAAACTTCATACAACTCCTTAATTAGCCGACTCACAAAATCTCTCCCTTGGTCAGAATGGATGCGTGCTGGCAGCCCATAATGCACAAAGAATTTCTCCCACAAGGTTTTAGCCACAGTGGTTGCCTTCTGATCTCTGGTGGTGTAAGCTTGAGCATATCGTGTGAAATGATCAGTGACCACTAGAACATAGCTGATGTTTCCTTCATCAGGCTCAATGGAAAGGAAGTCGATACACACCAAATCAAGGGGGGCATCACTGGTGATGTTGACAAGGGGGGCTGACCGAGAAGGTAAGGTTTTCCTTAGGATACACCGCTTACAAGATTTACAGTATTGTTCAATGTCAGCTTCCATCTTTGGCCAATAGAACCGATCTGCTACGATGCCGGTGGTCTTTTCCACCCCAAGGTGCCCATGATCGTCATGCAGCACCCTTATCACCATCTCACGGAACTGAGCAGGAAGCACCAACTGGACACGAACTTCTCAATTTTGGCGTTTGACCTCGCGGTGCAGCAATCCATTTTTCACCATCAGAAAGTCTAACTGTCGGGTGAAGAGAACGGACTCTTGTGTCTTCAGCGCATTCTTCTCAGGCCTTTGTCCCCTTTTCACCCACCATCGAACAACTCCCACAGAAGGATCTTCCTGTTGAGCCTTTTCAATCTGGTTTTGAGTCAGTTGAGGCTGGGATCCGACATCAACGTTGGTCAATTGGCAGAACAATAGTGGAAGAGCTTCCTCTGGAGCCCATAAGAAAGTAGCACAGCCCCCTGATTGAGCAATCTTTCCTTGATGTCGATTACACATAGATTTCACCTCTGGGGCTGGATCCTCAATCCAGGCATCCTCTTCTCCATTCACCATCTGCCTGAGCAGGCGGGACAGAGCATCTGCATCAATGTTGGTGGCACCAGGTCGGTACTTCAGGCTGAAATCATAGATAGCTAGCGCGGCTAGCCATCTATGGCTAGTAGCATCCACTGTTGCTGTAGTTCTCACATAGGTTAGTGGATTGTTGTGAGTATGGACCTGGAAATGCACTCCATAGAGGTGGTCATGCAGCTTGTCCACCACAGCCCATTTCAAGGCCAAGAACTACAGTTTATGTGCTGGGTAATTGCGCTCACTCGGAGACAATCCACGACTGATGTAGTAGACTGGCCGCAGGACGCCATGGTGCTCCTGGTATAAGACTGCTCCAAGTTCATCAAAATAAGCATCTTCATGAAGTATGTATGGCTTGTTGGGGTCTGCATAGGCCAGTATATGTGCCTGGGTCAAACAGGATTGAGTTTCTCAAAGGCTTCATCACACTCTGATGTCCATCTCTCTCCAAAAGGCTCATTCACCTTGAAGTAGGTTGTTGTTGCAGGCTTCTTGGAGCGAGCTGTCCCTCGAGGTGGTGGATACCCTTTAGTGAGGGCTGTCAATGGTAGAGTTGAGCGCGGTTCGCGGTTCGAGGTACTCCAGTTCGTGGCTCGAGTGATTTTGGGGGCTGTTCTAGATCGAACTAGAACTCGAGCTTTTTGCTAAAGCTCGATAGTTCTAGATACGTTCGAGAACGGTTCTAACAGCAAAAAGACAAGCTAATTACTAGCTGGCTTTCTGCTGTAATAGTGTAAGTCACTCTGTGACTCACACTATTATGAAATTTCAGCGTATAGTGTGCGGGAACAGCGCATTCAGATCACTGCTGTTTGGATAATGGCGATCGCCATTTTTTTTTTTTTTCCTTTTTTTTTTCCTTGTCTTCCTTCCCTAAGCGCGCGCGTGTAGTGGCCAGCATGTCAGCCAATCCCAGACACACACACAGCTAAGTGGACTTTTAGCCAGAAAAGCAACGGCATGTGTGATAGGATGTCCATGTCACATGTCCATGCATTATAAAAACGGACATTTTCCTCCAGCACGCCATTATCTGCCTTCTGCGTCTTGGTGTCAGTCATCGCTTGCGTAGCTCCTGTCTCCGATACTGCTGTGTACGCTCTATACACAGCGCTATACAGAATAGGGATAAAAGTTTCTATTAGTCCTTGTAAGGGCTTATACCGGCAGGGTCAGAGCCATAGGTGACAGTCAGGTCCGTGAAAACAGATTTTAACAGCTACACAAGATGACAGCGTCTGTGTAGCTAAGGTCAGGGATTTCCTCGCTGCATTTCCCCATTAGGAGGGATAGAAAGGGAGGCTTCCTTTCCTCTACCCAGACCCACATCCCTGCCACTGTACCCTCCTGCCCTTTGCACACTCAAACTCATTGTTACTAAGCCATTATACTAGCAAACACTGAGGAAACTTAGTGGCATCCTAAAAGTGGCTGTTGGACTTCCATTAGTGTCCCACTGGTGCAAACCTATGTGCAGCACCTCTGCATTGCACACTCAAACTCATTGTTACTAAGCCATTATACTAGCAAACACTGAGTAAACTTAGTGGCATCCTAAAAGTGGCTGTTGGACTTCCATTAGTGTCCCACTGGTGCAAACCTATGTGCAGCACCTCTGCATTGCACACTCAAACTCATTGTTACTAAGCCATTATACTAGCAAACACTGAGTAAACTTAGTGGCATCCTAAAAGTGGCTGTTGGACTTCCATTAGTGTCCCACTGGTGCAAACCTATGTGCAGCACCTCTGCATTGCACACTCAAACTCATTGTTACTAAGCCATTATACTAGCAAACACTGAGTAACTTATTGGCATCCTAAAAGTGGCTGTTGGACTTCCATTAGTGTCCCACTGGTGCAAAGCTATTTGCAGCACCACTGCATTGCACACTCAAACTCATTGTTACTAAGCCATTATACTAGCAAACACTGAGTAAACTTAATGGCATCCTAAAAGTGGCTGTTGGACTTCCATTAGTGTCCCACTGGTGCAAACCTATGTGCAGCACCTCTGCATTGCACACTCAAACTCATTGTTACTAAGCCATTATACTAGCAAACACTCAGTAAACTTAATGGCATCCTAAAAGTGGCTGTTGGACTTCCATTAGTGTCCCACTGGTGCAAACCTATGTGCAGCACCTCTGCATTGCACACTCAAACTCATTGTTACTAAGCCATTATACTAGCAAACACTGAGTAAACTTAGTGGCATCCTAAAAGTGGCTCTTGGACTTCCATTAGTGTCCCACTGGTGCAAACCTATGTGCAGCACCTCTGCATTGCACACTCAAACTCATTGTTACTAAGCCATTATACTAGCAAACACTGAGTAAACTTAGTGGCATCCTAAAAGTGGTTGTTGGACTTCCATTAGTGTCCCACTGGTGCAAAGCTATTTGCAGCACCACTGCATTGCACACTCAAACTCATTGTTACTAAGCCATTATACTAGCAAACTATGCTGCCAGTTTAAGGGCCATAGTTGCATTGTCAGGGATAGTTATTGTTGTTTATCCTGCTGTTAATAAAAATAGACCACCGCTGCAATCTACACCACCTATCAGTTTTTACTACCACATTTTAAGTGTCCCACTGGTGCAAACCTATGTGCAGCACCTCTGCATTGCACACTCAAACTCATTGTTACTAACCCATTATACTAGCAAACACTGAGTAAACTTAGTGGCATCCTAAAAGTGGTTGTTGGACTTCCATTAGTGTCCCACTGGTGCAAACCTATGTGCAGCACCTCTGCATTGAACACTCAAACTCATTGTTACTAAGCCATTATACTAGCAAACACTGAGTAAACTTAGTGGCATCCTAAAAGTGGCTGTTGGACTTCCATTAGTGTCCCACTGGTGCAAAGCTATTTGCAGCACCACTGCATTGCACACTCAAACTCATTGTTACTAAGCCATTATACTAGCAAACACTCAGTAAACTTAATGGCATCCTAAAAGTGGCTGTTGGACTTCCATTAGTGTCCCACTGGTGCAAACCTATGTGCAGCACCTCTGCATTGCACACTCAAACTCATTGTTACTAAGCCATTATACTAGCAAACTATGCTGCCAGTTTAAGGGCCGTAGTTGCATTGTCAGGGATAGTTATTGTTGTTTATCCTGCTGTTAATAAAGATAGACCACCGCTGCAATCTACACCACCTCTCAATTTTTACTACCACATTTTAAGTGCACAATCTTGTCGCAATCAAAATGAGTGGCAAAATGACAGATGCTGGTGGAAAGGGGAAGAGGCGTGTTGGAAAAGGAAAAAAAGGGTTTGTCCGTGGGGAAGGTGGCAAAGCTCCATTAACATCTGCTGAAGATAGACCATCTTCCAGCAATTATAAGATGTCTACTACTTACCGTGGACAATCCGATGTGCTCCCTTTTTTACGGACACGAACAACTGGAACAAAAGGTAGATGATGGCCAAAAAAAGAAAATGCTCGAATGGATCTCAAGTGGTCCAACAAGTGCCCTCTCCTCCACCTCAACTACCGCATCCAAAAAACACCAGTCCTTTGAGTTGTCATCCCAATCACACTTGCTTTCTCCCAGCTCTGAAGTCTCCATCTGCCCTGCACAGTATGGTGGAACTGAGATGGGTGAGTTAGCAGAGCTGTTCAGTTACACTATAGCCTGGGAATCAGAGGTCTGCTCCCAAGCTACAGTGAGTACAGACCAGGAAATGGTCTGCAGTGATGCCCAGAACCTTTGTGACTCAGATTCAGGCCGTGATGACCAAGTTTCTGAGCATAATGTTGACCCTTATTCACATACTGAAACACCTGTTGTAATAGACAATGAGGAACATACTGATGATGATGAGATGCAGATACCAGATTGGGATGACAACTTAAATATTCGGTCAGGGCAAGAAGAGGCTCGGTCTGAGGGTGAGGGGAGTGCAAAGACAACAATTGATAAGGAAGTTCTAGATCCCACCTACTGTCAACCCACAGTCAGGCCCTCGAGGAGGTCAACAGAGATGGTGGAGGAGGATGCAACTGACGACGAAGTTACCTTGTGCCTTCCTGGACAGAGTCGGAGTACTGGTAGAACGTCTACAACTGCATCCTCAGCCACCACTGTGCCTCTGAGCACTAGTCGGGGTGGATCAGCAGGTCGCATGCCCTCTAAGCCTTGCCTAGCCTGGTCCTTTTTTGACATAGCAAAAGATCGCCCAAATTATGTGATCTGTAAAATTTGTCGTGATTCTGTTAGTAGAGGGCAAAACCTCAGCACTTTGACAACTTCTTCCATGAATCGTCACATGAATAAATATCATATGTCCCAGTGGGAAACTCACCGTGCTGCAATGCGGCCTAGCGGAGCGAACCATCCACCGCCTGCCCCTTCCAGTGCATCCGCGCGCTCTTCATCTTCTAGGACTGTGGGGACAGCTGTCACACCTGGTTTTCCACGCACAACTTCCACCACTGTAACCGCAACAGGCAGTTTGCTTGGTAGGTCGTCAGTTGGTTTGGAAGGGGAAACAAGTGCGTGTGTACAGCTCTCTCAGACATCGATAGCACCAACCACCACCAGCACTTTCCTCACAAACCTGCATTTTTCCAGGGACACCCTACTCAACAACGCCTACACACAGCAGCCAGATCTCTGTCCCTCAGATGTGGACAAATAAAAGGCCATTTCTTGCGACCCATGACAAAGCTAAGAGGTTGACTTTATCACTCTGTAACCTCTTGGCTACCGAAATGCTGCCTTTCCGCCTGGTGGACACACAGGATCTTAGAGACCTTATGTCTGTCGCTGTGCCCTAGTACCAGATGCCCAGTCGCCACTACTTCTCTAAGAAAGGTGTGCCCGCGCTACACCAGCATGTCGCACACAACATCGCCGCTTCCTTGAGAAACACTGTGTGTGAACGGGTGCATTTCACCACCGATACTTGGACCAGTAAGCATGGACAGGGACGTTACATGTCGCTGACTGGGCACTGGGTAACTATGGTGATAGATGGTGAAGGGTCTGCTGCACAAGTCTTGCCGTCCCCACGACTTGTGTGTCAATCCTCTGTCTGTCCAAGTTCCGCCACTGCTTCTGCCTCCTCCACCTCATCTGGATCCTCCACCTCCACCCCAAGCCTGCCTGGTCAGGCCACCAGTGTTCTCACTGCGCAGAAGGAATCACGCACCCCTCATTACTATACTGGCAGCAGAGCGCAACGGCATCAGGCGGTCTTTAGCTTGACATGTCTTGGAAATAGGAGTCACACAGCGGATGAGTTGTGGGCAGCTCTGGAGACTGAGTTTAATAAATGGTTGTCTCCACTCAACCTGCAGCCTGGTAAGGCCGTGTGCGACAATGCTGCAAACCTGGGTGCGGCCCTTTGCCTGGGCAAGGTGACACACGTGCCTTGTATGGCTCACGTGTTGAACCTTGTTGTCCAGCAATTTTTAACACACTATCCCAGCCTAGATGGCCTTCTGAACAGGGCACGAAAACTGTCTGCTCACTTCCGCCGTTCAACCACCGCTGCTGAGCGACTTGCATCGCTCCAGACGTCTTTCGGCCTGCCGGTTCATCGCCTGAAATGCGATGTGGCGACACGCTGGAATTCGACTCTCCACATGTTACAGCGACTATGGCAGCACCGCCGAGCCCTGGTGCAATACGTCATGACGTATAGCCTGGGCCAACGAGATGCAGAGGTGGGGCAGATCACCCTGATGGAGTGGTCTCAGATCAAGGACCTATGCACCCTTCTGCACAGGTTCGACATGGCGACGAATATGTTTAGCGCTGACAATGCCATTATCAGCATGACAATTCCAGTCATTTACATGCTGGAGCACACGCTAAACACACTATTCGGAGTCAGGGGGTGGGACAACAGGAAGGGGAGGAACTACAGGAGGATTCATATGCGCAAGACACAACAACATCACCAAGGTCCAGACGTATATCATTACGAACGCGGCAGGCATGGGACCATGGGGGACAGGGATCAACAAGGGCGCATGGTAGCAGGCGAAATGTTGAGAAAGGTGCAGGAGAACATGAAGAAATGGAGGACGAACTGTCCATGGACATGGAAGACTCAGCGGATGAGGGAGACCTTGGTCAAATTTCAGTTGAAAGAGGTTGGGGGGAGATGTCAGAGGAAGAAAGAACGATTAGCACCTCTATGCCACAAACACAGTGTGGACTTGGTCCGCATGGCTGCGCAAGACACATGAGTGCCTTCTTGCTGCACTACCTCCAACATGACCCTCGTATTGTCAAAATTAGAAGTGATGATGACTACTGGCTTGCCACACTATTAGATCCCCGGTACAAGTCCAAATTTTGTGACATAATTCCAGCCATAGAAAGGGATGCACGTATGCAGGAGTATCAGCAGAAGCTGTTACTCGATCTTAGCTCAGCTTTTCCACCAAACAATCATGCAGGTGCAGGGAGTGAATCTCCCAGTTGTAACTTGACAAACATGGGACGGTCTCGTCATCTTCAACAGTCCACCCATACCAGTAGCACCGTATCTGGTGCTGGTAACAGCAATTTTATTGAATCTTTTCATAATTTTTTTAGACCCTCCTTTGCAAGGTATAAGATGCAAGCGAGGATTTAGAATTAAAACATAACTTTTAATATCATTAGTCTAAAACACAGTGCAATAAAGTGCGGTGCAGTGCAAGAAAATTATATACATAGAAAGATCTCACCCAGTTCTTTTCTGATGAGATCGGAAACCACTGGATAATCCCAGGCGGAAGCAGGTCAGTCCAGGACCACAGAAAGAAGAGGGGGGGGTTTGGGGGGACAATCAAAATACAATTTCCCTACCCCTGTCGTGCCCCTGCAAAATAATGCTTCCGCCCTTACAAGGGCAGCACCCAAGTCAGGAAATGCTCACCCTACTGACGAATACACCCTCCCAACGCGTTTCCCTCTCTCCACAAAGAGAGAGTTCATCAGGGGAGAACTTAGAGTATAGCCTGCAATGGCAGGACAATACTACACACAGTACAGTCGTAGTACAAATGTGTATCAACACAGTGCCCGTTCGTGGTGCACATGTGTATGCTAATGGCCAGTGGGACGCTGTGCGCTGTTAGACCCACAAGCTATATACCCCCTCATACCTGCTGCGTCCTCAGCAATCCATCGTGCCACAAACCCCCCCCTCTTCTTTCTGTGGTCCTGGACTGACCTGCTTCCGCCTGGGATTATCCAGTGGTTTCCGATCTCATCAGAAAAGAACTGGGTGAGATCTTTCTATGTATATAATTTTCTTGCACTGCACCGCACTTTATTGCACTGTGTTTTAGACTAATGATATTAAAAGTTATGTTTTAATTCTAAATCCTCGCTTGCATCTTATACTCTGATTAGGATTTGGGCTGTACTGCTTTTGCCATTGCGGCAGGACTGCTTTCTACTTGATTGTGTTACACTTGGCATGGCTGGTTTTTTGGCATCTGCACCTGACACCTCTTCATGGCTTACTGAAGCCAGGGAGATTTTTTCTGAGAAAGACTTTGCACAAAAGAAATATCTACCGTCATACACAACAGCTTTTAAGGAGATTACTAAAACCTATAAAGAGCAAATCACGAGCTGGTGGGAGGTGCAGAGCCTGGATAATTATTTAAAAAACGGGATAGTACCTAGGGGTTTACGCATTTCCCTGTTGCCAGCACCTAGGTGTCGTACTCCTCAGCTGATTAGTGCATGGGAAAAGGAGGCCACGGCTAGTTCTTTGAGATTTATGAAACTTTTACTGACAGAAGAGAAAGTCTGCCTGGAAGCTCTTGATAAGAAATTAAAAGAGCAGATTGATCATATCAAAACATTCCAGAACGAGACTGACTTTATATCAAAAGAGAATCTTCTACAGAATACAGTAGAAAAATACCAATATCGTATTAAGGAGAGGAAGCATAAACAGTTTGTCCGTGACCTCCAGGACTTTAAAGACAATAAGGTCTATCAATTTACTTCAGCTGAGAGGTCGACCCCTGGGGAGCGAGATTCTGATCTCTCCTCTACTGAAACAGAGGCTTCAGACTCTGAAGGGAGGTTCCCTAATCAATTTGGCCCACAGAGGGGGGGGAGGAGATTTCAGAAGGGGAACCCTAGGAACAACCGCCAATTTTCGAGTGGTCCCAATATTGGTTTTTTAGAGAGACCGCACTTTCTCAGGAGCCAAAAAACAAAGGGCTAGGTACCGAGTCTCAAATTATCAATCTATCCAGGCGACCTCTCACTGACTCCGAAATGGCGGTGTTGAGTAAGGGGCTATCATTCGTCCCCACGAGTGACCTTTCTGTCTTCGACTTCATTGTTGATTTGAATTTATTTGTGAGGAAGCTTCGTTGGAAAAAATTCTTTAAATCAAAAGATAATCGGTTGTGTGAGGAGCTTGGCATACCCCCTGATATGCTAGGGGATGTCAGGCTCTTGGCAGACCTGGACACACCAATTACTAACGACACGGGAGCGGGTCCATTTACTAAGCTGAAAAATCCGAGCACGAAGATGCCTCCATATGCTGTGGATGTGTCGGCTATTGATATTTTTCTTAATTTAGTGACCCGGGATGTGTGTGCATCATTTGAGGCTCCCCCGCAATCATTGGCTTCCCAACGAATACCTGGTGTCCATAATCTCTTTACACAAAATAATAACCTCACGAAAACTGAGATGGAGGCTTTGTGTGTTTTAGAGAAGGAATCCATGATCACCATTAAGCCCTCCGATAAGGGGGGCAATATAGTGATCATGGATTCACAGGACTATCGTAAGGTTTGCATTGAGATTCTCAGGGATTCTGTTACGTACAAAAGGGTTTCTGGTAACCCATTGGAACTCTCTAAAAAAACCCTAAGGGACTTGTTGAGTGGAGCAAAGACTGATGGATTGTTGAATGATGACGAGTTCACATTTTTGTTCCCTGAATTTCCAGTTATGTCCACATTTTATATCCTGCCCAAAGTCCATAAGGGGGTCGCACCCCTTAGGGGTAGACCAATAGTTTCGGGTGTAGGCAGTATTGGGCAGAATGTGGGCATTTACTTGGATGAAGTCCTAAACCCCTTTGTAACATGCTTGCCCTCATATATCCGTGACAGTATGGATTTTATGAAGAGGATTGAAGGGGTGTTGGTTGATTCTGGGACCTTTTTGGCCAGTATTGACGTTGAGAGTCTTTATTCTTCTATACCTCACGACCAGGGATTGAAAGCCATCGAATACTTCCTATCGACACGTGGTCAACAATTTGAGGCTCATAATCGACTGATTCTCGCTCTATTACACTTTGTCTTACATAACAACTTTCTAACGTTTGACGGCACAATATACCACCAGCTCAGGGGCACAGCGATGGGGAGCCCCTGTGCTCCCTGTTACGCTAACTTGTTCCTGGGCTGGTGGGAGGACGTTTTCGTTTTCTCTGATGAAATGTCAAAATATACGTGCATGATCGAGATAGGGACACGATTTATAGATGACATATTCATATTGTGGAAGGGTCCCCAGGAAGATTTTGTGAGGTTTGTACAGGATTTGAACTGCAACTCTATAGGTTTGCGGTTCACGTATATCATTCATCCAACACAGCTATCATTTTTGGACCTGTTGGTCTCAGTGGACCCTCATGGTGGACTTCAAACGACAATTTTTAGGAAACCCACGGCAACCAACTCCCTCCTTGACTGGAAGAGTCATCATCCGTTCCCTCTCAGACGTGGTATCCCGAAGGGACAGTACTTGCGTCTGAGACGGAACTGTTCCAGTGAGGAGGAGTTTGTTGCGAAAGCTAGGGATCTTAGGGCTCGTTTTCTGGAGAAGGGCTACCCTAATTACATTCTTAGGGAGGCCTATCATCATTCGCTTAGACAAAATCGGAACCAACTCCTTGTTCCTAAACAGAAAAGGGAGGAACGTGATGAAACAGTGAGATTCATTACCACCTTTTCGAAGGGTGCCAATCAGGTCCGACAGATATTGAAACAGCATTGGGCAATCCTTAAAATGGATGATGATATTGCCGAGGTTATTGGTAATCAACCATCTGTGACCTTTCGTAAAAATCGGTCCCTGAGGGACCGTTTAACACATAGCCACTATGTGGCCCCTGAGAAACCAATCACATGGATTCCGGATAAACCGACCGGATGTTTCAGATGTGGGGCATGTGTGGCATGTGACCATATCCAGACGGGTAAAACGTTTAAAAGCACTGTCACAGGCGAATGCCTTGGGGTCAAAGAATTCATAAACTGTAGAACTAAAGGCATCGTGTATCTGGCCACTTGCAACTGTGGTAAACAGTATGTTGGAAAGACCATCAGAGAGTTTCGCCGTCGTGTAGGAGAACACTTTGGCGACATTAGGAACGAACGGGACACCCCGATCTCTAGACACATGAACTCGCAGCATTTTGGAAACAGAGAGGCCATTGTTTTTATGGGAATTATGAAGGTTAAACCGTCTCCAAGAGGGGGCAACCTGGATAGGCTGCTCCTACAAAAGGAAGCGAGAATGATCTTTAAATTAAGGACGTGTCGTCCAGAGGGTCTAAATGACCAGATTAGTTACGGATGTTTCATATAGTGTAAGGATCTTTTTCTTTTTCTTTCTCTCTGGCTGGGGTGGGTTGTTGGTGGTGGGATGGTGTGGGTTGTTCATTGAGCTGGGCATTTGACCAAGATGATTAGCCCCTATTTATATATTTGAGCCCAACCCAGATTCTTTGGGTTCTGCATTATTGGGCTTAAGGGGAGGGTTGGAATTGTATGTACTATCTTGATTTTGGACATGGCAGGAAGGGTGTCCTCTCTTTTTCCTTTCCCCCCCCCCTTTTCTTCTATTGCAGTGTTTGATCTTTTGACTGTTGGACTCTGTAATACCCCGTTATGAATACTACTGTGAATATACCTCCTGCTCCTTTCCATACTAAGCCCTTTATTAGTTATGGTATCATTTAATCTTATAGAATGTGTGTCTGTATCGGCACATTATGAGAAATGGTACTGTTTACGCTATAACAGCGTCTATACTGTAGGTTTGTTTACGATCATGCACTGCACGTGCGCATCGGAGGCTGCATGTAAGCCCTAGGTATAATGGGCATATCGGCTCGGATGTGACCGCGGGCTGCGCATGCGCGGAAATGTGTGTTTTTAAGGATTCCCGATTTAACAATATTAGGGTTATTTTCACACCCGTGCATGCGCGGCGACGGCGTCGCGCATACACGTTGGGCGCTGCATACAAGGCTCTATTTAGATTGAGCATATCAGTTTTGTATGATTGCGCGCCGCGCATGCGCGGAATGTGCGGTTCATGAGGTGGAACGCGGAAGTGTGATCTGAGTATATTACCGCTTCCGGGCATGCGCGGTGAAGATATCGTCAGGCAGCCCTAGTATGCTGCTGAATCACTGATCGAGCATGCGCAGTGGGGGAGCGGATCCATTGATTTTGGATTGATTATGAGGGCTGCTTAAACATGTGGCACGATGGATTGCTGAGGACGCAGCAGGTATGAGGGGGTATATAGCTTGTGGGTCTAACAGCGCACAGCGTCCCACTGGCCATTAGCATACACATGTGCACCACGAACGGGCACTGTGTTGATACACATTTGTACTACGACTGTACTGTGTGTAGTATTGTCCTGCCATTGCAGGCTATACTCTAAGTTCTCCCCTGATGAACTCTCTCTTTGTGGAGAGAGGGAAACGCGTTGGGAGGGTGTATTCGTCAGTAGGGTGAGCATTTCCTGACTTGGGTGCTGCCCTTGTAAGGGCGGAAGCATTATTTTGCAGGGGCACGACAGGGGTAGGGAAATTGTATTTTGATTGTCCCCCCAAACCCCCCCCTCTTCTTTCTGTGGTCCTGGACTGACCTGCTTCCACCTGGGATTATCCAGTGGTTTCCGATCTCATCAGAAAAGAACTGGGTGAGATCTTTCTATGTATATAATTTTCTTGCACTGCACCGCACTTTATTGCACTGTGTTTTAGACTAATGATATTAAAAGTTATGTTTTAATTCTAAATCCTCGCTTGCATCTTATACTCTGATTAGGATTTGGGCTGTACTGCTTTTGCCATTGCGGCAGGACTGCTTTCTACCTCCTTTGCAAGGCCACCAAAGACAACACGTCTGACACATAGTCAGTGGCTGGAGAGGATGATACAGGAGTATCTCCAAATGAACATCGATGCCATGACTTTGCAAATGGAGCCTTGCTCATTTTGGGCTTCAAATCTTGAAAAATGGCCAGAGCTCTTCACTTACACCTTGGAGATTTTGTCGTGTCCAGCTGCCAGCGTTGTCTCTGAACGTGTCTTCAGTGCTGCTGGGTGTGTGCTGACAGATAAGCGCACGCGTCTGTCCAGTGACAACATGGACAGACTAACGTTCATCAAAATGAACAAGTCATGGATCCACAAGGAATTTACTACCCCTGTGTCATCCTGGGGAGAGTAAATGCTTGTGGATTTGGAATGTGCTTGATGCAAATCAAAACATCCTGTTTGCAACTAGGGCACAAGTGCTGCCACTGAAGGGGTGGGTGTGTGTGTGTCCAAATTTTTGAAAAAAAAAGGGAGACTCCGCTTGGAGTAACCCTTGCTTACATTGTTTTTAAAAATGATCCAAGATGCACAGAGCTGGGATCAGGAAAGACTTTGCTACCTACCCCGGTGTCATCCTGGGGACGGTTAAGTATGGCGTATTTTTGAATGTGCTTGATGCAAATCTAGCTGTGAAGTGTACAACTGGGGCACAAGTACTGCCACTGAAGGGGTGGGTGTGTGTGGGGCCCAATTTTTGGAAAAAAGGGAGACTCCGCTTGGAGTTACCTTGCGGTGTTTTACATGATTTTAGAAGGGCGCGCCATGCCTATATCTGTGTCTCCTTCTCTTTTTCCTTGTCCTGCTCTTTTGTTTTCGCATGAGTATATGTCCTTGTCACTTTCCCATGTGTTTGTGTTGTGCTGTGAGTTCTTTGTCACCTTTTGGACACCTTTGAGGGTGTTTTCTAGGTGTTTTTATGTGTTTGTGATTGCCTGCCATTGTTTCCTATGCGGTTCGAGTGGTTCGTCGAACGTTCGCCGAACCGAACTCGAACGAGACCTCCGTTCGGCGAACCGAACTCGAGCCGAACCGCGACCGGTTCGCTCATCTCTAGTCGATGGCTTTGCGATCTTGGAATATTGTGGCACAAATCTTCTGTAGTACCCGCTGAAGCCTAGAAAAGATCTAAGCTCCCCCAAATTTGGTGGGTTTGGGCCACTCCATCACAGCTTCTATTTTGGCTGGATCCGTGGAGATTCCTTCTCGGCTGACAATGTGTCCTACATACTTCACAGATTTCTGGCAGAACAGGCACTTGTCGAGGGATAGTTTTAGCCCAGCTTCCTCTAGCCGGTCCAACATCTTAAATAACCTCAGGTTGTGCTCTTCCAAGGTGTGTCCAAATACAATCAGATCATCCAGGTAAACCAGGACCTCACGAAAGTTCATGTCTCCCATCACCTTGTCCATACATTACATCTCTGGAAATTAGCAGGGGCACCGGTCACTCCTTGCGGCATCCGTTGAAACTCATAGAAACCGATAGGGCAAATGAAAGCAGTCTTCTCTTGATCCTCCTTGGTCATGGGTATCTGGTAATACCCACTCCGAAGATCTAACACAGAAAACCACTGGCTTCCCTGCAGACAATCTAAAGCTTCGTCAGTCTTGGGCACAGTGTATTGATCAGGCACAGTGCGTTTGTTCAGGGTGCAATAATCCACACACATCCTAATAGCTCCATTCTTCTTCCGAGCGATCACTATCGGAGATGCGTAGGGGCTGTTGGACTCTATGATGACTCCAGTGTCCAGTAAACCCCGTAAATGCTTTCGAACATCCTCCACATCGGCGGGAGCCAATCGTCGGGATCTTTCTCGAAAATGCTTCTCATCAGTCAGCCGGATGTGATACTCCACTCTTCTTGCAAGGCCCAGGTCCCAATCACCCAATGAGAAGGTGCCGGCACGCTTCATCATACCACTTATCACTGGCTGCTTTTCCTCCTTCTTCAAATCACTACCTTCAAAACAGAGGTCAAAATGTTCAGGACATAGTTCCTTCCTTTCCTCTTCCTCGTTCTTCTCATAAGCAGCCAGACAGACAGGATGGATTGTGAGAGCCTGCGAGTATCTATTACCTCCAATTTCGCGACACCACTGAGCCAGAGTACGGAATAGGTTGGCATTTGTCCCTACTATGGCAGGCACTGTTTCCCGGTCCTCATCAGTGTCTGGACAGACTAATGCAATGATGGGTACCTCTCTTTCCACCCCAGCTATAGTCTCTGGGAATCGTTGTGTGACAGACATGTATCCTTTGTAGCGGTAACTGTTTTCACTCAAACTCCAGACTACAAGTCCAGATAGGGGTTGCAAGGGCACATCTGACAAGTATTTTCTGTACCACTTCTCAATAATGATGGACACTTGTGAACCACTATCCAGTAATAGAGTGCATGGCTGTCCATTGATACAGGCTGGTACATGTGGGGCTGGTCCTACGAGACCTTTAGGAAATTGCTCTGACTGGACAGGGTTAGATGGAGCAGTAAAATATACCTCTAATTTTGAAGGGGGGCTAGTATAGGACTCTACTGGCCCCCTCCCCTGTTTCCTGTCTGCCCCTTCTTGTTATGTGGGGGGTCCCGAGATCTCTTCAAATTCCACCTCTTCGGACACTGGCGAGCCATATGATGGGTGCTCCCACAGACAAAACATTCTTCTGGCTTTGTATCTTCTACCAGAATGTGGTCATCACTTGCCACTTGCAAAGGCGGTCTTTGACTCTTGAAAGCTGTTTCAACAATTTTGCTTTAGCTGGTCAACCTTCAGAGCCTGGGCAGCTAGAAGTTGGGCAATCTGTTCCCCTTGCCTCCAAATGACCTTCAAGAACTCTCCCTCTCGATGGCTGGGTTCAAGATGTACTGGGGCAGCAGCCACTCGCTGGGTCACTTGTTCTCCGGTGGCCAGGAGAGCTTCCTCTTGTCTGACTTCTTTAAGCAGCTGATGGAAATAACTGGGAATCTGCTCTTTATCACAACACCTCAGTCGTTGAACAATGGGATCGTGAGTCAGAGCTCCTCGGAGCACTTGTTCTAGACGACACTGATCAACTTGTTCGGGCCAAGTTACCCCTTGGATATGACCCTATGCACCAATTTGTCCAATCGATAAAGATAATCTGACATCTTCTCACCAGAGTTCTGATTAGAGTTGAGCGCGGTTCGTGGTTCGTGGTTCTCCAGTTCGCGGCTCGAGTGATTTTGGGGCATGTTCTAGATCGAACTAGAACTCGAGCTTTTTGCAAAAGCTCGGTAGTTCTAGAAACGTTCGAGAACGGTTCTAGCAGCCAAAAAACAGCTAAATCATAGCTTGGTTTCTGCTGTAATAGTGTAAGTCACTCTGTGAATCAAACTATTATCACATTTCAGTGTATAGTGTGCGTGAACAGCGCCTTCAGATCACTGCTGTTTCTATAATGGCGATCGCCATTTTTTTTTTTTTTTTTTCTTGTCTTCCTTCCCTAAGCGCGCGCGTCTTGTGGGGCGGGCCAGCATGTCAGCCAATCCCAGACACACACACAGCTAAGTGGACTTTGAGCCAGAGAAGCAACGGCATGTGTGATAGGATCTGCATGTCAGATGTCCCTGCATTATAAAACCGGACATTTTCTTCACGGACGCCATTATCTGCCTTCTGCGTCTTTGGTGTCAGACATCACTGTCGCAGCTCCGTCTTCCTGAGTCCTATAGCCGATACAGCTGTATGCGCTGCATACACAGCGTTAGACAGCTTAGGGAGAG
Source organism: Anomaloglossus baeobatrachus (assembly GCF_048569485.1). Classification (NCBI taxonomy): domain Eukaryota; kingdom Metazoa; phylum Chordata; class Amphibia; order Anura; family Aromobatidae; genus Anomaloglossus; species Anomaloglossus baeobatrachus. Next base: position 95,782,401 of record NC_134361.1, on the reverse strand, counting down.
CACTTTATAGCAGTCCTTTTAAGGGCTCCAACCGGCAGGGTCAGAGAGCCATAGGTGACAGGTCCTGCAAACAGCAACAGCGTCTGTGTAGCCCAGGTCAGGGATTTCCTACCTGCATTTCACCATTAGGAGGGAATAGAAAGGCAGGCTTCCATTCCTCTACCCAGAGCACCACAATCCTGCCACTGTACCCTCTTGTCCTCTGCACACTCCAACTGATAACTAAGCCATTATACTAGCAAACACTCAGTGTACCTAGTGGCATCCTATACGTGGCTATTGGACTTTGCTATAGTCCCACTAGTGCAAAGACATTTGCAGAGCGCGTCTGCCTGCATTGCACACTACAACTCATTCTAACCAAGCCATTATACTAGCAAACACTCAGTGTACCTAGTGGCATCCTATACGTGGCTATTGGACTTTGCTATAGTCCCACTAGTGCAAAGACATTTGCAGAGCGCGTCTGCCTGCATTGCACACTACAACTCATTCTAACCAAGCCATTATACTAGCAAACACTCAGTGTACCTAGTGGCATCCTATACGTGGCTATTGGACTTTGCTATAGTCCCACTAGTGCAAAGACATTTGCAGAGCGCGTCTGCCTGCATTGCACACTCCAACTCATTAAAACCAAGCCATTATACTAGCAAACACTCAGTGTACCTAGTGGCATCCTATACGTGGCTATTGGACTTTGCTATAGTCCCACTAGTGCAAAGACATTTGCATAGCGCGTCTGCCGGCATTGCACACTCAAACTCATTTTAACTAAGCCATTATACTAGCAAACACTCAGTGTACCTAGTGGCATCCTATACGTGGCTATTGGACTTTGCTATAGTCCCACTAGTGCAAAGACATTAGCAGAGCACATCTGCCTGCATTGCACACTACAACTCATTCTAACCAAGCCATTATACTAGCAAACACTCAGTGTACCTAGTGGCATCCTATACGTGGCTATTGGACTTTGCTATAGTCCCACTAGTGCAAAGACATTTGCATAGCGCGTCTGCCTGCATTGCACACTCAAACTCATTTTAACTAAGCCATTATACTAGCAAACACTCAGTGTACCTAGTGGCATCCTATACGTGGCTATTGGACTTTGCTATAGTCCCACTAGTGCAAAGACATTAGCAGAGCACATCTGCCTGCATTGCACACTACAACTCATTCTAACCAAGCCATTATACTAGCAAACACTCAGTGTACCTAGTGGCATCCTATACGTGGCTATTGGACTTTGCTATAGTCCCACTAGTGCAAAGACATTTGCAGAGCGCGTCTGCCTGCATTGCACACTCCAACTCATTAAAACCAAGCCATTATACTAGCAAACACTCAGTGTACCTAGTGGCATCCTATACGTGGCTATTGGACTTTGCTATAGTCCCACTAGTGCAAAGACATTTGCATAGCGCGTCTGCCTGCATTGCACACTCAAACTCATTTTAACTAAGCCATTATACTAGCAAACACTCAGTGTACCTAGTGGCATCCTATACGTGGCTATTGGACTTTGCTATAGTCCCACTAGTGCAAAGATATTAGCAGAGCACATCTGCCTGCATTGCACACTCCAACTTTTTTAAACTAAGCAATTTTACTAGCAAACACTCAGTGTACCTAGTGGCATCCTAAACGTGGCTATTGGACTTTGCTATAGTCCCACTAGTGCAAAGACATTTGCAGAGCACGTCTGCCTGCATTGCACACTACAACTCATTGTTACTAAGCCATTATACTAGCAAACACTCAGTGTACCTAGTTGTATCCTAAACGTGGCTATTGTACTTTTGTCTATTCACAGTATTGGAACGATATTTGCAGCACGTCTGCCTGCATTGCACACTCTAACTTTTTTAAACTCAGCCATTTATAGTAGCAAACACTCAGTGTACCTAGTTGTATCCTAAACGTGGCTATTGTACTTTTGTCAATTCACAGTATTGGAACGTTATTTGCAGCACGTCTGCCTGCATTGCACACTCAAACTTTTTTAAACTCAGCCATTTATAGTAGCAAACACTCAGTGTACCTAGTTGTATCCTAAACGTGGCTATTGTACTTTTGTCTATTCACAGTATTGGAACGATATTTGCAGCACGTCTGCCTGCATTGCACACTCTAACTTTTTTAAACTCAGCCATTATACTAGCAAACACTCAGTGTACCTAGTTGTATCCTAAACGTGGCTATTGTACTTTTGTCAATTCACAGTATTGGAACGTTATTTGCAGCACGTCTGCCTGCATTGCACACTCAAACTTTTTTAAACTCAGCCATTTATAGTAGCAAACACTCAGTGTACCTAGTTGTATCCTAAACGTGGCTATTGTACTTTTGTCAATTCACAGTATTGGAACGTTATTTGCAGCACGTCTGCCTGCATTGCACACTCAAACTTTTTTAAACTCAGCCATTTATAGTAGCAAACACTCAGTGTACCTAGTTGTATCCTAAACGTGGCTATTGTACTTTTGTCTATTCACAGTATTGGAACGTTATTTGCAGCACGTCTGCCTGCATTGCACACTCTAACTTTTTTAAACTCAGCCATTATACTAGCAAACACTCAGTGTACCTAGTTGTATCCTAAACGTGGCTATTTTACTTTTGTCTATTCACAGTATTGGAACGATATTTGCAGCACGTCTGCCTGCATTGCACACTCTAACTTTTTTAAACTCAGCCATTATACTAGCAAACACTCACTGTACCTAGTTGTATCCTAAACGTGGCTATTGTACTTTTGTCAATTCACAGTATTGGAACGTTATTTGCAGCACGTCTGCCTGCATTGCACACTCAAACTTTTTTAAACTCAGCCATTATACTAGCAAACACTCACTGTACCTAGTTGTATCCTAAACGTGGCTATTGTACTTTTGTCAATTCACAGTATTGGAACGTTATTTGCAGCACGTCTGCCTGCATTGCACACTCAAACTTTTTTAAACTCAGCCATTATACTAGCAAACACTCACTGTACCTAGTTGTATCCTAAACGTGGCTATTGTACTTTTGTCAATTCACAGTATTGGAACGTTATTTGCAGCACGTCTGCCTGCATTGCACACTCAAACTTTTTTAAACTCAGCCATTTATAGTAGCAAACACTCAGTGTACCTAGTTGTATCCTAAACGTGGCTATTGTACTTTTGTCTATTCACAGTATTGGAACGTTATTTGCAGCACGTCTGCCTGCATTGCACACTCTAACTTTTTTAAACTCAGCCATTATACTAGCAAACACTCAGTGTACCTAGTTGTATCCTAAACGTGGCTATTTTACTTTTGTCTATTCACAGTATTGGAACGATATTTGCAGCACGTCTGCCTGCATTGCACACTCTAACTTTTTTAAACTCAGCCATTATACTAGCAAACACTCACTGTACCTAGTTGTATCCTAAACGTGGCTATTGTACTTTTGTCAATTCACAGTATTGGAACGTTATTTGCAGCACGTCTGCCTGCATTGCACACTCAAACTTTTTTAAACTCAGCCATTTATAGTAGCAAACACTCAGTGTACCTAGTTGTATCCTAAACGTGGCTATTGTACTTTTGTCAATTCACAGTATTGGAACGTTATTTGCAGCACGTCTGCCTGCATTGCACACTCAAACTTTTTTAAACTCAGCCATTTATAGTAGCAAACACTCAGTGTACCTAGTTGTATCCTAAACGTGGCTATTGTACTTTTGTCTATTCACAGTATTGGAACGTTATTTGCAGCACGTCTGCCTGCATTGCACACTCTAACTTTTTTAAACTCAGCCATTATACTAGCAAACACTCACTGTACCTAGTTGTATCCTAAACGTGGCTATTGTACTTTTGTCAATTCACAGTATTGGAACGTTATTTGCAGCACGTCTGCCTGCATTGCACACTCAAACTTTTTTAAACTCAGCCATTATACTAGCAAACACTCACTGTACCTAGTTGTATCCTAAACGTGGCTATTGTACTTTTGTCAATTCACAGTATTGGAACGTTATTTGCAGCACGTCTGCCTGCATTGCACACTCAAACTTTTTTAAACTCAGCCATTATACTAGCAAACACTCACTGTACCTAGTTGTATCCTAAACGTGGCTATTGTACTTTTGTCAATTCACAGTATTGGAACGTTATTTGCAGCACGTCTGCCTGCATTGCACACTCAAACTTTTTTAAACTCAGCCATTATACTAGCAAACACTCACTGTACCTAGTTGTATCCTAAACGTGGCTATTGTACTTTTGTCAATTCACAGTATTGGAACGTTATTTGCAGCACGTCTGCCTGCATTGCACACTCAAACTTTTTTAAACTCAGCCATTTATAGTAGCAAACACTCAGTGTACCTAGTTGTATCCTAAACGTGGCTATTGTACTTTTGTCTATTCACAGTATTGGAACGTTATTTGCAGCACGTCTGCCTGCATTGCACACTCTAACTTTTTTAAACTCAGCCATTATACTAGCAAACACTCAGTGTACCTAGTTGTATCCTAAACGTGGCTATTTTACTTTTGTCTATTCACAGTATTGGAACGATATTTGCAGCACGTCTGCCTGCATTGCACACTCTAACTTTTTTAAACTCAGCCATTATACTAGCAAACACTCACTGTACCTAGTTGTATCCTAAACGTGGCTATTGTACTTTTGTCAATTCACAGTATTGGAACGTTATTTGCAGCACGTCTGCCTGCATTGCACACTCAAACTTTTTTAAACTCAGCCATTTATAGTAGCAAACACTCAGTGTACCTAGTTGTATCCTAAACGTGGCTATTGTACTTTTGTCAATTCACAGTATTGGAACGTTATTTGCAGCACGTCTGCCTGCATTGCACACTCAAACTTTTTTAAACTCAGCCATTTATAGTAGCAAACACTCAGTGTACCTAGTTGTATCCTAAACGTGGCTATTGTACTTTTGTCTATTCACAGTATTGGAACGTTATTTGCAGCACGTCTGCCTGCATTGCACACTCAAACTTTTTTAAACTCAGCCATTTATAGTAGCAAACACTCAGTGTACCTAGTTGTATCCTAAACGTGGCTATTGTACTTTTGTCTATTCACAGTATTGGAACGATATTTGCAGCACGTCTGCCTGCATTGCACACTCTAACTTTTTTAAACTCAGCCATTATACTAGCAAACACTCACTGTACCTAGTTGTATCCTAAACGTGGCTATTGTACTTTTGTCAATTCACAGTATTGGAACGTTATTTGCAGCACGTCTGCCTGCATTGCACACTCAAACTTTTTTAAACTCAGCCATTATACTAGCAAACACTCACTGTACCTAGTTGTATCCTAAACGTGGCTATTGTACTTTTGTCAATTCACAGTATTGGAACGTTATTTGCAGCACGTCTGCCTGCATTGCACACTCAAACTTTTTTAAACTCAGCCATTATACTAGCAAACACTCACTGTACCTAGTTGTATCCTAAACGTGGCTATTGTACTTTTGTCAATTCACAGTATTGGAACGTTATTTGCAGCACGTCTGCCTGCATTGCACACTCAAACTTTTTTAAACTCAGCCATTATACTAGCAAACACTCACTGTACCTAGTTGTATCCTAAACGTGGCTATTGTACTTTTGTCAATTCACAGTATTGGAACGTTATTTGCAGCACGTCTGCCTGCATTGCACACTCAAACTTTTTTAAACTCAGCCATTTATAGTAGCAAACACTCAGTGTACCTAGTTGTATCCTAAACGTGGCTATTGTACTTTTGTCTATTCACAGTATTGGAACGTTATTTGCAGCACGTCTGCCTGCATTGCACACTCAAACTTTTTTAAACTCAGCCATTATACTAGCAAACACTCACTGTACCTAGTTGTATCCTAAACGTGGCTATTGTACTTTTGTCAATTCACAGTATTGGAACGATATTTGCAGGACATCTGCCTGCATTGCACACTCAAACTTTTTTAAACTCAGCCATTATACTAGCAAACACTCACTGTACCTAGTTGTATCCTAAACGTGGCTATTGTACTTTTGTCTATTCACACTACTGCAAATCTATGTGCAGCACCTCTGCATGACAACCTCGTGCTCTGTTTTTAATAAGCTATAATGATAGCACAAAATACTGCCATTTTGTGGCATCATAGAACTGGCTGTTGTATTCCATTAGTGCCCCACTGGTGACAAGCTATTTCTAGCACCTCTACATCACACCCTCATGCACATTTAGCTACGCTAATGTTATAGCAAACTCATGGAATTCATTGCTGCATTTCATAATTCGGAGGGATAGAAAGTCAGGCTTCCTTTAGCTTTTCCTTCTGTTCATAGACAGCATCTCCAAGACAAATTTCCCCTCCACGTCTAAGTGTGGAGAGGCAGCTAGTGCGCATGCGTGTGCCGATGTACCCCAGCTGCAGCATAATTACAGTGTTTCGCCTAGTGAGTATGCTCAGCCTGACTTTGCCATTCCTGACGCTAAGTCTTCATTTCGGGATACAGCGCATGCTCCCACACTAAGTGTGAAAAGCCTCTTTGCACAGGTGCTTGCATTCTGTGCCGGGTCTAAGTCCTGTTTTGTGCCTAGACACCATGCTAAAGCTGATAGTCTTTTTTCAGAGACTGTATTTCATGCTACTGAGCATGCTCAGGCACTTCCTGCATCAGAGACTAGGTCCGGTAATGAACTCTTTGGCCCTGGCCCTGATGTGGGGGTCCCATATAGACCACAGGGCATCAGGTGTCCTCCCAAATGGCTTGCAGAGGACCACACCTATGACTTGTCACCGCATTATTGATGGTCAGACGATGACTGGTGAGGTGTTTGGGTCATGGCAGCCATGAGGTCATCATTGAAGTTGCGTTTCCAAATAGGACGCTAGTTATGCCACTCATGACGTGTCACTCTGCTTTTGTCTCCAGGAGGTGCATTGTGGTTCACCCTGGTTTGGGGCGGACCCAGGTTATAAAAGGGGCTGGAGCCAACAAGGAGGTGCGCAGTCTTCTATTATGCTCCGAAAGAGCACACCTCCATGTGTTGAACCCATTGCGGCTTTAGGCCAGAGGTAGGCAGGGATAGGGTGGTGGATGCAGGCCACCACCACAGTTGGTAACGCAGAACGGTTAAGACCAGCTCCTGTCCTAACAGTCCTGCTTGTGCAGCCCAGTGGCATTAACAGGCCTGCTGCTGCTGATGCGCCTGCTGTCCACAGGTGTGGCCCCTACGCACACGGTCAGCGTACTCAATGGCCCCTGTGTTGTTAACAGGGAGTTCCTGGGCTGGGTGGGCATGTGGACCCTGTGACGCTAACAGGGCTCACAGTCTCCAGATCCGAATGGCGTCTAACTCGGTTCAGGCTACTATTAGTTTCATAGCCACACAGCTCTGTATCCTCCACCAAACCTTCAAGTTGCCAACCTCTCCTTTTCCAACTGGGAGCACGGTGGACACTGACTGCTGAAGGTGATATATACCTTTCTCTTTCTTTTCTTATTAATTTTTGTTATATAGCGGTCACAGATTATATACCACTTTATCCAAATCTGCCAGTCCCACTGTAACAGATGTTGTTTCTTCAGCAAATGTTACAGTTGTTTAACCACCAAATCCACGGACCAAAATTTTTTTCCCCTTTCCAACACACCTGTTCCCCTTTCCAACAGCATCTGTCCTTTTTCAACTCATTTTGGGATATGACCAAAAGTGCAACTGTGCAGGGACACCGTACTCAACGCCATCTCAGCACAGCAGCCATCCCTCGGTCCCTCCGATGTGGACAAGTAAAAGACCATTTCCTCCTATCCATGACAAAGTGTTGAGATTCACTCTGTGCAGCACTGGTGTTTAGTGGAAAAGTAGATCTAAGATTGCGTACCACATTCTGCAGATACTCCTGTATACGTGCGTCTATTTCTATGGCAGGAATTAGTTCGCCAAATTTTGTCTTGTACCGGGGATCTAACAGTGTGGCAACCCAGTATTCAGGATTACTTCAAATTCATACAATCCGAGGGTCATGTAGGTAGTGCAGCAAGAAGGCGCTCATGTGTCTTGTGCATCCAGGAGGACCAAGTCCTTGGTGTGTTGGTGGCAGAGAGGTGAGAATCGTGCATCCTTCCTCTGCCCTCTACCCACAACCTCGCACAACCGAAATGTGAGCAAGCTCTCACTCATCTGCTGAGTCTTCCATGCCCATCGCCAGTTCGTCCTCCATTTCTTCATGGGCTCCTGCACTTTCATCAACACTTTTTGCTGATACTATGCGCCCTTGTTAATCCCTCTCCCTCACCATGACTGCCGCATAGGTGCCGCTGACCATCTGGACCTCGTAGATCTTGTTATCCCTTCCGCATATGACTCCTCCTGTACTTCCTCCCCTTCCTCTTGTCCCAACACCTGACTCCGAATAATAATTACAGTGTGCTCCATCATGTAGATGACCAGAATTGTCACGCTGAGAATGACATTGCCAGTGCTAAACATCTTCGTCGACATTTCAAAACTGTGTAGCAGGGTGCATAGGTCCTTGATCTGACACCACTCCAGCAGCGTGATCTGCACCACCTCTGGATCAACTTATCCCAGGCTATATGTCTTACCGTATTTCAGCAGGGCTCTGCGGTGCTGCCACACACGCTGCAACATGTGCAGATTCCAATTCCTGCGTGTCGGAACATCGCATTTCCGGCGTTTAACTGCCAGACCCTAAGACTTCCGGAGTGATGAAAGTTGTTGAGCTGCTGTGTGCGCACGATGGAAGTGAGCACATAGCGAGCGTGCCCGCTGCACAAGGCCATGTAGGCCGTGATGGTGTTTTAAAAATTGCTGGAGAATTCGGATCAACACGTGAGCCATAAAAGGCACGTGTGTCACATTGCCCTGAGGATGGCCCGCAGCCAGGTTTGCATCATTGCCGCACACGGCTGTTAAGTCACCAACGGAGTCCGCTCCGTCAATTTGTACTCCGGTCGCCAGGTGACAACGTGTTCCTTTCATGAATAGTGCTGATGATGGGAGAGTAGTCGATGCCAGCGGCGCAGGTGGACGCAGGTTATGCTCACCCACTGGGCTGCATTACCTTGACAGATGCAGAATCTCTGGCTGAATGTAGCTGGTGGGTATCTCACAGATGAAATACCATCATTCAGCTACAACCAATGGGAAGACACCACACCCTTTTTTATGCCCATCCTGTCTGCAGACCACTGCCAGACATAGCTATGAACCTCTGGTTAATTTTACCCCCAGTTCAGTTTTATGATTTTGTGTGCTTGTTACCTGACTACTTTTCCTGCTTGCTGTTTATGTACCTTGTTGGCCGATACGCATTTCACCTCTGCTTGTTTTCTGATTAAGTCCTGGCCGTCCCATTCTGTTCCTGTTCCTCAATTAATGTTTTGACCCTGCCTGACTACTATTCTCTGTAATAGCGGTGTGACTCACATTTCCCATACATTTCAAAGTAAAACTTTGACCGCCTGATGGCATTGAGCTCTGCTGCCAGCATAGTAAGGAGGTGTGTGGTAGTCCTTGTGCGCAGTTGCAAGGAAGGGTGGCCTGACCACACAGGGTTTGCGCAAAGGTAGAGGACCCACACGAGGTTGAAGAGGCAGAAGCAGTGTATTAACTTCTACATACAGAACAAGGATTGAAACAACTCGTGGGGACGGCAAGACTTGTACAGCAGACCCTTCTCCATCTCTCACCATAGTTTGCCAGTGCCCAGTCAGTGACATGTAATGACCCTGTCTATGCTTACTGGTCCAAGTATCTGTGTTGAAATGCACCCTGTCGCACACAGATTTTCTCAAGGAAGTGGTGATGTTGTGTGCGACATGCCGGTGTAGCGCGGGCATGCTTTTCTTGGAGAAGCAGTGGTGATTGGGCATCTGGTACTGGGGCACAGCGACAGACATAAGGTCTGTAAAATCCTGTGTGTCCACTACGCGTAAAGGCAGCATTTCGGTAGCCAACAGCTTACAGAGGGATAGAGTCAACCACTTAGCTTTGTCATGGGTCGCAGTAAGTGGCCTTTTATTTGACCACATCTGAGGGACAGAGATCTGGCTGCTGTCTGTAGACGGTGTTGAGTAGGGTGTCCCTGGAAAAATGCAGGTTTGTGAGAAAAGTGCAGGCGGAGACATGATGTTGGCTTCATCTTGCCTTCAGATCTGTTCATCTTGTATCATTTTTAAAAAACACAGCAAGCAAGGGTTACTCCAAGCGGAGTCTCCCTTTTTTTCCAAAAATTGGGCCCCACACAGACACCTTATCAGTGGCAGCACTTGTGCCCTAGTTGCAAACAGGATGTTTTGATTTGCATCAAGCACATTCCAAATCCACAAGCATTTACTCTCCCCAGGATGACACAGGGGTAGTAAATTCCTTCTGGATCCATGACTTGTTCATTTTGATGAACGTCAGTCTGTCCACATTGTCACTGGACAGACGCGTGCGCTTATCTGTCAGCACACACCCAGCAGCACTGAAGACACGTTCAGAGACAACGCTGGCAGCTGGACACGACAAAATCTTCGAGGCGTAACTGGAGAGCTCTTGACATTTTTCTAGATTTGAAGCACAAAAGGAGCAAGGCTCCATTTGCAAAGTCATTGCATCGATGTTCATTTGGAGATACTCCTGTATCATCCTCTCCATCCGTTGACTATGTGTCAGACTTGTTGTCTCTGGTGGCCTTGCAAAGGAGGGTCTAAAAAAATTATGAAAAGATTCCATAAAATTGCTGTTACCAGCACCAGATACGGTCCTACTGGTACGGGTAGACTGTTGAAGATGACAAGGCCGTCCCATGTTTGTCAAGTTACAACTGGGAGAATCACTCCCTTCACCTGCACGGTTGTTTGGTGGAAAAGCCGAGCTAAGATCGAGTAACAGCTTCTGCTGATACTCCTGCATACGTGCGTCCCTTTCTATGGGTGGAATTATGTCACAAAATTTGGACTTGTCCCGGGGATCTAATAGTGTGGCAAGCCAGTAGTCATCATCACTTCTAATTTTGACAATACGAGGGTCATGTTGGAGGTAGTGCAACAAGAAGGCACTCATGTGTCTTGCGCAGCCATGCGCACCAAGTCCACGCTGTGTTTGTGGCATAGAGGTGCTAACCGTTCTTTCTTCCTCTGTCATCTCCCCCCAACCTCTTTCAACTGAAATTTGACCAAGGTCCCCCTCATCTGCTGAGTCTTCCATGTCCATGGACAGTTCGTCCTCCATATCTTCATGTCCTCCTGCACCTTCCTCAACATCTCACCTGCTACCATGCGCCCTTGTTGATCCCTGTCCCCCATGGTCCCATGCCTGCCGCGTTGGTGATGATGAACGTCTGGACCTTGGTGATGTTGTTGTGTCTTGCGCATATGAATCCTCCTGTAGTTCCTCCCCTTCCTGTTGTCCCACCCCCTGACTACGAATAGTGTTTAGCGTGTGCTCCAGCATGTAAATGACTGTAATCGTCATGCTGATAATGGCATTGTCAGCGCTAAACATATTCGTCGCCATGTCGAAACTGTGCAGAAGGGTGCATAGGTCCTTGATCTGAGATCACTCCATCAGGGTGATCTGCCCCACTTCTGCATCTCGTTGGCCCAGGCTATACATCATGACGTATTGCACCAGGGCTCGCCGGTGCTGCCACAGTCGCTGTAACATGTGGAGAGTTGAATTCCAGCGTGTCGCCACATCGCATTTCAGGCGATGAACCGGCAGGCCGAAAGACTTCTGGAGCGATGCAAGTCGCTCAGGTGCGGCGGTTGAACGGCGGAAGTGAGCACTGCAGACAGTTTCCGTGCCCTGGTCAGAAGGCCATCTAGGCCGGGATAGTGTGTTAAAAATTGCTGGACAACAAGGTTAAACACGTGAGCCATACAAGGCACGTGTGTCACCTTGCCCAGGCGAAGGGCCGCACCCAGGTTTGCAGCATTGTCGCACACGGCCTTACCAGGCTGCAGGTTGAGTGGAGACAACCATTTATCAAAATCAGTCTCCAGAGCTGCCCACAACTCAGTCGCTGTGTGACTCCTATTTCAAAGACATGTCAAGCTAAAGACCGCCTGATGCCGTTGCGCTCTGCTACCAGCATAGTAATGAGGGGTGCGTGATTCCTTCTGCGCAGTGAGAACGCTGGTGGCCTGACCAGGCAGGCTTGGGGCGGAGGTGGAGGACCCAGATGAGGTGGAGGATGCAGAAGCAGTGGCGGAACTTGGACAGACAGAGGATTGACACACAAGTCGTGGGGACGGCAAGACTTGTGCAGCAGACCCTTCACCATCTATCACCATAGTTACCCAGTGGCCAGTCAGCGACATGTAACGTCCCTGTCCATGCTTACTGGTCCAAGTATCGGTGGTGAAATGCACCCGTTCACACACAGAGTTTCTCAAGGAAGCGGTGATGTTGTGTGCGACATGCTGGTGTAGCGCGGGCACACCTTTCTTAGAGAAGTAGTGGCGACTAGGCATCTGGTACTGGGGCACAGCGACAGACATAAGGTCTCTAAAATCCTGTGTGTCCACTAGGCGGAAAGGCAGCATTTCTGTAGTCAACAGCTTACAGAGGGATAGAGTCAACCTCTTCGCTTTGTCATGGGTCGCAGGAAGTGGCCTTTTATTTGACCACATCTGAGGGACAGAGATCTGGCTGCTGTGTGTAGACGGTGTTGAGTCGGGTGTCCCTGGAAAAATGCAGCTTTGTGAGGAAAGTGCAGGCGGAGACATGATGTTGCCTTCATCCAAAGTTGGTGCTATCGATGTCTGAGAGAGCTGTACACACTCACTTGTTTCCCCTTCCAAACCAACTGACGACCTACCAAGCAAACTGCCTGTTGCGGTTACAGTGGTGGAAGTTGTGGGTGGAAAAACAGGTGTGACAGCTGTCCCCACAGTCCTAGAAGATGACGAGCGCGCGGATGCACTGGAAGGGGCAGGCGGTGGATGGTTCGCTCCGCTAGGCCGCATTGCAGCACGGTGAGCTTCCCATCGGGCCATATGATATTTATTCATGTGACGATTCATGGAAGAAGTTGTCAAACTGCTGAGGTTTTGACCTCTACTAAGAGAACCATGACAAATTTTACAGATCACATAATTTGGGCGATCTTTTTCTATGTCAAAAAAGGACCTGGCTAGGCAAGGCTTAGAGGCCATGCGACCTGTTGATCCACCCCGAATAATGCTCAGAGGCAGAGTGGTGGCTGAGGATGCAGTTGTAGACGTGCTACCAGTGCTCCGACTGTGTCCAGGAAGGCGCCAGGTTACTTCGACGTCGGTTGCATCCTCCTCCACCGCCTCTGTTGACCTCCTCGAGTGTCTGACTGTGGGTTGACAGTAGGTGTGATCTAGAACTTAATCATCAATTGTTGTGTTTGCACTCCCCTACCCCTCAGACCGAGTTTCTTCTTGCCCTGACCGAATATTTAAGTTGTCATCCCAATCGGGTATCTGCGTCTCATCTTCATCAGTATGTTCCTCATTGCCTATAACCACAGTTGTTGGAAAGGCAGCATTTTGGTAGCCAACAGTTTGCATATGATGAAAGTCAACCTCCAAGCCATTTCATGCCCTTCTAAAAGCATGTAAAACACAGCGAGGGGACTCCAACCACAGTCTCCCTCGTTGCCACTAACTGGGCCACACACACCCCACTTGACTGGCATCGGTTGAGCCCCCTTTTGAAAAAGAAAAAGATGCTTTGCATGAAGCACTCTCAAAAATACGCGTGCCTTTCCCGTCCCCTGGCTGACCCAGGGGAAGAAAAGTCCTCTGAGAGCCATGACTTGTTCATCTTGGTTCTTTTAGAGACACAGCGAGGGGACTCCAACCACAGTCTCCCTCGTTGCCACTAACTGGGCCACACACACCCCACTTGACTGGCATCGGTTGACCCCCCCTTTTGACAAAGAAAAAGATGCTTTGCATGAAGCACTCTCAAAAATACGCGTGCCTTTCCCGTCCCCTGGCTGACCCAGGGGAAGAAAAGTCCTCTGAGAGCCATGACTTGTTCATCTTGGTTCTTTTAGAGACACAGCGAGGGGACTCCAACCACAGTCTCCCTCGTTGCCACTAACTGGGCCACACACACCCCACTTGACTGGCATCGGTTGACCCCCCCTTTTGACAAAGAAAAAGATGCTTTTCATGAAGCACTCTCAAAAATACGCGTGCCTTTCCCGTCCCCTGGCTGACCCAGGGGAAGAAAAGTCCTCTGAGAGCCATGACTTGTTCATCTTGGTTCTTTTAGAGACACAGCGAGGGGACTCCAACCACAGTCTCCCTCGTTGCCACTAACTGGGCCACACACACCCCACTTGACTGGCATCGGTTGAGCCCCCTTTTGAAAAAGAAAAAGATGCTTTGCATGAAGCACTCTCAAAAATACGCGTGCCTTTCCCGTCCCCTGGCTGACCCAGGGGAAGAAAAGTCCTCTGAGAGCCATGACTTGTTCATCTTGGTTCTTTTAGAGACACAGCGAGGGGACTCCAACCACAGTCTCCCTCGTTGCCACTAACTGGGCCACACACACCCCACTTGACTGGCATCGGTTGAGCCCCCTTTTGAAAAAGAAAAAGATGCTTTGCATGAAGCACTCTCAAAAATACGCGTGCCTTTCCCGTCCCCTGGCTGACCCAGGGGAAGAAAAGTCCTCTGAGAGCCATGACTTGTTCATCTTGGTTCTTTTAGAGACACAGCGAGGGGACTCCAACCACAGTCTCCCTCGTTGCCACTAACTGGGCCACACACACCCCACTTGACTGGCATCGGTTGAGCCCCCCTTTTGACAAAGAAAAAGATGCTTTGCATGAAGCACTCTCAAAAATACGCGTGCCTTTCGCCTCCCCTGGCTGACCCAGGGGAAGAAAAGTCCTCTGAGAGCCAGGTCCACATTGTCAGTGGACAGACACGTGTGCTTATCTGCCAGCAGACCCCCAGCAGCACTGAAGACAGGTTCCGAGAGAACGCTGGCTGCAGGACACGACAAGATCCTCAAGGCGTACGTGGCGAGCTCAGGCAATTTATCCAGATTGGAAGCCTAAAATGAGCAGGGCTCAAGTTGCACAATAATGGAATCGATGTTTCTTTGCATATACTCATATATCTGTGTGTCTCCCTCTTTTTCCTTGTCCAGCTGTTTTGTTTTCACATGAGTATATGTCCTTGTCACTTTCCCATGTGTTTGTGTTATGTTGTGAGTTGTTTGTCACCTTTTGGACACCTTTCAGGGTGTTTTCTAGGTGTTTTACTGTGTTTGTGATTGCCTGCCATTGTTTCCTATGGGCTCGAGTTCGGTTCGTCGAACGTTCGACGAGCCGAACTCGAGCCAGACCCCCCGTTCGGCGAACCGCCTCGAGCCGAACCGGGACCGGTTCGCTCATCTCTAGTTCTGATAGGTGGTGCGGAGTTGATAAAGGAGATCAGTGGCATCCTCTGGGGACCCAAAAGCATCTTCAAGGGCAGTCATGTACCGTATTTTTCGCTTTATAAGATGCACCAGACTATAAGAGGCACCCCCAAATTTGGTGAAGGAATAGAATATTTTTTTTTAATAAATGGGGTCCGTCTTATAATGCCAGTGTCCGTCTAACAAATCATATAGGGTATATGTCCCTCATAGCCCCCCCATCCTAACATTAGCCCCCTTAATCTGGATATGGCCACCTTATACTGAATATAGCCCCCTTGTGCTGGCACA
Source organism: Anomaloglossus baeobatrachus (assembly GCF_048569485.1). NCBI lineage: Eukaryota > Metazoa > Chordata > Amphibia > Anura > Aromobatidae > Anomaloglossus > Anomaloglossus baeobatrachus. The sequence goes on along the minus strand of NC_134361.1, from coordinate 95,766,695 downwards.
CGCCCCCTGTGGCTGCGACACACTGCCCCCCTGTGGCTGACACACACGGCCCCCCTGTGGCTGAAACACACGGCCCTCCCTGTGGCTGACACACACGGCCCCCCTGTGGCTGAAACACACGGCCCCCCTGTGGCTGTCACACACGGCCCCCCTGTGGCTGCCACACACGGCCCCCCTGTGGCTGCCACACACGGCCCCCTTGGGGCTGCCACACACGGCCCCCCCTGCGGCTGCCATATACAGCCCCCCCTGTGGCTGCCACACACGGCCCCCCTGTGGCTGACACACACGGCCCCCCTGTGGCTGACACACACGGCCCCCCTGTGGCTGACACACACGGCCCCCCTGTGGCTAACACACATGGCCCCCCTGTGGCTACCACACACGGCCCCCCTGTGGCTGCCACACAGGGCCCCCCTGTGGCTGACACACACGGCCCCCCTCTGGCTGACACACACGGGCCCCCTGTGTTAGATATCGCCCCCAGGCTTCTGCTTTTAGTAAAATAAACTCTTTCCTTACCTTCTTCAGCACTGTGCTCCCTAGTGTCCCCCTCCTCAGGGTTGAGCTCCGGCCTCCTGCCTGCATTTTCTGGTTCAGGGTCCAGTCATGTGATCGGCACAGCAGAGTGAAATCTCTTCATGCCTGATCACAGCACCAGGAGGGAGACACGCTGGAGGGGGTAAGTAAAGAGTTTTTTATTTTACTATGGGCAGCAGCATGGGGGCTATAGCTAACACAGGGGTGCATGTGTGATCAAAGGGTCGCAGGCAGGTATAATATGCGCCGCTCCCCCAGCCCATCGCCACGGTGCAGTTTCAGCACCACAGCTATGGACAGCGGCTTTGCATATTATATGAGCGGGAGCAGGAGATCAAAGATTCCCTCCCTCAGCTTCACCAGCCTCCACCAGCCCCCCCCCAGCACCGCTCCAGAGTGGCCCCCACCTCCCCTGGACCCTGCAGTATATAATCCATATATTCGGTTTATAAGACGCACCCCCTACTTTCCCCCAAAACTTGGGGGAACAAAAGTGCGTCTTATAAAGCGAAAAATACGGTAATCTTTAGAAGTTGTCTCTGACTGATTTCTCCAAGCAGCCTGCACCACTTCCATAGCGGGCTCCTTCAGATTCTCCACAATTCTCTGCTTCTTCACCGCATTAATACACTACCATTCTTCTAGATACTGCAGAGTAACATCCCTCCACGTGTCATACCCTTCTTCGCCAGCTGGGACAGGAGTGACACTTGAGAAGGTTCTAAGACGACGGTAGGCCCCTTCAGGTTGCAATTTTGTAAACTGGGTAACTAACTTCTCCATTACTACCACTACCATCATGGTTGTTTCTTCAGATTTGTCCCGAGTAGGAGTGGAAGGTAAACATCGACTAGACCTCCTAGGCTGTGAACTTGCACCCGAAGATGATGTCCCGGTTTCTGACTTCACAGGCCAGGTGATCTTCCAATGCGGTCCATGTTTTTAATGGCACAGCTATGACAGATGGAAAGTACTCTTTATCCAATGTCCCCTCAGTAGTGATTAGAGCTGCTGATAATGGACTCCCTTAATCAGTCCTTCTGTCAACCACTCTGGGATGAACAACTCCATAAACTTGGTTCACAATCTGCAGTACTTCTTCATCCGATACCTTGGAGAGTTCACCGCATACTACAAAACTGTGTTCTTCAAGTATACTTCTTTCCCCACACCTTGTGGACACTTGTGCTTCAGTTAAAGCCTCCATGGCAACGATACCTGTCTTGATAGATCTCAGCAGTGCCTCCACTGTAACACCCCTTTAATTTGCCGCTGGGGCAGGGTGTTTGGTAGTTCTCACCTTGATATGACGCAGTGCCTCCACCCGAATCTTGCTAGGAGCTCTAGGGGAATGCAGAAGGATATTTGTCTTCTGCTAGGGGTCGACTCGGGAAACCCCTGCCCACGCTCCGTACACACTCACAATAACTGAGGTTAGAAATCTAAACAGGTTTATTTGCAGGAGGATGAAAAATGGCAGTTGCAGGGGAAAAGCAAATAACAATGAACAACAGGTAATGTTATGCAGTATTCTACAAAAATGCAGGAGGGGCTCTTTGTAATAGACCTGAAGGTTAGGGGTAATGCTTCCTCTTTAACCTACACCACGCACTCTGCTGACTAATTACAATCTACCAACTAAAAGTGAAGCCTCACAAATGACACAGTCCCAAATTAGAACCCCAGTTGCCGCGGATGTTGGCGCGCTTGCTGTATGTTGGTGCACTTAAAGTAATGAAGGCAGTATTTCCTCAGGGCTGGTCCTATACAAACTCCCAGTTAGTGCAATCAAAAGTCCTCTCTAGCAAGGCCTTGTAATTTGCTCCAGCACACTTCTCAAACTGTAGAACTACAAGTCACAGCAATGTCCTACTCACTTCTGTCTGCAGCTGGTCAGTTCTCTCAGACTATTCCACACTGGAGCGTCTGGATTCAATGTCTTGTAGAGAGTAGTGGGTACCGCAGGCAAAATCCTTCTTCGGCGTGGTAAACCTGGAGGACAGCAGTTCCCACTAATAGTGTATCCTGTAGCTTCAGCACTCAGTCTCTATTCACACAGAGTGGCAGCTTCAGCCCTTCAAGATGGCTCAGCTTCACTCCACCCCTCCGTCCTGTTTTGTCCTCCCCCAGATTTGCAAGGCATCTTGGGAATTGTAGTATTCTCCAGTTCAACCAAAGAAGCAACATCTGTAGAGGTGAATGTGGGTAGAACTCCAAAAGCAGGTGCCACATATATATATATATATATATATATATATATATATATTATATAATCATTAATAAAGTCTTGTAAAAACAAGAAATGGGGACAGGATTAATCTCTTGCTGATTAGTGCCATCTTTGCCTGCTGGCTAATTGAAACAAAACACCTTTGACCAAAAGGAGAACAGTGAAAGAGAAATTGCTGACAAAGTTTTATTTCTTTTGTATTTTTTGTGTATAATGTGGTAAAATAAGTGATTGGTGAATAATAGTAGTAGTTTAAATTAATCTTAACAATTGCCTAGTACTATTCCAGTATTTGTCACAAATAACGAACCTAATACAAGTCAATGGGGTACCTGAGCATTTATCTTGAAGATTTCCAGGAAAAATGCTCGCATTCCCCATTGACTTGCATTAAGTTCATTATTCATGATGAATACTGGAATAGTAGTAGATATTCGGTACGAATAATTAGAACCCGAATAACTTACTATTAGCCTATTACTAGTTAAAATACAATTGTTAAAGCTGTTGACCGCTTTGGACACCCTGTATGTTTAGCAATGTTGTAGTTATTGCTTTGGACTACTGCCACTAGAAAGTACCACATTCAGCTTTAGGTAAAAGAAGGTGTCCCCACAAGTGGATCCACACAATTAAACTTTCTCCATGTAGACCAACTTTGAAGCAAAAGATGTATACTATCTCTATTTTATATAAGTTTAGTTGGATGAAATCATAAGCATGAAACATGTTTTAGAGTAAATAAAACAAGTAATTTAAGGGAGTTGTTGCATCTTGTTTTTACACAAGCTCATCTGTCACCTGCCTAGTGGCCTCATGCTTGATCAGTGATGCTGCTATCTTTAAAGAGAACCTGTCAACAGACATCCAAAATACTTACCTAATGGTCTATGTAGGATCTCACTGTCGGCTGGTGTAGATGACGTAGAACACGTCATCCAACCTAGTTCAGAAGAAGGACAAAGATGGCCGAAAGAGGAGGCACGGGACCCGGAGAACGGAGACGCCCATCCGACCAGTCTGCTCCGCACCGACCATTAGGTAAGTACTATAAACATCTGGTGACAGGTTCCCTTTAAGATTGACAGTTTGGACCCACAAAATCATTGTGCACTGTGTCTGAACTCCTAAATACTGCTGTTCCATAGAACATACACTCATGTGTTGTGTTCCTTACCTAGGAGACTGGTCACTACTTACAGACTGCAAAGGTGGCTGGTAGCCTAGTCAATGAGCAATATACAATAGAATTACCCTTTACCAACATCCACAGCAAATGTATGACGCAAGTTGGTAGTAGTTTATGGAGTTAGCTGTGAGCAAAATACACTCCTTCTATACTCCAACTCCAAATTAATAAGGTTTGTTTTACAAGCTCTTTGGAACTCATTGCAACACATATGCTTTGTGTTGTGCTGGACGTTTCTGCTTTATTACATCATGTGACCAGTTTATATAGTATCCCAAACATAGAATACCTCCCCCAAACTATGCACTAATAAGAGCCGCAGGAGTGTGTAAAGAAATATGAAACTTTCCCATCCATCAGCATTAGCTGAGCCCTATGCTATCATTCAAGACAAGATGGTTTCTATAGAAACAAAATGCATTGTATTCTGTCAAATAGCTCACCCCATATTTGGCAAAAAATGGCTTTGACACACAGCCAGGACCTGCTTTTAACACCTGTGCATGGAGCAGTGCTCTGTCTTTGACTTTTAACTTGTTAAATAATGTTATGAAACTTTGGTAGTGGCATTAATAGTGTCATGGGGGTGTGTCATGTTATGTGCCCATCTGCTCCCACATGGCGCAATTAAGGGGCGCCATTGGGTTGCTATGAAAGTTATGTTTCTGTTGATGACCTCCGTGCCTATCATCATGGTGCTTACTTGAAACCCTGTCTGTGGCCGGACTTAAAAGGAGATTGTGATTTTTACTATATGTATTAATACTGTGATATTGCTGAATATAACACAAATGATCAGATGATTAAAAGCTTTTTTAAAAAATATGAAAAAAATAAAAACATAAAAGTTGGAATCACCCCCCTCTTCATCCATTAAGAATATACATAATCGAAAAGTGAAAAAATACACATGTGGTATTGCTGCTCCATAAAAGTCGAACTATCAAAATATAAAAATAATTATTCCAATTTAGTAAACACCATAAATAAAAAAAAAATACGAAATTTAATTTTTGGATAGCCACAGCAACAAAAGATGCTGTACAAGCAATCAAAATGTCATATCTATCCTAAAATTATATTAAAAAAATGTCGTCTCATGTTTTAAAAAATGAACGCTCACACACCTCCACCTAAAAAAACGAATGAAACAATTTAAAGCTATAAAAAAAATGTAACACAAATTTCCACTTTTTTGTTCACCAGTAAAATATAAAAACTGAACAGGTTTGGCAAATTTGATTGTTTATACAGGCACTTACAATTTTACCCATATTTATCAAGCTCAGTTGCCCCTTTAACTAATTTTAGACACAACAACATACTTTTATTGCACATTATATTTTTTGTACAAGTTTGAGAACAGATTGCTATTTTATTAATATTGTACCATATTGTATATATTGTGGTATGTGTGACATTCATTGGTAAATCTCAGCTGAGCATTTACCTTTTAAAATGTTTTATGATGCGAGACAATTTTCTTCACTTTAGTGTTTGCACTTGATATGGGTCATATGTTGTGCTCCTTCTCTGTTCAACAAAAACCGACGTCTTTTGAGAACCTTTTATACTTTTTATGTGTGACTAAATTGCTTAAGAATTACCGTAAGTAATCTGCTTTTTTTTTTAGCAATTTTTATAGTTAAAAGGCAGAATCTTGATGGTATTCTGACTTGGAAAGTGCAAGTCAACCAGTTATAAATTGTTTTATACCTTTCTTATGTTGATATAATTAAATAGTTTATTGGCCATAAATTATACAAATTAACTATAGAGTTTACAATCTGATTTGCAGGACCCTGGTCCAAGGAAAACGTCAGTAGTTCATGGCTGTCAGACTAGAGCCCTGCAAGCCAACGTGCTTCAGACGCATTCCTGATTTGAAGATCAACAAAAAGGACAAAACTCTACTTCTATTGTAGTTTCAAATCCTAAATTCTCACTGTCTTCAAATTTTCCAGTAGCAATAAAACTGCATAAGGCTCATGGGGAGTCAGAAAGCCCCATGTAAAGCTTTCATTTCTTGGGCACTGGTAGAGCCATGATTTTTTAGGAGAAACACCAAAGTGGCAAATCACTGAAGCGAGAGCACTCATGTCAGAATTTATAAATGAAAAAGTATGATATGCCTTCATTTAAAAACTGATTGTCAGACACTTCTGATTCTTGAAGGGGCAAACACCTCTTCATGAATCAGGAGCATGCAATTGTGAGAAAATTGCCAATCATGATGAGTCGAGGCCAGAGCTCCTAAACATAAAACCCAATGTTTGTACAGATTGCTCAGGATGAACTTGCTCCACCTTTTCCATTCAATTTACATATAACACTTAATTGACAATGTGAAAAGTTAAATGTTACCTTCAGCAATGGATTTCCAAGCATGAAGACTTACTACTAATAGGGATTTATGTATTTCTTGAAGGATCCCCCAAGATATTCTTGGTGGTTATTGGAGCAGCCATTGAGGGTGCCAACAATGGATAATTGTCAATGCACGGGAGCAGGGCTAGACTGGCCATAGGGCAATTCTGGCAAATGCCAGAAGGGCTGGTCCCTGTAGTGGGCTGGTCCCTGTAGTTGGCTGCTCACTCTATAGTCACTGCCACTCTCCTCAGCAGTCTGCATGCCGGGCAACATTAATTTGCCTTGCACGCAGTAGCAACACTGAAAGCAGCAGGAGGCAGCGCACTGTGTTGTGATGCCCCGGCCCTGCTGTTTAGTGAGATCCTGTGCCCAGTGTACTGCTGAGGAAAGCGCCAATGACTGCAGCTCCCTCCTTCCTGTTCAAATTTGTTTGCGTCTCTCAGACGCAAATACATTTGATCAGTGACAGTGCCGGGCCTGGGGCTCCGGCGTGCAACAACGTGATGAGATCAGCACCTTGCTGACATCATCACACTGCTGCGGGCGCTACTGAGACACGTTGGACAGTTGTAAGAGCTCCATGGATGAGCCGTAGATGGAATGTGTACTCACTATGGGTGAGTGAGGAGGGGATTAGGGCACATAACGGAGGAACATTTGTGAAAGGGACACAGCTTTGCAAGAGGTGGGGGGAAGGGGAGTACTTTATCCAGAGGGGCAGTGTGTGTGAGGGGGTGTATTTTACATAACTGCAGTGTGTGTATATATGGGGGGGTATAATATTTTGGAAAAGGGCAGTGCGTGTATATATTGGGGGTATAATATTTTGGAGAGGGCCAGTGTGTGTGTGTGGGGGGGAGTATGATATTTTGGAGAGGGGCAGTGTTTGTGTGTGTGTGGGGGTATAATATTTAAAGGAGGGGCAATATGTGTGTAAGGGGGTATAATGTTTTGGAGAGGGGCATTGTGTGTGTGTGTGTGTGTGTGTGTAGGGGTAAAATATTTGGAGAGGGGCAGTGTGTGTTTATAATATTTTGGAAAGGGGCAGTGTGTGTAGGGGGTTATATATTTGGAGAGGGGCAGTGTGTGTGTCTATGGTGGTATAATATTTTGGAGGGGGGCAGTGTGTGTGAGGGTATAATATTTTGGAGAGTGGCATTGTGTGTGTTTGTGGGGGTATAATATTTTGGAGGGGGGCAGTGTGTGTGAGGGTATAATATTTTGGAGAGTGGCATTGTGTGTGTTTGTGGGGGTATAATATTTTGGAGAGGGGCAGTGTGTGTGTGTAGAGGGGTATTATATTTGGAGAGGGGCAGTGTGTGTGGGGGTATAATATTTTGGTGAGGAGCAGTGTGTGTGGGGGTATAATATTTCGGAGAGGGGCAGTGTGTGTGGGGGGAGATATTTTGTGAACGAAGCACAGCAAGTCTTTATTTAGTAGCACAGCATGGGAGATATTTATATTTTTGGGGCAGTATACTGATACTTTTATTTTTAAAGGCACTGTGTCAGGAAGTGCTGCTGAAGAACAAAGAGGGAGGTCTTCAGAGACTAGCTGTGGGCATGAAATATCATCATGGTGTCTGTACTATGTGGAGACAAAAGGGACGGAAACAACTCATTCATGTTCTAGTGGTGGCTCTGGTGCTACATTCATGTGCTGATGGTGGCTCTAGTGCTGCATTCATGTGCTATTGATGATTCTGGCACTGCATTCATGTTCTGGTGGTGGTTCTGGTGCTGTATTCAAGCACTGATGATGGTTCTGGTGTGGCATTCATATACTGATTGTGGCACTGGTGCTGTATTCATGTGCTGCTGATGGTTCTGGTGCGGCATACATGTACTGATGGTGGTTCTGAACATGAAAATCCAAAACAAGTTTCATGGCTATGTCAAAAAAAGCTTAAAAATAATCAAATCAAATCACTTTGTTTTGACATTATGAGGAAAATTTGGCAAGATTCTGCTCAGTTTCTGCTCCAAAAACAGTGTTTGGCTGTAGTCTCTCTGTTTGTTTGTAGTTATGCTACAAATGTCTGGTGGCTGGTCACCACCAGGCTATGCATGCCTGATCTTGGTTTGCAATATATTCCTTCTGTTGGTAGCTATTCACATTCAGTTGCCTCACCCTTTCCACAGGCATTGCTAATTAAGCACCATACTTGGATCTGGTCCGCCTTTATCAATGATTGCTGTCTGGCGCTGGGAAGGTCAGTTCTGATATAGTCCTGGTATGTGTAGAGTTTGCTCCACATGCTGGGACCTGGGCTGGCCTCTATCCACAATTGCCTCTTTTGCAACATAGAAGCGGTTATATACACAGGTTAAAGGTATGTGTGCTCCATTATGGTTCTGATTTTAACTTTATCTAGGAGGCCGCATGGAATATGAAATACAGAATATAGTGTAGGACCCCCCTATTAAGATTTGCTGTGACGTTGGCAGGGGTGGATCAAAGAATTGATCAATTATTTGCTAAAAATCTCATTTGTATTAGAGTACAGTTGGAATAAATCTGTGAATTTGCACTTTTTATATGATGCATGCCATTTTCAGATCGTGCTAGCTCCCCTCTCTTTCTGGTGCTGTATTCATGCGCTGATGATGATGATTCTGGTGTGGCATTCATATACTGATTGTGGCACTGGTGCTGTATTCATGTGCTGATGGTGGCTCCGGTGCTGCATTCATGTGCTGCTGATGGTTCTGGTGCGGCATACATGTACTGATGGTTGGTTCTGAACATGAAAATCCAAAACAAGTTTCATGGCTATGTCAAAAAAAGCTTAAAAACATTCAAATCAAATCACTTTGTTTTGACATTATGAGGAGAATTTGGCAAGATTCTGCTCAGTTTCTGCTCCAAAAACAGTGTAAATTAACATGCTTACACATTTTTTAAGCAGAATGTCTCCAAATCCTCCTCAAATATTTGGTTCTACTGATGTATTCATGTAAGTAGCTCTTACATGACGCTGACTGCTCACATCCTCTTGATGTCTGATGCGTCCTTTTTGTTATAAAAAATACAAACTGCTGTGGCACCTGGAGTCTATAAGTGTCTGCATCTCTGACAACACATCAGCAGCGCTGTAGCCAATCAGTTACTTGCTGTAGCCAATCAGTTACTTGCTGAGCTCCATGATTGGTTGCAGCGCTGTCATTGTGATGTGACACTAGCACTGCAGACAATAGCAGACCTGGGGAGAGTGAATAAAACAAAAACAATGCAGGAAATGGGTTTTCAAAAACTGGAAAACCTAAGGTTATGTGCACACAAGGTGTTTTAAACTCAAGCAACACCGCCAAGTTTTTTAAGTAGATGTTGAAAACCGTGGGGGGTTTTTTCCTGACCCATCTTCTGTGTAGTTTTATAGTCATTTCCTGGGTATTTTTTCTATGGTCTTGACCATCTTTGGCTTTTTTAGTGTTTTCCTATTGTTTTTGTCACTTTTTTTTTACTGTGCTTTTTAAGAAAAAGTGATGGTAAAACACAATAAAAGACATCCGGGCATCTTCCGAACCTTTCCATTGATCTGCATTGTAAAGTACAGAGTGTCTGCTGGGTGGAAAACACCAGAAGAATGAACTGGTCACTTCTTTTAACTACTTGGTGGTTTTAGAAACCTGAAGGGGTTAAAAGATGCTCAAAAGCCTGAACCTGCGCAGAGTAATAGATGCAGATAGTCACTCATTGTGAGTAGTTTTCATAGTGGTTTCCATGGTGGAATCTGCCCCCAAAATGTAATTGCACATTCCCTAAGTGGCATGCACCCAAAATTAGCGTCAGTGACAACTACAACTTCCCTGATCATCTATCTGTAGAATAGGTCATCAATATTAGCTGAGGGGGATCTGATTTTGCACTGCCAATCAGTTATATGATGAGGCCTTAGCATTATATGTAGAGCTCAGTATCCTCTTCTTTTACTAAGGGACCCAGTTCTATAGGGAAAATAGCGGCTTCACCAGGTCCTGCTACTAAGAGCAATAAATAGGACTGAGCTGTAATACTGGATGCAGCTGTGACTGGATGCAGCTGTGACTGCATGTTATATGGTCGTGTTACACAATCTACAAGTGCACAAAGATATTACACATTCACCAAGTGACAAGTGGGCCTGTGCACCCCCAAATGCCAGAGCTGAATTTTAGTCCCAGTCCGGCCCTGCACGGGAGGCAGAGTGATCATGCTCTTATCCTCTATTCACCCTGATGGCAGGACTGGAGTTTGAGCTGAAATGGATAGTAAGCTATTTTACCTATTTTCACCTACCATTGAGATTCCTAACTCTCAAAGCTTGAATGTCTGCCTGCAGGAAGACTGGAGCCTTGCACTTCTCCAGCATCTTCTATACTTTCATTGGCTGCTTTTTCTCCACTAACGTTTCCAAATCTGCCATCTCCAAGATGAGATATGTCAGTGTAAATGTGCCCAGGGTAGTAGTCATGGACGAAGGCTTCACTTTGATTCCCAGGCATACTACAGAAATAGGTGTTTTGTGATGGTACCTCTAGGTCGAAGATCTCCATCTTGTCCTCTGCTGTACATAGTGCAGTTCCAACACCTCTTGAATTCACATTAAAAAGTCAAAGCCAGGATTTAAAAACTGTATTTTCATTATATTCAAGTAAACTTAAGTACTGGATATAGCAAGTAATTCATCTTCCATTCTCCTCTCTAACATACACTGGCTTTCCCAGGAAGGTTACAGACATAATCAAATTCATTTTGACATAAGCTGCCAAGGAGCGTGGGAGGTTTGTTCGTCCACATCCTACTAATATATGGCTATAATATCCTTGACACTGCTTGCTACTTTCCAAGGATTGCTCTTAAGGGGGCTTTACACGCTACGATATCGTTAATGTTTTATCGTCGGGGTCACGTCGTTAGTGACGCACATCCGGTGTCATCAATGGTATCGCAGTGTTTAACACTTACCAACGACCTTAAACATCCTCCAAAGTGGTGAAAATCGTTCACCATGGACAGGTCGTCCTAAAACCAAAAATTGTTAATGGTTGTTTATAGATGTTGTTCCTCGTTCCTGCGGCAGCACACATCGCTGTGTGTGACACCATAGGAGCGAGGAACCTCATCTTACCTGCGTCCCGCTCACCCGCTCATCTCCGCCCCTCCACTTTGATTGACCGGCCGCTTAGTGATGTCGCGGTGACGTCGCCGTGACGCCGAACGCACCTCCCCCTTGAGGGAGGGATTGTTCGGCAGTCACAGCGACGACGCCGACCAGGTAAGTGCGTGTGATGCTGCCGTAGCAATAATGTTCGCTGCCGCAGCGATCACACGCTATCACATGCACGACGGGGGCGGGTGCTTTTGCGTACGATATTGCTAGCAATTGCTAGAAATATCGTAGCATGTAAAGCCCGCTTTAGAGTTTTTGCCCTATGCTACTGTCCTTTAGAATGGCATTTTTTCTTCACAAAGGTCCTTTTGCTACTGGCCTGACCATATATACGCACTTTTTAACGAAGCTTGATTGGTTGGAGTCCCCCTTGCTCAGTGCTTCTGGAACCAGGTTTGCTCAGACCTTCCTTTCTACATCTTCTCTCTCCGGCTTCTGTGTCATCCAGAGATAGGGGGTACTCAGAGCCGGGCCAATGGGGTCACTTCTAGAGGTATCACGGTGGCGTGACCCGGTCTGTGATCCCAGGCTCCACAACAAAAGGGGAATATGTAAAGGGGGATTGCCTGTGATGCCAACCGTGGGTTGCAATGATGAGATGGTGGCACCGCCGCTGCCTCTGGGGACAGTGCCCGGGACTGATGGTGTGGGTCAGCAAGGTGGGATCCCCTCCACGAGTAGGGGAGTTGTAGTCCTGGGGCCAATTGGGAGTTGTGGTGGTGGCAGGGATTGCAGGGAGCAGGAAACTCACAGTTCAGTTGTCTTGGTGTTGGATGAAGCTAGGCTGATGTGTGTGGTCAGAAAACACAGAGTCTTTTGTAAACCAACTTGCCAAATGGCCGGTCACCATTGGCGGGTGTCTTCGGGTCCCACACCCAGATGTACAGCCAGGGGCCCTTCCTTCCACACTCTCTGTCTGTCTCTCTCTTGTCTGGACTAGTCCGTTTGAACGGCCTCCGGATTCGGTCCCTCTCCTGGCACCGGCGGGCTACAACCCTCTCCCGGTCGCCTCAGGTTCCCCGCTGCCGGATCTCCGTCACCTGTGGCCCTCACAGCCACCTATTCCGGTAGTCCAGGGCTCCAACCCCGGCTACCACTTTCTCCGTTGAGCTGAAAGCCTCCCCTGTCAGCTTTCCACTGACTACAGCACAACTGACTTGAATTCTGCTCTGTCACTTCCTTAGCTCCTCTCACCCCTCCTTTTTCCTGGGGAGGGGGTGAGTAGGGCCCTTATTGGCTGCTGTACATCTGCGTGGGAATTGTGTAGCTGCAAAGGAGGATTAACTCTTTCTGTGACTACCTGGTTTTACCAGGGCGTCACACACCCCCTTGGTTGAATACAGCCCGTCCGCGGGCTGTCTGGCCACTGACGTTTTTTTGCGGGAAAATAAAAAATTTACACATTACAACTATTCATCTTCCCACATCGGGAGGTACATTTTCTTAAACCTTTAACTATCCTGCCACCCCCCACCTGCTGTGCAGATGGCTTCCTCCGGGAACTTGAGGATGTTCAACAGGGGTGACAGTCCATAAAACAGTCATTCTTTAAACTTGCGGGTAGCCGTCCATGTTCTGCTACCACTGCTGCTGCTGCCTCCACTCCCAGTACGGGGCACGGGTTCCATACTCTGCCTCCTGCTCAGGAGCCAGGCCCACTCGGATGCCCTCGGCACCGGCTACAACTGGCCTCGCTAACTACCGAGGGCCCCATCACTCAGTGGCCTGCTCCTCCTCTCTGTAGGTGCACTCTGGCTGCTCCACAGCCGGAATGGGGCATTTGGGAGCGGCTGGCACTGCAGCTGAGGGCGATTTCATGACGGGTGTTGCAGCCGGGCGGACTGCCGGAGCCGACGTCATCACCGTTGCGGCCATGCTTGGGGCGGGGTGAGATGTCATCAGGGTTGCAGCCTGGCTCGGGGCTGGATGGGATGTCATTGGGGTTGCAGCCTGCTGTGACATCTTGCCACTCTTGTGTCCAGGAACGGAATTTTGCAGAGTCCTAGCGTCCCTGCACTTTACAGTTCCGGTTACATGCCACCGCTTCTCTGCCCAACCCCCCTTGGTCTTTTGCGGGCACTCCTTCTGGCCATGTTCCCAGGGGGCGGGGCTTCAACTTCCCGCCGTTTTCGGGGAAGAAGAAGATGATGCCGCTGTTTTGGCGCCAAAAATGGCGGGCAAGATGGCGGCAGGTCAAAATTTTCAAACAGTTCACGGATTACAAGGCGCACGTCATCCAGGTCACGGATGGGGTAAGAATCCTGTTCGTGATGCCAAATTGTGTCGCCCAGCGATATGGGGTACTCAAAGCATGGCCAATAGAGTTGCTTCTAGAGGTATCACGGTGGCGTGGCCCGGTCTGTGATTCCAGGCTCCACAACAAAAGGGGAATATGTAAAGGGGGATTTTCTGTGACACCACCCGTGGGTTGTGGTGATGAGATGGTGGCACCGCCGCTGCCTCTGGGGACCGTGCCCGGGACTGATGGTGTGGGGCAGCAAGGTGGGATCCCCTCCATGAGTAGGGGAGTTGTAGTCCCGAGGCCCAATTGGGAGTTGTGGTGGTGGCAGGGATTGCAGGGAGCAGGAAACTCACAGTTCAGTTGTCTTGGTGTTGGATAAAGCTAGGCTAATGTGTGTGGTCAGAAAACACAGAGTCCTTTGTAAACCAACTTGCCAAATGGCTGGTCACCGTTGGCGGGTGTCTTCGGGTCCCACACCCAGATATACAGCCAGGTGCCCTTCCTTCCACACTCTCTGTCTGTCTCTCTCTTGTCTGGACTAGTCCGTTTGACCGGCCTCCGGATTCGGTCCCTCTCCTGGCACCGGCAGGCTACAACCCTGTTCCGGTCGCCTCAGGTTCCCCGCTGCTGGATCTCCATCGCCTGTGGCCCTCACAGCCACCTAGTCCGGTAGTCCAGGGCTCCAACCCCGGCTACCACTTTCTCTGGGGAGCTGAAAGCCTCCCCTGTCAGCTTTCCACTGACTACAGCACAACTGACTTGAATTCTGCTCTGTCACTTCCTTGGCTCCTCTCGCCCCCTCCCTTTTCCTGGGGAGGGGGTGAGTAGGGCCCTGATTGGCTGCTGTACATCTGTGTGGTGATTGTGTAGCTGCCAAGGAGGATTAACTCTTTCTGCGACTACCTGGTTTTACCAGGGCGTCACACTTCGACTACACAATCACCACTAAACAGGAAAGTTCTTCTTTCTATAAGTCCCCTTAACCACCCCACTGTGGGCCGGGCCTGCATGTAATCCTGCCATAACTGCCCCTGTCCCTGCTGTCTGCTGGTAAGCAGACCTACTCTCTCACCAAGTTCTATGCAATAGTGAACAGGAACAAAGTGACATTTTGTGACTATAGGAGATACTGCAGCCATGAGGGATAAAATACCTTACAATAACTTAGTATATAAAATTCATACATTACACATTTGAAATACCACCATTGACGTCTGCAGGGGGGTAAACGACCGTAGGTCCACCCTCTTACACCAGCACCAGAAGTTTTATCCTCTTTTAGGGAAGCAGGTGAGAGAACCCTGGACTCTCTCCCTCTCTTTAAACACCTCATCTTCTGATCCCTTAGCTTCAATCATTTTCGGATGATTTATCGCCTGAAAAGAAACTGCAATTTTAACCCCTCTCCCCATTCTTTGACCAATCCTAACTAGCTTCAGTCTTATAAGAAGCAGAAAGAACAAAAAAATAAAAAAATATCTGCAGGGTGAGATTGGTAATGGAAGTGAGATGAGGGGGAAAACTATTTCCTTACAAATCGTAAAAGAGAACCAACCAGCAGGATTTTCCCAAATAAAGTAAAGGCAGTGCCATACTGGTGCTAGCATAGTGAAACAAATTATACCTTCTGTTTCCAGATTGCATGTTTGATTGCTAAAAAAAACTTCTCAAAGGTGGCATGTGCAGCACTTTGAGGGTTGGGTCCCATGTATATATTCCTCCTTCTGCATCATCTTAGCTTGCCCCCTTTACTATATTTAAATTCTGCACCTCACCTGGAAACTGAAGATAGGATTTGATTCACCATGCTAGCGCTAGTATGGCACTGCCTTTCCTTTATATGGGAGAATCCTGCTGATTGGTTCCCTTTAAATAGCTGCTGTATTAATGATTTTTTTATATTTAATTTCCTAATTTGCTCGTGTGGAGAAAGAATCTCATCATTACTTGATAATAGAACAAGTTTAGATAAGTAGTTTCTCCTTTTGGAGACCAACAAGCTGCCTATGGAGACTTCCAGATCAAGCATTATTACTTGGGAAAATGGTATGCAAATTAGCACTCTTCCATGAGAGAGAAAGGTAGTGTCATGATTTCACCACTCACAGTGACCAATGGACACTATGAATGACAGCTCTGCCGCCCTATGGAATCGAGGGCTTGCTGAGCCATCACTATTGTGAGTGACAACTCAGCCATCCTATTGGACAGGGGCTGAAGGAACCCTTTCAGGTGTCCTTCATTCTAGGTGATTACAGTGCTATTTAGCACCTTGACAGTGGTCAAACTGTACCGCTCCGGGGCTCGGCCGACTGCTGAGCCGCTCGGATCCGTGCTCGTCGGTGGGTGGCTCGAGCTCTTCACTGACCCGGGGGTCACGTTGCTCTGAAAGGGGGTTGGTGCTACACGTAGGGACTTCGGTGGGGAGGTCCACGGCCAGAGCCGCAGTTGTTTGTAGGGGATTTAAGTTTGTGACGCCACCCACGGGTTGTGGTGAATGAATGAACACCACCGCTGCCATTGACTAGGCTCCCGGGGATGGTGTTGCGCAGCTTGGGGTTGACCCCCTCCGTGGATAGGGGGATGATGGTCCCGGGGGCCCAAGAGAGGTGCTGAGGAGGGGGGATGGATGTGTGCTGGGGTGTCGGTGCGGTGCCGCCTTTTTCCTGCACCTCACTTATGAAGAAATCACGACTCCTATGCCTGAGCAACGGTAGTCCACTCTCCAGTTTGATATGTGTCGGGAGAGCCCTCTTTGCCCACAGATGCTGGCCCCTCGGGTCTCTATGCTTGGGCGGTGGCTTTACCCCTATGGTTTGGCTGTTGTCTTCAGTCGGGTCTTATGTGGGAAAGGTCCTAAAGTCCAGTCCTCAATCAGTTGATTTAACTCAGCCCGGTTGTTTCTGGGCCTCGTATTGGGTGTGAGTACCCCTCCTGGTGCTCCGGTTTCCAATCGGTTCCCCGGTTCGGTACTGGCGGGCCACCGCCCGTCCCCGGTCCCTACAGTTCCACCGGCTGTAATCCCAGCTCCTGCAGGCGGCCACCACTGTCTACCTCTTTGCCAGAGGTGACTGGGCTCCAACCCAGACACCAGATGTAGCCTATGGCAGACCTTGACACAAGTCTGCCCTTGAACTTCACTCCACTCTACTTCACTGTCAAAGCTCAACTCCAACTCTCCTCCAACTCTACTGGTTTCCCACCTCGGGGCCTGTGCACTCCTCGGTGGGCGGAGCCAACTGCCTGGCTCCACCCCCCTGGAGTGAACATCAAACCCGGAGGGAGATGTCAAGGGTTTCTGTAGTTTGGCTGCTGTCACCTTACTAAGGGGGGGACGTGTGTGTGCATGGGACTACCTGTGACAACCTGGCTAGTCCAGGGCATCACAAAACCATTGACAATTGTAGCTTTGCTGAAGTGGTGTGTGCTTGCCTAGTGCTCTCTGTTCTATTTTGATCTCCGTTGCGGACTTTGGATTTTTCTTGACTACTCATTTAACTCACCCCTTTGTCTTGATCCGTATATTCCTTATACTTTGACCACGGACTGACCTGATAATACGCTCACCGCAGTGCGGTCAGCGTGGACGTGTGAATCCACTAGACCGCAGCGAAACTGTGGTAGTTGACCACAAGCAGGACACGGAAGAGCGTAGATGGTGAGCAATAGACTAGGTTTATTGATAATCAAAGCAAAGGAGTGTGAGAGTGACCGAGAGAGGCTGCACCGGACCATGCACCGGACTCCCCTGGAGGAGCAACTGGGGGTGAACCCCTATACAGGGTCTGTCCGGTCCAGCCCCAGGGGGCCTAAATGTATGATCTCCAAGACAGTGGTTACAACTCCACGCATCACAGGGAAAGAGCAAAGTCTCTGGTTAGTGCGCCCAGATAGTGGCACAGCACAACATGGGGAGACACGGCAAACGTGAAGGTTCAATGGAATTAGCTCCTCCGGATGCGGCACAGCTGATACAACAAGGCTCTGTGGACGTGGAAACACAAGTGAAGCTTGACACCAAGGAGGAGGCACAGCTTACAGGTCCTTTTGGCAACAAAGAAGCAGCGGTTCTGGAGTCTCAGCAAACACGAGTAAATCTAAGGATAGGAAATGACACATTAGTAAGAGGCACAGAAACAAAGTACGCAGCGCAACCCCTACACTGACAGCATACCTAAGGATAGGAAATGTTGCCCAAGCACTTCCCATAAGGGGAGGGTGCCTTATGTATACAGGACTGCTCAGCAATAGGCTAGGAGGGAATTGCACTCAGAACAGCTCAGTACTCACAGGACCTACGATGTTAGAAGAAGGGGAGGAGTCAGAGATCACATGATCCTTAGTGCATGCTAGACTCTGCTGTGTCACTATGAGTGCAGGAGAGCAGGGAGCGCGCGTTGACTGGAAATGGTATGTACAGAACAGACAGAAGCTGATCCACTCCTGGTGATGCTGCGGAGACGACCCCGGTCTCCATAGCCACAGCGCTTGGGGACGGCACAGGACGGGGCAAGACACCTGACTTCTCTTTTTTCGCTTGTATTTTGTTTATTATGAGCCCTATCGGTACTGACCCCAGACCTCTTGACTATCCTTCCTCACGGCATGTCCATGTAATGACTAGTATCGCAGCTAGCTTTTTGATGCTACATATTGGAGGTAGCCCAGCCACTCTATATGTCATTAAAGCATTACTCTCTGACTTATAGGGTAACACGTTTAATAGGTGTCAAAAAACACACCTTGTTCAAAAGATGATAAAATATAGGCATTAATTGTCTAGATTTTTTTAAAATTGTTGTAGCTGTGTCCCCCCACCTCCCAGTGTTCTTAATTTGGTGTTTTTGTGCTATATACTGTATGCTTGTAGATATGTATCAACTAAACTATCAGTAAAGAATATGTTTTATATATATATATATATATATATATATATATATATATATATATATATATACGGTATATAAAATAGCAATAAAGACACATATTGCGATAGTCTAACAGCTTAGATGCCCACATCTTACTGATTTTATATCCCTTATTCAATTCAAGATTCTTAATCTAAAACCTGTTTTAGTGCTTTTAAAGTGCAAAGTCTGTTTAGACAAAATGCCTCGAGCAACGACTGGATCAGTTTTATGCAGCTCTGGAACAAGCGCAGGTGGACTACAGCTGAGAAAAGGTCATTTCCTTCTGGCGTTGTTTTCACATCCTTGGTGTATTACCCAGGGGAACAAATTATTGCTTCGACAACCTTTTTATGAGTGTATGTCCTCCTTTGTCTTTATAACAGGTTGTCTTGTATTACTTTCTGGATACCATTGAAATATGCCCTTAAATAGGATTTGGGCTTCACAATGAATGAACTTAATGAGATAGCTAGCAATAAAGAGGAACACATAGGATTTATGACTGTGGCTGGATAAGAATTTGTAAAGGTATAGTCTATGTTATTAATGGAACATTCACTTAAAAATGTCCTTTCTATAAGCATGGTTAATAGATCCTAGCACATCAAAGCTGTACTAGTCTCTACTAAGATTCAGAAAATGTATGTATGCATCAGCATTTCAGCATCGCATGCAGCATATTAAATAGATGCCACCCATCATTTAACAGAGAACCCTATAGGAAGGTCAGGAGGAACAAAAAGTTTAGTCTGTACCAAAAGTATAGTCTAATAGAATCTGAGAGTAGCTAATATGTAATTGATGCAGCCAATGTAAGGAGATAGGCATGTTGCACACGTTCCCCCTTTAAGACATTGTTATTGTTGTGTAATGTAATAAGTGTTAATTATGTGCAATATGAATTGTAATATGTGTAATTTGATTGAATGTATTTTGCCAGATAGTAGAGCAAGATAAGAGTTAATGTTTGGGAATAGCCCAAGTGGGAAGGGCTAGGCTGGGGTGACCGTGATAGTTTCCTGTTAGAATGTTAGATAGGGCCTAGCATGTCTGATAGTCAGACCTAAGGTCTGATTCGCCGACAAGGCCACTTGATGTGAGTGTGCCTAGCATGAGAGGAAATAAGGGCAGAGGATAGGGAGATCCTAGCGAGAGAGAGTGACCAAGAGAAAGAGTGTTCTCACCGAAAAGACACAATGATTAACAGGAGACAGTTCCTGGGACAGGACATGTAGCATCACGGCCCCAAGTTCTTAACAGGCCAGGATGGAACAGATAGGTGAGACAAAGTAAGTACCCCAGCGGGAGTTCTTTAAACGTCAGGAAACTAGAGACTAAATCCGGCTATTTTGGCAAATCAGTTCTCTAGGAGGCAAATGAGATGCGGAAAAGATGAAATTCATGGAGCTCATACTGTTGTACTAAGCTGGGTGGGGGTGAAGCAATTGAGACAAAAGGAAGCAGCATTAAGTTATTGAGAAAAAGTAAAGAGGCTATGTTAAGAGATGCTCGGTAGTTGTCATCAAATGGCTGTTTAGTAAAAGACCCCTTCATAGGCTGTGTCCCTTGCTTTGATGTGGAAGGAAAAGGGGTAGTATGAGATGCACAACCAATAATTTAAGAAAGGGAGTGCTCAATAGTTAAGAAAAAGCAATGTGTATGATGAGAAAAGGCTTAAACTATGAATAAGCACACCAATTAAAAAGTCAAACGTTTATTGGTAACAGAAAATGCACACAATAAAAGCAGTTAAAAACCTGATGACTGACCCAATGCATCCAAATTCCAAAAATAAAATGTATATATACCAAATATTTTAATGAATAATACAAACAAGACCAGGGATATGATAACAAAAAAAAATTGTTTTACCACATAAATAGATTACTGCCTATAAGAGCTAATGTGTGACGCCCCAGAGCTATGGGGTACTCGGTCCTGGACCGTATATGTACGGGGATGCTGTTTCATGGTTGTGTAACGGCCGATGCCCGGTTCCGTGACCCTGGGGGTCGCATTTTAAAGGGGGATTATATACAGGGGTGATGAAAGAATTTATATCGTGATGCCACTTCCGGGTTGCTGTTATGGTGATGGAACTGACGCTGCACAGTCTGTTACCACTGCTGCTGTTGGTGATGGCAGCCTGGATGTTAGGCCCTCCGCAAGTAGGGCCAGGCCCCAGGGAGTGAATGATGGGATCCGGCACAGAAAGAAGGGAGACCACACGATGGGGATGCAGTGAAACCTCTGTTTACTCACAGTGGTGTTGAGCTATGGCACTGAAGACTGCTGGTTCAGACCCCTGGTCCCTTTTGTCCTAGTGCTGTTGTGGTAACCTGGTGGTCTCTTTCTCCAGTGCCTCTCACTGGTTGATGAAACCCCGTATCTTTGAGCGTCTGCGGGTCCCCGACTGTCTGTCGGCAGTCTCTCGTCCGTACAGCAGGCAGTTTGAACCCTGTGGGGTCAGTGTTCTGTTCCAGTCAGTGGCTCAATCTTTACTGCTGGTGCCCCCGGATTCTTGGGTCAGTGAGGTCCGTGAAGGTCCCCTCACTGTGCAGGTATTTGTCAGGTAGCCTGAAGCGTTCGCCTGACCTAGGGCCCTGTGCCCCATCGGTGCTCTGGTTCCAGGGGTACCTGGCTGTACCCTCTCTAGCAACCACTCTCCTACGCCACCTAGGTCACTGCTACACAACCCCATCTGGAGACATGTACGTTCCCTTCAACTGTCACTACCAGACTCCTCTGTCGTTCTGTATGTCCCCTCCCACTGTACTGCCATCTACTGCACTGGACTGGCTCCACCTCTAGGTGGCCATACATTGGGTCCCGGACTAGTCAGTTACCCATGCTTGAGAGTGGGAAATTGGGGATGTTATGTGTTTTGGTGATACCGGCACTGGTCTTCCAGGTCCCTGGGGGTAGGCCCTGCATCTTTGTCATTATGCAGAACCTAATAGTGCCCTGATGGGTTCAGGGGCACTACAAATGCATACTGGTACAGGCTTATTATTATTTATTATTATAGCGCCATTTATTCCATGGTGCTTTGTGAAAAGAGGGCATACATAGAAAAGTACAATAATTGTGAACAATTCAACACACAGAGTGGTACAGAAGGAGAGAGGAATCTGCCAGTGCGGGCTCACAATCTACAGAGAAGGGGTGAGAATTAGAGATGAGCCACCCCCCTAAAGTTCGACATCGGTTCGGTTCGTCGAACGGTGCCCTGTTCGACGAGCCATTCGACGAACCTCTCGAACCCCATTGAAAACAATGGGAGGCAATCACAAACACATAAAAACACATTATAAATGTACACATACAGATAATAAACATTGCCATAACACTTACCGGTGCCCGCGATGCGTCCTGCACTCTGTCTCCCGCCGCTTTTCCATTCGTAATTGCTTCGTCCTTCCAATAACCAGCAGTGATGAGAGGACCTATTGTGACGTCAAAATAGCCATGTGACCAGTCACATGTCTATTATCTCATTGGCTACAGACTGGTCACATGGCTAGACGTCATGTCCTGTCCTAGGTCCTGTCAGTGCATCTCTCCAGTATGCGGTGATCGTTTGTGAATAATCGCCGGTGAATAGCGGCACCGGGAATCACGTGATCGGAGCACTGTTGCTATGGCAACCCGGCTGTGAGCGGTGAAGTCACCGCTAACAGCCGGCAGCCTGTGGTCACTCTCACTGAGTGATTTCTGCACAGGGCAGCAGCGTCTTTCTCCCATGCAGTGAAGCCTGATGTAGCAGAGCTACATGGGTTGAAGGAGAAAGAAGACAGAAGACCATGGATTGTGGAGGGCTGACAGTGAGTAATAAACATGGAATCTCTAATGTGTCTGTGTATTTATTTCTATTAAAGTATTTTTTCTCTGTGTGGTGTCTTTTTTTTCAACCCTTTATTGGAGATTCTTAATGGCCGAGTCAAACGTGCCTGACACTAAGAATCTCTGGCTTAATACTAGCTAGTAAAACAAAGCTAGTATTAACTCATAATTACCCAGCGAGCCACCGTCACCAGGGCAGCTGGAAGAGTTGGACAGCACCAGATGATGGTGCTTCTATGAGAGCGCCATTTTCTGGGGCGGCTGTGGACTGCAATTCGCAGCAGAGGCGCCCAGAAAGCTCGGGCTAACCTGTGCTACGGATTCCAATCCCCAGCTGCCTAGTTGTACCCGGCTGGACAAAAAAAGGGTGCAAAGCCTACGTCGTTTTTTTTTTTTAATTATTTCATGAAATTCATGAGATAATTAAAAAAGGGCTTCGCTATATTTTTAGTTTCCAACCGGGTACAAATAGGCAGCTGGAGGTTGGGGGCAGCCCGTACCTGCCTGCTGTACCTGGCTAGCATACAAAAATATGGCGAAGCTCATGTCATTTTTTTTTTTAGTTTTTTGGGAAAAAAAAATAAAAAATGTTTCCCTGGATATTCCATTGACAGTGAAGGTAACACCAAGCAGTGGGGGTTAGCAGCCAGTAGCTGCTTGGATTACCCTTATCTAGCAATACAAAAAATGCAGCGGGAGCCCATATATTTTTTTTTATTATTTATTTGAATAACTAAAAAAAATGGGCTTCCTTGTATTTGATTGCCTGACATGACAGTGCTGTAAAAATAAATCATTAAAAAAAATGACGTAGCGCCCCGCGGTATTTTTGATTCTCAGCGCAGTTAAAGCAGACAGCTACGGGTTGCTACCCCCATCTGCCTAGCGTTACCTTAGCTGGCAATCAAAATATAGGGAAGCCCATTCATTTTTTTTATTTAAGAAAATAGTTTAAAAAAAAAAATTACGTGGGGTCCCTCCATTTTTGATAGCCAGCTAGGGTAAAGCAGACGGCTGTAGCCTGAAAACCACAGCTGGTAGCTTTACTGTGGTTGGCGATCCAATATGGAGGTCGCCCCAGGCTCTTTTTTATAATAATTTTATAAATAATAATAATTACAAAAAAAAGTAGGGTCCCCGCCAAATTGGATCACCAGCGAAGGTAGAGCGGACAGCTGTGGTCTGGTATTCTCAGGGTGGGAAGGTCCATAGTTATTGGCACTTCACAGCCTAAAATTAGCAGGCCGCAGGCGCCCCAGAAGTGGCGCATCCACTAGATGCGCCAATCCTGGCGCTTCACCCCAGCTCATCCCGTGCCCTGGTGTAGTGGCAAACGAGGTAATAAATGGGGTTGATACTAGCTGTAAGGTCACCTGACATCAAGCCCAGCAGTTTGTGATGTCATGGCGTCTATCAGATACCCGACATCACAAACTGTCAGTACTAAGAAAACAAATAAACAAAAAAAATGTATTTCAAAAAACACTCCCCAAAATATTCCCTCATTCACCAATTTATTGTTAGGAAAAAAAAATAAGGGGGTCCGACGACGACTTTGGACCGTCTAGAATATGGGGGGGACACGCTCAGGGAACGTATCACCCATTTTGTAGGAGTGCAGACCCTCCATGTCAGGAGTGTGGGTGCAATGAATCTGCACCCACTCTCCCCGGGTCCACAGCAGCAGACTCCATATCGTAACTGTTGCTTCCAAAGCTGCAATGCCCTGCTCATGAGGTAAGGGCATGCCTAATCAGGAGAACTATTCTACATTTCCAAATATTGGTATTTGCTGATATTATTGCTATTCCACCTACTATATATTGGGGATAGGATCTTGGAGATGGAATACCCCTTTAAGTCCAATTATCCAGCTAAATGAATACAAAACAACAGAGCTCGCTATTAAGATGTGTTTTCTTGTGGCGTATAATGGACTCTCGTGTTTGGTGTCGTTCAGCAGGGCAACTATAAAATCAAATACCTCCATTTGGAAATGAAGTGTAGCTCTCCTGATTAACTATGTTCCTTACCTCATGAGCAGGGCATTGCAGTAGCTTACAGATGCATGGTTACCACCACTCACTGTGTCTGAACACAGGAAGCTGAGCTAACAGCCGCTCTGTGCATGCTGCTGCGTCTATTGTGAAGGAGGGGGCCGCGGGGATCAACGCTGCACAGATACCGTGGGACACCGGGGAACACCGGTGGGGTTATAGGGGGTAACCTGGCAGGGCCTGGGGAGGAGTTTTCTGTCGCATGTGTCATGGCACATGCGACAGAAATCAGAGCAGTAGGGTGAATGGGTCCAGCGCGCTGCTGTGCGCGTGGCCATCTTGGATTTCCGGGAGGGGGTCGGGGGGGGCACTTTGGCGACATCGGGGGACCGGAGGAAACCGGTGAAGAGATTTATCTCCCATCTGACATGTTTGTTTGTGCCAGATGGGAGATAAATAATTTTTTACCGGCGCTGTCATTTACTGTAATGTGATCATCGATATACAGTGTATACCTGTGATCACGTGAGCGGGGACCGGAAAAACCGGCCTTAATCATGATCTCCAGGGTCTCAGCTACCCCCTGAAACCTCGGAGATTTTCTGATGCTGGGGGGCGCTATTCACTTATTTCTGCCTGCTGTTTATAAACGGCAGATCAGAATAAGGCTACAGTCACATGACTGATCCGTTTTGCGGTCCGCAAAAAACAGTCCAATTTTTCACGGGTGAATTCGTGTGGCGTCCGTTTCCGTTCCGTAGACGGTCCGTATGTCATCTGTTTGTCATCCGTGTGTCTTCTGGTTTTTTTTGCATACTGCAAAAAAACTAAAGGAGGGAAAATACATAAATTTACCCAGGATCCATAGCTTCAACCTTCATGAGACGGTCACATGTTCACTCCAGTGCCATTTTCTACTGCTTTTCACAGCGTAGAGCGCTCTGGTGATTTTCCTGTGCTTGTACACTTCATAACAGTCTTTTCTGTCATTATAATGGCAGAAAGACACATAATGTCCCACTCTCCTGCATTTTGTAATTTTGCACCCTTTGGTGCCTTTCATGTGGCACTAAGGCGTGCTTAGCCTTGTATTTACCAAAAAAAAAAAAGAATTTAAAAAAAAAATGATGTGGGGTTCCTCCTACTTTTGTAGCCAGCTAGGGTAAAGCAGACAGCTGCAGCCTGTAGACCACAGCTGGCAGCTTCACCTTGGCTGGTAATCCAAAACTGAGGGCACCCCACGCTGTTATTTTAAATTAAATAAATAATTTAAAAAAAAACCAAACATGTGGGGTCCCCCCAAAATTGGTTCACCAGCCAAGGTAAAGCGGACAGCTGGGGTCTGATATTCTCAGACTAGGGAGGTCCATGGTTATTGGACTCTCCCTAGCCTAAAAATAGCAGGCCGCAGCCGCTCCAGAAGTGGCGCATCCATAAGATGTGCCAATCCTGGTGCTTCACCCCAGCTCATCCCGTGCCCTGGTGCGGTGGCAAACGGGGTAATATATGGGGTTAATACCAGATGTGTAATGTCACCTGGCATCAAGCCCTGGGGTTCGTGAGGTCAGGCGTCTATGAGATACCCGACATCACCAACCCAGTCAGTAATAAAAAAAATAGACGAAAAACACATTTTTATTTGAAAAACACTGCCCAAAACATTCCCTCTTTCACCAATTTATTAGAAAGGAAAACAAATCCAGGTCTGCTGTAATCCAATGGGTTCCCATGATGATCCATACCATAGTCAATGTCCCAGTCAATGAAGAACAGAATGTTCCCCATTGGCTGGGAGAACAATGCAGTGACCTGAGCTAACATCAATAGGTCAGCCCAGGTCACTGCAGGGCATGACAAGTGCTGCTGTCAGGAGCGAGGTACATTACCTGCAGTGACGATCTCCTGCACTTCTGATAGCAGAGCTGTCACTGACTTCAATGACCGCCGCCTTCACAGCCAAGTATCGCGGGAGCCTGTGACATCACCGCTAGTCACAGTCTCGGGTCGACAGCGAGAGGAAATGTGAAGCGGCGGCCATGGAAGACAGTGACAGCGGTCGGGAGGGCGGAACTTCATCACCGCAGGTAAGCCAAGCAGGGTAATGTGTGCAGAGTGCCAAGTGGGTGGAGTCAAGTGGGGTAATGTGTGCGGAGAGCGAGGTGGGTGGAGCCAAACGGGGCCATGTGTGCGGAGTGCGAGGTGGGTGGAGCCAACCGGGGTAATGTGTGCGGGCGGCGGAGTGCGAAGTGGGTGGAGCCTAGCAAGGCCGTGTGTGCGGGCGGTGGAGTGTGAAGTGGGTGGAGCCTAGCCTGGTCTGAAGAGATTTATTGGTCATAAAGCCGTGCTGGCTTTGGTTGATTAATGTCTTCTCATCCAGGTACCCAAGTAAATGTTCTTTGACAATTTGCCTGAAGATTTTTCCTACAATAGAGGAAATACAATAAATACAAATATAAATAAAAGGCGATCAAAACATTGCATCTACTCAAAAATAGTATCAGTAAAAACATCAACTTACGCTGCAAAAATTAGCCATTACACAGCCTCAGATCCCAAAAAAGAAAAATGTTATGGGTCTCGGAAATTGACACCAAAAGCAAAATTTTCTTTTTACAAAGTTATGATTTTTTTTCCTGTACTGAAATTGAAAAAAACCCCCAAAAATTATACATGTTTTGTATCTATCTATATATATAATTGCCTTATTCTGTCTGTCTGTCTCTCTTGCTCCAAAATTGTGTCACGTGACAGTGTCACCGTAAGTGTCATAAAAGGGACAACTGTTGGATTGGCCGCTGGGCTCGGCCTGGCCCCGCCCCCCTCACGGATTGGCCGCTCGCCTCGGCCTGGCCCCGCCCCCCACATGGATTAGCCGCTCTGGGCTTGGCCTGGCTCCGCCCCCCCACGGATTGGCCGCACGCCTCGGCCTGGCCCCGCCCCCCACATGGATTAGCTGCTCACCCCGGACCAGCGTACACCGGCTCCCGGTACACATGTGCAGGGAGCCGGCATACGCTGACGCCTCGCCCGCTCAGCCCCGCTCCAGCGTACACCGGCTCCCGGTACACATGTGCAGGGAGCCGGTATACACTGCGGTCAATAATGAAGTGTCATGCAGCGGTGAAAGAGTTAAAGACACTGCAAGACACTTCATTATAGGCAGCGGGCACCCCCAGAAGAGAGAAGACAGAAGAAAGAAGACCCCGCAGTCATACTCACCAGATGCCGACCGGGAGCAGGTGAGCGCATCAAGGTCCTGCAGCGGCGGAACACACACACACACACACACACATAAGAACAGACACACACACATCAGATCACACTCACTCACTCTCACACACACCTTACACACACATCAGATCGCATCCACACACTCACAACATCCAGTGATATCGCTTACTTCTCGGCGGCGATACTGTGCGTGCAATGACCTTCCAGGACCTGCCGGAGGATCACATGGCCGGAAGCATGTGGTATCTCCGGATGTTGTGACTGTGTGAGCACGTATGTGCGATATCGGCAGTGTGTGTGCGTGTATGCGATCGGGTGTGTGCGTGTATGAGATCGGGTGTGTGCGTGTATGCGATCGGGTGAGTGCGTGTGTTCTGATGTGTGAGTGTATGCGATCGGATCTGTGAGTGTCGGCAGAGGAGCACGGCGTGCAGCACAGCTGCTGGGATCGCCCACCGAAGGGCACAGGGAGAAGTGGGGTTTGAGTGTATGCGATCAGATGTGTGCGTGTATACTGTCTGATGTGTGACTGTGGAGCACGATGGGGGGTGCGCAGCATGGGAGATGGAGCACGATGGGGGGTGCGCAGCATAGGGGATGGAGCAGCATGGGGGATGGAGCACGATGGGGAGTGCGCAGCATGGGGGATGGAGCACGATGGGGAGTGCGCAGCATGGGGGATGGCGCATGATGGGAGTGCGCAGCATGGGGGATGGAGCACGATGGGGGGTGTGCAGCATGGGGGATGGAGCACGATGGGGGATGGAGCACGATGGGGGGTGCACAGCATGGGGGATGGAGCACGATGGGGGGTGCGCAGCATGGGGGATGGAGCACGATGGGGGGTACGCAGCATGGGGGATGGAGCACGATGGGGAGTGCGCAGCATGGGGGATGGAGCACGATGGGGGTGCGCAGCATGGGGGATGGAGTACGATGGGGGGTGCGCAGCATGGGGGATGGAGCATGATGGGGTGTGCGCAGCATGGGGGATGGAGCACGATGGGGGTGCACACCTCCCCCCAAAACACACACACAGCGCCACACGCGCACCGCACAACACACCACACACACACACACTGGGAACCACAAAAACCGCCCTACACAGACAACGCCGCACACACACAACACCCAACACACAAACACCGCTGCATACACAAATATACGCACATACCGCGCAACACACACACTGCACAAAACATACCTCCCCCAAAACACACACACGCACTCCACACCCACACAAACCGAGCAACACACACAGCACCACACACACAGAACGCTGTAGACACACAGCGCTCCACAAACAACGCAACACACACACAACACCACTTTCACACACACCCCCCACCCAGACAACACCCAGAACATTTACAGTGCCCTACACAAACACTGGCAACTACACACAAAAACATCGATATATATAACAAAAAACATACATTAACTACACAATAAATTCTAGAATACCCGATGCGTTAGAATCGGGCCACCTTCTAGTGTATTCATAATGACGAATCATATTGCATTAATTGAAGAATTAATTGAAGAATCAAATTGCAAGGTCAGTTTTACCATATAGTGAGCATGGTAAATAAAAAAAACAATTGTACTGTAGAACTTTTTTTCCAATTTAATGCAGTTGGAATTTTCTTCCATTTTTCCAATACACTATATGGTAAAATGAATAGTTTCATTCAAAAGTCCAACTTTTGTCACAAAATAAAAACCTTCATATGGCTATATTGATGAAAAAAATTAATAGCTCTTAAAAGAAGGGGAGGAAAAAACAAAAGCACACAAACAGAAAATCGCCGAGGGGTGAAGGTGTCGCTGGCGGAGGAGGGGACGCCGCGCTCTCCCTCTGCTTGGGTCTGGCTGCCGCGGCTGCTGCGGCCTGCCGCTGCTCGGTGGCTCGAGCGATGGGCCGGATCCCGGGGACTCGAGCGGCGCTCCTCGCCCGTGAGAGAAAAGGGGAATTGGGGTTTTGGGATAGTTTATTGTCCGTGACGCCACCCACGGTTGTGGTGATTTGTTAACACCACCGCTGCTCTGTATGGGGAGCCCGGGAGTGATGGTATGGAGCAGCCAGTTGTTGATGTGCCCTCCGTGGGTAGGGGTTGTGGTGTTCCCGGTGATGGGATTGGGATGGCGGACAGGCGGGGATGGGGCCTGTGGAGGTGCAGGGGCGCAGGGACAGCCAGTCAACACGACACAGTTCTCGGTAAACAAACGGCTGGTTGGACGGGTCCCTCGGACGGTTCACGGTGCTGATGTTCCCTGCAGTTAGCGGTGACGGTCTCTTCCCTGCACCTATGTAAAGTCCTTTTTGGTAGCGATGGGTTCCCACCGGTTACCCACTCCTCGGCTTCAAGCTGGGCCGAAGGAGCTCTACTCTTGCCCGCAGGCGCTGGCCCTGGGAAAC
Source organism: Anomaloglossus baeobatrachus (assembly GCF_048569485.1). Taxonomy (NCBI): domain Eukaryota; kingdom Metazoa; phylum Chordata; class Amphibia; order Anura; family Aromobatidae; genus Anomaloglossus; species Anomaloglossus baeobatrachus. The sequence goes on along the minus strand of NC_134361.1, from coordinate 95,736,571 downwards.
TGGTGCCCTGGCGGTGGCGGTGTCTCCCCTTCACAGTCGGGCTGTTGTCTTCAATCGGGACTTGGTTGTTAGGAGACAGACGTCCCCTTCACTGACGGATTTGGCAAATTATGGCGACTCCTAGCCTTGCCGGGATCCGAAAGGCCCCTGCCCTGGTGCTGACTGTTCTTCGTATACTGCTCCGGTACCGCAGGGTCACCACCCGTCCGCTGTCCTTCCAGCAACCTCCAAGCAGTCCCCCTGCAGACTATCACTGCCGTCTGCTGACCTTGCTGTCACTGTCCGGGGCACACACCCGGACCAACTTCAGGCTTTACAAAACTGTTTCTTTTCACTTTACTTCAGCTTCTCTCCTAAGCTCCTCCACCACTTAACCTCCTTCTACTTTCACCTCCCTAGCTTCACTGCCTGGTTCTCCCGCCTCCAGGGCTGTGAACTCCTCGGTGGGCGGAGCCAACCGCCTGGCCCACCCCCTGGTGTGGACATCAGCCCCTGGAGGAAGGCAACAAGGATTTTGGGTTAGCTTGGATGTACCTGCAGGGAATGTGGGGTGCATGTGGTGTTGTGACCTGTGACCCCTGGCTTGCCCAGGGTGTCACAAAGGGAATAAAAAAATGGTGGTCTCCCTCCTTGAGTTGTACAATATCTGGTCCTGGGGCCTGCCAAGGCATATGCCTAGAATGTCTTAAGGTGGTGTCACACACAGCGACAACGACAACGACGTCGCTGCTACGTCACCATTTTCTGTGACGTTGCAGCAACGTCCCGTCGCTGTCGCTGTGTGTGACATCCAGCAACGAGCTGGCCCCTGCTGTGAGGTCGCTGCTCGTTGCTGAATGTCCAGCTTCATTTTTTGGTCGTCGCTCTCCCGCTGTGACGCACAGATCGCTGTGTGTGACAGCGAGAGAGCGACGAAATGAAGCGAGCAGGGAGCAGGAGCTGGCGTCTGGCAGCTGCGGTAAGCTGAAACCACGGTAAACATCGGATAACCAAGGTGGTTACCCGATATTTACCTTCGTTACCAGCCTCCGCCGCTCTCACGCTGCCAGCGCCGGCTCCTGCTCTCTGCACATGTAGCTGCAGTACACATCGTGTAATTAACCCGATGTGTACTGTAGCTAGGAGAGCAAGGAGCCAGCACTCAGTGTGCGCGGCTCCCTGCTCTCTGCACATGTTGCAGCACAGCGGCGCGTGTCGTTATGATCGCTGCTTCGGCTGCTGTGTTTGACAGCTAAGCAGCGATCATAACAGCGACTTACAAGGTCGCTGCTACGTCACAGAAAATGGTGACGTAACAGCGACGTCGTTGTCGCTGTCGTTTAGTGTGACCCCAGCTTTAATCAGTCTTTTTTGAGAAGGGAGAAATTGAGTTAATCAAATAAAAAAAGAGATGTAAAAAAATCCATTAAAGCATATGAATATCTGCCTCACAAACAGTGTGTGCCACAAACTATTGATTTTTTCCACACTTGTTATAATAGTTTAATTTTACATACATACACACCACACCAATGTTGCTGCCTGTTTACGCTGTTGATTTTTGTCCGTGTACCTAACCTTTCTTGGTTGGTCTTTTTTTGGAAAGGAGGGTATTGTGTTAAAAATACAGTACAGGTTCCCACCATGGTGAGTTATGGGGGAGACTTTCTTATTATTAACAGAACCTTTTGCACAGGCCACCATATTGCAGCACTGGGCACTTTATTGCTACTTTGACATCTGGGATGGGTTTCATGTGGAGATTTAACTTGTAGGGACATGTGATAAGGGCACTTTACATGCTGCAATATCGCTATCGATATTGCTAGCGCGCATAACCGCCCCCATCAGTTGTGCAAAACAGGCAAATCGCTGCCCGTGGCACACAACATCGCTTACACCCGTCACACAGACTTACCTTCCCTGTGACGTAGCTGTGGACGGCGAACCGCCTCCTTTCTAAGGGGACGGTTCGTGCGATGTCACAGCGACGTCACACGGCAGCCGTCCAATAGAAGCGGAGGGGCGGAGATGAGCGGGCGGAATATCCCGCCCACCTCCTTCCTTCATTGCCGGTGGACGCAGGTAAGGAGATGTTTGTCGTTCCTGCGGTGTCACACATAGCGATGTGTGATGCTGCAACAACGACGAACAACCAGCAGGATGCACCACCAATGATATTATGAAAAGGAGCGACGTGTCAACGATCAACGATATTTGACGTTTTTGCGATCGTTGATCGTCGCTCCTTGGTGTCACACGCAGCGATGTTGCTAACGGCGCCGGATGTGCATCACAAACACCGTGACCCTGACGATATATAGTTAGTGATGTCGCAGCTTGTAAAGCACCCTATAGAGTCTGCTCGTGAATTGTTTGTTTAAACATTGTAATTATTTATTGCACTTTGCAGTTTCTCTCTCTGGTCCCTATATTGTTCAATTACCTCATTGGGAATTGATTGTACTTCAATAGATTCAGTTGCAATTTATTCCAGTGTTATTTGACCGTTTACATTTATGGCATGTGTGGCCTTTCATACTACATTATCCTAATGCTGCTATTCTGGGTTCTGTTTTGTATTGTCCGTTTTTGTTATATGTGTACTACTGGTCTGCAGTCTACAATAAATTCATTTGCAGTAGAGACTCTAGTTCTCCTGTTTTTGTATATATCCGTGAGTCTGTGCTGATGGTCATGTGACCATATCAGGCACCAGCCTGTTTATAATGCTTTATATGGCCGTTCAGTATTTGTTTGCTTATAATTCCTCCCTGTATCTAGTAGCATAGATAAAGAGATCTCTAGAAAAAGTATTTCTAAAGATCTTTTACCGTATGCTAATGAGCGAGGGGACTAGTCCCCTGGGTGTTAGTTCCCCTTACCAGTCGTCAAGGACGTGCTAACATGCTAATAAGGAATATGCAGCATCACAGGATGATCTCACTCACCTCTCCGCTGCCATTACATCCGCCTCTGGATTTTGTCTCAGTGCGCATAACCCCGGAGTTTGGGTCATATGCACTACTTCACTTTGAAGCCAGGACACGTGCACCCAGCTTTATAATCTGCATGACAGAAACTACGGGGTCATGTGCACTGAGCCGAAATTCCCCATCAGTCGCGATGGCAGCAGAGAGGTGAGTGAGATCATCCTGTGACGCTGTATATTTATTAGCATGTTAGCACACCCACAGGGGTGTACAAACATACTAATGGAACCGAGCGGAGAAAGGAAGATCAGCTCACCCAGATCAATGAAGACTCCTGATGAGGAACAGGTGCACGGAAAGGCCGGCCCGGCCAGGGAATTCCAGGAAAAGAAAGAGGATCCAGCACTCGTGTCCAAGTTATATGTAAAACTTAGTTTTTATTCATATTCCATTAAAAAATTTATGTAGATCACATCCAAGGTATAAAAATCCCCATGGGAGGTAAGATGAGATAACAAGGATGGTACGCGTTTTGAGCTATGTGCTCTTAATCTCAATCTTGGATTTTTAATGGAATATGAATAAAAACTAAGTTTTATATATATGTTGGACACGAGTGCTGGATCCTCTTTCTTTTAATGAAACCGACTAGCCAGGGGAACTAACCTCCAGGGGATTAGTCCATGCACTCATTAGCATATTATAAAAGATCTTTAGAATTACTTTTTCTAAAGATCTCTTTATGTATGCTACAAAATACAGGGACAGTTAGGCAGGGATTAGCAATATGCACCCAGAACTGCTCGTGGATCTGGGCATATTGCACTTGACAGGTTCCCTTTAAGGAGATCCCTTTGGATGGTGCCCTCATATTAATATATACCTATGGACTGCCTTTGTTTGCATCTTTTTACGGTTATTGGTATCAAGTTGTAGCTGTAACGCACGTCTTGTATTTTTTTTTTTGTTTCCTAGGTCATTCAGCATTTTATTTACTCCTCCAACCCCCAAAGTAATCCCTTTTATAGATCTTAGGGGCACTTTGCACACTACGACATCGCAAGCCGATGCTGCGATGCCGTGTGCGATAGTCCCCGCCCCCGTCGCAGCTGCGATATCATGGTGATAGCTGCCGTAGCGAATATTATCGCTACGGCAGCTTCACATGCACTCACCTGCCCTGCGATGTCACTCTGGCCGGCGAACCGCCTCCTTATTAAGGGGGCGGGTCGTGCGGCGCCATAGCGATGTCACACAGCAGGCGGCCAATAGAAGCGGAGGGGCGGAGATGAGCGGGACGTAAACATCCCGCCCACCTCCTTCCTTCTGCATAGCCGGCATGAGCCGCAGGACGCAGGTAGGAGATGTTCCTCGCTCCTGCGGCTTCATACACAGTGATGTGTGCTGCCGCAGGAACGAGGAACAACATCGTAACATCGGTATTTCCCAATTCATGGAAATGCCGGACCCTACACCGATGATACAATAACGACGCTTTTGCGCTCGTTAATCGTATCAAAAAGGATTTACACACTACGATATCGACTGTGACACCGGATGTGCGTCACTTTCGATTTGACCCCACCGACATCGCAGCTGCGATGTCGTAGTGTGCAAAGTGCCCCTTAGTGTCATCTGCACTTGCAACCTTCTGATTCAGTACCATTTGTTATTCTACTAATAAACATGTTACACTGTAAGATCTCCAAGGTGCATCCCATGGGTCTTTCTAAATGTCCCTTGTTCCTCCTAGAAGGATGATTCATTACCCATGGTCATCTGCTTTTCTGTGCATTGAAAACATAAAATAATAAGGTTTATATTCAGGTTTACCTTTTTCGTGCAAAACAAATATTTTAATGTCAATTAGCTTTTAAATACAAAAATAAGGAATTTAATCATCCTAGACAAGAACTACTTCTATTTAGTAGACTGCTAAAATAGTCAAATACAGACTAAAAGTGGTTTTGCTTGGCATAGTCATGTGTATACACTCAACCATATTACAGCCACAACATATGAGTCTCTCGATGTTTTACTGCACAAAGCTTAGTTAATAATAGGGTTATATTAGAGTTGATTAAAAAGATTTGCAGGTCCTTTGTCTAATGGCAGCAGTAGTCCATGGCCACTAGACTGGAGTACTACAAAGCTCCTACTAACCAATGGCTTCCCCTAGTGCCTCTAGTGATTAGTAGGCCCCCTTGACACCATATGTGAGCCAAAGAACAAAGCATTGTCATTGTTAGCCTACTAATCAGAAGAGGCACCATGGATGCCGCCAGTATTATAAGGTCGTAGTGCTCTCATCAATACACAATCAGATTGATAGCCATTTCTGAGCTTCAATTGTATAGGGTGAGGTCCCGTTCAGAGCTATCTATTCATGTTCCCTTTATAGTGTACAATAAACTTCACAAATAATGTAACTATTATTACAAAATGTTAAAAATTGTGATATTTACTTACCACAATAAAACTTCTGAAAGAAGCCTAAAAATGCCTTCCCAATCAGAAAATTAGGTTTAGGAGAGTAGGGTTGCAAGTGTTAGGAGCCATATCTTGCACATTTGTGTAATTTACTCTTTGTCCTATAAGCTGAAGACTTAAAGGGCTATTCCCATCACCAGGATCCTATCTCAATATATAGTAGGTGCAGTAATAATAATAATAATAATAATAATAATATTTGCAAATATCTCCAATTACAAATGTAGTATAGCCATGTCTCTGACCTCATGTGCAGGGCATTGCAGGTAGGTATCCTTGGTTATGATCACGAGCAACTAACTGTCACTACATGGGTGGTTGTAACCATGGATAGCCAAGCTGTAATGCCCTACACATAGGAAAAATGACATGGCTTTATCAGGAGAACTATACTACATTTCTAATTGGAGGTATTTGCTAATATTATTATTATTAAACCTACTACATATTGGAATAGGATCTGTCATGACTGTAATGAAGCGACTGGGAGATGGGACTCCTAAACTGACCCTCAGCCTAGGGGAGCCCCTAGCTATCCCTCATCCCAGAGATACGCCTGATGGTGGCAAGGTCTGGACCCCCAGCATAACCCTAACTCCTGAGGAACCCTGATGTTATAACGTCTCACCCCACCCTGGGAGGTGGGCAGGACACAAATAGACAGACAGGGGGGAACTCTACCTCACAGCAGTCACAGAGGGAGTTAAAGACAATGTATGCACAGGGGGGAAATAAAAAAAAGGAATGAAATACACAACGACAAGGGTATCTCCACAACACACCACAATAGCATACAACAGTGTTCCAGCAGCTGAATCACCATGCACCAAGACGGATATCACTTTTGCTATATTTTGCATGGAAGAGCAGGATCCACAATCTTCTAAAGGGCGGAGGCGGCTGTTATAGGACTTCAGTGACCTGTGGCCTCCAGCAGCAACTCACAGCCTAGCAGGAAGTAACTCCTGCCAGACCAAGTAATCACAAGAGAGCACAAAACTGGTCGATGCACGGCTCTGACTAAACAACACAGAACCACCAGGTGGCATGTCAGACTCTGCAGTGGCCAGTCGCCATGACAGCTGGTGTGTTATTACAGTCCCTGACAGACGTTCTGTCGCTTTTACATGTTATGTAAATAAAATCTTATAACCTGACTTTAAATTCATCCATTGGTTTTATAAATTACTCTTTTGAAAGCTGAAACCCTCCCAAATTTGGTTTAGGTTATGAAAATAAAGTTGCTGCAAAGCTGAAATATTGATCATTTAATGAACACAGAACTTCAACTTGACCTCTGACAACATGCCAAAAATGCACCGTGTGACCAAAGCCTTGATTATCAAGAGGCTGAAGACCAGATCCACTGCAGAGGTGGCTGGCACCTTTAATGTGTCTCAGCGTCAAGTACAAAGAATTAGAAAAAGATTTAAAGAGCCTGGAGATGTTTTTGACAAGCCCATGTCTGGCAGACCCTGCAAAACAACTGCTCAGGAGGATCGTTTGTTGGTTAGAAAATCCAAAGCCAGCCCCTCTTCCACTGCAGCAGAGCTTCAAAAAGGCCTGGTCATCTCAAGTCCCTGTGTCAACTAGAACAGTTTGTAGGATTCTGTCTCAAAATGGTCTCCATGGTTGAATCAGTGCCCAAAAGCCAGCACTAAACAAAAGGCAATTAAAAAAAGTGTGGAATTTGCCAAGTACCACAGAGTGCTAAAAAGTTGGATGCTGGAAAAATGGCAGAAGATGGATTTCTCTGATGAATCTTCAGTTGAATTACACCACAGGTGCTGCAAATACTTCAGGAGACCTACTGGAGCCCATATGGATCCAGAAAACAGTTACGTTTGGTGGTGGAAGGATCATGGTCTGGGGTTACGTTCAGTATGGGGGTGTGGAAAACATTTGCAAGGTGGAAGGCAATATCAATACCCTAAAATATCAAGAAGTATTAGCTACCTTTTACATTCCCAATCATAAAAGAGGTCAAATTCTGCAGCAGGATGGTGCTCCATCTCATCCATCCATCTCTACAACAAAGTTTCTCCTAGCAACGAAGATCAAGGTGGTCAAGGACTGGCCAGCCCAGTCACCAGACATGAACATCATTGAGCATGTTTGGGGTAGGATGAAAGAGGAAGCTTGGAAGACAAAACCAAAGAATCTAGATGAACTCTGGGAGGCATGTAAAGCCAGCTTTACATGCTGCAATGTATCTTACAATGTGTCGGCGGGGTCACGTCGTAAGTGACGCACATCCGGCATCGAAAGGTACATTGCAGTGTGTAACAGGTACGTGCGATTGCGATTGAACGAAAATCCGTTCATCGCATACACGTCGTCCATTCCTCATGAATTGAACGTGAGGTTGTTCAATGTTCCCGAGGCAGCACACATCGCTGTGTATGACACCCCAGGAACATTGAACAGATCTTACCTGTGTCCCTCGGCTCCAGCCGGCTATGCGGAAGGAAAGAGGTGGGCGGGATGAGTACTTCCCGCTCATCTCCGCCCCTCCGCTTCTATTGGCCGGCTGCCGCGTGACGTCGATGTGACACCGAACGACCCTCCCACTCCAGGAAGTGGACGTTCGCCGCCCACATCGAGGTCGTATGGACGGGTAAGTAAATGTGACGGGGGTTAATCGTTTGTGCGACATGTTCAACAAATTGAACGTGCCACACATACGATGGGGGCGTTGCAAATCGCATACGATATCGTATGCGAAATTGCAACGTGTAAAGCTGGCTTAAGACTGCATTCTTTGCTATTCCTGATGACTTCATCAATAAATTGTATGAATCATTGTTGAACTGCATGAATGCAGTCCTTCAAGCTCATGGAAGTCACACAAAATATTAAATATGGCTCTAATAGCACCACAACTTCATTCACCAATGTTATGCAACATATCTTTGTATTAGAAGTTAATTATTTGTTTGAATTTCACATTACTTTCTGTGGGTTACAAAACGTTTGTCTTGCAAAAATCTGACCTTTCTGTGTTCATTAAATGATCAATATTTCAGCTTTGCAGCAACTTTATTTTTATAACCTAAACCAAATTTGGGAGGGTTTCAGCTTTCAAAAGAGTAATTTATGAAACCAATGGATGAATTTAAAGTCAGGTTATAAGCTTTTATTTACATAACATGGATAAGCGACAGACCTTGTGTCAGGGACTGTAGAGCAGCACACCACATGAAAGGATCTTGGGGATGGGAATAACCCTTTAAGAACCCTGTCACTAGGAGCATCTTACTTTGACATACCACCAGTGTTCCCAATATAGAATATGGTATTAAATATATGGATTTCAATTGAGCATTCATTCTAAAATAGTTTCTGAAAATATTTTTTCTTCAAGGAAACAGTTAAAGACCTTAAAGTGAATCTGTCATTTGATTCATGCTTCCCAAACCATGAAGAGCATGAAGCAGATCTTGGCAGCATGAATGCAGCTAGGTTTATTTCATGGAAACCATAGCCACAGATATGACTAATCCGGTGCTGATCGGCCCCCTCACCAGGCTTTACCCACCACTGCTTCCATTGATTAACACATGTACATAGGAAGAGACCTATCAATCATCTGCTGCAGTGCTGGTATGGGCGGCCTTAAGCGGAGCTTAACTAGTCTATTCCAGATGTTTAAAGTATATTTTCTTTGAAACACTGGAGCATTCTCCATGTAATAACTGTAGGTGAGACTAGTCTTACACCATCCATACCTTGCTCCTCGCAGAACTGCTTCAGATGATTGTAAGGTCTCTCCCTAACATGTACACAGAGAGACACCTATCAAGCTGCAGTGGGAAGAGCCAACCATGAGTGGAGTCGTACTAGTCTCATCTATAGTTATTACCTGGAGAATGTTAAAGTGTTTCAAAGAAAATAAACTTTAAACATCTGGACTAGACTAGTCCAGCTCCGCTCCAGGCCATCCATACCAGCACTGCAGCAGATGATTGATAGGTCTCTCCCTATGAACACAATGTAAATAATCTTCAGCAGCGCTGGGCTGTAGGTGGACTGCTGAAGAATCGGGTGGGGGTAGAGCTGGACTAGTTTGGTCTCTGACTATGGTCCCTTGTCAAATCTTTTAAGGAATTCCACTAAAAAGAAGCAGAACTACTGGATAACAATCCTCTGCAGGTCCGTGGTGTTGGGAAGTTTTAACTGTTTCCACTTCTATCTATGGTCGTGCTAAGCCTTAGTGCCAAGCAGTACATACAAATAATCTGAAAATAGGAAAGAGGGGGCACTTACCTACGGTATAAAACTTCTTGCTTTATTAATACTTCATAGGACCTGTAGAAGTACTGGGAAGCACGAACCGTCCATCATCCAGGCATCTCCTGCATCATTCTCTACACCTGCCCTCTGCCCACATGTTTTTATGAACCATCAATAAAACAAGAAGTTTTATAACATTAGTAAGTGCCCCATCTTTCTTCTTTCAGGCTATCAAATCTTTAATGTATATCTTCTCTGAAATGCAGATGCATTTAAGAATAAATTACACTTGGCTGCAATCGTGAAGTGAAAATCTGATTCATCCTGTCCATGGTTTATGCAGCATGAATCAGATGACAGTTTCAGATTACATCTTCGCAAAGCAAAGTGACCTAAGAAACTAACCATAACATACATATAAGATCCCCCGACCTCTCCAGTGTTATATCTCCAGTAGTTCTTGCTGGTTCTGTAATAATGATATCATGTACAATGTATACATTGTACATAGTTCACGAGGTCGCTGCAGCCAATCACTATATTTAGGGATGATATAAGTATATACAGCACATGTCTCTGATGGACAGTTATAAGTTTCAGCAGTCACATGAATGATGTATGGTATGACACCCGACTAGTGATGGGCGAACCCCCCCCCCCGATTTTCGGGATCAGTAGCCTCGCCCAAACTTTTTGTAAGGTTCGAGTTCAGGGCCGAAGATAACGCAAACTCGCATCCGGACCCCGAGCTTGGACTTTACAGTTATGGGATAGGGCTGGGGGTAGTGTAAAATACAGAATATAGTTAATAATAAACATTGTCATTATACTTACCGGTCCCGCGATACGTCCTGCAGACCCGCTTAGCTGCTGTCTCCCGACCAATCATTAACTTCTGGCGGTATTCACTATTCTGCTTGGCACTCGGCAGTCTTTGTCTTTTTTGGACATGTTCACGGTGACATCAGGGTTCACCCGAGTCTATGGCTTAGGCATGGACTCAATTGAACTTTGACTGTCACTGTCAGCCTGCTTCTTGCTCTGTAAAGATGCTTGTCTGTACAAAGCAATAAAGCAGAGCTGACATTGCCCTCCCTGTTTACTATGTCTGACCAATAATTTTTTTTCATAACAAAGATATAGTCTCTAAATGTTTTTTTTGTTTTATTTCTAATAAAAAATAGTTTTCTATGTGTTGTGTTTTTGTTTTTACTGTTTACTAGAAATTCATGGTGGTCATGTTTAATTTGGCATAACACCATGAATTTCAGGCTTAGTACCAGCTGAGAATACAAACCTGGTATTAACCCCTTTATTACCCAGCGTGCCACTGTCATCAGGGAGAGCAATGTCACCTCTGCTTCATCGCTCTGTACAGACAAGCATTTCTACAGAGCGAGAAGCAGGCTGATACTGACAGTGACAGTTAAAGTTCAATCGAGTCCATGGCTCGTGAACATGGCTGGTGAACAAGGATGAAAAAAGCCGAAGACTGCCGAGTGATGAGCAGTGCAGTGAATACCGCCGGAAGTTAATGATCGGACCAGTGGCGTAACTAGAGTTCGATGGGCCCTGGTGCAAAATTAGGACTGGGGCCCCCTTCAGTGTACAGGATGATTACGCTGACACTTGGTTCTTTCCCTAAGCACCCAGCTTTCCCATGCTCCAATATCCCTTTTTCCCTCAGTACCCAGCTTACCATGTTCTGATATCCATCTTGTCTTCAGCACCCATGTTTCCAATGCTCTGCTATTTTCCCTCAGCACCCAGCTTGCCCTTGATATCAGAGCATGGGAAAGCTGGGTGGTAAGGAAAAGATGTATAGCAAAACATGGGAAAGTTGAGTGCTAAGAGAAAGATGTATAGCAGAGCATGGGTGGGTGACCGAGCCTCAGCATCAGCTGGGCACTGAGGACAAGATGGATATCAGAATATATGAAATCTGGATTCTGAGGGATATCAGAGCATGGGAAAGCTGGGTGCTGAAGGAAAGAGCCAATTTCCCTAAGCACCCAGCTTTCCCATCTCATGCTTGTATCTTTGTCCCTCATCCTGGTATATAGCCTAATATATAGTATCTTCGTGTATAGCCCTATCCATTTTTTTTTTTTTTTTTGCTGTACATTATACTTGTGCTATAAATAACATTATAGATTTATTCATGTTGCATCTAAAAATGGTAGTTTTTTTTTAATGGTACACGAGTTTTGGTATTTTTAAGAGGGTTTTTTTTGGCCCTTTTAGTATTAATTCTGCTTTTATAATATCTGAAGTTTAAAAATGCCACACATGTACACATTCCCACAAATGCAGACATATAAACTAGATTTGTATATACTGTATTTGTGAGCATTTTGTACACACTACTGTATATACAAAGAAATAAGAAAGCTGGATGTCTGATAGTGTCATGTAAAACTCTCGAAGGGTCCTCAGCCCCCTCTTTGCCATCAGCCACAGATCATCATGACGATTATCTGATCAGCCTGAAAGTTTAGGTATTTATGACTTTGGGTGATGGTCGAACTGCAACCAAAGGAGGCAAAGAGAGACATCCCTTTGTTCTGTTGGAGGGAAAACTTCCAAAACAGTTTTTAAGCACTACATGAATGCTAGAAAAATTAAAAGCATATTTCAAGAATCCCTGTAGCGCGCTGAACCCAGCACACCGTTTAATTTCACTGGGAGATCGCTGGTATTGCAACAAATGAGATACGCTAGATGCGTGGTGTTTGGTATCTATGTAAATGTAAAAACGAGATATAAAATATGACGCTAATATCTTTCACCTGTGTGGCCCAGGGGCAAAGATATGTGATAAACTAGAATTAGGGAACTTTGTGATAATCTCGGCACAGCCCACAAGAGACTGTAAAATGAGGTCACAGAGAGGGGGATTACCTAAGGGCATAAAGGCGACAAGCTCCTAGATGGGGTTAGTCAGTACTGGAGGGCATCATAAGGGATGATGCTGGCCGATTCTACCATCTTCTTTTCTTCTCTTGGAGCCCCTCCCTCCCTAAATTCAGACGTCACATCTATGGCATGAGTTTAGTAAGTTTCATGTTTATACCTTTTATTTTTATGTAACTGTCTATACTGTAATTGTATTGTTCCCTTTTGTAAATTCTTGCATATTTTTCAAACACTGCCTATTTTCGGATTAAATATATAAAATTTAATAGTTTCTTTCCTCATGCTTTATATACAAATCCAAAAACCCGAAGGGCCTTATGCTATCTGTAACAGGTACCCGGACTGCCTGTGAAACATCCGGTGGTGGCAGTGTAATTATTATTGCATAGAATTATTGGAGTGCTATCATTAAGGGTACCGAGATATATATATATTCCATTAGTGGGAATCGGTGATATATACATTTACCCTTGCTGTGAGACCTCCAATATTTGGCATTATTAGCTCAGCAGCCTCATTCTGTTCGTTGTCCTGCAGTACCAAAAGTGGCCTGTCGACAAGAGGGGCGCTAGAGAGTAGTCTTGTTTGTGACAAACCAGCGAACAGCTGCGGGATATCTGAGTGACTCCCTCGGCTATTCATGACAAATTGGTGGCAAGCGGTGGGATATAGAGCATTAGTGATCTGGTTTGAGAAATCATCCCTTTCACTAAAAACTTGCAAAAGTTTTGTGGATCGAACTCAGTGTTTAAATATACCTGGAACAATACTGTACTTGTAGCAGTTACCCCCTCCCTTCTCTCTTGTTTTTCTATCCTATCTTTTATTTGGCAATGATGGATGCAGTGCCAGAAGCCTGGTACAATCAGCAGAAGAAGGAGGTTCTTGCTGGACTCTGCAGATCCAAGTTGATTGATGCCCATGGCAAAAAGAGGCAGGACCTCATTAAAGAACTTTTATAATGGGACGCAGAGCACGTCCGTTCCCTCAGTGCTGAAGAAGAGGAGGCAAGCCAAGCCCAGCATGGTGCTGCTGCAAAATCCCCACCATCAACTGCAAGCCAGAGCAGTGACCGGGGCAACATGGACTCCTACCTGCAGATGGCCCTACAGCAACTCGCTGCAGAGGACCGAGAGGGACGTCTGAACCTCATTCAGCAATATCGAGAGGTCGAGACTGCCGAGCGTCAAGCCCAGAGAGACTGTGAATTGAAGGTCCTCCAAGCCCGGCAGAAGACATCTTCCTCACTGAACGGTGAGTCCAATAATGCCAGCAGCTTTAAGCCCTGACCGGAGCACTTTCCTGTGAGGGAAAAGGATGGGGATTTGGACAACTTTCTGAGGGGATTTGAAAAGACTTGCTTGCAGTACCAGTTGCCCCCAGCACAATGGGCACGATACTTAACCCCAGGGCTGCGAGGCAAGGCCCTGAACGCGTTTTCCAGTCTCCCTCAAGAGCAGCGTGGAGACTATGAGGCCATAAAACAGGCCCTAATACGGAAGTATCAGCTGACTCCAGAGGTGTACGGAAAAAAATTCCGGACCCTCCAGCGCGGACCTCATGACAGCTACAGTGATTTAGTGGGTGGGCTCCAAACCACCTTTGACCAGTGGATCCAAGGACTGTCTGTTAGAACCTTTTGGGAGCTAAGGGACCTAATTGTGAAGGACCAACTCTTACATCTTTGTCCTGTGGAGGTTCGACAGTTTGTTATGGACAGAGAGCCCAAGGAGGCCTCAAAAACAGCCCAGATTGCCGACACCTATGAGGCCAACCGTGCATCGGGGGTGCGGAAGCCGTCCACTGCCAGCTGGAGACTTGGTAAGATGACAACTATGACCGCCCCTGCCCCTACCAGCCGACCTCCCGTAGGTCCTGTGTCATCCACCAGTGCCCGGCCCACCTCTGAAACTCGCAGGTGTTTTTCATGCAACCAGCCTGGACACCTCAGCTCCACTTGCCCAGAGAGGCAGAAGAGAAACCCCACATCCAAGGCCCAAGAGCCTAGTGCAGCTGTCTTTTTGGTGGGGGAGGCGGGTAGTAGACCTGCGAAAACCTACACTTCGTCACCGTGGGCGGAACCCCCACTGTGGGGCTCAAGGACACTGGAGCCGACTGAACACTGATCCGCCCCGAACTGATGCCTCCTGGAAACTTTATCCCGGGAAAATTCCTGACTGTCACTGGGCTTGGGGGTGTTCGCCAATCTTTCCCAATGGCCCGGGTTTCCCTCGACTAGGGTGCTGGGAGAGGGTGGAGGGAAGTGGGGGTATCCGAACATCTACCAACCAATGTTTTATTGGGGACTGATCTGGGACGATTGGTTGCACAATTTCTCCCTGATGATCACCTCCAATCCAATAAGTTATGTGATGCAAATGTTGTTGATAAGTCATCTGATGCAAACGCTGTTAAGTCATGTGACCCGAATGCGGATATCCAGAACGTGATTACAAATGTTGTGCATGGTAATAAAGTGGAGGTTTGTACAGGGGAACTCAGCCATGCCACGCTGCAGGGTGACGTGGCTGAGGACGACTCCAAGGTAGTAAGTGTCTGTGCTGACAGAGATGGAGGCAGACATGAGAACCCCGAGGAAAGTGGTCAAATGTAGCTGACCAGTGTCACAGAGGACAGTGACACAGCCGGTGGTAGCTGCCCCAGGATTGGCACTGCTCCTAAGGTACTATGGGATGAGGAGCCAGTAGTACCCAGAGCCGGTCAGGCTGATGGGGAAGAGTTGTTATCCCCCTGGGAGACAGCCTTCATCGGTGCTGTCACTCGCAGTCAGAGTGCCCAGAACGCAAATGAAATCTTGCCTTCTGACACCTCTTCATTCAGAGGGATAACGGAACTGGTTACGGACCCAGAGCAGGTCCCAGAGGGTCCCGGTGAGGTTGGAACCTTAAAATCACTTTTGGCTGCCTCTAGCCAAGAGTTCCAGGTGGCTCTATGAACTGATGCCAGCCTTGAGACGTTAAGGGACCTCGCAGAGAAGCCCACCTCCGAGACCGATAAGGAGAGGGTATTCTGGGACCAGGGGAGGTTGTACTGGGAGACGGTTCCCTGTAACCCCCAACAGGAGTTGCTGAAGGAAAGACAGCTGGTGGTGCAACACCGCTTTAGGAGTCAGTTGCTGCGGATTGCCCATGAGATCCCCCTCGCCGGACACTTGGGGGTCAGCAAAACCAAGGCCCGGCTGTCTCACCACTTCTATTGGCCCAAAATGGGGACAGATGTTGCCAATTACTGCCACTCCTGTATCACATGTCAAAGAGTGGGAAAGTCAAGGCCTGCTCCCAAAGCTCCCCTGATCTCTTTGCCGGTGATAGAGGAGCCTTTCCAGAGGGATGCTGTGGACATCGTCGGGCCTCTGGCCATCTCCAGCAGCTCTGGAAAATGTTTCATGCTTACTGTGGTAGACTAGGCTACCCGGTATCCGGAGGCAGTGGCTCTGTCCTCAGTTAGGGCTGATAAGGTGGCAGATGCCTTCCTAGCCATATTCTCCCGAGTAGGATTTCCCAGGGAGATGCTTACCGACCAGGGGACTCAGTTCATGTCTCGTGTAATGGAGGCTCTCTGTAAGAAAATGCAGGTGCAGCATCTGGTATCAAGCGCCTATCACCAACAGACCAATGATTTGTGTGAGCAATTTAATGGTACCCTTAAGCAGATGCGTAAGATGCTGGTTGAGTCACATGGACGCAACTGGGAGAGGTATCTCTCAAACCTGTTGTTTGCTTACAGGGAAGTACCACAAGCCTCAATGGGGTTTTCCCCCTTCGAGCTCCTGTATGGCAGACGAGTCCGGGAGCCTTTTGGTCTGGTAAGGGAATCCTGGGAAGAGGAACTGAACTCCCCTAGAAGTGTCCGTTGTGGAGTATGTCATTCGGCTCAGTGACAAAATGCAGTCAATGACACGGTTGGTGCACGAGAATATGGTGCAAGCCCAGGCCAGCCTGGAGCTGTGGTACGACCAACACGCTCGAGAGCGGGTGTATGAAGTGGGTCAGAAGGTGTGGGTCCTAGTCCCAATGACCCAGAACAAGCTTCAGGCGGCCTGGGAGGGTCCATACCTTGTGCATCAGTGCCTCAATGATGAAAACTACGTGGTTACCATCGACTATGCCAGGAAGAGGCAAAAGGTCTTCCATGTCAACATGATGAAAGCTCATCATGACAGGGAAGCCTTCGCCCTTCCTGTGTGTAGCCTTCCCGAGGAAGGCGAAAGCGAATTCTTGGTGGACTTGCTCGCCTTGGCCCGGGATGGAGAGTCTATCGAGGAGGCGGCATTCAACCCACAGCTATCCATGGACCAAAGGTCCCAGCTGCGGGAGATATTCCGGCCCTACCTGATGACCTTCACGAATGTCCCAGGAAAGACCTTCCTAGCCACCCACCAGGTGGACAAATGGATTCATTCCCCTGTCCGTCAAACCCATACTGTGTCTCCCTAGAGGTACAAAAGGACATAAAAAGGGAGATCGATGAAATGCTAGTCCTGGGGGTGATCCAGAGGTCCAAAAGTGCATGGGCCTCGCATGTAGTTTTGGTTCCAAAAAAGGATCGGACAACCCGGTTTTGTGTGGACTACAGGAGGCTAAATGCAATCACAGCACCCAATGCGTACGCAATGCCACACATCGATGAGCTACTGGATTGCTTAGCCGGGGCCCGGTACCTGACAATCATGGACCTGAGTCGAGGGTACTGGCAGATTCCTATGTCCAAGGAAGCACAAGAAAGGTCCGCCTTCATCACCCCATTCGGGCTATATGAATCCCTCGTCATGCCCTTTGGCATGAGAAATGCTCCTGACACTTTTCAGCGATTGGTCGACCAGCTGCTTGAGGGACTAGGAGGGTTTGCAGTTGCTTACCTGGATGACATTGCCATCTTTAGTCCCACTTGGGAGGAACACCTGGGGCACCTGGAGCAGGTGCTCAGGCAGATCCAAAGCGCTGGTCTGACTATAAAGCCAGGGAAGTGTCAGATCGGCATGACAGAGGTACAGTACCTCGTACACCGAGTGGGTGGCGGGACCCTGAAACCAGAGCCAGGGAAGGTTGACGCCATCACCTCCTGGCCTACCCCCAAGTCAAAGAAACAGGTGATGTCCTTCTTGGGTACGGCAGGGTACTATAGGAAGTTTGTTCCTAACTATAGTGCTCTTGCTAAGCCGTTGACGGACCTCACCAAAAAGAAGCTATTGCAAGTAGTCACCTGACAGATGACTGTGAACGGTCCTTCAGAGCACTGAAAGCTGCCCTCGCAAGTTCCCCAATCCTACAAGCCCCAGACTTCACCCGACGGTTCATAGTTCAGACAGATGCCAGTGCATTTGGCCTGGGTGCAGTACTCAGCCAGGTAAATGGGGAGGGAGAAGAACATCCGGTGGTGTTTCTCAGCCGCAAGCTCTTATCCCAGGAAATTGCCTACGCCACTGAGGAGAAGGAGTGCTTCACTATAGTGTGGGCCCTGCAGAAACTGCAGCCCTACCTATACGGATGCAATTTCACCATAGTAACAGACTACAACCCTCTCAGCTGGCTACACCGGGTTGCCGGCGACAATGGTAAGCTACTGCAGTGGAGCTTGGCACTACAGCAGTATGATTTTACCATTCAACACAAGAAGGGTGTTGAGCATGGCAACGCCGACGGTCTGTCCCGGCAGGGGCATGCCAGCGAGGTAGGCTTAGGAGACAATCGGCAAATCAATCTCCCATGCTACCTCAAAAAGGGGGAGGTGTCATGTCAAACTCTCGAAGGGTCCTCACCCCCCTCTTTGCCATCAGCCGCAGATCGTCATGACGATTATCTGATCAGCCTGAAATTTTAGGTATTTATGACTTTGGGTGATGGTCGAACGATGGTCCAAAGGATGCAAAGAAAGACATCCCTTTGTTCAGTTGGAGGGAAAACTTCCAAAACAGTTTTTAAGCACTACGTGAATGCTAGAAAAATTAAAAGTATATTGCCAGAATCCCTGTAGCGCGCTGAACCCAGTGCACCGTTTAATTTGACTGGGAGATTGCTGGTATCACAACAAATGAGTATTGGCCAATAAAATCATGCTAGATGCGTGGTGTTTAGTATCTATGTAAATGTAAAATCGAGATATAAAATATGACTCTAATATCTTTCACCTGTGTGGCCCAGGGGCAAAGATATGTGAAAAGCTAGAATTAAGGAACTTTGTGATAATCTCGGCACAGCCTACAAGAGACTGTAAAATGAGGTCACAGAGAGGGGGGTTACCTAAGGGCATAAAGGCGACTAGCTCCTAGATGGGGTCAGTCAGTACTGGAGGGCATCATAAGTGGTGATGCTGGCCGATTCTACCATCTTCTTTTCTTCTCTTGGAGCCCCTCCCTCCCTAAATTCAGACGTCACATCTATGGCACGAGTTTAGTAAGTTTCATGTTTATACCTTTTATTTTTATGTAACTGTCTATACTGTAATTGTATTGTTCCCTTTTGTAAATTCTTGTATATTTTTCAAACACTGCCTATTTTCGGATTAAATATATAAAATGAATAGTTTCTTTCCTCATGCTTTATATACAAATCCAAAAACCCGAAGGGCCTTATGCTATCTGTAACGGGTACTCGGACTGCCTGTGAAACATCTGGTAGTGGCAGCGTAATTATTATTGCATAGAATTATTGGAATGCTATCATTAAGGGTACCGAGGTATATATATATTCCATTAGCGGGAATCGGTGATGTATACATTTACCCTTGCTGTGAGACCTCCAATATTTGGCATCATTAGCTCAGCAGCCTCATTTTGTTAGTTGTCCTGCAGTACCAAAAGTGGCCTGCCAACTAGAGGGGCGATAGAGAGTAGTCGTGTTTGTGACAAACCAGCGAACAGCTGCGGGATATCTGAGTGACTCCCTCGGCTGTTCATGACAGATAGCAAACCATGAAGATGAGTAGACCCAGCAATCATTACAAGACAGCAGTGAGGTATATCATCAGTTACAGGGCAGTGGGGGAGGAGCAAGAGAGTGCAGCTGTGGGTAAGGGGGCAGGACAGTGCAGCTGTGAGAGGCAAGTAGAAGGATAGAAAAGGGTAGTGGTGCAGGGGGGCAGGAGAGTGTAGCTGTGGGGTAGGGGGGCAGGAGAGTACAGCTGTGGGGGAGGGGGGCAGGAGAGTGCAGCTGTGGGGGAGGGGGGCAGGAGAGTGCAGCTGTGGTGGAGGGGGGAAGGAGAGTGCAGTTGTGGGGGAGGGGGCAGGAGAGTACTGCTGTGAGAGGCAAATAGGAGGATAGAAGAGGGTAGTGAGGTAGAGACATCATTAAAAGAGCTCCAGTACTCACTTCAGGTCACATTGTGTTCCTCTGGATCCAACACCTCCTGCTACTGCCGACTACAGAGCAATGGCAGTGCAGGAGAGAGGGATACAAGTCTCTCATATTTCTGCATCACTCCCTGTACAGGCAGCTCCGTGCCAGTGGGTAGGGCATACTGCAGGTGGGCGTGGCTTACTTCTGCGAGGCTCCGGAGTAGTGAGTGCAGGGGATGGCTGTGCTGCAGAGGAGGTAATGCTCAGCATTTCTCCCCTCTTCTGATGAATGGAACATTCAGCATATATGCTGTATGCTGGAGGAGAGACTGTCAGGGGCCCAGTGGGAGATCTATCGCTCAGCAGATGCACAAAGACAGCGGCCGGGCGATCACTGTGCTGCAATTACTGCTCTTTCCGCCCATAAGCCCGCCCACCTCTCAGCACCAGCTTAAGTGCAAAGAGGTGGGCTGGATTATGGATGTGGAGAGCAGGGAATATGCAATTGCTTAAGTAGCCGGGACATGTGTTAGCTCCAGAATAGACTGCTGCCACCTGTGACGCCGCAATTTGCAGCGCAGGCACCAGACGGTCTGTACTGTAATATATTTCAGCTGGATCTGCGCACTTGGGCGCACATTAAGCTGAAACAAGTGCTGAGTTACTTGGGACCCCTAAACCCCCGTACCCGATCGCAGTGGCTACCCGTGCGACTGTGATCGTTCCGCCCCTGGATCAGACCCAGAAGTAGACGCAGTCGGGAGACAGTGGCTGAGCGGGTCTGCAGGACGTGTCGCAGGACAGGTAAGTGTAATCATAATGTTTTTTAATAACAATGTGCTTTTTTTACAGCTCGTAGACCCAAACTGTACCTTAAAAAAAAAAAGGCTGGATGATTTCCTCAGTACACAAAACATTGTTGGTTATAAATGACTTAGTGACTAAATGTAGAACTGGTGGAGGAAGGTTAAACTAGATGGACCTAGGTCTTTTTTCAACCTAAGTAACTATGTAACTATGTAACTGTAACACGGCTTTCTGAAGAAAACTCGTGTTCGGGAACGTGTACACGAACAATATGTGTTCAGTACGGACCCCGAACTTTACAGTTCGTGGTTCGCCCATCACTACTCATGATCAATCACAAGACTATTGAGAGCACAGTAGTGACAATGCTGGATTGGCATGTGACATAAAGGTGAATTATTGTTTTTTTGTTATGTGATCACATTGCCTGCTGTTCAGTAATTTTCATAAAGTCCCATGCAACCCCATTAAACCTTTTGAAGAAAAGCTATACACAAGGTAAGAAAAGCAATAAAGTATCTAAGCAAGTTATTATAAATGTTTAAACATTTAAATATTACAAATAGTAAATCACACCTTACTCATACGCTTTTAACTTAATGGGTAATATTTTAATGTGAAACATAGTTTAGTGGCAATGATTTACTGAACAAAAAACTGACCTTTAATATTCAGTACATGTATTTAGTCAGATTTAATTCTATAAAAACCAACAGCAATTTGCTTAACATCAAAATTTAAATACTGGCTTGTACAGTACAGTTATGACCAATGCATTAGTATGAAGGGTCCTGCAGCAGCTTAATTCTTACCTTATAATTGTGGGGTTTACGGTCCTGCATTTTCCTTGGCTACAAAAGTCAATGCGGTATATTGATCATTAATTACTTAGGCATTAACACTTAAAAAGAAAAGTAAAAAAATAAAGATATATATATATATATACTAGCTGTAGTACCCGGGCGCTGCCCGAGATAGTAACTGTCTCTCTCGCAGTTTCTGTCTTTCTCTCTGTCGTCTCTTTCCCTGTCTGTCTCTGTGTGTATGTCTGTGTCTATCTCTCTGTCTGTCTCTGCATCAGTCTCTCTGTCTCTCTCTATCTCTGTGTCTGTCTGTCTCTTTCCCCCGTCTGTCTCTTTCCCCGTCTGTCTCTTTCCCCGTCTGTCTCCTTCCCTGTCTGTCTCCTTCCCCTCTGTCTCTTTCCCCGTCTGTCTCTTTCCCCATCTGTCTCTTGACCAGTCTGTCTCTTTCCCCGACTGTCTCTTTCCCTATTTGACTCTTTCCAGGTCTGTCTCTTTCCAGGTCTGTTTCTTTCCAGGTCTGTCTCTTTCCCTGTCTGTCTCTTTCCCCGGTCTGTCTCTTTCCCCGGTCTGTCTCTTTCCTTGTCTGTCCTTGTCTGTCTTTCTGTCTCTTTTGCTGTCTGTCTCTTTCTCCGTCTGTCTCTTTCTCCGTCTGTCTCTTTCCCAGTCTGTCTCTTTCCCTGGTCTGTCTCTTTCCCTGTCTGTCTCTTTCCAGGTCTGTCTCTTTCCACGTCTGTTTCCTTCCCCGTCTGTCTCTTTCCCCGTCTGTCTCTTTCCCCGCCTGTCTCTTTCCAGGTCTGTTTCTTTCCAGGTCTGTTTCTTTCCCCGTCTGTCTCTTTCCCCATCTGTCTCTTTCTCGTCTGTCTCTTACTCCGTCTGTCTCTTTCCCCCATCTGTCTCTTTCCCCGTCTCTCTCTTTCCACGTCTGTCTCTTTCCATGTCTGTCTCTTTCCACGTCTGTCTCTTTCCATGTCTGTCTTTGTCTATCTCTCTGTCTGTCTCTTTCCCCGGTCTGTCTCTTTCCCCATCTGTCTCTTTCTCCATCTGTCTCTTTCTCTGTCTGTCTCTTTCCCCCATCTGTCTCTTTCCCCCTCTGTCTCTTTCCACGTCTGTCTCTTTCCATGTCTGTCTCTTTCCACCTCTGTCTCTTTCCGTGTCTGTCTTTCTCTATCTCTCTGTCTGTCTCTTTCCCTGGTCTGTTTCTTTCCCCGTTCTGTCTCTTTCCCCGTCTTTCCCTGTGTGTCTTTGTTTGTCTCTCTGCCTGTCTCTTTTGCTGTCTATTTTTTTCCCCATCTGTCTCTTTCCCCGTCTATCTCTTTCCCCATCTGTCCCTTTTCCCCGTCTGTCTTTCCCAGTCTGTCTCTTTCCCCATCTGTCTCTTTCCTCATCTGTCGTTGTCTGTCTCTGTCTGTCTCTTTCCTTGTCTGTCTCTCTGTCTCTTTCCCCATCTCTTTCCCTGTATGTCTGTCTCTCTGTCTATCTCTTTCCCCGTCTGTCTCTTTACCTGTCTGTCTCTTTCCCCGTCTATCTTTGTCTGTCTCTCTGTCTCTTTCCCCGTCTGTCTCTTTCCTTGTCTGTCTCTCTCTGTCTCTTTCCCTGTCTGCCTCTGTCTGTCTCTTTCCCCATGTGTCTTTCTGTCTGTCTGGCTTTTTTTTTCCTATCTGTCTCTGTCTCAGTTTGTCTGTGTCTCTTTCCCTGTGTGCCTCTTTCTCTGTCTGTGCCTATCTGTCTGTCTCTCTCTATCCGTCTCTCCACCGACATCATATTACCTCACACATAAGCTTCTTATACTATGAATGTCCTTTGTTCCTATAGCAACCAATCATACTCCTACTAATAGCCTGTAGCTCACAACTCCATTCACTTTAATAAAGGCATGTTTTTTGGAGAGTAACTGTTAAGCGCAGGGTTATATTTTCTTGTCAAAACATAGTCTATGACGTTTCGAGGGTCACATGGGGTGTCTGTGCAAAATTTTGTGATTGTAAATCAACGATGCGGATTCCTTTGGTGGACATACACACACACATACATACAAACATACATACTGTACATACATACACACAACATACACACATACACTCAGCCTTATATATGATATATATATATATATATATATATATATATATATATATGTATATATATATATATATACAGTTAGGTCCAGAAATATTTGGACAGTGACACAAGTTTTGTTATTTTAGCTGTTTACAAAAACATGTTCAGAAATACAATTATATATATAATATGGGCTGAAAGTGCACACTCCCAGCTGCAATATGAGAGTTTTCACATCCAAATCGGAGAAAGGGTTTAGGAATCATAGCTCTGTAATGCATAGCCTTCTCTTTTTCAAGGGACCAAAAGTAATTGGACAAGGGACTCTAAGGGCTGCAATTAACTCTGAAGGCGTCTCCCTCGTTAACCTGTAATCAATGAAGTAGTTAAAAGGTCTGGGGTTGATTACAGGTGTGTGGTTTTGCATTTGGAAGCTGTTGCTGTGACCAGACAACATGCGGTCTAAGGAACTCTCAATTGAGGTGAAGCAGAACATCCTGAGGCTGAAAAAAAGAAAAAATCCATCAGAGAGATAGCAGACATGCTTAGAGTAGCAAAATCAACAGTCGGGTACATTCTGAGAAAAAAGGAATTGACTGGTGAGCTTGGGAACTCAAAAAGGCCTGGGCGTCCACGGATGACAACAGTGGTGGATGATCGCCGCATACTTTCTTTGGTGAAGAAGAACCCGTTCACAACATCAACTGAAGTCCAGAACACTCTCAGTGAAGTAGGTGTATCTGTCTCTAAGTCAACAGTAAAGAGAAGACTCCATGAAAGTAAATACAAAGGGTTCACATCTAGATGCAAACCATTCATCAATTCCAAAAATAGACAGGCCAGAGTTAAATTTGCTGAAAAACACCTCATGAAGCCAGCTCAGTTCTGGAAAAGTATTCTATGGACAGATGAGACAAAGATCAACCTGTACCAGAATGATGGGAAGAAAAAAGTTTGGAGAAGAAAGGGAACGGCACATGATCCAAGGCACACCACATCCTCTGTAAACCATGGTGGAGGCAACGTGATGGCATTGGCATGCATGGCTTTCAATGGCACTGGGTCACTTGTGTTTATTGATGACATAACAGCAGACAAGAGTAGCCGGATGAATTCTGAAGTGTACCGGGATATACTTTCAGCCCAGATTCAGCCAAATGCCGCAAAGTTGATTGGACGGCGCTTCATAGTACAGATGGACAATGACCCCAAGCATACAGCCAAAGCTACCCAGGAGTTCATGAGTGCAAAAAAGTGGAACATTCTGCAATGGCCAAGTCAATCACCAGATCTTAACCCAATTGAGCATGCATTTCACTTGCTCAAATCCAGACTTAAGACAGAAAGACCCACAAACAAGCAAGACCTGAAGGCTGCGGCTGTAAAGGCCTGGCAAAGCATTAAGAAGGAGGAAACCCAGCGTATGGTGATGTCCATGGGTTCCAGACTTAAGGCAGTGATTGCCTCCAAAGGATTCGCAACAAAATATTGAAAATAAAAATATTTTGTTTGGATTTGGTTTATTTGTCCAATTACTTTTGACCTCCTAAAATGTGGAGTGTTTGTAAAGAAATGTGTACAATTCCTACAATTTCTATCAGATATTTTTGTTCAAACCTTCAAATTAAACGTTACAATCTGCACTTGAATTCTGTTGTAGAGGTTTCATTTCAAATCCAATGTGGTGGCATGCAGAGCCCAACTCGCGAAAATTGTGTCACTGTCCAAATATTTCTGGACCTAACTGTATATATATATCTCACAGAATAAGGAAATTGGCAATGGCACAATTTTGTATTCTTCTAATTATGGAGTCTCTATTGAACATTAGCTACCACACGCTGGGATCTTTTGTACCAGCATAGGATAAAGGAAGAGATGTTATCCCCATCGCCTTGTTCCAGCTAGCGATGTGTTTCTGCTATGTCTACTGTTACATGTTTGAGTCGGTTTTTAATCTTTTCTACTAGTCTGTATTGTAGATGTTTTGCTGGGTTAAATGCATAAACTTGTTTATATGCAAAAGTACCATATCCTGCCTTATGTTCTCAAGGGGTTGACTTGCTGGGTTATGCCATGTTACAATGACAAGGTGTGAGATGGATAAATGGTGGCACATGTGAAAATGTTAGAGTGGCTGGTAGTTAATGTGGATTTCTGGCTTGAAAAGAAAAGTCTGAAGTAACTCTTTGGAATTGTAGACTGCTGGATCATGAAGGGAGAACGGGGCACTTAAGAAGGGTTCCAACCCATATGACTTACTATAAAAGGTACTTAGCACCCTAAATGATGTATTAGATTTTATTTTGGCAATCCAAAAAAGTCATTGACGTTTCAACCCGAAATCCTGGCCTTCATCAGCTACTATATGATAACAAAAATGATACAAAGAAAATACAATCATCATGTGACCACATGTATACAGTATATATACTGTATATATATATATATATATATATATAATTGCCTTATTCTGTCTGTCTGTCTGTCTTGCTCCAAAATTCTGTCCTTACCGCGACAAGCATCTCATTGGCTGCTCGCCTCGCCTCAGCTCCGCCCCCCGCACGGATTGGCCGCTCGCCTCGCCTCGGCTCGGCCCCCCCCCCACGGATTGGCCGCTCACCCAGGCTCCGCCCCCACACGGATTGGCCTCTCGCCCTGGCCCCCTGCACACATTGGCAACTCGGCCACGACCCGCCCCCCTCACGCATTGCACGCTCGCTCTGGCCCCGCCCCCTGCACGCATTCCCCAAACCGACATGGAGCCCCGACTCCCAGGTGAGTGCTGTACCCCCGGGAGCCCACATCAGCTTACGCCGGCAACCCAAGCGACACATACCCTCGCATTGCTATGCTGGTGTGGGCTCCCGTGCGAGCGGGGGGCGGGGTACGCTGGTAACCATGGTACACATCGAGAAATATTGTGTAGCATGGTTACCAGCGTACACCGGCTCCCAGGTGAGCGCATCAAGGTCCTGCAGCGGCGGAACACACACACACGCACACACATAACAACAGACACACACACACACATCAGATCACACTCACTCTCACACACACCTCACACACACATCAGATCGCATCCACACACTCACAACTTCCAGTGATATCGCTTGCTTCTCGGCGGCGATACTGTGCGTGCAGTGACCTTCCAGGACCTGCCGGAAGATTACATGGCCAGAAACATGTGGTATCTCCGGATGTTGTGAGTGTGAGCGCGTATGTGCAATATCGTCAATGTGTGTGTGCGTGTATGCGATCGGGTGTGTGCGTGTATGGGGACGGAGCACGATGGGGAATGCGCAGCATGGGGGATGGAGCACGATGGGGAGTGCATAGCATGGGGGATGGAGCACGTTTGGGAGTGCGCCGCATGGGGGATGGAGCACGTTTGGGAGTGCGCAGCATGGGGGATGGAGCACGATGGGAAATGCGCAGCATGGGGGATGGAGAACGATGGGGAGTGCGCAGCATGGGGGATGGAGCACGTTTGGGAGTGCGCAGCATGGGGGATGGAGCACAATGGGGAATGCGCAGCATGGGGATGGAGCACGATGGGGAGTGCGCAGCATGGGAGATGGAGCACAATGGGGAGTGCGCAGCATGGGGATGGAGCACGTTTGGGAGTGCGCAGCATGGGGGATGGAGCACGATGGTTAATGCGCAGCATGGGGGATGGAGCACGATGGGGAGTGCGCAGCATGGGGGATGGAGCACGATGGGGGTGCCCAGCATGGGGGATGGAGCACGATGGGGGGTGCGCAGCATGGGGGATGGAGCACGATGGGGGGTGCGCAGCATGGGGGATGGAGCACGATGGGGGGTGTGCAGCATGGGGGATGGAGCACGATGGGGGGTGCACACCTCCCCCCAAAACACACACACACTGCCACACACGCACTGCACAACACACCACACACACACTGGGAACCACAAACACCGCCTTACACAGACACCCACACACACAGACAACGCCGCACACACACAACACCCAACACACAAACACCGCGGCACATACAAATATACGCCCATACTGCACAACACACACATTGCACAAAACATACCTCCCACCAGAACACACACACACCCCACACCCATACAAACCGTGCAACACACACACACAACGCTACAGACGCACAGCGCTCCACAAACAACGCAACACACACAACGCAACACACAAACAACACCGCTCTCACCCCCCGCCACACCCAGACAACACCCAGAACATATACAGCACCCTACACAAACACTTGGTAACTACACACAACAACATCTATATATATATATATATATATATAACAAAAATCATACATTAACTACACAATACGTAAATTCTAGAATACCCGATGCGTAGAATTGGGCCACCTTCCAATATATATAGATAGATAGATAGATAGATAGATAGATATACACATTGCTAAGAAAAATAAGAAATATTACATTAAAAAAAACAAGAAATATTGCAACCAAAGCACAAAAAAATAACAATATTACATATACATTATATACATCATAAAGGACAACATATAAGCAACTTCTCATGAAAAAAACTTTAAAAAAAATTCCACATATTGTGTGATCACAATAATGTAGTAATAGGAAAAAAAATTACAGAGACATGAAAAAATAAAATTATATAGAAATTATACTATCTGTCTTTAGAGTCATAGTTAGAGGTGAGCGATCTTGATCAGCAAAGATCAGAAAATGTTAAAATCGTATAATCCTTGGCCGAATCAGATTGGGATCGGACATCTGAAGATTTACCACAAAAGTGGGCAATCTTGCCAAGGATTGGTAAATGTTTGAATGGCAAAATCCATCCTCTCCCTGTCCACTACAGCTATGTCAAATATTGGCATGGCAGTGATTGGCCACTGTAAAAAAAAGGAAGATAATTATCCCTCATACATATTCACTTCTTTCCCCGCTCACCGGTTTCTCTGTTTGGCTGCAGTCACACCGCGCCCCACCCTCTCTGACAGCATTATCCTGATGGTGTAAAATGAATAAATGAATTTAAAAATGTCATGCGGTCCCCCATATATTGATACCAGCACAGATAAAGCATATGACTACTGGCAGCAGCCCCCAGCCGTGCGCTTATCTTGGCTGAGTATCAAAATAAAAGGAACCGCATGCAGAGTTTTTTTGAGCCCCAGACAAGATAAAACCAAACAGCTGGGGGATGGTGTTGTCTAGCTGGGGAGGCCCATGGTTATCATAAAAATAGCAGCCTGCAGCCGCCCAGGATTGAAGCATCCAGTAGATGCAATAATCGCAGAATTTTACCCAAATCTTCCAGATTGCCCTGGTGTGGTGGCAATCAGGGTAATAAGGGGTTAATAGCAGCCTACAGGTGCCACTAAGCTTTTGAGTAGTAATGGGAAGTGTCTATGACACCCCCTTATTACTAATCTGTAAGTTAAAGGAAATAAACAGAAACACTGGAAAAAAATTCTTTATTTGAAATAAAATACAAAAAAACACCCACTTTGAACCCTGTTATAAACCCCAAAAGACCCAGGTCAAACGTAATCCACATGATGTCCTATTGACGATTCCAGCTCTGCTACATCTTAACTGACAGCGTGAGGCCATAGAACAATGACCATTTGCTGTGAGCTGCAGGCAGAGACTGAGCCTCAGCGATCAGCGGTAACATCACTCATGTTAGTTGTGGCCACAGTTGGTGGTACCCACGGCCCTCCGCCTATGACTACAGGTAACCTGACCTCAGGTCACTGAGTTCATTGAGGTCCCCTGAGGTGAGGTTACCTGTGGTCACAGGTGGAGGGCCATGGCAATCTCCAGTTGTGACCGCAACTATGTAACCTGAGTGATATCACCGCTTACCGCACAGCTCAATCTCTGCCTCAAGCTCACAGCATGCAGACATGTTCTATGGTTCTATCGCATTGTGCCTTCATAAACTAGGAAGTGAGAACGCAATAGGGTCTTACCAGATTAATGGTAGTGGTGTGTGAAGGGTAACACTCACCTGGCAAGGTTGCGAAAAATTACAACCCCTATGAAGGTATCAGAGATGATGGCGGCTGCCGCAGCCCCACATGGGTTACTATTCAGTGCTGGAGAGAAGAAGCATGGTTAATGCTGCGTAACCGTCAATAAGGAGAATTGTTGATTAATGATAAATTCTTTATTCCATAGGTCAACGCATTTCTGGAATCCAGTCCCCTTCTTCAGGACCAAGAAAATCAACAATATGTGAACATATGCAACTGACAGTCATATGTACATGAGGACAAATAAAGACTGCCCACTAGAGATTGAAAAAAATCAGCGGGCAAACCAACTACTTCAATGATGCATCATTATGAAAAAATAAACAAATAATATATTAACAAGCTGATGTAGAATGTAATGCATTAATAAAGAAAACCATCATGTTAAATTACAAATTTAAGAAAAAAAATATAAAGAAGAAAAAGCAAAAATATATATAAAGAAAAAAGGGGAAAAGGAAAACAATAGAGAGATTAGAATTCACAGTTCCCACTCATATATATCAGTATACCAGAATCACAGTGATTAGAGCCACTTTAGAGGAAAAAGAAAGGAGCCAAAAAACTTTATACACGGAGGACTTCTATTAAGTATATCGAGAAAAAACATTTATTTGTAGGTAAGTGTGAAAATTTGAAAAGAAAATTAAATGTAAATAAATTGTAATGAAACCAAATGTGTAGAGTGATACTTGTAACAAAATTGAATAAAAAACCGTGTGGCAAACATTTGTGCAAAAATAAAAAATTATAAAAAAGAAAAATAAAATTAAAATATTGATATATAAAAAATATATATAATCATGAAAATGAATGGTGAAACAAAAATGAAATGTGAGTAATGAAAAAATGAGAAGAAAAACAATGTGTGTAGAAAAAATTTTTGAAAGAATTTTTTTTTTGTGTAGAAAAAAAAGCCACATACCACGTGGCCTTTTTTTCTACGCAAAAAAAAAATTTCTTTCAAAACATTTTTCTACACACATTGTTTTTTTCTCATTTTTTCATTACTCACATTTCATTTTTCATTCTTTTTTCACCATTCATCATTTTCATTATTATATTTTTTTTTATACAGTGTGTCCACCCATATCCTATCCACTGTCATTAACTTGAGAACGGCAGCAGCTATAGGCATAGAAGTGGTGTCTAGGTATAGTAAAGTAGCCATGCGCTATGCAATGAAACCACTTATAGCGCCACCTGCTGGAAAACAACGGGGTTAGCATTTTTATCTCAAAAACGTAACAGAATAGAGAAAAAAAGTGAATTACAAAGTTGTAGGACATCATCAATTCAATACGATTCGACACCTTGCATACAGAAATGCTATGATTAGAACGTGGCCAACACGTTCACCTGACCCCATTGGACTTCTTTCTGTGAGGTCACATCAAACAGCAGGTGTATGCGACCCCTCCGCCAACATTGCAGGACCTACGATGACGTATCACAGATGCTTGTGCAAACATGTCACCTACCATATTGCACAACGTGCAGGAAGATACAGTATGCTGTCCAGAGTCCAGATGTGCATTGCAGCTGACGGTGGCCACTTTGAGCATTAAAGTTAAATGAGCGCCATATGCGTGACCAGCATTCAATGTTTTGGGGGGGGGTCATGGGTTTCATATCATAGCATTTCTGTATGCAAGGTGTCGATTCGTATTGAATTGATGATGCCCTAAAACTTTGTAATTCACTTTTTTTCTCTATCTTGTTCTGTTTTCGAGATAAAAATGTTAACTCTGTTGTTTTCCAGCAGGTGGCGCTATAGTTGGTTTCATTGCGTAGCGCATGGCTACTTTACTATACCTAGACACCACTTCTATGCCTATAGCTGCCGCCGCTCTCAAGTTAATGGCGGTGAAGTGGACACACTGTATATCAATATTTTTATTTTATTTTTCTTCTTTATCATTTTTTATTTTTGCCACACAGTTTTTTTATTACATTTTGTTACAAATATTACCCCCCTTTATAATAATGGACAATCTAGACATTTGGTTTCACTGTCGAGTTTCACATGAAAGTTCTCTTTTTCTGGCCATTTGAGAGTTTAATGGAACCAACAAATGTAATGCTCCAGATTCCCAACTAGCTCAAAGGAAGGTCAGTTTTATAGTTTCTCTAATCAGAAAAACTGTTTTCATCTGTGCTAACATAATTGCACAAGGGTTTTCAAGGGATTTCTAAATATCCATTAGCCTTCTAACACAGTTAGTTTGCAAACACAGTGTACCATTAGAACACTGGAGTGGTGATTGTTGGAAATGGGCCTCTAAACACCGATGTAGATATTGCATTCAAAACCAGATGTTTGCAGCTAGAACAGTCATTTACTACATTAACAATGTATAGAGTGTATTTCTGTTTAAATGAATGTCAGCTTCATTGAAAAAAAATGTGCTTTTCTTTCAAAAATAACGAAATATTTAAATGACCTGAAACCTTTGAACTGTAGTATATATATATATATATATATATATATATATATATATATATATATATATATATATATATATATATCACTAAAGTAAGTACACCCCTCACATTTTTTGGCAATATTTTATATCTTTTCATGAGACAACACTGAAGATATGACACTTGTATACTATGTAAAGTAGTCAGTGTATGGCTTGTAAAACAGTGTAAATTTGGTGCCCTCTAAATAACTAAACAGACAGCCATTATTGTGAACTTTAATTAATTACTCAGGAATGCAGCAACAGATAGAGGATATTAAGGTGTCAATGGATTGCATGTTGCATGTCAAAGATCTGCAAGAAAAAAAAAAGATAGAGAACTGTGCAGCTGTGACTGT
Organism: Anomaloglossus baeobatrachus; assembly: GCF_048569485.1. Classification (NCBI taxonomy): domain Eukaryota; kingdom Metazoa; phylum Chordata; class Amphibia; order Anura; family Aromobatidae; genus Anomaloglossus; species Anomaloglossus baeobatrachus. The sequence goes on along the minus strand of NC_134361.1, from coordinate 95,704,211 downwards.
TGATCTGAGTAGTATGGTCTACTTTAACATTTCATGAAATCTCGGTCTGATTAGGGACGAGCCCAGGTAGTCTGCTCAGGAGCAGGCGCACCTTCAGCATTGATACACGTTTCATTGCAGCTGCTCAAAAATTAGGATAGTATTAATATATTCCTCTCAGTGGGTTAGTATTTAATTGCTGTAGCCAGGCTTGATGGTTTTAAAATACATATCTTTTAATTCACATCAGCATCTATTAACAGTTGCCAAATCTATTGTATAATAACAACTTTTGACCTTCAGCTTTAAAAGAAAGCGTGTGTTATTACACCAGCTTTGAGTGGAAAGCTAGTATTTGACCTTTCTGTGTTGTTTTCAATGAACGTCTCTGGGAAATGTCAAATAACCAGAACCTCATTAATAAGAATCTGCTTGATATTGATCTGTTGCCGTGTTCAGTCAGCAAATATTTTGTGTTATGTTTCCGCACACTTCACCTAGCTGACTATTCAATATCCCGGAACACAGGAGTGGCAGCTTTCCATGTCTAGAAGATTGTTCTGACAGCAGACAAAACGCAAAATGTGATCATCACAGTAACTGCAGACCATGCCAAAAGATTATTAAGTTTAGTAGGTATTCCCTCTCTGAGGAAAATGTAATTTTTCAATGTTTTCCAATTTTCCAATATTGAAGTAAAACTGAACACTTGTTGTTTTTAGAAAATAAGTACAATTTGGTCTCATGCACAGAGTAATGCCATGTGCTAGACCCCAGTATGAGAACACATGCATTGTCTATAGGTTCATGTTGTGGACATATATATCTATGTCAAGCTTCCACCAGGGGGAGCCAGAGCTCTGTAGCAGAAGACACTACACAGAGCAACGAGAACCAGGAAATAAATACACAGCGTTCTCATACACTGCCTCACAGCACAGCTGAGAAGCAGAGCTGCAGGGCATGCAAGGAATAGTCAGGCAGGCATGGTCAAACACCATACGGATAGAAGCAGAACCGGAGGAATGAGCAGAAGCGGAGTCAAAGTCAGGCCAAGGTCAGTACCGGAGGAAGCAACCAAGTGGGGAAATAGGAGAGGGGACAGAGGACAGGAGGGATGACCAGGGGACTAAACACAGACAAGGGCATGGGGGAACAGGAACAGACAGATCAGGATATCACTCACAGGACCAGCAATCACAGGCAAAGCAGTGCTAAGCTTATAGCCGGCGCTGGTTCACTGGAAATGTCAGCCTTTAAGGCATCCAGGGTCCGGACATGAGGCCCGAGAGAAGGCTCCGCCCCCTAGCCATGTTGACGGGGAGGCGAACCATGACATATATATATATATATATATATATATATATATATATATATATATATATGGTATGGTTCCACTTTTCCACTTTGAGATACCAGATTGCCTCCAACTTCACTCAAACACTTGATGGCTGTCACATACGGCCTCTCTCAGATGGCTGTATTTTCAGTCTATGTGTTGTACATGTGTGCAATAGACAGCACACTGACTCTAAAATGATCTATTGTCAAACCTAATAAATAAAATCTGCATTCATACAAGTTTAGAACCACCATAAGGACTTTAATATGCCCCCATAACCACCATCATTACATAAATGCAGCACCAGAATCACCATCAGCATATGAACACAGCACCAGAACCACAATCAGCACATGAGTATAATAACAAAACAATCATCAGTGCATGAATACAGCAACAGAACCACCACCAGTATATGAATACATCACAAAGCTTAGTATGGAGATCAATTGCAATGTCATGTCACACTCCCACCTTTTACCGTTGTATCTCATGAGCTTGTGTGGCGCCCTGGACAAGCCAGGGGCAACAGGTAACAACACACACACACCCCCACCCCCAGCAGTTTCACAGCAGACATCCCCAGTGAAACTTGATTCCTTTCCTTGGGCTCAGACTGACACACCAGGTGGGCAGAGTCAGGAGATAGAGACGCCCACCCAGGGGTTAGCTGGCCTGAGGCAGGAAACAAGCCCAGTCAAGTTCAGGCGGAGGAGGAGAGAAGAGGTCTGCAGAGAGGCAGACGCAGACTGGGGCCTAGGATTGGAGCCTAGGGCCCTCGTGCAGCGGAGAGTCAGGCAGACGGTAGTGGCCGTCTGCAGGGAGCCGGGGAGACAGCTGGTGGAACCATAGGTAGCCGGGGCTGGGCGGTGGCCCACCGGTACCGAACCGGGGAGCCAGCTGGAAGCCGGAGCGCAGGAGGAGCGTGCACGGAGGTGGAAGAAAGGACTTACACCACCAAACTGGGTCAGGGGAGAAACAACAACCGCAGCCGTCTGTGGGCACCCGTCCATCCAGCCGAGTGTTTTACCAAGGACTGTGTCGTGATTACTGGCTGAGTGAGTACCCCGTGCCGTGCGGCACAGCGCTGCTCCTGCGACCCTGCACCTCACCAGGCCCCGTAACCCGCCTGCTACCCATCCACCTACCTCACCGGACCCCGGGACAACCAACCCCCTACCCACGGAGGGGAGAACTAACATCTAGCTGCTCCATACCATCACTCCCGGGATCCCCGTCCAGAGCAGCGGTGGTGTTCCAATCTCACCACAACCGTGGGTGGCGTCACGGACAATCTTCCTTACCAAATCCCCTTTTATTGTGGAGCCTGGGATCACAGACCGGGTCATGCCACCGTGATACCCACAGAAGTGACCCCGTGGCCCGGATCTGAGTACCCCTGGTCCCCGGGCGACACACTTGCAACTACCAGTAGGGCCTTAACAATACTAAGGAGATGATGGGCCTTGCTATTACCCGCTATTATTAGCCTGCAGACCATACAGGAATCACAATATTATTAAAAACATGAAGTAGTACTATTAAACATTTAAAATGTAAGTTAACTTTTGGATGCTATCTTATATGTTTTAAGCCCTTAAATTCTGAGAAGATTGGTAAGGCTCTAGTTTGTGAGACTCCACTGATCACTCTTAGGATGTCTTAGAAGTCCACAGCTGAGGACAAAGAAGTGCACAGAATGCATATGACTTTCTACTGTTTGCTGTTTGTGTGTTCCTGTCTCCTGAGCTGTGGAGTTTGGAAAGGTCTTTTGAACCTCTGAGCATTTTGGGCAGATTTTAAAGTAATAGAGTTACAGCACCATTGTTTCAGATTTTCTAAAAAATAATCTATCAATATATGACTATTAATAACCTAGCGTGCTCTGCACTGTTCGGTACTCTATCGGTCATTGGGTGCTCGATTGATTGAGTACCACAGGTGCCCGAGCTAAATGCTCGAGTCCCTGTTTTGTTTCCTGCCCTGACATAGTCTCAGACAGGCAACAGACATCGCCCAGCAACCTCCGCTCCATCTTCCAACAGTCCCCATCACAGTCCTTCTGCCACCACTGACTTGCCATTTTAGACTAGACAACCCCTTTAAGGGAGTGTTCAAAATTACAAAATCATGACTATTTTTCCAGAAATAGCAGCACACCTTGTTCATAGTCTGTGTCTTGTATTACAGTTCAGCTACACTGAAGTAAATAGGCTGTGAAGCCTAAACAACCTTTGGATAGGTGAGGACTGTTTTTGAAAAAAAAAAAAGCAACAATGCGTCCTGTTAATTTTTTGCGCTTTAAAAAAGATGCCAGTACAACACTGAAGTGCCATGTAGTGAATAAAGAACCTGCAAGGAATATTGCAGCAAGAAACTTCTTTTCCAGCAGTGCATCCGATTTTAAACAGGATTTTTAAAGGGAACCTGTCACCAAATTTGGTGACTATAAGCTGTGGCCACCACCAGTTTTCTCTTATATACAGCATTCTAACATGCTGTATATAAGAGTCTAGGCCACTGTGTAGAACGTAAACATGACTTTCTAATACTTACTGTACATAAACGGTCGGTATGGTGCAGACTGGTCGGGTGGGCGTCTCCATTCTCCGGTGCTGGCGCCTCCTCTTTCGGCCATCTTCGTCCTCCTTCTTCTGCAGCCGGGGTGCATGATGCATCCTATGTCATGCACACTCCCTGGCATTGAGGTCCCGAGCAGGGCAGATCAAAGTATTGTAGTGTGCCTATGCAGTACCTCAATGCCGGCACGTGTGCATGATGTAGGACGCATAATGCACCCCGACTTCAGAAGAAGGAGGATGAAGATGGCCGAAAGAGGAGGCACCGAACACGGAGAATGGAGACACCCATCTGCACTGTAGCGACCGTTTAGGTAAGTATTATAAAGTGATTTTTACATTCCACATTGGCCTGGGCTCTATTATACAGCATGTTAGAATGCAGTATATAAGAGCCCACTGGTGGTGGCTGCAGCTTATAGGCCCCAAATCTGCTGACAGGTTCCCTTTAATCTATCACATAATGGACACATTATTATTTTATTAACTGTTTTAATAGTCCAGTTTATCAACTTTGTATCCCATGAGCATAATGCACATTGTGCCATTTTCTTTTTGTTTACAGGTGTAAATCGACAAGTACTTTCTTTGCAACATAAGATTTTGGTTTATGTTGCATTTGGTTTTACTGTTTGAACAGACAAGTGTAACAATCGTATGATCCAGAACAATGCTGCTGGCTGTTGCTGCAAATTACTCTCCATGCATGCACCTGTATTTATTAACAAACTATTTTAGGGCTACATATGTTGAACTTTTTGGCAAGGAGGGGATAACTTAAAAAAAATACTAATACAAAAAAGGGTAAGGTTTTACTCTTTCAACATTTAAGTTGTTTAATGCCGGTTACCGTCCATTTTTATCTAGTCCAATTGGTTGAGGTCACTTGTAGGATGTGATGGCGTTAAAGAGCTATATATGAGAACTCAGAGTTTTCTATTGTCAGGTGAATTGGATGATTTGCACTATCGTATCGCTTTGATATTTAGAATCACATTTTTCAGGCGAATTTTGCAAGTGAAGTTGAATTTAAAACATCTCTAATTATAATGATGAATTTGTTCTATCCATAAAAAATATGGATACAACATGATTGATAAACAGAAATCTGAATCTAGGTTGTAAACCTTTGGCCCCATTCAGCTATTTTCATTTATGGACTGCAAATTATCAGTGCTTTTTATAAAAATTTCATCAGATTTTCATCAGTGTTGCAAGCATTTCATCAGAGTTTCATCAGAGTTTCATCAGTTTCTCTCTAATGGGAAAATAAAAATAAAGTTGTTCCAACTTCTCCTATTAATCAATCCATGAAAAACGAACAGCATACAGATGGCATCAGAGTGCTGTCTGCTCTTTTTATGGCCCCCATAGGCCTGCATTACCAATTTTCATGCAACATTTGGATTACTAGTCTTTGCAATTTTGCGCAGATCATTGGGTCCAAAGAAAAAATTGGACATGTGAATAGCCCTATAGACTATACTAGGTACAAGTTCTATTCATGTGTAGGGGGCCTTGCCCCTACGATATGGCTGAAAGGTACTTCATCTTTAAGAGACTGTGTTCCCCTATTGTTCCTTATATTATGGACTGGCCGACACTTCCACCTCTTGATTGCAGACTTGAGCTAACCTGTCCAAAAAGTGCGGGAAATATAGAAAGATCAGCAGAAGAGTTTGGGTGGGAACATGAGCAGTCAGATTATCTGAGAGTGGGAGAAAGCAAACGTTTTCCTGTGCTCTGTTCTGGAGTGGCGGTTTGAGACAAGGTGTGGTGCCGGCTGTGAGAGATACTGCAAGCCAGACCGTGAGAGAACCCTGAAGACCGATGAGCGAGTACCGGACTGGGACGTTCTTGAGAAGGAAAAGTTCCCCCCTTCTCTGCAAAGAGAAATGCGCACCAACTAGAACCACAGCATCGAACTCCAGGAAGTGAGCTCATGTCATCTTGACTGGACCATGAGTCTGTACCGTTGCATGCATTTGCTAGAGCATAGCATAGGTCTCCATAGTTATGGTGCGGTAGCCGCATGGCATGAGTAGCAAAGGCCAGTTAGGTCGCTATTACAGTTAAATTGCTAATATATCTTACCTGCTGAGTTTGTGGTTGCAGTAGTTTGTGTAGTAGTAGGGGCGACAGATTGGTTGCGCGCCCCAGCTAGGAGTTTTGTGTGTCACAGCTTAACTGTTATCAATGTAACTTCCCCTGTTCACTTGCATAACGTTAAATTTCTGTCTGTAACTAAATCTACCCTTGGTTCTGCAATCTTGACTTGAGTACCGTACTTGAATCCTGCACAGCGATGATGTTCTAATCCTTTGCTATATATGAACAACAAAGGCAGAACTCGCACAAGAAAATCGACACGTATTCACTTGATTTTGCAGGGGAACAGCTGTTTCACTCCCAGCCCAAAAAATGCAGTCGACTGTAACGGCTATGCAGTTTTTTTTAGTTGAATCAGCTGTTCCTATACAAAATCAAATAACTGTTTCACAAGCAATATAAGCAACCTAAAACACTGTAAGGTCTTGTCACTGCAGCACTTTTTGGCAACATTGCAGCTCCAATTGGTTTTATCCTCAACCATTGAAATCCAGTAAAAAAAAAGAGAGATAGAGCAACGAAATGGAAAAAAAAATAGAAAAATTGAATGAATTTATCAGCAGTAAAAATGATGGCCAAAAATACTACTAAATAATAGAAAAATAACATACACACAAGCCAATGGTGGACAACTGATAAGCCTTAAGTGAAAAAGAAAATCACATCATAAAACCAGCAAATGATGTTCCCCGCAGTCCTCCGTGCGCCTTCACATCTAAAGTACAGTTATAAATGAAAGCACTGTCCTGTCAATACCTTGCATTCTCGCACAATGTTGAACATCTGTCAGCACTAATGGCAGATACAGTTCCATTAGGCATGAAATGGGCCCGCAAAACCGGCTGGACAAAAATCTGCTTTAGGTCAGATAATTAAGAAGAAACCTGCGCGCCTTTTTTATCGCACTTGAAATTCATTTCCTTCTTCTTTTGACTTCAATTTTCTATCTGTGAGAAAATGAAAAAGAACTTAGGCCTGACATTGAAAATAGCTTTGCACTTTCTATATGAAATTCAGAAGAAAAAAAAATGTCAGTACATGCCAAAATATATGCTGTACTCTTATTGAAATTGTAATCTATATGTTAGACCATTTTTGCCTACTTAATTGGAAAGGCAATATGAAATGTCAGCACAGATAGCAATAGATATTATCTTCAAGGCTATAATAAAATACTATAGTCCGAAAGGGTTTTCAATTTGAACAGTGCTACATTTAACATTAGGGCATTGCAATTTGATTTGAAAATGTGTATGAAGAGATACATGCCTCGAATAATATTAATATGTAATTCCAACAAGCGGAAGATGCTTTTTTCATTTGAGTTAGAAAAACACTCGATAACTTTAGAAATAGAAGGCAATAGGTTTAGAGTGTTGTGTGGAGAATGAAGTAATATAGTCATATCTTTAGATTATTATTTGCTTTCTCAGATTTAAACTCGTAATTTCAACCACAATACAAAATCTAAAATGATTTGTGAAGTTTAGTTTATGTGCAAATTGGAACTTCGTATAGGAATGGAAAAGGAAAATAATAAGTAAGCTGGGATTGCACAAAAAAGGTAATTTATCTCATGTAACAAAGGCACAGTCCTGTGTCCATTCATTGTATATTAATATTTTTTTCAAACTTCCTCATAAGAATTATTCCCTCGGGGAATGGTTTTGGCAAAAGTCATCAATAGATGAGTTTAACATTAAAGGGTTTGCTCAGTCAAAACAAATTGATAATCTATCCTTGGGATACATATAAACTGAATACTTGGCCACAGAGACCACAACATGCTGTAATATGTTCTGGTGGCCACATGGAATGCACCTGCAAAACAGAGTTCCGTTGTCCCACTGTGTCAAAACTCGCCGAGCGTCAGGACTACTACTTGGAGTCATACTCTCCACACGTTGCTGATTTTGAGTTGACAGACAGGCTTGGATGTTGACCAGCCGTGCTCTTGTTAGGAGTTAATTTCTGCTAGCCTGTGGATCACTGATATAGCCGCATGTTGCAGGAGACCTATCACAGTCACTTCCGCTCTTTTTTTTAGCTGGTGGAGCCTTGTCTCCTATGCCGGTAATAGATTTATACTATCCCAGTCTTTGTACTTTGATATTCAGTTGCTCGTGAACGTCGGTGTGCTGTTTGGTGTGTTGTGGAAATACTCTTGTTGTCTGATTATTTCCTCCCTTCCTTTAGTTTCCTCCTGGCCCCATATTGTCAATACCTCTATGAGTTTGAGTTTTGTTTTTTCCCATCTGTTTATTTTTGTGGGATTAATCACTCCTGTCTCAGCCTTCTCCTGGTTGCGGGGGGGGGGGGGGGCAGTAGACCAGGGTTGTTCAGAAGCTAGGAAGGGGACCCAAATATCATCACTTTCAGACATATCTTTGGGATGAGGGTCTGCCATGGTTCCCCTAGTCTGAGGGCCAGTTTGGGCTTTTCTGTTCCTAGTCATCCCATAACTCCCATTGACATCCATTCAATGTGTAGCAGCTGATGCCAGGTATTGCAGAACAGCTCCAGATCCAACCAACAGGAGCTGTTCTCCAGTACCAGGCAGCAGCCAGTACTCATTTAATGATGCTGTGATTTGTTGGTATGTTCAAATTATTTACCTTCATAAATATATTGATGACCTCTCTAGTGAAAAAATCAACAATTTGTTGTACATCTAACCCTACGACAACTTTTGTACAAAAGATCAATTTCAATTTTTGGGAACTAACAGAACTTATTGTGGTATCCGGTATCCTAATGAAAAATAACACGAACAGCAGAATATCATATTCGACAATGAATCCCCTGGAAGAGAAAGCCCTAAAACATTGGACAAACACTCGAGATGGTAATATGTTGAATAACTGCAGAAAAGAAGAAAGTAGTACTATGTGAATAATACAGATTCAAGTGTTGAGAGACAGGAGAGGTGGCAGCTGTCGTGACTGGCTCAGCATTATTGATCAGTGATGTGATGTGATGTTACAGGTACTGTTTTTTTGGAAATGTACCTACCGAGCATTTTCTATTACATCATTTTTTGAAAAGCAATTTAATTTTATGGAACATAAAAAAGTTTTTAAAAAAGTAGACATTTCACTGTGCACATCTGTTTTTGCACAGCTGTTTTACTAGTCCAATTTGACAAGCATATATGCCACACCACACTTACACAGCGACTTACTGCCACATTTTGCTTCCTACACATGTATCTACTACTAATGATGAATCACTAAAATGCTCAGGTGCTCAGTGCTCAAATCAAGCAAATTGGACTGCTTGTGTGCTTGTCTCCACTAATGGGTATAATGGAAGTCAATAAAAGCGCTAGCTAGTAATTAAAGGTGGTTCACAGACTAAAAACTCCTTAATTTATAAAATATTAATTTTATTAACACAAGCAATTAATTAAAAAACACACTTCCACATTGTATAGAAAATATCCATATAGTGCCATACAACAATTAAAAACATATATCCCCCTTATTATTGAAGTCCTATGTGTTTCCCCTATTTAGGAGCAAGAACAAATGTCAGTAAGGCATAGTACGGAAGTATATCCCTGAACAGTCCAGTAGTCAAGGGTCCTACAGTCAAGATCCCTAAAGGCAGCACTTTACCCTAAGTTAGTTGGTTCTGTATTGAGATATAGTTCTGTAAATACTAGTAATTAAAGCATTTGCACCATAGTACAGCTAATATTTACTGTGATGACAAAATCCTACTATTTTTGGTATACAAAGTATTGAGTTTTTGTAGTTGCAAAGTACACACAAACCTTGTGTGTGTGCGGTCTGATCAATTTCAAGTACATTATCCTACCCATCTATGACATTGACAATTTGACCAAGTGTCCTATATATTTGTGAAGGACCATGTCAATTTGACACATTTCCTTATCTGTCTGTGTTCTTTTTATTTGTCATCATAGTCAGATAATAGTTTTGATGTACTCTTTGGATATGAATATACATGAGAGAATGCTTTTCAATTCCTATATTTTCTTCTGTGCTTAAGCAAATCCATCACATATCACATTGTCAATGATTTCAGATATTAGGTGTCATTGTCATTAATCACATAACCTCCCTCAACCTTTGATTGTCCGAAAGCAATGCTGACATCATAGGACTAATATATTATAACCTTAAGATATATGCTACAAGAGCTATGCAAAAGTGTAAGCACCGATGGATACATTTTATTACTAAAGCTATTTTTAATATCTGGAGCTTCAGACCAGAGATCTTGGGCTTAATTCATCATGTATACTGATTTGGTATTTTCTAGATCTTGCAGCCTTCAAAGATAAGTTCACAGTTCTCATGTGGAAAGCGAATCATAAATCACATCAGGAGGAATTTTGCAGTAAGACGTGAGACAGACATATCTGCCTGATGTTTGCCTCAGTCTTCCTGCATCCTGTAATCAATCTAACTGATTGACATCAACAATTGCAATCACTTTTCAACAATACTTTACTGATATTTCTCAGCTTGCTCTCCTGGAGTTTCACATGACTTTGAAACACATTGGAATAATGTATTCTAAATCTTCTCTGCAAATTGGACTGGAATAAAAACTTTGCCAAAGAAAATTTAAATGAAATTCTAAGATGATCTAACTGTGTAACACACAGTCATACAGAACTGCAGCCACACTTTACATCTTAGTTGTTTATAAGAAAACAAATATTTGATATATCCTTTATTAATGTTTCATTACCCTGAATACAGTCACTTCTGTATCTATAGGGTTCTATTGTGTTAGACACATCCAGTGCTCATCTTTTCTGGCATTTAGTGTGCACATACTGCAGGACTGAGTGGTCACTTAAAATTGAGACCTTTATTTTGACCTCAAACATATAGATAAATTGTCCCCAAAACTTTATACTTATTCATTGACGAGTTGATAACTGAATACCAATAAATCTTTAAAATAATTAAATCCAAAGAAAACAGAAACTTGCAAAAGGGCTTATAATGGGGACATCATAAATTGTTTATATATATAATGGACACACCTCATTCAAAGAGTTTTCTTTATTTTCGTTCGACTCTGAAAATTGTAGATTCACATTGAGAGCATCAAGACTATGAATTAACACATGTGAAATGAAATACTTAACAAAAAAGTGTGGAACAATTGAAAATATGTCTTATATTCTAGGTTCTTCAAAGTAGCCACCTTTTGCTTTGATTACTGCTTTGCACACTCTTGGCATTCTCTTGATGAGCTTCAAGAAGTAGTCACTGGTAATGGTTTTCACTTCACAGGTGTGCCCTGTCAGGTTTAATAAGTGGGATTTCTTGTCTTATAAATGGGGTTGGGACCATCAGTTGTGTTGTGAAGAAGTTTGGTGGAAACACAGCTGATAGTCCAACTGAATAGACTGATAGAATTTGTATTATAGCAAGAAAAAAGCAATTAAGTAAAGACAAATGAGTAGCCATCATTACTTTAAGAAATGAAGGTCAGTCCGAAAAATTGGAAAAACTTTGAAAGTGTCCCCAAGTGCAGTGGCAAAAACCATCAACCGCTACAAAGAAACTGGCTCACATGAGGACCGCCCCAGGAAAGGAAGACCAAGAGCCACCTCTGCTGCGGAGAATACGTTTATCCGAGTCACCAGCCTCAGAAATTGCAGGTTAACAGCAACTCAGATTAGAGACCAGGTCAATGCCACACAGAGTTCTAGCAGCAGACACATCTCTAGAACAACTGTTAAGAGGAGACTTTGTGCAGCAGGTGTCATAATCCAGGCCGGCTTTTGCCTGCTGCTGGTTACACCCATCTCTGGCCTGGTCATGTCAGGGGTTAACTTCCCTTACCTCGTTCTGGATCCCAGGACGATATATATTGCCTCCCTACCTATGGCTCAGTGCCAGTGATATTTCTGCTTTGCAGCTTGTATACTGGTTCTGGTGAATGTTCCCAATCTGTTCTGCCTCCCTGCTATTGTGTCTTGACTTTGATGCTCCCCCATTTGTCTGCCTGTTCCAGTCCCTGATTTCCCTCTCCTGTCTGTTGTTTGTGTTTCCCTTTGTATATCTGATCTCCCAGCTTCCAACTCGGTTCTGTTTTCTGACTTTGATATTGATCCTCCCTTTGCTGTGACTCGACTTTTCTGGCTAGACCCTGACTGTTTGACTACTCTATTGCCCCCTGGTAGTTCGCCTATTTACTGCCTGCTGAAGTTAGTCTGCTGTACTTCATTATACCAACTTTAATCTATTAGTAAATAGAAAATAATCCTGCCACTTAGTGAAAAATAATATCAGCTAGTTCAACTGATGGCCTATAAAAAGTATCTCATTTCAAAGGTTCCACACAAGAAACATTGCATGATGGGCAAACCAGTGAGCTGTCTCAAGACCTTCGCAATCTTATTGATGCAAAACATACTGATGGCATTGGTTACAGAAGAATTTCTAAACTTCTGTAGGCTCCAGTGAGCGCTGTTGGAAGCTCCACGCATGATTTCAGACAGAGAAGTGAAATGAATCAACAGAAGAGTTGTTGAAGAGCCAAGAACCCCCTGTGGAAGCTACAGAAAGACCTGTAATTAGCGAAAACAATTAGTAATGTACCCAACCTCCATTGACTCCATGCTTACCACACAAGACTCTGTTGGTGAACAAAAAGCAAGTTCAAGAACATTTAAAGTTTACTCAACAACATTTAGACAAGCTTGTAAATACTGACTGGGAGAATATAGTCTGGTCAGATGAGACCAAAATTGGACTCTTTGAATGCCAAACACACCATGTTTGGAGACCAAAAGGCCCTGCACATCATCCCACAAACACCATACCATCAGTGAAGATTGGAGGTGGGAATAACATGGCCTGGGGCTGATTTCAGCATACGGCACTGGCAAACTTGATATGATTGAAGGAAGGATGAATGGACAAATGTAAAAATCTGCTGCCATCTACCAGGATGATGAAAATGAAATTAGGGTGGACAGTTCAGCAAAACAATGATCCATAACACACAGCCTAGGAAATTCTTAATTGTTTTCAGAGAAAGAAAATATAGCTGCTAGACTGGCCCAGCCAATCCTCTGACCTGAATCTAATACAAAATGTATGGAAGGAACTAAAGCTCAGAGTTCATAGAAGGAATCCAATGAACCTTCAGGATTTGATGAGTGTTTGTATGGAAGAATCGGCCAAAATCACACCTGACCAATGCATGAAACTAGTATCTGAATATAAGAGCCATCTTTAAGCAATTATCAACAACAAAGGCTTTTGCACAAAGTATCAAATAAATTTCAATAAGCATGCTCTATACGTTTCCCTGTGTCATGTCTTATTATTACACATTTAATTTATGGTATCTATTGTTTAATTTCTCTACCTGTGTGGATTCAATGAATTGTTGCCGACATGTTGTGAGAAATTCACGTTAATAGCACCTTTAGAAATATATTTACTTAAAAATTCGTGATGAGTTTAATACTTATTTCACCTGCTGTATACCGTATTTTTTTGGATTATAAGACACACTTTTCCTCCCAAAACTATGGGAGGAAAATGAGGGGTGCGTCTGAAAATCCGAATGTAGCTTACCGGGGGGGTTGTGCAGAGGGGTCAAAGGAGGCAGGGAGATGCTCTGAGAAGTGCAATGTGCTGACGGCGCTGCTGGTCTGTGCAACGCTGTTCTGGATCGGGCCGTGCCGCTATGTTCTGTTTGGAGCCGCTCCGTTCTGCTCTGTGCACGGCTGCTCCGTCCTGCTCGGCTGCTCTGTGCACGGCTGCTCTGTCCTGCTTGGCTGCTCTGTGCACGGCTGCTCGGTTCTACTCGGCTGCTCTGTGCACGGCTGCTCCGTCCTGCTCGGCTGCTCCGTGCACGGCTGCTCCGTCCTGCTCGGCTGCTCTGTTCTGCTTGGCTGCTCCATCACCAGCCCTGCAAAGAGCAGAGCGGCGTCACCGGCCCCGCACAGAGCAGAGCGACACTGGCCCCACACAGAGCAGAGCGGCATTGCCGGGCCCGCACAGAGCAGAGCGACACTGGCTCCGCACAGAGCAGAGCGTCTCCGGCCCGGCACAGAGCAGAGCGTCTCCGGCCCCGCACAGAGCAGAGCGTTTCCGGCCCCGCAGAGAGCAGAGCATCTCTGGCCCCGTACAGAGCAGCACCCGCATCTCCGGCCCCGCACAGAGCAGCACCCACGTCTCCGGCCCACACAGATCAGCACCCGTGTCTCCGGCCCCACACAGAGCAGCACTCGCGTCTCCGGCCCCACACAGAGCAGCACCTGTTTCTCCGGCCCCGCACAGAACAGAGCGACACCGGCCCCCGCACAGATCAGCACCCGCAGTGAGTATCTGGGCCCTCCTCTATACCTCTATACTACTTGCAGTAGTCCAGTACCGCCCCTGCCTCCTGTGACCTTTGCTCCTCTGCAGGCCTCACTCCCTGGTAAGACACCACCAGATTATAAACGAACCCCATATTTTTTTTTTTTTACCTTTTTTTCCCCTCCGAATTTGGGGTGCGTCTTATAATCCGGTGCATCTTATAAAACGAAAAATATGGTATATTGCAAAGAAATACATTAGTTCCAATTGGTACATGTTGATGAAGAATCATGAGATCATATAATTGTCAGAATTATACTGAAAAAATCCATTAGCAACACCATCTATAGGATTGCACAAAATAGGAAAAACACAAGAGTTAAAGTATAAAAGCAGTAAACACTTTATTTAATGTTAATCATACATACAAGAGAGTGTATAAGATGAAGACAAACAGCAGACTAGTAACCGGGTAACAACAGTTTGAGGGTTTGGATAGAGATGAGTATGAACATGAGGTAGATACAGGTTTCTACAGCGAAAAGAGAGGCGTCTTACCCAGACATTCTTGATGGTCATGAGATCATCAACTGATCTAAAATTAAGGACAAGTGATTTGGCATTATGTACCTTGTCCTGAAGAAGGAACACAACAGATACGCAAAACATGTGTTGGGGCTCTGTTTTATGTCTGGTTAACTGGGTCTGGAGTGACTCATGAAGGGGTAAGTTGGATTCCATTTCTTTATATACAGTATATGACTTTCTATTTGTCTGGGCAGCCACCCTGTATGACTATAATGGTCTTTATATGAAGAAACCAGTATCTTTTCACTGAAGAAACCAGTATCTTTCTCATGTTGAGTTTATCGTGTTCATATCCATCTAACCTCAATATATTGTCACCTGGTTACCAGCGTGCTGTTTGTTTTCATCTTACACACTTTCGTGACTATGACTATTTATGATTAACTTTAAATATTTTTTAGCAAAGCCAAGGAGTACTGGGCACTGAATGTCCTGGGTAAAGGAAGCTATAGCATTGCAAACACCGTCTGTAATTATAGCGAGATTGTTAAGCAACTGACTCAGCAACAGCAGGCCCAACAAGAAACTACTAAACTCCTGATGCAGCAGCTACAGTAGCAGTAGCAGCAGATGTCCCTCTTGGAAGAACCTGTATAGGTCCAGAAAGACTGCACCCCCTGCCAGCCAAAGTTGGTTGTGCCCGTGTGAGGCGACCAGTAGGGGAAGCCCTACAGAAAAATTTTCTGGAGGATGACATTGATGCTTTTCTGACTGTCTTTAAGAAGGTGGCAGACAGGAATAAACTACCCCCCAGAACAATGGGCAGAGGTCCTAGCACCATACCTTACTGGGTGTAATGCCAATACCGGTGTCCCCATGGTGTCCTGCACCCTTAAATCCGGTGTTTCTCTCAGCTGCCCGGCCATCCTGCCATTCACAGCTGTGAATTGACAGTCATCATGAAGCCCAGGGGTTTGCAATGGAGAAATGTCTATTATATACCCCCATTACTGACCCGGCAAGTGTACAGTTTAAAAAAAACACACACAGAGTAAAAAAATAGTTTATTTGAATATAGGCTTCCCCACACTACCTCATTCACCAATTTATTAATTTTGAAAAATTCATGATGTTCTAACATAATCCTATCATGAACAAAGACTCCCTCACACTCCCTCATTCACCAATTTATTATTTAAAAAGAATCCTTGAAATTCCAACATAATCCAATGGTGTAATGTCCCACGGCTCTCATCGAATCCTATGCAGATTCATTCTAAGAACTTTCTGAGAACGAGGCTTCATAGGTCACTCAGTGTCAGCGGCAGGCACAGAATTTCACTCATGGTTGTCGAGGGACATTACACAAATGGATTACGTTTGAACTTCGAGGATTTATCAAAACAATTAATATTTATTGGGGTCAAAGAAGAACACATATAAAAACTTTGCTGCCCTTAAAAGTAATTTTGCCTCTATTGAAGCCCCTCTCCACAGACAAGTAATTTTCCAAAAGGTTTAGAAGGTCAACTGGCATTCTGTGGATGCAGGATGCTGGATAGTCAGGGCTGAATAACCAAGGGCCTTCCCAGACTGAAAATACCAGCCTTCAGCTTTCTGCTTTATCTGCGCTGATTACCAAAAATAGGGAGGATCCCATGTAATTTTTTTTATTTATTCCCTATCCAAATATGTTTGCTGGGCAATTGTAAAGCTCTTACCCTCATTTTGCTTCATTTTACAGCCCACTAGCCCTTACTACAACCATTTTACAGCACCAAAGTTCTTCTCCCCATTGACATATATGGGGTTTTGAGTCCAGTTCAAGTTCGGGTCCTGAACCGAACTTTTAACTAATGTCCGGTCAAACTCAAAGTTTCACTGGTCCACTCATCCCTATTACCCAATCATCTTGATTGACAAGCTCTTTTCACTGATATACTGACCTACAGATGAATTCTGGCACATGCTCAATAGATTCTACAGTTTGCAAAGCACAACACATATGATAAAGCCAGGCTTCCAGGAGCAGTTTCATTCTGTAGTAACAGTTGCTAACATTACCTGCTGCAAGAAAATTTTTTGCCAAGGGTAACTCTAAATTTGTGTATTTAATATTCCTGATAGTGTATGGTACATTTGTCCAGATTTCCAGATATCCAGGTGTTGACTGTCAGTCATTGTGCTAAGGGTGGGATGGAGGAGATTAACTTGGATATTGATGAAGGAAGATAACTGTACACTAGAGATGAGCGAACCGGTCCCGGTTCGGCTCGAGGTCGGCTCGACGAACGGGGGTCCCGTTCGAGTTCGGCTCGTCGAACGTTCGACGAACCGAACTCGAACGTATAGGCTATAATGGGAGGCAATCACAAACACATAAAAATGCATTATAAATGTACACAAACAGTTAATAAACATTGCCATAACACTTACCGGTCCTAACACTTACCGGTCCTCGCGATCCCTTCTGCACTCTGTCTCCTGCCACTATTCCATCCGATGATCGCTGAATCCTCCCGGTGACCTGCACTGCCAGCAGAGAAGCAGGATCTATCGTGACGTCAAAATAGCCATGTGACCAGTCACGTGGCTATTATCTCATTGGCTACAGACTGGTCACATGACTATGACACGTCATGTAGGACCTGCGAGTGCATCTCTCCGGTAAACGGTGCACATATGTGTATCGCCGTGTACCGGCGACATGCTCTAGCACACGGTCGACTCCCCGTTCCGTTAGGGACCGGCTGACACAGCCGGTCATTAACGGAGATCACCGTTGCCATAGCAACGCAGTTAGCGGTGACGTCACCGCTAACCGCGGCTCCGAGAGCACCGTTGCTATGGTAACGCATCTGTCAGCGTTACCGCTAGCAGCCAGCAGTGATCACTCACGGAGTGAAGGCTGTACGCTGCTTCCCGATTGTAGTGAGCATTGTAGTGAGGATGGAGGTTCCCCAGCCCCAAGTGATGAGCTGGTGAATCTCATCCTTCCTCACTACAATCGTCACTACTACTACACTAGAAAGAAAGAAGACAGAAGAGCAGGATCGTGGAGGGCTGACAGGGGTAATAAAGATGGAGTCTCTAATGTGTCTGTGTATTTATTTCTATTAAAGTATTTTTTCTCTGTGTGGTGTCTTTTTTTTAACCCTTTATTGGAGATTCTTAATGGCCGGGTCAAACGTGCCTGACATTAAGAATCTCTGGCTTAATACTGGCTGGTAAAACAAAGCCAGTATTAACTCATGATTACCCAACAAGCCACCCGGCTCCAGGGCTGTTGGAAGAGTTGGATACAGCGCCAGATGATGGCGCTTCTATGAGAGCGCCATTTTCTGGGACGGCTGCGGACTGAAATCCGCAGCAGAGGCGCCCACAAACCTCGGGCTAACCTGTGCTGCGGATTCCAATCCCCAGCTGCCTAGTTGTACCCGGCTGGACACAAAAATAGGGCGAAGCCCACGTCATTTGTTTTTTAATTATTTCATGAAATAAGTGAAATAATTAAAAAAAACGGGCTTCCCTATATTTTTGGTTCCCAGCCGGGTACAAATAGGCAACTGGGGGTTGGAGGCAGCCCGTGGCTGCCAGCTGTACCTGGCTAGCACACAAAAATATGGCGAAGCCCACGTCATTTTTTTGGTGGGCAAAAAACTTCTGCATACAGTCCTGGATGGAGTATGCTGAGCCTTGTAGTTCTGCAGCTGCTGTCTGCTCTTCTCCATACAGACAGACAGCAGCTGCAGAACTACAAGGCTCAGCATACTCCATCCAGGACTGTATGCAGAAGTTTTTTGCCCCCTGAAAAAATTATGTGGGCTTCGCCATATTTTTGTATGCTAGCCAGGTACAGCAGGCAGGTACGGCTGCCCCCAACCCCCAGTTGCCTATTTGTACCCGGCTGGGAACCAAAAATAAAGGGAATCCCTTTTTTTATTATTTCATGAATTTCATGAAATAATTAGAAAACAAATGACGTAGGCTTTGCCCCATTTTTGTGTCCAGCCAGGTACAACTAGGCAGCTGGGGATTGGAATCCGCACCACCGGTTGGCCTGAGCTTTCTGGGCCCCACTGCTGCGAATTGCAGTCTGCAGCCACCTCAGAAAATGGCATTTTCATAGAAGCGCCATCTTCTGGCGCTGTATCCAACTCTTCCAGCACCTGCCTGCTATACCTGGCTAGCATACAAAAATATGGCGAAGCTCACGTCCTTTTTTTGTAGTTTTTTGGCAAAAAAAATAAAAAAATGCTTCCCTGGATTTTCCATTGCCAGTGAAGGTAACACCAAGCAGTGGGGGTTAGCAGCCAGTAGCTGCTTGGATTACCCTTAGCTAGCAATACAAAAAATGCAGCGGGAGCCTATATATATTTTTTTTAATTATTTATTTAAATAACTAAAAATAAAATGGAATTTCCTGTATTTTGATTGCTGGACATCACAGTGCTGTAAAAATAAATCTTTAAAAAAATGACGTAGCGCTCCGCGGTATTTTTGATTCTCAGCGCAGATAAAGCAGACAGCTATGGGTTGCCACCCCCATCTGCCTGCCGTTACCTTGGTTGTCAATCAAAATACAGGGAAGCCCATTAATTTTTTCTATTTAAAAAATAGTTAAAAAAAAAAATGACGTTGGGTCCCCCCATTTTTGATAGCCAGCTAGGGTAAAGCAGACGGCTGTAGCCTGAAAACCACAGCTGGCAGCTTTACCGTGGTTGGGGATCCAATGTGGAGGTCCCCTCAGGCTCTTTTTTATAATTATTTTATAAATATTAATAATTACACAATAAAAGTAGGGTCCCCCCCAAATTGGATCACCAGCCAAGGTAAAGCGGACAGCTGTGGTCTGGTATTCTCAGGGTGGGAAGGTCCATAGTTATTGGGCCTTCACAGCCTAAAAATAGCAGGCCGCAGGCACCCCAGACGTGGCGCATCCACTAGATGCGCCAATCCTGGCGCTTCACCCCAGCTCATCCCGTGCCCTGGTGCAGTGGCAAACGGGGTAATAAATCGGGTTGATACTAGCTGTAAAGTCACCTGAGATCAAGCCCAGCAGTTTGTGATGTCATGGCGTCTATTAGATACCCAACATCATAAACTGTCAGTACTAACAAAAACAAAAAATCGACAAAAGAAATTTATTTGAAAAAACAGTCCCCAAAACATTTCCTCTTTCACCAATTTATTGTAAGAAAAAAAATAAAGGGGTCCCACGACGACTCTGGACCGTCTAGAATATGGGGGGGAGACACTCAGGGAACGTATCCCCCATTTTCTAGGAGTGCGGACCCTTCATGTGAGGAGTGTGGGTGCAATGAATCTGCACTCACTCCCCGGGTCCACAGCAGCAGAGTCCATGTCGTAATGGTTGCTACCAAAGCTGCAATGCCCTGCTCATGAGGGCATGCCTAATCAGGAGAACTACTGTAGAGGAAGCTCTGCTCACTGGTATATAGGTGCTCAGAGGTAATAATAGATAAAATTAGTGAGTAACCTCGGCACTCTATATCTCCCAGACTAAGTCAGTAAGTCACAATGGATAGTAATGCAAAATCACTCTTTATTGGTCCGTATTAAGAAATTTTTTTTTTCATAAGCATATATGTTTTTGTCCAAAACAAGTTACAAATGACGTTTCGGCCTGAGCCTTCGTCAGATTGGACTTATCTGCATGTAATCATGAAAAATGACAATAATCAGTATCACATAAGAGTGAGCGAACAATAACATAAACTCGAACAATGTAGAGGTACAATTGGGATGCAGCAAAAAAATTGCAACACAGCAAGAAATGAAACACATGATACAAATGTCATAATACAGTACAAGGACAATATAGTAATGACAAATATGGGGTCAGAGTAGGCTTAGACAGCTCTGGTACGAAAGAGATGTCAATCATAAAGTAACATGTGCAGTAGGTGTAGAGCTACAGTATGCATGGCAGAGCTAATGGGTAGACTGACCATAGAAAAAGAACGGAGAAAAAGTGGAGAAAAAGTGGAGAAAAAGTGGAGAAAAAGTGGAGCATAAGAGGAGAAAAAGTGGAGAAAAAAGTGGAGAAAAAGTGGAGAAAAAGTGGAGAAAAAGTGGAGAAAAAGTGGCGCATAAGAGGAGAAAAAGTGGAGAAAAAGTGGAGAAAAAGTGGAGAAAAAGTGGAGAAAAAGTGGAGCATAAGAGGAGAAAAAGTGGAGAAAAAAGTGGAGAAAAAGTGGAGAAAAAGTGGAGAAAAAGTGGAGAAAAAGTGGAGCATAAGAGGAGAAAAAGTGGAGATTAAGAGGAGAAAAAGTGGAGAAAAAGTGGAGCATAAGAGGAGAAAAAGTGGAGAAAAAGTGGAGAAAAAAGTGGAGAAAAAAGTGGAGAAAAAGTGGAGAAAAAGTGGAGCATAAGAGGAGAAAAAGTGGAGAAAAAAGTGGAGAAAAAGTGGAGAAAAAGTGGAGAAAAAATGGAGATTAAGAGGAGAAAAAGTGGAGAAAAAGTGGAGCATAAGAGGAGAAAAAGTGGAGAAAAAGTGGAGCATAAGAGGAGAAAAAGTGGAGAAAAAGTGGAGAAAAAGTGGAGCATAAGAGGAGAAAAAGTGGAGAAAAAGTGGAGAAAAAGTGGAGCATAAGAGGAGAAAAAGTGGAGAAAAAAGTGGAGAAAAAGTGGAGAAAAAGTGGAGAAAAAGTGGAGCATAAGAAGAGAAAAAGTGGAGATTAAGAGGAGAAAAAGTGGAGAAAAAGTAGAGCATAAGAGGAGAAAAAGTGGAGAAAAAGTGGAGCATAAGAGGAGAAAAAGTGGAGAAAAAGTGGAGAAAAAGTGGAGAAAAAGTGGAGCATAAGAGGAGAAAAAGTGGAGAAAAAGTGGAGAAAAAGTGGAGCATAAGAGGAGAAAAAGTGGAGAAAAAAGTGGAGAAAAAGTGGAGAAAAAGTGGAGCATAAGAGGAGAAAAAGTGGAGATTAAGAGGAGAAAAAGTGGACAAAAAGTAGAGCATAAGAGGAGAAAAAGTGGAGAAAAAGTGGAGAAAAAGTGGAGCATAAGAGGAGAAAAAGTGGAGAAAAAAGTGGAGAAAAAGTGGAGAAAAAGTGGAGCATAAGAGGAGAAAAAGTGGAGAAAAAAGTGGAGAAAAAGTGGAGAAAAAAGTGGAGCATAAGAGGAGAAAAAGTGGAGAAAAAAGTGGAGAAAAAAGTGGAGCATAAGAGGAGAAAAAGTGGAGAAAAAAGTGGAGAAAAAGTGGAGAAAAAGTGGAGAAAAAGTGGAGAAAAAAAGGAGCATAAGAGGAGAAAAAGTGGAGAAAAAAGTGGAGAAAAAGTGGAGCATAAGAGGAGAAAAAGTGGAGAAAAAAGTGGAGAAAAAGTGGAGAAAAAGTGGAGAAAAAGTGGAGAAAAAGTGGAGCATAAGAGGAGAAAAAGTGGAGAAAAAAGTGGAGAAAAAGTGGAGAAAAAAGTGGAGCATAAGAGGAGAAAAAGTGGAGAAAAAGTGGAGAAAAAGTGGAGAAAAAGTGGAGCATAAGAGGAGAAAAAGTGGAGATTAAGAGGAGAAAAAGTGGAGAAAAAGTGGAGAAAAAAGTGGAGAAAAAAGTGGAGAAAAAGTGGAGAAAAAGTGGAGCATAAGAGGAGAAAAAGTGGAGAAAAATGGAGAAAAAGTGGAGAAAAAAGTGGAGCATAAGAGGAGAAAAAGTGGAGAAAAAAGTGGAGAAAAAGTGGAGAAAAAGTGGAGAAAAAGTGGAGAAAAAAGTGGAGAAAAAGTGGAGCATAAGAGGAGAAAAAGTGGAGAAAAAGTGGAGAAAAAAGTGGAGAAAAAAGTGGAGAAAAAGTGGAGAAAAAGTGGAGCATAAGAGGAGAAAAAGTGGAGAAAAAAGTGGAGAAAAAGTGGAGAAAAAAGTGGAGAAAAAGTGGAGCATAAGAGGAGAAAAAGTGGAGAAAAAGTGGAGAAAAAGTGGAGAAAAAAGTGGAGAAAAAAGTGGAGAAAAAGTGGAGAAAAAGTGGAGCATAAGAGGAGAAAAAGTGAAGAAAAAAGTGGAGAAAAAGTGGAGAAAAAGTGGAGAAAAAGTGGAGCATAAGAGGAGAAAAAGTGGAGATTAAGAGGAGAAAAAGTGGAGAAAAAGTGGAGCATAAGAGGAGAAAAAGTGGAGAAAAAGTGGAGAAAAAGTGGAGAAATAGTGGAGCATAAGAGGAGAAAAAGTGGAGAAAAAAGTGGAGAAAAAGTGGAGAAAAAAGTGGAGCATAAGAGGAGAAAAGTGGAGAAAAAAGTGGAGAAAAAAGTGGAGAAAAAGTGGAGAAAAAGTGGATAAAAAGTGGAGAAAAAGTGGAGAAAAAAGTGGAGAAAAAGTGGAGAAAAAGTGGAGAAAAAGTGGAGAAAAAGTGGAGCATAAGAGGAGAAAATGTGGAGAAAAAAGTGGAGCATAAGAGGAGAAAAAGTGGAGAAAAAGTGGAGAAAAAGTGGAGAAAAAGTGGAGCATAAGAGGAGAAAAAGTGGAGAAAAAAGTGGAGAAAAAGTGGAGAAAAAAGTGGAGCATAAGAGGAGAAAAAGTGGAGAAAAAGTGGAGAAAAAGTGGAGAAAAAGTGGAGAAAAAGTGGAGCATAAGAGGAGAAAAAGTGGAGATTAAGAGGAGAAAAAGTGGAGAAAAAGTGGAGAAAAAAGTGGAGAAAAAAGTGG
Source organism: Anomaloglossus baeobatrachus (assembly GCF_048569485.1). Taxonomy (NCBI): domain Eukaryota; kingdom Metazoa; phylum Chordata; class Amphibia; order Anura; family Aromobatidae; genus Anomaloglossus; species Anomaloglossus baeobatrachus. The sequence continues at coordinate 95,680,725 of NC_134361.1, read as the reverse complement.
AGAAAAAGTGGAGAAAAAGTGGAGCATAAGAGGAGAAAAAGTGGAGAAAAAAGTGGAGAAAAAGTGGAGAAAAAAGTGGAGCATAAGATGAGAAAAAGTGGAGAAAAAAGTGGAGAAAAAGTGGAGAAAAAGTGGAGAAAAAGTGGAGAAAAAAGTGGAGAAAAAGTGGAGCATAAGAGGAGAAAAAGTGGAGAAAAAGTGGAGAAAAAAGTGGAGAAAAAAGTGGAGCATAAGAGGAGAAAAGTGGAGAAAAAAGTGGAGAAAAAAGTGGAGAAAAAGTGGAGAAAAAGTGGAGAAAAAGTGGAGAAAAAGTGGAGCATAAGAGGAGAAAAAGTGGAGATTAAGAGGAGAAAAAGTGGAGAAAAAGTGGAGAAAAAAGTGGAGAAAAAAGTGGAGAAAAAGTGGAGAAAAAGTGGAGCATAAGAGGAGAAAAAGTGGAGAAAAAGAGGAGAAAAAGTGGAGAAAAAGTGGAGAAAAAGTGGAGCATAAGAGGAGAAAAAGTGGAGATTAAGAGGAGAAAAAGTGGAGAAAAAGTGGAGCATAAGAGGAGAAAAAGTGGAGAAAAAGTGGAGCATAAGAGGAGAAAAAGTGGAGAAAAAGTGGAGAAAAAGTGGAGCATAAGAGGAGAAAAAGTGGAGAAAAAGTGGAGAAAAAGTGGAGAAAAAGTGGAGCATAAGAGGAGAAAAAGTGGAGAAAAAAGTGGAGAAAAAGTGGAGCATAAGAGGAGAAAAAGTGGAGAAAAAAGTGGAGAAAAAGTGGAGCATAAGAGGAGAAAAAGTGGAGATTAAGAGGAGAAAAAGTGGAGAAAAAGTGGAGCATAAGAGGAGAAAAAGTGGAGAAAAAGTGGAGCATAAGAGGAGAAAAAGTGGAGAAAAAAGTGGAGAAAAAGTGGAGAAAAAGTGGAGAAAAAGTGGAGCATAAGAGGAGAAAAAGTGGAGATTAAGAGGAGAAAAAGTGGAGAAAAAGTGGAGAAAAAAGTGGAGAAAAAAGTGGAGAAAAAGTGGAGAAAAAGTGGAGCATAAGAGGAGAAAAAGTGGAGAAAAAGTGGAGAAAAAGTGGAGAAAAAGTGGAGCATAAGAGGAGAAAAGTGGAGAAAAAAGTGGAGAAAAAAGTGGAGAAAAAGTGGAGAAAAAGTGGAGAAAAAGTGGAGAAAAAGTGGAGCATAAGAGGAGAAAAAGTGGAGATTAAGAGGAGAAAAAGTGGAGAAAAAGTGGAGAAAAAAGTGGAGAAAAAAGTGGAGAAAAAGTGGAGAAAAAGTGGAGCATAAGAGGAGAAAAAGTGGAGAAAAAGTGGAGAAAAAGTGGAGAAAAAGTGGAGAAAAAGTGGAGCATAAGAGGAGAAAAAGTGGAGATTAAGAGGAGAAAAAGTGGAGAAAAAGTGGAGCATAAGAGGAGAAAAAGTGGAGAAAAAGTGGAGCATAAGAGGAGAAAAAGTGGAGAAAAAGTGGAGAAAAAGTGGAGCATAAGAGGAGAAAAAGTGGAGAAAAAGTGGAGAAAAAGTGGAGAAAAAGTGGAGCATAAGAGGAGAAAAAGTGGAGAAAAAAGTGGAGAAAAAGTGGAGCATAAGAGGAGAAAAAGTGGAGAAAAAAGTGGAGAAAAAGTGGAGCATAAGAGGAGAAAAAGTGGAGATTAAGAGGAGAAAAAGTGGAGAAAAAGTGGAGCATAAGAGGAGAAAAAGTGGAGAAAAAGTGGAGCATAAGAGAAGAAAAAGTGGAGAAAAAAGTGGAGAAAAAGTGGAGAAAAAAGTGGAGCAAAAGAGGAGAAAAAGTGGAGAAAAAAGTGGAGAAAAAGTGGAGAAAAAGTGGAGAAAAAAGTGGAGAAAAAGTGGAGAAAAAGTGGAGAAAAAGTGGAGAAAAAGTGGAGCATAAGAGGAGAAAAAGTGGAGATTAAGAGGAGAAAAAGTGGAGAAAAAGTGGAGAAAAAGTGGAGCATAAGAGGAGAAAAAGTGGAGAAAAAGTGGAGCATAAGAGGAGAAAAAGTGGAGAAAAAGTGGAGAAAAAGTGGAGAAAAAGTGGAGAAAAAGTGGAGCATAAGAGGAGAAAAAGTGGAGAAAAAAGTGGAGAAAAAGTGGAGAAAAAAGTGGAGCAAAAGAGGAGAAAAAGTGGAGAAAAAAGTGGAGAAAAAGTGGAGAAAAAGTGGAGAAAAAGTGGAGAAAAAGTGGAGAAAAAAGTGGAGAAAAAGTGGAGAAAAAGTGGAGAAAAAGTGGAGAAAAAGTGGAGAAAAAGTGGAGCATAAGAGGAGAAAAAGTGGAGATTAAGAGGAGAAAAAGTGGAGAAAAAGTGGAGAAAAAGTGGAGCATAAGAGGAGAAAAAGTGGAGAAAAAGTGGAGCATAAGAGAAAAAGTGGAGAAAAAGTGGAGAAAAAGTGGAGAAAAAGTGGAGAAAAAGTGGAGCATAAGAGGAGAAAAAGTGGAGAAAAAGTGGAGAAAAAGTGGAGAAAACAATGGAGAAAAAGTGGAACACCCTTTGGTACCTTTCATGTGGCACGAAGGGGTGCTTAGCTTTGTATTTAGCCAAAAAAATGAAAAAAAAAATGACGTAGGGTTCCCCCTAGTTTTGTAGCCAGCTAGGGTAAAGCAGACGGCTGCAGCCTGCAGACCACAGCTGGCAACCTCACCTTGGCTGGTAATCCAAAACTGAGGGCACCACACGCTGTTATTTTAAATTAAATAAATAATTAAAAAAAAAAACCACGTAGGGTTCCCCGAAAATTGGATCACCAGCCAAGGTAAAGCAGACAGCTGGGGCCTGATATTCTCAGACTACGGAGGTCCATGGTTATTGGAATCTCCCCAGCCTAAAAATAGCAGGCCGCAGCCGCCCCAGAAGTGGCGCATCCATTAGATGCGCCAATCCTGGTGCTTCGCCCCAGCTCATCCCGTGCCCTGGTGCGGTGGCAAACGGGGTAATATATGGGGTTAATACCAGATGTGTAATGTCACCTGGCATCAAGCCCTGGGGTTGGTGAGGTCAGGCGTCTATCAGATACCCGACATCACCAACCCAGTCAGTAATAAAAAAAAATAGACGACAAACACATTTTTATTTGAAAAAACACTCCCCAAAACATTCCCTCTTTAACCAATTTATTAGATTGAAAAACAAATCCAGGTCTGCTGTAATCCAAGGGGTTGCCATCACGACCCACACTGTCCCAGTCAATGAAGAGCAGGATGTTCCCCATTGGCTGGGAAAGCAATGCAGTGACCTGAGCTAACATCAATGGGTCAGCCCAGGTCACTGCAGGGGGGTGACAAGTGCTGCTGTCAGCGAGGTACATTACCTGCGCTGATCTCCAGCACACTGACAGCCCCTGTCACTGAGTTCAGTGACCGGCTCCTTCACAGCCAAACATCGCGAGAGGTCCGTGACGTCACCGCTAGTCAGTCTCGGGTCGGAAGCGAGAGGTGATGTGACAAGCGGCGGCCATGGAGGACAGTGACAGTGCTGAGGTCGGGATGGCGGGACTTCATCACCGCAGGTAAGCCGAGCGGGACCATGTGTGCAGAGTGTGTGTGTGTGTGTGTGTGTGTATGTATGTATGTGTACATGCCGCGGGCAGGAGGGGGCGATGCGAGCTGAGCGGGGAAGTGTGGGCTTCCTGCACGTAACTAGGATAAACATCGGGTTACTAACCAAAGCGCTTTGCTTGGATACCCGATGTTTATCTTGGTTACCAGCTTGTGGCAGGCTGCCAGCGATGGCTCCTGCACACTGTAGCTGTAAAAAGCCCTGCTTTTTGCTGCTAGAATCGTTCTCGAACGTATCTAGAACTATCGAGCTTTTAGCAAAAAGCTCGAGTTCTAGTTCGATCTCGAACAACCCAAAAATCACTCGAGCCCCGAACTGGAGAACCACGAACCGCGAACCGCGCTCAACTCTACTGTACACCACGAGTTTAACTACTGCAGTCAGAGAATAAGTTGTTGCTATTAACAAATGTATTCTAAGAAAAAATAAATTTGTTATGTACAACATATACAAACAAACAACTAGCATTCTTTATGTTGCAATTAGTATTAATTATTATTATTATTATTATTATTATTATTATTATTATTATTATTATTAATAAGTCAAAATAGCCTGATATTTGAATTGAAAATGTAATGTAATCTGCATGTTTCTTTTGTCATGACTTCCGGATCTAACTTTTATGGATGTTTGAGGTGTCACTGGTGCTTTTCTGTTGTATACATACAATCTTTATTCTTGTTTTGCTTTGGTTAGATCTGAAAAACTCTTAAATGTAAAATTTTTAGCATTGTAGATTATAAATCAGCATTACCAAACGAATACTGGACACACATAGTTGAAAAGTATACATACTAGTGTGAAAATGGTTATTGGAGTAATAGCAACCAATGCAGCTTTTTGAGGGACTGTATTTGTGTTAGAGAGAACACTTTGAAATGTTCACTAGTTTCCTGTTCCTGACCTAATTAGTGTGGATCAAGTGCACGCACAAAAGAATTGACACCAGACAAACTCAGATGTGAATCTCTCCTTGATCAGAGAATGAAACAGCTTCAACAAAACTTATTTCAACAGAACACCGACTTATATAAACTAGGAATAAAGGGCGTTATCGGCTCTACAGTGGGCGTGCTCGGATGTGTCCATTGGTCAGTGGGTTAATCAATGGGCTGATCCGTGGACCGGTCAGTGGGTTGGTCCGTGAGGTCATCAGTGGGTTGGTCCTCTAGGTTGGTTAGTGGGTCTTTTCCTTATATGGTCATCTTCTTACATCTGAACATTCCCTGCATACCAGGGCAGGGTGTGGAGAACAGGAAATGGCGGCCATCTTAAATGTACTGTATGTCACAAGATGATATATCTGAACGGACTTATGTAAGGAGAAACTATTTCATTGGACATTTTCCCACAATCCCCTATGTCTCAAGATTAAATAAGTATTTGATCCAAACGCCCTCCTGAACATTTGTACTGCATCTTAAGAGTAGAGTTGAGCGCGGTTCTAGGTTCGTGGTTCTCCAGTTCGAGGTTCGAGTGATTTTGGGGGCTGTTCTAGATCGAACTAGAACTCGAGCTTTTTGCTAAAAGCTCGATAGTTCTAGATACGTTCGAGAACGGTTCTAGCAGCAAAAAGCAGGGCTTTTTACAGCTACAGTGTGCAGGAGCCATCGCTGGCAGCCTGCCACAAGCTGGTAACCAAGATAAACATCGGGTATCCAAGCAAAGCGCTTTGGTTAGTAACCCGATGTTTATCCTAGTTACGTGCAGGAAGCCCACACTTCCCCGCTCAGCTCGCTTCGCCCCCTCCTGCCCGCGGCATGTACACATACATACATACACACACACACACACACACACACACACTCTGCACACATGGTCCCGCTCGGCTTACCTGCGGTGATGAAGTCCCGCCATCCCGACCTCAGCGCTGTCACTGTCCTCCATGGCCGCCGCTTGTCACATCACCTCTCACTTCCAACCCGAGACTGACTAGCGGTGACATCACGGGCCTTTCGCGATATTTGGCTGTGAAGGCAGCGGTCATTGAACTCAGTGACAGGTGCTGTCGGCAGTGCTGGAGATCAGCGCAGGTAATGTACCTCGCTGACAGCAGCACTTGTCATCCCCTGCAGTGACCTGGGCTGACCCATTGATGTTAGCTCAGGTCACTGCATTGCTCTCCCAGCCAATGGGGAACATTCTGCTCTTCATTGACTGGGACAGTGTGGATCGTCATGGCAACCCCTTGGATTACACCAGACCTGGATTTGTTTTTCTTTGTAATAAATTGGTTAAAGAGGGAATGTTTTGGGGAGTGTTTTTTCAAATAAAAATGTGTTTGTCGTCTATTTTTTTTTATTACTGACTGGGTTGGTGATGTCGGGTATCTGATAGACGCCTGACCTCACCAACCCCAGGGCTTGATGCCAGGTGACATTACACATCTGGTATTAACCCCATATATTACCCCGTTTGCCACCGCACCAGGGTGCGGGATGAGCTGGGGCGAAGCACCAGGATTGGCGCATCTAAAGGATGCGCCACTTCTGGGGTGGCTGCGGCCTGCTATTTTTATGCTGGGGAGAGTCCAATAACCATGGACCTCCCTAGTCTAAGAATATCAGACCCCAGCTGTCTGCTTTACCTTGGCTTTTTTTTTAATTATTTATTTAATTTAAAATAACAGCGTGGGGTGCCCTCAGTTTTGGATTACCAGCCAAGGTGAGGTTGCCAGCTGTGGTCTGCAGGCTGCAGCCGTCTGCTTTACCCTAGCTGGCTACAATACTAGGGGGAACCCTTCGTCATTTTTTTTTTCATTTTTTTGGCTAAATACAAAGCTAAGCACCCCTTAGTGCCACATGAAAGGCACCAAAGGGTGCAAAATTACAAAATGCAGGAGAGTGGGACATTATATGTCTTTCTGCCATTATAATGACAGAAAAGACTGATATGAAGTGCACAAGCACAAGAAAATCACCAGAGCGCTCTACGCTGTGAAAAGCAGTAGAAAATGGCACTGGAGTGAACATGTGACCGCCTCATGTAGGATGAAGCTATGGATCCTGGGTAAATTTATGCATTTACCCTCCAGTTTTTTTGCAGTACACAAAAAAAACGGAAGGCACACGGATGACAAACAGATGACATACGGACCGTCTACGGAACGGAAACGGATGCCACACGGATGCACCCGTGAAAAAAACCGAACTGTTTTTTGCAGACCGCAAAAATGGATCGGTCGTGTTAATGTAGCCTTATTCTGATCTGCCGTTTATAAACAGCAGGCAGAAATAAGTGAATAACGCCCCCCGGCGTCAGAAAATCTCCGGGGTTTCAGGGTTAGCTGAGACCCTGGAGATCATGATTCAGGACGGTTTTTCCGGTCCCCGCTCACGTGATCACTGGTATACACCGTACACCGATGATCACGTTACAGTAAATGACAGCGCCGGTAAAAAATTATTTATCTCCCATCTGGCATGAACAAACACTTCTTCTCCACTTATTCTCCACTTCTCCACTTCTTCTCCACTTTTTTTCCATTTTTTCTCCACTTTTTCTCCACTTTTTCTCCACTTTTTCTCCATTTTTTCTCCACTTTTTCTCCACTTTTTCTCCACTTTTTCTCCATTTTTTCTCCACTTTTTCTCCACTTTTTCTCCACTTTTTTTCCACTTCTTCTCCACTTCTCCATTTTTTCTCCACTTTTTCCTCCACTTTTTTCTCCACTTTTTCTCCACTTTTTCTCCACTTTTTCTCCATTTTTTCTCCACTTTTTCTCCACTTTTTCTCCACTTTTTCTCCATTTTTTCTCCACTTTTTCTCCACTTTTTCTCCACTTTTTTTCCACTTCTTCTCCACTTCTTCTCCATTTTTTCTCCACTTTTTCCTCCACTTTTTTCTCCACTTTTTCTCCACTTTTTCTCCACTTTTTCTCCATTTTTTCTCCACTTTTTCTCCACTTTTTCTCCATTTTTTCTCCACTTTTTCTCCACTTTTTCTCCACTTTTTTTCCACTTCTTCTCCACTTCTTCTCCATTTTCTCTCCACTTTTTCCTCCACTTTTTTCTCCACTTTTTCTCCACTTTTTCTCCACTTTTTCTCCATTTTTTCTCCACTTCTTCTCCACCTTTTCTCCACCTCTTCTCCACCTCTTCTCCACCTTTTCTCCACTTTTTCTCCATTTTTTCTCCACTTTTTCTCCACTTTTTCTCCACTTTTTCTCCATTTTTACTCCACTTTTTCTCCATTTTTTCTCCACTTTTTCTCCACCTTTTCTCCACTTTTTCTCCATTTTTTCTCCACTTTTTCTCCATTTTTTTCTCCACTTTTTCTCCACTTTTTCTCCACTTTTTCTCCACTTTTTCTCCACTTTTTCTCCACTTTTTCTCCACTTCTTCTCCACTTTTTCTCCATTTTTTCTCCACTTTTTCTCCACTTTTTCTCCACTTTTTCTCCACTTCTTCTCCACTTCTTCTCCACTTTTTCTCCACTTTTTCTCCATTTTTTCTCCACTTTTTCTCCACTTTTTCTCCACTTTTTCTACATTTTTTCTCCACTTTTTCTCCACTTTTTCTCCACCTTTCCTCCATTTTTTCTCCACTTTTTCTCCACTTTTTCTCCACTTTTTCTCCGTTCTTTTTCTATGGTCGGTCTACCCATTAGCTCTGTCATGCATACTGTAGCTCTACACCTACTGCACATGTTACTTTATGATTGACATCTCTTTCGTACCAGAGCTGTCTAAGTCTACTCTGACCCCATATTTGTCATTACTATATTGTCCTTGTACTGTATTATGACATTTGTATCATGTGTTTCATTTCTTGCTGTGTTGCAATTTTTTTGCTGCATCCCAATTGTACCTCTACATTGTTCGAGTTTATGTTATTGTTCTCTCACTCTTATGTGATACTGATTATTGTCATTTTTCAGGATTACATGCAGATAAGTCCAATCTGACGAAGGCTCAGGCCGAAACGTCATTTGTAACTTGTTTTGGACAAAAACATATATGCTTATGAAAAAAAAAATTTTCTTAATACGGACCAATAAAGAGTGATTTTGCATTACTATCGTTGTGACTTACTGACTTAGTCTGGGAGATTTAGAGTGCCGAGGTTACTCACTAATTTTATCTATTATTACCTCTGAGCACCTATATACCAGTGAGCAGAGCTTCCTCTACAGTAGTTCTCCTGATTAGGCATGCCCTTACCTCATGAGCAGGGCATTGCAGCTTTGGTAGCAACCATTACGACATGGACTCTGCTGCTGTGGACCCGGGGAGAGTGAGTGCAGATTCATTGCACCCACACTCCTCACATGAAGGGTCCGCACTCCTAGAAAATGGGGGATACGTTCCCTGAGTGTCTCCCCCCCATATTCTAGACGGTCCAGAGTCGTCGTGGGACCCCTTTATTTTTTTTCTTACAATAAATTGGTGAAAGAGGAAATGTTTTGGGGACTGTTTTTTCAAATAAATTTCTTTTGTTGATTTTTTTTTTTGTTAGTACTGACAGTTTATGATGTTGGGTATCTAATAGACGCCATGACATCACAAACTGCTGGGCTTGATCTCAGGTGACTTTACAGCTAGTATCAACCCGATTTATTACCCCGTTTTCCACTGCACCAGGGCACGGGATGAGCTGGGGTGAAGCGCCAGGATTGGCGCATCTAGTGGATGCGCCACATCTGGGGTGCCTGTGGCCTGCTATTTTTAGGCTGTGAAGGCCCAATAACTATGGACCTTCCCACCCTGAGAATACCAGACCACAGCTGTCCGCTTTACCTTGGCTGGTGATCCAATTTGGGGGGGAACCCTACTTTTTTTGTGTATATATTAATATTTATAAAATAATTATAAAAAAAGAGCCTGGGGGGACCTCCACATTGGATCCCGAACCACGGTAAAGCTGCCAGCTGTGGTTTTCAGGCTACAGCCGTCTGCTTTACCCTAGCTGGCTATCAAAAATGGGGGGACCCAACGTCATTTTTTTTTTTAACTATTTTTTAAATAGAAAAAATTAATGGGCCTCCTTGTATTTTGATTGCCAACCGAGGTAACGGCAGGCAGATGGGGGTGGCAACCCATAGCTGTCTGCTTTATCTGCGCTGAGAATCAAAAATACCGCGGAGCGCTACGTCATTTTTTTTAAAGATTTATTTTTACAGCACTGTGATGTCCAGCAATCAAAATACAGGGAAGCCCATTTTGTTTTTAGTTATTTAAATAAATAATTAAAAAAAATATATATGGGCTCCCGCTGCATTTTTTGTATTGCTAGCTAAGGGTAATCCAAGCAGCTACTGGCTGCTAACCCCCACTGCTTGGTGTTACCTTCACTGGCAATGGAAAATCCAGGGAAGCATTTTTTATTTTTTTTGCCAAAAAACTACAAAAAAAGGACGTGAGCTTAGCCATATTTTTGTATGCTAGCCAGGTATAGCAGGCAGGTGCTGGAAGAGTGGGATACAGCGCCAGAAGATGGCACTTCTATGAAAATGCCATTTTCTGAGGCGGCTGCAGACTGCAATTCGCAGCAGTGGGGCCCAGAAAGCTCAGGCCAACCTGTGCTGCGGATTCCAATCCCCAGCTGCCTAGTTGTACCTGGCTGGACACAAAAATGGGGCGAAGCCTACGTCATTTGTTTTCTAATTATTTCATGAAATTCATGAAATAATAATAAAAGGGCTTCCCTTTATTTTTGGTTCCCAGCCGGGTACAAATAGGCAACTGGGGGTTGGGGGCAGCCGTACCTGCCTGCTGTACCTGGCTAGCATACAAAAATATGGCGAAGCCCACATAATTTTTTCAGGGGGCAAAAAACTTCTGCATACAGTCCTGGATGGAGTATGCTGAGCCTTGTAGTTCTGCAGCTGCTGTCTGTCTGTATGGAGAAGAGCAGACAGCAGCTGCAGAACTACAAGGCTCAGCATACTCCATCCAGGACTGTATGCAGAAGTTTTTTGCCCACCAAAAAAATGACGTGGGCTTCGCCATATTTTTGTATGCTAGCCAGGTACAGCAGGCAGCCACGGGCTGCCTCCAACCCCCAGTTGCCTATTTGTACCCGGCTGGGAACCAAAAATATAGGGAAGCCCGTTTTTTTTAATTATTTCACTTATTTCATGAAATAATTAAAAAACAAATGACGTGGGCTTCGCCCCATTTTTGTGTCCAGCCAGGTACAACTAGGCAGCTGGGGATTGGAATCCGCAGCACAGGTTAGCCCGAGGTTTCTGGGCGCCTCTGCTGCAAATTTCAGTCCACAGCCATCCGAGAAAATGACGCTCTCATAGAAGCGCCATCATCTGGCGCTGTATCCAACTCTTCCAACAGCCCTGGAGCCAGGTGGCTTGTTGGGTAATCATGAGTTAATACTGGCTTTGTTTTACTAGCCAGTATTAAGCCAGAGATTCTTAATGTCAGGCACGTTTGACCCGGCCATTAAGAATCTCCAATAAAGGGTTAAAAAAAAGACACCACACAGAGAAAAAATACTTTAATAGAAATAAATACACAGACACATTAGAGACTCCATCTTTATTACCCCTGTCAGCCCAATAAATCCCCAATAATCCAGCGCTGATAAGAGGTTTTTAATAGAGGCTTAAATTATAAGCAGCAATTTCAGCGTTCCAAGTGCCTTTAAATGAATTTGAAGAAACTGCACTTCAGGATTGTAGTGAGGATTGTAGTGAGGATGAGGTGCCCCAGCCCATCACTTGATGAGCTGGGGCACCTCATCCTCACTACAATCGTCACTAGTGTAGTAGTAGTGACGATTGTAGTGAGGATGAGGTGCCCCAGCCCATCACTTGATGGGCTGGGGCACCGGCACCTCATCCTCACTACAATCCTCACTAGTGTAGTAGTAGTGACGATTGTAGTGAGGATGAGGTGACCCAGCCCATCACTTGATGGGCTGGGGCACCTCATCCTCACTACAATCCTCACTACAATCGGGAAGCAGCGTGCAGCCTTCACTCCGTGAGTGATCAGTGCTGCTAGCGGTAACAGCGGTAACGCTGACAGACGCGTTACCATAGCAACGGTGTTCCCGGAGCCGCGGTTAGCGGTGACGTCACCGCTAACTGCGTTGCTATGGCAACGGTGATCTCCGTTAATGACCGGCTGTGTCAGCCGGTCCCTAACGGAATGGGGAGTCGACCGTGTGCTAGAGCATATCGCCGGTACACGGCGATACACATATGTGCAACGTGTACCGGAGAGATGCACTCGCAGGTCCTACATGACGCGTCATAGTCATGTGACCAGTCTGTAGCCAATGAGATAATAGCCACGTGACTGGTCACATGGCTATTTTGACGTCACGATAGGTCTTGCTTCTCTGCTGGCAGTGTCGGTCACCGGGAGGATTCAGCGATCATCGGATGGAATAGCGGCAGGAGACAGAGTGCAGGAGGGATCGCGGGGACCGGTAAGTGTTATGGCAATGTTTATTTACTGTATGTGTACATTTATAATGCATTTTTATGTGTTTGTGATTGCCTCCCATTATAGCCTATTGGTTCGAGTTCGGTTCGTCGAACGTTCGACGAACCGAACTCGAAAGAGACCTCCGTTCGGTGAACCACCTCGAGCCGAACCGCGACCGGTTCGCTCATCTCTACTTAAGAGGAACTGTGAGAGATTACCTGGCAGCTTAATAAGGGCAACCATGGATAGCTTTGTGCTAGTTACTCCAATTATCAGGTCTCAAGGGAACCTAGCTTTCACCTTTTAAGCCCTGTAAAGGTATATGGACTTTCACAGGGGCCCTTGGGTGAATAGTTATTAGCCAGTGGTGAAGGCTTGCAGGAATGATCCAGTCACCAGCTAAAAACCAGAAGGTTATACAAGTTCAAAAATTGAAAGATAGAAGAATGGTCAGGAATCAGGATGAGGTCAGTACAAGAATAACACAGGCTGAACAAAAGGCAAAACAAGCTGCAGTTAACCAGAACTTGTATTCACTATAACTGGCACAGAAAATGGACACATTTAGGAGTTTAAGTAAGAAACAGCCCTGATTAGCAATACTAAATAGCCAGGAATTAGTCTCCTAGCTTTTGGGCTGGATGTAAGCACAAGCCACAATAGTAAAGAGGGTTACCGTCAAGTCACCTTGCCTCTCACGATGACCAAAGCAGAAATAGAGGGGTTAGGCACCTGCACACTGCAAGGGTATTTTTACCAGAGTTATAAATATAGAATTGACATAATGCTTCTAGAAAACAAACTTTAACTTTCTTAATCACCTATGTCCATATCTCTTTAGGAAATATGAGATCTAGCTGGGCCATTGCTCCTGCTTACATGAGTGCTCATTGACTTACAATTCACCTTCAAAATGTCCTAACCATCCATTAAATGCTTGATTACAGTATGTAATTTATAGACAGAGTCAGCATTAAGGACTGGGAAATTAAAAGAGGAGGGAATACTATTTACTTTGCTGATTGCAACAAACCGTTAGGCACCCTGTCTAATTAACAACCCCTTCTACTCACCTTCACCGTATAATCACCTCATTCTACAATTCATGTTTTATAAGGCCAGAAAATTCCACTAAATAATAAAGAATAGATCAGACACTTCTTCAAACAATTATAGTACAAGCATCAATAAAAGTAGAGATTTATCTCTTATAAACTAATTTACATTAGTAAAAAATGGCCTGTTGTACGTGCATGGCGAACGAATAGGCCAATAATTATTAAAGTGACAGCTCTATAAAATCCTAAGTAGCAGAGAAAATCCCCACAGACCAAGCTTCTTAATTCTAAAAGCTAAGAGAAGCAAAACAAGAATTTAGATAGGATAATAATGAAAATTTAAAGCACGAGTCTATCACTGAGCTGTCAATAGTGTTATTGCCTCTTTCATGAGACCTATACACTTGAATGAAATGGTTTCAATTTTTCATGGCGCTAAGCCCACATTGTTATAAATACTATAGCAGCAGTTAAAATGAGATACTGATAAGGAATTCTGGATGTTTATAATGCAGATGGATAATCTGTCATGGTAAATTAGATGATCCATTTTGTCATAAAAATGAAAGGCATCACATAATGACTGACTGATACTGTGTCCGCTAACCCTATATCTATGTAATTCATTTTGCTCTCCATAATGCAAAACTGTTATATATATATATATATTAGCTGTAGTACCCGGGCGTTTCCTTGTCTGTCTGTGTCTGTCTCTGTCTGTCTGTTTCTATCTCTCTGTCTGTCTTTGTATCAGTCTATCTGTCTCTATCTCTGTGTCTCTGTGTCTGTCTGTCTCTCTATCTCTGTGGCTGTGTCTGTCTGTCCCTCTCTGTGTCTGTCTGTCTCTCTCTTTCCCCGTCTGTCTCTTGCCCCGTCTGTATCTTGCCCCATTTGTCTCTTTCCCGGTCTGTCTTTTTCCCAGTCTTTTTTGCCGTCTTTCTTTGTCCCTGCCTGTCTCTTTCCCCATCTGTCTCTTTTCAGGTCTGTCTCTTTCCTCGTCTGTCTCTTTCTAGGTCTGTCTTTTTCCAGGTCTGTCTCTTTCCCCATATGTCTACTTCCCTATCTGTCTCTTTCCCTGTCTGTCTTTGTCTCTCTCTCTGTCTCTTTCCAGGTCTTTCTCTTTCCAGGTCTGTCTCTTTCCCCGTCTGACTCTTTCCCCGTCTGACTCTTTCCCCGTCTGACTCTTTCCCCGTCTGTCTTTTTCCAGGTCTGTCTCTTTCCTGGTCTGTCTCCTTCCTAGTCTGTCTCCTTCCTAGTCTGTCTCTTTCCCCACTTGTCTGTCAGGCAAAGCCTGTCTGTCTCTTTCCAGGTCTGTTTTTTCAAGGTCTGTCCCTTTCAAGGTCTGTCTCTTTCAAGGTTTGTCTATTTCCTGGTCTGTCTCTTTCACCACCTGTCTCTTTCCAGGTCTGTCTCTTTCCCCATCTGTCTCTTTCCCCGTCTGTCTCTTTCCCCGTCTGCCTCTTTCTAGGTCTGTTTCTTTCTAGGTCTGTCTCTTTCCCCGTCTGTCTCCCTGTCTCTTTTCCTGTCTCTTTCCCGGTCTGTCTTTGTCCATCTCATTGTCTGTCTCTTTTCCTGTCTGTCTCTTTCTCTGTCTGCCAGTCTTTGTCTATCTCTTTCCTTGTCTGTCTCTATTTCTCTGTCTCTTTCCCTGTCAGTCTCTATCAAGGTCTGTCTCTTTCTCCATCTATCTTTATCTGTCTCTCTGGCTGTCTCCTCTTTCCCTGTCTGCCTGTCTCTGCCCTGTCTGTCTCTTTCCCCATCTGTCTCTTTCCCCATCTGTCTCGTTCCAGGTCTGTTCCTTTCCAGGTCTGTTCCTTTCCAGGTCTGTCTCTTTCCAGGTCTGCCTCTTTCCAGGTCTGTTTCTTTCCAGGTCTGTTTCTGTCTGTCTCTTTCACCATCTGTCTGTCTCTAGCTCTCTGCCTCTTTCCCTGTCTGTGCCTATGTCTGTCTGTCTCTCTCTCTGTCTGTCTGTTTGTCTCTCTCTATCCGTCTCCGCACCGACATCATATTACCTCACACATAAGCTTCTTATACTAACAATGTCTTTTATTCCTATAGCAACCAATCACAGCTGCTATTAAAACCAGTAGTTCCAGGCTCCATTTACTTTATTGGAGGCATGTTCTTTGAAGAGTAACTGTAAAGCGCGGGGTTAAATTTTCCTGTCAAAACATAGTCTACAGTGTTCCCTGGGTCCCATGAGGCGTCTGTGCAAAATTTCATCATTGTAAATGCGACGGTGCGGATTCCTGTAGCGGAAATACACACATACACACACGCATACACACAAACATACCGTCAGCTTTATATAATATATATATATATATATATATATATACACACAGAAAAGTTACCAGCAAAGAAGGAGTATTGCATTATTCTCAAGTACGGCACATCATCTTGTAACGCGGTAAACACAGACTAAAGGAAGTCCACTGCATCAGTGTTACTCAGGTGTGGGAGTCACCTAGTTCTCTCCGGGGAACCGATTGCAGCTGGTTCCTTGTACCAGCAACAAACAGCACCCCTGAACCAGTTCTGGCGGCCACCACATTTGTACTGTGCAATCAAAACTAACAGTACAGGAAGTCAGCACGAGAGAAGAAAGGACAGAGCTCCAATCAGAGTGCAGAGTGATTGTTTTTCTGCAGTCTGTCGAGGAAAAAGGGAAGGGAGTTAACTCACCCAACTTTGTGGCTTAGCCTTTTCTTCTATAAAGTTCCAACCAGCCATGCCTGCAGCAGCCAGGACACAGTGAAGCTTTGTCTCTGACAGGGTAAGCCCAGATCACTGTCCTCACCTGTCTGCCTCTAACAGGGTGAGTCTAGATCACTGTACTCACCTGTCTGCCTCTAACAGGGTGAGTCCAGATCACTGTACTCACGTGTCTACCTCTGACAGGGGGAGCCCGGGTCACGGTCCTCATCTGTCTACCTCTGACAGAGGGAGTCCAGATCACTGTGCCTACCTGTCTGCCTCTGACTGAGTGAGCCAAGATCACTGTGGTCATCTATCTGCCTCTTACAGGGGGAGTCCAAATCACTGTCCTTACCGGTCTGCCTCTGACAAGGGGAGCCCAGATCACTGTCCTCACCTGTGTGCCTCTGACAGGGGGAGCACAAATCACTGTGCTCATCTGTCTGCTTCTGACAAGGGGAGCCCAGATCACTGTCCTCACCTGTCTGCCTCTTACAGGAGTAGCGGACATCTCTGTCCTGACCTGTCTGTCTCAGACTAGAGGAGTCAAGGTCACTGTCCTCACCTGTGTATCCCTGACTGACAGAGCGCAGATCACTGTCCTCACCTGTGTATCCCTGACTGAGGGAGCCCAGATCACTGTCCTCACTTGTCTATCCCTGACTGAGGGAGCCAAGGTCACTGTCTTCATCTGTCTGCCACTGACTGGGAGGAACAGTGTCTGCACTGCTGAGGAACCAGGACCAGAGGACTTAGGGGGGCTTTACATGTTGCGACATCGCTACCGATATATCGTCGGGGTCACGTCGTTAGTGACGCACATCCGGCGCCGATAGCAACATTGCAATGTGTAAATCCTAGGTGCGACGACAAGCACAGAAACGTACAATATCGCTGATCTGTGTAACGTCATTCATTTCTATAATTTCTGTTTGACCGCAAGTACGATGTTGTTTGTCGTTCCTGCAGCTCCACACATCGCTGTGTGTAAACCCGCAGAAGCGTCAAACATCTCCTTACCTGCGTCCCGACGGCAATGCGGAAGGGAGAAGGTGGGCGGTATGTTATGTCCCGCACCATCTTTGCCCCTCCGCTTCTATTGGCCGGCCGATTAGTGACGTCGCGATGACGTCGCTGTGATGCCGAACGCACCCCCTTCCTTGAAGGAGGGATTGTTCGGCAGTCACAGCAACGTCGCCGAGCAGGTATGTGTGTGTGATGCTGCCGTAGCGATAATGTTCGCTACGGCAGCAATCACCACATATCGCATGTGCAACGGGGGCGGGTGCTATCGCGCTGGACATCGCTAGCAATTGCTAGCGATGTCGCAACGTGTAAAGTACCCCTTAGGTGGGCTTTGCACACTACGACATTGCAGGTGCGATATCGGTGGGGTCAAATCGAAAGTGACGCACATCCGGCGTCGCAGTCGATATCGTAGTGTGCAAATCCTTTTTGATACGATTAACGAGCGCCAAAGCGTCGTTATCGTATCATCAGTGTAGGGTCCGACATATCCATTGTTTGGCAGCAGCGACAGGTACGATGTTGTTCCTCGTTCCTGCGGCAGCACACATCGCTGTGTGAGAAGCCGCAGGAGCGAGGAACATCTCCTACCTGCGTCACCGCGTCTCACGTCAACTCTGCGGAAGGAAGGAGGGGGCGGAATGTTTACGTTCCGCTCATCTCCGCCCCTCCGCTTCTATTGGCCGCCTGCCGTGTGATGTCGTTGTGACGCCGCACGACCCGCCCCCTTACGAAGGAGGCGGTTCGCCGGCCAGAGTGACGTCGCAGGGCAGGTGAGTGCATGTGAAGCTGCCGTAGCGATAATGTTCGCTACCGCAGCAATCACAAGATATCGCTGCTGCGACGGGGGTGGGTACTATCGCACTCGGCATCGCAAGCATCGGCTTGCGATGTCATAGTGTGCAAAGTACCCTTTAGAGGTGTGTGTATCACCAACAAACAATGCAGGCAAGCAAAGAGTGTCAGGTATATAACAGAAGACACTAGTACTCAGGCACAAGTGCTGAATAACAAGGAAACAGGCACTGGAAGATAGAAGGGTATAATAGGGAGTGACAGCCTGATAACAGAGAACACTAAAACATAGTCACAAGAGGTTGATGATAAGCAAATGATAGCACAATCCCAACCAAGAGATGGCAGGCAGACAACACAGGACAATAGCTCTCAGAACTAGACAGACAATAGAGAATGTTAGTATAGAGAGAGATGGAAGGAAAGAGGAAGAAATTGGGTTGTGTAGCCGCGCTAACACTTACCTCTGATTGTCACACCCGGTCAGCGTAGGGGTAATTAAACAAACACTATTTGCCCGAAGGGCAACAAGAGGTACCCTAACTCAAGACCTCATCAAATAAACTTTATTAAATTATATAATTGGACAAGGATTAAAAAAGGCAGGTGGGAGGCTAATTCCATATTAGATGAGTGCGGCTGTGGATCGACACTACTCTGGATAATTCCTAACGTAATATGGCTGGCTATCACCTACACTGCCTGTTAAAAACTACCTAACAGCTAATAGCCTCCCCAACATGTTTCTCCATGACTGGCTTCATCAGGGGGCTGAGGCTATAGGCAATTGTGAGGTCAGAGTGTGGTGCCCCAGGGCTATGGGGTACTCGGTCCCAGGCCATATATGTATGGGGATGCTGTGTCACGGTTGTGTGATGGCCGTTGCCCGGTTCCATGACCCTGGGGGTAGCTTTTAAAAGGGGAATATATACAGGGGAGATGAAAGAGTTTATGTCATGACACCACTTGTGGGTTGCGGTTAAGTAGTTGGAGCAGCCGCTGCACAGTTTATGTCCACGGGGGCTGGTGGTGATAGCAGCTGGGATGTTGGGCCCTCCGCAAGTAGGGCTGAACCCCAGGGTTTAGATGATGGGGTGCGGCGCAGGAAAAATGGAGACCACACGATAGGACTGCAGTGCAACTCTGGTTTTACTCACTTCAGATGGTGACGCTGGATGGCTGGTTCAGACCTCTGGTCCCAGTAGTCCCAGTGCCGGTGTGGTACCCTGATGGCTTCTTTCCCCCGCACCTCTCGGCCATTTTGTGGACCCCGTAGCTTGGAGCATCTGGGAGTCCCCTCTTGTTAGTCATCAGGCTCTGGTCCGTACGGCGGGCAATGTGAACCCTATAGGGTCGGTGTTCTGTTCCGGTCCCTGACTCAATCGTTACTGCTGGTGCCCCCGGATTCTTGGGTCAGTGAGGTCCGTGAAGGTCTCCTCACTGTGCAGGTATTTGTCAGGAAGCTTGAAGTGTTCACTGGACCAAGGGCCCTGTGCCCTGTCGGTGCCTTGTTTCCAGGGGTACCTCGTCATACCCTCCCTGGCAACCGCTCTCCTGTACCAGTCAGGCCACCGTTACATGACCCGTCTTGAGACACGTCCGTCTCCTCAACTTGTCACCACCAACTCTCCTATTCACTACTCACTATTGTCTCTCTCTTCCCCCTGGGTTGTTGTCTAGTGGACTGGATTGGCTCCACCCCTAGGTGGCCATCCACTGGTCCCCAACTAGTCAGTCATCCCTGTCTGGGTGAGGGAACAGGGGATTTTATGTGTTTTGATTGGTACCGGCACTGAGCTTCCAGGTCCCTGGGGGGTAGGCCCTGCATCTGTGACAGGATGCAGTACCTAGTAGTGCCCTGAAGAGTTCAGAGCCATTACAAGAGCACTGGGCATCGTCATAGGACTGGATGTTGCTGATTAGCTTATGGTGCAGGAGAATGATACAAGTTATTTGCTTAGGTTTGTGGGGCAGCTGGGATCTCGCAGTGACACTTTTAAAGCACCACTCCAGCATTTTTCTTTTTTTCAGCTCTGAAGTGGTGCTTTTAATCTATGCCCTCTGTCCCCTGTCATTTACTTATCTTCCGGTGGCTTCACTTTTTACCAACACAGCTCCTGGCCCACAGCGTCATATTGTGACAGTAGCTTCTGACTGGCTGAAAAGTAGAAGTTACGTCACATGGTCTCAATGCAAGTCTAGGAAAGCCAGAACATGGCCAGAATGAGGCTTCTATAGAGATGCATTGAAAAGTGACCTTGGGCGCTCCATGAAGCACTGGAGCTGTCTGCAGGTCACTACTAACAGAGCAGCAGCAATAGCGGGTGAAGCTGGCTGAAGGTATCAAACAGGGGCAGGGGACTTGCATTTAAAGCATCACTCCAGCAGTGCAATAAAAAAACACTGGAGTGGTTCGTAAACGTGGTGGTTATAGTTTATATAGCTTAATCCTGGTGACAAGTTCCTTTTGTCAATCAATCATTGCAGTACAGTGTAGCTGTGATTAGAGCAGCAAAAGGTAATGTACCATATAGGGACTAAGTAAAAAAATCCTTGATGCGAACCAGTGGCCATTCTCTTGGGAATCAACCTAATAACACACTGAGTTACTAGGGAATGTGAGAACAGGTTGTAATTTGTAGTGTACAGGAATAAAAATATTTTTCCACCAAAAGCAGCAAAACAGTAACAATGCAGTGACATGACAAGAATCTGCATAACTAATCATATGCTAAATAACTGCAAGTCAAATTTATGTATGAGATATTCAAGATGATTGCTTATACACTGAAGGAAGTCTTGCGATCGAAGCTGTAGTGGATGGTGAGATATGGAGTCCGAAAGTCAAAAGTTCAAAACATTGTTACCCTTTTGCTAGTCAATGTATTATATAGAACCATTAGAGGAGTTCACAATGCAATCATCTGATCACTGATATGATGCCCTAGTATTCATTGTATAACAAAGAATTATTCCTTGTCACTGGTAAAAATACATTTTTGCACATTCTTTGGCATATTGCCATAGCAGTCCTGGCTCCTAACTGCCATGAAACTCTTGAGTGCCTCACAATCCTGTCCCCCAATGGCTGTCCTATTCCCTCTATTTTAAGGGTCACTATTAAGTTAGGTTAAAGGTGTGAGATCAAAGTTATCTTTGACTCCAACAGTAAGGGGTACTTTGCACACTACGACATCGCAGCTGCGATGTCGGTGGGGTCAAATTGAAAGTGACGCACATCCGGCGTCGCTGTCAATATCGTAGTGTGTAAAGCATTTTTGATACGATTAATGAGCGCAAAAGCGTCGTAATCGTATCATCAGTGTAGTGTCCGACATTTTCATAATTGCGCGGTAGCGACGGTATAATGTTGTTCCTCGTTCCCCTGCGGCAGCACACATCGCTGTGTGAGAATCCGCAGGAGCGAGGAACATCAGCTTACCTGCACCGCGGCTCACGCTGGCTATGCGGAACGACGGAGGTGGGCGGGATGTTTACGTGCCACTCATCTCCGCCCCTCCGCTTCTATTGGCCGCCTGCCGTGTGACGTCGCTGTGACGCCGCACAACCTGCCCCCTTAGGAAGGAGGCGGGTCGCCGGCCAGAGTGACATTGCAGGGCAGGTGAGCCCATGTGAAGCTGCCGTAGCAATAATGTTCGCTACGGCAGCGATCACAAGATATCACTGCTGCGACGGGAGCGGGTACTATCGCGCTCGGCATCGCAAGCATCGGCTTACGATGTTGTAGTGTGCAAAATACCCCTTACTCTAACAGCTATGCCTGCATCCCAGCTGTCAATCATTTTTTCTGTGACCACATAAATATTTCTTGATTGTTTAATGTAAATCAACCAATGTCATGCTGGTTTAGGGAGTGAGAGCAAAGCTCCACCTTTGGAGCTAATAGTTAATATTAAATAATATTAAATATTAACTAATTGCATAAATTATTTCATCAACCATGGGAACATTACCATAATACCTAGTAAGACCGTAAGAGATTTCCATATTTTGCAAAGAGCCTGTGTAATGCCCTAGAGGCGTGGAGGTGTTTCTAGTGGGCCACAGTTGGAGTAGGGGTAGCTGAATACCTGATAGAGCGCAAGACAGAAGTGACTGAAATAAACTAAGGATATTTATTTAAGGAAATGGTTAACAAAGGAAAGAGTTGTCTGAAGGAGAGGACCCCCTGGATCATGATACCAAACTCTCCTGGAGGAGCAACCAGCAAGGGGACCCCTATACAGGGGTTATCCCAGCACAGCACCGGGACGTCTAAATGCTGTGAATCCCGGACCAGAGGGCCGACTCGTACAGACCGTAGAAGTAGTGCTAGAGAGGCTGTCGGTCGTTGGCTCTGTCAATAGAAGCCTAGAAGGCTCCATTAAATCCTGGGAAGCTGAAACAGCCGAGAAGAAATCCAGAAAGTACAGTGCAACCAGGGGAGACTTAAGCCCGCTTTACACGCTACAATAAATCTTACGATGTGTCGGCGGGGTCACGTCGTAAGTGACGCACATCCGGTATCGTAAGTATGATTGTAGAATGTAAAACCTCCATGCAATTGCGATTGAACGAAAATCCGTTCATCGCATGCACGTCGTTCATTCCTCAAAAAATGAACGTGAGGTTGTGCAATGTTCCCGAGGCAGCACACGTCGCAGTGTGTGACACCCCGGGAACATTGAACGACAGCTTACCTCCGTCCGCGGCTCCCGCTGACAATGCGGAAGGAAGGAGGTGGGCGGGATGTTTACGTCCCGCTTATCTCCGCCCCTCCGCTTCTATTGGCCGGCTGCCGCGTGACGTCGATGTGACGCCGAACGTCCCTCCCGCTCCAGGAAGGGGACGTTCGCCGCCCACATCGAGGTCGTATGGTAGGTAAGTACGTGTGACGGGGGTGAATCGTCTGTGCGGCACGTTCAACAAATTGAACATGCCGCACATACGATGGGGGCGTTGCAAATCGCATACGATATTGTATGCGAAATTGCAACGTGTAAAGCAGGCTTTACACTGTCCAAGGTGCAATCTGGAATTTCGAGGATGCCAGGTATGTCGGATGGCCAGCAGAGAATTCTGGACACTGGCAATGTTCCACAGGAATGAGCATGTTGCCCAGGCACCTTCCATAGGGAAAAGGTGTCTTTTATACATAAAGCAGTTCAGCAATCTGGCTGGGAGAGTTAATGAGGAACAGGTGTACTGTTCCTTTAAATAACAGCAGGGTTCGGTGCACACTGCCTAAGTGTGCTCCCAGGAGACCTGCTCAGAGTATGCCGACTCCGGGAGAAGGAGGTGGATGTACCACAGGCAAGATGAGTAGGAGACAAAGCGAAGGAAAAACAGTAGAGCTGCAGAGTTACCGGCGGTCTTCCTGCTTAGCAGAGACCAGGCCTGCAGCTGAAGGCATGACAGCCTGCCATTTATCGTAATGTTCAGACTATAAGCTATTGTTCACATTCTATATCTTTGGATCCATCAGTGAAAATGAAATCCCTGAAGCCCTGCCAGTTATTATCATAACTCTCGCACTGCTAAAAGGAGTGTTTCCATAATAACATTACATTACAAAATTGCAATTTTTACATTTCCTTGAGCATCATTTAAAGTAACTTCAATAATGAAGTTTAAGGGGAATCTATGGTGCTCCCATATAGTATAACTATACAGATACTGTGTTTTTCTGCAATAGAATAATAGTGTTAATAATAATAGTAATAATAGAATAATAGTGTTCTAAAGCCGCCTGGATACCACACTGAGAGCATGGCTATCGAATGGAAATTATTTATGCTAGCAGCCTCCTGCTTTCAGTCATGAGGGTGTGGCGAAGTGGCTCAGTCACCATTCCAGTACATGTGAGCAGTGTCTGTAAGCACACCTTGGCACATTGACTGACAATCGATTCTGCACTATGTATCTTTTGTACTGAGCGGCGACTGCAGCCTCTTTGGCATGACTGAAAGCAAATTTTTTTCCCAGTAGCCATGCTTTCAGTGCAGTGACTAGGCATTTGAAAGCTATTAGACAAAACATAAGATAAACATAATGTGCAAATACTCTGCAGTAAGTAAATAAATAGTAACCTTTAATTGGGGTTCTTCTAAAATAGAAATACACACAGTGATCCAACACCCATTTAAAAACCTGAAATTGGTTCAGCCATCCACATAGTTCAGTTGCCACGGCACTACCAATTTCAAAGAGGAGGGGATTATCTATCCGCTCAAAAACAACAAAGGGCAAGAGAACGATAAGATCTGGATAATATGTACAAATATAGGCACTATGCTTGTTCAATTTATTCAGTCATTTCTGAATATACATACATGAATATATATAGTGTGTTGTTGCTATTCGTTTTTAAATAGCAGAAAACACTTTAAACATCAATGGATGAGTCAGTGTCTGTCTCTAAAATAACCACACACTATATAACAGTGTATAGGCACACCAAGTGCCAACCACAACCACCCTGGAGCGTGATTAGTGCCCTGATAATATACTTTCTAAAATGGTAACAAGACCCAATAATACAAAACATAACAGTGAAATATATTAAAGAGAACCACTCAAAAGTGGAAAGATCTCACCCCGATCTTCTCATCTCAGATGGTGGATCGAATTTCTCCTGCGTTCTTTAATCCAAATACCTGCAAAGCAGGGGTGGAGGTCCGGTCACTGACCCTGTTAGGGACTCAGCTGACACTTATACTCCCCACAAGCTCCCGCCCTTACAAGGGCAGTCCACAACTGGCCCTGTTGTGACTGACCCTTGTCTTCAAACCAGGTGCCTCCCGACTTGTCCCTATTCAGCCAGATATATGGCTGAATAGGGACGAGCTCTGTGTTTGAGCCACCGCTGCTAGTATAGGTGTTGTACTTTTCTCCCCTGATGAGCAGGTGAAGCGAAACGCGTCGGGAGGCACCTGGTTTGAAGACAAGGGTCAGTCACAACAGGGCCAGTTGTGGACTGCCCTTGTAAGGGCGGGAGCTTGTGGGGAGTAGAAGGGTCAGCTTAGTCCCTAACAGGGTCAGTGACCGGACCTCCACCCCCACTTTGCCGGTATTTGAATCAAAGAACGCAGGAGAAATTCGATCCACCATCTGAGATGAGAAGATCGGGGTGAGATCTTTCCACTTTTGAGTGGTTCTCTTTAATGTCTTTCACTGTTATGTTTTGTATTAATGGGTCTTGTTACCATCTAGAAAGTATATTATCAGGCAACTAATCATGCTTCAGGGTGGTTGTGGTTGGCACTTGGTGTGCCTATACATTGTTATTTAGTGTGTGGTTATTTTAGAGACAGACACTAAAGGCCCCGTCACACTAAGCAACATCGCTAGCAACATCGCTGCTAACGAACAACTTTTGTGACGTTGCTAGCGATGTTGCTGTGTGTGACATCCAGCAACAACCCGGCCCCTGCTGTGAGGTCGCTGGTTGTTGCTGAATGTCCTGGGCCATTTTTTAGTTGTTGCTGTCCTGCTGTGAAGCACAGATCGCTGTGTGTGACAGCGAGACAGCAACAACTAAATGTGCAGGCAGCAGGAGCCGGCTTCTGCGGAGGCTGGTAACCAATGTAAACATCGGGTAACCAAGAAGCCCTGTCCTTGGTTACCCGATATTTACCTTTGATACCAGACTCCGCCGCTCTCACTGCCTGTGCTGCCGGCTCCTGCTCTGTGCACATGTTAACCCGATGTGTGCTGTAACTACATGTGCACAGAGCAGGAGCCTGTGCTGCCGGCTCCTGCTCTGTGCACATGTAGCTGCAGGACACATCGGGTTAATTAACCCGATGTGTGCTGTAACTAGGAGAGCAAGGAGCCAGCGCTAAGCATTGTGCGCTGCTCCCTGCTCTCTGCACATGTAGCTACAGCACACATCGGGAAATTAACCCCATGTGTGCTGTAACTAGGAGAGCAGGGAGCCAGCGCTCAGTGTGCGCTGCTCCCTGCTCTCTGCACGTGTAGCTCCGTGCGGTGGTAACCAAGGTAAATATCGGGTTGGTTACCCGATATTTACCTTAGTTACCAAGCGCAGCAGCTTCCACGCGGCGCTGGGGGCTGGTCACTGGTTGCTGGTGAGCTCACCAGCAACTTGTGTAGCCACGCTCCAGCGATCCCTGCCAGGTCAGGTTGCTGGTGGGATCGCTGGAGCGTTGCAGTGTGACATCTCACCAGCAACCTCCTAGCAACTTACCAGCGATCCCTATCGTTGTTGGGATCGCTGGTAAGTTGCTTAGTGTGACTGGACCTTAACTCATCCATTGATGTTGAAAGTGTTTTCTGGTATTTAAAAACGAATAGCAACAACACGTAGAGAACACAGAAATGACTGATTAAATTGAACAAGCATAGTGCCTATATTTGTACATATTATCTAGATCTTATCGTTCTCTTGCCTTTTGTTGTTTTTGAGCGGATAGACAATCCCCTTCTCTTTGAAATTGGTAGTGCCGTGGCAATTGAACTATGTGGATGGCTGAACCAATTTCAGGTTTTTAAATTGATGTTGGATCACTGTGTGTATTTCTATTTTAGAAGAACCCCAATTAAAGGTTATGTTTTAAATAAATTACATGTTGCTTTTTCGGAGTTAATATACATGTTGGAATCTGTTCTACTAAACCTACTGGTTGTGAATAAGTGCTTTTCTCTCTAAATAGTAATAGTACATGTAAATTTCATAGCTGTTTCATCAAAAAAGCGTAAAAGCCATCCCACGGCGCTAATCAGGATGGTCCTATATCTAATATTTTACTTCTTTAAGTGCAAGCAGGCCTCATAAATAGGGGAAGAGCAGGACCCAGACCTGAATGTGTTAGGTGTGGGTTCATTTCCACGTGAAAGATGATCAAGGAATATAAAATAGCATTTAACCTATTACATTCAAATTTCAAAGATTCACTCATCACTAATTATAAAGAAACTACCAAAATTCTAGATGAATGAAAATGATTAAATTAAATTTGTCAGATTCACTTGAATTCAGCCTGGAAAAATAATTTGCGTCAAAATTATTCAAATGCATTCTGAATTGCCAATTAGAGCAGTTTATTATGCTCTGAGCACTCTTCAGAAACAGTATACAATAAATAGAGGGATAAAAAAAATTAAAAATATGTTACTCATCTTGCTAGTTACCTGTCCTGATGTCCAAGTTCCCCACTGACCTAACATCTGGCTCGATTCCTCCCTTCAGCTCCAGATTTCTGTCCCATTTTCCATTATCTTCACACTTTGGAACCCTCATGACGGCATCATCCCTTGAAATCATGACATTATTTGAGGCCTAGTGAGTGCTGGAGGCCCTGATGATTGATGTTGGAAAAGATTGGTGAAAGAGGATGTAAGGCCACCAGAAAACTAGGTGTACCACTGTGGTGTCAGGACTTGTTAGGGGTGAGTTGAACATAATGATTTTATTTTTCCACCCCTTCCAAACTCAAAGAGAATCCAGAAAATCTGAGGCTAGAAGGCAACTGTTTTGCTTGGCTTGAGTGAATTATATAGAAAAAAAATCGTTTTTTCTAAGATACCAATTTTTTGAGAAATTCTAAGCAAATTCACTCTGTTTTGAATCAATTAGCTGATCTTTACTAAATACCTTTGATTTAGAAAATTAGCTTTTTTACCTAAAGGGTCATTGATACAGATTGAAAATGATCACCATGTTGTTACAATTATAACAACTTGTACGAAAAGGTTAGCGTGTGCATTAAGTATCCCTTTTGTTGAGACCTGGACATAACCTGTCAAGCTATCTTTATATCATTAGATCATAGCAGCCGCTCAGCATTTGGATAGAAAAGTTTGACTGTAGTGTGAGCAGGCTTTTTTTGCAATAATGATGGGAGAACAAATTTGCAGAACTCTGGTTGATCAGCCAGGTCAGTAACCTAATGTAGTTGGAGTGGAAGCGTGAAAATATTTTAAACTCCCATCATTCCTTGCTCTTTTTGATTTGAAGGGCTGGCGTAATGTCATCATTGAAGAGTGATGCACGTGACGTTGTGCCAGTCCAGCTAATCAAAAAAGGAGCAAAGAATCTTAAAAGATAAAGATATTCACGGACCTCCCATCCAATGGTCATAGATTTCTGACTTGGCCATTGCACTCGAGTCCTGTAAATTGCTTCTCCTTTCTTTGTTTAGCACCACTGGTCACTCAAGTAATAGATCAGAAAGACAGGCAGCCCCCTCTTACTTCAACCGCAGCTTTCAGCTTTAATTCAGACTTTTAGCTTTAATTCACTGAATTGAACACAGTTATTGCATAAAAATGTGAGGAACTAAAACATTTTATAAACTCAATCCCTTCATTTCAGGGGCTCAAAAGTAATTTATTTGGAAATAAAACGTTAATTTTTAACAGTTAGTTGAAAACCCTTTGTTGGCAATGACAGTCTGAAGTCTTGACTCATGGACATCACCAAACGCTGCATTGCCTCCTCCTCTTTAATAATCTGCCGGCCTTTACTGCAGTGGTTTTCAGTTGTTTTTTTGTGGCCCATAGGAAGGTCTCCATGAGGTATCACTTCACGTCCGCAGCCTTGTGAGTTTTACACATTCTAATCATAGCATTTCTGTATGCAATGTGTCGATTCATATTGAATTGATGATGCCCTACAACTTTTGTAATTCACTTTTTTTCTCTATCTCGTTGCGTTTTCAAGATAAAAATGCTAACTCCGTTGTTTTCCACCAGGTGGCGCTATAGGTGGTTTCATTGCATAGTGCATGGCTACATTACTATACCTAGACACCACTTCTATGCCTATAGCTGCCGCCATTCTCAAGTTAATGGCGGTGGACAGGATATGGGTGGACACACTGTATATGAAGTTTGGTCTTTAATAAGTGAAATGCAGCTCTATTGGGTTGAGACCATGTCACTGACTTGGCCATTCAAGAATATTCCACTTCTTTGCTTTAACCCCTTCACGACCGGCCGCTTTTTCGCTTTCCGATTTCTTTTTTGCTATTCTTCAGAGAGACGTAACTTTTTTATATTTCAGTCAACATGGTCATGTGAGGGCTCATTTTTTGTGGAACGAGCTGTACTTTTAAATGAAATCATAATTTTTACTATATAGTGTACTGGAAAACGGCAAAAAAAAATCCAAATGCGGAAAAATTGTAAAAAAAAAGTGCAATAGCACTATAGTTTTTGAGATATTTTATTCACTGTGTTCACTAGATGGTAAAACTGATATGTTTATGTGATGCCTGAGGTCGGTGCGAGTTCGTAGACACCAAACATGTATAGGTTTACTTTTATCTAAGGGGTTAAAAAAATTAGAAGTTTGTCCGAAAAAAGTGGCGTATGTTTTACGCCATATTCCGTGACCCGTAGCTTTCTCATTTTTTGGGATTTACAGCTCAGTGATAGCTTATTTTTTGCATCTCAAGCTGACATTTTTAACAGTACCATTTTTGCACAGATGCTACGTTTTGATCGCCTGTTATTGCAATTAGTGCAAAATTTGTGGCGACCAAGAAACGTAATTTTGGCGTTTGGATTTTTTTGCTGCTACGATGTTTACCGATCAGATTAATTGATTTTAAATTTTGATAGATCGGGCATTTCTAAATGCGGCGATACCAAATGAGTGCCTATTTTTTTAACCCTTTGATTTTCAATGGGGCGAAAGGGGAGCGATTTGAACTTTTAGGTTTTTTTATTTTTTTTTAATTTTTTAAAACTTTTTTTTAACCTTTTTTTTATTTCACTAGTCCCCCTAGAGGGCTATATGGATCAGCAATCTGATCGCTCAGCCAAATCTGCTGATCACAGCTATACAGCTGTAAACAGCAGATATACTCATTTCCTGTCTCACCCAGCTCTGGGCCAGGTGAAATTGAAAGTGAGTCATTTGAGCTACAGGAGTCATCACATGACCCTGTGCTACTATGACAACCACCGCAAGTCACGTGATCACGTCACGGGACTTCCGGTATCGGCCGGTGAGTAAATGTTTACCGCCGATGCCATTATAATGGCACTGTCACATATTGACAGTGCCATTTAAGGGGTTAAACGGCACAGGCAGATAATGATTCTGCTCGTACCTGGCAGGCACACATCTCAGCTGTAAAAATCAGCTGAGATGTGCACCAATTGCTGCAAGCTGCCGGCAGCAGACCGCGGGCAGTAATACTATGACCGCTAGGACATAAGATTACTGCCCGTGGTCGTTAAGGGGTTAATGAACTCCTAGGTTGCTTTGGCTTTTAGTTTTGGGTCTTTATCCATCTGCATTATAAAACGCCGACCAATTAGTTTAGCTGTATTTGGCGGGATTTGAGCACACAGTATGTCTCTGAAAACCTCAGAATTCATCCTGCTGATTCTGTTTTCCGTCACATCATCAATAACCGCTGGGGACCCAGTGCCACTGGCAGCCATGCATGCCTGGCCATCACACTGCCTTCACCTTGTTTTACAGATGATGTGTTATGCTTTGGATCATGAGCTGTACTATGCCTTCTCCATACTTTTTTCTTTCCTCATTCTGGTAGAGGTTTTCTTGGTTTCGTCTGTCCAAAGAATGCTCTTCCAGAACTGGTTCTTTAAGGGGTTTTTTTTAGCAAAGCCCAATCTAGCCTTCTTATTCTTGAGGCTTGTGTGTGTCTTGCACCGTGCAGTGAACCCTCTGCATTTTCTATCATGCAGTCTTCTCTTTATGGTAGATTTGGGTAATGATACGTCTACATCCTGGAGAGTGTTGTTCACTTGGTTGGATATTGTGAATTGGTTTCTCTTCACCATTGTAATTATTCTGCAATCATCCACCCCTGTTGTTTTCCATAGGGGTCCAGGTCTTTTTGCATTGCTGCGATTACCAGTGCATTCTTTCTTTCTCAGGATGTACCAAACTGTAGATTTAGCCACTCCTAATATTTGTGCAATTTTTCTGATTTTTTTTGTGTTTTCGCAGATGTAGGCTGGCTTGTTTCACAGGCATGGAGAGCTCCTTTGACCACTTGTTTACTTCTCATCAAAAACTTCAAAAAGCAAGCACCACACCTCAAATCAACTCCATATCTTTTATGCTAGATTGAGAATGAAATAACAAAGAAATTGCCCACACCGGCCCATGAAACAGTCTTTGTGTCAATTGTCCAATTACGTTGGTCCCTTGAAAACCAGGGTGGCACATGTAAAGGAGCTGAAACTCATAAACCCTTCATCAAATTTTAATGTAGATACCCTGAAATGAAATCTAAAACTCAGGACTTTATGAATTTGTTTCAGTAAACAGGTAAAAAAACAAAATTTTTGTCAGTGTCCAAATATACAGTATATGGACCTAACTGTATCTCCAATGTTAGATCAAAAAAACATGGTGTACAACAATGTGAGCAACCTCTTCTAAGATAAGTCCCCTAGGTATTGTTATGAAGATATACTGTACATACTCACACACTAGTAACTGAAAATGGGAAAGAGAAGACCTGCCAGCATCCAACTGGTCCTTATACTGACTAGTAAGAACCTAGCCACAAAACGAAGAACACCACCACTGACCGGATTCCCTAAAAGGCCATCGAGGCGTTGCTTTCTGAGGTACCAGAGGGGAGGCAGCCACACATTGCCTTCTTCCAAGCATCCGACCTCAGAATAGGCCACCCATGTTAAAACCTCTTTAATTATTTACTTCCTACAGAACCACTTCAAGCCTTAAAAGATAATTTCACATAAAATGTGAAGCTAATTAGAAAATTGGCATTATTCTCCTGTTATTTTATTTTTACACACTGTGTGCTCATTTATTAGACAATTTTTATTTTAGATTATTAATTTTATTATTTCTACAAAGTATATACGGTGCGCTAAAGTCCACATAAAACCAAAATTGATACATTGACCATAATTAATAGGCACAATTAAACAAGAAAAAGAGTGGTTTCACAAATGCATACCCCCAATAGGCACTGGTAAATCCCCCACTGACAGGGTAAGGGTGCAATGGATACCAATTTCGCTGTTCACTTGCAGGGGTTTAGTAGGGTGAATGCCCCGGAAATAGAACAGTGTTTCTTCCAAAGGAAACCAGTACTTGTCATATTTAGGGATGAGTGGACCCATGGAAGTTTGGGCTCTGCTGGTCCAGCTGAACTTTTTTAAACTTTGGTTTTGGATTCGGAATTGACCTGAACTTCATTTAAAGTCACTAATTGACAGTTCAGGTCTCCACCCTCATGCAGTTAGCCATAAACAGAATACTTCTATGGGAGGGGTGGCGGCGTTTTCTCCATTTTTTGGGGGGGTGCACACTATATCTGATCATGCTGTTGTTACCCCCCCAGTGCGAGCCAATCAAACACTGCACCTTGCAGACCCAAGCAAAGTGATGCCTGCTTGAGTGGTTTGTATTCGTAAAGCATCTGAACTCCAAACCCAAACTTTATTTTCTTGGAAAAGTCTGAATTCATGCCAAACACTGAACATCGAATTTCAAGTTCCCTTTTCTCTAGTCATAGTCATAAAAAGTTATGTTTATTAATCCATGTTAAAATCCAAATAGAAAAATAAATAAATATAGTGGGGAAAATGAGTATTTGATACACTGCCGATTTTGCATCATACATTCATACAATGTGATTTTCTAGATTTGTTTATATTCTGTTGCAGTTGAAGTGTACCTACAATAAAAATTACAGACCTCTCTTTTATTTGTAGGTGGGAAAACTTGCAAAATTGGCAGTTTATCGAATACTTCTTTTCCCCACTGTATGCACGATGGTACAGATCAAGGCACAGAGGGAACTACAAAAGTAACATGTGTCTGACATCAGCGGCCCTGTCACAAGAAGGTTTTTGCAAACATCACTGACTCATGGGAGCCTCAGGATCTCGGGAAAGTTAACATTTTTGCAGTTGGCTATCTGTGATCAGTACAAGGTTACTCGGGCATTGACTCACAGACCTGTAGTTCATAGGCAGGCTAGCAAGAGTTAATCTCCGCTGGGCTGCTTGCTAATTTTCTTGGTCACATGCTGTGGGATAGCCTGTGCATTCACTCTCCTCCTATATATGCTGGCTGGATGGTTCTTATAGTGCCAGCTATAGCTTGAATATAGCTGACCTGCAGAAGTGGATTTATCCAGGCTTACTGGTGGTTGTGATATGATTCTTGTGTTCACTCGTGGTTAGAGATGAGTCACCACCCTAGTGTTTATGTTTGGTTCGGTTTGTCGAACGTGGGGTGTGTTAGTCGAACGTTCGTCGAACGTTAGTCGAACACTTTCGAATACCGTTGAACACCATTGAAAACAATGGCAGGCAAACACAAACAAATACAAACAAATAGAAAACATCTTCTAAGGTGTCTAAAAGGTGACAAACTACTCAGAAGACACAACAAACACATGGAAAAATGACAAGTACATATACTCATGCGAAAAGAAAAGAGCTGGACGAGTAAAAGGGGGAGGGGACACAGATATAGGCATGTCATGCCCTTCTAAAATCATGTAAAAGACAGCAAGGGGACTCCAACAAGAGTCTCCATTTTTTCCAAAAATTTGGGCACAGACACCACTTAAGTGGCATCAATTGATGCCACAGTTGCAAACTTAAAGTGGTTATTTTCATGAAGCACATTCAAAAATCCACAAGCCTTTAGTCTCCCCAGGATGACACAGGGGTAGAAAAGTACTTCCAGATCCATGACTTGTTCATCTTGATGTCCACATTGTGGATGCGTGCGCTTATCTGTCAGCACACCACCAGCAGCACTGATGACACATTCCGAGAGAACGCTGGCTGCGGGACACGACAAGATCTCCAAGGCGTAAGTGGTGAGCTCAGGCTATTTTTCCAGATTGGAAGCCCAAAATGAGCAAGGCTCCAGTTGCACAGTCATGGCATCGATGTTCACTTGGAGATACTCTTGTATCATCCTCTCCAGGCGTTGACTATGTGTCAGACTTCTTGTGTCTTCTGGCCTTGCAAAGGATGGTCTAAAAAATTCATGAGACGATTCCATAAAATTGCTGTTACCACCAGATACGGTGTTACTGGTACGGTTTGAGTGATGACTCGCCAGTCCCATGTTTGGCAAGTTAGAACTGTGAGATTCACTCTGTGCACCACTGGTGTTTATTGGAAAAGCCAATCTAAGATTCTGTAACAGCTTCTCCTGATACTCCTGCATACGTGCGTCCCTTTTTATAGCAGGAATTATTTTGCCAAATTTTGTATTCTCCCGAGGTTCTAAGAGTGTGGCAACCCAGTTGTCAGCATTACTTCGAATTCTGACAATCTGAGGGTCATGTTGTAGGTAGTGCAGCAAGAAGGCGCTCATGTGTCTTGCGCATCCAGGAGGACCAAGTCCCTGTTGTGTTGGTGGCAGCGAGGTGAGAATCATGCTTCCTTCCTCTGCCCTCTCCCCCCAACCTCGCACAAAAGAAATGTGATCAAGGTCTCCCTCATCTGCTGAGTCTTCCATGCCCACCGCCAGTTCATCCTCCATTTCTTCCTGGGCTCCTACACCTTCCTCAACAGTTTGGCTGCTACCATGAGCCCTTGTTAATCCCTCTCCCCACCATCCCATGCCTGCTGCCTTGGTACTGCTGACCATCTGGACCTTGGAGATCTTGTTATCCCTTCCTTATATGACTCCTCCTGTACTTCCTCCCCTTCCTCTTGTCTCACCCCCTTACTCCGAATACTGTTTAGAGTGTGCTCCAGCATGTAGATGACCGGAATAGTCATGCTGATAATGGCATTTTCAGTGCTAAACATCTTCGTCGCCATTTCAAAACTGTGCAGAAGGATGCGTAGGACCTTGATCTGAGACCACTCCAGCAGTGTGATCTGCCCCACATCTGGATCTCGTTGGCCCAGGCTATACATCATAATGAATTGCACCAGGGCTCGGCGGTGCTGCCACAGTCGCTGCAACATGTGCAGAGTCGAATTCCAGCATGTCGGCACATCGCATTTCAGCCGGTGAACTGGCAGGCCGAAAGACTTCTGAAGCAATGCAAGTCATTGAGCTGCTGGGAGTGAACAGCGGAAGTGAGCACACAGCAACCGTGCCCTCTGCAGAAGTTCATCTAGGCCGGGACAGTGGGTTCAAAATTGCTGGACAACCAGGTTCAACACATGAGCCATACAAGGCACGTGTGTCACATTGCCCCGACGAAGGGCCACACCCAGGTTTGCAGCATTGTCGCACACGACCTTCCCTGGCTGCAGGTTGAGTGGAGACAACCATTGATGAAACTCGCTCTCCAGAGCTGACCACAACTCCTCAGCTATGTGACTCACATTTCCCAGACATTTCAAAGTAAAGACCGCCTGATGCCGTTGAGCTCTGCTGCCAGGATAGTAAGGAGGTGTGCAGGATTCCTCGTGCGCAGTTACAACGTGGGTGGCCTTACCAGACGGGCTTTGGGCGGAGGTGGAGGACCAAGACGGGGTTGAGGAGGCAGAAGCAGTGGAGGAACTTCTACATACAGAGAATTGACGCACAACTCGTGGGGACAGCAAAAAGACTTGTACAGCAGACCCTTCTCCATCTCTCACCATAGTTACCCAGTGCCTAGTCAGCGACATGGAACGCCCCTGTCCATGCTTACTGGTCCATATACATACATATAACTGAATAGGATAACTGAAGTGAGCACTAATATATATATTCTGAGTGCAAGCCAAAAAAATACATACTATACAAGGATAAGGCTGCACATCAAACTTAGATAATAGTATAATGCCTCAAGCATATGGAAAAATATTGGAAAATACAATGAAAAATGCTACTTGCTAACTTGAACATGTGGCTTGCACACAGAATATATTTATTAGTGCTCACTTCAGTTATCCTATTCAGTTATATGTAGTTTTTTTCTGAATGTGAGCACAGCTCCGCCCCTTTCGGCCATGTTTTTTCCATCTCCTATATAAGACAGTCCTTGGTTACCTCTCTCCACCCACAGCAGTTTTTAATTGCAATGAGATGACACACAGTTAGGGTCACAGAGCTAGGGACCCCAATATAGAGATATACCTTGACGAGGTTTTGGGGCTCAGTTACATTGATCAATGCGATTGCTAAATATCTCCTTTTTCCTAATATTCATGGCAGGTATGCAATTCATTATTCACATGTTCAAGTTAGCAAGTAGCATTTTTCATTGTATTTTCCAATATTTTTCCATATGCTTGAGGCATTATACCATTATCTAAGTTTGATGTGCAGCCTTATCCTTGTATAGTATGTATTTTTTTGGCTTGCACTCAGAATATATATATTAGTGCTCACTTCAGTTATCCTATTCAGTTATATGTAGTTTTTTTCTGAATGTGAGCACAGCTCCGCCCCTTTCGGCCATGTTTTTTCCATCTCCTATATAAGACAGTCCTTGGTTACTCCTCTCCACCCACAGCAGTTTTTTTTTTAATCAATGCGATTGCTAAATATCTCCTTTTTCCTAATATTCATGGCAGGTATGTAATTCATTATTCACATGTTCAAATTAGCAAGTAGCATTTTTCATTGTATTTCCCATATTTTTCCATATGCTTGAGGCATTATACCATTATCTAAGTTAGATGTGCAGCCTTATCCTTGTATAATACAAACAGTGGTACTAGGCCCAAAGTATTGCTTGGGCTAGCTGCATTAAAAAAATCGCTATTGGATAGACAGGCAGTGTAGCTTACTTTACAGCTGGGCTACACCGCTGACTACCAGACACTGCTACTATGCCCAAGGGATTGCCTGGGCTAGCTGCAGTAAAAAATTGGCTACTGGATAGACAGGCGGTGTAGCTTACTTTACAGATGGGCTACACCGCTGACTACCAGACACTGCTACTATGCCCAAGGGATTGCCTGGGCTAGCTGCAGTAAAAAATTGGCTACTGGATAGAGAGGCGGTGTAGCTTTCTTCACAGCAGTGCTACACTACCTGCCCAAGAGGATTGCCTGAGCTAGATTTGTCCACATGCTGTGAAAAACACTTGCACAGCACTGGCACAGACCTGCCTGGCAAAAATTGCTAGGAACTGCTCTAACCTAGCCCTCAAAAAGGGCTGAAATTACAACTAGTCTCTACTCCCTAAACCTATCTCTCTATTACACTTTATAGCGCCCACAGCCGCAGTAGCGGTGACTGACACACAACTGCAGCACTGAGGTAATGGCGGCGATGGAGAAAATGGCTGGGTCTTATAGGGCAAGGACATGTGACATACACAGCCAATGACACATGCCCTTGCTTGGGTGCAAAAAATGCACTTTGCTGTGTGTGTGTGTATATGTGTGTGTGTGTGTGTGTGTGTGTGTGTGATTGGCTGACAGCCTGCACCTCCCCACTGTACATGTGGTTAGGAAAAAAAAATGGAGATCGCCATTATTTCAGCAGCACTGATCTAAACACTGGCCCCCCGCACACTATACACTGAGTTTGGATATTATTATTAACATTGAATGACAGTATTACTGTGAAAAGCCAGTTACGCTTTTGGTGATCGAAACTTTATCGAACATAACCTCGAACTGTTGAATTTGAAGCTAATTGTTAGCGTTCGTCGAAGGACTCGAACATCGCGTAAAACAGGTCGAATTTGAGATTGGCGAACAGTTAGATTTGAACACCACTCATCTCTACTCGTGGTGTTAAACCTTGTTGTCCTTTTGTTGCTGCATTTCTTCACTTTCTTATCCCTTTAGTTTCTTACTGTTTATTCCTGTGAGTGTGCAGTGTGACTGCGTTTCTGTTATTTCTGTGTATCTCATCTGTGTTTCTATCACCATCTTACTCTTTCCTTCCCCGGGTTAGAGGGGAACAGATCAGTGTTACTCAGGTGTATAATAAGGCACAGGACTCTGGCATCTCCATTATGAGGGGTAATCCAGAGATTAGGGATAGTCTAGGGTCTCCTAGCATAAGGGACAACATATCTCTCGCTATCCCACAGTTACATCACAACAGGTCCTTAGTCACTGCTTGACTGTTCACTTACTGGGATTGAATAAGGTAAATGCCTTGGAAATAGAGTCCCAAATCGAAAATCCAGAGAAAAAACTTCAGGAGATTCTTAAACTCCTTTTGCATTAATAAGAGTTTAGGAGTTCAGGAGAAATCTTCATCACTCCTTGAAGGAAACCAAAGTTTTCTGAAACATGCAGGAAAGTTGAGCATTCCATCCACCAGAGATTGATGTCTTCTTGTTGTGACGTCACACATCGGGACTCAGGTGCAAATCGAGGTTCCGGTGGTGACTCCCCATGCAGCAGCTGGCAGTGACCCACCTGCTGCGGGAAGAATGTCGGCCCCGGCAGTCCACACGGCCGCGACGGGAGTGGTGCCCGACTCAGGTGACATCTTAGCTACCAGCCTGGAGTTTGATGAGACAGATGGCAGCGGCTCGGAGGGAGATACGGAGTCCATCCGGAGAATGAGGCCCCGATCGTCGTTGGAGATATGATGATAGCAGTCTGCAGGTACTGTAGGCAGCTGGGGCACTTTGCAGGAATGTGCCCCGAGAATGGCCGGCCATGAAGGGGCCGGAGACCACCACAAGTTTTAAAGTTGATGTTCCTGATATTTTAAAAGTTAAATAAAGACATGGCTGAGAACTAGCAGGCCAACCCAAAAACTATTGGGCCTTCTAAATAGCCACTGACCACCCTCTTCATTGTCCTCCAGTCTCCGGAGAGGCTGGTTGGAGGAAGGGCCTGCGGGAAATTGTAGGCTAAGGTCCTGTCACTAGTGAGACCGGTGACGACCCTCCGGGTCAGGGGTCCCCTGGACGTGGGGCCTCTGAGAGAGACTTCGGGTAAGGAACTTATTACCCGGCCAGTGTGGGCAACACCCGGACCCGAACCCGTTTCCTGGACTGGGGAAAAGGGGTACTGACCTTGTTTTTAGAGGCAGCATCAGGGCTAGGTTTACTTGGGTGGGCAAAAATGAAAAGGACCCGGTCCCGTCCCGTTCCCGGTTAATAAAATGTTTTATATTGCAACGTTTAAATAACCTGCCTCCTGCAAGGGAAGAAATCCACAAATATGCTTGATTGTATCAAAGTTATTATAATTGTACATATGTTCTTATCTTTTTCAGTTTAAAGCAATAAACCGGTGGTGGTCGGACAGCCCGCGGACGGTCTGCGGTTAACCAAGGGGGAGTGTGATGCCCTGGCCAGCCAGGTAGTCACAGATAGGGCCCCGCATTACACCGTTCCATAACAGGTGACAGCAGCCAAACACATAAAACCCTAGTCACCTCCCTCAGTGCTTAATGGACACACCAGGGGGGTGGAACCAGGCGGTTGGAAAACGCCCACTTATGAGTCTCAGATAGCCTGAGGCGGGAAAGTTTAGTTTTGTTCTAGAGTTCAAGTCTAGAGGTCAAGTGGAGAGGTGTGTGGGCTGGAGCTGTGTGCAACTCCAGCAGAGGAAGGACCCAAACTAAACCGGTGCCAGGGTAGGAGCCCTGGTACTGCTGGCTAGGAGGCAGACGGCGGTCTCCATCTGCAGGAGCCAGGAAGATGGCTCGGTGGAACCAAGGTGGACCGGGACAGGGTTGTAGCTCGCCGGTACTGACCCGGGGAACCGACTCGGAAACTGGAGCACAAAGGGTGCACAAAGCACCCTGAAGCTAGGTCCAGAAGCTACTGGGGGCTAGCTAATGAACTGATTGCGGCCATGGCTAGAGG
This sequence comes from Anomaloglossus baeobatrachus, assembly GCF_048569485.1. Taxonomy (NCBI): domain Eukaryota; kingdom Metazoa; phylum Chordata; class Amphibia; order Anura; family Aromobatidae; genus Anomaloglossus; species Anomaloglossus baeobatrachus. The sequence goes on along the minus strand of NC_134361.1, from coordinate 95,641,545 downwards.
TCCTGTCCCACCCAAAGTCCCAACTGAAGGCAACAGCCCAACGAGGGGGATAAGCAGCCACCGCCACGGCTCAGAGATTCCACGGGCCAGCGTCTGCGGGCAAAGGGCTCCTCAGGCAACCACAAGCCGGGAGCGGACTCCTGAAGTTGCAAGCGCAGGTATTCCACCATCACAAACAGGTGCAGTAGAAAGACAGAGACCACCAACCGGGTGGGGGACCAGACTGCAGCCGGCTGCGGGCACCGACCACCATCACCTTTGTTTACCAGAGACTCGTGTGTTTACTAATAGTGAGTACATCAGTGCCCTCCGGCCGCCCATCTCCCTGCACCGCCAAACACCCCCAACGGGTCCCAGGGCCACCATCCCTGCCCACAGAGGGGTTAAAAATTTGCTGCGCAACATCTCCCCCCATGCCCTGTAACTGCAGTGGTAGTGTCCATCTTCACCACATCCCGTGGGTGGCGTCACGAACTTAACACGACCCCGGCCGTACACCTACATCCCAAAACCGCAAACCCCTTTTTGATTGACGTGACCGCAGGACCCCCGGGTCCGGAGACCCTCGAGCCACCCACTGAAGGTCCGATTCCGAGCGGCTTGGCTGCCGAGCACGGGGCAGTACACAAACATTCCAGTTCAGTGATCCACACTACCAGTGAGATTATGAAGATTTCTCCTGAACTCTTAAATTCCTGATCTTTTAATATTTTTCCTCTGGATTTTAAACTTGGGACTCTATTGTCAGGGGACATTCACCAATTGCGGACATATAGCTACACCGGGGTCCAGACGGGAGGGAAGTCCCTCACAGCTAAAGAAGAGCCTTGAACTGTAATAAATACTGCATATGTCTGGGGTCCAACTGACTCACCAGAAAGCTGGTGAATCCTGATGGACCCCGGAACCACTAAGAGGCTTTTCCTATGTGCCTGTGTGTATGTAGCATATGTATCTCTGTGCACAAATAGTATATGTGCTTATGTGTATAAATAGCATATGTACTTGTGTGAAATATGTGCTTGTGTATGTACATACAGTATGTGCATGTATGTGTGTATACAGTATATATATTTCTGGGCATAAATAGTATGTATATGTGCCTGCAAATATATATAGTTTATGTGCCTGCATGTATATATTGTATATGTGTCTGTGTGATATATATCTCTGTGCATAAATAGTATGTGTATATGTGCCTGTGTATGTATATAGTATATATGCCTGTGTATATCTATAGTATATGTGCCTACATGTATATATAGTTTGTGCCTGCATGTATATACAGTATATGTTCCTGCCACACGGCATGAAAATCGGTGCGAGTGGAGTGCGATAAAAGATCAATATTAGCCTATTTGTCAGCACCCATGAGTAGAGTTGAGCGCGGTTCGTGGTTCGTGGTTTTCCAGTTCGCGGTTCGAGTGATTTTGGGAGGTGTTCTAGATCGAACTAGAACTCGAGCTTTTTGCTAAAAGCTCGATAGCTCGAGTTACGTTCGAGAACGGTTCTAGCAGCAAAAAGCCAAGCTAATTAGTAGCTGGCTTTTCGCTGTAATAGTGTAAAGGCCCTGTCACACACAGAGCTAAATCTGTGGCAGATCTGTGGTTGCGGTGAAATTGTGGACAATCAGTGCCAGGTTTGTCGCTGTGTACAAATGGAACAATATGTCCATGATTTCACTGCAACCACAGATATGCCAAAGATTTATCTCTGTGTGTGACGGGGCATTAAGTCACTCTTTGATTCACACTATTATGAAATTTCAGCGTATAGTGTTCGGGGACTGCGCATTCAGATCACTGCTGCAGGGATAATGGCGATCGCCATTTTTTTTTTCTTGTCTTCCTTCCCTAAACACGCGTGTAGTGGGGCGGGCCAGCATGTCAGCCAATCCCAGACACACACACAGCTAAGTGGACTTTTTGCCAGACAAGCAAGGGCATGTGTCAAAGGCTGTCCATGTCACATGTCCCTGCATTATAAAAACGGGTATCTGCTCGTCTTGACGCCATTATCTGCCTTCTGCGTCTGGGTGTCAGTCACCGCTGGCGCAGCTCCTGTGGCGCCCCAGGATCTGGTTGCCACAACAGCATTGCCCCTCCAAAGGGTTAATGCTGAGCCTGGAGGTAATTGGGGAGTCTATTGGCCAGTAGGTACCAACATCCAATGCTGTTCCTCTCTCAGGCCAACAGAGGGAGCTCTAAACCTGGAGTTCCAGGGAGCACGTCCTTAAGTCTGACCTTGGGGAGGTTTAGTGTGCAGACTGTTAGGGAACTTTGGAGAGAGAAGAAGCACGAGTAGTGCTGTCCTGTGAGCTGGGGTTTGGAGCTCAGATAGCTCAGCCCAGAAAAGCAGGATTTGCAGAGAGGCACAGAAGAAGAAGTAGACATCGGAGTCTGTGGTTGCCAGGGTGTAAAACCCCTTTCCTGGTAGCCGAATCCGGAGGGCAGGAGAGCTGCAAGCCCCCTGGCCCATAAGCAACCTGAAGGTAAAGCTGCATCACCAGGGCCAGGTGTGGACTCCAGCAGAGAAGCACCAGAGAGGGCCTGCGCAGCCTACCACACAGGGAGAGGGACGTACCACCGGTCCCAGCAGCAGGAGGGCCATTGCTAATCCAGAGTGCAGGGTCCTATAAAAGCAAAGGAAGAACATGGAGTAGGCCTCATACTCAGCTGGCCAAAAAGATCACCCCAGTTACTTCCAGGCCGACCGGATCCCCTTCACCATCTGTGATGGTCTCCCAGGACTGGACTGTTCCGTCAAAGTAGAAGAAAAGAAGGTAAAGAGACTACTGTTTGTGTCTGTTTCTTCCGCTGCCCTGCCGGCCCTGCACCGTATCATTCACACAATATCATCATAGACTCTTACAAGCACCAACTGTTGCCTCGGGGTCCAGCTCCACCTGTGGGGAGCAGTACCACCATTGCTGCCGTTCCATCACCCCCGGAGGCCCCATACAGCAGCGGCGGCTTAATAGCCGCAAACGACAGTTGGCGTCACGAATATAAACTTTAAGCACCCCCACTGAAGCCATATTAATTGACCCCACCAGAGCCACGGAGTCGGGCCCTGCCACCACTGACTACCCCCGGACCAGTCCGGCCTGACATCGGATGTCCCATAGCCCTGGGGTGGGCGAGTCAACTTTGGCGTCACGAACAGGATTTCGTGCTCGTGCCCGGTACTGTGCGCCTGAAAGAACTGTGTTTTACTGTGTGAAAACGCCGAAGCCATTAGCACTGCCGAGCGCAGGAAGAAGGGGGGCGTGCCTGAAAAAGAGTGCGAAGAGAGCGCGCCATCAGAGCGGAGGTTCGTTAACCCCGCGCGACTCTGAAGAGATTTTGAAAAGGGAGCGGAGCCTGGTAAGGTCCACTAAGGGGGAAGGAAGATGTCCGACACCGAGGGAGAAAAGGGGGCTGCTATAGCCCAAGATGCAGCAGCACCGGCCAATGTGATCCCAGTCGCCGTCTCCCCAGCTCCTGCTGCAGCGCCTGTAATGCCGCTTACCATGCCATACCTTCCGGGAGCGGACTGGCTACCGCAGTACTCCGGGGAGTCACATACCCTGAGCGACTTCAGAGAAAGGCTGCATAGCTTGTTTAAAGTGTACCCTCTGACTGAGAGCCACAAAGTGGGTATAATAATAGGACAGTTAGCTGGCGCAGCCCAGCGTGAAGTAAAGTCCTGGCCTGACACAGATAAAGAGACAGTAACCCAGATACTGGCTAAGTTGAAGAGTACTTTTGACACCCGCACTGCAGCAGAAATAAAAATGAAATTCATTGGGTGCAAACAACGGGCCACAGACAGCATACAGGACTATGCCTTAAACCTGCAAGAGGCCCTGAGAGCAATTAAACAGGTGGACCCAGAGAGTGTAAGTGAAGAAGACAAACTCCTAACTGAGCAGTTCATAGAAGGGCTCCTGTCAGACGCCCACAGGACACAGCTGCATATCATGGTCCTGCAGAACCCTGCTTTGGACTTTGCAAAGTTTAAGGACCAGGCCATTCGGGTACTGAGGGAATCTACACCAAATGACCCAGTACCCCTCCGGCCACTTGCTATCACGTACCCGGAGTAGTGCCTGCAACCCGAGCCACTGCAGGGGCCGAGGCGCAGTCCCTGGATAAGGATCCCGCTGCCGAGCTCAGACAACAGGTCCAGGAATGCACCAAGACTGTGGCTGCCCTTGCAAAGACCGTGCAGTCTCTATAAGTGACCCCACCACCGGCGAGAATCGAGTTGGCCTCCAGTCCAGATGATGTCCCGTGGATGCGACAAAGGAGGATTCCACCGACCAGAGGAAAAGACACAGACCGGTACGACCCCGCTGGACAACCGATCTGCCGCCGCTGCAACCAGGCGGGGCACTATGCAAGACACTGTCCTTTAAATGGGCCGAACCTGGGGCCAGGAGCCAACCCCCAGGTGTAAGGAAGCCCGGCTCAACCCCCAGTCGCAGCAAGTATGTGGGAGGACGACCGGTCCTTCCTATTGTGCTGGATGGGATCCCTTTGACTGCCCTCCTGGATACGGGTTCCCAGGTAACGACCATCCCTTATAAACTGTACAAAAGATATTGGGCTGATTCAGACATTGACCATGGCCCAGATGATGATTTAACAATTGTGGCCAGTAATGGTCAGCCCTTGCCTCAGATTGGGTATAAGGAAGTAACCATTAAAGTGGGGCGGGTAGAATTGCCATGTCAGGGGATGATAATTGTATTGATCACAAGGAATCTAACCCACTGCTAACCATTGGTACAAATGTAATGGAAAATTGTCTTGCCGAAGTGATAATTTTGTTGCAACAGGCGGCTGAAACTGCCAGCTCCGGGCAGCAGCGTGCCCTACAGAGGGAGATCAGAGCCCTGATGAGGAGGCAGCAGGTAGAGCTGGCCAGAGGAGAAATTGGCAGTGTGAGGGTAAGTGACTCCTTCCCCATTGCAATACCCCCAAGAAGTGAAATATTGATATGGTGTCGGGCAGCAATAGGCCTCAAGGGTCAAGATTACCAGGCCCTGGTGGAACCTGTGTATTCAGACAGTAGGCCTGGAGTCCTGATAGCCAGAGGGGTAGCAGACATACGCAAGGGAAGAGTGCTCGTCCGCGTCCTGAATTGTGGGGAGGAGGAAGCCAAACTGCCCCAGTACGCCACTGTAGCAAGACTGTACACTGTCAATAACAATACCATCAAAGCAGTGGGACCCTTGATCCCGTCCGACCAGGCGGAAGACAATGGCTCCAAGGGACAGCTGGAGGACTGGTGCCAAAAATTACATGTGGGCACCGACTCCACCCCCTCACACCAAAAGCATGGGGTTTACCGGGTGGTACAGAAATACGAGCAGGTCTTCAGCAAACACCCCCTAGATTTTGGGCAGGTAAAAGGGGTTAAACATCAAATCCCCACTGGTGACCATTATCACATTAAAGAGAGATACCTCTCTGTACCCCCATCACAGTATCAGCGTGCCAAAGAAATGTTACAGGAAATGAAGGAGGCTGGGGTGATCACAGATAGTTGCCGCCCCTGGGCAGCTCCACTAGTGCTCGTAAAGAAAAAGGATGGCTCAATGGAAATGTGTGTTGACTACAGGCAAATTAAGCGCATTACACATAAAGATGCTTATCCACTACCCAGAATAGAAGAGTCATTAGCTGCTTTAAAATCAGCTAACTATTTCTCCACCTTGGATCTCACCATTAGGTATTGGCAGGTTCCCGTGGCAGAGGCAGACAAGGAGAAGACTGCATTCACGACACCAATGGGTCTCTGCGAGTTCAATTGTATGTCGTTCGGGCTCTGCAACGCCCCAGGAACATTTCAAAGATTGATGGAGTGCTGCTTGGGCCATTACAACTTTGAAACCGTGCTATTGTACCTGGATGACGTCATAGTCTACTCCAAGACCTATGAAGACCACCTGAGGCACTTAGCAGAAGTGTTTGAGTCCTTGTCAGAGTATGGCCTAAAGATAAAGCCGTCCAAATGTCACCTCTTAAAGCCAAAGGTACAGTACCTGGGTCATGTGGTCAGCGCAGGTGTGGCACCTGATCCAGAGAAAGTCACAGTAATCAAGGACTGGCCAAGACCCACCACGGTAAAGGAGGTGCGGCAGTTCCTTGGGCTGGTGGGCTACTACCGAAGGTTCATTGATGGTTTCACAAAGATAGCAGCGCCTCTTCAAGATCTCCTGGTGGGCTAGCCAAAGAAGGCTAAGAAGCAAAGCCCTCCATTTGAATGGAACAGCCAAATAGAAGCATCCTTTGTCCGGCTGAAAAGGGCTCTCACTGGAGAAGAAATTCTGGCCTACCCTGACTACAGCCAGCCGTTTGTACTGTACACAGATGCCAGCAACGTGGGATTGGGAGCAGTTCTGTCCCAGGTGCAGGGAGGCAGAGAGAAGGTGATAGCTTACGCCAGTAGAAAGCTTCGTCCCACAGAAAGGAATCCAGAAAACTACAGTTCCTTCAAGCTGGAGTTCCTCGCTATTGTCTGGGCAGTGACTGAACGCTTCAAGCACTATCTGGCGTCGGCCAAGTTTACCATCTTCACGGACAACAATCTGTTGACTCACCTGGCAACCGCTAAGCTAGGTGCACTAGAACCGAGATGGATGGCTCGACTGTCCAACTTTGACTTTACCATCAAGTACCGGGCTGGCAAGAAGAATAACAATGCAGATACGCTGTCCAGAATGCCTCACTTACTCGAGTCTGGAGAAGACCTGGATGAACTGGAAGAGATAGAGTTACCAGCTTTCCATGGACAAGGTGTCTCCCAGTGTGAGCATGCTGTAAGAGGAAAGCGCTCGAGTCAGCAAGAGGTTTCAATCAACCCATTACTCCACCATAAATGGGAAGAAACCCAAGACAGTGACCCGGCCGTCCGATTAGTTAAAGAAAAGCTGGCACAAGCCGAAACCAATCTTGGTCCCGATGCTCCACAAGAAGCCCAACAGCTGTGGAAGAAGAGGGGACGACTGTTTCTCTACAAAGGCAAGCTATGCAAGAGATATGTCAACTGGCGAACGAATGAACTCGTCTGGCAGATAGTGGTCCCACAGAGGGATGCTCAAATGGTCCTAGCAGCTTACCATGATAGAGCAGGACACTTCGGGTGGAAGAAGTTGGAGATCCTACTCCGCGATCGGTTCTACTGGGTGCACATGAGAAAGGCAGTCGAGAAGTGGTGCTGAGATTGTGGTCCATGTAACCTGAGGTGGAAGGATGATACCAGCCAGAGGTCTCCCCTACAGCCAATTGTCACGAAGCAGCCCCTAGAGTTGGTGGCCCTGGACCACGTGAAGTTAACACCAAGCCGGTCAGGCTATGTTTACGTCCTCACCATTGTGGACCATTACTCTCGTTTCCTGGTAGTAGTGCCTGTGAAGGACCAGACAGCCAGAATAGCTTGTAAAAGAATCCAGCTCACCCACGTCTGACCTCACCGCACCTCAGACTCGGATCCGGCCCTGCCCCGGTCGCAGCAACGAAAATGAAGAAAAACGATCCAGCTGAGTGACCAGGTGATTTATTCGGTGCAGTTCAGACAAGGCATAGTCGTGGTTAATGCGTTTTTGGCTTAACGCCCTTAATCATCATGATTAAGGGCGTTAAGCCAGAAACGCGCTAACCACGACTATGCCTTGTCTGAACTGCACTGAATAAATCACCTGGTCACTCAGCTGGATTGTTTTTCTTCATTTTAGCCAGAACAGCAGCTCAAGCATTTCAAGCATACTTTTGTCGACCTCACGGTTATCCTGAAAGGGTACTGACTGATCAAGGCCCTGCATTCGAGGCAGAAGTGTTTCAAGAGTTCAGTAACAGGTACGGCTATAAGAATATAAGAACAACACCGTACCACCCCCAAACCAATGGATTGTGCGAGAAAATGAACCATGTGGTTATTGATTTGCTCAAGACTCTACCACTGGAAAAAAGAAACCAATGGCCAGAGAAGTTACCAGATCTAGTGGACTTGTATAATAATATGCCAGTAAACTCGACCAACGGCAGCCCTGCTTACCTGATGCGAGCAAGACCTGGCAAGTTACCTGTAGACTTTGAAATAGGAACTGTGTCACCTGAAGCGGTTCAAGAGATAGAAGATTGGGATACAGAGCGACAACAACAGTACCGCAAAGTTCAGGAATGTGTGGACGAGAACCTGTCCCAAGCCAGAATGAGACAAGAAAAGAACTACAATCAAACAGCCCCAGCAACTCCCTAAGCACCTGGAGAACAGGTCCTCAAGAAAAAGCGGAGAACGCATAAATTAGATGATCAGTGGGAGAATGAACCCTACACCATTATCCCCTCCAATTTTGACAATAGTAAAGTGTGTCTCATAAGCAAAGACAAAGGCAAAACCTATCAAGCAGTTTCTAGAGACCGCCTGAAAGTGTGCCCTGAACGGTGCAAAATCCAAAAGGAAGTAGAAGAAGTACAAGACAGTCCCCAAATTCAAGAAAAAGAGGAAGAGATGATCCAAACAATACTTGGAAAATTCCCCAAAACATGGACCCAAATAAAAAATGCTCTAGTGGTACCAGTATTGACATTCTCGCAAATGGTCGAACCAGCAGCAGAAGAGGTCCCGGATCCACCTGAAGACAAGTCGGTCCCAACAATAGATGTCACGCCAGCAGTGGAACAGGAGAATCAACCCCCTGCCAGTGGTGAACCTGTCGTACCCTTGGCGAATCTAAGACCCAGTAGGAGATTGCCAACCCTACCTGCTAGGCCAACATGCAACATTGAGGTAGTGCATACACCAGGTAGTGAAGAATCACAACCATCACTACGCAGGTCCCAAAGCAGCACTCGGGGGCAGCCCCCTCCAAGATATAGAATATGGAATACCAATCAGAGTGTAAGTAGTTATGTGAAAATGTCTGCCTATAATGTTTTACTTTTAGATGATTAAGTAAATGGACAATTGGGCCACTGGACTATGGGTGGCCAACACTTTAATTGTTTATAGTTAGCACCAGTGTGCTCAACACCCCAGAAGAAAAACTCGTCCGGCGTGCATACAAAGGGGTCATTGATGCTCTGACGCACGCCCAGAGCCTACGTTGGGGGTTTTATCGCGGCGGGTCCCCCATGGAGCAGTGTAATGGACACCCGGCAGGGAGCCACACTAGACTCATTATAGTTGTTATTTAAGCTGCAACGTTTAAGTAATGCACCTCCCATAATGGGATGAAATGTTCTAACATGTTATGTCTTGTTATGTTTTTCCTCAGTCCGGGAGTACTGGTTTTAACTAAGGGGGAGTGTGGCGCCCCAGGATCTGGTTGCCACAACAGCATTGCCCTTCCAAAGGGTTACTGCTGAGCCTGGAGGTAATTGGGGAGTCTATTGGCCAGTAGGTACCAACATCCAACGCTGTTCCTCTCTCAGGCCAGCAGAGGGAGCTCTATACCTGGAGTTCCAGGGAGCACTTCCTTAAGTCTGACCTGGGGGAGGAGTTAGTGTGCAGTCTGTTAGGGAAGTTTGGAGAGAGAAGAAGCACGAGTAGTGCTGTCATGTGAGCTGGGGTTTGGAGCTCAGATAGCTCAGCCCAGAAAAGCAGGATTTGCAAAGAGACACAGAAGAAGAAGTAGACATCGGAGTCTGTGGTTGCCAGGGTGTAAAACCCCTTTCCTGGTAGCCGAATCCGGAGGGCAGGAGAGCTGCAAGCCCCCTGGCCCATAAGCAACCTGAAGGTACAGCTGCATCACCAGGGCCCGGTGCGGACTCCAGCAGAGAAGCACCAGAGAGGGCCTGTCCACCCTACCACACAGGGAGAGGGACGTACCACTGGTCCCAGTAGCAAGAGGGCCATTGCTAATCCAGAGTGCAGGGTCCTATAAAAGCAAAGGAAGAACAGGGAGTAGGCCTCATACTCAACTGGCCAAAAAGATCACCCCAGTTACTTCCAGGCCGACCGGATCCCCTTCACCATCTGTGACGGTCTCCCAGGTCTGGACTGTTCCATCAAAGTAAAAGAAAAGAAGGTAAAGAGACTACTGTTTGTGTCTGTTTCTTCCGCTGCCCTGTCGGCCCTGCACCATATCATTCACACAACATCATCATAGACTCTTACAAGCACCAACTGTTGCCTCGGGGTCCAGCTCCACCTGTGGGGAGCAGTACCACCATTGCTGCCGTTCCATCACCCCCGGAGGCCCCATACAGCAGCGGCGGCTTAATAGCCGCAAACCAAAGGTGGCGTCACGAATATAAACTTTAAGCACCCCCACTGAAGCCATATTAATTGACCCCACCATGGCCATGGAATAGGGCCCCGCCACCACTGACTACCCCCGGACTAGTCCGGCCCAACACCGGGTGTCCCATAGCCCTGGGGTGGGTGAGTCACTCCTGCCGCCGATCCTGTTGTGTACGCTCTAGACACAGCGCTATACAGAATAGGGATAGAAGTTTCTTTCAGCCCTTGTAAGGGCTAATTACAGCAGGCTCAGAGCCATAGGTGACAGTCAGGTCCGTGGAAACAGTTTTCAACAGCTACAGATAACAGCGTCTGTGTAGCTAAGCTCAGGGACTTCCTCGCTGCATTTCACCATTAGGAGGGATAGAAAGTGAGGCTTCCTTTCCTCTACACTGACCCACAACCCGGTCACTGTACCCTCCTGCCCTTTGCACACTCAAGCTCATTGTTACTAAGCCATTATACTAGCAGACACTGAGGAAACTTAGTGGCATCCTAAAAGTGGCTGTTGGACTTCATTAGTGTCCCACTGGTGCAAAGATATTTGCACCACCTCTGCATTGCACACTCAAACTCATTTTTACTAAGCTATTATAATAGCAAACACTGAGGAAACTTAGTGGCATCCTAAAAGTGGCTGTTGGACTTCATTAGTGTCTCACTGGTACAAAGATATTTCCAGCACCTCTGCATTGCACATTCAAACTCATTGATACTAAGGCAGTATACTAGCAAACACTGAGGAAACTTAGTGGTATCCTAAAAGTGGCTGTTTGACTTCATTAGTGTCCCACTGGTGCAAATCTATTTGTAGCATCTCTGCATTGCACACTCAAACTCATTTTTACTAAGCTATTATAATAGCAAACACTGAGGAAACTTAGTGGCATCCTAAAAGTGGCTGTTGGACTTCATTAGTGTCCCACTGGTGCAAAGCTGTTTGCAGCACCTCTGCATTGCACACTCAAGCTCATTGTTACTAAGCCATTATACTAGGAAACACTGAGGAAACTTAGTGGCATCCTAAAAGTGGCTGTTGGACTTCATTAGTGTCATTTTTACTAAGCTATTAGAATAGCAAACTGTGCTGCCAGTTTAAGGGCCATAGTTGCATTGTCCGGGATAGTTATTGTTGTTTATTCTGCTGTCAATAAAGGTAGACCACCGCTGAAATCTACACCACCTCTCAATTTTTACTAACACATTTTAAGTGCACAATCTTGTCGCAATATAAATGAGTGGAAAAATCACAGATGCTGGTGGAAAGGGGAACAGGCGTGTTGGAAAAAGAAAAAAAGGGTTTGTCCGTGGGGAAGGTGGCAAAGCTCCATTAACATCTGCTGAAGATAGGCCATCTTCCAGCAAAAGTAAGATGTCTACTACTTTCCGTGGACAATCAGATGTGCTCCCTTTTTTACGAACACGAACAACTGGAACAAAGGTAGATGATGGCCAAAAAAAGAAAATGCTTGAATGGATCTCAAGTGGTCCAACAAGTGCCCTCTCCACCACCTCAACTACCGCTTCCAAAAAACACCAGTCCTCTGAGTTGTCATCCCAATCACACTTGCTTTCTCCCAGCTCTCAAGTCTCCATCCGCCCGGCACAGTATGGTGGAACAGAGATGGCTGAGTCTGCAGAGCTGTTCAGTCACACTATAGCCTGGGAATCAGAGGTCTGCTCCCAAGCTACAGTGAGTACAGACCAGGAAATGGTCTGCAGTGATGCCCAGAACCTTTGTGACTCAGATTCAGGCCGTGATGACCAAGTTTCTGAGCATAATGTTGACCCTTATTCACAAACTGAAACACCTGTTGTAATAGACAATGAGGAACATACTGATGACGATGAGACGCAGATACCAGATCGGAATGACAACTTAAATATTCGTTCAGGGCAGGAAGAGGCTCGGTCTGAGGGTGAGGGGAGTGCAAACACAACGCTTGATGAGGAAGTTCTAGATCCTATCTACTGTCAACCCACAGTCAGGCACTCGAGGAGGTCAACAGGGGCGGTGAAGGAGGATGCTACTGACGACGAAGTTACCTTGCGCCTTCCTGGACAGAGGAGGAGTACTGGTAGCACGTCTACAACTGCATCCTCAGCCACCACTCTGCCTATGAGCAGTAGTCGGGGTGGCTCAGCAGGTCACATGCCCTCTAAGCCTTGCCTAGCCTGGTCCTTTTTTGACCTTGCAAAGGATCGCCCAAATCATGTGATCTGTAAAATTTGTCGGGAATCTGTTAGTAAAGGCAAAAACCTCAGCAGTTTGACAACTTCTTCCCTGAATCGTCGCATGAATAAATATCATATATCCCAGTGGGAAGCTCACCGTGCTGCAATGCGGCCTAGCAGAGTGGTCCATCCACCACCTTCCCCTTCCAGTGCATCAGCGCGCTCTTCATCTTCTAGGACTGTGGGGACAGCTGTCACACCTGGTTTTCCACGCAAAACTTCCACCACTGTAACCGCAACAGGCAGTTTGCTTGGTAGGTCGGCAGTTGGTTTGGAAGGGGAAACAAGTGCGTGTGTACAGCTCTCTCAGACATCGATAGCATCAACGTTGACTGAAGGCAACATCATGTCTACGCCTGCACTTTCCTCACAAACTTGCATTTTTTCAGGGACACCCTACTCACCACCGTCTACACACAGCAGCCAGATCTCTGTCCCTCAGATGTGGACAAATATAAGGCCATTTCCTGCGACCCATGACAAAGCTAAGAGGTTGACTTTATCCCTCTGTAAGCTCTTGGCTACCAAAATGCTGCCTTTCCACCTGGTGGACACACAGGATTTTAGAGACCTTATGTCTGTCGCTGTGCCCCAGTACCAGATGCCCAGTCGCCAGTACTTCTCTAAGAAAGGTGTGCCTGCGCTACACCAGCCTGTCGCACACAACATCACCGCTTCTTTGAGAAACTCTGTGTGTGAACGGGTGCATTTCACCACCGATACTTGGACCAGTAAGCATGGACAGGGACGTTACATGTCGCTGACTGGGCACTGGGTAACTATGGTGATAGATGGTGAAGGGTCTGCTGCACAAGTCTTGCCGTCCCCATGACTTGGGCGTCAATCCTCTGTCTGTCCAAGTTCCTCCACTGCTTCTGCCTCCTCAACCTTGTCTGGGTCCTCCACCTCCGCCACAAGCCTGCCTGGTCAGGCCACCAGTGTTGTAACTGCACAGAAGGAATCACGCACCCCTCATTACTATGCTGGCAGCAGAGAGCAATGGCATCAGGCGTTCTTTGACTTGAAATGTCTTGGAACTAAGAGTCACACTGTGGCTGAGTTGTGGGCAGCTCTGGAGACTGAGTTTGGTAAATGGTTGTCTCCACTCAACCTGCAGCCTGGTAAGGCCGTGTGCGACAATGCTGCAAACCTGGGTGCGGCCCTTCGCCTGGGCAAGGTGACACACGTGCCTTGTATGACTCACATGTTGAACCTTGTTTTCCAGCAATTTTTAACACACTATCCCGGCCTAGATGGCCTTCTGACCAGGGCACAAAAACTGTCTGCTCACTTCCGTCGTTCAACCGCCGCAGCTGAGCGACTTGCATCGCTCCAAAAGTCTTTCGGCCTGCCAGTTCATCGCCTGAAATGCGATGTGCCGACACGCTGGAATTCGACTCTCTACATGTTACAGCGACTGTGGCAGCACCGCCGAGCCCTGGTGCAATACGTCATGACATATAGCCTGGGCCAACGAGATGCAGAAATGGGGCAGATTACCCTGATGGAGTGGTCTCAGATCAAGGACCTATGCACCCTTCTGCACAGTTTCGACATGGCGACGAATATGTTTAGCGCTGACAATGCCATTATCAGCATGACAATTCCAGTCATTTACATGCTGGAGCACACGCTAAACACTATTCGGAGTCAGGGGGTGGGACAACAGGAAGGGGAGGAACTACAGGAGGATTCATATGCGCAAGAGACAACAACATCACCAAGGTCCAGACGTTCCTCATCACCAAGGCGGCAGGCATGGGACCATGGGGGACAGGGATCAACAAGGGCGCATGGTAGCAGGCAAAATGTTGAGGAAGGTGCAGGAGAACATGAAGAAATGGAGGACGAACTGTCCATGGACATGGAAGACTCTGCGGATGAGGGAGACCTTGGTCAAATTTCAGTTGAAAGAGGTTGGGGGGAGATGTCAGAGGAAGAAAGAACGGTTAGCACCTCTATGCCACAAACACAGCGTGGACTTGGTCGGCATGGCTGCTCAAGACACATGAGCGCCTTCATGCTGCACTACCTCCAACATGACCCTCGTATTATAAAAATTAGAAGTAATGATGACCACTGGCTTGCCACACTATTAGGTCCCCGGTACCAGTCCAAATTTTGTGATATAATTCCAGCCATAGAAAGGGACGCACGTATGCAGGACTATCAGCAAAAGCTGTTACTCGATCTTAACTCGGCTTTTCCACCAAACAACCATGGTGCACGGAGTAAATCTCCGAGTTGTAACTTGAGAAACATGGGACGGTCTCGTCATCTTCAACAGTCTACCTGTACCAGCAGCACGGCATCTGGTGCTGGTAACAGCAATTTTATGGAATCTTTTCATAATTTTTTTAGACCATCCTTTGCAAGGCCACCAGAGACAACAAGTCTGACACATAGTCAACGGCTGGAGCGGATGATACAGGAGTATCTCCAAATGAACATCGATGCCATGACTTTGCAAATGGAGCCTTGCTTATTTTGGGCTTCAAATCTTGAAAAATGGCCAGAGCTCTCCACTTACGCCTTGGAGATCTTATCGTGTCCTGCTGCCAGCGTTGTCTCTGAACGTGTCTTCAGTGCTGCTGGGTGTGTGCTGACAGATAAGCGCACGCATCTGTCCAGTGACAATATGGACAGACTAACGTTCATCAAAATGAACAAGTCATGGATCCACAAGGAATTTACTACCCCTGTGTCATCCTGGGGAGAGTAAATGCTTGTGGATTTGGAATGTGCTTGATGCAAATCAAAACATCCTGTTTGCAACTAGGGCACAAGTGCTGCCACTGATGGGGTGTCTATGTGGACCAATTTTTGGAAAAAAGGGAGACTCCGCTTGGAGTAACCCTTGCTTGCAGTGTTTCTAAAAATGATCCAAGATGAACAGATCTGGGATCAGCAAAGACTTTGCTACCTACCCCGGTGCCATCCTGGGGACGGTTAAGGATGGCGCATTTTTGAATGTGCTTGATGCAAATCTACCTGTGAAGTGTACAACTGGGGCACAAGTGCTGCCACAGAAGGGGTGTCTGTGTGGCCCAATTTTTGGAAAAAAGGGAGACTCTGCTTGGAGTAACCCTTGTTTGCTGTGTTTTTAAAAAGGAGCCAAGATGAACAAGTCATGTTTCAGCAAAGATTTTGCTACCTACCCCGGTGTCATCCTGGGGACGGTTAAGAATGGCGTATTTTTGAATGTGCTTGATGCAAATCTACCTGTGAACTGTACAACTGGGGCACAAGTGCTGCCACTGAAGGGGTGGGTGTCTGTGTGGCCCAATTTTTGGGAAAAAGGGAGACTCCGCTTGGAGTAACCCTTGCTTGCTGTGTTTTTAAAAAGGAGCCAAGGTGAACAAGTCAAGGTTCAACAAAGACTTTGCTACCTACCCCGATGTCATCCTGGGGACGGTTAAGGATGGCGTATTTTTGAATGTGCTTGATGCAAATCTACCTGTGAAGTGTTCAACTGGGGCAAAAGTGCTGCCACAGAAGGGGTGTCTGTGTGGCCCAATTTTTGGAAAAATGGGAAACTCTGCTTGGAGTAACCCTTGTTTACTGTGTTTTTAAAAAGGAGCCAAGATGAACAAGTCATGTTTCAGCAAAGATTTTGCTACCTACCCCGGTGTCATCCTGGGGACGGTTAAGGATGGCGTATTTTTGAATGTGCTTGATGCAAATCTACCTGTGAACTGTACAACTGGGGCACAAGTGCTGCTACAGAAGGGGTGTCTGTGTGGCCCAATTTTTGGAAAAAAAGGAGACTCTACTTGGAGTAACCCTTGCTTGCTGTGTTTCTAAAAATGATCCAAGATGAACAGATCTGGGATCAGCAAAGACTTTGCTACCTACCCCGGTGCCATCCTGGGGACGGTTAAGGATGGTGTATTTTTGAATGTGCTTGATGCAAATCTACCTGTGAAGTGTACGACTGGGGCACAAGTGTTGCCACAGAAGGGGTGTCTGTGTGGCCCAATTTTTTGAAAAAAGGGAGACTCTGCTTGGAGTAACCCTTGCTTGCTGTGTTTTTAAAAAGGAGCCAAGAGGAACAAGTCATGTTTCAGCAAAGACTTTGCTGCCTACACCGGTGTCATCCTGGGGATGGTTAAGGATGGTGTATTTTTGAATGTGCTTGATGCAAATCTACCTGTGAAGTGTACAACTGGGGCACAAGTGCTGCCACAGAAGGGGTGTCTGTGTGGCCAAATTTTTGGAAAAAAGGGAGACTCCGCTTTGAGTCACCTTGCGGTGTTTTACATCATTTTAGAAGGGCATGCCATGCCTATATCTGTGTCTCCTCTTTTTCCTTGTCCAGCTCTTTTTTTTTCGCTTGAGTATATGTCCTTGTCACTTTCCCATGTGTTTTTGTTGTGTTGTGAGTTGTTTTTCACCTTTTGTACACTTTTGAGGGTGTTTTCTAGGTGTTTTTATGTGTTTGTGATTGCCTCCCATTGTTTCCTATGGGTTCAAACTGAACGCGAACCAGATCTTGGTTCGGCGAACTAAGCTCGAGCCGAACCGCGACCGGTTCGCTCATCTCCACCCATGATTGATTATTTTTTCAGCCCTAATCGGACCGAGAAAACATTTGCAGCAAGTGCTGGCTCGCGCCCCACAACTGAGGTCCGCTCGCACGATCGGACCTAAGTCTCAGGGACACTCGCATGACAATCGGCTCTGCTGTACTGCCAGCATAAGCCGAGTGTCATGAGAGGGGATCGCAGTAATCCCTGTGTGGCCCCGGCCTAAGACATAATCTCTGCAGTCTGTAAACATAGACAGCCCAGTAGCAAAGAGACATGACAAGGCCATGTGAAAATCAGTAACTGTTATTTTTACTGGATATATACCCTCAGCTCCTTGCAGAGGGTGCTGATTATTAAGAATTCATTCTGAAACTTGGGCTTGAGCGGGAAGGAGGTGTTTGCTGCCGCTGCTGCTGTCCACTTCAGTTGTTTGCTGTGGAAGTACCCTGTTATTTATTTACCTTCCCCTTATCTTATTTAGACCTATACACCTTCTTGTACTCCTCCTGGTGTTTGTTTTGGAATGTGTGAGTTTTTTTGCCCCCCTCCCCAGTCTGTGTTGTTTGTCTGTGAGGGTTTTGTGAGTACTGTCCAATCCTGAACCTTGGGTAGTCGGTGTTGAGCGTGTAAATAAGGTAAGGGGAAGGTAACTTAACAACAGGGTACAGCCAAACCAAACAAAAGAAGATGACGACAGCAGCAGCAGCGGTGGCGGCGGCAGCAGCAGAAAACACCTTCTTCCTGCTCAAGACCAAGCTTTAGGATGGATTCTGAATAACCAGTGCCCTCTGCTGGGAGCAGAGGGTATTTATCCAGGTTGGGAGTGGTTATCAGCGGAAACACCCGAACAGGAGTAATGATTCTGCTAGCAAGAAAACTGACATTAACCTCAAGTATGCCAAAAGGAAAAAAAACACCTTTAATATGTAGAATATCAGATGGTAAAAAGAGACTCAGAGCCTGAGCCTGTCAATGGGAGATGAAAATGAAAATTTTGCAAACAATAACCAATGACAAAATAAGATTTATGAATATAAATACAAAGTTAAGCAAAAAATGGTAAATGTTCAAAAGACAGAAAATCATTTTTTTTTTAATAAATATTTATATTTGAATTAAAGAGTTAAATATTTAACTAGATGACTAGATTATGGACAAAATGCTGCAGGTGATAGATTATTATTTTTTGATGCATTATCAACCTAAAAGCAATGAGACCCTGTGTCACCCCTTGCACTTAACTCACTACACAAGATGTGACCTAGGAGCAAATATTCCACTTTCAGAATCATAAAACTGTCACCAACATGACATTAAAAGCAGATGATGAAGTAATTTATAGTGATCTTAGCCACATTAATGTCACGTAATGTTTTGATATGCTGAATGGGTACGTGGCACAAAAGACATGAACTTAAAGTAATAATTTACACAGGAGCAATTCACTCATTTACATTTTTTTATCTTATTTCTTTTTAATGTTCATCATTTTCTAAATATTTCATAGTGTTACGTGTAGATTTTTTAAATTGTGTTTCTTTTTTTAATATAAATGTTTACTATTATTGTGAAATCTTTATATTTTAATTCAAAACTATAAGAAAATGATCGTATAGCACTGTTTTTACTCGGCACTATTTGCTTGACAAACTTACAATATTGCTATCATAATTTTTAGTTATTTATTAATACAAATGTGATGATCCTGATGAAGGAGGGTAACTCCGAAACTCATAAAATAAATTCACATCTCAAAGATAAAGCACTCATCTTTATTGCACAGCAGAGTGGCAATTAACCCTTTCCACTCTTACCGGATATCACAAAGTATCCTCCATACAGTGGGTGCAGCAGCTGTTTTTCTTACGTTTTCCCAGTGGTTGTGTCTGACACAACCCCTCAGGTGAGCAAAACCTAAATTGTAGGTTCACCGTGCCTCTGTCAGGATTCCACCAGGGGGTGCAGAAGACAAGTGGACACAACTCTCCCTAAGGCTTCTGCCACACTCACGTGAAATTCACGCACGTGCTGAGAGACACGTATTTTCCCTGCGTGTTGCGTGCAGGTAAGTACGTGTCTCTGGTACGTGCGTGACACGTGTGTTCTACGTGTGCTATCCGCGATAGCACACGTAGAATCGGTAATTATCATACTCACCTGGTCCTTCCTGATGTCCGCGCTGCTGTCCGTGGTGCTGATCCTCGGTCTTCAGCCCTCCCGTCTCCCCGCTGCTGCTGCTGCCAGGCAGTGAAGTGAATATTCAATGAGAATAATGAGCGGCGGTCGGCAGCAAGAGGCAGCAGCGGCAGAGACAGGAGGGCTGGAGAAGGTGAGTTAATGTTTTTTTTTTTTTCACTGACATGTGTGTTTTCTCTGTCACACGGGACCGCATCCACACTACACCCGTGTGGTACGGGTGCGGGCCGTGTGACACCCGTGCTGCGGGAGAAATCACTGACATGTCAGCACTTTTAAAAACGCACACACGTACAAACGCACACGGACACACGTTCCGTGTGGTTTTACGTGTGTGTGCCTGCTACAATAGGGTAGCATTGGTTAACGTGTCTCCGTGCCGCCGGTACGTGTAAAAAATGACAAACATGTGCCGGCAGCACGGATGTGTGGCGCTAGCCTAAAGCAGTAGTAAAGCTCACAGGAACGCACACACAGAGAATGAGCAGTCAGCAAGCAGAGTCAGCACCAGAAGGTCATGTCAGAACAGAGGGAATAAGCAAGCCATAAACTGGGTGGAAGCATGAGAATCAGGAGCCAAGAGAGCACGTAAACATCAAAGCAGGAAGCACAGAGAAGGTCAGGTAATGTCACCGAAGTCAGAAGCCAGGAGATCTGTCAGAGCAATAGACGGGGCAGTGCCTGGGACGGAGGATGGAAATGGTCAGGAAGACAGGGTAGACAAAGAAAACACAGGACACGGAGGTCAGGGAAAGATCAACTGGTAGCAGGACGGATCAGAGAGCTCACAAAACCAGATGCGCACGCTGTAATACAAGAGCTATCACTGTCAACACTCCAGGGGAAACTATGCCAGACAAAGCAGCGAGAGTCCCGGAGCGAGGCACTACAGAGCAAGCCCAGCCCACCAGACTAAACCCTGCAGGGACGAGCAGCAGTTATGACATCCTCACAGATAAAATAAAACCCTTTTTTGCACTTTCTGTTTTCTCCTATTAAGTATACATAGAAAAATTGATGCTTTAATGCTACATGAAAACAAAGGGTGGTCACACCAATATTGATTAAGTTTAGATTTCTCTTTTGTTCATTAACTTTCCACTTTGTAAATTGATAAAGATAAGCTATTAAAGGGAAGGTGTCACATTTTTTTATTTTTTAATTAATAACAGTGATTATGAAATCAGGTATTTTTAATAAAAATTAAACTCACTATTTATTTAGTTTTTATATAATTCTAGTTTTACTGAAACATTGGGGACTGCCATATTGGATTTGCTATGTGTAACGACAGTTACTCACTGCATTTATGGCAGCACCCAGGGCATTGGATCTCATAGTTGCGATCTGATCCCTATGCTTAACACAGAGAACTCCCTGCTGTGACCTAGACAGGCCCCCAGTGCTGTCCAGATCACAGCAGAGGGAGGATATCAGCGCCATCTTTGTGGAGCCTACAGTGTTTGCTGTGTGCTGCACTTTTACCCTGTCACGTGGGATGTGTGAGCACTGGCGCTGGGAAGCCGCTGCTACCCTCCCCCCACTCTCCCCGCCACTGCTACCATCCCCCCGCTCTACTGCCACCCTCCCCCCACACTCTCCCCCCCTCTCTCCCCACCACCGCCGCTACCCTAACTCCCCCTGCTCTCCCCACTGCCGCTACCCTCCCTCTGCGCTCCCCAAAACCACCGTAACCTTCCCTCACTCTCCCCACCACTCCCGCTACCCTCTCCCCTGCTTTCCCTGCCACCACTGCTACCATCCCACCGCTCTCCCCGCCACCACCGCTACCCTCCCCCCACCGCTTCCCTGCCACCACTGCTCCCCCCACTCTCATGTGCTCACCTTGGGCTTCAGCGGTACACACGGGCATGTGTGCAGCAGAGCATTGCGGATGTGCGTGCGTGCGGCAGAGCATTGCGGGTGTGCATGCAACAGAGCATTGTAGCCGTGCATGCGGCAGAGAATTGTGGGCATGCGTGCATGTGGCAAAGCATTATGGGCATGCATGCTGCAGAGCATTGCAAATGGGCGGGCAAGCGGAAGAGCATTGCAGGTGGGCGTGCATGCGGCAGAGCATTGCGGGTGGGCGGGCGGGCGTGCGGCAGAGCAGTGATGGTACGGGGCGTGCAGAACGCTATGTGGGGAGCACTATGAAGATGTCCTTGGTGACACTTTAGACATATTAGGATCACTTTGCGGTCACCAACATAATGGCTCCGCACTGTGATTGTAAACTTTATCTTCTCTTATCTTTTTGGAAACATACAGATTGGGAGGGGGGGTGACATCACACACAGGAGAGCAGATTCCACCCACTTTTACTGCAGTTATAATGTGAGCTAGTTCTACAGTAGTTCTACAGTAGGATTTCAGCAGTTGTTCCCCCTAGTGTTTAAGAGTGGAAAATATCAAACTTTTTAATTTTTTTTTTGCCCAATTAAAAACAAATAATAATATTTAAACAAAACATTAAAACATTAATACTTTACATTTTTTCAGTTATTGAAATTTTTTTTTGGACGACACCTTCCCTTTAACAGTTCTAGTTTTGAAAGCATTCTTACTTTGCATCATTATTTTTCACACTTGCCTAAAACATTTGTACAATATTATAAATATATGAGGTTTCCCCCATGAAGAGTCATTAGATTTATCAGGTTATATGGAAGATAACTCCTGAATATACCAAATTGAAACATCTCATAACAAGAGATTTACTTAGTAACAGTGGGAAGTGTAAATTACTAGAATCCTTTTATTTAACTGAAATATAATTTGTCAATTATGCAATATCTGAGTTTGTTTGAAAAATATTACCAGCTTAAATTCTGAGTTAATAAAACCCTATTTTCCCTCTAATTCATCAAATGTAGAAATGCACAATATTCAGAAAATGTAATAAATTGTCACAATCCATTTTTGATAGAAAAAGACTAATAAAAAGTTTATTTCCTGACTTCTTGCCAAAATAAGTCTATGATTTGGAGAAAAAAAGGATATTACATGTTGCTTTTATAAAGTGCCTAGGTCTCAGAATCTTAAGATGTTTCACAGTGAAAATTATAGTCGTCCTCATTTTAGTCTTCTTTTCATGTTGCAAAACATATCACTTTTACAGTTTCAGCTTCAGAAGGCAGTGAATATCCAAGCATAGTTAAAATTCTTAGTGAGTTTTAATATTTTCTACTTTTATAATCAGCACTAACAGCTGCTGAGATGCAATTAAGGCACTCACCATCCTTGTGTGAGTAATGGAAAGATGATCCCAATGCAGGTAACGATCGCGGTTACAGAGTTTGTGACCATGACTGGGTCTGGGGATGGAGGGATCTCACCGACCTTAGCGTCTACATACGCTAGATGTGCGTCCTTGGGAGCATATCTAGCTGAAAGGCATTCCTGCACAGAGACCCTTTGGCTCCTTGCACTGAAATACATGGCTGTAGAAAAATAGAGGCCAGCAGATGACATCAGCATGCCCGTGACTGAGGGTGCATGGCAATGATGTCATGTGCCACCATAGCAGGCATGCCAGTGTCAGCTGCCGGATAATGTGCCGGCTACAGAGGAGGATGTCGTGCAACATGGGAGCAAAGGAAGGTGAGTGAAATGTTTTGTGTTTTTTTTGCTTCGTTATAGGTAGAACAGGGACTATACCACAAAGGGGCCAAGGATAAGGACATATATACAAGGATGGGGGACATATGTACCCGAGTGATGGACATATATACATGGATGTGGACATATACTGTATGTCAGGTTAGGGGGAAATATATATACCAGGATGGGGACATATATGCAAGGTGGAGAAGATATATACCAGGATGTAGACATATGTATTAGGATGAAGACCTACAAGCCAGGATAAGGGAAATATTTACTAACAAAGGGCACAAAAGGAGGATATATAGCTTCGGCCAAAATTAAGAGACCACTGCAAATTTTTCAGTTTTTATGATTTTTCTATTTATAGGTATATTTTTGAGTGAAATGTAAATTGTTCTTTGATTCTATAAACTACTGACATGTCTCCGAATTTCCAAGCAATAAATTTTGTATTTATTTTCTGAAAATGAGAAATGGTCAAAATAACAAAAAAAATGCATTGCTTTCAGACCTCAAATAATGCAAAGAAAACAAGTTCATAATCATTTAGAAACAACAATACTAATATTTTAGTTCAGGAAAAGTTCAGAAATCAATATTTTGTGGAATGACCATGATTTTTAATCACAGCTTTCATGTGTTTTTGCATGCTTTCCACCAGTTTTTTACACTGCTTTTGGGTGACCTGGGTTCCCACAGTATGACCTCTGGTGATCTGAAGCACCCTGGCTTAAAGTATGGGGCCCTGTCTGATCCCTGCAAGCCCTTTAACATTGACAGTGACGGTCGGGGAGTGAGTGCAGAGCACACATCTCTATTTACAATTTGCCATTGGCAACTAAAGCCCTAAATTAAAGACTGATCTAATTGATTAATATATAACTTTTAATCCATTATTTTAAGATATTTAGTAGAGATGAGCGAACCGGTCGTGGTTCGGCTCGAGTTCGGTTCGCCGAACGGAGGTCTCGTTCGAGTTCGGTTCGGTGAACCGGTTCGGCAAACCACTCGAACCGCATAGGAAACAATGGGAGGCAATCACAAACACATGAAAACACCTAGAAAACACCCTCAAAGGTGTCCAAAAGGTGACAAACAACTCACAACACAACACAGACACAAGGGAAAGTGACCAGGACATATACTCATGCGAAAACAAAAGAGCTGGACAATGAAAAAGAGGAGGAGACACAGATATAGGCATAACATGCCCTTCTAAAATGATGTAAAACACCGCAAGGTGACTCAAAGCGAAGTCTCCCTTTTTTCCAAAAATTGGGCCACACAGACACACCTTCAGTGGCAGCACTTGTGCCCCAGTCGTACACTTCACAGGTAGATTTGCATCAAGCACAATCAAAAATACGCCATCATTAACCATCCCCAGGATGGCACTGGGGTAGGTAGCAAAGTCTTTGCTGAAACATGACTTGTTCATCTTGTCTCCTTTTGAAAAACACAACAAGCAAGGGTTACTCCAAGCAGAGTCTCCCTTTTTTCCAAAAATTGGGCCACACAGACACCCACCCCTTCAGTGGCAGCACTTGTGCCACAGTTGTACACTTCACAGGTAGATTTGCATCAAGAACATTCAAAAATACGCCATCCTTAACTGTCCCCAGGATGACACTGGGGTAGGTAGCAAAGTCTTTACTGATCCCAGATCTGTTCTTTTTGGATCATTTTTAGAAACACAGCAAGCAAGAATTACTCCAAGCGGAGTCTCCCTTTTTTCCAACAATTGGGCCACACAGACACCCACCCCTTCAGTGGCAGCACTTGTGCCCCAGTTGTACACTTCACAGGTAGATTTGCATCAAGCACATTCAAAAATACGCCATCCTTAACCGTCCCCAGGATAGCACCGGGGTAGGTAGCGAAGTCTTTGCTGAAACATAACTTGTTCATCTTGGCTCCTTTTTAAAAACACAGCAAGCAAGGGTTACTCCAAGCGGAGTCTCCCTTTTTTCCAAAAATTGGGCCACACAGACACCCACCCCTTCAGTGGCAGCAGTTGTGCCCAAGTTGTACACTTCACAGGTAGATTTGCATCAAGCACATTCAAAAATACGCCATCCTTAACCGTCCCCAGGATGGCACCGGGGTAGGTAGCAAAGTCTTTGCTGAAACATGACTTGTTCATCTTGGCTCCTTTTTAAAAACACAGCAAGCAAGGGTTACTCCAAGCGGAGTCTCCCTTTTTTCCAAAAATTGGGCCACACAGACACCCACCCCTTCAGTGGCAGCACTTGTGCCCCAGTTGTACACTTCACAGGTAGATTTGCATCAAGCACATTAAAAATACACAAGCATTTACTCTCCCCAGGATGACACAGGGGTAGTAAATTCCTTGTGGATCCATGATTTGTTCATTTTGATGAACGTTAGTCTGTCCACATTGTCACTGGATAGACGCGTGCGCTTATCTGTCAGCACACACCCAGCAGCACTGAAGACATGTTCAGAGACAACGCTAGCAGCTGGACACGATAAGATCTCCAAGGCGTAAGTGGAGGGCTCTGCCATTTTTCAAGATTTGAAGCCCAAAATGAGCAAGGCTCCATTTGCAAAGTCATGGCATCGATGTTCATTTGGAGATACTCCTGTATCATCCTCTCCAGCCGTTGACTATGTGTCAGACTTGTTGTCTCTGGTGGCCTTGCAAAGGATGGTCTAAAAAAATTATGAAAAGATTCAATAAAATTGCTGTTACCAGCACCAGATACGGTGCTGCTGGTACGGTTACACTGTTGAAGATGACGAGACCGTCCCATGTTTGTCAAGTTACAACTGGGAGATTCACTCCGTGCACCATGGGTGTTTGGTGGAAAAGCCAAATTAAGATCCAGTAACAGCTTTTGCTGATGCTCCTGCATACGTGCGTCCCTTTCTATGGCTGGAATTATGTCACAAAATTTGGACTTGTACCGGGGATCTAATAGTGTGGCAAGCCAGTACTCATCATCACTTCTAATTTTTACAATACGAGGGTCATGTTGGAGGTAGTGCAGCAAGAAGGCGCTCATGTGTCTGGCGCAGCCATGCGGACCAAGTCCACGCTGTGTTTGTGGCATAGAGGTGCTAACCGTTCTTTCTTCCTCTGACATCTCCCCCCAACCTCTTTCAACTGAAATTTGACCAAGGTCTCCCTCAACCGCTGAGTCTTCCATGTCCATGGACAGTTCGTCCTCCATTTATTCATGTTCTCCTGCACCTTCCTCAACATTTCGCCTGCTACCATGCACCTTTGTTGATCCCTGTCCCCAATGGTCCCATGCCTGCCGCCTTGGTGATGATGAAAGTCTGGACCTTGGTGATGTTGTAGTCTCTTGCGCATATGAATCCTCCTGTAGTTCCTCCCCTTCCTGTTGTCACACCCCCTGAGTCCGAATAGTGTTTAGCATGTGCTCCAGCATGTAAATGACAGGAATTGTCATGCTGATAATGGCATTGTCAGCGCTAAACATATTCGTTGCCATGTCGAAACTGTGCATAAGGGTGCATGGGTCCTTGATCTGAGACCACTCCATCAGGGTGATCTGCCCCACCTCTGCATCTCGTTGGCCCAGGCTATACGTCATGACGTATTGCACCAGGGCTCGGCGGTGCTGCCACAGTCGCTGTAACATGTGGAGAGTCGAATTCCAGCGTGTTGGCACATCGCATTTCAGGCGATGAACCGGCAGGCCAAAAGACTTCTGGAGGGATGCAAGTCGCTCAGCTGCGGCGGTTGAACGGCGGAAGTGAGCAGACAGTTTTCGTGCCCTGTTCAGAAGGCCATCTAGGCCGGGATAGTGTGTTAAAAGTTGCTGGACAACAAGGTTCAACACGTGAGCCATACAAGGCACGTGTGTCACCTTGCCCAGGTGAAGGGCCGCACCCAGGTTTGCAGCATTGTCGCACACGGCCTTACCAGGCTGCAGGTTGAGTGGAGACAACCATTTACCAAACTCAGTCTCCAGAGATGCCCTCAACTCACCCGCTGTGTGACTCTTAGTTCCAAGACATTTCAAAACAAAGACCGCCTGATGCCGTTGCACTCTGCTGCCAGCATAGTAATGAGGGGTGCGTGATTCCTTCTGCGCAGTTACAACACTGGTGGCCTGACCAGGCAGGCTTGAGGTGGAGGTGGAGGACCAAGGTGAAGTTGAGGAGGCAGAAGCAGTGGAGGAACTTGAACAGAGAGGATTGACACACAAGTCATGGGGACGGCAAGACTTGTACAGTAGACCCTTCACCATCTATCACCATAGTTACCCAGTGCCCAGTCAGCGACATGTAATGTCACTGTCCATGCTTACTGGTCCAATATCTGTGGTGAAATGCACCCGATCACACACAGAGTTTCTCAAGGAAGCGGTGATGTTGTGTGCGATATGCTGGTGTAGCACAGGCACACCTTTCTTAGAGAAGTAGTGGCAATTGGGCATCTGGTACTGGGGCACAGCGACAGACATAAGGTCTCTAAAATCCTGTGTGTCCACTAGGCGGAAATGCAGCATTTTGATAGCCAAGAGCTTACAGAGGGATAAAGTCAACCTCTTAGCTTTGTCATGGGTCGCAGGAAATGGCCTTTTATTTGTCCACATCTGAGGGTCAGAGATATGGCTACTGTATGTAGACGGTGTTGAGTAGGGTGTCCCTGGAAAAATGCAGGTTTGTGAGGAAAGTGCAGGCGTAGACATGATGTTGCCTTCATCCAACGTTGGTGCTATCGATGTCTGAGAGAGCTGTACACACGCACTTGTTTCCCCTTCCAAACCAACTGACGACCTACCAAGCAAACTGTCTGTTGCGGTTACAGTGGTGGAAGTTGTGCGTGCAAAACCAGGTGTGACAGATGTCCCCACAGTCCTAGAAGATGAAGAGCGCGTGGATGCACTGGAAGGGGCAGGCAGTGGATGGTTCGCTCCGCTAGGCCGCATTGCAGCATGGTGAGCTTCCCACTGGGACATATGATATTTATTCATGTGATGATTCATGGAAGAAGTTGTCAAACTGCTGAGGTTTTGCCCTCTACTAACAGAATCACGACAAATTTTACATATCACATGATTTGGGCAATCTTTTGCTATGTCAAAAAAGGACCAGGCTAGGCAAGGCTTAGAGGGCATGCGACCTGCTGAGCCACCCCGACTAGTGCTCAGAGGCAGAGTGGTGGCTGAGGATGCAGTTGTAGACGTGCTACCAGTACTCCTCCTCTGTCCAGGAAGGCGCAAGGTAACTTCGTCGTCAGTAGCATCCTCCTCCACCGCCTCTGTTAACCTCCTCGAGTGCCTGACTGTGGGTTGACAGTAGGTGGGATCTAGAAGTTCCTCATCAAGCGTTGTGTTTGCACTCCCCTCCCCCTCAGACCGAGCCTCTTCCTGCCCTGAACGAATATTTAAGTTGTCATCCCAATCTGGTATCTGCGTCTTATCGTCATCAGTATGTTCCTCATTGTTTATTACAACAGGTGTTTCAGTTTGTGAATAAGGGTCAACATTATGCTCAGAAACTTGGTCATCACAGCCTGAATCTGAGTCACAAAGGTTCTGGGCATCACTGCAGACCATTTCCTGGCCTGTTCTCACTGTAGCTTAGGAGCAGACCTCTGATTCCCAGGCTATAGTGTAACTGAACAGCTCTGCAGACTCAGCCGTCTCTGTTCCACCATACTGTGCAGGGCGGATGGAGACTTGAGAGCTGGGATAAAGCAAGCGTGATTGGGATGTCAACTCAAAGGACTGGTGTTATTTGGATGCGGTTGTTGAGGTGGAGGAGAGGGCACTTGTTGGACCACTTGAGATCCATTCAAGCATTTTCTTTTTTTGGGCAACATCTACCTTTGTTCCAGTTGTTCGTGTTCGTAAAAAAAGGAGCACATCCAATTGTCCACGGAAAGTAGTAGACATCTTACTTTTGCTGGAAGATGGCCTATCTTCAGCAGATGTTAATGGAGCTTTGCCACCTTCCCCACGGACACAAACTTGTTTTCCTTTTCCAACACGCCTTTTCCCCTTTCCACCAGCATCTGTCATTTTGCCACTCATTTTGCTAGCGACAAGATTGTCCACTTAAAATGTGATAGTAAAAATTGAGAGGTGGTGTAGATTGCAGCGGTGGTCTACCTTTATTGACAGCAGAATAAACAACAATATCTATCCCGGATAATGAAACATGGCCCTTAAAATGGCAGCACAGTTTTCTAGTATAATAGCTTAGTAAAAATGAGTTTGAATGTGCAATGCAAAGGTGCTGCAGATATCTTTGCACTAGTGGGACACTAATGAAGTCCAACAGCCACTTTTAGGATGCCACTAAGTTTCCTCAGTGTTTGGTATTATAATGGCTTTGTAACAATGAGCTTGAGTGTGCAATGCAGAGGTGCTGCAAATATCTTTGCACTAGTGGGATACTAATGAAGTCCAACAGCCACTTTTAGGATGCCACTAAGTTTCCTCAGTGTTTGGTATTATAATGGCTTTGTAACAATAAGCTTGAGTGTGCAATGCAGAGGTGCTGCAAATATCTTTGCACTAGTGGGACAGTAATGAAGTCCAACAGCCATTTTTAGGATGCCACTAAGTTTCCTCAGTGTTTGGTATTATAATGGCTTTGTAACAACGAGCTTGAGTGTGCAATGCAGAGGTGCTGCAAATATCTTTGCACTAGTGGGACACTAATGAAGTCCAACAGCCACTTTTAGGATGCCACTAAGTTTCCTCAGTGTTTGGTATTATAATGGCTTTGTAACAATGAGCTTGAGTGTGCAATGCAGAGGTGCTGCAAATAGATTTGCACCAGTGGGACACTAATGAAGTCCAACAGCCACTTTTAGGATGCCACTAAGTTTCCTCAGTGTTTGGTATTATAATGGCTTTGTAACAATGAGCTTGAGTGTGCAATGCAGAGGTGCTGCAAATATCTTTGCAGTAGTGGGACACTAATGAAGTCCAGCAGCCACTTTTAGGATTCCACTAAGTTTCCTCAGTGTTTGGTATTATAATGACTTTGTAACAATGAGCTTGAATGTGCAATGCAGAGGTGTTGCAAATATCTTTGCACCAGTGGAACACTAATGAAATCCAACAGCCACTTTTAGGATGCCACTAAGTTTCCTCAGTGTTTGCTAGTATAATAGCTTAGTAACAATGAGCTTGAGTGTGGAAAGGGCAAGAGAGTACAGTGGCCGGGTTGTGGGTCAGTGTAGAGGAAAGGAAGCCTCACTTTCTATCCCTCCTAATGGTGAAATGCAGCAAGGAACTCCCTGACCTTAGCTACACAGACGCTCTTATCTGTAGCTGTTAAACAACGGTTTCCACGGACCTGACTCTCACCTATGGCTCTGAGCCTGCTGTAATTAGCCCTTACAAGGGCTGAAAGAAACTTCTATCCCTATTCTGTATAGCGCTGTGTGTAGAGCGTACACAGCAGTATCGGAGACAGGAGTTACGCCAGCAGTGACTGACACCCAGATGCAGAAGGCAGATAATGGCGTCTGGACGGCCAGATACCCGTTTTTATAATGCAGGGACATGTGACATGGACATCCTATCACACATGCCGTTGCTTCTCTGGCTAAAAGTCCGCTTAGTTGTGTGTGTGTCTGGGATTGGCTGACATACTGTCCCGCCCCACTACATGCGCGGTTAGGGAGGGAAGGAAGAACAGAAAAAAACCAAATATATATTATCCCAGCAGCAGTGATCTGAACACGCTGTTTCCGCACACTATACGCTGAAATTTCATAATAGTGTGAGTCACAGAGTCACTTACACTATTACAGCGGAAAGCAAGCTAGTAATTTGCTTGGCTTTTTGCTGCTAGAACCGTTCTCGAACGTAACTAAAATTATCGAGCTTTTAGCAAAAATCTCGAGTTCTAGTTCGATCTAGAACAGCCCCCAAAATCACTCGAACCGCGAACTGGATAACCACGAACCACAAACCGCGCTCAACTCTAGACACCAGTGTGGTGAAACATGTTCGGGAGGCTACTGTCTGTTATATCTTAACTAGAGATGAGCGAACCGGTCGTGGTTTGGTTCGAGTTCGGTTCGTCGAACGGAGGTCTTGTTCGAGTTCGGTTCGTCGAACGTTCGACGAACCGAACTCGAACCGCATAGGAAACAATGGCAGGCATTCACAAACACATAAAACACCTAGAAAACACCCTCAAAGGTGTCCAAAAGGTGACAAACAACTCACAACACAACACAAACACATGAGAAAGTGACAAGGACATATACTCATGCGAAAACAAAAGAGCTGGACAAGGAAAAAGAGGAGGAGACACAGATATAGGCATGGCACGCCCTTCTAAAATCATGTAAAAACACCGCAAGGTGACTCCAAGCAGAGTCTCCCTTTTTTCCAAAAATTGGGCCAAACAGACACCCACCCCTTCAGTGGCAGCACTTGTGCCCCAGTTGTACACTTCACAGCTAGATTTGCATCAAGCACATTCAAAAATACACCATCCTTAACCGTCCCCAGGATGACACCAGGGTAGGTAGCTAAGTCTTTCCTGATCCCAGCTCTGTTCATCTTGGCTCCTTTTAAAAAACACAGCAAGGAAGGGTTACTCCAAGCGGAGTCTCCCTTTTTTCCAAAAATTGGACCCCACACACACCCACCCCTTCAGTGGCAGCAGTTGTGCCCCAGTTGTACACTTCACAGCTAGATTTGCATCAAGCACATTCAAAAATACGCCATAATTAACCGTCCCCAGGATGACACCTGTGTAGGTAGCAAAGTCTTTGCTGAACCATGACTTGTTCATCTTGGCTCCTTTTAAAAAAAACACAGCAAGCAAGGGTTACTCCAAGCGGAGTCTCCCTTTTTCCAAAAATTGGGCCCCACACACACCCACCCCTTCAGT
The DNA here is from genome assembly GCF_048569485.1 of Anomaloglossus baeobatrachus. Classification (NCBI taxonomy): domain Eukaryota; kingdom Metazoa; phylum Chordata; class Amphibia; order Anura; family Aromobatidae; genus Anomaloglossus; species Anomaloglossus baeobatrachus. The sequence continues at coordinate 95,609,881 of NC_134361.1, read as the reverse complement.
GGCAGCAGTTGTGCCCCAGTTGTACACTTCACAGCTAGATTTGCATCAAGCACATTCAAAAATACGCCATAATTAACTGTCCCCAGGATGACACCGGGGTAGGTAGCAAAGTCTTTGCTGAACCATGACTTGTTCATCTTGGATCATTTTTAAAAACAATGTAAGCAAGGGTTACTCCAAGTGGAGTCTCCCTTTTTTCCAAAAATTGGGCCCCACACACACCCACCCCTTCAGTGGCAGCAGTTGTGCCCCAGTTGTACACTTCACAGCTAGATTTGCATCAAGCACATTCAAAAATACGCCATCCTTAACCGTCCCCAGGATGACACCGGGGTAGGTAGCAAAGTCTTTGCTGATCCCAGCTCTGTTCATCTTGGCTCCTTTTAAAAAACACAGCAAGCAAGAGTTACTCCAAGCGGAGTTTCCCTTTTTTCCAAAAATTGGGCCACACAGACACCCACCCCATCAGTGGCAGCACTTGTGCCCTAGTTGCAAACAGGATGTTTTGATTTGCATCAAGCACATTCCAAATCCACAAGCATTTACTCTCCCCAGGATGACACAGGGGTAGTAAATTCCTTGTGTATCCATGACTTGTTCATTTTGATGAACGTTAGTCTGTCCACATTGTCACTGGACAGACGCGTGCGCTTATCTGTCAGCACACACCCAGCAGCACTGAAGACACGTTCAGAGACAACGCTGGCAGTTGGACACGACAAAATCTCCAAGGCGTAACTGGAGAGCTCTGGCCATTTTTCAAGGTTTGAAGCCCAAAATGAGCAAGGCTCCATTTGCAAAGTCATGGCATCAATGTTCATTTGGAGATACTCCTGTATCATCGTCTCCAGACGTTGACTATGTGTCAGACTTGTTGTCTCTGGTGGCCTTGCAAAGGACGGTCTAAAAAAATTATGAAAAGATTCAATAAAATTGCTGTTACCAGCACCAGATACGGTGCTACTGGTACGGGTAGACTGTTGAAGATGACGAGACCGTCCCATGTTTGTCAAGTTACAACTGGGATATTCACTTCCTGCACCTGCACAGTTGTTTGGTGGAAAAGCCGAGCTAAGATTGAGTAACAGCTTCTGCTGATACTCCTGCATAGGTGCGTCCCTTTCTATGGCTGGAATTATGTCACAAAATTTGGACTTGTACCGGGGATCTAATAGTGTGGCAAGCCAGTAGTCATCATCACTTCTAATTTTGACAATACGAGGGTCATGTTGGAGGTAGTGCAGCAAGAAGGCGCTCATGTGTCTTGCGCAGCCATGTGGACCAAGTCCACGCTGTGTTTGTGGCATAGAGGTGCTAATCGTTCTTTCTTCCTCTGACATCTCCCCCCATCCTCTTTCAACTGAAATTTGACCAAGGTCTCCCTCATCCGCTGATTCTTTCATGTCCATGGACAGTTCGTCCTCCATTTCTTCATGTTCTCCTGCCCCTTCCTCAACATTTCGCCTGCTACCATGCGCCCTTGTTGATCCCTGTCCCCCATGGTCCCATGCCTGCCGCGTTGGTGATGATGAACGTCTGGACCTTGGAGATGTTGTTGTGTCTTGCGCATATGAATCCTCCTGTAGTTCCTCCCCTTCCTGTTGTCTCACCCCCTGACTCCGAATAGTGTTTAGCGTGTGCTCCAGCATGTAAATGACTGGAATTGTCATGCTGATAAAGGCATTGTCAGCGCTAAACATATTCGTCGCCATGTCGAAACTGTGCAGAAGGGTACATAGGTCCTTGATCTGAGACCACTCCATCAGGGTGATCTGCCCCACCTCTGCATCTCGTTGGCCCAGGCTATATGTCATGACGTATTGCACCAGGGCTCGGCGGTGCTGCCACAGTCGCTGTAACATGTGGAGAGTCGAATTCCAGCGTGTCGGCACATCGCATTTCAGGCGATGAACCGGCAGGCCGAAAGACTTCTGGTGAGATGCAAGTCGCTCAGCTGCGGCGGTTGAACGGCGGAAGTGAGCAGACAGTTTTCGTGCCATGGTCAGAAGGCCATCAAGGCCGGGATAGTGTGTTAAAAATTGCTGGACAACAAGGTTCAACTGTGAGCCATACAAGGCACGTGTGTCACCTTGCCCAGGCGAAGGGCCGCACCCAGGTTTGCAGCATTGTCGCACACGGCCTTACCAGGCTGCAGGTTGAGTGGAGACAACCATTTATTAAACTCGGACCGCAGAGCTGACCACAACTCCTCAGCTGTGTGACTACTATTCCCAAGACATGTCAAGCTAAAGACCGCCTGATGCCGTTGCGCTCTGCTGCCAGCATAGTAATGAGGGGTGCGTGATTCCTTCTGCGCAGTTAGAACGCTGGTGGCCTGACCAGGCAGGCTTGGGGCGGAGGTGGAGGACCCAGATGAGGTGGAGGAGGCAGAAGCAGTGGTGGAACTTGGACAGACAGAGGATTGACACACAAGTCGTGGGGACGGCAAGACTTGTGCAGCAGACCCTTCACCATCTATCACCATAGTTACCCAGTGCCCAGTCAGCGACATGTAACGTCCCTGTCCATGCTTACTGGTCCAAGTATCGATGGTGAAATGCACCCGTTGACACACAGAGTTTCTCAAGGAAGCGGTGATGTTGTGTGCGACATGCTGGTGTAGCGTGGGCACACCTTTCTTAGAGAGGTAGTGGTGACTGGGCATCTGGTACTGGGGCACAGCGACAGACATAAGATCTCTAAAATTCTGTGTGTCCACCAGGCGGAAAGGCTGCATTTCGGTAGCCAAGAGCTTACAGAGGGATAAAGTCAACCTCTTAGCTTTGTCATGGGTCGCAGGAAATGGCCTTTTATTTGTCCACATCTGAGGGACAGAGATCTGGCTGCTGTGTGTAGACAGTGTTGAGTAGGGTGTCCCTGGAAAAATGCAGCTTTGTGAGGAAAGTGCAGGCGTAGACATGATGTCGCCTTCATCCAACGTTGGTGCTATCGATGTCTGAGAGAGCTGTACACACGTACTTGTTTCCCCTTCCAAACCAACTGACGACCTACCAAGCAAACTGCCTGTTGTGGTTACAGTGGTGGAAGTTGTGCGTGGAAAACCAGGTGAGACAGCTGTCCCCACAGTCCTAGAAGATGAAGAGCGCGCGGATGCACTAGAAGGGGCAGGCGGTGGATGGTTCGCTCCGCTAGGCCGCATTGCAGCACGGTGAGCTTCCCACCGGGACATATGATATTTATTCATGAGACAATTCATGGAAGAAGTTGTCAAACTGCTGAGGTTTTAACCTCTACTAACAGAATCATGACAAATTTTACAGATCACATAATTTGGGCGATCTTTTGCTATGTCAAAAAAGGACCAGGCTAGGCAAGGCTTAGAGGGCATGCGACCTGCTGATCCACCCCGACTAGTGCTCAGAGGCACAGTGGTGGCTGAGGATGCAGTTGTAGACGTGCTACCAGTACTCCTACTCTGTCCAGGAAGGCGCAAGGTAACTTCGTCGTCAGTTGCATCCTCCTCCACCGCCTCTGTTGACCTCCTCGAGTGCCTGACTGTGGGTTGACAGTAGGTGGGATCTAGAACGTCCTCATCAATTGTTGTGTTTGCACTCCCCTCACCCTCAGACCAAGCCTCTTCTTGCACTGACCGAATATTTAAGTTGTCATCCCAATCTGGTATCTGCGTCTCATCGTCATCAGTATGTTCCTCATTGTCTATAACAACAGGTGTTACAATTCGTGAAAAAGGGTCAACATTATGCTCAGAAACTTGGTCCTCACGGCCTGAATCAGAGTCACAAAGGTTCTGGGCATCACTGCAGACCATTTCCTGGTCTGTACTCACTGTAGCTTGGGAGCAGACCACTGATTCCCAGGCTATAGTGTGACTGAACAGCTCTGCAGACTCAGCCATCTCAGTTCCACCATACTGTGCAGGGCGGATGGAGACTTCAGAGCTGGGAGAAAGCAAGTTTGATTGGGATGACAACTCAGAGGACTGGTGTTTTTTGGATGCGGTAGTTGAGGTGGCGGAGAGGGCACTTGTTGGACCACTTGAGATCCATTCAAGCATTTTCCTTTTTTGGCCATCATCTACCTTTGTTCCAGTTGTTCGTGTCCGTAAAAAAGGGAGAACATCGGATTGTCCACGGAAAGTAGTAGACATCTTACTTTTGCTGGAAGATGGTCTATCTTCAGCAGATGTTAATGGAGCTTTGCCACCTTCCCCACGGACAAACCCTTTTTTTCCTTTTCCCACATGCCTCTTCCCCTTTCCACCAGCATCTGTCATTTTGCCACTCATTTTGATAGCGACAAGATTGTGCATTTAAAATGTGGTAGTAAAAGTTGAGAGGTGGTGTAGATTTCAGCGGTGGTCTAGCTTTATTAACAGCAGAATAAACAACAATAATTATCCCTGACAATGCAACTACGGCCCTTAAACTGGCAGCAGTGTTTGCTAGTATAATGGCTTAGTAACAAAGAGTTTGAGTGTGCAATGCAGGCAGACGTGCTGCAAATATCTTTGCACTAGTGGGACAATACAGAAGTCCAACAGCCACGTTTAGGATGCCACTAAGTTCACTCAGTGTTTGCTAGTCTAATGGCTTAGTAACAATGAGTTTGAGTGTGCAATGCAGGCAGACGTGCTGCAAATATCTTTGCACTTGTGGGACAATACAGAAGTCCAACAGCCACGTTTAGGATGCCACTAAGTTCACTCAGTGTTTGCTAGTATAATGGCTTAGTAACAATGAGTTTGAGTGTGCAATGCAGGCAGACGTGCTGCAAATATCTTTGCACTTGTGGGACAATACAGAAGTCCAACAGCCACGTTTAGGATGCCACTAAGTTCACTCAGTGTTTGCTAGTATAATGGCTTAGTAGCAATGAGTTTGAGTGTGCAATGCAGGCAGACGTGCTGCAAATATCTTTGCACTAGTGGGACAATACAGAAGTCCAACAGCCACGTTTAGGATGCCACTAAGTTCACTCAGTGTTTGCTAGTCTAATGGCTTAGTAACAATGAGTTTGAGTGTGCAATGCAGGCAGACGTGCTGCAAATATCTTTGCACTTGTGGGACAATACAGAAGTCCAACAGCCACATTTAGGATGCCACTAAGTTCACTCAGTGTTTGCTAGTATAATGGTTTAGTAACAATGAGTTTGAGTGTGCAATGCAGGCAGACGTGCTGCAAATATCTTTGCACTAGTTGGACAATACAGAAGTCGTACAGCCACGTTTAGGATGCCACTAAGTCCGCTCAGTGTTTGCTAGTATAATGGCTTAGTAACAATGAGTTTGAGTGTGCAATGCAGGCAGACGTGCTGCAAATATCTTTGCACTAGTGGGACAATACAGAAGTCCAACAGCCACGTTTAGGATGCCACTAAGTTCACTCAGTGTTTGCTAGTCTAATGGCTTAGTAACAATGAGTTTGAGTGTGCAATGCAGGCAGAGGTGCTGCAAAAATCTTTGCACTTGTGGGACAATACAAAAGTCCAACAGCCACGTTTAGGATGCCACTAAGTTCACTCAGTGTTTGCTAGTATAATGGCTTAGTAACAATGAGTTTGAGTGTGCAATGCAGGCAGACGTGCTGCAAATATCTTTGCACTTGTGGGACAATACAGAAGTCCAACAGCCACGGTTAGGATGCCACTAAGTTCACTCAGTGTTTGCTAGTATAATGGCTTAGTAACAATGAGTTTGAGTGTGCAATACAGGCAGACGTGCTGCAAATATCTTTGCACTAGTGGGACAATACATAAGTCCAACATCCACGTTTAGGATGCCACTAGGTTCACTCAGTGTTTGCTAGCCTAATGGCTTAGTAACAATGAGTTTGAGTGTGCAATGCAGGCAGAAGTGCTGCAAATATCTTTGCACTTGTGGGACAATACAGAAGTCCAACAGCCACGTTTAGGATGCCACTAAGTTCACTCAGTGTTTGCTAGTATAATGGCTTAGTAACAATGAGTTTGAGTGTGCAATGCAGGCAGACGTGCTGCAAATATCTTTGCACTAGTGGGACAATACAGAAGTCCAACAGCCACGTTTAGGATGCCACTAAGTTCACTCAGTGTTTGCTAGTATAATGGCTTAGTTACAATAAGTTTGAGTGTGCAATGCAGGCAGACGTGCTGCAAATATCTTTGCACTTGTGGGACAATATAGAAGTCCAACAGCCACGTTTAGGATGCCACTAAGTTCACTCAGTGTTTGCTAGTATAATGACTTAGGAACAATGAGTTTGAGTGTGCAATGCAGGCAGACGTGCTGCAAATATCTTTGCACTAGTGGGACAATACAGAAGTCCAAAAGCCACGTTTAGGATGCCACTAAGTTCACTCAGTGTTTGCTAATCTAACGGCTTAGTAACAATGAGTTTGAGTGTGCAATGCAGGCAGAGGTGCTGCAAAAATCTTTGCACTTGTGGGACAATACAAAAGTCCAAAAGCCACGTTTAGGATGCCACTAAGTTCACTCAGTGTTTGCTAGTATAATGACTTAGTAACAATGAGTTTGAGTGTGCAATGCAGGCAGACGTGCTGCAAATATCTTTGCACTACTGGGACAATACAGAAGTCCAAGAGCCACGTTTAGGATGCCACTAAGTCCGCTCAGTGTTTGCTAGTATAATGGCTTAGTAACAATGAGTTTGAGTGTGCAATGCAGGCAGACGTGCTGCAAATATCTTTGCACTAGTGGGACAATACAGAAGTCCAACAGCCACGTTTAGGATGCCACTAAGTTCACTCAGTGTTTGCTAGTATAATGGCTTAGTAACAATGAGTTTGAGTGTGCAATGCAGGCAGACGTGCTGCAAATATCTTTGCACTTGTGGGACAATACAGAAGTCCAACAGCCACGTTTAGGATGCCACTAAGTTCACTCTGTGTTTGCTAGTATAATGGCTTAGTAACAATGAGTTTGAGTGTGCAATGCAGGCAGACGTGCTGCAAATATCTTTGCACTTGTGGGACAATACAGAAGTCCAACAGCCACGTTTAGGATGCCACTAAGTTCGCTCAGTGTTTGCTAGTATAATGGCTTAGTAACAATGATTTTGAGTGTGCAATGCAGGCAGACGTGCTGCAAATATCTTTGCACTAGTGGGACAATACAGAAGTCCAACAGCCATGTTTAGGATGCCACTAAGTTCACTCAGTGTTTGCTAGTATAATAGCTTAGAAACAATGAGTTTGAGTGTGCAATGCAGGCAGACGTGCTGCAAATATCTTTGCACTTGTGTTACAATACAGAAATCCAACAGCCACGTTTAGGATGCCACTAAGTTCACTCAGTGTTTGCTAGTCTAATGGCTTAGTAACAATGAGTTTGAGTGTGCAATGCAGGCAGAGGTGCTGCAAATATCTTTGCACTAGTTGGACAATACAGAAGTCGTACAGCCACGTTTAGGATGCCACTAAGTTCACTCAGTGTTTGCTAGTATAATGGCTTAGTAACAATGAGTTTGAGTGTGCAATGCAGGCAGACGTGCTGCAAATATCTTTGCACTAGTGGGACAATACAGAAGTCCAACAGCCACGTTTAGGATGCCACTAAGTTCACTCAGTGTTTGCTAGTCTAATGGCTTAGTAACAATGAGTTTGAGTGTGCAATGCAGGCAGAGGTGCTGCAAAAATCTTTGCACTTGTGGGACAATACAAAAGTCCAACAGCCACGTTTAGGATGCCACTAAGTTCACTCAGTGTTTGCTAGTATAATGAATTAGTAACAATGAGTTTGAGTGTGCAATTCAGGCAGACGTGCTGCAAATATCTTTGCACTACTGGGACAATACAGAAGTCCAACAGCCACGTTTAGGATGCCACTAAGTCCGCTCAGTTTTTGCTAGTATAATGGCTTAGTAACAATGAGTTTGAGTGTGCAATGCAGGCAGACGTGCTGCAAATATCTTTGCACTAGTGGGACAATACAGAAGTCCAACAGCCACGTTTAGGATGCCACTAAGTTCACTCAGTGTTTGCTAGTATAATGGCTTAGTAACAATGAGTTTGAGTGTGCAATGCAGGCAGACGTACTGCAAATATCTTTGCACTTGTGAGACAATACAGACGTCCAACAGCCACGTTTAGGATGCCACTAAGTTCACTCAGTGTTTGCTAGTATAATGGTTTAGTTATAATGAGGTGGAGTGTGCAATGCAGGCAGACGTGCTGCAAATATCTTTGCACTAGTGGGACAATACAGAAGTCCAACAGCCACGTTTAGGATGCCACTAAGTTCACTCAGTGTTTGCTAGTATAATGGCTTAGTAACAATGAGTTTGAGTGTGCAATGCAGACAGACGTGCTGCAAATATCTTTGCACTTGTGGGACAATACAGAAGTCCAACAGCCACGTTTAGGATGCCACTAAGTTCACTCAGTGTTTGCTAGTATAATGGCTTAGTAACAATGAGTTTGAGTGTGCAATGCAGGCAGACGTGCTGCAAATATCTTTGCACTAGTGGGACAATACAGAAGTCCAACAGCCACGTTTAGGATGCCACTAAGTTCACTCAGTGTTTGCTAGTATAATGGCTTAGTTACAATAAGTTTGAGGGTGCAATGCAGGCAGACGTGCTGCAAATATCTTTGCACTTGTGGGACAATACAGAAGTCCAACAGCCACGTTTAGGATGCCACTAAGTTCACTCAGTGTTTGCTAGTATAATGGCTTAGTAACAATGAGTTTGAGTGTGCAATGCAGGCAGACGTGCTGCAAATATCTTTGCACTTGTGGGACAATACAGAAGTCCAACAGCCACGTTTAGGATGCCACTAAGTTCGCTCAGTGTTTGCTAGTATAATGGCTTAGTAACAATGAGTTTGAGTGTGCAATGCAGGCAGACGTGCTGCAAATATCTTTGCACTAGTGGGACAATACAGAAGTCCAACAGCCATGTTTAGGATGCCACTAAGTTCACTCAGTGTTTGCTAGTATAATAGCTTAGTAACAATGAGTTTGAGTGTGCAATGCAGGCAGACGTGCTGCAAATATCTTTGCACTTGTGGGACAATACAGAAATCCAACAGCCACGTTTAGGATGCCACTAAGTTCACTCAGTGTTTGCTAGTATAATGGCTTAGTAACAATGAGTTTGAGTGTGCAATGCAGGCAGACGTGCTGCAAATATCTTTGCACTTGTGGGACAATACAGAAGTCCAACAGCCACATTTAGGATGCCACTAAGTTCACTCAGTGTTTGCTAGTATAATGGCTTAGTAACAATGACTTTGAGTGTGCAATGCAGGCAGACGTACTGCAAATATCTTTGCACTAGTGGGACAATACAGAAGTCCAACAGCCACGTTTAGGATGCCACTAAGTTCACTCAGTGTTTGCTAGTATAATGGCTTAGTAACAATGAGTTTGAGTGTGCAATGCAGGCAGACGTGCTGCAAATATCTTTGCACTAGTGGGACAATACAGAAGTCCAACAGCCACGTTTAGGATGCCACTAAGTTCACTCAGTGTTTGCTAGTATAATGGCTTAGTTACAATAAGTTTGAGGGTGCAATGCAGGCAGACGTGCTGCAAATATCTTTGCACTTGTGGGACAATACAGAAGTCCAACAGCCACGTTTAGGATGCCACTAAGTTCACTCAGTGTTTGCTAGTATAATGGCTTAGTAACAATGAGTTTGAGTGTGCAATGCAGGCAGACGTGCTGCAAATATCTTTGCACTTGTGGGACAATACAGAAGTCCAACAGCCACGTTTAGGATGCCACTAAGTTCGCTCAGTGTTTGCTAGTATAATGGCTTAGTAACAATGAGTTTGAGTGTGCAATGCAGGCAGACGTGCTGCAAATATCTTTGCACTAGTGGGACAATACAGAAGTCCAACAGCCATGTTTAGGATGCCACTAAGTTCACTCAGTGTTTGCTAGTATAATAGCTTAGTAACAATGAGTTTGAGTGTGCAATGCAGGCAGACGTGCTGCAAATATCTTTGCACTTGTGGGACAATACAGAAATCCAACAGCCACGTTTAGGATGCCACTAAGTTCACTCAGTGTTTGCTAGTATAATGGCTTAGTAACAATGAGTTTGAGTGTGCAATGCAGGCAGACGTGCTGCAAATATCTTTGCACTTGTGGGACAATACAGAAGTCCAACAGCCACATTTAGGATGCCACTAAGTTCACTCAGTGTTTGCTAGTATAATGGCTTAGTAACAATGACTTTGAGTGTGCAATGCAGGCAGACGTACTGCAAATATCTTTGCACTAGTGGGACAATACAGAAGTCCAACAGCCACGTTTAGGATGCCCCTAAGTTCACTCAGTGTTTGCTAGTATAATGGCTTAGTAACAATGAGTTTGAGTGTGCAATGCAGGCAGACGTGCTGCAAATATCTTTGCACTAGTGGGACAATACAGATGTCCAACAGCCATGTTTAGGATGCCACTAAGTTCACTCAGTGTTTGCTAGTATAATGGCTTAGTAACAATGAGTTTGAGTGTGCAAAGGGCAGGAGGGTACAGTGCCAGGGTTGTGGGTCTTTGCGTAGAGGAAAGGAAGCCTGCCTTTCTATCCCTCCTAATGTGGAAATGCAGCGAGGAAATCCCTGACCTTAGCTACACAGACGCTGTCATCTTTTGTAGCTGTTAAACTCTGTTTTCACGGACCTGTCACCTATGGCTCTGACCCTGCCGGTTTTAGCCCTTAAAAGGACTGATAGAAAGTGCTATCCCTATGCTGTACAGCGCTGTGTATAGAGCGTACACAGCAGTATCGGAGCTAGGCGCTGCGCCAGCGCTGACTGACACCAAGGACGCAGAAGGCAAATAATGGCGTGCTGGAGGAAAATGTCCGTTTTTATAATGCATGGACATGTGACATGGACATCCTATCACACATGCCGTTGCTTCTCTGGCTAAAAGTCCACTTAGCTGTGTGTGTGTCTGGGATTGGCTGACATGCTGGCCCGCCCCACTACACGCGCGCGCTTAGGGAAGGAAGACAAGGAAAAAAAAAATGGCGATCGCCATTATCCATACAGCAGTGATCTGAATGCGCTGTTCCCGCACACTATACACTGAAATTTCATAATAGTGTGAGTCACAGAGTGACTTACACTATTACAGCGGAAAGCCAGCTAGGAATTAGCTGGTCTTTTTGCTGCTAGAACCGTTCTCGAATGTATCTAGAACTATCGAGCTTTAGCAAAAAGCTCGAGTTCTAGTTCTATCTAGAACAGCCCCCAAAATCACTCGAGCTGCGAACTGGAGAACCTCGAACCGCGAACCACGCTCAACTCTAATCTTAACCAGCGAACACAAGTGGTCATTCATGATAGAAATGATATAGAGGTTACCCATAAACATCCAGTTAGTCTGAAAATCTCACTTGGCAGAATGATCACCTATATCAGTTGAAGACAGACCACGGTGTTCTGCGTTTTTAACTAGTTTGTCCTAAAGATCTTAAAATAATGAATTAAAAGTTATATATTAATCAATTAGATCAGTCTTTAGTTTAGGGCTTTAGTTGCGAATGGCAAATTGTAAATAGACTGTTAATGATCCCTACGCTAACTGATAGAACGAGTTTTCATAGGTCGAGCACACATCTCTGACACGAGGAGCTACTGGGGACCGAAGTCAGTACATGCTGCAGCGAGTGGTGATAACAGCCTGCCATCTGCTGTCAGCCTGTTATCTCTCGGCAGCTCCTCCTCGCAGAGCACACAACTCTGACAGGAGGAGCTACCAGAGACCGAGGTCAGTACATGTTGCGGCAAGCATTGATCACAGCCTGCCATCTCCTGTCAACTTGGTGTCTCTCTGCAGCTCCTCCTGACAGAGCACACAGCTCTGACAAGAGGGGTTGCCGGGGACTGAGGTCAGTACATTTTGCGGCCAGTGGTGATCACAGCCTGCTATCTCCAGTCAGCCTGGTGTCTCTCGGCAGTTCCTCCTGGCAGAGCACCTGAGCTGGGTGGGGGCCAAGGTCAGTACATGGTGTGGCCAGCAGTGATCACAGCCTGCCATCTCCTGTCAGCCTGGTGTCTCTTGGCAGCTCCTCCTGGCAGAGCACACAGCTCTGACAGCAGGAGCTGGGGAGGACCAAGGTCAGGACGTGCTGCTGTGAGTGGTGATCAAAGTGATCAAAGAATACCATCTGCTGTCAGCCTGGTGTCTCTCAGCAGCTCCTCCTGGCAGAGCACACAGCTCTGACAGGAGGAGCTACTGGGGTCCAAAGCCAGTACATGCTGCTGCCAGTGGTGATTACTGCCTGCCATTTCCTGTCAGCCTGGTGTCTCTCGGCAGCTCCTCCTGGCAGAGCACACAGCTCTGACAGGAGGAGCTTCCATGGGCTGAGGAGAGAGAGAGAGGAGAGAGAGGCCCTGCCCCTTCTGTTCACGTGGGCATGACATGAGCAAAGGTCCTTCTAGCCACTGAGATTTAGACGTTCTTGTAGTCGCGGATCAAGAAGCAACAGCATCACCAGGAATAGCATCGTCGGTGAGTACCCTGCAGTGGTTCAGAGGTCATCGGAGTAGCTAATGTACTCTGTTGACCTCCCGATGACACATCCGCAACACCAGTGCTATGGGTGTCGCAGTTGTCATCAGCAGGTCATCCGAGTTAAAGGTCTAAATGCTCGGCTAAAGGCTTGTTTTCGGTTCGGGCTTGGTTCAATAAAGGCTCGCGAGCGCACCCCTTGCCCGACAAGGGGGTTTACTCATCTCTTGACCTCTTCTGGATAATATCAGCTTAATCAATTCTGGAGCTAATAAAATAAAAAGAGTGGATACTCCCCTCCTACATTGGAGAAATTCAAGCCATTCTAGTGATGGCGGCACTGCATTATTGCTGGTTGAAGTTACATTATTGTATCCCATGCATGTTGCAGCCCATGAGCAGTCTCTTGATGAACATGACACAACAATATACTGCAGCCTGTACGGAACACAACTACATTAGGCCACCGCTGGAAATGGGTGCTGACATAGCTAGAATGATGTTACTGTTTGAGGTGAGTATACACTGTTTTTAATTTAATTTGGCTCCAGAATTGATGAAGCTGAGATTGTCCAGTTATGAGTAACCCTTTTAAATAAGGACTTTGACTCTTATTTGTTATTTCTATAACATTCCATTCAAGCAGTTATGATTAAATGTATTAATAATGTGTTATTCTATTTTAAACTTATCAACACAATGCTAGCTGTAGTCTCACAGAGCTCAAACACAAGGTCACTGTGAATGTACAAAGATAGAAAATGTGTAAAAATTCCTACCTATTCAACGTATGATCAAATACAGTAGGTGAAATAAGTGTTGAACCCATCACCAGTTTTCTAAGTAAATAAATACACACTGAAGAGCAAAAGGGTTGTAATGTTTTGAAGTTTTGACTTTCAGGCTCCATATCTCATAATTCCACTACAGCTTCGAATGTCAGACTATCTACATTTTATAGACAATCATTTTGGCTAAATTATAGATATATTTGACTTGCAACTATTTAGTATATGATTAATTATGCATACTCTTGCCGTGTCACTGCATTGTTTTGCTCCCAAAAATCAAAATTTTTATTTTTATTATTTTCATAGAAACATTTTTACCTTTTTGCTCCTCAGTGTATTTCCAAAGGTGCAATTGACATGAATTTCAAACACAATGTCAGTAACAACCCATCCAATCTACACAGGCAAAGAATTCAAACCATATACGTCCATGAATTTAGTGATGTGTATGAGAAATGACATAGAGAAAAAGTATTGAACACATGAAGAAAGAGGTGCAAAAAGACATGGAAAGTCATGACACCAGCTTAAATCTATCCATAATTAGAAAGCAATCCTGCACTTAGTGAAAAATAATATCTGCTGATTCAACTAATTTCCTATTAAAACATGTCTCATTACCAACGTGCCACAGAAGAAACATCTCATGATGGGTATAACTAGTGAATTGTCTCAATACTTTCACAATCTTGTTGTAAAACATACTAAAGCATTGGTTACAGAAGAATTTCTAAACTACTGTAATTTGAAATGAGCACTGTTAGGGCCATAATCTGGAAGTGGAAAGAATATTATTTCATCATAAATTGGTCATGACCAGGTGCTCCCCGTAAGATTTCAGGCAGATGAGTGAAAAGATTTATCAGAAGAGTTGTCCAAGAGCCAAGGACTACCTATGCAAAGCTACAGAATGCCCTAGTACAAATGTTTCAAATAAAATAATAACTAATGCACTCACCCTCCATGGCTTGTATGTACACTCAACAAGACTGCTTTGCTGAACAATTAACAGGTTCAAGCTCAATTCAAGTTTGTCAAACAACATTTAGTCAAGCCTGTGAAATACTAGGAGAATGTTCTCTTATCAGATGAGACCAAAATTGAACTTTCTTGGATGCCATGATACACATCATGTTTGTAGGTTAATAGGCACTGCATATCACCTCAAAAACACAATACCAACAGTGAAGTTTGGACGTGGGAACATCATGGTGTGGGGCTGCTTTTTAGCATTTCTCACTGGCTAAATTCCTACTATAATTAAACGTAGGGAATGTACAGAGACATTCTTGACAACAATCTGCTGCCACCTACCAAGATGATGCAGATAAAATGAGGGAGGACATTGCAGCAAGACAATGATGCCAAACACAAAGCCTAGGAAACTCTCAATTGGTTTTAGAGTAAAAAAATAAAGCTCCTAAAATGGCCCAGCCAATCATCTAACCTCAGAAGAAGACTTATCAAAAGAACTAAAACTCAGAGTTCATGGAAGGAGCCCAAGGAACCTTTAGGATTTGTAGAGTATTTGTATGGAAGAAAGGGCCGAAATCACACTTGAGCAATGTGTGCAAATAGTTTCTCCATACAGGAAGCATCTTTAGGTTTGTCATCACTAACAAAGGCTTTTGAATTAAATATTAAATACATTTTAGTTAGCGTGTCCAATACTTTTTCCCTGTGGCACTTCTCATTATTACACAAAATTACATTCTTGGACAGCTATCGTTTAAATTCTTTGACTGTGTAGATTGGATGGGTTGCTTCCAACATCTGGTGAGAAATGCATGTGAAAAGCACCTTTAGAAATACATTTACTTAGAAAATCAGTGACGTGTTCAATACTTATTTTATCCACTGTATATTGCTATGTAGCATTCTCCTGAGTTAAAAGGGTATGTTTACACATGGCAGATTTGATGCAGAAATTTCTCTTCACTCACAAAATTTGCTATGAACGTATCCTAAAAGGTTTGTGTGCCGCCCATGTGTCAGCAGCCGGGCTGCTCAGGTCCGGATCTGCGGTGGCTCGAGGGATGTCCAGACCCAGGGGTCGTGCGGCTACTCAAATGAAGGGGGCATTTACAGGGGATTGTGTTTAGAGTTCGTGACGCCACCCGTGGTGTGTGGTAATGGGGAGTACCACCGCTGCAGTTGGGAGTACCCGGGGCAATGGAGTGGGGAAGCCAGATGTTAGAACCCTCCACGGGTAAAGGGGATGCCTCGGGACTCGGTGATAGTGTTCGGGGAGTGCCGTTGGGTGTGAAGGCGTTACTTTTGTACTCACTCAGTCCATTAAGCTGACACCGACAACTGGATAAACTAAAGTTCTGTATACCGCTGCCGCTGAGGGGAGCTAGTTCAGGTCCAGTCCCCAATGGTGCTGCCTGGTGATCCGTGACCTGCCTCCTGGCACTAAGTTACTTCTCTGTTGGTCCCAGTAGTATTGAACTAGTCTGGTCCTGCTCCCCACCATGGCTAAGTGTGGGAGCTTGCTCTCAGGGTTCACGCTTGGGATTTTCTGGACCATTTGAGTGGAAAGTCCTATCCCCCTCGTTGCGCTAGTACCCCAATTTTGGAGCAGGTGGAGAGTGAATCTTGAAGGCTCCATTCTCGATGGGTAAATTGTCAGGTTGCCTGAAGCTACTCCGTGACCTAGGGTCCACGTACCCCGTTGTGCCCTGGTCCCAGCTCGGTGATGGTGCAAGGCCGCCGGCTGTCCTCCTCGACAGTTCCGTGCCCCTTGCCATGATCCCCTGCGACCGGGGGTCCAGCTCCTTCTAGGCCCAGACCACTGTCTGCTACCTAGATGGCTTCTTAGGAGCTTGGCTCCTGACCTCCTCTCTCCTTCACTTCCTACACTTCACTGACCTACCCCTGACACTCCTGACCTCCCCTTAACCAACTCCCCAAGTGGGCGACCCTATTCCACTCAGGTTGTCCACTGGTGTGTCTGGTGGGTGTGGTGCAGAGTGTACCTAAGATTTTAGTTAGCTGATGTAGGCAACACCATGTAATTGGGGACCCATAACCAAGAAGGATGTGGATATTGCACGGGAGGGCAGATTGTACAATACCCTGTGACGACCTAATAGTCCAGGGGCATAACATTTGCCTGAAGGCTTGTCCACTATTGAAAGTAATACAAAAGCATTGTTTGTTTTGAATAATTGCTGAAGAATGTAATAGAAATGAGCACTTAAGCTTTAAATTTCTCATTTTGGGTATGATAAATGTTGTACACATATTTTGCGTTGCAATTATCATCCATGTTGCTCATGCAAGTGATCTAATGAAGCTCTTTGCTCATTTATTTACACCTGGTATATGTGCAGACATCCTAGGATTGTAGAAATTGTAGATTGTAGAAAAAACTTTGGTTGCTTTCACACCAGTTTGTCCCAGTTATGTCAAAATGGGTGGAACTGGGGCCCAACAGAGGCGTCACACCACAGCCCGTCTAATTCCTGACTAGCTGTTGCTTTCCTTGCACCAGAATCATTACTCCAGTCAGAGCTTGGGGGAAGATTCTTAAGGGTGCTTTACAAGCTGCGACATCGCTAACGATATATCGTCAGTGTCACAGTGCTTGTGACGCACATCTGGCGTCGTTAGCGACATTGCAGCGTGTGACAGCTAGGAGCGACGATCAACGATCGCAAAAATGGCAAAAATCGTTGATCGTTGACACGTTGCTCCAAATCATAATGTCGTTGGTGTTTCATTCCACAGGTTGTTCGTCGTTCCTGCGGCAGCACACATCGCTGTGTGTGACACCGCAGGAATGACGAACATCATCCTACCTGCGTCCATCGGAAAGGAGGAAGGAAGGAGGTGGGCAGGATGTTCCGGCCGCTCATCTCCTCCCCTCCTCTTCTATTGGGTGGTCGTTTTGTGACGCCGCTGTGACGTCGCTGTGATGCCGAATGCATCTCCCCCTTGAAGGAGGGATGTTTTGGCAGCAACAGGGACGTCGCTGAACAGGTATGTGCGTGTGACACTGCCGTAGCGATATTGTTCGCTATGGCAGCGATCACCACATGTCGCACGAACGACGGGGGCGGGTGCTATCGCTCACAACATCGCTAGCAATCCCTAGAGATGTCGCAGTGTGTAAAGCATCCTATAGCGCGTCGGACAGAGGCACAAGCCACTCAGTCTCTTCAGATTCATGAAGAGCTGTGCACCTCCTTATGCATTACAAATGTTTGACTCCACCATAGCGCCTCATCAAGGTCGACAAGAAAATTGCCGGTCTTGATGAATCCGGGCTATTGTGAAAAAATAACGTTAAAACAAGTTTTATTTTTCAATCATATGTTTAGTAAAGATGGTAGAATCCAACATATGGGTTGGATGCAATTTACATTTTATGTGTACATTATGAAAGGGTTTAAATCAAAGTGTTCAGTAATGGTAGATTGTTATACACAGCATGTGCAATTGCATCCTGAAATCTATGAATATAATATTATATGCAACAGAAAATAACACACTTGTAATATGATACCCAAGCGTAGAGTAATTCTATCCCATTTGCACAAAGTGACCTTCATCATTTGTACATATCAGTCAAGTGATTAATTATGTAGGATGTCATTAAGTACACCACAGCCTTTTATTTCCTCTGTAAGATATAAAAAATGTTGATGCCCACTAAAATAATGAATATTTAACCATTTCTGATTTCTAAGGTCAATTTGCAAAGGTTTATTTATTACTTAGAACCGCTGCTAAAATTAAGGTTTCTATTTTTGTTTTTTTCACAAAAGGTCTTCTTGTATTTCTGAAATTCTATCATTGAAAACTATCTTTTTTATAGAATGTAATAAAATACTCCCTGCTTGGCTTACTGGCTGCATTTAGCAGTACACGTATATGTCATTGTTTCCACTCAAAACTGAGGTCATCTATTGGCAAAAGACCCATTTTTAAAAATGACGTTTTAGATTTGGTTAGTCTGTTTTTAGAAGAGTCTCCTTAACTAGTTAGTGGCAGTATTATTAGTTGTACAGAACGACTTGTTGATCCAGCCTTACTATACCTGTCATGCCAGTGATAGTTTGTAACAGGAACAGTGTACACCTGAGTTGCTCCTCGAGCTAGGAGTCCCTAGGCTAATCCCTGTCCTCAGGATTACCCCTGAAGGGGGAGATGCCTGAGTCCCCTACCTTATTAAGCTCCTGGGTAAAACGCACCTAAATGTTCCATCTGCCCCAAGGGAGTACAGGGGCTGGAGAGACAGTGGAACACACAGAGAAGACAGGCAAGGAAACAAGTATGACAGGACTCCAGAATCTTCTCCAATTGGAAGCTGCTCTGCTGAACAACACCTCTGTTTAATAGAAACAAGCTCCTTCACCATGGCCAGAAATAGAAATGCTATATTCGACATGTTGTGGAGCCAAGAGTGGATAGATATAGCAGAGGGGAGAGATGATCTGAAGAGAATTATCATCCAGCAGGGAAAGAACCCTCACCCATTCAGCAATGAAGAAAAAGTACATATACAAGACAACAGACAAGTGAGCTCTGCAGAAGGAATCAAACGCAGAGCCCTACTGACTCCAGGTCCACCAGAGGTGATGGTGGGATGCAGCACACTCATGACAGTACCTCTGTATGCCTAGGATGTGATATGAAAGCACACAAAGATTACTTCTAGTGGACTCCATAGCTATATCATTTTAAATTTTGGCATGATCCATCTTGCAAATTTTTATAAAAGCATTGCTTCTACGAGAGAATATCTTAATAACACGACTTTGTGGAAAATATTGTGGGGCTGATTCATCAAAATGCTTAAAGTGAACCTGTCTGGTGCAATATGCACCCAGAACCATGAGCAGTTAACCTCTGCCTAACTGTCCCAGCCTATGGTAGCATAGATAAAGGGATCTTTAGAAAAAGTATTTCTAAAGATCCCATATGATATTCTAATGAGACAATGGACTAATAGCAAGGGCATTAGTTCCCTTGGCTAGTCGGCCCCCTTAGCATTTAAGCACACCTCTGTGGGCATGCTAACATGCTAATGAATGCGCAGCATCAGAGGCATGGTCGTGCTCCCCTCTCTGCTGGACTTTTGCTCAGTGCGCATGATCCCGGACTTTTGGTCATGCATACTACATGAGTTTGAAGCCAGGACATGTACACCCGGCTTCATAGTGCACATGACCGAAAGTCTGGGATCATGTGCACTGAGCAGAAATCCAGGAGTTGGAAGTGAGGGCAGCAGAGAGGTAAGTGCAACCATCCTCTGCCGCTGCACATACATCCGATCTCACAACTAAAGGTATCTTTAGAATCAGCATGATAGTGCCAGCATAGCACTGGCTTTAGTTTATATAGGAAAATCCTGGTGGCTGGTCCACTTAAATATCTGGTTAACTTCTAAATACCCCATGACATATTATGTTATCTAATGTCACAAAGTGTTTGGAGCGTGCTAAGTAATTGAGCTTGTTCAGCACAGGACAGATCCTGACTATATTATAAAGCTAGCATCTGCCTATTAGAGCAGCCATTGAACCATTGAACATTACTTTTAAACTCTTAAATGTTGCTATCAATGACCGACAGCATTCAGTTGAGGTCTGATCAGACCGCCGCGATGAGATAGTGTGGAACCAAAGCCTGCTATGATACCCGAGGGCCAGGTGAAGGTCCATCTTCCTGTCAAGTTATTTGTTCTGTGACATCCAGCCACAGGGAGAGGAGGGAGGGAGGGAGGAAGGATGAGGGGAAGGACATGCAAGCAGATAGGGGTGGGAATAACTAGCAAAACCCGACCCACCTATTAGATAATCTGTACCTGTTATCTATCAAAAAACAGTGCATTTCACAAACCTACTTGCTTCTATTTCGGAAACTATACATCTGAGCTGACAATTAAAGATATGTATCTGTGGCGCCCCAGGACCTGGTCGCCACAACAGCATTGCCCTCCCAAAAGGGTTAATGCTGAGCCTGGAGGTAATTGGGAGATCTATTGGCCAGTAAGTTAACACTCAACACAGTTCTCCCTCCGGCCAGCAGGGGGAGCTCTGAACCTGGAACTTCAGGGAGCATTCCTTAAGTCTGGCTGGAAGGAGGAAGTGTTAGTTAGTCTGGAGACAGGAGTGAAAGAGTGCAGACGCAGAGTAGTGCTGCCTTGTAAACTGGGGCCTAGAGCTGGGATAGCTTGGTCCAGTGAAGCAAGGGGAGCAGAGAGGCACAGCAGAGACTCGGACATCGGAGTCTGTAGTTGCCAGGGCATAAAATCCATCCCTGGTAGCTGAATCCGGAGGGCAGGAGAGCTGTAAGCCCCCTGCCCCAGAAGCAATCTGAAGGTACAACTGCATCCCAAGGGCCTGGTGTGGGCTCCAGCAGAGAAGCACCAGAGAGGGCCTGCGCAGTCTACCACACAGAAGAGGGGACGAACAACAAGTCCCAGCAGCAAGAGGGCAATTGCGAACCCAAAGTGCAGTGTCCTAAAACAGCAGAGAAAGATTAAGGAGTAGGCCTCATACTCAACTGGCCAAAGATCACCCCAGGCACTTCCAGGCCGGCCGGATCATCTATACCATCTGTGACGGTCTCCCTGGACTAAGTTTCTGCCGAGTAAAAGAGGAGAAGGTAAAGAGACTACTGTTTGTGCCTGTTTCTTTCATTGCTTGTCGGCCCTGCACCGTGT
This sequence comes from Anomaloglossus baeobatrachus, assembly GCF_048569485.1. NCBI lineage: Eukaryota > Metazoa > Chordata > Amphibia > Anura > Aromobatidae > Anomaloglossus > Anomaloglossus baeobatrachus. The sequence goes on along the minus strand of NC_134361.1, from coordinate 95,588,968 downwards.
TAGTCACGCAGCACCATAGACTTCCACAAGCACCAACTGTGCCCCGGGCATTGCTCCACCTGTGGGGAGCAGTACCAACATTGCTGCCATAACATCATCCCGGTGGCCTCACACAGCAGCGGCGGCTTAATAGCCGCATACCACAGGTGGCGTCACGACACAAACATTAAAGTCATCAGCCACATATTCAACTGACACCCACCAGGGCCACGGAGCCGGGCCCAGCCACCACTGACTACCACCGGACTAGTCCGGCCCGGCACCGGGTGTCCCATAGCCCTGGGGTGGGCGAGTCAACTTTTGGCGTCACGAACAGGATTTCGTGCCCGGTCACACCGGGTACTGTGCGCCTGAAGAACTGTGTAAAAGACTGTGTACTGGTTGTAAATTGCCGCCGCCATTAGCCGCGCCGAGCGCAGGAAGAAGGGGGGCGTGCCTGACAAAGAGCGCGAAGGGAGCGCGCCATCAAAGCAGAGCGCTGTTAACCCCGCGCGACCCGGAAGAAAATTTGAAAAGTGAACGGAGCCTGGTAAGGTTCACTAAGGGGGAGGAAGATGTCCGACTCCGAGGGAGAGCAGGTGGCTGCCATCGCCCAGGGCGCCGCAGCACCGGCCGAAGTAGTCCCAGTCGCCGTCGCCCCAGCCCCCACTATAGCGCCGGTAATGCCGATCACCATGCCGTACATACCAGGAGCAGAATGGCTGCCGCAGTACTCCGGGGAGTCCCATACCTTGAGTGACTTCAGAGAAAGCCTGCACAGCTTGTTCCGGGTGTATCCTCTGACTGAGAGCCAGAAGGTGGGCATATTAATGGGACAGCTAGCCGGCGCAGCCCAGCGTGAAGCGAAGTCCTGGCCTGATACAGATAAAGGGACAGCAGCCCAGATACTGGCCAAACTAAAGAGCACTTTTGACACCCGCACCGCAGCAGAGATAAAGATGAGATTCTTTGGGTGCAAGCAACGGGCCACAGACAGCATAAGGGACTATGCCTTAAACTTGCAGGAGGCCCTGAAAGCAGTTAAACAGGTGGACCCAGAGAGTGTACATGAAGAAGACAAACTCCTAACTGAGCAGTTCATAGAAGGGCTCCTGTCAGACGCCCACAGGACACAGCTGCGTATCATGGTCCTGCAGAACCCTGCTCTGGACTTTGCAAAGTTTAAGGACCAGGCCATCAGGGTACTGAGAGAATCTACACCGAATGACCCAGTACCCCTCCGGCCTCTTGCTATCACGTACCCCGGGGTGGTGCCTGCAACACGAGCCACTGCAGGGGCTGAGGCGCAGTCCCTGGATAAGGATCCCACGGCAGAGCTCAGACAGCAGTTCCAGGAGCTGACCAAGACTGTGGCTGCCCTTGCCAAGACCATGCAGTCTCTACAAATGACCCCCTCGCCTGCAAAAATCGAGTTGGCCTCCAGCCCAGAAGACGTCCCATGGATGCGACAGAGGAGGATTCCGCCGACCCGAGGCAGAGACACAGACCGGTATGATTCAACAGGACAACCGATCTGCCGCCACTGCAACCAGGCGGGCCACATTGCACGACGCTGTCCTTTAAACGGGCTGAGCCTGGGGCCAGGAGCCAACCCCCAGGTGTGAGGAAGCCCGGCTCAAACCCCAGCCGCAGCAAGTATGTGGGAGGACGACCGGTCCTTCCCATTGTGCTGGATGGGATCCCTTTGAATGCCCTCCTGGATACGGGGTCCCAGGTAACAACCATCCCCCACAAACTGTACAAAAGATATTGGGCTGATTCAGACATTGACCATGGCCCAGATGATGATTTAACGATTGTGGCCAGTAATGGTCAGCCCTTACCTCAAATTGGGTACAAAGAAGTAACCATTAAAGTGGGGCGGGTGGAATTGCCATGTCAGGGGATGATAATTGTAGATATTGATCGCAAAGAATCTGACCCACTGCTAACCCTTGGTACAAATGTGATAGAAAATTGTATTGCCGAAGTGATAATTTTGTTGCAACAGGCGTCTGAAACTGCCAGCTCCGTGCAGCAGCGTGTCCTACAGAGGGAGATCAGAGCCCTGATGAGGAGGCAGCAAGTAGAGCTAGCCGGAGGAGAAATTGGCAGTGTGAGGGTAAGTGACCCCCTCCCCATTGTAATACCCCCAAGAAGTGAAATGTTGATATGGTGTCGGGCAGCAATAGGCCTCAAGGGTCAGGATTACCATGCCTTGGTAGAACCAGTGTATTCAGACAGTAGGCCTGGAGTCCTGATAGCCAGAGGGGTAGCGGACGTCCGCAAGGGGAGAGTGCCCGTCCGTGTCCTGAATTGTGGGGAGGAGGAGGCCAAATTGCCCCGGTACGCCACTGTAGCAAAACTGTACACTGTCAGTAACAATACCATTAAAGCAGTGGAACCCTTGATCCCGTCCGACCAGGCGGAAGACAATGGCTCCAAGGGGCAGCCGGAAGACTGGTGCCAAAAATTACATGTAGGCACCGACTCCACCCCCTCGCACCAAAAGCATGGGGTTTACCGGGTGGTACAGGAGTACGAGCGGGTCTTCAGCAAACACCCCCTAGATTTTGGGCAGGTGAAAGGGGTTAAACATCAAATCCCCACGGGTGATCATCATCCCATTAAAGAGAGATACCGCCCTGTACCCCCCGCACAGTATCAGTGTGCCAAGGAAATGTTACGGGAAATGAAGGAGGCTGGGGTTATCAGAGATAGTTGTAGCCCCTGGGCAGTTCCACTAGTGCTCGTAAAGAAAAAAGATGGTACAATGAGAATGTGTGTAGATTACAGGCAAATTAACCGCATTACACATAAAGATGCTTATCCACTGCCCAGAATAGAGGAGTCACTAACAGCCTTAAAGTCAGCTAACTATTTCTCCACCTTGGATCTCACCAGTGGGTATTGGCAGGTTCCCGTGGCAGAGGCGGACAAAGAGAAGACTGCATTCACGACACCAATGGGTCTCTGTGAGTTCAACTGTATGCCATTCGGGCTCTGCAACGCCCCAGGGACATTCCAAAGGTTGATGGAGTGCTGCTTGGGCCATCACAACTTTGAAACCGTGCTGTTGTACCTGGATGACGTAATAGTCTACTCCAAGACTTATGAGGACCACCTGAAGCACTTAGCAGAAGTGTTTGAATCCTTGTCGAAATATGGCCTGAAGATCAAGCCGTCCAAATGTCACCTCTTGAAGCCAAAGGTACAGTACCTGGGTCATGTGGTCAGCGCAGAAGGTGTGGCACCTGATCCGGAGAAAGTCACTGTTATCAAGGACTGGCCAAGACCCACCACAGTGAAGGAGGTGCGGCAGTTCCTTGGACTGGTGGGCTACTACCGAAGGTTCATTGATGGTTTCACCAAGATAGCAGCGCCCCTTCAAGATCTCCTGGTGGGCCAGCCAAAGCAGGCTAAGAAGCAGAGCCCTCCATTTGAATGGAGCAGCCAACTGGAAACATCCTTTGTCCGGCTGAAAGGGGCTCTCACGGGAGAAGAAATTCTGGCCTACCCTGACTACAGCCAACCGTTTGTACTGTATACAGACGCCAGCAACGTGGGACTGGGAGCAGTTCTGTCCCAGGTACAGGGAGGCAGAGAGAGGGTGATAGCGTACGCCAGTAGGAAGCTTCGGCCCACAGAAAGGAATCCAGAAAACTACAGTTCCTTCAAGCTGGAGTTCCTCGCTATTGTTTGGGCAGTGACTGAACGCTTCAAGCACTATCTGGCATCGGCCAAGTTCACCATCTTCACGGACAACAATCCGTTGACACACCTGGCAACAGCCAAGTTAGGTGCGATGGAACAGCGATGGATGGCGCGGCTGTCTAACTTTGACTTTACCATCAAGTATCGGGCTGGCAAGAAGAATAACAATGCTGATGCGCTGTCCAGAATGCCTCACTTGCCCGAGTCTGGAGAAGACATGGATGAACTCGAAGAGATAGAGTTACCGGCTTTCCATCACCAAGGTGTGTCCCAGTGTGAGCATGCTGTAGGAGTGAAGCGCTCAAGCCAGCACGGGGTCTCGGTCAACCCCTTACTCCACCATAATTGGGAAGAAACACAGAACGGTGACCCGGCCGTGCGATTGGTCAAAGAGAAGCTAGCGCAAGCTGAGACCCATCTTGGCCCAGACGCTCCAGAGGAAGCCCAGCAGCTGTGGAAGGAGAGGGGACGACTGTTCACCTACCAAGGCAAGCTCTGCAAGAGATATGTCAACTATTGAACAAATGAACTTGTCTGGCAGATAGTGGTTCCGCAGAGAGATGCTCCAATGGTCCTAGCAGCGTATCATGATAACGCAGGACACTTCGGGTGGAAGAAGTTGGAAGCCCTACTCCGTGATCGGTTCTATTGGGTGCACATGAGAAAGATGATCGAGAAGTGGTGCCGAGACTGTGGCCCGTGTAACCTGAGGCGGAAAGACGATGCCAGCCAAAGGTCTCCCCTACAGCCAATTGTCACAAAGCAGCCCCTGGAGTTGGTGGCCCTGGACCACGTGAAGTTAACACCAAGCCGGTCAGGCTATGTGTACGCCCTCACCATTGTGGACCATTACTCTCGTTTCCTGGTAGTAGTGCCTGTGAAGGACCAGACAGCCAGGACAGCAGCTAGAGCGTTCCAGGCATCCTTTTGTCGACCTCACAGCTATCCGGAAAGGGTACTGACTGATCAGGGTCCTGCATTCGAGGCTGAAGTGTTCCAAGAGTTCTGTAACATGTACGGTTGTAAGAAAATCCGAACCACACCGTACCACCCCCAAACCAATGGACTGTGCGAGAAAATGAACCATGTGGTTATTGATATGCTGAAGACCCTACCGCTGGAGGAAAGGAACCAATGGCCAGAAAAGTTGCCAGATCTGGTAGACCTGTACAACCACATCCCAGTGAATTCGACCAACTGCAGCCCCGCTTACCTGATGCGAGCCAGACCAGGCAAGTTGCCTGTAGACTTTGAGATGGGGACTGTGTCGCCTGAGGCGGTTCAAGAAATAGAGGATTGGGATACAGAACGGCAGCAGCGGTACCGTAAGGTCCAGGAGTGCGTAGAGAGGAGCCTGTCTCAAGCAAGAACGAGGCAAGAACAGCATTACAATCAAACAGCCCCAGCAACTCCCTTAGCACCTGGAGAACAAGTCCTCAAGAAGAAGCGGAAGACGCATAAATTGGATGATCAGTGGGAAAACGAGCCCTACACCATTATCCCCTCCAACTTTGACAATAGTAAGGTATGCCTCATAAGCAAAGATGAAGGCAAGACCTATCAAGCAATTTCCCGAGACCGCCTGAAAGCGTGCCCTGAACGGTGCAGAATCCAAAGAGAAATGGAAGGAGTACAAGGAAGTCCCCAAAGTCAAGAGAAAGGAGGGGAGATGATTCAAACCATCCTTGGAAAGTTCCCCAAAACTTGGACCCGAATAAACAATGCCATAGTGGTACCAGTTTTGACGTTTCCGCAGTTGGTCGAGCCAGAAACAGAAAAGGTTCCGGATCCACCTAAAGAATCGTCCGCTCCGGCACGAGATGACACGCCAGCAGTGGAGCAGGAGGATCAACCCCCTGTCAGTGGTGAACCTGTCATACCCTTGGCGACTCCTAGATCACAAAGGCAACCATCACGCTTACCTATGGGGGTTAGGCCCACCTGTAGTGCTGAGATAGAAGACGCACCACGTAGTCAGGGGCAAACACCAGAGCTACGTAGGTCCCAGCGCAGCACTCGGGGACAACCCCCTCTAATGTATAGGGAGTCAACTGTATAAGGGAAAGAGTACTTATTAGGATGTAAATAGTTATGCAAAATGTCTGCCATGTTGTGTACAAAATGTTTTCTTTTTCTTTGATTGCGAAAATGGACAATTGGGCCACTGGACTATGGGTGGCCAACACCTAAATTGTTCATAGTTAGCACCAGTGTGCTCAACACCCCTGAAGAAAAACCCGTCCGGCGTGCATAGAGTGGGGTCATCAATGCTCTGACGCACGCCCAGAGCCTACGTTGGGGGTTTGAACGCGGCGGGTCCCCCATGGAGCAGTGTAATGGACACCCGGCAGGGAGCCACACTGGACTCTTATAGTAATGTTTAAGGTTGTAACGTTAAAGTAATTGCGCCTCCCATAATGGGATGAAATGTTCTAACATGTCATGTTTGTCTCTACAGTCCGGGAGTACTGAATTTAACTAAGGGGGAGTGTGGCGCCCCAGGACCTGGTCGCCACAACAGCATTGCCCTCCCAAAAGGGTTAATGCTGAGCCTGGAGGTAATTGGGAGATCTATTGGCCAGTAAGTTAACACTCAACACAGTTCTCCCTCCGGCCAGCAGGGGGAGCTCTGAACCTGGAACTTCAGGGAGCATTCCTTAAGTCTGGCTGGAAGGAGGAAGTGTTAGTTAGTCTGGAGACAGGAGTGAAAGAGTGCAGACGCAGAGTAGTGCTGCCTTGTAAACTGGGGCCTAGAGCTGGGATAGCTTGGCCCAGTGAAGCAAGGGGAGCAGAGAGGCACAGCAGAGACTCGGACATCGGAGTCTGTAGTTGCCAGGGCATAAAATCCATCCCTGGTAGCTGAATCCGGAGGGCAGGAGAGCTGTAAGCCCCCTGCCCCAGAAGCAATCTGAAGGTACAACTGCATCCCAAGGGCCTGGTGTGGGCTCCAGCAGAGAAGCACCAGAGAGGGCCTGCGCAGTCTACCACACAGAAGAGGGGACGAACAACAAGTCCCAGCAGCAAGAGGGCAATTGCGAACCCAAAGTGCAGTGTCCTAAAACAGCAGAGAAAGATTAAGGAGTAGGCCTCATACTCAACTGGCCAAAGATCACCCCAGGCACTTCCAGGCCGGCCGGATCATCTATACCATCTGTGACGGTCTCCCTGGACTAAGTTTCTGCCGAGTAAAAGAGGAGAAGGTAAAGAGACTACTGTTTGTGCCTGTTTCTTTCATTGCTTGTCGGCCCTGCACCGTGTTAGTCACGCAGCACCATAGACTTCCACAAGCACCAACTGTGCCCCGGGCATTGCTCCACCTGTGGGGAGCAGTACCAACATTGCTGCCATAACATCATCCCGGTGGCCTCACACAGCAGCGGCGGCTTAATAGCCGCATACCACAGGTGGCGTCACGACACAAACATTAAAGTCATCAGCCACATATTCAACTGACACCCACCAGGGCCACGGAGCCGGGCCCAGCCACCACTGACTACCACCGGACTAGTCCGGCCCGGCACCGGGTGTCCCATAGCCCTGGGGTGGGCGAGTCATATCGAATCAGCATGATAGTGCCAGTATAGCACTGGCTTTAGGTTACATATGAAAAACTGGTGGTTGGTTCTTTTTAAGGTAAAACAGAAACAATTTTATATAATCTAGATAATGGAAATGGAAGTTATACATTTTAGGTGGAGTTTCCTTTAAAACTTGTACTTTGTTAACTAATTTATATTCCACAGACATAGAGACTAATACATTTTAATATAACATAAAAGTAAAGCTTACTTGCCCTTACTAATCATTTTTTTTCTTGTTAAAACTTAAACCGTCTTGTCTACGGATTGTCGCATTTCCTTTGATTTATACGTTTCTTTTGCATTATTGATTACACACTTATTTTCTGTGCTTGTGTATTACTAGATAAGTCATATTGCAAAATCTTAACTCTTTCTGAATATTCCACTAGAAAAATTGATGTTCTGTAAATCCGCAACTTAAGCAGTCAGCCCCGGCATGACAAAGCACTTCTGTATTAAAGCGCTGAAAGTGAAAACATATATTACATTCTCTGCAAATTAGTTTGTCAGGTGGACCAAAATGCTATAAATCACAATGGACCTGCTGTATTCTATTACACAAAATTAACACCCACAGCATATATTCGACAAGCTTCGATAACAGTAAAAGTTATATATGTGCATTTTAACAGCTTCTGTCTGGGTTAGAAATATAGATGATATATAAAAAGACAATCACAGAGGAATCACAAATAAACTCAATTTACTGAAGTTATGGCAAAATATGAAACAAACTGCATATGCCAAGGACATAATAAAACACTATGTGAATATCAGGTAGAATATCAATGCAGACCTACGGAGCCGCAAATATCCTACTCACCAATAAAAAAAATGAAGTAGCTGAGCAAACGAGAGACGTCTCTGCATTAATGAATGCGCTTCTGATCAAATTTAGCTTAAATCCATAAAATCTTGTTTGCTGGAAAAGATGTTAAAAATAAAGTTAACTTTTCCAAATTACTGCCTACTTAACTGAAATCTAGAAATCAGATATAATCTTTTAATCTGAAGGACCTATAACCTACTATTTACTATCCACTAAAATACCCAGCATGATCATCAGGGAGGCTGACGGCAGCATGGGATGTCTATTTTACAGCAATACATCTGAAAGAAAAGATGAAAAGTCAAAAGGAATTTGGCTATTTTAAAGTGAACTTGTCACCAGGATTTTGTAATGTAAGCTGAGGACAGCATGCTGCAAGAGTTATAAAAGTAAAAACATCTGTGTTTCACTTATCTGTGTACTAGCTATTGTTTACTCATACCAAAGGGTTTATTGCTCTGTTATTAACATTGATGTGACTCTGTGCCTCCATTTTTTGGCCAGTCCCCCATGCCCCCCTGCTGTGATTGACATCTCAGTCATTGCACAATCTCTATAGATAGCCTGGTGTGGGCAGGGACAGTTGTCTGCTCTGCTGGACTCAATTCTGAGATCAAGTCAGAACAGCTGCACACAGTGATTTAAGTTAAACACGCTTAGTTTCAGTATCTCTGCCCGTATGTTAGGACTGTTTAACACGTCAGTGAAAAACACAGACGTTTTTCATTGACGTGTTAAAAACACATATGTCCCTCCGTGTGCCGTGATTCACGGCACACATTGGTTGTCCACGTGCAATCCGTGATACGTGATACGTTTTCCGTGATTGCATATGGACGTATACTCACCTGTCCCATTGCTGCTGTCCGTGGTGATGAAGACTCCAGCTCTACCCCCACTGTCTCTCACCTCAGCAGCTACTTCCGGGTCAGCTGTGGTGGCATAAATGAATATGCATGCCATAATGAGCTGGCCAGGAAGCTGCAAAGAGCAGAGGCAGAACACAGCGTTGCTGGAGACGGGTGAGTTGAAAATGTTGTTTATTTTCAATGTACGTTTTTTTCTGTTACATGTTTCACGCACTACACTGGTCCGTGGCACATCAGTGATGCCAGAAAAAAATGGACATGTCTCCGTGCGGCACTCACAGACATGCGTGTACGGTCAGTGAAAATCACTGATGTGTGAGCAGACCCATTGATTATAATGGGTCTGCATAGGTCAGTGATTCTAGTACGTATAAAAAAAACATATACGTACCAGAATCACTGACATCTGAAACAGGCCTTATGCTGCTCCCAGATGAAGTAGCAAAAACCTGGTGACAGATTCCCTTTTAAAGGGAACTTGTCAAGTCAGCATTTATCTAAGTAAAGGACGAGCAGGCTAAGCATAAGGGTATGCTTCCACTTGCGTTTTTCACGGGCGAGTGTAATCCGATAAAATATTGGATTGCTGACAATCTAGTGCAAAACTATGGGGCAGAGTCCATCTGCGATTGATTTCTCATGACATATCAGCCTTAGAAATGAATTTCAGCATGTTGCGTTTGGCAGCGAGTCTCGGCTCACTCACCCCATACAAACTCTTTGGGAGTGTGTGAAACATTGCACTGCACTCGCATGTAATCCAAGTGCAGTGCGATATATACGAAGAGACAGGCTGGGGAGGAGATGGGGAGAAAGTGCTTCCTCCCTCTTCTCCGCAACTGTGATGCGATCGCAAGATTGCATCACAGTTGAACGACTCTCGGCTGACACCTGCAGCAGAGGGTCATTAGCATATTGTTTCCGATGCTCTCTTAAGAGGTAGCATCCACAGCATGTCCAAATTATAGCTAGCGCTAAATGGTGAAAAGAGAAGAGGACATGATAATTGCACTGTGCACCAATCTTTGTCCAATCATCAAGGTTTGGCACAGCACTGAGCTGTTCTCCTATCATGTACGCTGTTCAGATGAAACATCGGATTGCACTCGTACCAGTGCAAAACTATAGTGTTTGAGATTCTCTTCTCATGGCATATCGGCATGAGAAATGAATCGCAGCATGCTGAGCTTGGCAGCGAGTCTCGGCTCACACACACCCATACAAGTCTATGGAAGCGTGTGACACATCGCATTGCACTCGCATGTTATCCAACCACAGTGCTAAGACAGGCTGTAGAGGAGAGGGAGAAAGTGCTCCCTCCCCTCTTCTCCGCAGCTGAGATACGATTGCAAGATTGGGTCACAGTCGCATGATCCTTGGCTAATGCTCAGAAGCTATGCACAAGTGGAACCAAGGCCTTATGTGTAGTCCGTTGGGAAAACACATAATAAGGTAAATAACTCATAATATGTCAAGTTCGGCTGCTGAACCTGATTTTTTTTATAGTCTGTGCCGGTTTGACGAAACCAAATATCCACGGGTTGACTCGTCATAAGTCAAAAACTGTGAGAGTTTCTAATCCCAGAATGGTTGAAAACAAAGAAATGCAGCAGGTGTCAGACACCAAATGAGCAAAACGGAAAATTGATGTTGGTCGTGTCTCCATCCACCCAGTCATGATAAATTAAAAGAGGGAACCACTCCTCCATGTTTAAAGCAATATCTCTTAAGCCTAGCCAAAAATAATGGCTCTTAACAGTGATAAAGGGAATATGTTCTGGCAGGGGCTTTAGTGCAAAAGTCCTCCACGTGTAAACCTCCTTGTATCCAATGAGGAAAAATGGGCCCAAAAGTTCACCCGATACATACAAAATGGTTCATGATAAGAGGGCTGTTAATGCTGATATAAAGAGTGTGACCACAATTATTCCAAAACTACATACCTTACTGTCACGAATCCCAGGGACCTCCAAATGTTTTACAGTAATTGATTTGGGAAATGCATTTTTTTCTGTGCCCCTACACCTTGACTGTTTTTCTTCCATCACTCATGAAGGAAAACAGTACTACTGGACAGTCCTCCTATAAGGTGGAATTCATTCACTTACCCTTAATTCTATAGCAATGGCAGGAAGCCTGGAGTGGTAGAAACAATCTCATCCACAAGTTATGCTGTTGCAGTACATGGATGACCTTTTGCTCTGCTATACAGGCCAGATGTCCTAAAAGGAAGCCACAGTTTCCTTGCTGTGTTTTCTGGTAGAGATTGGTTGCAAAGCTTCATGTGACAAATTAGAGTACTATAAGCAAAAAGTGACATTTTTAGGCCACTGTATTTCTGAAGGCACAAGACACCTCACTGAAGAGAGAAAACAAGCAGTCCAAGTTCTCTCCTTGCCCAGGCCACACCAACAGCTGTGCATCTTTTTGGGCTTATTGTGATATTGCATATCTTAGATAAGAAAAAACAAAAAGCAGCACCAAATGTGCACTACAGCACTAAACATTCCAAACTGTACTTATAAAAAAAATTTTTGAGATTTTTGGCAAAAAATTGGAATTTCTTGAGCTGCTTCGCCACGTCACGGCAAATCTCATTTGAAGCAGTCCTACACTAAAATATTTTTATAAAATGTGCCATACGGCCTCACATATGAATAGTAGAACTGCTCTCAGCAGCACTCACCTGGTCTATTTCAATCCCGTACCCATGACTGAGTCATGGCTGTGGGCGGGACAGGTCCAAGCAAATGCTGCATGAAGTAAATAGCCTGTGGACAAAGCCTGATGACTTAATGTGAACAGTCACCAACCGCCAAAATCTAGACAGATGGAATATATCCCAAATTGGGGTGCAAAGCAAGGTGGAGGTCAACCACCGACCAATTCAATGAAGAAAAAACAAAAAGCAGCACCAAATGTGCACTACAGCACTAAACATTCCAAACTGTACTTATAAAAAAATTTTTTGAGATTTTTGGCACATTTTATAAAAATATTTTAGTGTAGGACTGCTTCAAATGAGATTTGCCGTGACGTGGCGAAGCAGCTCAAGAAATTGCAATTTTTTGCCAAAAATCTCAAAATTTTTAAAATAAGTACAGTTTGGAATGTTTAGTGCTGTAGTGCACATTTGGTGCTGCTTTTTTGATATATCTTAGATAAGGTCTGCTTTCTGAATGTTGCAACCCCTTTATACTGTCGGTCATCAAATCCCTTTGATTTCACTAAGAAATGTATTAATTTCTTCCACTCTATTAAACTACTCATCGTGTAAGCTCCAGCCCTACGCAATCCAGGTTATGCTCAATCATTTTTCTTGTTCTGCACAGAGCAACAAGGTCATGCTACAGCAGTCCAAACACATCAACACGGTGACAAAAAAGACTAATAACTTACTACTCAGTGAATTGAGTAGTAGGTGAGCACACTGCATGTGAGATCACACTGACCTTTCCTTTAACAATTTACTCCCCATATGACATCCATGCTATACTTGTGCCAACCAAAACAATTGTTTATTGCCGGACAGCTCAGACTTGAATGTGCCCTAATGATTCTTGAGTATGTCACCCTCAATAGGTGTAATGTTCTGAACCCAGCCACCGTTCTTCGGCTGAATTTAGAAAAGAGGAAATTGATTACAGTATTAGCAAGTAATGAGGAGTATTTTGACGTGCCACATGAACATGACTGCATAGTATTGATGATTCAGAAAACAGCAGATTTTCACATGTCGATGATAAACCTGTTCCAAATACAGATTTTTAGTTTTTTGTAGATAGCTCCAGATCTGGATGAGCGATTCCACACTGGATATGCAGTAGTATCCTCACAAGAAGTAATCCATGTTGAACCACTCCCTCACCCATGTGTCAGTGCAGGAGGCAGAGCTGAAGGCACTCACTATGACATGTAGAGCGGCAAAAGGTAAAACAGTTAATATTTATTCATATTCAAATTACGGATTTGGGATCTGTCATGATTTTGGTCGTATCTGGAGAAGTAGAGCTTTACTCATGTCAGCTGGTAAGCGCATTAAACATGGATAAATGGTAAAATAGTTAATGAAGGCACAGATGTTTCCAGTCCAAGATTGCATATTTAAGGTGAATGCACATACAAGAGGTGCCTCTATGGAGAATGAGGGCAAAAGAAGAGTTGCAGAGGCTACTACAACAGCAAGGCTGCCTAGGGAACAGAGGATGGTGTAGGGAGTAAGCAAGTCCCAGCCACAGCGAGCCTGTATGTCCTAAAATGCCTCCAGCATCAGATTTCCAAAAAAGAAAAGGAACACTGCAGAAAAATGGGAGATAAGCCAAGCTCAAATGGAAGAGTAGAAAATAAGAATAGGTTGTGCTTACTAAGGTCTCTGTTCCCAATGATGGAGCAGGTAACTCATGGCCCCACTCACAACTCAAAAAGTCACATCTGTATCCAGGTAAATGCCTTCTGGATAGCACCTGATCTTAGTCAAATAGCCAGCAAACATGAACAATCTGTGCAAACATTATCTGTGCCCAACACAACCCAGGTAAACAGTAAAATTCTAGAAGAAAGCAAAACTCAGACCGTTCTACCCATTTAAGAAAGTGCAGATTGACTACATACTGTTATGACATGGTAATCATGGAAGATTACAAAAAAATTCCCATTAGTGGAAAAACACCAAGAACAACAAGAGTAGTTGGAACCTGAGCTGACCGCAATCCCCTAACTATCAGACCACACTAGAAGTAGCCGTGGAGCGTTCCTAAACACCTATATGCCTCGTCACAGCCTGATAAACTAGCTAAGCCTCACAGATAGAAAAGAAGAAAGCTACCTTGCCTCAGAGAAGTCCCCAAAGGAGAAGATATCCCTCAACATATAAAGATTACGGTGATATAGGAAAACACGATACACAGATAGGAAAAATAGATTTCGCAAAGGCGAGGCCCAACTTACTAGATTCAAAGGAAAGGAAACTTATTGTGGTCAGTACAAAAATCCTGCAGAAAAATACCAATCTCCGGATAGTAAAATGGCCCTTGAGGTCGATTCTGCAGATAGTCTTCTCCCATGGTCCCTAGATAGCTTCTCATAAGCCAGATCAGTTACCCACACTTTGCACTGACGAGGGGCAATCACCCCGAAACATTGTGTCTGCAAATTGGGATTTTGATCTGGCATATACCCTAGGTCATATGAAAAGGCTTGTTAAAAGGCCACTTTTGACTTTTACGATTGCTACTTCCAATAGGTGGCGCTAGAGTTTGTCTCCTTCCCTGCAACAGTCAGATCTTCCAATTTTGAGGTTTCATCCTGCCAACTATATACTGAGTGTAGAGTGTCACGAGGCAGTAATTATGGGTGATGGGTGAAGTATTGTCTCTGGAAGCCCCTGCACACTGCATGAAATACACAGTCCTGGTTGGTTGTGTGGACTTGTATTGTGTGCACTGTTTGCAAATGCCACTGTCAGAGATTGAGAGCAGCATTCAACAGTTGACAGCCACAGGCAGTGCTTTTCCCTACCCCCAGCTGTTAGAGGTAAATGATGGCTTAATATCGCAACCATCATCTGCCAGGAAAGATGCGGATGCGGCTTGCAAGCCCACATCAAAGGCACTGTTTTATGATAAATAAAAAGGAGTGCTCCATGACGATGGCTTCTGCCGAAACGTGTGTTGGGTAGCCGGTGACGCCATTCCAGCAGGAGGAGATGTTGACAGGTTAGTTTCACCTCTTTCACTCTGGTTTATTTATTTATTTTTTGTTTCAGCACTTTGATTCCCTAACATTATAGCCACTGACACTCTTTTGGGCATTATTATACTGGGACATGGTTTTGTTATTGTAACATTACCCACAAATTTTTACTTTATGGTGTTCCTTTCCATCTCCTCCTGTTGATCTGCGCTGCCATCTTGTGTACCGTTCTGTTATTGCATCCTTGGTTGATGTATTTACAATAAAGTTTATTATTTTTATTACTCTGGATTCTGGTTCTTTTCTTAGTAAATTGGCTTGAGTATTCTTTATGAACCATTGGATACCCATATCTATTTTTGAGTTTTGGGTGGTGGATATAATATATATATATATATATATATATATATATATATATATATATATATATTATAATTTATAACACGTCATACAGACACCTTCTTATTTTGCCCTACCCTCTCTCTGTACTTTTGGTTGAAATTTGGTGGTTTAACCTACAAATGTATAGTGTTTATCTACCATGTAGGAGCATAAGAAAGATGCCCAGCCAAAATATTGAAAATTTTAAATCATACAGGTATGCTTGATTGGCTACTGTCATCACTCACAGCACTGTGATCTGTGACTGTCAGCCCTCCCCAACACTTTGACCAACAGTTGCTTTTGCAATTATTCAATACTGATCCAGAAGTCAGTCAAAGTGCCTGTGTGTGCTTAGAATCACGGCTCATAGTATAGTAAGCAGTGACTGTAGCAGCACTGGCACACGAATATGACTGAAAACCGATGGCTCTAAAGAGGTATAATGTTAATTTCCTCCATAGACCAGCAGTTACAGAGGTGAAGGACCTTTTTAGCACTATTAAAGGGAATCTCTCATCAGGTGTTTAACACCTAATCTGAGAGCAGCATAACGAAGGGGCAGAGATCCTAATTCTAGTAGTGTTTTGCTTAACAGGCTGCATAGTGTCATTTTGATAAAATCACTGTTTAATCACCAATAGTTTATTGCCAGGTAGTCCAGCATGTTCATGAGGTCTGTATAACTGCTAAGTCTAAAGCAGAGAACACTTTAATTTTATCAAAATGAGAGCAAACAGCTCAGTTAGTGACACATTGCTGGAATCAGGACCTATGTCTCTACATTATGCTGCTCTCAAAAACCTGTCATATCCCTTGCCATATCTTTAAACTCGTCAAAGAGTTGGATATTGACTAAAAGGGTCACTTAATATGGTGGTTATGGTGGTCTCCTAAAAAGAGCCACTCCTTGGCTAGGTCCTTCCCGGAGGGATATCTGGCTAGTTTCTGTGTCGAAACTCCTAACAGGCTCCACGGACCTTTTTTGATTTGCCTACTTCCCAGGGGTCAATGCATCTAGGATTTCACTGTTTTGAGCGCCTTTGTTAGCTGCTGGTGTGGCGCCCCTGACCTGGTGCAGTACTTCCAGGTAATCCTAAAGGCTGGAATAGGGTGTGTACGCACAGACACATAGCAACCAGGTCTCCCACACCTTGAGAGGGGACCCTTGGGTAGACTCAAGAGGGGGCTTGCCTTCACATCTCATCAAGGGGTGTAGTGGAGGGGCTGGGAGCTAAAGTTGAAGAGGCAGAAAGAAAGGAGTGGAGCGAGCCAGTCTGGTAGTGGTGAGCGGCAGTTGCTAAGAGACGGAGACGCGCGCTTACACTAGTCAGACCCTGCACGTGAAGTAGCCGTTAGCGGGGAAGAACGGTTACCAGTCAGTCACAAAGACAGAGAGAGTCAGGCGAGTACGGGGACTGCTGGTGACTAGGCACGTACGGGGTACAGGTCCCTTGAGTAGAAGTCCATTTATTGATCTGCTAAACCTGCCGGTCAGGGGAACTACAAGTCCCTCACCAACCATCTAGAGTCTGAGCCTCAGCAGCAACAAGGGGGCCCATAAGGGGATCGAGCCTGGAGCCATCTCTCTTGGTCCACGCTGCCGGCAAAGGGGCCAAAAAGGGGAGAAAAGGCAGTACGACTTCCCTGGATAGAGCCCACGGTACTTCAAGTCAGGAGTTATCCAAAAAAAGGAGTGCAAGGAAGGCAAGTTAATGGTTACCCTTAGACCGGCCTGAAGGAGCTCCTGGTTCTCACCTGATTTATCTCAGCATCGCCCGGGTTACCTCACAGAAACAACAAAAGTGAGTAAAGAGCAGTTGAAAGACATTTGGACTGAGACTGAGTTATTCTGGGACCTGTTGTTCTACACACTCGAGCGCCTCACTCACGGGAGGCCACACCATCCAACTGCAGACTCCATCAGCCCCAGACGCTCATTAAACCTGTAGTGACGGTCACCCATATCCCTGACCGCAAACCGTGAGTGGTGTCACGATTCATATTATACAAAAACTTTATACCTGTTGCCTTGCCAAATACTAAAGAAAACCCTGTCGTGTCCCTGAAGGTGGATCTATGTCCCTGGGACGACTGGGCTTCACACTGGCAGTGTTTTCTCTGGCTGGTCTCCCCGAGATCAGTGATTGTTTTGCCTCAAAAACCTGGTGACAGATTCCCTTTAACAAGTAAATTATCCCTACATCTGCAGCTTAATAGCGTTATTCAAAGTGACAGGTTCTCTTTTACTTTGTTTAGTGAGAATGTCTTTCAAGAATGAGATTTATTTATAAAAAATACATTTTTGTCACTTGAATTTTGCTCTATTGACACTCAAAACTACTGGAATAATGTCTTAAATGTACAATGCAATTAGTAAATATGCCCTACTGGGATTCAAGTCTTAATAATTACAACATTTCTACCTCCACTCAGCGCCTAAATGAAAATGAATGTAACCTACTTTGCTTAAATAAAACAGGTCTACAAAAAAATATTATTTGTAATCATCGCAGGTGACTTTGTACTTTTCTGAATCATCTTTTTGTCCAGATTTCAAAAATATACATAGTTTTTCTGTAGCACGTATAGTTTCCATGGAGCAGCAGCATTATTATAAGGTATAGGAAATATACTGGAGACATTAAGAAAACAGTAATCTACATATCAGAAAAAAATGCTTCACCTTACAAAACAGTTTTTATTCAACCAAAAATATTTCACAAAATATGAAACCAAAATATGAGCAGAAATTAAAGGTGTTTGACATTAGACTGTCGATACAATTTTTCAGGATTGTCCCTATGTAACATCCAACAGTAATCTTGGATGAAGCTTTTCCAAGATTTCAATGCCTTATCATTTAGAGTTCCTTCAAACACATCATCTCTCGTAAGCTCTCTGATCTGAGGACCAACAAATACCCCTTCCTTTAGTTTTGCTGGTGAAATGCTGGAGAATTTCTATGAAATATACTGGAACCCTTGTGAATTTGCCTTTGCCATGGCTTTCACAAAGTTGTTAATCAATACCAACCTCATATGTAGTGGAGGAAAAAAAGATTCTTGTTGGAGCAACTAAAGGATTATGCTGAACATTGTCTTTACCTGGAGCATAGATGTTTCTCTGTCCCCAATCATGACGAACAATGCTCTACTGTATTTTTTACTGTCCCATAAACACACAAAGCAACAATATTTTGTGAAACCTCTTTGCATTCCCATTAGCAGACCAGTCACTTTCAAATCTCCACAGATATTCCATTGATGATGTTTATATTATATAGCATCCAAAACAACTGCCAGATTTTCATACCTTTCCTTTAGATGACATGAGTGAGCAATAGGGATTGATGGTTTCATATTTCCACTGTGAATCAACACTGCTCTCAAACTTCTCTGGGATGAGTCAATAAACAATTGCCAATCTGCAACAAAATACTCTTGATTCAGTTCTTCAAAGAGGCCATAAACATTTTTACAGTACACCATTAGTCCATCAACTGTGATACATTGTGTTAAAGTGTTACTTCTGTTTCAGTAATAACACACTTTGACATCATCATGAAGAAGATTATTCTGTTTCAACCTAGATGCAAGAAGTCCAGTTTTATCTTTTGACAATGAAAGGTATCTGATGAGATCATTTAATTCATGTTGAGTAAAGCATTCTGGCCACTCGGCTGCTCCATCAGGTACATATTCGTTTTGACTTGAGGTCTCCATGTCTTCACCAGTAGCTTCAGCTCCATAGTCTTCATATTCTACTTCATTTTCATCCAATACAGAAAACAGTAATAGAGGACCTAGCAAGGTACCATCATGTGGAACTGGTCTAATCGCAGATTCAAGTTCAGGGTAATTAATCTTATGTGTTCTTTGTAGAAAAGCCCTTTGACAAAACAAAAGTAGCAGTCATCACTAGGATTTTTGGGTTATCTCCAAATCATGGGAATTTCAGCCAGTCAAAAAGACCATTTGAACAACTTGAGCATATCACATGAGGGCCCAGCATACATTGAAAAAACAGAAATAACATGATAACAAAAATACTTCTATCTCAGAAACTTTATGTGATAGAAACTAAGCATATTTTTGGAATCAGCACATCAATCTCCATAAAACAGACATATTACCTTTGCTAATGATTTTTTTTTTTTTGTTGACCAGTGTAATTATAAACCTCTTATAGACAAGTCACTCCCCAGTGTATGGAGAGATTCAACTTGCTGCACATCAGAGTGAGTATACTAGTGAGCCAACAATATGCTAACTTACCAGTTCCAAAAACGTCTACTGGTCTATGCTTATTACCTGCAGTGACGGCATGCTGTCAGTGGCCCAATAACTGCTGAACCTAATCACTGGCCTCACAATTCACCAATGTAGGAATTAAAAGAAATGAGCAGGAATCTTTTTATGCATCATAGGAGGAGCGAGTATAGATTCATTCTATCTTATACCATATAAACTGTTTCCTTTAAATACTGATAAAATCCTTTCTTAGTTCTTTCTTAATCCATTCATAGCTAATACAGATATGTTCTCCAAGCTAAAAGGTGGAACTGGACTTAACATCTTTAATAGGTATGACCGAATCCAAACTGTAAAGTTCGGGGTCCATACCAGATACCTAGTGTCCGTGCACGGACCCTGAACATGGAGTTCTCAGGGAAATCCATGTTACCGTTCGGGTTCAGCCAAATGGATAATGATAGAAATTTTTTTAAAAAAGGAAAAAGAAAAAAAATGAGGAATAAAGAAGGACAGTTATACTTACAGACCTTATGTGTGGCGGTAACACTGCTTCCAGGTGCAATGATTAACTCTAATGTCACCGCACCAGGGTAATCGGGATGAGCAGGGTAAAATGCCAGATGGATGCAACAATTTCAGGCCTGCTGCCAGATGCTACTTTTAGGCTGGGGGGAACCAAAAACCATGAGTCTCCCTAGGCTGAGAATATCAGCTCCCAGCTGTCGGCTTTTCCTGGGCTGGGTATCAAAATGGGGGGACCGTATGTAGTTTTTTAACTTATTTATTTAAATAACTTAAAAAAATCCACATGGGGTTCCATATATTTTGATGCACACGGCTGGGGGCTGCAGCCTGTAGCCGTCTGCTTTATCTGTGCTGGGTATCACAATATGGGGGACCCTACATCATTTTTAATTATTTATTATTACAACACTATAGGGATGCATACAGCATGAGTGATTCCAACCAATCACAGATGCTGTCACAGAGGGTGGAGGCGCGGTCTGACTGCAAACAATCACAGATACTGGGACTGACGCGTGGGCGGGGGAAGCAGTGAATATGCATAAAAGCTAATCATCGGACCATATATAGAAATAGTGAGGGGGGCTGGGGGCATACAGGTCTGGTGGAGGGGCTGGGGGGCATACAGATCTGGTGGGTGGGTGCTGGGGGCATACAGATCTGGTGGGGGGGCATACAGATCTTGGTGGGGGGGCTGGGTGCATACAGATCTGGTGGGGGGGCTGATGTTGCCTGCTGTAATGTCCCCATTGTAAAGTAATGTCCCCTGTCGCAATGTCCCCATTGTATAGTAAGGTGCCCTGCAGTAATGAGCTCATTGTTTAGTAATGAGCCCTGGTGTAATGATCCCATTGTTTAATAATGTGCTCCTGCTGGTTCCCTTCTGTTCCCTATTATGCCGTTGTTTACACACAAAAAAAGCTATTCTCACCTCTCCTCCGTTCCAGCGGTGCCTCCAGCTGCTTCTTGCAGTCTGCAGTCACACAGACCCCTCCGTAATAGCGTCCGGTGTACGGAGCAGCCACTGCAGGATGTTCGCATGGATTTACTGCATTTGAATGCTTTACGGCGCCACAAAGCATTCAACTGCAGTAAAGTGCTGACAGTAGAAGTGGCGGCCCCGGACAGGTGAGTATACAGCAGTGTGTGTGTGTGTGTGTGTGTGTGTGAGTGAAGACTTACAGTATGTGTGTGTATGTGCTCGGTGTAACTATGTGTGTCTGCTATGTGTGTATATGTGCTCATGTGTGTGTATGCGTGCGTGCAGTGAGGGCCTGGAAGCTGGAGCATCGTTCGAACTGCGCCTGTGCAACTGACAGTGCTGCGGTGCATGCCGGAATAGGACAATGGACAAAACTGGAGATTATTTATGTAGATGTCTCAGTGTGTGTGTGTGTATATATATATATATATATATATATATATATATATATATATATATATATATATGTATAGTGTGTATGTATGATGAGCTCTCTAGATTGGAGTTTTTTTGTGGTCCTCACTCCAGCACTGAACTGTGTAGAATGGAGGCTGCAGGGAGATCATCAAAAATCCACTCCAATCTAGATGCAACCATGTGCTTAGAGGACCTGTGTGATGTCACCGTCATGTGATCAGTCACATGATCAGAAGCTGCACCAGGGAACTCTGCTCTGTGTCTGCCGGACTGTGCGGGAGTATGAAGCGGAGCCATAGATAGCATGTGCGGGGGGTGGAGCCGCGGGTATTATGTGCGGGGGGCGGAACTGCGGGTATATTGTGCCAGGGGGCGGACCCGTGTGTGTAATGTGGGGGTAGGGGAGCCGCGTGTGTAATGTATGGGGGGTGGAGCCGCATGTGGAGCTGCGGGTGATGTGTGTAAGGCTGCTTTCCCACTACGTTTTTTTAACATCCGTCATGAACCTTTTTTTAATGTAAAAATGGATCCAGTGCAAATGCATTTTCATTTCAATGCATTTGCAATGGACTCGCGTCAACATTGGTTCACCTGCATTTGCGTGCGTTGTAAACTTGCAGTTTTTTAACTTTTTTCAAAAACGCTACTTGTAGTGTTTTTGAGCTGCGTCCAAATACTGCAAATTGCTGGATCCTGACTAAACAGCATGCAAACGCATGTGAACGCTGGCATGCTGATAGACAGGATCCTGCTTGCTCTACTGAGCATGCACAAAAACCAGCCTCGTGTGATCAGTCCCTCACTCCACATCCCTCCCCCTCCCTCTCTCTCCACTCTCCCACGCCTGAGAGCGGAGGACGCTCGTAACCAAGGTAAACATTGGGTAACCGCGGTCTTAGTTACCCAATGTTTATCTTGGTTACGTGTGCAGGGAGCAGGGAGCCCGGCTCCTAGCAGCTGCAGACGCTCGTAACCAATGTAAATATCGGGTATCCAAGCAAGTTACCCGATGTTTACCTTGGTTACGTGTGCAGGGAACCGGCTCCTAGCAGCTGCAGACGCTCGTAACCAATGTAAATATCGAATATACAAGCAAGTTACCCGATGTTTACCTTGGTTACGAGCCTCGGCAGCTGTCAGATGTCGGCTCCCAGTCTTTCACGTTCAGTTCCCCTCACTCCCGATCACATGACTCCAATGCCTGCCCATAAACTTAAAGTGACAGGATCCTGCAAAATAACACATGCGTTTGCATTCGTTTTTCTTTGCAAAAACAGGATCCGCTTAAAAACGTTAATGACGCATGTTAAAAAAACGTAGTGTGAAAGCAGCCTAACTTGCACAGGTGCAGTTCGAACTGTGGCTGCGCAACGGACAATGCTGCGGTGCATGACGGAATAGGAGAATAGACAAAACTGGTGATTATGTAAGTAGATAAGTTCGGGTCCCTTAGACTTATGTGGAGTTCAGCATCCGGGGTCAAGTTAGGGGTCAAGTTTAGCTGCTGAACACATTTTTTTTTAGTCCAGCTGGTTCAGAAAACCGAATATTCACAGGTTCACTCATTTCTGATCTTTATCCATTTGACCAATTTTAAACTCAGCAAAACAAAATGAATCCTTAAATCATTGCCCTAAAAAGGACAAGTTTTTCTTGATGCAGCTTGGTGCTTTCTCTTATATCCTTTGCTTATCCATACAAGCTCTGCAAGTGACTGCAAAACACAACATTACTACAGAACACATGATGAATCGCCACAATAATCAGTGACAAGAATTGCAAAATCTTTTGGTAGGTAGGGAAGTTCCTATGCTTACTGCCTAGATGCATACTTAAAGAGAAAGGACCACCTCCAGGCACATGTTAAATAGTAGATTGTTGCCAAATTACCCCGTTTACATAATCCCTGAGCTGCTGATATTCCCAAATAGATTTTAGAGGGTAACCACAAAACACAGACTTGTGTAATTTAAAAATGCCAGTGCCTGTGTAAGGAGATGGACTGAATGCTACTGTGCTCCTTCCCTTAAAGACACCAATCGCGTTATTGTATTGTCATGTAGTGTAATGTGAATTGTGTCCAGTGTCTTTTGTAATATTGTGCCAGGTGTATTGTTATGTACTGTAATGTAATGCAAAGTGTTTCACTGTGAAGATAATGTAATGTAAGGTATAATGTACAGTAAGGTTGCATGTGGTAATGTATAGCATAGCATTTGTATAGGCATTTATCAAACAATAGGGTAAGAGATAGTTAAGTGTTGAGACCAGCCCACAATGGTAGAGGTTAGTTGATAGGACTGTTTGTCCTATAGCTAGTGAAGACCCAGTGTGTGTCAGATATGTAAGTGTAGTCTGTAGGTCGCTCATATGCAGTGAGTGACTTGAGGCAAATGGAGGAAACAGATCAGAACTAGAGTTGAGCGCGGTTCGCGGTTCGAGGTTCTCCAGTTCGCGGCTCGAGTGATTTTGGGGGCTGTTCTAGATAGAACTAGAACTCGAGCTTTTTGCTAAAGCTCGATAGTTCTAGATACGTTCGAGAACGGTTCTAGCAGCAAAAAGACCAGCTAATTACTAGCTGGCTTTCTGCTGTAATAGTGTAAGTCACTCTGTGACTCACACTATTATGAAATTTCAGTATATAGTGTGCGGGAACAGAGCATTCAGATCACTGCTGTATGGATAATGGCGATCGCCATTTTTTTTTTTTCCTTGTCTTCCTTCCCTAAGCGCGCGCGTGTAGTGGGGCGGGCCAGCATGTCAGCCAATCCCAGACACACACACAGCTAAGTGGACTTTTAGCCAGAGAAGCAACGGCATGTGTGATAGGATGTCCATGTCACATGTCCCTGCATTATAAAAACGGACATTTTCCTCCAGCACGCCATTATCTGCCTTCTTCGTCCTTGGTGTCAGTCAGCGCTGGCGCAGCGCCTAGCTCCGATACTGCTGTGTACGCTCTATACACAGCGCTGTACAGCATAGGGATAGCACTTTCTATCAGTCCTTTTAGGGGGTAAAACCGGCAGGGTCAGAGCCATAGGTGACAGGTCCGTGAAAACAGAGTTTAACAGCTACACAAGATGACAGCGTCTGTGTAGCTAAGGTCAGGGATTTCCTCGCTGCATTTCCTGATTAGGAGGGATAGAAAGGCAGGCTTCCATTCCTCTACCCAGACCCACAACCATGCCACTGTACCCTCCTGCCCTTTGCACACTCAAACTCATTGTTACTAAGCCATTATACTAGCAAATACTGAGTGAACTTAGTGGCATCCTAAACGTGGCTGTTGGATTTCTGCATTGTCCCACTAGTGCAAAGATATTTGCAGCACGTCTGCCTGCATTGCAAACTCAAACTCATTGTTACTAAGCCATTATACTAGCAAATACTGAGTGAACTTAGTGGCATCCTAAACGTGGCTGTTGGACTTCTGTATTGTCCCACTAGTGCAAAGATATTTGCAGCACGTCTGCCTGCATTGCACACTCAAACTCATTATAACTAAGCCATTATACTAGCAAACACTGAGTGAACTTAGTGGCATCCTAAACGTGGCTGTTGGACTTCTGTATTGTCCCACTAGAGCAAAGATATTTGCAGCACGTCTGCCTGCATTGCACACTCAAACTCATTGTTACTAAGCCATTATAATACCAAACACTGAGTAAACTTAGTGGCATCCTAAAAGTGGCTGTTGTACTCCATTATTGTCCCACTGGTGCCAAGCTATTTCTAGCACCTGTGCAGGACACCCTCCTGCTCTGTTTTTAATAAGCTATAATGATAGCAAAAAATACTGCCATTTAGTGGCATCATAGAACTGGCTGTTGTATTTCATTATTGTCCCACTGGTGCCAAGCTATTTCTAGCACCTGTGCAGGACACCCTCATGCACATTTTGCTACGCTAATGTTATAGCAAACTCAGGGAATTCATTGCTGCATTTGATAATTCGGAGGGATAGAAAGTGAGGCTTCCTTTAGCTTTTCCTTCTGTTCATAAACAGCATCTCCAAGTCCACACCCGAAGAGCAATTTCTCCTCCACGTGTAAGTGTGGAGAGGCAGCTAGTGCGCATGCGTGTGCCGATTTACCCCAGCTGCAGCCTAACTACAGTGTTTCGCCTAGTGAGTATGCTCAGCCTGACTGTGCCATTCCTGAGGCTAAAGCCAGCTTTACACCTTACAATTAGGTATGCGATCTCGTATGCGATGTGACACGCCCAGGTCGCATATGCGATCTAATGAGATTGCACGTAGGTCGTTCATTTGCTGTCACACGAGCGTTAGTAGTCTATGTTAAATTGATCAATTTTGTGTGCGATCCTTTAGATCATGTGTTCTGTGACGTATGCATTGGGCACCCTTTTTTTTTTTTATTTATTGACTTGCCAAGCGTGTGTAATGTGTAGGGATGCGTTTTTACTATGTCATCTGCCATTCAGCTCTGCTACATGGCCGCTGACAGCAGACACAGACAGCCATGTAGCAGAGCTGAATGGCAGATGACAGCAGACACAGACAGAGCCGCACTGTCAGAATGAACTCGGGTGAACTTCACCCGACTTCATTGTCATGCTGCGGCTCTGTCTGTGTCGCGTCCCGATTAGCGGTCACCTGTGAAGGACTCACCGGTGACCGCTAATCTCCTAAGTGACTGAAGTTAGCAGCCCTCTCTCATACTCACCGTTCCCCGTTCCCCGACGCTGCACGGCATTCACACTGCTCCGGCGGCTTTTACTGTTTTGAAAAAGCTGGCCGCCCATTAAACAATCTCGTATTCCCTGCTTTCCCCGCCCACCGGCGCCTATGATTGGTTACAGTGAGACACGCCCCCACGCTGAGTGACAGGTGTCACACTGCACCCAATCACAGCAGCCGGTGGGCGTGTCTATACTGTGTAGTGAAATAAATAATTAAATAATTTAAAAAAACGGCGTGCGGTCCCCCCAATTTTAAAACCAGCCAGATAAAGCCATACGGCTGAAGGCTGGTATTCTCAGGATGGGGAGCTCCACGTTATGGGGAGCCCCCCAGCCTAACAATATCAGCCAACAGCCGCCCAGAATTGCCGCATACATTATATGCGACAGTTCTGGGACTGTACCCGGCTCTTCCCGATTTGCCCTGGTGCGTTGGCAAATCGGGGTAATAAGCAGTTATTGGCAGCCCATAGCTGCCAATAAGTCCTAGATTAATCATGTCAGGCGTCTATGAGACACCCTCCATGATTAATCTGTAAATTACAGTAAATAAACACACACACGCCAGAAAAAATCCTTTATTAGAAATAAAAAACACAAACATATACCCTGGTTCACCACTTTAATCAGCCCCAAAAAGCCCTCCATGTCCGGCGTAATCCAGGATGCTCCAGCGTCGCTTCCAGCGTTGCTGCATGGAGGTGACCGGAGCTGCAGAAGACACAGCCGCTCCGGTCACCTCCACGCAGGTAATGAAGACAGCTGCGCGATCAGCTGCTGTCACTGAGGTTACCCGCTGTCACTGGATCCAGCGGTGGCCGCGGGTAACCTCAGTGACAGCAGCTGATCGCGCGGCTGTCTTCATTAGCTGCGTGGAGGTGACCGGAGTGGCTGTGTCTGCTGCAGCTCCGGTCACCTCCATGCAGCAGCGCTGGAAGCGACGCTGGACCATCCTGGAGTACGCCGGACATGGAGGGCTTTTTTGGGCTGATTAAAGTGGTGAACCAGGGTATATGTGTGTGTTTTTTATTTCTAATAAAGGATTTTTTCAGGTGTGTGTGTTTATTTACTGTAATTTACAGATTAATCATGGAGGGTGTCTTATAGACGCCTGACATGATTAATCTAGGACTTATTGGCAGCTATGGGCTGCCAATAACTCCTTATTACCCCGATTTGCCAACGCACCAGGGCAAATCGGGAAGAGCTGGGTACAGTCCCAGAACTGTCGCATATAATGTATGCGGCAATTCTGGGCGGCTGTTGGCTGATATTGTTAGGCTGGGGGGCTCCCCATAACGTGGAGCTCCCCATCCTGAGAATACCAGCCTTCAGCCGTATGGCTTTATCTGGCTGGTTTTAAAATTGGGGGGGACCGCACGCCATTTTTTTTAATTATTTAATTATTTATTTCACTACACAGTATAGACACGCCCACCGGCTGCTGTGATTGGGTGCAGTGTGACACCTGTCACT
Source organism: Anomaloglossus baeobatrachus (assembly GCF_048569485.1). Classification (NCBI taxonomy): domain Eukaryota; kingdom Metazoa; phylum Chordata; class Amphibia; order Anura; family Aromobatidae; genus Anomaloglossus; species Anomaloglossus baeobatrachus. Next base: position 95,561,564 of record NC_134361.1, on the reverse strand, counting down.
CAGCGTGGGGGCATGTCTCACTGTAACCAATCATAGGCGCCGGTGGGCGGGGAAAGCAGGGAATACGAGATTGTTTAATGGGCGGCCGGCTTTTTCAAAACAGTAAAAGCCGCCGGAGCAGTGTGAATGCCGTGCAGCGCCGGGGATCGGTGAGTATATGAGAGAGGGGGATAGACTGACATGGACAGAGAGAGAGGGACAGAGATAGTGACCGACTGACAGAGATTAGGGAATGACAGACATTGTGAGGCGCTTCAGAACGCAGCTTTTCAGCTGCGCTCTGAAACAGAGCTTTTTTAAGCTGCGGTGCAGAGCGCACACCTGCGCACATAGCATCAGACACCAAAATCGTATGAGGGATGTCACACGTTACAATTCACTAGGTTCATACAACAAAACGCTCAATGTATGAGGAATAAACGACGTGTATGCGATCACCGTATTTTCCGTCAATCTTGATCGCACGTAGGTTTCACACGCAAATACGTCACGAACGATGCAGGATGTGCGTCACTTACAACTTAACCCCGACGACGGATTGAAAGATTTATTGAAGCGTGTAAAGCAGGCATTAGTCTTCATTTCGGGATACAGCGCATGCTCCCACACTTAGTGTGAAAAGCCTCTTTGCACAGGTACTTGCATTCCGTGCCGGGTTTAAGTCCTGTATTGTGCCTAGACACCATGCTAAAGCTGATAGTCTTTTTTCAGATACTCTATTTCATGCAACTGACCATGCTCAGGCACTTACTGCATCAGAAACTCGGTCCGGTAATGAACTCTTTGGCCCTGCCCCTGATGTGGGGGGCCCATATAGACCACAGGGCATCAGGTGTCCTGACGATGTGGCCAGGCCACTCCCAAATGGCTTGCAGAGGCCCGCCCCTATGACTTGTCACCTCATTATTGATGGTCAGACGATGACTGGTGAGGTGTTTGTGTCGTGGCAGCCATGAGGTCATTATTGAAGTTGCGGTTCCAAATAGGACGCTAGTTATGCCACTCATGACGTGTCACTCTGCTTTTGTCTCCAGGAGGTGCATTGTGGTCCACCCTGGTTTGGGGCGGACCCAGGTTATAAAACGGGCTGGAGCCAACAAGGAGGCGCGCAGTCTTCTATTATGCTCCGAAAGAGCACCCCTCCATGTGTTGAACCCATTGCGGCTTTAGGCCAGAGGTAAGCAGGGATAGGGCGTCGATGCAGGCCGTCACCACAGTTGGTAACGCAGAACGGGTAAGACCAGCTCCTGTCCTACAAGTCCTGCTTGTGCAGCCCAGTGGCATTAACAGGCCTGCTGCTGATGCACCTGCTGTCCACAGGTGTGGCCCCAATGCACACGGTCAGCGTACTCAATGGCCCCTGTGATGTTAACAGGGAGTTCCTGGGCTGGGTGGGCGTGTGTACCCTGTGACGCTAACAGGGCTCCCAGTCTCAAGATCCGAGTGGCATCTAACTCGGTTCAGGCAACTATTAGTTTCATAGCCACACAGATCTGTATCCTCCACCTAACCTTCCAGTTGCCAACCTCTCCTTTTCCATCTGGGAGCACGGTGGACACTGACTGCTGATGGGGATATATACCTTTCTCTTTCTTTTCTTATTAATTTTCGTCATATAGCGGTAACATAGTATATACCACCTTATCCAAATCTGCCAGTCCCACCGTAACAGATGGTGTTTCTTCATCAAATGTTACTTTTGCTTAACCACCAAACCCATGGACAAAAACTTTTTTCCCCTTTCCAACACAACTGTTCCCCTTTCCACCAGCATCTGTCCTTTTTCAACTCATTTGGTATATGACCAAAAGTGCAACTCTGCAGGGACACCGTACTCAATGCCATCTCAGCACAGCAGCCAGCCCTCGGTCCCTCAGATGTGGACAGGTAAAAGACCATTTCCTCCTATCCATGACAAAGCGTTGAGATTCACTCTGTGCAGCACTGGTGTTTACTGGAAAAGCAGATCTAAGATTGCGTAACACCTTCTGCAGATACTCCTGTATACGTGCGTCCCTTTCTATGGCAGGAATTATTTCGCCAAATTTTGTCTTGTACCAGGGATCTAACAGTGTGGCAACCAAGTAGTTAGCATTACTTCGAATTCGTACAATCCGAGGGTCATGTTGTAGGTAGTGCAGCAAGAAGGCGCTCATGTGTCTTGCGCATCCAGGAGGACCAAGTCCTTGGTGTGTTGGTGGCAGAGAGGTGAGAATCGTGCCTCCTTCCTCTGCCCTCTCCCCCCAACCTCGCATAACCGAAATGTGAGCAAGCTCTCACTCATCAGCTGAGTCTTCCATGCCCATCGCAAGTTCGTCCTCCATTTCTTCATGGGCTCCCGCACCTTCCTCAACAATTTTTGCTGATACTATGCGCCCTTGTTAATCCCTATCCCCCACCATGACTGCCGCCTAGGTGCCGCTCACCGTCTGGACCTTGTAGATCTTATTATCCCTTCTGCATATGACTCCTCCTGTACTTCCTCACCTTCCTCTTGGACCAACACCTGACTCCGAATAATGCTTACAGTGTGCTCCATCTTGTAGATGACCAGAATTGTCATGCTGAGAATGGCATCGCCAGTGCTAAACATCTTCGTCGACATTTGTAAACTGTGTAGAAGGGTGCATAAGTCCTTGATCTGACACCACTCCAGCAGCGTGATCTGCACCACCTCTGGATCAAGTTAGCCCAGGGTATACGTCATACCGTATTTCAGCAGGGCTCTGCAGTGCTGCCACACACGCTGTAACATGTGCAGATTCCAATTCCTGCGTGTCGGAACATCGCATTTCCTGCGTTTAACCGCCAGACCCTAAGACTTCAGGAGCGATGAAAGTTGTTGAGCTGCTGGGTGCGAAGGCTGAAAGTGAGCACATAGCAGCGTGCCCGCTGCACAAGGCCATGTAGGCCGGGATGGTATTTTAAAAATTGCTGGAGAATCAGATTCAACACGTGAGCCATACAAGGCACGTGTGTCACATTGCCCTGACGATGGCCCGCAGCCAGGTTTGCATCATTGCCGCACACGGCTGTTAAGTCACCAACGTAGTCCACTCAATCAATTTGTACTCCGGTCGCCAGGTGACAACGTGTTCCTTTCGTGCATAGTGCTGATGATGGGAAAGGAGTCGATGCCTGCGGCGCAGGTGGACGCAGGTTATGGTCACCATCTTTTATACGTGACACAAAGGATTGTTTAAAAATATTGGGAGAAATCCAATGGCAACCAGGTTGCAAACTGGCATCTATTGATGTCGAAAGCCTCTACACCCGGATCCCGCAAGATCTGGGTGCAGAGGTAGTAAGACAATTTTTGATACAAATGGGAGAATCTGAGAATTATATCAGTTTTGTTGCCGAAGGATTATCACTAGTTTTGAAGAATAATGTATTTAAATTCGGAGAGACCTGGTTTCTACAACATGGGGGTGTGGCTATGGGCACCCCCATAGCTTGCACGCTGGCTAATCTTTTTTTGGCAAAATTTGAAGATGACATAGTCTATTCACAGAACAACAAATTTTTATGCCATATTAAATATTTCTTTAGATATGTGGATGATATCCTAATAATATGGGATGGCACACAAACAAAATTTAATGAATTTGTGTCATCTTTAAATGAGCCTAATAAATACAATATGCGGTTTACCAGTATGTTTGGAGATCAAACATTAGAATTTTTGGATACCAAATATCTATACAGGATAATTTGATTAAAACAGAATTGTACAGAAAACCCATAGCGGTTAATGCGTTATTACGACACGATAGTGCTCATCCTGAACATATAAAAAAATCAATACCTTATTCACAATTTCTTAGATTAAAAATAGCCAATAGTGATATGGACCGTTTTTTGATACAAGCAGAAGAACTTAGTAATAGACTTAAAGAAAGGAAATATCCACAAGATATAATTTCCCAAGCTTTACAAAAAGTTTTGCAGATTCATAATAAAAAGAACAAGAATAGGATTGATCAACAATATAAATATACTAAAAAATCTGGAACTGAATGGTTCAGGTTCAATTTCAAGTTAGTCCTATGGACCAAACAATAAAATCTATAATAAATCGCCACTGGCATATTATTGAGAGTGATAGAGACTTACAGGAAATAGCGCAAAATAGACCTCAAATTACCTATCGTAGATCAAAAAATATAGGAGATTTATTAATTAAAAGGAGATTCACCCCACAAAAAACATGGTTAGAAAAAAGCACACCGATAGGAAATCATAAATGTGGAAATTGCACATATTGTAGTTAACATCTGACAGGCAAAAATATTAAAGTTGGGGGAAAATGGTATAAAATAAATTATCTTATTACTTGCCGCACTAAATGGGTAGTCTATATCATTCTATGCCCTTGTAATTTTTTCTATATCGGTAAAACGATCAGACCGAGGTTTACTAGATTCAGAGAACATTTACACTCTATAAATACAGGGATAGGGGCTACTCGCCTTATTAATCATATGCAAGAAATACACAATGGGAATTGTAAATTACTAAAATTCACAGGTTTGGAAAAAATTGTACCTTCTCCAGCAGGAGGAGATACACACAAGCAGTTACTGAGGAGGGAAGCTCGCTGGATTATTGACACTAAAGCAATGGGACCGACTGGTTTCAACGATAAGAACGATCTAGTCATATTTCTTTAACAACGTTTGCCTCATCAGTATAGTGCAATTAAGTCATAGTTCTGACATTGTCCATGGATGGTTTTTGTTTTTTTTTTTTTTTCCGATAATTTTCGGCTAAACAGCCCCATATGAATTATTACAACAATTTCACGGATAAGAATTTATGTGATATGTACTAATCAAAACACGCTGTCAAATTAGTAAGATTTTGAAGTAGTCCTTTGCATAATTTTGTAAGATAGTGGGATTATTGAATATTAATGATTAAATATGAGACCCATCATGAGTGTCTATCGGTTTAAACCCCTAATAAAAATAAAAATAAAAATAAAAAAATAAAAAATCAAAAATAAAAAATATTATACATTTAAAAATAATCGTTAAAAATAACCTTTAAATTATGTATTAATAAGGTTGAATTCTATTTACAGTAATTCTACCAGTGTATAATAGTTATTGATGAACTAATGGATTCTACAAAAATAAATAAAAAGGGGAAATGCCGATACACACTCATAAGGATAAACAACTAAAATAAAAAAAGTTTGTTCTTTCTTGGCTGTTTGAAAAACTCTTATGAATACATATATTAATCAAACTGTGGTTCAGTTCGACTAAGATTTTGAACAAAATTATTATATAGCATAATATTATTGCAGGATGTGATTGTTTTTTAACCTGATTTTAATTCTTACACGTGTGTTAGAAATTTTCTATTTAAATGACCAATACTCACATTTACTTTGTATGGACCTGTGAAAGCGCCCCTAGAGGTGCGAAACGGTACCGTTGTCCTCGTGTTCCCCTCCCTCCATTCCCTCATGTCTGTTACACCTGTCAGTATCGAAAAATAAAGCTGTCTGAAGCTACCTGCAGAGTGCTGCCCGCTCCTTTATTTTCTATGGTCACCCACTGGGTTGCGTTACCTTGACAGATACAGAACCACAGGCTGAATGTAGGTGGTGGGTATCTCACAGATGAAGTACCATCATTCAGCTACAACCAATGGGAAGACACCACACCCTTTTTTAGGCCCCGTCTGTCTGCAGAACACTGCCAGACAAAGCTATGAACCTCTTCTTACTGTTACCCCCAGTTCAGTTTTGTGAGTTTGTGTGCTTTTTACCTGACTACTTTTCCTGCTTGCTGTTTATGTACCTCGTTGGCCGATCCGCATTTCACCTCTGCTTGTTTTCTGATTAAGTCCTGGCCATCCCATTCTGTTCCTCTTCCTCAATTAATGTTTTTGACCCTGCATGACTACTATTCTCTGGAACTGCAGCCTTCCACAGGTATTAATCACCTTGGGCCCTGTGTAATTCCAAATCACTGTATAGGGGTTAAAGGGTTTCAGGGTTCTGGGTGTCCAGCTTGGTGAGTGGCTTGCCTCTAGCCTATCCTTTACAGCCCATCTAAGTGTGTCGATCCAGGCAGGCGTTACACCGTGCCCTCTGCAGAAGGCCATGTAGGCCGGGATAGAGTTTTAAAAATTGCTGGACAACCAGGTTCAACACGTGAGCCATACAAGGCACGTGTGTCACATTGCCCTGAAGAAGGGTCGCAGACTGGTTTGCATCATTGTCGCACCCGACCTTCCCTGACTGCTGGTTGAGTGTAGACAACCATTGATGAAACTCGGTCTCACTCTCCAGAGCTAACCGTCCACAATTCCTCAGCGGTGTCTCACATTTCCCCTACATTTCAAAGTAAACATTTGACCGCCTGATGGCCTTGAGCTCTGCTGCCAGCATAGTAAGGAGGTGTGTGGGATTCCTTGGGCGCAGTTACAAGGAAGGGTGGCCTGACCACACAGGGTTTGGGCCGAGGTTGAGGACCCACACGAGGTTGAGGAGGCAGAAGCAGTGGAGGAACTTGTACATACAGAGGAAGGATTGACACACAAGTCGTGGGGACGGCAAGACTTGTACAGCAAACCCTTCTCCATCTCTCACCATAGTTACCCAGTGCCCAGTCAGCAACATGTAACTCCCCTTTCCATGCTTACTGGTCCAAGTATCTGTGGTGAAATGCACCCTGTCACACACAGAGTTTCTCAAGGAATCGGTGAGGTTGTGTGCGACCTGCTGTGGTCGCGCGGGCACGCCTTTCTTGGAGAAGGAGTGACGACTGGCCATCGGCTCTTGGGGCACTGGAATGGGCATAAGGTCTCGAAAATCCTCGGTCTCAAAAGGGTGTAAAGGCAGCCTTTCTGTTGCCAACAAGTTGCAGATGATGAAACTCAACCTCTTAGACATGTCATGCCCTTCGAAAATCATGTAAAACACAGCGAGGGGACTCCAACCACAGTCTCCCTCATTTCCACTAATTGGGCCACACACACCCCACTTGACTGGCATCACTTGATCCCCCTTTTCAAAATGAAACAGATGCTTTGCATGACGCACTCTCAAAAATACGCGTGCCTTTCGCTTCCCCTGGATGACCCAGGGGAAGAAAAGTCCTCTGAGAGCCTTGACTTGTTCATCTTGGTTCTTTTACAAACACAGCGAGGGGACTCCAACCACAATCTCCCTCGTTTCCACTAATTGGGCCACACACACCCCACTTGACTGGCATCACTTGATCCCCCTTTTCAAAATGAAACAGATGCTTTGCATGAAGCACTCTCAAAAATACGCGTGCCTTTCGCCTCCCCTGGATGACCCAGGGGAAGAAAAGTCCTCTGAGAGCCATGACTTGTTCATCTTGGTTCTTTTACAAACACAGCGAGGGGACTCCAACCACAGTCTCCCTCGTTTCCACTAATTGGGCCACACACACCCCACTTGACTGGCATCACTTGATCCCCCTTTTCAAAATGAAACAGATGCTTTGCATGAAGCACTCTCAAAAATACGCGTGCCTTTCGCCTCCCCTGGATGACCCAGGGGAAGAAAAGTCCTCTGAGAGCCTTGACTTGTTCATCTTGGTTCTTTTACAAACACAGCGAGGGGACTCCAACCACAGTCTCCCTCGTTTCCACTAATTGGGCCACACACACCCCACTTGACTGTCATCAGTTGACCCCCATTTTCAAGATGAAAAAGATGCTTTGCATGAAGCACTCTCAAAAATACGCGTGCCTTTCACCTCCCCTGGATGAGCCAGGGGAAGAAAAGTCCTCTTAGAGCCATGACTTGTTCATCTTGGTTCTTTTTTCAAAAGCGAGGGGACTCCAACCACAGTCTCCCTCGTTTCCACTAATTGGGCCACACACCCCACTTGACTGGCATCACTTGATCCCCCTTTTCAAAATGAAACAGATGCTTTGCATGAAGCACTCTCAAAAATACGCGTGCCTTGCGCCTCCCCTGGATGACCCAGGGGAAGAAAAGTCCTCTGAGAGCCATGTCCACATTGTCAGTGGACAGACACGTGTGCTTATCTGCCAGCAGACCCCCAGCAGCACTGAAGACAGGTTCTGAGAGAACGCTGGCTGCAGGGCACGACAAGATCCCCAAGGCGTACGTGGCAAGCTCAGGCAATTTATACAGATTGGAAGCCTAAAATGAGCAGGGCTCAAGTTGCACAATAATGGCATCGACGTTTCCTTGCATATACTCATATATCTGTGTGTCCTCCTCTTTTTCCTTTTCCAGCTCTTTTGTTTTCGCATGAGTATATGTCCTTGTCACTTTCCCATGTGTTTGTGTTGTGTTGTGAGTTGTTTGTCACCTTTTGGACACCTTTGAGGGTGTTTTCTAGGTGTTTTTATGTGTTTGTGAATGCCTGCCATTGTTTCCTATGCGGTTCGAGTTCGGTTCGTCGAACGTTCGACGAACCGAACTCGAACGAGACCTCCGTTCGACGAACTGAACTCGAGCCGAACCACGACCGGTTCGCTCATCTCTAATCAGAACTAAAGGCCGCTTTACATCCTACAATAAATCTTACGATGTGTCGGCGGGGTCACGTCGTAAGTGACGCACATCCGGCATCGTAAGTATGATTGTAGTGTGTAAAACCTCCGTACAATTGCGATTGAACGAAAATCCGTTCATCTCATGCACGTCGTTCATTCCTCAAAGATTGAACGTGCGGTTGTGCAATGTTCCCGAGGCAGCACACATCGCAGTGTGACACCCCAGGAACATTGAACAACAGCTTACCTCCATCTGCGGCTCTCGCCAACAATGCGGAAGGAAGGAGGTGGACGGGATGTTTACGTCCCGCTCATCTCCGCCCCTCCGCTTCTATTGGCCGGCTGCCGCGTGACGTCGATGTGACGCTGAACGTCCCTCCCACTCCAGGAAGTGGACGTTCGCCGCCCACATCGAGGTCGTATGGACGGGTAAGTATGTGTGACGTAGGTTAATCGTTTGTGTGGCACGTTCAACAAATTGAACATGCCACACATATGATGGGGGCGTTGCAAATCGCATATGATATAGTATGCGAAATTGCAACGTGTAAAGCAGGCTTAAGATAGCATGATCCCTGAATGTTGACTAATACACAGCACTACAACAACATTGAGGCTAGCGACCAATCTTTGAACAGAGCAGCCCTTAGCAATAGGAGACAGAGAACAGGACTGTAGTGGCCAGGCCCCAAACCATCAGGGTAACGGCTTACTATTGACAGCTGTGTGAACAAAGTTGGCTTACACTGGCAGATTATCCCCAATTGTCTCAAGGGCCTAGGTCTCTACTCTGCTGTATTGGCAAAGCCCCCATACCTCCTCCACTACGGGGAGAAGAGACGCTGAGCTGTAGAAAGGGAAGTAACTGTCACGAGTTTTACTGTTTAGTGTTTTTAGTTGTGCTGGGACTCACAGGACCAGTAAGATCAGAAGTACCCAGTGGGAACTGAAAATGTGTCTTGATATGCCTTGTACAGTTGAAACCTTCTTGAAGATTTGTGCCTGCTGTGTGTGATGTTATTGATGAAAATGAACCGTTAAGTAAAGCACTGTTATTTGAAACAAACTGGTGGTCTGTGGAAACGAGTCATCATTAGGTCCTGGCCAGGTGACGTCAGGGGTAAAATGCGGCCTGCATGGACAAATGGCCCACAATATCCAAGTCCATGCAACCAGCCAGGACAAGCTCTTTCATAGAGCATGTTGGGGTGTCTAGAGTCAATCCCTTGCCCACGACTACCAGCTCTACACCTTTACTCAGAAGCATCTATTAGACACTGCAGATGGAAACTTCATAAGTGACTCCCACTCTGGAGGACAAAACCCATCTATTTGTTAAATTAATTGCAAAGGGTACTATGTAATGTGGATCTACAAGATTATGGTTATTCATAATTACTAGATCTGTTGTGGTCTTACCACTGAAACCCTCACCTTTCACCAGGGACTTCTGTCAGGTTGAGCATGTTCTGCAATCTCCAGCAGTTCCATAGATATTGTAAGAAGAGACAGTGCGCATACTCATCTGCGGTCCTTTCAAATGAGGGACAGAAATCACTTATCCTGGCAAACAGCACCAGCACTGATCTAGTAGTTACTGTATCACCTATCCTGTCGATAGCTGATAACTACTTCTTAATTGAATTTCATACCCCTTTAGCATATTTCTTGTGCTACAACTTTCTCTTCCCGCTAGCCTTAACGGGTATGTATAACTGACTTTTAGATATGTCATTATCTGTAAATGGCATTTTAATAAGCATCTCAATTCTGACCAGAAAATCACTTAAAGACATCAATCTAATAAGTGTATGTATTTTTTAGCTGAAAGACACATAATGCAGTCATGTGTGTATTAAAGGACAAACGGGCACATTTCCAACACAGCTAAACCCTTGCAATCGCACTGAGCTTTATTATGGATATGCTTGAGAATCAACTATGAAACAAGCCATAAACTTTTGCATAGTTTCACAGAGCACAGCTTCTTAGTACTGTATGTTCACCCGAGTGTGATGAATAACATGATAGTTCTCTCCAGATGACTGCCTATTAAAAGGACCATTTCAATGCCCCATAGCTATGAAAGAATGTGCATTAAAGAGTCCTGCTAGCTAATGATGTGAACGATGCAGCATATTTCATTTACAATAATATATTCTCCCATACTCTTCAATTAGGACCATATCATTAATTATACATATTCTCTCTGCATAATTTTAATTATATGGCGCAAAAATTTGAAAATTAAATATTTTCGCGAAGGAATCAACAGAACGTACAGATTCCAAATGCATCATAAAAACCGAAATAGATATTTTTAGCTTTAAACATCACAACAAAAAATATTGGAGCTAGAGAGGGAGGTACTTAAATCACATAATGATTATTTTGATAACCATGCAAAAAGAAAATATTTCTGACTGTATAATCTAGGAAACAAAAATTGATGACAGAAGATATAGGAAGATATGATAGCTAGAAGAAAAAATGAATAGATAGCTAGGTAGAGTGTCACGCTTCAAGCATGGCGAGCGCATTCAGACCAAAAGGAGTCTGCCGTATAACAAAAAACTCACCAAAAAAATATCACAAACAGTGGGGAACACCAGGGTCACAATAACAAAGGTGGACCTTGACACTAGTTAGAGGGGGATTGATGGGACACCTCCTATCCTCACCTGTAACTGTCCCTGCTTTCCTAGCCAGTCCCTTACAGTCTCTACAACTGTTGCCGAGCAGCACCCTGAGACCCTGGGAAACACTACAGATGCCCTGACTAGTGAGAGACAGGTGAGGTTCACTAAACCCACTGGTCCACTAATAAGACAAGAGGGTAGGGGAGACAAAGAGGGGAAATACTGAAACACAAAAGATAAAGAGTATGCCAGTATACAAATGGATTTGTATCTTCAGCAATGATTGCTGGGTAACACCTCTATTTTTACCTGAAGGATGAAACTACAAAGTACTGCAGCTGAAGCACTCAGCTAGGGACTGCTGGAGAAGCTGCTATCATTAACTGTTTCAATACAAAAAAAAACAAAACCACATTTAAATGTAAATAGCCAGATGAAGATGAGAGGATCCAGTCTGAAAGCTGTCACTAGTCTCCAAAAACAGGGAGACAACCGCAACATAGATAGATAGATAGATAGATAGATAGATAGATAGATATCCCACAAGCATATTTTTAATCAAACTCAATAGCAAACTGATATATTTAAAGTGATAACAACAGATAGTGCAACTAAAACAGGAAGTATAGATGCAAATCTATAGATAAGATGGTATGCCATACCAACAAAATAAAGATGATTGTAAATATAGTAAAACATAAGGAATAAAGGAAAAACGCTATCTAAAAAATATAAGCACATGGTATTCAGAATCAATGAAATGCGGACAAATAATGCAGGATTTGTAGGGATCAGTACTGCCCAAACAAATGAATCAGAGTACATATTGACTCAAAGGTAAAAATGTTAAAGATGTTTATTAATTATTTATTCATTTTATTCACTAATAAAGCACTATTAGCTCCACAGCACTTCACAGATGTGATTATTACTGTCCTCATTGGGGCTCACAATCTACATTCCCTATCAGTATGTCGTTGGCATATGGGAGAAAACCAAAGAACCCGGAGGAAACTCACAAACAAAACATACAAACTCCTTGCAGATATTGTTCTTGTTGGGATCACATGAATATGGACACAACTACTTCCACCATCCCTTAAACAGACCTATCCACTATAGGTCATACCACACACAAATGGAGGCATTTTCCAAGTGGAATAAATCATTTTTTTGTAATTATGACCCATATGGAAGGAGATACCTTTCCTTTTAATTTCATATTTTGTGCTCCAGTATTCAGTTGAATATTTAGAAACTGGAAAACTTTCCATCATTTTAATATTATCTAACATCATTTGAAGTAGTCTGTTTAGGTCTACAAGCGGTTAGGAAATGATTGTCAGATACTAATAATTCAGGGAATTACATATTTTCAGAGTTTATAAAAGCTACTTCAACTTCGGAGACAGTTATTATCAACAATTGTGTGAGACCTCCATGGGCGCAAACATGGTGCCTTATTATGCAAATATAGCCATAAATGCTTAGAAGAAGAATCTCGTCTATGTGTCTCGCCATTTTGGACATGTCTTGAGGAGGTGGCGATACGTAGACATCAACTTCCTCCCATGGACAAGCACCAATTATCGGATTTATATATTTTTCTAAATACACTTGATCCTGACATCAAATTGTTAACATTGGTAAAATCCAAAAGTCCATTCAATTCCTCGATTTATTGGTTTCATTAGATGATAACAAATTAGATACTTTGCTTTTTGTGACAACTACACATTGAAACAACCTAAGTTGTTATGGTAGTCAATATCCCAAAAGTATGCTCTCCTCACTTCCATACAGATAAAAGGATTGTTTGTGGTGACACTAAAGTCTTGCCCTGTCTTTTGGATATATCCAACTATTTTTTTATATAAAAGTATCAGAAAACAATTCTTCATGAACATATACACTGTATGCAGAATTATTAGGCAAATGAGTATTTTGATCACATGATAAGTTTTATACATGTTATCCTACTCCAAGCTGTATAAGCTTGAGAGCCAACTACCAATTAAGTAAATCAGGTGATGTGCATCTCTGTAATGAGGAGGGGTGCGGTGTAATAACATCAACACCCTATATAAGGTGTGCTTAATTATTAGACAACTTCCTTTCCTTTGGCAAAATGGGTCAGAAGAGAGATTTGATGGGTTCTGAAAAGTCCAAAATTGTGAGATGTCTTGCAGAGGGATGCAGTAGTCTTGAAATTGCCAAACTTTTGAAGCGTGATCATCGAACAATCAAGCGTTTCATGGCAAATAGCCAATAGGGTCGCAAGAAGCGTTTTGGGCAAAAAAGGCGTAAAATAACTGCCTATGAATTGAGGAAAATCAAGCATGAAGCTGCCAAGATGCCATTTTCCAACAGTTTGCCCATATTTCAGAGCTGCAACATTACTGGAGTGTCAAAAAGCACAAGGTGTGCCATACTCAGGGACATGGCCAAGGTAAGGAAGGCTGGAAAACGACCACCTTTGAACAAGAAACATAAGACAAAACGTCAAGACTGGGCCAAGAAATATCTTAAGACTGATTTTTTAAAGGTTTTATTGACTGATGAAATGAGAGTGACTCTTGATGGGCCAGATGAATGGGCCAGAGGCTGGATCAGTAAAGGGCAGAGAGCTGAACTCCGACTCAGACGCCAGCAAGGTGGAGGTGGGGTACTGGTATGGGCTGGTATCATCAAAGATGAACTTGTGGGACCTTTTCTGGTTGAGGATGGAATGAAGCTCAACTCCCAGACCTACTGCCAGTTTCTGGAAGACAACGTCTTCAAGCAGTGATACAGGAAGAAGTCGGTATTGTTCAAGAAAAACATGATTTTCATGCAGGACAATGCTCCATCACATGCATCCAACTACTCCACAGTGTGACTGGCTAATAAAGGTCTAAGAGATGAAAAAATAATGACATGGTCCCCTTGTTCACCTGATCTGAACCCCATAGAGAACCTGTGGTCCCTCATAAAATGTGAGATCTACAGGGAGGGAAAACAGTACACCTCTCGGAACAATGTGTGGGAGGCTGTGGTGGCTGTTACATGCAATGTTGATCGAAAACAGATCAAGCAACTGACAGAATCTATGGATGGTAGGCTGTTGAGTGTCATCATAAAGAAAGGTGGCTATATTGGTCACTATTTTTTGGGGGTTTTGTTTTTGCATGTCAGAATTGTTTATTTCTAAACTTTGTGCAGTTATATTGGTTTACCTGGTGAAATTAAACCAGTGAGATGGGAATATATTTGGTTTTTATTACGTTGCCTAATAATTCTGCACAGTAAAAGTTACCTGCACAAACATATATCCTCCTAAGATAGCCAAATCTAAAAAATAAACTCACTTCAACTTCCAAAAATATTAAGCTTTGATATTTATGAGTCTTTTGGGTTGATTGAGAACTTAATTGTTGATCAATAATAAAAAAAATCCTCTAAAATACAACTTGCCTAATAATTCTGCACACAGTGTATATAAAGACAATATCCAAACTTGTGAAACTCTACTACACAATAATAATCAGATCAAAATAATGAACACAATTCCCTTTGTTTCCTCACGCTGTTAACAGAGCAAACACATAGATGCAATCATGCAATATCATGGGACCATGTTGGGCATTTGGTCATAAAACATTCCTGAATTCAAGCAATAACCATTATTTTCTTATTGACGTGCCACTAATATTATAGGTTGTGGTGATATTGGTCCACTTAATTGGACCTTACTGTGTACAATTACTGGTAAAAAAAACCTGTGGATATAAAAAGCGCATATAGGGTCTTACCAGGATAACAACAGTAAGGGTTAATAAAAACCACTCACCTGAGATGGTTGTGTGACACACAACCAGTATTAAAGCATGTATCAGCTGCTGCAGACTCCACAAGCCAAAGACAGAAGCAAGAAAAAACAAGGATAAAAAGTAGAAAAACATCCACGCTGCTGTGCCAATAAAGTGTTAATTCCAAATAAGAGCAATGCAGGGTGGTTTATTCTATGCGTTTCGGAGATAACCCCGCTCCTTCATCAGGAAATCTACCAAAAATGATCAATTTTTTTTCCATTTTTGGTGGATTTACTGATGAAGGAGAGGGGTTATCTCTGAAACGTGTAGAATAAACCACCCTGCATTGCTCTTATTTGGAATTAATGCTTTATTGGCACAGCAGCGCGGACGTTATTCCACTTTTTATCCTTGTTTTTTCTTACAATTACTTGTAGACAGAAGAAAGGATACTTTTTCTGTCTTAATTGTGAAGGTTATTCCTTAATTCTTAAAGGTTATCACTATTCACATCCAACTATAACAAAGAAATTTCACATCAATCAATCTTAACAAGTCACTCAGACATTGTCATTTATCTTCTTACTTCCTCCTGTAACTTAAGGTATATCGGTGAGATGACATAGGACCTCAAAACTATGTCTACAATCATGGTTATACCATTTTTTGACAACTACAGTATATTTTTCACATTATATAATTTTTTTAACATACTTCACACTTTTTGTTCACGTGATGAGCAACTTACCAATGAGGAATCTCTCTGAATCAAGTACATAATTGTGATATTATTTTTATAATTTATTTTTCTTTTTGTATATTGTGTAGATTCTTAGCATTCAGCTTGGCAAGAGATATACTCAGTTATCTTTTCCATATTGATCTTTTACTCTTTTGATGGGTCATCTTGTAATTATACATTGCTATGGTTGTCAGCTCCATCAGATTAGAGTATTAATGTGTTTTCTACAAAAACCACTGGTACTGTTTCCAGGTCATGTGTGTAGCAATGCGCAAGATGTTGATTCCTTACCTTCCTTGTTCATTGTAGGGTTTCCATTGCTGTGATTTAATTGATTTTAGCCCCTATACCCATAGCGGTTTTGGTCTTTAATAACCCTTCTATATTACAGCTATGGTCTGATTGTCTCTATATCTTTAAGCCCTCAAACAGGCTTTTAGTGGACACAGCATTTGTTGACATTGTATTTAATTATACATAAATGAAATTTCCACTCTTCCACTATTTTTTATTAGACAAGGTGAATATTACACAGGTCTGCAAAATTTAGGTTTATAAAAATTGTTTTAAATCCAATGACTGAAGCGTGTATTTTCTTATGGCTTGATTTAACCCCCCCCCCCCAAAAAAAAAACACACACACAAAAAAAAACCAATTCCACACTTTTTCACCAGAGAGAGCCAGTGCTCTCCACCCATCTTTACACTTTACATTACCATATACATCACAGTAACATCACATAAGCATACAGTTGACTGTACCAGGCCTCAGCGCTAGGCGGTGCTAGCCGCTACACAATCTTGGTTCTGCTACATTGGGGATGCGCATCCTGCCGCAGCAGCACAGTCGATATAAAACACACTTGACATAATACACATAAAAACAGTATAAAACTCAGTAGAAGTGGGGACAACACGACTACATCCTATACTCTTCACAAACAGAACCAAGGTATTAAGGAATGTAGTCCAATGGGAATGTAAAAAAATGTATAAAAAATTAATGAAACAACCCAAGGCTTTGAAAGGTTTCAGCATGTTCTCCAAGACAGACTTTGTTGTTACCTAGAAATTTCTTCACGACTTATTTCAAAGACTCCCAAGATCTTTTCTCAACAGCTTTATTTTTTGTTTCAAAGACTTCATACTTTATATTTCCAATTATCCAGACTTATAAAATTGCCTTGTTTCGGAAAGTTCCTGAAACTTGGTATATAGGTACTTAAAAAGTCTCTCCTTCTTTGGGTAGAGCTTTCACAAGCTGCTTCATCAGTCCAAGCTTAATGTGGAGTGATGGCAGAAGAACTTTAGTGGGATCAACTAAATTTTTCACAACTATGTTCTTGAGTCCAAGTTGTAAAGATGTTCTCATTGGTCAACGTTTTTGGCTTCAGCCATAGGTCCTATCCCAACTGTTCTATTCACACAAAAGTATGGGTACTTTGTGACTCCATCTTGCTGCCCAAGGAGCAAAGAGAGAACTCTCAGAACAATCACATATATTGACCAACCTTGATCTTTGTAGTTAAGTTTCTTGAGAATAAGGGGTACTTCACACACAGCGAGATCGCTACTGAGATCGCTGCTGAATCACGTTTTTTGTGACCTCATTAGCGATCTCGCTGTGTGTGACACTGAGCAGCGATCTGGCCCCTGCTGTGAGATCGCTGCTCGTTACACACAGCGCTGGTTCGTTTTTTTATTGTTGCTCTCCTGCTGATAAGCACACATCGCTGTATGTGACAGCGAGAGAGCAACAATCCTGAATGTGAAGGGAGCAGGAGCCGGCGTCTGACAGCCTGTGGTAAGCTGTAACCAAGGTAAACATCGGGTAACCAAGGTGGTTACCCGATATTTACCTTCGTTACCAGCCTCCGCAGCTCTCACGCTGCCAGTGCCGGCTCCTGCTCCCTGCACACGCTAAGTTAAGCGGTGTGAGCTGGTAACTAAGGTAAACATCGGGTAACCATACCCGATGTTTACCTTAGTTACCAGTGTCCGCAGCTTCCAGACGCCGGCTCCGTGCAAGTGCAGCGTCGCTTGCACGTTGCTGCTGGCTGGGGGCTGGTCACTGGTCGCTGGTGAGATCTGCCTGTTTGACAGCTCACCAGCGACCATGTAGCGATGCAGCAGCAATCCTGACCAGGTCAAATCGCTGGTCGGATCGCTGCTGCATCGCTAAAGTGTGAAGGTACCCTAAAGTCTTGCCCAGAATGCCCTACAGGCATTGAAGCATAGGTCTATGCAGTCAGTGTTTGTGAAAAAACGGTACATGCTGGAATTTTTTTTATATTTTTACTGAGTTCAGTGATTGAAAGTATCTAAATATCACCTCTTACTTTTTGAACAATTTTACCCTTGTAGATCTGTGTTATAGATTGCAGTACAAAGAATATGCAAGTCTAAAGGCTGATAACATTACATACCTCTAATAACAGGACACTTGTACAGCATAAATGTGGTATAAAAATGGTTAAATCACAAACACCATAACACCAGATGGGAATCATTAGAAATGACTCTTCATTAGGTTTCATAAAATAGACTGAGGCACTATAAAAAATAATGAACTTTTGCATGAAAAAGCATTATTAACAATACAAATGTCATTTCAGCTGTAACATGACCTTGACTAACAATGCAAAGCTCGGAGTTGATTTTCGCGATTTGACTAGTAGCCTTTTAAAACAAAGACTCGGCAGCATGTATTTTCCCATAAACATTCTTTAATTAAAACTATACAGCAGTTCCTATGTGAGCTTATACCTTCTTTTCTAAGCAACATACATTTATGTTAAAGTCATTATTATTCCATTGTTACCTTCTGTTGAAATTTCTGTAAAGTTGTTCAATCTCTTTTGTGGTATACATTTGCAGTGAACGGCTGCTGACAAGCTCCCTATCTGAAATAATAGATGTCTATTACTGTAAGAGAAAGAGACAACAGGAGACCCATACTGATGTGCTCCCAAAAGGTCAAAGCACATGTCAGCAGTTGCAGTTACAGCCTTGGCAGACCAATTATTCAGCTCTTCTAACTGGCACCTTTTGTTATTGTTAGAAAGCTTGCTTTTTTTTTCTATAATGTCTAACTGGGACAATAGCTCAAAATATGTTTGTAAGTATATTGCTCAAAAATTTGTGATTTAAAATGTAGGTTTGCCAAAATAATAACGTAATACATAACCAGGGATGTCATCTGTACTAATCGCATTTAGGCAATAGAGGAGAAAAGGAAAATCTGTCACCAGATTTCACAAAACAAACTGCAATAAGTATTAAATAAATTGCTTAGTCCTAATGAGGCTGATTTACTTACCATATTTGCCCTATATAAACGCGGCCACCACCAGTGCGCCCTTATATACAACACTCTAAAAAATTGTATATGTACCTAAGCCGCTCTGTATAACATAAAAAAGACCTTTTATTACTCACCTGCGGGGTGGTCCAGTCCAATGGGCATCATTGGTCTTGATCCTGCACCTCCTGTCTTCTTCTTGCTTTCTACGTAAAGCACACAGTCCTCCATTGCGCTTCTGTGCAGCCACACTTCTGTCACACACATGACTAGCAGGGTTTACCTAGTACCTGGTAAACCCCCAGAAGATGTGACAACAAACAGACAACACAGGGATCACACATGGATCACATTACAATGGAGGTCCCTGTCACTAGGGAGAGAGGTGAGGGGGCACCTCCTAAACTCACCTCAAGCTGATTCCTGAGCTCCCTAGCGATACCTGTTCTGCAGATTCTGGTGATACAACGTGAAGTCTATTCCACCGTAGGATTCTGCACCCTGCACTGTGTCGGTCCCGAGGGAGCAATTAAGCTCTCCCCTCGGCGACTGTATTGACTCCTGCGTCCCACCAGAGCCACCCGTAAACCCGTCTGTTCCTTTCCTCTCCTGCTGGAGAACACCCTAGCTGTTGTGTTGCTCCTAACTCCCCCTGGTGGCTGCTCCTCCCCCAGTTCCTTGTCACTAGTGGGTGGTAGCTTCCCATGTTTTGTGACTACCTTAAGACCCAACCCTAGCCCGGTCTCCATTGTGGAGGGCAACTTATTGGTGTGTGAGAGTTTGTGTGTTGTGGAACCGGTACCAACCTCCTCTGGATCTAGGATGAGTACCGCACCTTAAGTGAGGTGCAGTACCCTGTTGCGACTGAAGCCTCAGGGGCGCCACACACACAACACAAAAGACTTCTCCCAGAGCAGACTGCAACTCTTTTGATTAATTAATATTGGCCATTTGAATTGCTGCCAACATTTGTAGATTATAAATTCTACATGCTAGCTGTGTCCCCTACATGATGTTTTGCAAACTGCAAATGGAATTTGGTAGACAGCCATGTCATGGTACGTTTGCCGATGTGCCACACTCCTTCCATTTTTGGATGACGGATTGAACAGTGGTCCCAGAAATGTTCTGAGTTTGGTCTATTTTTTATAACCTAATCCTGCTTTACTCTTCTCCTTATCTCCTACACTGACCTTACTGGTGTGTTCCTTAGTTTTCATGATGCTGTTGTCCCACTTAGACTGGGGTGTGTCCAAATATACAGTGCCTACAAGTAGTATTCAACCCCCTGCAGATTTAGCAGGTTTACACATTCGGAATTAACTTGGCATTGTGACATTTGGACTGTAGATCAGCCTGGAAGTGTGAAATGCACTGCAGCAAAAAAGAATGTTATTTCTTTTTTTTTTAGTTTATTCCGAGGGTCATTTATTATTCAACCCCTCAAACCACCAGAATTCTGTTTGGTTCCCCTAAAGTATTAAGAAGTATTTCAGGCACAAAGAACAATGACCTTCACATGTTTGGATTAATTATCTCTTTTTCCAGCCTTTTCTGACTAATTAAGACCCTCCCCAAACTTGTGGACAGCACTCATACTTGGTCAACATGGGAAAGACAAAGGAGCATTCCAAGGCCATCAGAGACAAGATCGTGGAGGGTCACAAGGCTGGCAAGGCATACAAAACCCTTTCCAAGGAGTTGGGCCTACCTGTCTCCACTGTTGGGAGCATCATCCGGAAGTGGAAGGCTTATGGAACTAACTTTGAAAGTTTCCACCCATGCCGAGGCCAGGCTTGTCCGAAGAGTCAAGGCTAACCCAAGGACAACAAGGAAGGAGCTCCGGGAAGATCTCATGGCAGTGGGGACATTGGTTTCAGTCAATACCATAAGTAACGTACTCCACCGCAATGGTCTCCGTTCCAGACGAGCCCGTAAGGTACCTTTACTTTCAAAGCGTCATGTCAAGGCTCGTCTACAGTTTGCTCATGATCACTTGGAGGACTCTGAGACAGACTGGTTCAAGGTTCTCTGGTCTGATGAGACCAAGATTGAGATCTTTGGTGCCAACCACACACGTGACGTTTGGAGACTGGATGGCACTGCATACGACCCCAAGAATACCATCCCTACAGTCAAGCATGGTGGTGGCAGCATCATGCTGTGGGGCTGTTTCTCAGCCAAGGGGCCTGGCCATCTGGTCCGCATCCATGGGTAGATGGATAGCACGGCCTACCTGGAGATTTTGGCCAAGAACCTCTGCTCCTCCATCAAGGATCTTAAGATGGGTCGTCATTTCATCTTCCAACAAGACAACGACCCAAAGCACACAGCCAAGAAAACCAAGGCCTGGTTCAAGAGGGAAAAAATCAAGGTGTTGCAGTGGCCTAGTCAGTCTCCTGACCTTAACCCAATTGAAGCAGATGGGTGTGATCACAGAGCAGCAGCATCTGAACATAACTACAAAAGAACTGCTAACAGCAAAACTGACATTAACCCCTAATGCACCAAAAGGAAGGAAACACGTTTAATATGGAGAGTTTTACATGGCAAAATGAGACTCAGGTCCCAAAATGTAGCAGAAGTCTACTATACTGGGAAACCAAAGTGACAGCTGTTTAATCCCTAATGTTCTCAAACAAACCTCTGGGGCCTTCTTAGAACATCTGTAGTTATATGTGGAAAAAAGAATTAAAGCCTTACAGTGTAACCATAAGAAACAATCGTCGGGTTCATATCTTTGTGAGACTGCAGCCAAAAAAATGCCAGGACCATGTGCTTAATACAGTCAATTACAAAGATGGCGAATCTCATAAAAAGTTTTTATTGTTGCAATAAAATTAAAACCCCATAATAATGGGAATACAAGACTCTATGTGTTTCTGGCGCTATTCGCACATTGTCAATGAATCATTCTGCATTGCATTATTGCATTGTGGAACTGTCCTTAAAACATATGGAGCAAATATTCACATAATAGATATAAAAAAAATTTACAAAATCTTTTTTTTTCCCCTTCCTTTCTGCACAAATTTTTACATAGACTTTTAGCACATATTTCCCCCCTATAAATCAATAAATATATAAAGTATCATTGCGATAGTTCATTCCTTTTGGATATTTGTTATCAACTTCTGTAATCCAAAAGGCTTATCTCAAGTGCACTATTTTTGCCCAATCTCCTCCTTGCACAGGTTTGTCAACTCTTTCCAATCCAGAAAAATGCAAATTAATTTAGACTGCCTCCATACTGCTCAACAAATTGTATTACCGCACCTGCATATGATGCATTCCCATTATTGATATTAGAAATATGTTTGCTGATTCTACATTTTAATTTCCGAGTAGTGCATGCTAAATAATTGATTTGACAACTTTTACAAAAAATACTCTAAACTATGTGAGTAGTATCACAGTTTATAAAACTAGAGATTTTATTACCTTCTATAATTTTTGTTTGTTTGATATATTTACAAACATTGCACTTTGTCCTTGCACATTTGAAAAAACCCATACATGAAATGCATGGGTGGGCTTTTTTAGAGGCATTATACAGACTGGGGGAAATAATGTTTCCCAGGCACCTACCTCTTCTGGCTATACAATTGATTCCACTGCCAAGAATTTCATTTTATTTTGGGTCCTGAAATAATATGAAAACATATCTTTCTATTATTTTTTTAATATCCCTAAATTGTCTGCTATATGGAGTGCCAAAATATACCTCCAATTTTTGTCTTGAAGATTTGAAGTTATCAGATGTATTTTTACTATTATTTTTTCTCTGATGATTCTTTCTTATTCTTTCCTTTGTCTAGAGCAGTTTGAGTGTTAGAAAGGCTGTATCCCCATACCATTAATCTTTCTGTGGTGATTTTAATCTCATCTTGAAAAGCTTTTTCATTTGAGCTATTATGATGTATCCTCCAAAATTCCCCATATGGAATGAATCTAATGGTGTGTACAGGATGATGACTGTCTGCTCGCAATATTGTATTGTCACTTATTGGCTTTCTATAGTTCCGATAATGAACCTTCCTGCATACAGTCACCCAATGATTCCAAATCCAAAAAATTGATACATTTATTAGGTCCTGAAAATGTGAATTTTAATGAAAAAATCGTTGTGATTCAGGGGCGTATCTACCGCCGTCGCAGCGGTCGCCATTGCGACCGGACCCGGGAGGTTAGGGGCCCGGCGGCTTCCAGGCAGATCAGCAGCCAGCTCCTGTCAGTGAGAGAGGAGCTGCGCTGATCTGTCACAGACCATGCGGCCGCTATATGACCCGGTGCTGCCACCGACACCGGGCCCCCCTGCCTGGTGTCAGCGGCAGCATTGGGGCCTATTATACATGAAGGCCTGGGGAGGCTGCATTATACATGGAGGCCTGGGGAGGCTGGCTGCTATATTATACATGGAGGCCTGGTCAGGCTGGCTGCTATATTAAAAAATGGAGACCTGGAGAGGCTGGCTGCTATACTATACATGGAGGCCTGGAGAGGCTGGCTGCTATATTATACATGGAGTCCTGGAGAGGCTGGCTGCATTATACATGGAGGCCTGGAGAAGCTGCATTATACATGGAGGCCTGGGGAGGCTGACTGCTATATTACACATGGAGGCCTGGAGAGGCTGGCTGCTATATTATAAATGGAGGCCTGGAGAGGCTGCATTATACATGGAGGCCTGGAGAGGCTGTCTGCTATATTATACATGGAGGCCTGGAGAGGCTGGCTGCTATGTTATACATGGAGGCCTGGAGAGGCTGGCTGCTATATTATACATGGAGGCCTGGAGAGGCTGGCTGCTATATTATGCATAAAGTCCTGTTGAGGCTTCATTATACATGGAGGCCTGGGGAGGCTGGCTGCTATATTATACATGGAGGCCTGGAGAGGCTGGCTGCTATGTTATACATGGAGGCCTGGAGAGGCTGGCTGCTATATTATACATGGAGGCCTGGAGAGGCTGGCTGCTATATTATGCATAAAGTCCTGTTGAGGCTTCATTATACATGGAGGCCTGGGGAGGCTGGCTGCTATATTATACATGGAGGCCTGGAGAGGCTGGCTGCTATGTTATACATGGAGGCCTGGAGAGGCTGGCTGCTATATTTTACATGGAGGCCTGGAGAGGCTGGCTGCTATGTTATACATTGAGGCCTGGAGAGGCTGGCTGCTATATTATGCATAAAGTCCTGGAGAGGCTTCATTATACATAGTGGCCTGGGGAGGCTGGCTGCTATATTATACCTGGAGGCCTGGAGAGGCTGGCTGCTATATTATACATGGAGGCAGCCTGGAGAGGCTGGCTGCTACATTATACATGGGGGCCTGGAGAGGCTGGCTGATATATTATACATGGAGACCTGGGGAGGCTGGCTGTATTACTATACATGGAGGCCTGGGGAAGCTGGATGCATTATTATACATGGACGACTGGCGAAGCTGGCTGCATTATTATAGATGGAGGTCTGGGGAGGCTGGCTGCATTATTATACATGGAGGTCTGGGGAGGCTGGCTGCATTATTATACATGGAGGGCTGGCTGCATTATTATACATGGAGGCCTGGGGAGGCTAGCTGCATTATTATACATGGAGGCCTCGGGAGGCTGGCTGCTATATTATACATGGAGGCCTGGAGAGGCTGGCTGCTATTTTATACATGGACACCTGGAGAGGCTGGCTGTATTATTATACATGGAGGACTGGGGAGGCTGGATGCATTATTATACATGGAGGACTGGGGAGGCTGGCTGCATTATTATAGACGACGGTCTGGAGAGGCTGTCTGCTATATTATACATGGAAGCCTGGGGCGGCTGGGTGCCTTGTTATACATGGAGGCCTGGAGAGGCTGGCTGCTACATTATACATGGAAGCCTGGAGAGGCTGGCTGCATTATTATACATGGAGGACTGGGGAAGCTGGCTGCATTATTATATATGGAGGTCTGAGAGGGGGCTGCATAATACAAAATGAAGGACACCTTATACATGGAATATAGGGGTGCATTATGCAGGGAGGAGTATGGGGCTGCATAATACAATATGAAGTTGTATGGGGTTGTGTTATATTACATATAGGACTATGGGGGCTACATTATAATATATGGAGGACTATGGAGCCTACCTTATACATGAACTATGGGGGTGCATTATAAAACATTGGGGACTACTATGTGGTGCAGTATAATATATGGAGTACTATGGGGGTGCCTTATAATACATGGAGAACTATGAGAAATTAATTATAATAATTGGAGGGCTATGAGGGCTACTTTATACATGGAGGATTATAGGGCTGTATTATAATATATGGAGGACTATGTGTTGCAGTATAATATATGAAGTACTATGGGGGTGAATTATAATATATGGAGAACTATGAGAAATTCATTATAAAAATTGGAGGGCTATGAGGGCTACTTTATACATGGAGGACTATAGGGCTGCATTATAATATATGGAGGACTATGTGGTGCAGTATAATATATGGAGTATTATGGGGTGAATTATAATATATGGAGAACTATGGGGGGAATTATAATACATGGAGAACTATGGGAAATGCTTTATAATACATGGAGGACTATGGGAAATTCACGATAATAATTGAAGGGCTACTTTATACATGGAGGATTATGGGGGTGCATTATAATATATTGAGGACTATGTGGTTCAGTATAATATATGGAGGACTATGTGGTGCAGTAATATATATTGAGTACTATGGGGTGAATTATAATGCATGGAGAACTATGGGAAATGCATTATAATACATGGAGGACTATGGAAGTGTATTCTAATATTTGAAGAGTTATGTTGGACCCTTTATACTATTTGGAAGGCTATATGGGGGCCATTATTGTATCTGGAGAACTATATACAAGGGGGGCAAAGATACAATCAGGGGATGGGAATGTTTTGTGCTGAGGGAAAAAGGCGCTTTCCCTCAGCACCCAGCTTTCCCATAGTCTGCTATACATCTTCTCTCAGCACCCAGCTTTCCCATGCTCTGATATGGGAAAGCTGGGTGCTGAGAGAACGATGTATAGCAGAGCATGGGGAAGCTGGGTGCCGAGGACAAGATGGATATCAGAACATAGGAAAGCTGGGTGCTGATAGAGGGATTTCAGATTATGGGAAATCTGGGTGCTGTGGGTAAGAGCCTAGAGTCAGCATCATTATCCCGTACCCCAAGTGTCAGTGTCATTATCCCGTACCCCAAGTGTCGGTGTATGTGGAGGGGGGTCCAGGTCTGAACTTTGCACCGGGGCCCATCAAACTCTAGTTACACTACTGTTTTGATTTATATACTAAATAAAGACTGGAATAGATGCAACATCTCCAACCAAATTAATAAAACATCATCCACATATCTTAGATACTATATTATTGGTTTCTGGAATGAGTTGTGGGATAAAATCATCTCCTCCTCCCACCAAGAAACAAATAATATGGTTAAGGGTAAAAATGAGAACCCATCTGGCAGCCTTGTGTTCCTTTAAAGTATTCAGTCTCAAACATGAAGAAATTGTTTTGGAGAAGGTATTCAAGAGCTCTGATAATCATTTCTTTCATTTCATCATTATAAGCGCTGTAGGTATTTAATGATACTAAATCCCTCTTAGTGCTAGATCATGAGGAATAAAAGAATAAAGATTCTCTATGTCATATGATACAAAACAATAGTGATCAATCCATTGTATGTTATTTACACAATATATAACACTTGCAATTTCTTTTAAATAACCAGGAATTCTCGAAATGAGGAGTTGAAGGTTGAGATCCACCTATTTACTCAAAAACTCATTTAAAGGCGGAGGAAAGGCAGAACTATGAGTTTTAAGAAGCCCATGAAATATTAGCATGGTTGAATAATTTTCTTGAATAATCTATGTAAAAATTTGTGTAGAATTTGTGTACAAAGGAAGGATAGAAACATTTTATATATATATATATATATATATATATATATATATATATATATATATATATATACAGTACAGACCAAATGTTTGGACACACCTTCTCATTCAAAGAGTCTTCTTTATTTTCAGGAGTCTGAAAATTGTAGATTCACATTGAAGGCATCAAAACTATGAATGAAAACATGTGGAATGAAATACTTAAAAAAGTGTGAAACAACTTAAAATATGTCTTATATTCTAGGTTCTTCAAAGTAGCCACCTTTTGCTTTGATTACTGCTTTGCACATTCTTGGCATTCTCTTGATGAGCTTCAAGAGGCAGTCACCGGAAATGGTTTTCCAACAGTCTTGAAGGAGTTCCCAGAGATGCTTAGCACTTGTTGGCCCTTTTGCCTTCACTCTGTGGTCCAGCTCACCCCAAATCATCTCGATTGGGTTCAGGTCTGGTGACTGTGGAGACCAGGTCATCTGGCGTAGCACCCCATCACTCTCCTTTTTAGTCAAATAGCCCTTACACAGCCTGGAGGTGTGTTTGGGGTCATTATCCTGTTGAAAAATAAATGATGGTCCAACTAAACGCAAACCGGATGGAATAGCATACCGCTGCAAGATGCTGTGGTAGCCATGCTGGTTTAGTATGCCTTCAATTTTGAATAAATCCCCAACAGTGTCACCAGCAAAGCACCCCCACACCATCACACCTCCTCCTCCATGCTTCACGGTGGGAACCAGGCATGTAGAGTCCATCCGTTCACCTTTTCTACAAAGACACGGTGGTTGGATCCAAAGATCTCAAATATGGACTCATCAGATCAAAGCACAGATTTCCACTGGTCTAATGTCCATTCCTTGTGTTATTTAGCCCAAACAAGTCTCTTCTGCTTGTTGCCTGTCCTTAGCAGTGGTTTCCTAGCAGCTATTTTACCATGAAGGCCTGCTGCACAAAGTCTCCTCCTAACAGTTGCTCTAGAGATGAGAAGGTGTGTCCAAACTTTTGGTCTGTACTATATATATATATATATATATATATATATATATATATATATATATATATATATATATATATATACAGTCATATGAAAAAGTTTGGGCACCCCTATTAATGTTAACCTTTTTTCTTTATAACAATTTGGGTTTTGCAACAGCTATTTCAGTTTCATATATCTAATAACTGATGGACTCAGTAATATTTCTGGATTGAAATGAGGTTTATTGTACTAACAGAAAATGTGCAATCCGCATTTAAACAAAATTTGACCGGTGCAAAAGTATGGGCACACTTATCAATTTCTTGATTTGAACACTCCTAACTACTTTTTACTGACTTACTAAAATACTAAATTGGTTTTGTAGCCTCATTGAGCTTTGAACTTCATAGGCAGGTATATCCAATCATGAGAAAAAGTATTTAAGGTGGCCACTCACAAGTAGTTCTCCTATTTGAATCTCCTATGAAGAGTGGCATCATAGGCTCCTCAAAACAACTCTCAAATGATCTGAAAACAAAGATTATTCAACATAGTTGTTCAGGGGAAGGATACAAAAAGTTGTCTCAGAGATTTAAACTGTCAGTTTCCACTGTGAGGAACATAGTAAGGAAATGGAAGAACACAGGTACAGTTCTTGTTAAGCCCAGAAGTGGCAGGCCAAGAAAAATATCAGAAAGGCAGAGAAGAAGAATGGTCAGAACAGTCAAGGACAATCCACAGACCACCTCCAAAGACCTGCAGCATCATCTTGCTGCAGATGGTGTCAATGTGCATCGGTCAGCGCACATTGCACAAGGATAAGCTGTGTGGGAAAGTGATGCGAAAGAAGCCGTTTCTGCAAGCACGCCACAAACAGAGTCACCTGAGGTATGCAAAAGCACATTTGGACAAGCCAGTTACATTTTGGAAGAAGGTCCTGTGAACTGATGAAACAAAGATTGAGTTGTTTGGTCATACAAAAGGGCATTATGCATGGAGGCAAAAAACACGGCATTCCAAGAAAAGCACTTGCTACCCACAGTAAAATTTGGTGGAGGTTCCATCATGCTTTGGGACTGTGTGGCCAATGCCGGCACCGGGAATCTTGTTAAAGTTGAGGGTCGCATGGATTCAACTCAGTATCAGCAGATTCTTGACAATAATGTGCAACAATCAGTGACGAAGTTGAAGTTACGCAGGGGATGGATATTTCAGCAAGACAATGATCCAAAACACCGCTCCAAATCTACTCAGGCATTCATGCAGAGGAACAATTACAATGTTCTGGAATGGCCATCCCAGTCCCCAGACCTGAATATCATTGAACATCTGTGGGATGATTTGAAGCGTGCTGTCCATGCTCGGCGACCATCAAACTTAACTGAACTGGAATTGTTTTGTAAACAGGAATGGTCAAATATACCTTCATCCAGGAACTCATTAAAACTACAGGAAGTGACTAGAGGCTGTTATTTTTGCAAAAGGAGGATCTACAAAATATTAATGTCACTTTTATGTTGAGGTGCCAATACTTTTGCACTGGTCAAATTTTGTTTAAATGTGGATTGCACATTTTATGTTAGTACAATAAACCTTATTTCAAACCAGAAATATTACTCAGTCCATCAGTTATTAGATATATTAAACTGAAATAGCTCTTGCAAAAACCCAAATTGTTATAAAGAAAAAAGGTTAACATTAATAGGGGTGCCCAAACTTTTTCATATGACTATATATATATATATATATATATATATATATATATATATATATATACTTTTTTTTGTTTTTATTTTTTATTTGTATATCTATTATGTGATTGGTTGCACCATATATTTTAAGGAAAGTCCCATAATGCAATGCATACTGATTCATTGACTAAGGGCGCATAGTGCCCGAAACGTGAAGAAGCTTGTATTCCCATAATTATGGGATTTTAATGCTATTGCAAAAATAAAAACTTTACACACAGGTGCACTCAATTTACTAATTAGATGAGGCAATTGGTCACTCAGAATTTAAATTAGGGGTATCAGACTACATGGGGCTGAATACAAATGCATGTCATAATTTACAGATTTAGATTTTTTAAATATTTAGAATACCATGTATTATTTCCTTTACACTTCACAAATACTTTCTACATTGTGTTAGTATATCACATAAAACCCCAAAAAATTGATGAAGGTTTGTGGAGGTAGCAAGAAAAAACATGGAAAATTGTGCTGGGAAAGAATACTTTTCAAGGTTACAAACTCAGTTAAACACAAAATGGATATAAGATCTAATTCTGCCTTTAAATCATTATTGTCAATACACCTCATAGTGCCTCATTGTCAAGGAATCTCATAATAATCTATTCATTGCTGAGTTCTATTCAATTTGAAAACATAATAAACAGATATTCTAAAAAATAATCTTTACCTAAAGCAGATGACTTTTTACTTTAATATAACATAATTCTAATGCCTACAAAATGGCTGAACTTACATTAATACCGAGGAAATAAAGCGATGACAAATCTTCTGAATTTGCATACACTCAAAGCACTAAGAGTTTAATTTTATTCTGTGTGCTACAATAATTATGCTGCACATAAGAATTCTTTCATCTTCATATCTTAATGAAAAACTTTATGATATTCCATAAAAAAAATGGTAATATTACAGTCTAACCGTTGGGCAATATGTTCCACCTCTATATTGGAGCAAACTGGACAAATAGCCGGTGCAGCCAATGCTGTTGCAGCAGGGCCCAAATAGGAGGGAGCCCCTAACAACTAGAGGAGGGCCATAAACTCTAATAAATATAGTATATTGCCGCGGTCTAACTGACTCAGCAGGAGATCGTTGAATTCAAATGGGCCTCGGTACCAGTAAGAGGCCAGACCTGTGAAAAGCTCCTCTGCAGCTCTGCAATACTCTCCCGCACCTCCCCCCGGCTGAGTGAGAGTGCTGGAAAGAAGATGACCAGACTCACTGCTCAGGGGAGGATGGAGACCACAGCATCTGCAGCCAATGATGAGCGAGGCAGAGGTCTGCAGAGGAGGAAGGCAGAGGTGAGGGGACAGCAAAAAGATTGTGGTCATAAAGCTTCACATCCAGGACACAGCAGGAGTAAGCGCAGGACCCAATTTCCACAGGTTCATTATCAACTTACGAAACAGAGAGGTAAGTATACTTGTTGTATTTGCTTGTTTCTGCATACAATCTATGCTGCTTGTACTGTATATATTTGTGTAGGTGTATGTAAATATATAGTATAAGTGTGTATGTGCCCATATATATGATGTGTGTTTGTGCCTG
This sequence comes from Anomaloglossus baeobatrachus, assembly GCF_048569485.1. NCBI lineage: Eukaryota > Metazoa > Chordata > Amphibia > Anura > Aromobatidae > Anomaloglossus > Anomaloglossus baeobatrachus. The sequence continues at coordinate 95,530,367 of NC_134361.1, read as the reverse complement.
TAGATATGCATATGTGATTGTGTATAAGGTATATGTGCCTCTTTGCATAAATAATATATGTGCCTATGTATATATAGTTTATGTGTGTACTTCAGTCTATATATGAATTATGCAAATGCATGTACAGACCAAAAGTTTGGACACACCTTTTCATTCAAAGAATTTTCTTTATTTTCATGACTTTGAAAATTGTAGATTCACATTGAAGGCATCAAAACTATGAATTAACACATGTGGAATGACATACTTAACAAAAAAGTGTGAAACGACTGAAAATATATCTTATATTCAAGGTTCTTCAAAGTAGCCACCTTTTGCTTTGATTACTGCTTTGTAAACTCTTGGCATTCTTTTGATGAGCTTTAAGAGGTAGTCACCGGAAATAATCTTCCAACAGTCTTGAAGGAGTTCCCAGAGATGCTTAGCACTTGTTGACCCTTTTACCAACTCACCCCAAACCATCTCAATTGGGTTCAGGTCTGGTGACTGTGGAGGCCAGGTCATCTGGCGTAGCACCCCATCACTCTCCTTCTTAGTCAAATAGCCCTTTCACAGCCTGGAGGTGTGTTTGGGGTCATTGTCCTGTTGAAAAATAAATGATGGTACAACTAAACGCAAACCGGATGGAATAGCATGCCGCTGCAAGATGCTGTGGTAGCCATGTTGGTTCAGTATGCCTTCAATTTTTAATAAATCCCAACAGTGTCACCAGCAAAGCACCCCCATACCATCACACCTCCTCCTCCATGCTTCACGGTGTGAACCAGGCATGTAGAGTCCATCTGTTCACCTTTTCTGCGTCGCACAAAGACACGGTGGTTGGATCCAAAGATCTCAAATTTGGACTCATCAGAACAAAGCACAGATTTCTACTGGTCTAATGTCCATTCCTTGTGTTCTTTAGCCCAAACAAGTCTCTTATGCCTCCTCCTGACGAATCCACGCCCGGTGAAACGCACGTCGAGGCCCCGCCCACCACCACCAGCCTGTCTGCTAAACTGCTTCAACATGTCTCTAGGTAAACTTGCCTTAAACTTTTTTACATGACATGCTATGGGCATTCTTTTAGGGAAAGCCTCCTATGGGTAATCTAACCCCCTGACTCATTTTGCTTTTCCTTCCTTTCTTCTGGCTATTTTGCCTGTGTGTTAACTTGAGCCACGTGTTTAGCAGCTGATTTTCCATCTGCTGGTGATGTTTGTGCAATCTTTGTGTCTGGCGACTTTATGATCTTGTTCGCCTATACTGTCTGTCCTTATGTCACGCACACTTTTTTATTAAAAACTTTGTGTATTTCACCATATAATTTGTCTTTGGTCTCTCTTACTTACCAGTGGTCTTCCTTTTTTTTATATACTGGTATAATTGATCACTGGGATCTCTTTTGGTTTTGTATTCTCATTGAGACCCTCCCTTTTAGGGAAGTTGTAGGTTTACAAGTCTTTTCTGCTTGTTGCCTGTCCTTAGCAGTGGTTTCCTAGCAGCTATTTTGCCATAAAGGCCTGCTGCATAAAGTCTCCTCTTAAGAGTTGTTCTAGAGATGTGTCTGCTGCTAGAAATCTGTGTGGCATTGACCTGGTTTCTAATCTGAGCTGCTGTTAACCTGCAATTTCTGAGGCTAGTGATTCGGATAAACTTATCCTCCGCAGCAGAGGTGACTCTTGGTCTTCCTTTCCTGGGGTGGTCCTCATGTGAGCCAGTTTCTTTGTAGTGTTTGATGGTTTTTGCCACTGCACTTGGGGACACTTTCAAAGTTTTCCCAATTTCTTGGACTGACTCACCTTCATTTCTTAAAGTAATGATGGCCACTCGTTTTTCTTTACATAGCTGCTTATTTCTTGCCATAATACAAATTCTAACAGTCTATTCAGTAGGACTATTAGCTGTGTATCCACCAGAATTCTGCACAACACAACTGATTGTCCAAACCCCATTTATAAGGCAAGAAATCCCACTTATTAAACATGACAGGGCACATCTGTGAAGTGAAAACCATTTCCAGTGACTACCTCTTGAAGCTCATCAAGAGAATGCCAATAGTGTGCAAAGCAGTAATCAAAGCAAAAGGTGGCTATTTTGAAGAACCTAGAATATAACACATATTTTCAGTTGTTTCACACTTTTTTTGTTAAGTATTTCATTCCACATGTGTTAATTCATAGTTTTGATGCCTTCAATGTGAATCTACAGTTTTCAGAGTCATTAAAATAAAGAAAACTCTTTGAATGAGGTGTGTCCAAACGTTTGGTTTGTACTGTATGTGAATGTGACTGAGTGCATATAGTACATTTAGCTTTGTGCATAAATACTATATATGTGCCTTTGTGCCCGTACATATATATATATAAATATATATATATATATATATATATATATATATAGTATTTGTGTGTCTGTGCCTGTGTGTATATATAGTATATCTATACCTGTGTATGTTGCTATACATTTGTGTATGCGCCACTGTGTACATATAGTATATGTGCCTGTGCTTATATCTGCCTGTGTGTATACATACTATATGTGCTATGTGCCTATGTGTTTATGTACATGTGTGTATGTATATATATATATATATATATATATTATATGTGTATGTGCCAGTGTATATGTGTCTGTGTGTGTAAATATAGTGTTTGTGTATGTACCTGTATATATGGTATATGTATATGTGCCTGTACATTTGTTATGTGCCTGCATATATGTGTATATGGTATGTACCTGTATCTTTGCTATGTGTATATGTACCTGTATCTTTGGTTTGTGTGTATCTGCCTGTAAATACTGTATGTGACTGTATATGTGTATATTGCATATGCCTGTATATGTAGTATGTGAATATTTTAATGTATATGTGTCTACAAGGTATGTGTCTGTATATTTGGTATGTGTGCATGTGCCTGTGTATGTGTCTATATGGTATGTGACTACATATCTGGTATCTGTGTATGTGCATGCTTATGTGTTTCTATGATATGTAACTGTATATCTGGTATGTGTGTATGTTCCTGTATATGTGTCTTTATGGTATGTGCCTGTATACCTGGTATATATGTATGTGGCTGTATATCTGGCATGTGTGTGTGCATGTACAGTATTTGTTTATATGGTATGTGCCTGTATATCTGTATATGTCTGTATATCTGGGATGTATGTACAGTTGAAACCAGAAGTTACATACACTATCTAAAAAGACAAATATGCATAGTGTATGTAAACTTCTGGTTTCAACTATAAGTGTCTGTATATCTGGGATGTTGGTGCCCGTATATCTGCAATATATGTACCGGTATATCTGGGATGTTGGTGCCTGTATATCTGCAATGTTTGTGCCTGTATATCTGGGATGTTGGTGCCTGTATATATGGAATGTGCCTATGTGTTTATGTACATGTGTGTATGTATATATATATATATATATATATATATATATATTATATGTGTATGTGCCAGTGTATATGTGTCTGTGTGTGTAAATATAGTGTTTGTGTATGTACCTGTATATATGGTATATGTATATGTGCCTGTACATTTGTTATGTGCCTGCATATATGTGTATATGGTATGTACCTGTATCTTTGCTATGTGTATATGTACCTGTATCTTTGGTTTGTGTGTATCTGCCTGTAAATACTGTATGTGACTGTGTATGTGTATATTGCATATGCCTGTATATGTAGTATGTGAATATTTTAATGTATATGTGTCTACAAGGTATGTGTCTGTATATTTGGTATGTGTGCATGTGCCTGTGTATGTGTCTATATGGTATGTGACTACATATCTGGTATCTGTGTATGTGCATGCTTATGTGTTTCTATGATATGTAACTGTATATCTGGTATGTGTGTATGTTCCTGTATATGTGTCTTTATGGTATGTGCCTGTATACCTGGTATATATGTATGTGGCTGTATATCTGGCATGTGTGTGTGCATGTACAGTATTTGTTTATATGGTATGTGCCTGTATATCTGTATATGTCTGTATATCTGGGATGTATGTACAGTTGAAACCAGAAGTTACATACACTATCTAAAAAGACAAATATGCATAGTGTATGTAAACTTCTGGTTTCAACTATAAGTGTCTGTATATCTGGGATGTTGGTGCCCGTATATCTGCAATATATGTACCGGTATATCTGGGATGTTGGTGCCTGTATATCTGCAATGTTTGTGCCTGTATATCTGGGATGTTGGTGCCCGTATATATGGAATGTGCCTGTATATGTGTGTATATGGTATGTGTGTATGTGCCTGCAACTAGGTGACATGGTCAAATGCCTGGGTCCACAATTATTGTGTATTTTTGACCCTACAGCCTCTTCCCCTGTGCTACGTGCTGTTCAATCCCCTGTCCAGGATGTAGGCACAGATGCCTTCCTCCCTGAACCTGTCTTTTCACATTAGCAAATACCATCAGCAACAACGTGCACATTCTGGTCCTGTGCAGCATCCAGCTGTCTCTACCAAAGGCCCTTTGGAACGTACATGGAAATAATCAGATACCCACCCACAGGCCCAAACACTAAATGGCCACATTTCCACACTGCTTTCCCTGCAAATGTTGGTGTTTAGGCTTTTGGACACAGTATGTCCACAACTTGATGGAGGCGCCCATGCCTTGGTCCTTAATCACCAGCTCTCACTATTTGTTACAGTGTGGCATCCCCGCGTTACAAAATCTCATGTCCCATAACATCACCCATGCCTCTTAGTCATGTCATTTTGGTTAGGCATTACACTGCCTTCAGATCTTTTCCTACTTTCTGAGTAATTAATTACTCAAAATTGAAGTGTTTTCTGTTTAGCTGCTGCTAGTTTTATTGCCATTCCTCCTGGTCATTTTGGCTAGGTCTTGCACTGTCTGCAGATCCTTTACCATTTTGAGAGTCATTAATTAAGAGTGTTTTCAAAATTGATCCAAAACAGAAATCAGAATGTCTCCTGTACATTTGTTGCTGGCTGTATGCCTCCTGGTCAACCAGGTGAGCTGAACACCTGGGTCCAAAACATTTTCTGCAGGTGACCCCACTGACTCTTTCCCTGTGTTACAAGATGGTCAATCTCCTGTCCATGATGAAGGTGCATATATATTTCACCTTGATACTGTATTTGCACATTCGAAACACCATCAGAAACCATGTGCACTTCCTAGTCCCAGTGCACCATCCAGCTGTTTCTACCCCAGTTCTTGGAGCACAAACATTAATATGCAGCCACCCACCCACAGGCCAAAAAAATAAACAGCCACATATCCAGTCTGCTTTCCCTGCAAATGTTGGTGTTTAGGCTTTTGGATAATAAGGCTTTCTGCAAGCTCATGGCGGCAGCCATCCCTCACAATTTCTCCCAGTGAGCTGTACCCGCCTTACACAAGCAAGCACTTGTCCAATGACATCACCTGTGTTTCATAGTAATATTGGCTAGTCCTCTTACTGCCTTTAGATCCTTTCCCACTTTTACAGTCATGAATTAAGAGTGTTTTCAACATTGATCCAAAACTGAAATCAGAGTGTCTCCTGTACATCTGTTGCTGGCTTTATTGCCATGACTGTGCTAATCCTCGCACTGCGTAGGATTCCTCTTTCCCTGTTCTACTTGCTGGTCAATCCCCTGTCCAGGATGTAGGCATAGATGCCTCCAACCCTGAAACTATGATTGCACATTTTCAAGCACCATCAGGAACCATTTACACTTTCTTGTCCCAGTGCAGCATCCAGCTGAGTATACCCCAGGCCTTGGAGCACAATTATTAATACATACCCATCCACTCACATGGCAAAACAATAAACAGCGACATTTGCAGACTGCTTTCCCTGCACATGTTGGCGTTTAGGCTAGTGGACACCGAGGTTTTTAGCAACCACTTTGAAAAGCCTATGTGAAATGAAGAAAGATGAAAATTTTGCTCTGTTCCTAAAATGTGACATGTGTTGATCTGACCTCTCGCTCATTACTTCTTGCTACAGTCTATTCAAATCACAGAGTACAGAGATTTCCTGTCTGTGTTAAGAAAGAGAACATGGCCTATCTGTCAGCACAGCCCTGAATCTTGAAGTCAGTATTCAGCCAATAGCTCTCAGAGGAGAATGCTCTAAGTCAGAGGTCCCCAACCTTTCTGACCTTGAGAGGCATATTCAGCTCTGAGAGAGGGTCATCAGTCACATCAATGCCCCCCCTTTACAATGAAAGTCAAAGTCTTTCCCATAAATCACACCAAGGCAGTATACCAAGACCAAAAGAGTCCTTTCTTACTCCCATTTAGATCTACTCTTCCTTGCAGGGCTACTTACAAAAGTTACCATCTGGAGACACTTCAGAGATGTTTGCTAGACATGGTGCTTATGCACCAAGCATGCCGTGAGCCACTCGTCACGTACCTGTGAGCCATATGTGGCTATCGAGCCACAGGTAGGTGGTACCCCTGCTCTAAATAGTGACTTAATAGCCAGTGAACTTTGGCAAGTTTCATAGAGTAAGAAGAATGTTTGAAGCCATAGAGCAAATGCAAGCTCTACAAAAAATAATAAGCTTATCAACTAATGATTTTGGTTAAAGAGGATATGCTGGGAATTTCCAAGTTATAGATTACATTATAATATATGATATGACTTATTGCTTCCCTACAGAACACTGGGCCAGTATGGTTCCAGTGGGGTTAATGGTAGAAGGTAAAACTGTGGGAAATTATTTTTCTGCATAGGAGTCTCAGGATGGTGCGTTGTAGTTTGAGTGGGTGGGCACTGAAGGTGGAAGTATGTGGAATGTAGAACACATGTTGCTCGGGCGGAGAAGTCAGACCTCACTGCCTCCTGGGGAATGTAACCTGGTCTCACAGAAAATAAGTAGGCAAGAAGTCCAGAATGTAGACAACAAGAGACTACGAGGATGGATTCAAGAGGCTGAAGGGGGGGTAAAATGGTAAAATAAAGGTAACATGGAGTTTTGGGCACTCAATGAAAGGGATAGCCAAATGGTTTGTTTTTCTTTGGTACTAAACAAATAATCTTACAAGTAGAAGAATTATAGCAAAGGACTGGACAGTCCCCTAAATAAAAAAAATCACATATGTTTATAATCAAGTATCAATTTATCTAGGTAGGGAAAACTGTACTCAGACATTTATGGCAGAAAAGTTTTGCAAAAAAATGTATTGAAATATATAAGTGTTTGAATTAAGACCAATGAACCCTTTAAACCATTACAAGGTGCAGACCATGTGCCAGCTGTCACTGCTAACTAATATCTATTGATCTAGAACTCGCCAACACGTTAGCACATTTACTGACAGTGTCTAGTCAACTCGATGTAATTAACTCCAGACAACTTCAAATATTTAAGCGGCCCAAATCTTGTTTTAAATGATTATTATTACAATCTATATTAAGTAAAAGTGCAGAATTAATATATTTTCATTTTTCCAACTGTAGTAAAAGTTTAATAGCTCTTGAACCTTCTTTTTATTGCTATATGAATCCAATTTTGCGTTAAACTGATAACACCGGTTCATATATCTTGGGGAAAAAAAAGTAATAAACTTTGTTTTGAAACACTATTTCCGTAGTCCCTTTGAAGTGAGATAACTTGTTACTCAAACTCATTTTTCATTTCCGCTGCATTGTCTTGTTTCCACACAGATGATATAAGGTTTTTATGAAGGAACAATGGGCTTTAAGTAACTGCAAAGAAAAATTAACAACAGTCTTATCCTTGGAGCAGCTTTAAAAGATGCACTCCGTAGAATCATACAGCTTGGAAATACTTGTAGTTTTCATAACCTGTGGGGAAATAGGAATTCATAGCTCACTGCAAACCATTCAGGATTATTATTCACTGTAGTAGCTATGCCAGATAAGAGTATGAGCAAACAAAAAGCGTTCATAGCTCAGGTTTTGTGCGTATTGCTGGCTGTGCCGCTTCATCCAATACACTCATTTCCGTTGTTCCACTTTTTAAGCCAATTCAAGCTACTGCGGAAGGACATCCTTTAGCATGAAAATAATGATTTGTCCTTCCCTGTTATATTCTATTTTTAAAAGAGCATAATTTTACACAAAACCAGCACTGAAGTAGTAATTTTTTAAGGATTTTTATTTATATATAAATGTTTCAGAGAGTTATCGGAACTGCTGATGTATAAGACTTTTCTCATCAGATCCTGGTTTCTGTCAGGAAAGAAGGATCAACAAGGTCCTTTTTCCTTTAGGTAGATAAAGAGCATTCAGACAAGAAATTATCTCATTGTCCTTTTTAGCATTCATCTTTGTTCAATCGAAAAATAATAGCATGTAGTAAGATGAAACAATGGAATTGATTCATTAAGACTGGTGTTGTGTCATGATGACTCTGGGATAGTGGGGGACCGGGGCCCAGACGCTGTCCCTCAAGCTAGGGGGATCTATGCTATCCCTATCCTCAAGGATACCCCTAATGGAGGGGATGCCTGAGTCTCCATCCTGGACCAGCTCCTGACCAGTCCTGATCTTATTCCCCATCTCTGTCCACCCAGGGAGAGACAGGACTAGAGATGAGCGAACCGGCCGTGGTTCGGCTCGAGTTCGGTTCGCCGAACGGAGGTCTCGTTCGAGTTCGGTTCGGCGAACCACTCGAACCGCATAGGAAACAATGGGAGGCAATCACAAACACATAAAAACACATTATAAATGTACACATACAGTTAATAAACATTGCCATAACACTTACCGGTCCCCGCGATCCCTCCTGCACTCTGTCTCCTGCCACTATTCCATCCGATGATCGCTGAATCCTCCCGGTAACCAGCACTGCCAACAGTGATGCAGGACCTATCGTGACGTCAAAATAGCCATGTGACCAGTCACGTGTCTGTTATCTCATTGGCTACAGACTGGTCACATGACTATGATGCGTCATGTAGGACCTGTCATTGCATCTCTCTGTTACACGGTGCAAGTTTGTGTATCGCCGTGTACCGGCGACATACTCTAGCACACGGTCGACTCCCCGCTCTGCTTCCCCGTTCCCTTAAGGTACCGTCACACTAAGCGACGCTCCAGCGATCCCACCAGCAACCTGACTTGGCAGGGATCGCTGGAGCGTCACTACACGGGTTGCTGGTGAGCTGTCACACAGGCACATCTCACCAGCAACCAGTGACCACAACTCCCAGCCAGCAGCGACGCGTGGTAGCATGCTAACCCGATATTTACCTTGGTTACCAGCGCACACCGCTTAGCGCTGGCTCCCTGCACACCTAGCCACAGTACACATCGGGTTAATTTAACCCGATGTGTAGTCTGGCTATGTGTACAGGGAGCTGGCACTGACAGCGTGAGAGGCGGACGCTGGTAACGAAGGTAAATATGGGGTAACCAAGGAAAGGGCTTCTGGGTTACCCGATGTTTACCGTAGTTACCAACGTCCACAGAAGCCGGCTCCTGACCGGCTGACACAGCCGGTCAATCATGCAGATCACCGTTGCCATAGCAATGCGCTTGGTAGCGGTGACGGGGATGCAGCGGCACCGGAATCACGTGATCAGAGCAGCATTGCTATGACAACCCGTGCCACCGCTTACAGCCGGAAGCCTCTCACAGAGTGATTTCTGCACGGAGCACAGCGTCTTCCCCCATGCAGCTGTGCTGTCTGATGGAGCAGACAGAGCTGCATGTGTTGAAGGGGAAAGAAGACAGAAGAGCAGGATCATGGAGGGGTGACAGGGGGTAATAAAGATGGAGTCTCTAATGTGTCTGTGTATTTATTTCTATTAAAGTATTTTTTTTCTGTATGGTGTTTTTTTTAACCCTTTATTGGAGATTCTTAATGGCTGGGTCAAACTTGCTTGACATTAAGAATCTCTGGCTTAATACTGGCTAGTAAAACAAAGCCAGTATTAACCCAACAAGCCACCCGGCTGCAGGGCTGTTAGAAGAGTTGGATACAGCGCCAGATGATGGCGCTTCTATGAGAGCGCCATTTTCTGGGGTGGCTGCGGACTGCAATTCGCAGCAGAGGGGCCTAGAAACCTCGGGCTAACCTGTGCTGTGGATTCCAATCCCCCAGCTGCCTAGTTGTACCCGGCTGGACACAAAAATAGGGCGAAGCCTATGTCGTTTTTTTGTTTTTAATTATTTCATAAAATTCATGAATTAAGTAAAAAAAGGGCTTCCCTATATTTTTAGTTCCCAGCTGGGTACAAATAGGCAGCCGGGGGTTGGGGGCAGCCGTACCTGCCTGCTGTACCTGGCTAGCATACAAAAATATGGCGAAGCACCCGTCATTTTTTTTGTAGTTTTTTGGCAAAAAAAACAGAAAATGCTTCCCTGGATTTTCCATTGCCAGTGAAGGTAACACCAAGCAGTGGGGGTTAGCAGCCAGTAGCTGCTTGGATTACCCTTAGCTAGCAATACAAAAAATGCAGCGGGAGCCCATATATATTTTTTTTAATTATTTATTTAAATAACTAAAAACAAAAAGGGCTTCCCTGTATTTTGATTGCCTGACATGACAGTGTTGTAAAAATAAATCTTTAAAAAAAATGACGTAGCGCTCCGCGGTATTTTTGATTGTTAGTGCAGATAAAACAGACAGCTATGGGTTGCCACCCCCATCTGCCTGGTGTTACCTTGGCTGGCAATCAAAATACAGGGAAGCCCATTATTTTTTTCTATTTAAAAATAGTTAAAAAAAAAATGATGTTGGGTCCCCCCATTTTTGATAGCCAGCTAGGGTAAAGCAGACGGCTGTAGCCTGAAAACCACAGCTGGCAGCTTTACCGTGGTTGGGGATCCAATGTGGAGGTCACCCCAGGATCTTTTTTTATAATTATTTTATAAATATTAATAATTACAAAAAAAAAGTAGGGTCCCCCCCAAATTGGATCACGAGCCAAGGTAAAGCGGACAGCTGTGGTCTGGTATTCTCAGGGTGGGAAGGTCCATAGTTATTGGGCCTTCACAGCCTAAAAATAGCAGGCCGCAGGCACCCCAGACGTGGTGCATCCACTAGATGTTCCAATCCTGGTGCTTCACCACAGCTCATCCCGTGCCCTGGTGTAGTGGCAAACAAGGTAATAAATGGGGTTGATACTAGCTATAAAGTCACCTGACATCAAGCCCAGCAGTTTGTGATGTCATGGCGTCTATCAGATACCCGACATCATAAACTGTCAGTACTAACAAAAAAAATCGACAAAAAAAATGTATTTGAAAAAAAACTCCCCAAAACATTTCCTCTTTCACCTATTTATTGTAAGAAAAGAAATAAGGGGGTCCCACGACGACTCTGGACCATCTAGAATATGGGGGGAGACACTCAGGGAACGTATCCCCCATTTTCTAGGAGTGCAGACCCTCCATGTGAGGAGTGTGGGTGCAATGAATCTGCACCCACACTCCCCGGGTCCACAGCAGCAGAGTCCATGTTGTAATGGTTGCTACCAAAGCTGCAATGCCCTGCTCATGAGGTAATGGCATGCCTAATCAGGAGAACTATTCTACATTTCCAAATATTGGTATTTGCTGATATTATTGCTATTCCACCTACTATATATTGGGGATAGGATCTTGGAGATGGAATACCCCTTTAAGTCCAGTTATCCAGCTGAATGAATACTAAACAACAGAGCTCGCTATTTAGATGTGTTTTCTTGTGGCGTATAACGGACTCTCACGTTCAGCAGGGCAACTATAAAATCAAATACCTCCATTTGGAAATGTAGTATATAGCTCTCCTGATCAACTATGTTCCTTACCTCATGAGCAGGGCATTGCAGTAATAATAATAATTTATTCATTTATTTAGCGCTATTAATTCCATAGCGCTTTGTATATATTGGGAACACTGTCCCCATTGGGGCTCACAATCTAAATTCCCTATCTGTATGTCTTTGGAGTGTGGGAGGAAACCAGAGTACCCGGAGGAAACCCACGCAAACACGGGGAGAACATACAAAACTCCTTGCAGATGGTGTCTGTTTTGCTAATATTTTTAACACTAAGGTTCAGATACGGCTTTAAAGAAGGCAAATAAGTAATTTTATTATAAAGGTTAATATGAAATACAAACTTAAAGGAAAAGTATGATATTGCGTACACTTTTGTATATTGAACATACAAAGGTTAAGTACAGTTAAATATACTTACATCACCAAGGAGCTTTGGACATCATCTGTCTGGAGGTCAGAGAAGCATGACATAGACAGAGGACTCCTGGACATCACTGCCCGGACGTCTCACGGAGGCAGGAAACACGAGCTTCTGTCTGTGCTATACTTCAGCTGATCTTATAGAGGCTTGAACAATATTACAAGCCTTAAAGTTAATGTGTTGCAGTCTTATTGATCCATGCCCTTTGATGGCCAGTCATTGGGCATAGATGAATCAGAGATACACCACACATCAGACAATGGGGTAATAAACCCACAGACATTCAAATCTCCCAAGAATACACATCAGGTATTTGAGCTAGGTAAATGGATATATTGTCTGTCTGTGTATATAGCAAACACATAAAACATCAGATTGTTGAACTAAATAGATCAGAGTTTCTATTTCAATGTATAGCAAACACACAAAACCATCAGATATTTGATGTAAGTAAATCATAAGGTTTCTGTTACAATGGTATATTGTCTGTCTGTATATTCAAGACAAACACACAGAAATCCTTAAGTATATACAAGATTTTGTAACCATGTACACTTTGTCTGTCTGATTAATCAATATGTTCTAGTTTAAATAATGTATAGACTCAAAAAATAGCCATTTTTATATTTGCAATACAGTGTCCTTGGTGGGAATTGAACCCAGGACCTCAGCGCTGCAAGACTGCAGTGCTAACCACTGAGCCACCGTGCCGCCCATTTAGTTTACAGATGCATAATCACCACTCACTGTGTCTGGACACAGGAAGCTGAGCTGACAGCCGCTCTTTGCATGCAGCAGCGTCTATTGTGAAGGAGAGGGCCGCGGGGGATCAACACTGCACAGGTACCGTGGGACACCTGGGAACACCGGTGGGGTTATAGGGGGTGACCTGGCAGGGCCTGGGGAGGAGTTTTCTGTCGCATGTGTCATGGCACAGAAATCAGAGGAGTAGGGTGAATGCGGCCGGCGCGCTGCTGTGCACGCGGCCATCTTGGATTTCTGGTAAGGGGTCAGGTGGGGCACTTTGGCGACACCGGCGGACCAGAGGGGACCGGAGAGGAGATTTATCATGTTTGTTCATGCCAGATGGGAGATAAATAATTTTTTACTGACGCTGTCATTTACTGTAACGTGATCATTGGTATACGGTGTATACTGGTGATCACGTGATCGGGGACCGTAAAAACCGGCCTAAATCATGATCTCCAGGGTCTCAGCTACCCCCTGAAACCCCGGAGATTTTCTGACGCTGGGGGGCGCTATTCACTTATTTCTGCCTGCTGTTTATAAACGGCAGATCAGAATAAGGCTACATTCACACGACCGATCAGTTTTTGCGGTCCGCAAAAAACGGTTCTTTTTTTTACGGGTGCATCCATGTGGCATCCGTTTCTGTTCCATATACAGTCCGTATGTCATCCGTGTGCCTTCTGTTTGTTTGCGTACTGCAAAAAAACTGAAGGAGGGAAAATACATAAATTTACCCAGGATCTGTGATGCCCTGGACTCCCACACCAGACAACACCACACACACCCCCACCCCAGTGAGGCACCAGCAGCCAACAAGTCCTAACCGCCTCCCTCAGGTCTAGCAAGGCACACCAGGTGGGCGGAGCCAGGCGGATAGGCCGAGGAGTCTGCTGGCCTGAGGCAGAGAAAGGACAAGTGAATTGAGTGGGGAGAGGAGTAGTGAGAGGAGTAAAAGTGGCGAGCTGAGAGTCAGGGGTCTATTACGGAGCCTAGGACCCCTTGGAACGGTCAGGCAGGCAGACGGTGGTGGCCGTCTGCAGGAGTCCGGTCAGGGACTGAACTGCGGAACCATAGGGATCGAGAAGAGGGTGGTGACCCTTCGGACCCGAACCGGGGAGCTAACAAGTCAACTGGCGCACCAGGCAGGGTACTCAGACCCCGTTCTAGCCCAGAAGCAACCGGGCACAGACAAATCTACTGATTGCGGTCTGGACCTCAGGGGTTCATTCACACCCCAAGTCCTGATAGACGGCAACAGCCCACCGATTCCGGATATGAGCCACCGCCAACGGCCAGAGATCCAAAGGGCCAGCGCCTGCGGGCAAAAGGGCTCCCCCGGTACCCAAAAGCCGGGGAGTGGACTACCGTTGCTGAAGCATAGGAGTCACTATAGCAAATTTAAAGGTGCAGGAGAAAGGCGACATCACCAACCTCACTGGGGACACCCGCAGCCGGCTGCGGGCACCGATCTACATCGAACTTGATTTACCATTGACTCTGTGTGGCTTAATCGTGAGTACACCACCGCCATCAGGCACCACGCTGCAAGTGAGCCCCTGCGTCCTGCAACCCCCCGCTCCTGCCAACTGGCCCCGGGACCAACAAACCCCCTACCCAACGGAGGAATCAACACATAGCTGCGACCCACCACTGATCCCAGACGAGCCCCGGCACCCTCACCGCAGCGGTGGTGCCCATCACCTCACCACGACCCATGGGTGGCGTCACGAACTGTTACCGGTCACCGCGGCTCCGGCCGTGAAACCGGTCCACCCCAAACCAAACAACCAACCCCCCCTTTCCAGAGCGACGTTGCCCCCGGTCTGGAGGTGCTCTAGCCACCGACAACCCGAGCCCAGATCTGAGCGGCTCGGCGGAGAGCAGCCAAGCCCCCAGGGCGGTACAGATCCATAGCTTCAACCTACATGAGGCAGTCACATGTTCACTCCAGTGCCATTTTCTACTGCTTCTCACAGCGTAGAGCGCTCTGGTGATTTTCTTGTGCTTGTACACTTCATAGCAGTCTTTTCTGTCATTATAATGGCAGAAAGACACATAATGTCCCACTCTCCTGCATTTTGTAATTTTGCACCCTTTGGTGCCTTTCATGTGGCATTAAGGGGTGCTTAGCCTTGTATTTAGCCAAAAAAATGAAAAAAATGACGTAGGGTTCCCCCTATTTTTGTAGCCAGCTAGGGTAAAGCAGACGGGTGCAGCCTGCAGACCACAGCTGGCAGCTTCAACTTGGCTAGTAATCCAAAACTAAGGGCACCCCACGCTGTTATTTTAAATTAAATAAATAATTTAAAAAAAAAAACACGTGGGGGTCCCCCCAAAATTGGACCACCAGCCAAGGTAAAGCAGACAGCTGGGGTCTGATATTTTCAAACTAGGAGGTCCATGGTTATTGGACTCTCCCCAGCCTAAAAATAGCAGGCCGCAGCCGCCCCAGAAGTGGCACATCCATTAGATGCGCCAATCCTGGTGCTTTGCCCCAGCTCATCCCGTGCCCTGGTGCGGTGGCAAACGGGGTAATATATGTGGTTAATACCAGATGTGTAATGTCACCTGGCATCAAGCCTTGGGGTTAGTGATGTCACGCGTCTATCCGATACCCGATATCACGAACCCAGTCAGTAATAAAAAAAAATAGACGACAAACACATTTTTATGTGAAAAAACACTGCCCAATACATTCCCTCTTTAACCAATTTATTAGAAAGAAAATCAAATCCAGATCTGCTGTAATCCAAGGGTTCCCATGACGATCCACACTGTCCCAGTCAATGAAGGGCAGGATGTTCCCCATGGGCTGGGAGAGCAATGCAGTGACCTGAGCTAACATCAATGGGTCAGCCCAGGTCACTGCAGGGGATGACAAGTGCTGCTGTCAGCGAGGTACATTACCTGCGCTGATCTCCTGCACTGCTGACAGCACCTGTCACTGACTTCAATGACCTTCACAGCCAAGTATCGCGAGAAGCCCGTGACGTCACCGCTAGCCACAGTCTCGGGTCGGAAGCGAGAGAAGGTGATGTGACAAGTGGCGGCCACGGAGGACAGTGACAACGCTGAGGTCGCGAGGGCAGGACTTCATCACCGCAAGTAAGCCGAGCGGGGCCATGTGTGCGGAGTGCCAGGTGGGCGGAGCCTAGCGGCACCATGTGTGCAGAGTTCCAGGTGGGCGGAGCCTAGCGGAGTAATGTGTGCAGAGTGCCAGGTGGGCGGAGCCTAACGGGACCATGTGTGCAGAGTGACAGGTGGGCGGAGCCTAGCGGGACCATGTGGGCAGAATGCCAGGTGCGCGGAGCCTAGCGGGACTATGTGTGCAGAGTGCCAGGTGGGCGGAGCCTAGCGGGGTAATGTGTGTAGAGTGCCAGGTGGGCGGAGCCTAGCGGGACCATGTGTGCAGAGTGCCAGGTGGGTGTAGCCTAGTGGGGTAATGTGTGCAGAGTGCCAGGTGGGCGGAGCCAAGTGGTGTAATGTGTGCAGAGTGCCAGGTGGGCGGATACAAGCGGGCCATGTGTGCAGAGTGCCAGGTGGGCGGAGCCTAGCGGGGTAATGTGTGCAGAGTGCCCGGTGGGCGGAGCCTAGCGGGCCATGTGTGCACAGTGCCAGGTGGGCGGAGCCTAGCAAGGCTATGTGTGCGGGTGGCAGAGTGCGAACTGGGTGGAGCCTAGCGGGACCATGTGGCAGTGAGATGTCAGTGTCGTGAACTGCATAGCTGGGGACAGGTGAGTGTGTGTGAGTGTGTGTGTGTACATGCCGCGTGCAGGAGGGGGGCGGAGCGAGCTGAGCGGGGAAGTGTGGGCTTCATGCACACGTAACTAGGATAAATATCGGGTTACTAAACAAAGCACTTTGCTTGGATACCCGATGTTTATCTTGGTGACAAGCTTACCGCAGGCTGCCAGCGATGGCTCCTGCACACTGTAGCTGTAAAAAGCCCTGCTTTTGCTGCTAGAACCGTTCTCAAACGTAACTAGAACTATAGAGCTTTAGCAAAAAGCTCGAGTTCTAGTTCGATCTAGAACAGCCCTCAAAATCACTTGAACCACAAACTGGAGAACCGCGAACCGCAAACCGCGCTCAACTCTAGACAGGACAGAAGTGTAATGACAATCACAAATATAGACAGACAAGGGAAAAACAAAAACTCTGTCACACAGCACACACTAACACACATAGGTAAAAACAATAAGACATTCAGGAGCAAACACAAGAGTTGGAAGGAAGCTACAAAACTTCCACAATCGCAACAAGAAAATAGCGCTATTTTCACCAGAGAATGTGGGACACCACACCCCACATATCAACATAGAAACTATAGTTGGTATGGGTTGAAGATTTTATAAAGCCTAAATAGAAGGGGAGCAGATGTGATTGGCCTCCTCACCACATGTGATCAAAGGAATCTAACAGGCAGACTAGCCAGGCAGACTAGCAGAGATTAGCTCCCACTAGCCTGCCTATGAATCAGCACTCAACAGGTTGATACAATAAAACCTAAAAAGATGTGACCCCAGTGAAGGTGTAGAGCAGGATCAAGAGTCACTGGAAGAAAAGGACCACAAGGTTGAACTAGATGGACCTAGGCCTTTTTTCAACCTAAGTAACTATGTAACAAAGAATGTATAGTCAAATACAAAGATAATTTATTAATACAAAAGGTGATACAACAGGTGCACAGTGGTAGCAGGGAAAGACAGAAGAACCCTTGCTCAGAAACAAACCACAGAACTACTTGGAATGGCCACATGATAGCAGTAACACCTGCTGGCAAGGTATATGTGCATGTGCTATAGGCTGCAGTGAACCAAGCTTCCGCGGAGAGAGAAATAGAAACCAGTAGAGGGAAATCTATGTATTCCCATAAAATATTCCCCCGGAGAAAAGGCAGCTAGAACAACCATGGACACATTACCTTGCATCATATCAAAAGCAGGAAAAATCAGGTATACCAGGCAGGGGGCAGGGCCTCGATGCGCATTTCACCGGAAGGCTTTTTCATAAGGCATCACAAGTCTGCCTGTGTTAATCCCAGACATCAGAGAAACCATCAGGCGGAGTGTCAGAATCTGCAATGTGAACAGAGCCCGATGCTGCCATGACAGTCAGCGAAGTTTGTGCAAAACTCCATGTGACATGATATTCACGTTAGTCTTAATGAAGAACTTGCTGGTGTACGATGCACCAAATTCATTAAAAAGCACACTCAACTTACTGAATTTGGCACATCGTATTAATAACTTGGTCAACCCTCTATTAAAACTGTAAACGGAGCAATATTTCTTACATAAGAAATGCTAGTCTTCTTGTAGAATTTACCAGCTGAGCATATCCAAACTTCATCCAGCTCCTGCTTCTCCGCAGCTTGTCCATTTTAACGGTGTTGCTTCAACTAGGCATGGAAATGCCAAAAGGATGTAAAATTGTTGCCCAACTCCACGTTGCACAAACATTTTGCGACTTTTCAATATGTTTCATTTCCAAAAATACTTTGATGAATTGTCCCACAATCTGTAGGAAAAACATCACCAATAATTGTTTTACTAATTAAAAATTTGTAATTTGAATCTTTTTTTATACTTTCATTTTCTTATTACTTTGTTATTTTGAAATATAATTTAGCCATTTTACCTTAACGGCTGTTCATTAGCTGTGATGCTTATTAAGCAAACATAGAAATATGCTTTGGGCTAGGTTCCCAATTAGAGTTGATCGAATTTATTGGAGTGGAATTGAATTCTTCTTGAATTTTACAAAACAACATATTCTCTTTATTCTTGTAATTTTGAGCAATGACAACAATTAGAATGGAATAAAAGTTAAAAGCATGTATTGGTAACATGATTTTGTGGACCTTACTAATATATAAACATTACAGGTTCCCCATCTGCACTTGTTAATAAAGCCTCACAGATGGCACAGTGTTTCTGTTATCAAAATGGTTTCTCATGAAAGATCATGTGACCAGACCAGTCCATCTGCCTCATCCAGTTGAAATAAGAGATTTTCCATAAGCAGTGTTTTTCATTTGGAATAATCTGATGGACAGATTTTGTCAAATACTCCTCCATCAGCAGCCATTTTTAGCAGGAGAAATATGTAGTCACAATGGAAGGCATCACTTCAAGTGAAGGAGAGGACCCTTAATTTTAGAAAGTTCTGTCAGGACCTACTCCCGTTGTTGGAGCCCACTGACCTTCCTCTGTTTGAGGGGGTTCTTTGGGTATCTGCCAGGGGGTGACCACTATCCAGGCCATCTGGACTCTACCCACACTCTGTGGTTCGCACAGCACTCTCTGTATCAGGGCCTCACATTTCCTCACACCTCTCACAGATGTGGCTTATCTCTCTCCCACAGGGACTCTCCTATCATTTCCTGTCTGCTCACCCTTTTTACTAGCTGGACTCCTCCTTGTCATTAACCCTCTCTAGACCCGAGCACAAGGAGAAGCAGCTAGCCTAATGTGGCCACCTAGTGGCTGCACACATATTACTCCAACTTAAATGTTACATTTTACAAACTGTACACAATACACAACTACACCTTGCAAAGTGTGTATTTGCAGGTCTGGGGTGGCCAAATCTCATACCCACTTACACACAAGTTGGATGTTCCCTTCTCAATCACATGTTTGCGCCTGTTAAAACATTAACAGTTATACTCACCTCCATTCCAGCGATGTCGGCATTTGTTCTCGCAGGGGTAACGTGACAATCAGCGCTGACTTTACTCCCCGCCTTTGGACGAATAGAACATGAAAAGAAAGTCAGATCTGTGGTTGGCCTGAAATGACCAGAGGTCCTATTAAGATCCAGTGAGTCACAGACCGAGACTGAGGCAGAAATGAACAACAGTATTTTACTGAAATGGGGATCAAATTACGGTGAAATGTAGAATATAATAAGCTCAAAATCCCCTTAAAAACATTACCATTAATAATTTCACACACTAAGCGCTAGCCGAAAATCAATGCACCGATCTCAGAGATCCCAGTATATGTAAATCACATTTGGGACCCGGAACAAATTTACCTACACGTTAAACTTATCAAACTGGAAAGACGATGTAAATTAGGTGAGGGTGGTCTGATGGAAACTCTGAGATGGCGCACTGAGTATAACTTATCACAGATAATAATACAATACACTAAATTAATGATGACTATACACTTATCACAGGGATACCCGGGTATCTCACAACCTATGGTACCATTAAACTCAAATGTAACTTTACACCGGTGTGTTTCCGCGTGGGCTGCAGCAAGTCCAGAAAAATAAAAATAAAAATAAAACTTTGGCGCCAAAAATAAGTACTTATTGCAAAAAAGAAAAAGAAAACAAAGTTTGGCAGCTATCAGCCAATGCCAGAGTCACCTGTCCAGCACTTTAATTCTGTAGCCTCCGGACGCAGTCTGGGGATCACTCTTTTCCAGGGCTTGTCAGAATCCTTCCAATGGGGATGACACCGGACGCCATCTCTCTTATCGCAGTCACTCACGGCCTTACTGGACATCAATCACTTGCTCTGTCAAGGGGGGAACATCTCCTCAGCTTCTCCTCAGATGCTCTTTCAGTTGGACCCAGGTCCGCACAACTGGATCGCTTATCACACAGTGATGTGGTATTGTCTTCGCAATTTCTGTTTCCCTTCACTCTCCTCAGATGCTGTCACTGGCTCTGTTCACCAATAAGTCTCTTGGTCACTAACCGGGGCTTACAACCAACTTTTTTTAAGGCCCATATTGCTTCACCTACTACGTTTTCAAAAACCCGTTGCCATGGACACCAAACTCCCTCCTCGCATTTCCTGGATCTCCACAACTACTTCCTGTTTATCGCTCAGACAGACAGGCAGACTCTGCAGGGTCCTAATGCTCGCCCTGTATTGTCATAGTTCACTCTCTTACATGCCACCCCACTAGAGGTTGGCGTCCTCGACATACCTCCCCGCTCAAAATCATCCTGTGCGTAGCGCTGAGGGGGTATTCCTGCCGTAGGTCGAGTGGTTCTCCGAAGGTCCTTCCCAACGGATTCTGTCCCCGAAGGGGCAGGAGTCCCTTCAGAAGTGTCATCAGAGGAAAGGCGTGACGCTGCCCCCTCTTGAAGTGCGACACCCCGTGACCCATTATTCATGTCAGGTGGCTGACTCAAGCCCTCACCCTCGGAAGGACATACCACCGGCTCAACACTCTTTCCACACAGGTGCAGATCATTCACAGGGGGCAGATAAACAGGCGCAGAGGAGGGCTCATCATCAAACTCAAAAACATCAGGAGTACCTGACCCTTGGTACACAGCCTCTGGTTCCGTAGAAATGGGAGCCACGTCCTCAAACCAGCACCGTTGTAGGATGTTACGGTGAAGATTACGAGTGAGCCCCCCTGCCCCCACGGGCTCGACCTCATAAACTGGAATCTCAGGGTTCACTCGTCTCTTTATCAGGTATGGGGTCGCCTCCCATTGATCGGCCAGTTTCCCTGTCGGTCGTTTGACCCTCACCAACACTCTATCCCCTGGGGAGAAAGGTTCCGTCTGCACAGGCCTCGTGTCCCTATGAGACACCTGATTGAGTCTATTACCCACCACCTGATGCACCACTCTCAGTCGCCGCTGGTGTTCCCGAACCCATTCAGATGCAGTCCGAGGGGAATCAGAGGAGGGATCTGGCATGTTCAAATCTTAAATATCCCTCCCGGGTCTCCCAAACATCAACATATGTGGCGAATAGCCCGTAGTGCTGTGCAATCGATTGTTGTAGGCCCACATTAGTTCAGGGAGGTACTCAGGCCAGTGGCCCTGCTGCCCTTCCTCTAATGTTCTCATCATCTGTATCAAGGTACGATTGAAACGCTCACAGGCCCCATTTCCTTGGGGATGGTAAGGTGTCGTTCTTGAATGTGCTATGCCATACAGCCGGCGCAGCTCTTCCATTAGTGTCCCCTGGAAACATGCCCCCTGGTCTGAGTGTATCCTTTGCGGACACCCAAACACTTGGAGAAAATGACGACACACAGCCTTAGCCGCCGACTCCGCTGTCTGATCTCTTGTCGGCACTGCCACAGCATATTTAGTGAAGTGGTCTGTCATTACCAAGCAATAGGAGCACCCAGACGTCGAGTATCCTATCAGGACATAATCAATCATGAGCAATTCCAAGGGGGCAGACGTTTTAATGGTTTGAGTAGGGGCCCGCTGCTCAGGACTCTTACTGAGCCCACAGACCCGACATTGCCGACATGCCTCCGCTACCATCCCTCCCAAGTCAGGGCAATAGAGGATTCGTGGTAACCACTGGAATGTCTTTTCACTACCAAAGTGGGCTCCTTTCTCATGTGCCTCGCGGGCAACCATCGGACCCATCCTTACAGGGATTACCAGTTGGTACCGGTGTTGCAGCTCAGATGGCAGATACACCTTACGATACAAAAGATCCTGTTCCACACACAACTTATCCCACTGTCGCAATAGTTTAATTCCTTCTGCGGATAGTTGGGCCTTGTCCTCTGCACTCGGCCAAATCCCATTTTGTACCCAGGTGCGCACTCGCGAGATGTCTGGACACTCGTTCTGATCTTTTGCCCAATCTGATGGCATTTTTCCCAGGACACACGGCATCCCTGATGCCACCCCACTTGAATGTACCACACTGCGGAAGATAGGTACCTGCCCCAAGTCAGGGGTCTCTGTGTCCTCGAGCTGGTCATCAATGCTTTCTCCCCTAAATCCAAGGGGTACCCTCGACAATGCGTCCGCATTACCGTTTTCTCGCCCCGAGCGAAACTTAATCTGATAATTAAACTTAGCAAGGCGAGCGACCCATCGCTGCTCCAACGCTCCCAGTTTCGCATTCTCTAAGTGAGCAAGAGGGTTATTATCGGTCATGACCAACACCTCAGCTCCCGTTAGATACTCAGCAAAGCGCTCCGTCATTGCCCACACCAGGGCTAACAGCTCTAGGCGAAACGAACTATAATTAGCCGGATTGCGCTCAGTGTCCCTTAAAGACCTGCTGCCATAGGCAATGACCCGCTCCCGGCCATCCTGAATTTGGGCCAGTACCGCCCCCAACCCGTGAAGACTACCGTCAGTGTACAACAGGAAAGGGGTATCAAACCTGGCATATGCCAACAAAGGGGCACTCGTTAGGGCGGCTTTCACCTCGTCAAATGCCTTTTGCTGCTGAGGCCCCCATTGGATAGGGCGGTTGCGAGGACCCAGCGCTGTCCCTCTTAAAAGTTCATTCAGGGGACCCACTACTTGTGAAAACCTGGGCACAAATCGTCGATAGTACCCTGCCAATCCCAAGAAAGCCCGCACCTCCCGTAGAGTCTGAGGAGGTGCCCACCCCTGTACCTCTAAGATCTTACTGACTGAGGGTAACACCCCGTCGGGAGTCACCACATGGCCTAGATACTCTATGCGACTCTTGAACAGTTGACATTTCTTTGGTTTTATCTTTAAGCCATGGCGACTGAGACGTTGGAGCACTTGGCGCAACTTCTCAAGATGGTCTTCAAATGACGTTCCGAACACCACGATGTCATCTAGCTATATCAATACCGATTCAAAATTCAGGTCGCCTAAACATTGTTCCATAAGGCGTTGAAAGGTCCCCGGGGCATTACTGAGTCCGAACGGCATCCGGTTGAATTCATAGAGCCCCATTGGCATAACAAATGCTGTCTTTGCCCGATCTTTCTCAGCCATTGGTACCTGCCAATATCCACTCGCCAAGTCCAACGTTGAAAAGTATTTGGCCCGTCCTAATGCAGACAGGGACTCCTCAATCCGAGGCAACGGGTATGCGTCTCGCACAGTGTGCGCGTTTAATTTCCGATAATCCACACAAAATCGGAGGGTCCCATCCTTCTTTCGGACAAGGACAACGGGGGCAGCCCAGGGACTTTGGCTCTCTCGTATTACTTGATTGTCGAGCATACTGGCGACCATGCCCTTCACCTCTTGATAAAGTGTCGGGGGAATCTGACGATAACGTTCTCTAATGGGAGGGGTGTCCCCCGTGGGAATCTCATGCTCAATCGTCGGTGAGCACCCGAAGTCTTCTGCATGTCGCGAGAAGGTCTCTTCATGTTCCCACACGACCCTCTCCAACTGTTCTAGTTGCACGGAAGTCAGTTCCTCCCGATCTACTCCCATCTGATCCATGATCACACGACCATTCCATTCTTTGGTAGGAGATTCAGGCCCTGCTACTTTGACCGCATATGTCCAGGATGACTGTGGGTCTGGCCGCAATTCAAACACCGCTTTGTCAGGCATCTTCCCCTCTGGCACGAACAGTTCAGCTAGGATGGTCCCAGCAGGAATGGTAATAGCCTCCTCCAACACGTTAATGCATCTGACTGGCACCCGTCCATTCTTCACAATCGTCAGAGACCGGGCCACATGCACCTTGGCACAAGAGGACTTCTCTGGGGCTGGCTCAAGTAATACCTCAAGTCCATTCAGCCTCTGCGCCGCCCCCACTGGCAACATCAAGAGTTCCTCCTGTCGGGGCGCCAGTGAAATCGTGGTCCGTGATGGCACTCGGACAAGGCCCACCCGGCCCCCAGGGACTGCACTTTTCAGCAGATCACAGTTCAGCACTAGGCGGTGTAACATTCTCTGTGTCGGTCGGTGACCTGTAGCACGAGTCCAGTAACGGGGTCCCTCACGGGCATACATCTGATGATTTAGATCTCGCAGAATGTTCATTCCCAGTGTCACTTCCATCCCTCTTCTAGGGGGGTGGTCCACCAGCACTACCCCTTTCTGACCCAGCTCTTGACCAAACATTTTCAGTCTCATCCACACGATCCCTTTCACTGTCAGCTGGCCATTGTTAGCGGCAGTAAGTCTTATCATTCGACCATCTTCGGGAACCACTAGTTGACTGAAGTATTTCTCGAAAACTTCTAGAGGCATAATGGTACATTCAGATCCCGTATCAACCAAGCAATTCATCTTCCGTCCTTCAAATTCTGCTTCTAAGACTAGACTCCATGCAAACAAATCTTGCTCATTCCGTTGGGGGCTTTGTGAGGGGGGGCCGCTGCGAATTGCCCCCTCAAGGCAGCGGCTGGGAGTTTAACGTCGGCGGAGGAGTCTCGGGGACTGTGGACATCCGGCAGTATCGTGAGATGTGTCCCCGGCGCCCGCACCTCCAGCAGGTGACTGCTCCCCGGGGACGGGGGCTTGAGTCATTCAAAGAGGGGGGTCCGGCTGTCAGTGGAATCACCATCCCAGAGGGTGTAGCTGGTGGCCTCTCCAGGGGAGTAGGGGACGACCCAGCTCTGAGTTTAGACACTTCCAGCTTTAGCTCCTTCAACTCAGCACGCAGAGCTTGTACAACATCTACCAGTCCTTCCGCTCCTGACAATTGCATTCCGCCTCCCTCCAGCCGTGTACTGTCCACAGCCCCTTGAACTACCAGAATGGACTCTGCCTCCCTTTCCACCGCGGCCTGGTAAATCTGCCAGAAAGATATTTCTGGGGTAGCCCGGGCCACCTCATACAGTTTATCCCGAAGGAGCCTGTTAGCTAACCCTGTGATGAATTGGTCCCGGAGCAAGTGGTCTACCTCCCGGAACGCTCCCAGGGCCCCTGGGTCTAGTCGCTGCACTTCATTCAATGTTTCCTGTAGCGTATTAGAGTACTGCATCAGAGACTCACTTTCCTTTTGAGGGCGGTTAAAGAAAAATGATCGAAGCTGGGTCACACGGGCCCGGCCTCCAGAACTCCCCTCTAACAGTACCAAAATTTTCTCTAACGTACTTCTCTCAGCCTCAGGTCGTACCATCACCGTCCGCCTAGCGTCGCTTTCTAGTGCGTTCAATGCCAGTTCTGCTCGTAATGCGGGAGTCAGATTACACATCCGCAGAATACTCTGGACCCTCTCTGCCCAATCCTGCAACGCCATATTACGCCCGTCGTATTTCGGCATGTGCTGGAGTAAAGCTCCTACCGGTACATGCCCTCCCACATTCCCCGCGGCTGCCAAAAGACCCGCACCCAGCAGCGGGGCTGCTGATGCGGTGGGATCATTTCTTCCCTCGCCGCCTCCGTCCATGACAAACACTGGATCCTGCCGACTACGCCAAAATGAAATGACCAGAGGTCCTATTAAGATCCAGTGAGTCACAGACCGAGACTGAGGCAGAAATGAACAACAGTATTTTACTGAAATGGGGATCAAATTACGGTGAAATGTAGAATATAATAAGCTCAAAATCCCCTTAAAAACATTACCATTAATAATTTCACACACTAAGCGCTAGCCGAAAATCAATGCACCGATCTCAGAGATCCCAGTATATGTAAATCACATTTGGGACCCGGAACAAATTTACCTACACGTTAAACTTATCAAACTGGAAAGACGATGTAAATTAGGTGAGGGTGGTCTGATGGAAACTCTGAGATGGCGCACTGAGTATAACTTATCACAGATAATAATACAATACACTAAATTAATGATGACTATACACTTATCACAGGGATACCCGGGTATCTCACAACCTATGGTACCATTAAACTGCAATGTAACTTTACACCGGTGTGTTTCCGTGTGGGCTGCAGCAAGTCCAGAAAAATAAAAATAAAACTTTGGCGCCAAAAATAAGTACTTATTGCAAAAAAGAAAAAGAAAACAAAGTTTGGCAGCTATCAGCCAATGCCAGAGTCACCTGTCCAGCACTTTAATTCTGTAGCCTCCGGACGCAGTCTGGGGATCACTCTTTTCCAGGGCTTGTCAGAATCCTTCCAATGGGGATGACACCGGACGCCGTCTCTCTTATCGCAGTCACTCACGGCCTTACTGGACATCAATCACTTGCTCTGTCAAGGGGGGAACATCTCCTCAGCTTCTCCTCAGATGCTCTTTCAGTTGAACCCAGGTCCGCACAACTGGATCGCTTATCACACAGTGATGTGGTATTGTCTTCGCAATTTCTGTTTCCCTTCACTCTCCTCAGATGCTGTCACTGGCTCTGTTCACCAACAAGTCTCTTGGTCACCAACCGGGGCTTACAACCAACTTTTTTTAAGGCCCATATTGCTTCACCTACTACGTTTTCAAAAACCCGTTGCCATGGACACCAAACTCCCTCCTCGCATTTCCTGGATCTCCACAACTACTTCCTGTTTATCGCTCAGACAGACAGGCAGACTCTGCAGGGTCCTAATGCTCGCCCTGTATTGTCATAGTTCACTCTCTTACAGGCCACTCACCTTCTATTGATGATTCATACATCTAAAGGTGGGCACAGTGAAGACAGTGCTGATTGGGTGCAGGGTTCATGTTACGTAACATGTGAGCCTCAGGAGAGTGAATTCTGACACTGTTAGAGCAGTGCCAACATCAGAGGTGAGTATAAGTGTAGCACCCCTGAGCCACTCAGGGCACTACAGGGAACTAATAGAATCTATTGGATCCCTGCACTACCAGAGTGTTATCCTTGCATGCTGGACCTTGCCACAGCTGAGCTGGATCACCTTTTTTCACTACAGGGAACTGCATCCTCTTGAGGATGCAAGACCTACCCCCTGGGATCTGGAGTACCAGTGACGATACCACCAAAGCACAAACAAAATCCTAGTTCTCCACTCACACCAGGGCTCAAAGGGTTAGTCAGATAATGGGAGGGCCACCCAGTGGGCAGAGCCAGTCCAGGAACTAGCCAGCCTGGTGGGAGGGGGGCAAGCAGTCAGAGTCTGGAAGGAGAGAGTGTAGCACACAGAAGAGGTGTGTGGACATGCCTGAGCTGGGTCCATGCAACAGTGAGCCCGGGGGCACGGGAGAGAGGTCACCAGGTCGGGTACAGGAGATAACGCTGGGACCGGAGTACGCATGGGGTACAGGGCCCTAGATCAGGCGCCAGTTCTACACGGCTTGATAAATACCTGCCCGGTGAGGACACCTTCATGGACTTTAGCAAACCAAATAATCTGGGGGCATCAGCAGTAAACTAGGTTCGGGGTTCGGATACTTACCTCCCCACAGGGTCCGCACTGCCCACCGTATGGAGAAGGAAACTGTACCCCAAAAGGGACAGTTGGCCCCCAAATGCTCCATGCTATGGGGACCCAACCACAGAGAGTGCCGGGCACAGAGCAACCTGGGTCACTACATTGGCACTGATACTCCATGGGACCTGAACCAGCAACCACGGGGTCCGAGTGAGTAGAAACTGTTAAAGACAACCTGGTGTGGTCTCCAATATTACCCTGTTACATCTCCCAGGCATGGCCCTACCTGTGGAGGGCCTAACACCATTGCTGCAATCACGACCAGCTCTGGGAGTACCCACATTCAGCAGTGGCGGTTGTCCATCCTTAACCACAACCCGCAGGTGGCATCACATGAACATTAACTCTTATCACCCCTGTAAATACTTTCTTTTACAAAAGAAGCCTCAGGGCACGGGACCGGGCAACGGCCACCAGAGTGACATTCCCATTTGCAACCACCCGGGACCCAGTACCCCCTTCCCTGGGTGCGACATTAACATTGCTATTTGAAAGGTTGCGGTAACCCCCAGAGTGGCTATCCCTGGGGATGCCAGCTGTATAATGTGAAATGCTTTTTATGTATATATACATTGGGGAAAAAAAGTATTTAGGCAGCCAATTAGTCTCCCACTTAAAAAGATGAGAGAGGCCTGTAATTGACATTATAGGTAGACCACAACTATGAGAGACAAAATGAGAAAACAAATCCAGAAAATCACCATCTGATTTGTAAAGATTTTATTTGCAAATTATAGTGGAAAATAAGTACTTGGTTAATAACAAAAGTTCATCTCAATATTTTCTTATATATCCTTTGTTGGCAATGACAGAGGTCAAAGTTTTCTTTAAGTCTTCACAAGGTTGGCACACGCTGTTGGTGGTATGTTGGCTCATTCCTCCATGCATATCTCCTCTGGAGCAGTGATGCTTTGGGCTTGTCGCTGGACAACACGGACTTTCATCTCCCTCCATAGGTTTTCTATGGGGTTGAGATCTTGAGACTGGCTAGGCCACTCCAGGACCTTCATAGGTTTCTCATGAAGCCACTCCTTCGTTGCCCTGGTGGTGTGCTTGGGATCATTATCATGCTGAAAGACCCAGCCACATTTCAGCTTCAATGCCTTTGCCGATGAAAGGAGGTTTGCACTCAAAATCTCATGATACATGGCCCCATTAATTCTTTCATATACATGAATCAGTTGTCCTGGTCCCTTTGCAGAGAAACAGCCCCAAAGCATGATGTTGCCACCGCCATGCTGTACAATAGGTATGGTGTTCTTTGGATGCAACACAGCATTCTGTTTCTTCCAAAAATGATGAGTTGTGTTTCTACCAAACAGTTCTACTTTGGTTTCATCAGACCATATGACATTCTCCCAATACTCTTCTTTATAATCCAAATGCTCTCTAGCAAACTTCAGATGGGCTCTGACATGTACTGGCTTAAGCATGGGAACACGTCTGACACTGCAGGATCTGAGTTCCTGGTGGTATAGTGTGTTACTGATGGTAGAGTTTGTTGCGGTAGTCCCTGCGCTATGCAGGTCATTCACTAGGTTCCCCTGTGTGGTTTTGCGATTTTTGCTCACTGTTCCTTTGATCATTTTGACCCTATGGGGTGAGATCTTTCGTGGAGCCCCAGATTGAGGGAGATTATCAGTGGTCTTGTATGTCTTCCATTTTTCTTATTATTTTACCCACAGTTGATTTCATCACACAAAGCTGCTTGCCTATTGTAGATTCAGTCTTCCCAGCCTGGTGCAGGGCTACAATTTTGTTTCTGGTGTCCTTTGACAGCTCTTTGGTCTTCACCATAGTGGAGTTTGGAGTGTGACTGTTTGAGGTTGTGGACAGGTGTTTTTTATACTGATAACAAGTTCAAAGGTGCCATTACTACAGGTAATGAGTGAAGGACAGATCCTCTTATAAAAAAAAGTTACAGGTCGGTGAGAGCCAGAAATTTTGCATGTTTTTAGGTGACTAAATACTTATTTTCCACCATAATTTGCAAAAACAATCTTGCCAAATCAGACAAGGGGATTTTCTGGATTTGTTTTCTCATTTTGGCTCTCAGTTGTGGTCTACCTATGATGTCAATTACAGGCCTCTCTCATCTTCCTAAGTGGGAGAGAACCTGCACAATTGGTGACTGACAAAATAATTTTTTCCCCACCGTGTGTACAGTCAGGGCCAGAAATATTTGGACAGTGACACAAGTTTTGTTATTTTAGCTGTTTACAAAAACATGTTCAGAAATACAATTATATATATAATATGGGCTGAAAGTACACACTCCCAGCTGCAATATGAGAGTTTTCACATCCAAATCGGAGAAAGGGTTTAGGAATCATAGCTCTGTAATGCATAGCCTCTTCTTTTTCAAGGGACCAAAAGTAATTGGACAAGGGACTCTAAGGGCTGCAATTAACTCTGAAGGCGTCTCCCTCGTTAACCTGTAATCAATGAAGTAGTTAAAAGTTCTGGGGTTGATTACAGGTGTGTGGTTTTGCATTTGGAAGTTGTTGCTGTGACCAGACAACATGCGGTCTAAGGAACTCTCAATTGAGGTGAAGCAGAACATCCTGAGGCTGAAAAAAAAGATAAAATCCATCAGAGAGATAGCAGACATGCTTGGAGTAGCAAAATCAACAGTCGGGTACATTCTGAGAAAAAAGGAATTGACTGGTGAGCTTGGGAACTCAAAAAGGCCTGGGCGTCCACGGATGACAACAGTGGTGGATGATCGCCGCATACTTTATTGGGGGAGGAGGACCCGTTCACAACATCAACTGAAGTCCAGAACACTCTCAGTGAAGTAGGTGTATCTGTCTCTAAGTCAACAGTAAAGAGAAGACTCCATGAAAGTAAATACAAAGGGTTCCCATCTAGATGCAAACCATTCATCAATTCCAAAAATAGACAGGCCAGAGTTAAATTTGCTGAAAAACACCTCATGAAGCCAGCTCAGTTCTGGAAAAGTATTCTATGGACAGATGAGACAAAGATCAACCTGTACCAGAATGATGGGAAGAAAAAAGTTTGGAGAAGAAAGGGAACGGCACATGATCCAAGGCACACCACATCCTCTGTATAACATGGTGGAGGCAACGTGATGGCATGGGCATGCATGGATTTCAATGGCACTGGGTCACTTGTGTTTATTGATGACATAACAGCAGACAAGAGTAGCCGGATGAATTCTGAAGTGTACCGGGATATACTTTCAGCCCAGATTCAGCCAAATGCCGCAAAGTTGATCGGACAGCGCTTCATAGTACAGATGGACAATGACCCCAAGCATACAGCCAAAGCTACCCAGGAGTTCATGAGTGCAAAAAAGTGGAACATTCTGCAATGGCCAAGTAAATCACCAGATCTTAACCCAATTGAGCATGCATTTCACTTGCTCAAATCCAGGCTTAAGACGGAAAGACCCACAAACAAGCAAGACCTGAAGGCTGCGGCTGTAAAGGCCTGGCAAAGCATTAAGAAGGAGGAAACCCAGCGTTTGGTGATGTCCATGGGTTCCAGACTTAAGGCAGTGATTGCCTCCAAAGGATTCGCAACAAAATATTGAAAATAAAAATATTTTGTTTGGGTTTGGTTTATTTGTCCAATTACTTTTGACCTCCTAAAATGTGGAGTGTTTGTAAAGAAATGTGTACAATTCCTACAATTTCTATCAGATATTTTTGTTCAAACCTTCAAATTAAACGTTACAATATGCATTTCAAATCCAATGTGGTGGCATGCAGAGCCCAACTCGCGAAAATTATGTCACTGTCCAAATATTTCTGGACCTAACTGTATATATATATATATATATATATATATATATATATAAATTTTGCACTGTTCTGTATGTGATATGCAACACCTTAACTTAAAAATTAAAAACTGGCTTGGGTGGGTAGAGTTTTAGCGCACAAAAGTTACTGCAATGAGTTTTGCATGCCAGAGTAGTCTGAGTAGCTAGAGAGTGAAGAACAAAGAGCAGTTACAGCAAACATGTAATACCTATTTTAGGAGGCAGGTCGGCTAGCAGAATATGAACTTATACTTTTGATAATGGAGGAATAGCTTCTTGGTCCCCTGGAGCACACAATCTAATTGCAAGCATGCCATGGATGCAGGAGGAGTACTCAGTCAGAAGTAAGTCACCCACAATGGAGATGTTAGTTATGTACGTAATGAAGATGAGTGAGACTTGGAGTATAGAGGGCCACTAGAAAACATTGTCCTAGTGGGGTGAAAGAGATTCCATGGAGCCATTATTGGACTTCCGTTTGAACACCTAATGGACTTGCTGTTATTGCATTCCTGATTATCTGCTTCTGAGCGCTCGTGTCTTGGAACCTGCTATACATTTAATATCAACTGCTGTAACCATCTGCTGCCATTATGTACAAGTTTACACTTGGATTAACATCACACCTGACTGCTGACACTCTCTTGTTTTCCTGCACCAACATCATGGGAAATGCTACTAGCCACCTAGCTACAGAGAAACAGTAAAAATGCCAGTGTTAACTCCAAATTGTCTCTCCAGTAAAGGAGACAAACTCTAGCACAGCGCCACCTATTGGAAGTAGCGATCCCAAAAGTCACAAGTGGATTTTTAACAATCCTTTTCAATATGACTCAGGATATATAAGCCAGATCAGAATCCCAATTTGCAGACACGGTGTTTCGGGGTGCTTGCCCCTCGTCAGTGCAAAGTATGGGGGTGTCTGATCTGGCTCATGAGAAAGCTATGTGGGGACCACGGGGGAACACTATTCTCCTTAAGGAGACTTTGCAAGCCAGTCTGGCTGCCAAGTAAGGGGACTTATAGCTGCCACGCCCCTCTAAGAAATATTCAAATTGTCTCTCCAGTAAAGGAGACAAACTCTAGGACAGCGCCACCTATTGGAAGTAGCGATCCTAAAAGTCACAAGTGGATTTTTAACAATCCTTTGCAATATGACTCAGGATATATAAGCCAGATCAGAATCCCAATTTGCAGACACGGTGTTTCGGGGTGCTTGCCCCTCGTCAGTGCAAAGTATGGGGGTGTCTGATCTGGCTCATGAGAAAGCTATGTGGGGACCACGGGGGAACACTATTCTCCTTAAGGACACTTTGCAAGCCAGTCTGGCTGCCAAGTAAGGGGACTTATAGCTGCCACGCCCCTCTAAGAAATATTCAAATTGTCTCTCCAGTAAAGGAGACAAACTCTAGGACAGCGCCACCTATTGGAAGTAGCGATCCTAAAAGTCACAAGTGGATTTTTAACAATCCTTTGCAATATGACTCAGGATATATAAGCCAGATCAGAATCCCAATTTGCAGACACGGTGTTTCGGGGTGCTTGCCCCTCGTCAGTGCAAAGTATGGGGGTGTCTGATCTGGCTCTTGAGAAAGCTATGTGGGGACCACGGGGGAACACTATGCTCCTTAAGGACACTTTGCAAGCCAGTCTGGCTGCCAAGTAAGGGGACTTATAGCTACCACACCCCTCTAAGAAATATTCAAATTGTCTCTCCGGTAAAGGAGACAAAGTGTTAACTCCTGCACATTTGCAGCCATGTGCCTTTCACTGGACCAGTGCACCAGGTGCCACCATCACCTGTGAAAATTCCAGGGCATCTGACCCATGCCCATCATCTTGGGTACATTGCTCACCGGATGTCACAGGGGGCAAATATGAATAATGAGATGGGGTTGTGAGAGTGGACAACCTTTTTAAATATCTTGAGTTCATCCCAAGAGAGGAAAGATGTAGAAGACTGAAGTTAGAGACTATGGCTCCTATTTATCAAGACTGGCATTTTTCACACAAGTCCTGATGAAGAGTCTGCAAAAGTAACATGTTCCAAATTCATTAAGAGGCATACCACTTAATTAATTTGGCGCATCTTTCAAATGCCATGTTCCATTGTAAGATATCTACTCCATTGAGAGCCTAGCGTCTATTTCTGTACTAATTTATACTACTTTTGTGGTATAATGCATGATGATATTCTCGTATATATAGCCATGTCCCTTCCTCACTAAGTCCAGTGCACTATTTGATTGATGGTATGGACCAGTGAAATGATTATGCCGCTGGCCCGAATGATGCCCTCTCCAATATTGCAAAGACAGTTTTGCCTCTGCAGAACTGGAGGAGTACAGGGTCACTGAAGCTAGCAGGACCTAGCAATTCAAAGAGCTTTTGGGTTGGACCAAGCACTATATTATTTATATTATTTTAACCATTTAAACACTGCATTTAGATGCTGTGCAGGGCTAATTCAATGATGCTTACTATTCTACAGTAATTTCAACAAGTATCCAGGACCAGATAATGTTCACAGTGCAATAGCAATATCCACATGGAATAGTTAGATTTGAGTGAATATTCATGATGACCAAATTGATGAGTAGCTAGCCCCAAATGAAAATCGGATCACAAGTGCAAAGAAGAGGGAGAGATTAATGTCTCCATCTTCTCCATTGCTATATCAAGACTGCACTCGGATGACATCAGTGCAGGCCATTGTTTTGCATACACTTATTGACTTGAATGGGTACGCACCACCTAAAATACGCTGCCAATTGCAGCATGCAGCAATTTTTTTTCTCATGTTGAAAAGGCATAAGAAAAAAAACTAGTTGGCACAGCACCATAGTATTACATTGGAGCGAGTGCTATCTGTTAAAACATCAGATAGCAATCATCTGTCATGTCATCTCCAGACGCTATTCACTTTGCAGAATCTTGCAGGCAACTTGATGCTTAGTTGCTTAGCCAGACTCAGGCATCAACTGTTTTGTGTTCTCTGCTCTTCGGTTTAGCAGGAGTTAATTCCTGTTGGCTGGTGAATGGTTGTTGTGATCACAGGTTGCTGAAGTCCTATCCCAGCTGCTTCCGACATTTAAAAGATGGTGGAACCCACTCTCACATGCCGAAGATAGCTCTAGTTCTGCTCCAGCATTATTGTTCTTTGTGCTTGGTGACCCAGTTGTTGGTAAACGGTTATATGGTATTTAATGTTCTGTGGAAATATCCTCATTGTTTGTTTATTTCCTCCCTTTACTTTATTTCTCTCTGAGCATGTATTGTTTCTTCTTCTGTGTGTGTTTGCAGAGTGTTTGAGCTTCGGTTTTCCTCTGTCCGTTAGTATTTGTGGGATTCTTTACTCCGCTCCCAGCCCTCCTTGGAAGGTGGGGGACAGGGGGTGTTAGACAGGGCTGCTCAGGAGTTAGGGTCACGTTGGCGGTCCAGGCCTGGATACCATTGAGCTTATCCCTGGAATAGGGGATAGTTTAGGGCCCATAGTTTGAGGGTCAGTCTAGGTGAATTTACCCCTGGTTACTTTGTCATACCCTTGACATCATCCATGTTATACAGTGGTGTGAGCGAGCTCATAGAGGCATGCACAGTGTGGATTAAGTTATTACAGTACCTGTGTGCAGAGCGAGCTGTCAGCCAATGTACCAGGCGTTACTGTGATTTCTGTGCCCGCTCTGGGTATGCCTCTATGACTGAAAGCCAATGGCTCCTGGGATGTATAAAGTACATTTTCTCCCATTGGCTGCCCTATCAGTAAGGTTAAGGATTAACCCTATATCTGCAGGTAAATAGCATTTGCGGACATGTGTTTCTTTTAAGTTCATAAAGTTTGAAAATGTTTATGTATTAATCCAAAGAAAAAGAATGCTTTTTGCTGACAATATGAAAGAGAATGATCTTAAATTGGTCTTCTGAGAGATATTGATATTGATTTCTCACTGTTGTTAAAGCAGACAGCAAATCACCATAGGATGACAATTTCCAATCCATTAACCTCTTAGTCTCACCATGATAAACGAAACAAAATTAGCTCAATCTCTGCAGAATGATCAAATGGTTTTCCATGGTAAAACAACTTCCCTGTGACTCATTGACATTTCCCACCATCTTTATATTACAATATCCAAATATAAACAACCTCAAAGATTGCTGTGTAATTTCAGGAAAGGCCATTACGCGAATTAAGTCGCAGATTTGCCATTTGCTCACTTAAATGGCTAATTAGTATTATATTGTTTAAGCTATTAATTTAACTTCCCTTGAATAGTTCCGTAATGTTGCAAGTAATGGGTGAAGTGTTAACAGAGTTCTTCACGAGCATGCTTTATGAATATTTCAATAATCTAGTGACAGCGTACAGTGGCGTCGTGTGCTGCGGGGCTGCGAGCTCTTATAGTGCAAGATTAGTTTGGCCTCAATCAGTAAACCTGACTGCATGCTCAGTGAAGATGATGAGTAAAAGGGAATCAAAGAGTAGAACATAAGATGTAATAATGTTTTAATATTTTACATGCCAAGCGTGGTAATGTGCATTTTGTTAAAAAATTCTATTATAAAAGGAGTTTCCAATTGGTGAAACCATTTATTTTTTTAGAGATGTGTACTAATCATTACTAAATAAATCATAGAAAGGCAAATTACTAAATGTGTTAAAAAAAAATAAATAAAGTTTAAAAAGATTACATCATTTTTCAAAGTTTGGAGTTACAGAACCTTGTAGGCTTTTTTACAAAAACAGACAGTGCCTACAAGTAGTATTCAACCCCCTGCAGATTTAGCAGGTTTGATAAGATGCAAATAAGTTAGAGCCTGCAAACTTCAAACAAGAGCAGGATTTATTAACAGATGCATAAATCTTACAAACCAACAAGTTATGTTGCTCAGTTAAATTTTAATAAATTTTCAACATAAAAGTGTGGGTCAATTATTATTCAACCCCTAGGTTTAATATTTTGTGGAATAACCCTTGTTTGCAATTACAGCTAATAATCGTCTTTTATAAGACCTGATCAGGCCGGCACAGGTCTCTGGAGTTATCTTGGCCCACTCCTCCATGCAGATCTTCTCCAAGTTATCTAGGTTCTTTGGGTGTCTCATGTGGACTTTAATCTTGAGGTCCTTCCACAAGTTTTCAATTGGGTTAAGGTCAGGAGACTGACTAGGCCACTGCAACACCTTGATTTTTTCCCTCTTGAACCAGGCCTTGGTTTTCTTGGCTGTGTGCTTTGGGTCGTTGTCTTGTTGGAAGATAAAATGACGACCCATCTTAAGATCCTTGATGGAGGAGTGGAGGTTCTTGGCCAAAATCTCCAGGTAGGCCATGCTATCCATCTTCCCATGGATGCGGACCAGATGGCCAGGCCCCTTGGCTGAGAAACAACCCCACAGCATGATGCTGCCACCACCATGCTTGACTGTAGGGATGGTATTTTTGGGGTCGTATGCAGTGCCATCCAGTCTCCAAACGTCACGTGTGTGGTTGGCACCAAAGATCTCGATCTTGGTCTCATCAGACCAGAGAACCTTGAACCAGTCTGTCTCAGAGTCCTCCAAGTGATCATGAGCAAACTGTAGACGAGCCTTGACATGACGCTTTGAAAGTAAAGGTACCTTACGGGCTCGTCTGGAACGGAGACCATTGCGGTGGAGTACGTTACTTATGGTATTGACTGAAACCAATGTCCCCACTGCCATGAGATCTTCCCGGAGCTCCTTCCTTGTTGTCCTTGGGTTAGCCTTGACTCTTCGGACAAGCCTGGCCTCGGCACGGGTGGAAACTTTCAAAGGCTGTCCAGGCCATGGAAGGCTAACAGTAGTTCCATAAGCCTTCCACTTCCGGATGATGCTCCCAACAGTGGAGACAGGTAGGCCCAACTCCTTGGAAAGGGTTTTGTACCCCTTGCCAGCCTTGTGACCCTCCACGATCTTGTCTCTGATGGCCTTGGAATGCTCCTTTGTCTTTCCCATGTTGACCAAGTAATTAGTCAGAAAAGGCTGGAAAAAGAGATAATTAATCCAAACATGTGAAGCTCATTGTTCTTTGTGCCTGAAATACTTCTTAATACTTTAGGGGAACCAAACAGAATTCTTGTGGTTTGAGGGGTTGAATAATAAATGACCCTCTGAATAAACTTTTCACAATTTAAAAAAAAAATAAAAAAAGAAATAACATTCTTTTTTGCTGCAGTGCATTTCACACTTCCAGGCTGATCTACAGTCCAAATGTCACAATGCCAAGTTAATTCCGAATGTGTAAACCTGCTAAATCTGCAGGGGGTTGAATACTACTTGTAGGCACTGTATAATAGGATACATACATATTATTGTTGAAATACGGCACTCCTGTTTAGTTGGTGCTCGGAAAGGGTCCAACCCCATAATCAATTAAGAAGCACATTTTACAGAGGACCTGTGAGGCACATTGTCTAACAGCACCTTGTTACAGGAGTGTCCTGCAGATACAGGCAGCTTTATACACGAAGAAATTGTGGTATAAATCCTTTTAAATAAAAATAATCTTTATTATAACTGCATTAAAATTAATACAGCAAGTAAGTCCACAGACTTGCAGGAAGTCCATCCTCTCCCAATTAAGACTAATCCAGTATACTAAATATACCTGACCTGCACACAGTCCACCATACGTCCCCTGAAGAAGAGGTGAAACGCGCGTAGGGACTGGCGGTTGCCTGGACTTGCTGTGAAGTGGTTAGTAACTTTCAGTACTATAACTGTGGAAAAACTGTGGGCTGTGGTTACGTTGGTTATAACTAATACTGTCTCTAGCTATGTGAGCAAGGCCTTGGTTATACCACAATGACGGTATAGACTTGACACATAGATAAGTGATCACATCTGTCAATGTTTGAAGTTGGGTACATTACCATCAAACAGTATCAATAGGAAATTTCAGTGTGTGTTTACGTATAATCCACTGTATTACATCCTTGTTGTTATGATCAAAATACTGTGATCCTCTTGTATGTATGTCATCTTCTAAACTGTCCACTATTACTGTTATTGACCTAATCCAGCAGTTCAGTTAACCCCTTGAGGACTTACTTGCTGTATTAATTTTAATGCAATTATAATAAAGATTATTTTTATTTAAAAGGATTTATACCACAATTTCTTCGTGTATAAAATTGTATCGTGGTGTTCTGGCACTTTCAATGAGGTTGAGGAGTGACCTAAATTAAAAGATACAGGCAGCTTGTATGAACAGATCTGAAGAAGGTCATCCGTGACCGAAACGTTATGTTTGATTGTCACACAATTTCACGCCTGTCAAAATAAAAAATTCTTTCACTTCATCTACAAACCCTGAGTGCCGGATTCTCTTCTTAATAGAATACACACATCTCAACATTGAAATTAAGAAACCAAGAAGGAAAAGCTGCACAATTATGGAAATCACAAGGTCAATAGACAGAAGGTGCCAGCAGCTTCCCTTACAGTTACTGACCAATGATGTTCTACATGTAGAAGATGCGATTCTGGAGATACTGCTTCCCATGTAGCACATTAAGGTTATGCAGGCTGCTCTCAATATCATGAGTAACATATAGCCTGAAATTCTAGTCATGAAAAAATGTTCCAGGGACACTTTGGAGAAATGGCCATATGTCACGGGTGACTAGGGGACATAGCAAGACCTATGCTGGCCCTAAGACTGGGTCCCTGTGCTCACCCTCACCTTGGAGGTACCCTTAAAAGTTAGGAGGTCCGGGCCCCTGACCTGGCCCTTTTTCCGGTCCAACAATGACCTAATACCCCCACACCTCCCCCTCTGGGGTGGGCTGGAAACAAAGTAATAAATGTCCCACAAGACAAAGACAAGGGGGTAAAACTGAAACTCATGCACACTGCAAATATCCACAGAGGGGAGACAAAAAAAAATTAGAGGGGATAAACCAAAGGGTAAGGAGAAAGTCCCACCAGTGAACTTTTCATACAGCGCTGGTTACGAAAAAAGCACCAGGATATCGCAACAGCTAAGCCAATGCTATCTTTGGTGATAACTCATAAAACTCCCCAGAATTACATAGGAGCAGCCAAACTGTAGGTAGTAACTGGCAACCTGGTTCTCTGAGAAACTACACACTACTCCAGGAGGCATAAACTCCTAAAGTGCCTAAAGCATTGGTAATAAAACAGCTGACACCCGGCGGAAAAGAGCTCCTCAATAGAAGCCAGGTTGCTTGTTGGATTCTGAAGGGTGTACAAAGTCCACCCTGGTAGTAGCAAACTGTGGGTGCCAATCCAGGTAGCGCATGATAGGTTGTTTGTCGGACTCAGTAGTGTGGACTGAGTCCGACATGGTAGTAGTAATCAGCAAACAAGGACCCAGACCAAGCATCACATCATACTACTGGTTCCATCACCAAATCAATGTAACTCCAATCATCAGCATACATTTAATCAAGACAAAAGTTCTCCAGTTATCATACCATAATCACACGAGTAGGACCTGTGTGATGTTCCTCCATGAAGACCTCTTCTTTGTGTTGTGTTGCTAACATTGTCTACAAAACAATCATTTTGCTATGATTGCATTCAAGACACAAGTGGGAGTCATCACTGAAGAGGATAGACCTACATTCAAGCCATTCACTGCTTTATTTCAGTCTCTGGATTTGTTTCCCATTGAAGACATCTGCAAAGTAATTGGTCAGCAACTTCAAAGATAGCTGATAGTGTGGCGCCCTGGACAAGCCAGGGGCCACAGAGAACAACACCTACACACCCCACACTCCTGGTCAGGCACACCGAAGTCAGACACAAACCCTTGTTGCCTTCCTCCAGGGGCTGATGTCCACACCAGGGGGTGGGCCAGGCGGTTGGCCCCGCCCACCGAGGAGTACACAGTCCTGGAGGCGGGAAAAGTAGGACAGATAGAGTTTGAGAGTGGAAAGTGGAAGAGAGAGGAGTAAAGTGGCAGTTAAGCAGCCTGAAGTTGGTCCGGGTGTGTGGCCCGGACGGATCAGCAAGGTTGGCAGACGGTGGTGACCGTCTGCAGGAGTGGCCTATCGGAGTTTAGCATAAAGACCATGGATGGGCGGTGGCCCGGCGGTACCGGACTGGTACGCAAAGAGAAGCCAGCACCATCCGGCAGGGGCTTACGGACCCCGGCAAGGCTAGGAGTCGCCGTGAATTTGCCAAATTTGTTAGCGAAGGGAACCTCCTGGGTTTCCCAGCAGCCAAGTCCCAACAAAAGGCAACAGTCCAACCGCGAGAGGGAAACACAGCCACCGCCAAGGCTACCGTTCCCAGGGCCAGAGCCTGCGGGCAAAAGGGGCTCCTTCGGCCCACATCCAAGCCGGGGAGCGGGTTACCGGTGGGAACCCATTGGAACCGTTACACTACATAGGTGCAGGGAAAGGCAGTCACTATCAACCTGCCGGGAGAAACAACACCGCAGCCATCTGTGGGACCCGTCCATCCAGCCGTGTGTTTTACCGAGAACTGTGTCCTCATCATTGGCTGAGTGAGTACCACCGTGCCGTGCGGCACAGCGCTGCCCCCGCGACCCTGCACCTCACCAGGCCCCGTAACCCACCTGCCATCCATTCCCACCCCATCACCGGGCCCCGGGACACCCAACCCCCTACCCACGGAGGGGAGAACTAACATCAAAGCTGCTCCCAGTCATCGCTCCCGGGATCCCCGTCCAGAGCAGCGGTGGTGTCACCAATATCACCACAACCGTGGGTGGCGTCACGGACAATAACCAAATCCCCACAATCAAATCCCCTTTTCACTCATGGGCGGGGAGCGCCGTTTGAGTCCCCGGGATCCGGCCCACCGCTCGAGCCACCACCGAGCAGCCGCAGCAGCCGCGGCCGGACCCGAGCAGTGGGAGAGCGCAGCGTCCCCTCCTCTGCCCACGACAATAGCAGCAGATCTTGATGATTTGTCCAAGTGCATTTAAGGAAGGCAGAACATTCCTTAGACAACCATTAATAACCTCACGGCGTGTAATTGTGTGTGTTTCTGCATGAGGCCCTCACACTCAATACTGAATAAACTAAGATGTTTTGAATTTATTTTCTGCTTTTTCATCATCTGCATATCATAAACATGTGTGTGTGTGTGTGTGTGTATATATATATATATATATATACACACACACATACACAAAAGTGCATCTCAATAAATTAGAATATCATCAAAAAGTTAATTTATTTCAGTAATTCAATACAAAAAGGAAAACACATATATTATATAGAGACATTACACACAGAGTGATCTATTCCTATATATTATATAGAGTCATTACAATAGAGAGATCTATTTCAAGTGTTTATACAATAGAGAGATCTATTTCAAGTGTTTATTTATGTTAATGTTGTTGATTATGGCTTACAGCCAATGAAAACCCAAAAGTCGTTATCTCAGAAAATTAGAATAATTACCACAAAACACCTGCAAAGACTTCCTAAGCTACACCATCATGGGGAAGACTGCTGACTTGACAGATGTCCAGAAGGCAGTCATTGACACACTCCACAAGGAGGGTAAGCCACAAAAGGTCACTGCTAAAGAAGCTGGCTGTTCACAGAGTGCTGTATCCATTCATATTAATGGAAAGTTGAGTGGAAGGAAAAAGTTTGGTAGAAACAGTTGCACTTGCAACCGGGATAACCGCAGCATTGATAAGATTGTTAAGAAAAGGCCATTCAAAAACTTGGGGTATATTCACAAAGAGTGGACTGCTGCTGGAGTCAGTGCTTCAAGAGCCACCACACACAGACGTATCCAGGACATAGGCTACAACTGTCATATTCATTGTGTAAAACCATTCATGGCCAATAGACAACACCAGAAGTGTCTTACCTGGGCCAAGGTGAAAAAGAACTGGACTGTTGTTCAGTGGTCCAAGGTGTTGTTTTCAGATGAAAGTAAATTTTGCATTTCATTTGGAATCGTGGTCCCAGAGTCTGGAGGAAGAGTGGAGAGGCCACAATCCAAGCTGCTTGAGGTCTAGTGTGAAGTTTCCACAATCAGTGATGGTTTGAGGAGCCATGTCATCTGCTGGTGTAGGTCCAGTGTGTTTTATCAAGACTAAAGTCAGCGCAGCCGACTACCAGGAAATTTTAAAGCACTTCATGCTTCCCTCTGCTGACAAGTTTTTTGGAGATGGAAATTTCATTTTCCAGCAGAACTTGGCACCTGTCCACACTGCCAAAAGTACCAATACCTGCTTTAATAACCACAGTATCACTGCACTTGATTGGCCAACAAACTCACCTGACCTAAACCCCATAGAGAATCTATAGGGTATTGTCAACAGGAAGATGTGAGACACCAGACCCAACAATGCAGATGAGCTGAAGGCTGCTGTCAAAGTAACGTGGGCTTCCATAACACCTCAGTAGTGCAAAAAGCTGATTGCCTCCATGCCACGCTGCATTGATGCAGTAATTCATGCAAAAGGAGCCCCGACCAAGTATTGAGGCATTTACAGTACATACTTTTCAGTAGACGCCAACATTTCAGAGTTTAAAATCATTTTTTCAGTTGCTCTTATATAATATTCTAATTTTCTGAGATAATGACTTTTGGGTTTTCATTGGCTGTAAGCCATAATCATCAACATTAACCAAAATAAACACTTGAAATAGATCCCTCTGTGTGTAATGGCTCTATATAATATATAGAAATAGATCACTCTGTATGTAATGACTCTATGCAATATATAGAAATAGATCACTCTGTGTGTAATGACTCTATATAATATATGTGTTTCCCGTTTTATATTGAATTACTGAAATTAACTTTGTGATGATATTCTAATTTATTGAGATACACTTCTATATATCTGTAAATAATTCTGCCCTCATGGGAAAGTGGATGAATTTTGACTCTTGATGTAATTGTTTATTCTAGCTTTGCAGCATTGCTAGTGCCAGACAATACAATTTTTGCTTGTACTGCACAAACTGTGAAAATGCTTACAGCCTATCCAGCACTAACGATGGTACAAAGAAAACCCCATGGAGGAATAGGTTAGAGAAATTTACAGACTTTCCTCAATTGAATGCTTTTATTAGATGCAGATAAATTCCAGGTACTTTCTGTTTGATCACTTTATAATATCTACTATTACTAGATTTATTTTAATAGCCACCCTCAATTTAATGTTATATAATTATTATAATTGAAGAGAGAAACAAATATCTTTAGGGGGAGATATAATAAATTGTCTTCCTTGAGCTTTGTTTATTTCTGGCAAGTGAATTACAAAGTTTGAA
Source organism: Anomaloglossus baeobatrachus (assembly GCF_048569485.1). NCBI lineage: Eukaryota > Metazoa > Chordata > Amphibia > Anura > Aromobatidae > Anomaloglossus > Anomaloglossus baeobatrachus. The sequence continues at coordinate 95,486,401 of NC_134361.1, read as the reverse complement.
TAAATTCTGTAATGCTTCCAAAACTGGCAAATACATTGAGAGCTTCTCTACAAGGTCAATGATAGGATAATGTAATCGGCAATGGAAATTGGAAGGATGACTGGAAAAATTTACCAGAAGTATTTATCATCACAAACGCTTAGCATTTTTTTTGTATAATTGAATTGAATGTACACTAATGATAGCCTAAATATATTGCAAATAATATGAGGAGGCTGCCGTTTTATTCTTTAAAAATATTTATAAAGAAAAAAGCAACATGTCAACTCGTCTCCTGACAGTTCAGAATTAGCTGTAGGCTACACAACTGGCTTTTTGTAGGGATTGAAAATGGGTCACACTAGTGACCTCTCTCCAAAAAAAAAAAAAGGTCCCCTAATTATCTAAAACATTTTTTGTGTCTTAACTTTTTTCATCAATGATATTCTAGGAGCATTGCAATTTTAGTATAGTCATTGACCTCCCACATTATTTGTCACTTAAAGAGTCTATAAAAAAAAAAAATCAAGGGATCTCAGGAATACATCTTAAGGCCCCGCTACACGCTACGATATATCTAACGATATGTTGTCGGGGTCACGTCGGTAGTGACGCACATCCGGCATCGTTTGATATATCGTAGCGTGTGACAGCTACGAGAGACTGTGAACGAGCAAAAATACTCACCTTATCGTTGCTCATTGACACGTCACTCATTTTCAAAAACTCGTTCACTTTCAGCGGCGCCGGTTGTTCATTGTTCCCGAGGCAGCACACATCGCTCTGTGTGACACCTTGGGATCGACGAATTGCAGCTTACCTGCGGCCGCCGGCAATGCGGAAGGAAGGAGGTGGGCGGGATGTTACGTCCCGCTTATCTCCGCCCCCCGCTTCTATTGGATGGCCGCTGTGTGACGTCGCTGTGACGCCGAACGTCCCTCCCCCTTCAAGGAAGAGGATGTTCGCCGCCCACAGCGAGGTTGTTCGGGAGGTAAGTATGTGTCGCAGAAAGAGTTAATCCTCCTTGGTAATCTGATCCCACACCGGTGCAGCAAGACAAAACACACTCCCCAGTGTAAGGAAAAAGCAGAGCAGAGGGGAGGGGCTGAGCAGAGTGTTTGGAGAAGCAGACAGAAGTGGAGCCTGGAGCTGTAGCTCCCAGGCTGAAAGCAAAGCGTGCTCCAAGAGGGCCGGGACAGGCTGTAGTGAGGAAGGGGCCAGAGGTAGCCGGAGCAGGGCGGTGGCCCCTCGGTACCTGGGTTCCCGGATCACTACAGGGGAGTGGATTCCCCATTCCCGGCTGAGGAGAAAGAGGAAGAGAGAGTGGAGAGAAAAGGCACCTGGCTGCAGGGAAAGAACAACAAGGGCTGCTGCACCGTGTGTGGGACACTAACACCCCCGTACCGAAGGCTGCGGACACCGGCAATTCCTAGTTTACCAGTGACTTCGTGTGACTTACTTGTGAGTACGCCCGTGCCCTCGGGCAACGCACTGCAGCACTGCGCCCTGCTCCCTGCTTACCCCATCACCGGGCCCCGGGACAACCAACCCCCTACCCACGGAGGGGACATAACAACTACGCTGCTCCCTGTCATCGCTCCCGGGATCCCCATCCAGAGCAGCGGTGGTGTCACAACCTCACCACAACCGTGGGTGGCGTCACAGACAATCTCCCTTACCAAATCCCCTTTTACTGTGGAGCCTGGGATCACAGACCGGGTCACGCCATCGTGATACCCACAGAAGTGACTCTGTGGCCCGGATCTGAGTACCTCCTGGTCCCCGGGCGACACATTTGGCGTCACGAACAGGATCGAGCCCATCCAGTCACCTGGAGGAAGTGCGCCTTGCCCCATCCGTCAGCGGCGTCCCGCTGAGGAAAAATCCAGACGTCCGCCATTTTAGCCGCCATTTTAGGCGCCAAAAACAACAGCTTGGCGCCTTCTTCTCCGAGCGGCGGGCGCGAAAAAGAGGCTCCGCCCCCTGAGAACGCGGGCGGAAGTGAAGCTCCGGAGGACCAGAAGCGAAAGGGAAACTTTAAAAGCTGCTGGAAGGACTGCTCCCGAGTACCAATGGGGAACAGGAAGAAGGAACCACAGTTTATTTGACTAGGACTGTAAAGGCAGGGACGCCAGGACTCTGCCAGCATTTGGTTCCTAGAAGAGGCCGCCGCAGCGATGCACCGACCCGTTACCCCTGTTACCGGTAGCGGAGCCCGCAGCGCCTGTGGGGGGGGACCCAGATCTGGGGTCCCCAGGCCTCACCTTTGTCACCGCCCTGCCACCGGCCCCGGCAGTCCGCCCGGCCGCGACGGAGATGACGACGGCTCCGGCAGTCCGCCCGGCCGCAACAGCAGCGAAGTACCGGTCCCGTTGACCAATCTGGAACCGTTTCTGGACTGGGGTCAAGGGGTGCTGCCCACTTCCTAGGGGCAGCACCAAGGCTAGGTTGTTTGGGTGGGTGACTAAAGGACCCGTTACGTTGCCATTATTGAAAATGCATGTGTGAAAATGTTTAAAATGTTTTATTCTTTTCCCAGTTTAATAAATGTTGGTGGCTAGACGGCCCGAGGACGGGCCGTGTTTTACCAAGGGGGTGTGTGACGCCCTGCACAGCCAGGTTGTCACAGAAAGAGTTAATCCTCCTTGGTAATCTGATCCCACACCGGTGCAGCAAGACAAAACACACTCCCCAGTGTAAGGAAAAAGCAGAGCAGAGGGGAGGGGCTGAGCAGAGTGTTTGGAGAAGCAGACAGAAGTGGAGCCTGGAGCTGTAGCTCCCAGGCTGAAAGCAAAGCGTGCTCCGAGAGGGCCGGGACAGGCTGTAGTGAGGGAGGGGCCAGAGGTAGCCGGAGCAGGGCGGTGGCCCCTCGGTACCTGGGTTCCCGGATCACTACAGGGAAGTGGATTCCCCGTTCCTGGCTGAGGAGAAAGAGGAAGAGAGAGTGGAGAGAAAAGGCACCTGGCTACAGGGAAAGAACAACAAGGGCTGCTGCACCGTGTGTGGGACACTAACACCCCCGTACCAAAGGCTGCGGACACCGGCAATTCCTAGTTTACCAGTGACTCCGTGTGACTTACTTGTGAGTACGCCCGTGCCCTCGGGCAACGCACTGCAGCACTGCGCCCTGCTCCCTGCTTACCCCATCACCGGGCCCCGGGACAACCAACCCCCTATCCACGGAGGGGACATAACAACTACGCTGCTCCCTGTCATCGCTCCTGGGTGGGATCCCCGTCCAGAGCAGCGGTGGTGTCACAACCTCACCACAACCGTGGGTGGCGTCACGGACAATCTCCCTTACCAAATCCCCTTTTACTGTGGAGCCTGGGATCACAGACCGGGTCACGCCATCGTGATACCCACAGAAGTGACTCTGTGGCCCGGATCTGAGTACCCCCTGGTCCCCGGGTGACACAAGTACGTATGACGGGGGTTACCGACTTTGTACGACACAGGCAACAAATTGCCCATGTCGCACAAACGATGGGGGCGGGTGCGATCGCATATGTGATCGCATGATATATCGCCCCGTGTAACGGGGCCTTTAGGCTCCCTTCACACATCCGTGCAAAAAAACAAACGTTTTGCACAGTTTGTAGTGTAAGTTTGTAAATGTGTCCGTGTTACTGGTGCTCTTCGTGTGCTATTCATCACATCCAGATAGCACACGGACAGCATGAACTTGTATACTTACCTGTCTTCAACGCTGCTGTTACTTCCAGGTCTGGAGTGTGTGCAGTGAATATTCATGACTTATGAGAGGGACCCCCGAAGCAACAGTAGCGCCGGAAAGAGCAGCGCCGAAAACAGATAAGTATAATTTTTTTTTAAGTGACTTGTTTTCTCCGGTACGTGTCACACTGATGTCATACTGATCACATCAGTGTGCGGTCAGTTTGACAACCATGCTGCCGGGAATAAACGGACATGTCGCCGTGTGGAACACACGTACACATGTGTACGCCACTGGGACACATGGTCCATGTGAAAACATTGACGTCTGCGCAAACCCATTGAATTTAATGGGTCTACATGTGTCCGTGTCTCTGGTACAAGTGGAAACAGACAGCACACATACCAGAAATATAGATATGTAAAGGAGGCCTTAGGGATATATAAATATGTAAAGTATGTTTGCATGGGATTCAAAAATTACAGAGAGAGCATATATTTACTGAGCATTTACATCCTGAAGAGGAGCTAGAACTGATCACTTGGTACAGGTGATCTGCTTCTGGTTACTAGGTAGACTGCCACCAATTCCTTCATTTAATATATGTGTAGCACTCAGGGGGCAGGGGGAATCAGGTACGGGGTCTCGTACCTGAGTTACTCATCACCGGGCTGGTGTGATGACCTGGGATGTCTGGTGGCCTGCCTGGCTTCGTGCCCCGAGGTGTACACCAATAGGGAGGGAAGATGATGGGGGTAGTAGTAGGATGAATGTTGTGACGCCACCTGTGGTATTCGGCCAGGGATTTAGCTGCACGCAATTTTTATTTATTTATTTATTTTACTGTACGATATAGATCCACCCATCGATGGCTGTGATTGGTTGCAGGAAGAGAGCTGTCACTCAGCGTGGGAGCAGGTCTGATTGCAAACAGTCACGACCACCGGTGTGCAGGGGAAGCAGTAATGAGGCTAATGAGCGGGTGCAGTGAATATGTATGAGCCTAATGAGTGGGAAGGTAAGAAGAGAGGCAGCGGGACAAGTGTGACAGCCGCAATGTGCCAATGATCAGTGAGTATAGGGTGCTTTAACGCTGAGACATCGCTAGCGATATCGATAGCGATGTGACACCAGATCGCAGATGCGATCTGCCGAGATCGCACTTGTGACCGGCGTTATAAACATGACCTATGTGCGATCTCGGTAGATCGCATCTGCGATCTGGTGTGTCACATCGCTAACAAGATCGCTAGCGATGTCACAGCGTGTAAAGCACCCGTATGAAGCGCTTGGAAAAAGACACTGGCAATGTAATGTGCACAAAAGGTGGCGGCCAGCCAATCAGAGTAATGCTACAGCCAAGATGGCTTCAGCATTGCTGTGATTGGTTAAGAAGCCCAGCATGTTTATTTGTTGCAAATCATGTGCCAAACATACTGGGCAGGAGATCCAAATATAGCGAGGCGAATACACCAATACTCGCTATATAACAAATAGCCTGAATACTATACTATTCTGCAAATAGTATCAAATACATTAGCTTATCACTACTCCCTGCCCTACTCCACTTGAGTGGTAGGTCTTTTTCTATGTGTTAGTTTATAGGTGGAAACCTGTAACTAAAAGGAAGTGGGATGGGAGAAGCCAAAGGGGACAGGTATCATTGACTAGTCAACTAAATAGTAAGCTCCTAGGTAGAAATAAGCAGATCTGACAAATGTCAATTTCACCTATTCATGTGGATTTTAAAGTGAAATTCTATTCATGGAGAAGTTGTTCATCACAAATTTAATGTCCCTTATTATGTTCCGGGATCTCTCCTAATGATAGACAAGTGTACTTGCCACTGCTGAATACTCGATAGAGCATCAGGGTGCTCAAGTTTTTGCGGTGCTCGGCTAAGTATCACAAGTGCTTGGATGTTTTGCCCGTGAAACAACGAACACGAAGCACATGCTTGCTTCATTACATGATTTGTGCAGGCACTCCAGTGAGAGCCATTTGCAGTCTCTGAATGGCTCTCACTGGGGGTTGAAACAATGTTTTTGGATGTTGTGTCGCCAAAAAAACAAAAACTAAAATGCCCTCCTTTCCCCCAGAACTGCTCTGCATATGACTGGCTGTATGTGGGCGGAATGCCGAACTACCCTATAATTGACTTCCATTATACTCGATACTAGAGATGACCCCTTTCAGATGGTCTGATCTCGTCGAGTCAAAGAACGAGCACCTGAGCATTTTAGTGTTCGTCCACTAGTCCTCGCTACAGTATATAACAAGTAAAAATGTAAAAAATACTTATACTCACTTAATTTCTCACTTTTTCCAGCTGCTCCTGTTGCTCCTAGCCTTGAGTAAACACGTGGCCGGAAATGGGACGCTAAGGAGGTGTGGAGGAACACCCAGTGCACACAAAGTAACGAGGTCAACCGGAGACATGAATGGCGAGTATGGTTTTTTTCATTTTAACCTCTTGTGCCCCTGTACTGTTCAGGAAGCCAACAGAGCAAATTACAGAAAATCTACAGCATATTCTCCAAAATGAAAATGTTTGTAAAACTCTAGTAGAATTTAGTTCCACTCAAAATTTTGAATCATCTCTAGTCCCAGGACACCTTTTAAATGTATTTTTTCCTTGAAAGACTAAAGCAGGCTTTACACGCTGCGACATCACTAGCGATGTCGCGAGCGATAGCACCTGCCCACGTCGGTGGCACGTCACGAGGTGACTGCTGCCGTAGCGAACAATATCTCTACGTCAGCGTCACATGCAATTACCTCTTCCCCAATGTCACTGTGGCCGCCAAACAATCTCTCCTTTAAGCGGGAGGTTCGTTCGGCGTCACTAAGCGGCCGCCTAATAGAAGCTGAGGGGCGGATATAAGCGGGCGGAACATCCCACCCACCTCCTTCCTTCCTTATTGCCAGCGGCCGCAGGTACGGTGTTGTGTTCTGCCGCAGGAACGACGAACAACCTTCGTCCTGCAACAGCAACGATAATTGGAATTAGAACGACGTGTCAATGATCAACGATTAGGTGAGTAATTTTGATCGTTAACAGTCATTCGTGCTTTTCACGCGCAACAATGTCGCTAACGAGGCCAGATGTGCGTCACGAATTCTGTAACCCCAACGACATCTTGTTAGTGATGTCGTTGCGTGTAAAGCCCGCTTAAGGCATTGTAGTGTAAAACATATCTGACTAAAATGATAAATCCAGTGTCTAATTCATACTGTCTGTTTGGACAGTATGCACTGTTATGTGCTCAACTGGTAAAGTGGATTATGTAAGCCATAGTCGTGGTGAAAAGTACAGAACAGGGGCAATGATGCAGTGGAAGTGTACAACACGTGGATCAGCTATGGTAATACCGGGCAGGGCAGACAAGACGTCAGATGAACAAGCAGAGCTGAAAACAGTAAACAGAGCTAGAGGCAGCAGAACAGAGATGTAAATAAACAGCTGAAATATGGGATATGGTTAACTAAAGACTAGTAGTAATGTATTGGCAAAGCGGTAACTTTCTTGCAGAAATGCGAGACAACCATAAGTAGCAGATGTATTAGAAAATGTATAACTTGCTTGCAAGAATACAGTAACACACAATTGCCTTGATAGCAGAGACCAAGATGTGAACAATACTAAAAATAATTGTACCATTAATTTACTTTCCATAACCCATCATCTCTCCATGGGACTGTATCCTTTCTGGCCAACCAAGTAGAATACATTTTGTTTAGAGAAAGAAAAACACTACATTACAACATAAAAATCATACCATCATCCAATGCACTACTGCCTTGAAATCTTCAGTTGATCAGGAACCAATTAAAAGTAGAACTTTCATTGTGCTGCTGTGTAAATGACATAAATCCAAGAGTGCTGAACTTTAGGTCGTTCTATTCAACGCATTTCGAAGTGTCTCCCCACTTCATCAGGAAATCATTCAATTTAACAGGCAATGACATGATACAGATTATACTGTGGGCATGGAAAGTATTCAGACCCCTTTAAATTGTTCATTCTTTGTTTCACTGCAGCCATGTGGTAAATTCAAAAAAGTTCTTTTTTTTTCTCATTCGTGTACACTCTGCACCCCAGCTTGACAGAATAAAAAACAGAAATGTAGAAATTTTTAGAAATGTATTAAACAAGAAAAACTGAAATATGACATGGTCATAAGTATTCAGACCCTTTGTTCAGACACTCATAGTTAAGTTACATACTGTCCATTTCCTTGTGATCCTCCTTGACATGGATTTACTTCTTCATTGGAGTCCAGCTATGTTTAATTAAACTGATAGGACTTGATTTGTAAAGGCACACACCTGTCTATATAAGACCTCACAGCTCACAGTGCATGTCAGACCAAATGAGAATCATGAAGTCAAATGAATTACCCAAGGAGCTCAGAGATAGAATTGTGGCAAAGCACAGATCTGGCAAAGGTTACAAAAGAATTTCTGCAGTGCTCAAGGTTCCTAAGAGCACAGTGGCCTCCATAATCCTCAAATGGAAAAAGTTTGGGACCACCAGAACTCTACCTAGACCTGACCGTCCATCCAAACTGAGCAATTGGGGGAGAAGAGCCTTGATGAGAGAGGTAAAAAACAACTCCAAGATCACTGTGGCTGAGCTACAGAGATGCAGTAGGGAGATGGGAGAAAATTCCATAAAGTCAACTATCACTCCAGCCCCCATCAGTCGGGCCTTTATGGCAGAGTGGCCTGATGGAAGCCTCTTCTCAGTGCAAGACATATGACAGCCTGCATAAAGTTTGCAAAAAAACACATGAAGGACTCCCAGACTATGAGAAATAAGATTATCTGGTCTGATGAGACAAAGAAAGAACTTTTTGGTGATAATTCTAAGTGGTATATGTGGAGAAAACTAGGCACTGCTCATCACCTGCCCAATACAATCCCAACAGTGAAACATGGTGGTGGCAGCATCATGCTATGGGGGTGTTTTTCAGCTGCAGGGACAAGACAACTGGTTGCAATTGAAAAAAGATGAATTCGGCCAAGTACAGAGATATCCTGGAAGAAAACCTCTTCCACAGTGCTCTGGACCTCAGACTAGACCAAAGGTTCACCTTCCAACAAGACAATGACCCTAAGCACACAGCTAAAATAACAAAGGAGTGGCTTCAGAACAACTCTGTGACCACTCTTGACTGGCCCAGCCAGCGCCCTGACCTAAACCCAATTGAGCATCTCTGGAAAGACCTGAAAATGGCTGTCCACCAACGTTTACCATTCAACCTGACGGAACTGGAAAGGATCTGCAAGGAAGAATGACAGAGGATCCCCAAATCTAAGTGTGAAAAACTTGTTGCATCATTCCCAAGAAGACTCATGGCTGTACTAGCTCAAAAGGGTGCTTCTACTCAATACTGAGCAAAGAGTCTGAATACTTATGACCATGTGATATTTCAGTTTTTCTTGTTTAATACATTTGCAAAAATTTTTGCATTTCTGTTTTTTTCTGTCAAGATGGGGAGCAGAGTGTACATTAATGAGAAAAACATTAACTTTTTTTAATTTACCAAATTGCTGCAATGAAACAAAGAGTGAAAAATTTAAAGGGGTCTGAATAGTTTGTGTACCCACTCTATCTATGTGTGTGTACGTTCGCTAAAGGAATCCACACCATCGCATTTACAATCATGAAATTTTGCACAGAAACCTCATTTGACCCAGGGAACGTCATAGACTACATTTTGAGGGGAAATTTTAACCCCGCCCATTACAGTTATTCACTAAAAAACCTGCTTATATTAAAGTCAATGGCGCTGGAGCTACAGGTCATTAATAGAAGCTCAGATTGGCTGCTATAGGCAACGAAGGACATTCTTAGTATAAAAAGCTTATATGTCAGTTAATATCGATATCGGTAGAGACAGACACACAAAGACAGACATACACAGAGACACATACACACTGAGACACATACAGCACATACAGAGAGACACAAAGACAGACACACAGAGACAGAGACACACAGAGACTGATACAGAGACACACATATACAGACTGATACAGAGACACAAACATGAACAGAAACTGATACAGAGACACACATACAGAGACACACACAATAACTGTTCCAGAGACAGAGACACACAGAGACACACAGAGGCACACAGAGACTGCTACAGAGACAGAGACACAGACACACACAATAACTGATACAAAGATAGAGACACACAGAGACACACAGAGACTGCTACAGAGACTGAGACAGACACACAGAGACACACAGACAGATAGAAATAGACAAACAGAGACACAGAGAGAGACACACAGAGACAGACACAGAGACAAAGAGAGACAGAGACACACACACACAGCGGCACACAGACAGACACAGTAACACAGACACAGAGACAGAGTCATACAGAGACAGAGACGCACATTCACACAGAGACACACACAGAGACAGTGACACAGAGACAGACACACAGAGACAGACACAGAGACACAGAGACACACACAGAGACAGAGAGACAGAGACACTATGAGACAAAGACACTATGAGACAGACACATAGAGACACACAAACAGAGACACAGACAGAGAGAGGCAGGCAGAGAAGGAGACAGACAGCGAGGGAGACAGACAGCGAGGGAGACAGACAGAGAGGGAGACAGACAGAGAGGGAGACAGACAGAGAAGAAGACAGACAGAGAGGGAGACAGACAGACAGAGAGGCAGAGTGGGAGAGAGGGAGAGTTTGAGACAGTTACTACTCCGGATATCGCAGCTACTACAGCTAGTTTAAAAATATTTTCGGGTTCTGTAGTCCATCATACTAGTAAGAGCATGGAGATCTTTTATAGTCTCTTTTCAAACTTAATTTTGCTTGGTCCCACTAAAAAGGTTCTTAAAAGCTTTGCATTGCATTAAAGTATAGATTTGGGGAGGAAGGTCATACTAAGAACATCCATCAAGTCATGTAGGCATATAGCATGCGTTGGTTTAACAGGAACATTTTGAAATTCTTTCACCAAGGGCTTGAACATCATAATCTTCTATTTTAATTAATTGGTCTTTAGGTTACTATCTGCCGCCTCTTGAAAGAAAATGACCCTACTAATAGATCACATTATGAATTTAAAGTTCCAGGTTTACCTTTATAATGAAGTATTTCTTCCACAATTCTGGATGAGTTTCAAGAGAAATTACATTCTAAAGGGTTAATTAATTTCTTGACTATCTAATGTAAATTTCAAGGAATGTAAATCTTGTGGTTCTAATAAGTGAGTCATTAATTTTGATCTACGGCAATGGCAGTCATTTTTTAATACTAAACGTAGCATAAAAACTTCATTATTATGAGCGATTAGGTGTTTTAATTGAAATAAATATAAAACCACAGGAAACGTACCTTTACATAATGAGTAAATATTAAACTATAGCGACTGTTGAATACTTTCAGACACAGTTTTGTTTCATTTATTCGGAATCAATTATTAAATAAATTGGGTTTTTATGGAAACAATTTTACGAGGTTTCTGTAAAAAATGACGGGGTTTGCTGAATGCTAAATGTCTAAGGATACAAATTTGTTAAAAACTATGCAAAGCAACTATTTATACTGACTACACAATAACAAGCATTGATATCTATTTCCTTGATCTTTTCTGGAAAAGTTTGTAATGTCAACAGATGCATTTTGGTCTTAAATACTTTAGGATAATAATAAATGAACAACTTAATTATAATATTCATAAGGATTTGAGTAGGCAAGTTCTTTATCTAAAATGAAGAAACCAGAAACCAACTCATTAGTGAAACATGATGGAGGCTTATTACTTTTGTTATACTGCAAGAAATATCTAATATGACCAATTATTTTATAAACTCTTCATCTCTTAGAATGAGCTGAAGCTAGCCTTTCACCTATTTTGTCTGCCATAGCTGGGACCTTGGTTTCACAACCAGCCAACCATCTGGTCTTGCCTGTATCCAGGTGGACCATAAGTTGACCAAAACTCATGGGTTCCTCAGACTTCCATTGGGTTAGCACGCAACACAGTTTGCACTCTCCTCTGAGAGGCCAAGCCTTACTTCATCAACTATGTAGGGTTAATGAAATCCATAAAGTCTTGCTGATATAGAAACTCTAAGGTCTCATGACATGATGGCCCTTAGGTGAGGCACAAAATAATGAATGAGATAATGAGGAGGTGAACATAAAGTAGTGGCACCGAGAAATAATTAATTTTGTAAAAAAAATATACATTTTATTAGACAAATATTCATTTTTAAAATACAATACTACGTACATAGAAAAGGAATAAAGATGTGGAGGCAAACGAAAAATAGCATATGAGTGTCCGTTTGTGTGGACAACATCACCCCAAATGGTAACTGTGAGAGGCCATGGCACTAGGCTGTATAACTAATCTAATTGATAGAGAGGGGGAGACAAGGTAGACTGGTCACATATAAATATTCCAAAATCCGGGTTCGATGGACCCCATGTCTCCATACCTATAAACAAATTACAGTCTAAGCATGTGCCAAATCAGACACCCTAACACATGTGACACTAAGAAATTGGCTCAAACTTAGTAGAACAATATCTACCTTAATCTCTAGCAGGGATGTCAAACTACAACACGGGATGGGGGGCGCCCCAACGCACGCTACGCTGCAAGCAGCAGATTTTTCACAGGGGATCATACATTTTTACAAAATTATTTTTTTCCTCGGTGCCATTACTTTATGTTTTCATCAACTATGTGTTGTTAAATTTTGTACTTGGATTCTTTACAAAGCTATCAAGAAATGACAAATTACTAGCCTTACACTAAACCAGAAAACGTGTCCCTAAACTGTGAGTACATTTGAGTAAAAGCTTACTAGAACCCATCTTTGACTTACTTCCTTTCCAATCTAAAAACTTTCCTTTGTATCTTTGCCCTCTCTCCAACATATTGGGCTTCACTATGCCAAGAGTTTACCTTTTTCCTCACTCAATTATTAGGTAAATGGATTTCTGCTACAACAAGCAGCCAAAGCTTCTTAAAGGGGTTATCTCCTCTCAGAAAAAAACATGTTCCATAAGCTTACAATAAAAACTCATGATGCTTAACATATAACATACCAAAAGTTTGGACACACCTTCTCATTCAAAGAGTTTTCTTTATTTTCATGACTCTGAAAATTCATTCACATTGAAGGCATCAAAACTATGAATTACCGCATGTGGAATGAAATACTTAACAAAAAAGTATGAAACAACTGAAAATATGTCTTATATTCTAGGTTTTTGAAAGTAGCCACCTTTTGCTTTGATTACTGCTTTGCACACTTTTAGCATTTTCTTAATGAGCTTCTAGAGGTAGTCACCGGAAATGGTCTTCCAACAGTCTTGAAGGAGTTCCCAGAGATGCTTAGCACTTGTTGGCCCTTTTGCCTTCACTCTGCGGTGCAGCTCACCCCAAACCATCTCGATTGGGTTCAGGTCTGGTGACTGTGGAGGCCAGGTCATCTGGCGTAGCACCTCATCACTCTCCTTCTTAGTCAAATAGCCCTTACACAGCCTGGAGGTGTGTTTAGGGTCATTGTCCTGTTGAAAAATAAATGATGGTCCCACTAAACGCAAACCGGATGGAATAGCATGCCACTGCAAGATGCTGTGGTAGCCATGCTGGTTCAGTATGACTTCAATTTTGAATAAATCCCCAACAGTGTCACCAGCAAAGCACCCCCACACCATCACACCTCCTTCTCCATGCTTCACAGTGGGAACCAGGCATGTAGAGTCCATCTGTTCACTTTTTCTGCGTTGCACAAAGACACGGTGGCTGTATACAAAGATCTCAAATTTGGACTCATCAGACCAAAACACAAATTTCTTTTGGTCTAATGTCCATTCCTTGTGTTCTTTAGCCGAAACAAGTCTCTTCTGCTTGTTGCCTGTCCTTAGCAGTGGTTTCCTAGTAGCTATTTTACCATGAATGCCTGCTGCACAAAGTCTCCTCTTAACAGTTGCTCTAGAGATGTGTCTGCTGCTAGAACTCTGCGTGGCATTGACCTGGTCTCTAATCTAAACTGCTGTTAACCTGCGATTTCTGAGGCTGGTGACTCGGATAAACTTATCCTCAGCAGCAGAGGTGACTCTTGGTCTTCCTTTCCTGGGGCGGTCCTCATGTGAGCCAGTTTCTTTGTAGCGTTTGATGGTTTTTGCCACTGCACTTGGGGACACTTTTAAAAGTTTTCCCAATTTTTCGGACTGACTGACCTTCATTTCTTAAAGTAATGATGGCCACTCGTTTTTCTTTACTTAGCTGCTTTTTTCTTGCCATAATACAAATGCTAACAGTTTATTCAGTAGGACTATCAGCTGTGTATCCACTAGGCTTCTGCACAACACAACTGATGGTCCCAATCCCATTTTTAAGGCAAGAAATCCAACTTATTAAACCTGACAGAGCACACCTGTGAAGTAAAAACCATTTCCGGTGACTACATCTTGAAGCTCATCAATAGAATTCCAAGAGTGTGCAAAGCAGTAATCAAAGCAAAATGTGGCTACTTTGAAGAACCTAGAATCTAAGACATATTTTCAGTTGTTTTATACTTTTTTGTTAAGTATTTCATTCCACATGTGTCAATTCATAGTTTTGATGCCTTCAATGTGAATCTACAGTTTTCAGAGTCCTGACAATAAAGAAAACTCTTTGAATGAGAAGGTGTGTCCAAACGTTTGGTCTGTACTGTATATATATATATATATATATATATATATATACATATATATACATATATATATATACAGTCATATGAAAAAGTTTGGACACCCCTATTAATGTTAACCTTTTTTCTTTATAACAATTTGCGGTTTTGCAACAGCTATTTCAGTTTCATATATCTAATAACTGATGGACTGAGTAATATTTCTGGATTGAAATGAGGTTTTTTGTACTAACAGAAAATGTGCAATCCGCATTTAAACAAAATTTGACCGGTGCAAAAGTATGGGCACCCTTATCAATTTCTTGATTTGAACACTCCTAACTACTTTTTACTGACTTACTAAAGCACTAAATTGGTTTTGTAACCTCATTGAGCTTTGAACTTCATAGGCAGGTGTATCCAATCATGAGAAAAGGTATTTAAGCTGGCCACTTGCAAGTAGTTCTCCTATTTGAATCTCCTATGAAGAGTGGCATCATGGGCTCCTCAAAACAAAACTCAATTGATCTGAAAACAAAGATTATTCAACATAGTTGTTCAGGGGAAGGATACAAAAAGTTATCTCAGAGATTTAAACTGTCAGTTTCCACTGTGAGGAACATAGTAAGGAAATGGAAGAACACAGGTACAGTTCTTGTTAAGCCCAGAAGTGGCAGGCCAAGAAAAATATCAGAAAGGCAGAGAAGAATGGTGAGAACAGTCAAGGACAATCCACAGACCACCTCCAAAGACCTGCAGCATCATCTTGCTGCAGATGGTGTCAATGTGCATCGGTCAACAATACAGCGCACGTTGCACAAGGAGAAGCTGTATGGGAGAGTGATGCAAAAGAAGCCGTTTCTGCAAGCACGCCACAAACAGAGTCGCCTGAGGTATGCAAAAGCACATTTGGACAAACCAGTTACATTTTGGAAGAAGGTCCTGTGGACTGATGAAACAAAGATTGAGTTGTTTGGTCATACAAAAAGGCGTTATGCATGGAGGCAAAAAAACACGGCATTCTAAGAAAAGCACTTGCTACCCACAGTAAAATTTGGTGGAGGTTCCATCATGCTTTGGGGCTGTGTGGCCAATGCCGGCACCGGAAATCTTGTTAAAGTTGAGGGTCCCATGGATTCAACTCAGTATCAGCAGATTCTTGACAATAATGTGCAAGAATCAGTGACGAAGTTGAAGTTACGCAGGGGATGGATATTTCAGCAAGACAATGATCCAAAACACCGCTCCAAATCTACTCAGGCATTCATGCAGAGGACGAAAAAAAGGTCTTCAGCTCACCTGCTGCCCAGGACTGATCAGCCTTGCGGGTGCCAGGATCCCACGGTCTATCCTGACCGGTAGCAGAGATGTAGGAAAGAGAGGGAAAGGAAGTGATCCAGCACAATTCCTCCTTGATTTAAAACATTTAGGATCTTTATTGGAACTTCTTTAAAAACATGGTGAAGACCGAAAATAAACTTGTGTAGTAAAGGCACAGTTCATGAGGGCTTTACGTGTTTCGGACTGAAAATAAAACCAACTAGTCCTTAGTCATAAGTGTCTCATGAATCCAAAGAGGCTACTGAAATAGACTTACTCATTAGGTGAGGAAAAGGGAGGGGTGAAAAAATGTGTGGAAAATGTGTTAATTGAAACAGAAAATGGAGGATAAGAAAAAAGGAGAGAGGAGAAAAATAAGAAGAAAGTTGGAAAAGGAAAAGCAGATAAATAACAGGAAATTATTCAAGCTCTATTTGATTGAAACTGTTGTTCCAAGTTATAATGGACATAAACATATAAACGATGAATTTCGCTATATACAGTAAATACATATTCAATTATAAACACTAGAATCTAGAAATCCAGACATCTATTTAGAAGACCGAACAATAGTATATAAATTTATGAAGGGAGGATACATGGTATATAGAATGGAAAAATGCCAATTCTATGACTGATCTTGTACGGGAAAGTGGGGTGGGAGGAAGGGGGGGGGGGAGAAGGGGGGGGGGGGGAGGGGAGGGGGGGGGGGAGATATCTTGGATTTAGCTGGCAAATTTATAATTCCAAAAGGAATTTTTGAAATTTATTATCATCTTATCCCATATTTAAGGGAACTATTACAGCGGCATTTCCAAACAGGCTTATTCTTAGGTCATACTTTATATCCCAGATTAAGCCTTAGCCCTATTTTTGGGTCCTATTTTTGATCTTCCTTTTCTTTTTGTTTTTTGTATTCACATTACCGACCTCGTACCACGCTTTAACCATATAGTTTGCAGGCAAAGTCGGTTAGCCTATGTAATAACGATATTCGTATATAAATTCCTGAGCAACAAAGAAGGTATGTCTCTCTCAAGTGATTTTTCCATTTACCGACATCAGAATTGTAGATAGCGGAGAGGTGACTATTATAAGATAAGCGGTTTATAATAATGGTGCAGTTAATAAAAGGGTTGACAACGCAAATATATGTTTAAGATCCTGGGAAAACATTAAACTCACATTCAATAAATGGGGAATCATATATATTACACATACCCTCTCCCCCCCCCCCCCTTCCTCCCACCCCACTTTCCCGTACAAGATCAGTCATAGAATTGGCATTTTTCCATTCTATATACCATGTATCCTCCCTTCATAAATTTATATACTATTGTTCGGTCTTCTAAATAGATGTCTGGATTTCTAGATTCTGGTGTTTATAATTGAATATGTATTTACTGTATATAGCGAAATTCATCGTTTATATGTTTATGTCCATTATAACTTGGAACAACAGTTTCAATCAAATAGAGCTTGAATAATTTCCTGTTATTTATCTGCTTTTCCTTTTCCAACTTTCTTCTTATTTTTCTCCTCTCTCCTTTTTTCTTATCCTCCATTTTCTGTTTCAATTAACACATTTTCCACACATTTTTTCACCCCTCCCTTTTCCTCACCTAATGAGTAAGTCTATTTCAGTAGCCTCTTTGGATTCATGAGACACTTATGACTAAGGACTAGTTGGTTTTATTTTCAGTCCGAAACGCGTAAAGCCCTCATGAACTGTGCCTTTACTACACAAGTTTATTTTCGGTCTTCACCATGTTTTTAAAGAAGTTCCAATAAAGATCCTAAATGTTTTAAATCAAGGAGGAATTGTGCTGGATCACTTCCTTTCGCTCTCTTTCCTACATTCATGCAGAGGAACAATTACAATGTTCCGGACTGGCCATCCCAGTCCCCAGACCTGAATATCATTGAAAATCTGTGGGATGATTTGAAGCGTGCTGTCCATGCTCGGCGACCATCAAACTTAACTGAATGGGAATTGTTTTGTAAACAGAAATGGTCAAATATACCTTCATCCAGGATCCAGGAATTCATTAAAAGCTACAGGAAGTGACTAGAGGCTGTTATTTTTGCAAAAGGAGGATCTACAAAATATTAATGTCACTTTTATGTTGAGGTGCCCATACTTTTGCATCGGTCAAATTTTGTTTGAATGCGTATTGCACATTTTCTGTTAGTGCAATAAACCTCATTTCAATCCAGAAATATTACTCAGTACATCAGTAATTAGATATGTGAAACTGAAATAGCTGTTGCAAAAACCCAAATTGTTAGAAAGAAAAAAGGTTAACATTAATAGGGGTGTCCAAACTTTTTCATATGACTGTATATATACTGTATATATACAGTATATATATATATATATATATATATATAGACACAGTATATAAAAAAAATCCCAATATCATCTCTGCAGGTCCTGAGGCAAAGAAAAGTCCGGTATTGTGGAAAATAATCTGTTGACATTGATGAATGGCTTAGCATAGTCACTGTTAGTTCAGGTACTTCAGTACCTTCAAAAATGTCACAAAGTCACATGACAACACACGAAGAGGGACGTTCAACATGTCACAACTTTTCTTTGAACTAATGAACTTCATTTCCAAAAACAAAAGTATATTGAGTACATGGAGTACATAGTGAAAGTGTATTTTCTATATTGAAATTGTCTCTCCAGTAAAGGAGACAAACTCTAGCACAGCGCCACCTATTGGAAGTAGCGATAATAAAAGTCACAAGTGGATTTTTAACAATCCTTTGCAATATGACTAAGGATATATGCCAGATCAGAATCCCAATTTGCAGACACGGTGTTTTGGGGTGCTTGCACCTCGGTGGCGCTGTGCTAGAGTTTGTCTCCTTTACTGGAGAGACAATTTGAATATTTCTTAGAGGGGCGTGGCAGCTATAAGTCCCCTTACTTGGCAGCCAGACTGGCTTGCAAAGTGTCCTTAAAGAGAATAGTGTTCCCCCGTGGTCCCCACATAGCTTTCTCATGAGCCAGATCAGACACCCCCATACTTTGCACTGAAAAAAGAGGGGCAAGCACCCCGAAACACTGTGCCTGCAAATTGGGATTCTGATCTGGCTTATATATCCTGAGTCATATTGCAAAGGATTGTTAAAAATCCACTTGTGACTTTTAGGATCTCTACTTCCAATATGTGGCGCTGTGCTAGAGTTTGTCTCCTTTACTGGAGAGACAATTTGAATATTTCTTAGAGGGGCGTGGCAGCTATAAGTCCCCTTACTTGGCAGCCAGACTGGCTTGCAAAGTCTCCTTAAGGAGAATAGTATTTTCTATATCAAATTTTATAAAAAAAAAAAAAAAAAGGCATAGGACCAGCAACAGTAAAAGCACATTTACACTGCGATCGCATCATAGACCAAAACATAAAAAAAGCATATACCCAATAGTAAGTAAATAAGAAAAAAGTAGTAGTACATGTAAAGAACCAAGGGTACTTGGTTATCACTATTTAATAAAAAAGTGTAAAAGGGTAACACCATTCCAAGGCTATAAGGTGTAGCTGGTCAGGGTGGTCCTGTCTCTTGTATTAAAACCTTACCTTACTTTCTTCTGGGTTTTCCCTCTGAAATGGTCACAGTTTATATGTGCTCTTACTATTGTATGTATACCAGTTTATGCACTGGCTTTTTTTTTTTCCTCTAATTTCTTCTATTTTTTACAAATAGAGGTGTGGTCTTTCTCTCTGAGCTAGACACTTCATCTACATAGCTTTCCTTGGAGGTGGAGGTGGCTGCACTTGGGCCCCATCTTTCTCTGCTCTTATTCACATTGATGTCACTGACATAAGGTAAGAGTTTAATACTAGATAAGGACTGACCTGACTGGGTACACTTTATAGTGTGGAATGGCTTTTACACTTTTTAACTCTTTCGTACCAGAGCCTGTTTTTGCCTTCGTCAACGGACCAATTTCTTTATTTCTGACCAGTGTCACTTTGACAGGTTATCACTCTGGAATGTTTCAACGGATCCCGGTGATTCTGATATTGTTTTTTCGTGCCTTGTTGTACGTTAGGAAAGGCATAAAATGAAGACAATATCTTTTGAACATTTTGAAAATTTTTGAAATTTTGAACATTTTGCAATTTTGAAACTTTTAATCTTTATGAAGTGAAACCAGAAAGTTATGCTACAAAAAATAGTAACTAAATAACATTTCCCACATGTCTACATTACATCAGTACAATTTCTGAAACATATTTTTTTTTTGTTAGGAAGTTAGAAGGGATCAAAGGTCATCAGCAATTTCTCATTTTTCCAACAAAATTTACAAAACCATTTTTTTAGGGACCACATCACATTTGAAGGGACTTTGAGAGGCTTATTTGCTAGAAAATACCCAAAAGTGTCACCATTCTAAAAACTGCACCACTCAAACTGTTCAAAACCACATCCAAGAAGTTTATTACCCCTTTAGGTTCTTCACAGGAACCAAAGCAGTGTAGAAGGAAAAAATGAAAATTTTACTTTTTCCTACATAATTGTTACTTTAGCCTCACATTTTGCATTTTCACAAGGGTATCACAAGAAAATGCACCATAAAATATATTGTGCAATTTCTCCTGAGCCCGCTGATACCTCATATGTGGTGGAAATTAATTGTTTTGGCGCACAGCAAGGCTCGAAAAGGACGGAGCACCATATGAATTTTTGAATGCTACAGTAAATTAGCTGGAATCATTAGCGGGTGCCATGTCACGTTTGCAGACCCCCTAATGTGCCTAAACAGTAGAGCTCCCTCACAAGTGGCCCCATTTTGGAAACTAGACCCCTTAAGGAATTTATCTAGATGTTTGGTGAACCCCTTCAAACCACAGGGGGCTTCACAGATGTTTAGAACGTTGAACCATGAAAATAAAAAAAAAAAAATAAAATTACCACAAAATTGTTACTTTAACCATGTAGCTTTCTTTTTCACAAGGATATTATGATGCCCCTGGACTAGTCAGGTCGTCACAGGGTACTGCACGCTCTTTTTCTCCCAGTGCAGAACTCAACCCCCCATGGTTCTGGGTTCCGATCTTGCAGTACTGCCTCCACCAGCATCTACAAATCCTAGTCACACCTCGCATCACACCCTGTCAGGCACACTAGTGGACTGCTAAGCTGGAATAGGGCCGCCCACCTAGGGGTCAGGCAGGGAGGTGGGAGGTGACAAGTCAGGTGAGTGGTAGCCTAGGAGCTCGGAGGAAGCTGGGAGTTGGAGCTCCCAGGGGAGAAGCAGATTAGGTCGCAGACGGTGGTCTAGACCCAGAAGAGTCGCGGTAGATTGGGACTGGGTGCCTGGATAGTCTTGAAGGATAGCTAGCAGCCGCAGTTCAATAGCCGGGCTAGGACCAAAGGCACGTCGGGGTACATGGACCCTAGGTCGGGGAGAAGCTTCAAGCAACCCGGCAATTAACCTGCGGTGGACAGGGCCTATATTGACTGTTTCCATGAAGCTCTGAGATCGGGGGCACTAGCACAAGAAGGGGGATAGGGCTTTCCAAGCAAAGCAGCCCACTGAAATCCCAAGTGTGAGCTCCTGAGAGCAAGTTCCTCTGCTACTCTTAGTAGGGAGCGGGGCCCGGAAAGCTGAAAGCTGACGGGCCACCTGGACATTCTAAAATACTGTGCCCTGAGGCAGGCCACAGACCACCAGGTTGTGCTGCAGAGGACGGTACCCGAACAAGCTCCCCAAGAGAGCAGCGGCACCCAGATACTTGGTTTACCACATTGTCAGCGTCTGGTTTCCTTCTGAGTGAGTAGAATCAGAAAAAATGCACCATAAAATTTATAGTGCAATTTCTCCTGAGTACACAGATACCTCATATATGGTGGAAATCTATAGTTTGGGTGCACAGCAGGGCTCGAAAGCGAAGGGGCGCCATTTGACTGCAAAATTAGCTGCAATCATTAGCGGATGCCATGTTGCGTTTGGAGAACCCCAGAGGTGCCTAAACAGTGGAGCTCCCCCCACAAGTGACCCCATTCTGGAAACTAGACACCTCTAGGAATATATCTAGATGTTTGTTTAGCATCTTGAACCCTCAGGGACTTCACAGAATTTTATAACATTGGAGGTGTGAAAATGAAAAAAAAAATGCATTTTTACTACAAAATTGTTACCTCAACCAGATAGCTTTTTTTCACAAGG
Organism: Anomaloglossus baeobatrachus; assembly: GCF_048569485.1. Taxonomy (NCBI): domain Eukaryota; kingdom Metazoa; phylum Chordata; class Amphibia; order Anura; family Aromobatidae; genus Anomaloglossus; species Anomaloglossus baeobatrachus. The sequence continues at coordinate 95,464,556 of NC_134361.1, read as the reverse complement.
ATATCAGGAAAAAATGCACCATAACATTTATTCTGCAATTTCTCCTGAGTATGTCAATACCCCATATGTGGTGGAAATCAATTGTTTGCGTGCACAGCAGGGCTCAGAAGGGAAGGAGCGCCATTTGAATTTTAGAGAGCACAATTGTCTGGAATAGATAGCAGACGCCATGTTGAGCTTGGAGAGCCATCCATGTGAGGTCTTGTTTTTTTTGGGACGAGTTGATGTTTCTATTGCTACAATTTTCGACCACATAACATTTTTGGATCATTTTTTATTCTCATTTTTAATAGGTAGAATTAACATGAAATATTAATTCAGGAATTGGTTTTGCGATTTTTTTTTTATGCTGTTCACTGTTTGGTAAATGTCACAGCACAGCTTTATTCTTCGGGTCAGTATGGTTACACCAATAACACATTTATATAATTTTTTTATGTTTTGCTGCTTTTACCCAATAAAAACAATTTTTTATAGAATAGATTTATTTTTTTGCATTGCTTAATTCTCAGAGCTGTAACTGTTGTATTTTGCCGCTGATGGAGCTATGTGGTGGCTCATTTTTTGCGGGACAAGATGTAGTTTTCAATAATGCCATTTTTGTTTATGTTCAACTTTTTAATTGTGTTTTATTCCACTTTTTTTTCTACAGTATGATGAAAAATCATGTATTGATGTATTTTTTTTAAAACTGTTCACTGAAGGGGCTAAATAATGTGACAGTTTTATAGATCAGGTCGAGCCGGATGCGGTGATACCAAATATGTGCACTTTTTTCTGTTTATTTTGGTTTTTATATAACTAAATGTATTTTTGGGTATAATTTTTTTTGTTTACATTTTGCAAGGTTTTTTTTTACTTTTCTTTACTTTTTTTACCTGTTCCCTATATGGGACTTTCACTTTTCTTAGTCTGATCGCTGGTATAATGCATTGCCATACAGCAGCAGCACAGCATAGTAATGCATTATACTGGCAGTGTCAGGGTGCAGATCACCTGTCAGATCCTGCTGCTGCCTGAGTCTCAAAGGCCACCTTAATGGCAGACCCAGAGTCATGTAACCTCTGGTTGCCATGACAACCCTAGGTCCTGCGTGATCGTGACACAGGAGACCCGGGAGAGGTAAGAGAAGCAGCTCTCTGTACCTCTGAAACGTCTATGTGCCAGTGATCACTATTGATCACAGCAGATAGACGATCGCAAAGGGTTAACATCACCAGGACCTGATCAAATCAGATCCTGGTGATGTCTCAGGCAGAACTACTGTTTTGCACCGGAAACCCGGTGATGGCAGCATGATCCACTCCTGACTGCAGACCATTGATAAACGTCTGCTCTGCACAAAGCCCATCAGATGCAGACGTTTATATACTGTCAGTCGTCCTGAAGCGGTTAATCAAATAGTGTTAACCAAGTGACTCACCCAAGGGCTATGGGGTACTTGGTCCCGGGCCATATATTTATGGGGACAGTTTACTGGGTGGCCGTTGCCCGGTTCCGTGACCCTGGAGGTCGCTTGAAAGGAGTTATATACAGGTGAATAGTATTAAAGGTTTTATCGTGACGCCACTTGCGGGTTGCGGCTAGGTAGATGGAGCTGCCACTGCACAGTCTCTCACCGCTGGGGCTGATGTTAATGGCTGCCTGGATTTTGGGCCCTCCGCAAGTAGGGCCAGGCCCCAGGGGGTAGGTGATGGAGTTAGGCGTGGAAAGAAGGTAGGCCACACAAGGGATTGCAGTGTTACTGGTTTGTTTACTCCCAGCGTTGTTATGGTTGGCAACCCGAAGAATGCTGGTCCTCACCACTAGTCCCCTTAGTCCCAGTGCTGGTGTGGTAACCTAGTGGCTTCTTTCCCCTGCACCTGTCTCTGGTTGATGGATCCCCACGTCTGGGGGTCCCCTCCTGGTAGTCTTTCAGTCTTTAGTCCATACGGCGGGCAGTTTGAACCCTATAGGGTCGGTGTTCTGTTCCGGTCCCTGGTTCTCCCGTCACTGCTGGTGCCCCCAGACTTTATGGTCAGTGAGGCCCTGGATGGTCTCCTAACTGTGAACATTTTATCAGGTCTGCCTGGAGCATTTGCCTGATCTAGGGCTCTGTACCCCGTCTGTGCTATGGTTCCGAGAGTACTCCACCGTATTCCTTCGGCAACCACACACCTGCACCTGACAGGTCACTGTTACACACTCCCGTCAGTACGGTTACGTCCGTCTCCTTTTCTAGCCTAGTGGACTGGATTGGCTCCACCCCTGGGTGGCCATCCCTTAGGTCCTACCCTAGTCTGTCACCAGTCCATGGAAAGGGAAAAACAGTGATTATATATGTGTTTTGGTGTTACCGGCACTGGTCTTCTGGGTCCCTGGGGGTAGGCCCTGCATCTTTGACAGGATGCAGTGCCTTGTAGCTCTTGATGGCTTCAGGGGTGCTACACAAGTACCATTTGTTATTTACATGTACTACTACTATTATTATTTACTTTATTATAGGATATATGTTCATTTTTTGTTTTCTCTTGGGTTTTGTCTGTGAAATGGCCAGAGTGTAAACATACTCTAACTATTACATGGAAATCCAAGGTAGTAAATGCAGCAACTTGATCCAAAAAATTGTGTAGCTAAAATCTTTCTTTATTGAGGTACAAACAGTTTGTACCTCAATAAAGAAAGATTTTATCTACACATTTTTTTGGATCAAGTTGCTGGATTTACTACCTTGGATTTCCTGCTACAAGTCTTGCCGACTTCATTTTTTTTCCTTGCACAGTTCCAAACTAGTGGTCTCCTGGATCAGGTGAGCTGGAACAAAACTTTTTCTTGTTCTAACTATTACATGTATACCAACTAATGTTCCATCTCATTTTGTGGGGCTTTTTCTGTCATTTTTTGCCCTTTGTACACATAGGGGGTGGTCCATCTCTCTGAGTGAGGCACTTCATCTACATAGATTCCCATGGACAGTTGACTGCATTTGGGACCCTATTTTTCTCTGTCCTTATTCACACTGTCACTGATGCAAGGTAAGGTTTTAATACTAGAGTAGGACCATCCTGGCCGAATACACCTTGTCCTGGTGAAATGGATTTTACGCTTTTTAATCAAATAGTGTCAACCAATTACCCTATGTTATTTCCATGTACTACTACTATTTACTTACTATAGGATATATGATTATTTTTTTTTTGTCTCTTGGGTTTTATTATATTTTATATGTATTTATTTATTTTTTTAAATGAGCATGTTTTTCCGAGAAAGCGGTTAAGTCCTTTAAGATAAAAAGAAAAAGAGTGACAAAATGAGCATTTAAAATCACTTTCTTCACTTTTTATTATGGTAGAAGACAAAAAACACATGAAGGAAAAAGAGCATTATCTTTTATTGTTACTAGACTTTTTTTTTTTTAATAGTTTATTGTCCACTTAATATTCTGTTTCTTCCATACATAGCGACATACTTCATCATGTACTAGTAGAATTTATTTTACTAAATATAAAAATGAAATACAAATTGCTGAGGATATAGTCTGTTACGCTTCTCTTAAACTAAGGAATGAAGGATGAAAATGTCATGTAAATGTTGTAAATTTGCCACATAGTTTTCCAAACCTTTATTACAAACTATTTTCTAATTGGCTTGTCATTTTCATGATGTACATACAGCAATAGCATTAAATCTGCTTTTAAAACGCATCAGAAGCTATCTAAAGTCCTTTGATAGCAGGGCGAAGCAATGGCCGTATGTCAGGGAAATGACTTTTAAGAGGAATTTTATTGCTATAATCTTTTTGTCAGTCTAAAAGTGCAGAAGATAATCCTGATTGTAGCATGTTGCATTCATCCTTGTGACCGTAATGCCATTTTAGTGATTTTCTTTTGTATATATGCAATATATTTAAAACGTATTCATACCAAGGGATCATATAACCTCAGATTTGTATTTAACATTTACAATTTTGAAAGGTTTTTGCCTGTATGCCAGCAGTAAAGAATGTAAATTATTTAATTCATAATGTCATTGCTGTTTTATGTCTTTTTTGAGCATTGTCTAATTTCGTACAAAAATTAAGAATTTTTTTAAAAAGAGAATTATTATGATTTTTGAGATTTATTTTAAGCCTGGTCCTGTATTGCTAATGAAAAAGGAAAGACCTCGCATCACCTCCCATAGGTGCTCAGAAGAAATTAGACAGTCACTTAGAAGATTATCTCCGACACACTAATAATTTCCAATAGACCAAAAATGAACGCAGTAGTTGGATATCAAAATCTCTTTCTTTTATTTTGTTAGTGCAAAACGTGAAAAAAGGTGCTGTACAATTGTCCGCCAGGTGTCGACGTTTCGGCTAACAAGCCTTCATCAGGTCCGACAGGCTATTTACATTATATACAAATGAGAAAACAAAACAAAGAGAGAAGATCAGTAATTTGTAATACATGGCTGCATTTGACAGGGTATATGAGGCTAAGGTTGAAAGTCAAATTACATAGAATTACATAGATGACGGCAAAATTGGTAAAGACAAAGGTACATAGATCAGTGCATACAGTTTAGACATGTAGAGGACATACATGAAGGTTTACCGAACTTATTAATTATTCATGCTCTGTGGCCCAGTGGTGCAGGGTAAGGGAGCAGCGTGAAGTCACCGTGCGGTATGGGGAACATGGTAAGATTGCTCACCTTGACCTATACTGGAGTAATAGCTTGGTGAATGTGTAAGATGGCTACTGGGATATGGAGACCTCCGTGCGGAGACAACTAAAGGAGGAGGGAACAAGAGTAAGGAGGAATCAGGGTAAAAAGGAGGCAAAAGAGGGGAGGGAGTGTCTCTTGTGACCTACCCTCTATAGGGTCCCTTGGTGATGCCGGTGTACAGGGTCAGGCCTTAGGAATATGTGTGGTTTCTAATGAGGAGATCTGGAGCAGGGAACATAAATTAATCTGTTAAGTTGAGTAACTGAATGGTACTGTTCCTTGGGTAAAATCCATAGGGGAAAACGAAGTGTTAATTACCCCGATAGTAGTATATGTCTCTTGCTGGAGCGTCCAGGTATTTAGAAGGTGTGGTAACCAACCAGAGGTCATGTAGCTTCTATAATGTGATATCAATGTTCAAAGATCATTAGATGGACTAGTTGGTAAGAAGAGGGGGGAGGGAAAGTGAGTAAAATAAGAATAATGTTACCGATTGACTTGGGTACTATGGTCTGGTATGTGGTCCGTTGGACTCAAAAGATGTTGGTCTCTTGGGATTATCAAGGGCAGATCCTGTGGTTTGGAGGCAGGGTCCACGGCTCATGCTAGGAATCAGGGGATTGTGCCTGATTGTTATTTGGCTGGACCAAATAAGATGACATCAGAATGATTTAAGGCCCAGTCACACACAACGACTTACCAGCGATCCCGAAAACGATGCGACCTGATAGGGATCGCAGGAAAGTCGCTGAGAGGTCGCAGGTGAGATGTCACACAGTCAGACCTTACCAACGATGCAGGAACAATACAGGTCACAGTAGCGACCTGTATAACGATCTCAGCAGTCACTGTGACCCTGTCACACAGCGTCAAACACTGCGATGTGTCCTGCCCAGCAGGACATCGCCTTTGAAGAAAATGACCTGGACCATTCAGCAACGACTAGCAATCTCACAGCAGGGGCCTGATCGCTGGTAAGTGTCACACATAACGAGATCGCTAATGGGATCGCTACTGCGTCACCAAACGGTGACTCAGCTGCGATCTCGCTAGCGATCTCGTTATGTGTGACAGTACCTTAAGAATGGTAACATAGAGAAGAGAGTAGATAAAAGGAAAAGGGGGAGAGGGGGGGAAAAGAGCAGAGAAAGACAGGAGATAAACTGAGGGACATTTTACCTGGTGACTTCAGTGGTATAGCCAGGAAAAAAGTCCGTAGGACTAATAATCATGAGAGAGTCATGTAGGGTGCAGCTCCTGTAGTATAGGGACAGGGTCCAGGACTCCCGTTTGCAATCAGCGTGATAAGTCTGATTGCTGCTTTAGTTATACAAATGAAACCAGGGGTAATAATAACATGGTAACTATAGGGTATGGAGTGAAGCAGGGAAGAAAAAACAGTGTGGAGATTGAATGGAGGTGAAGTTACCTAGTGCCCTCAGAGGTATGGCCTGGAGGAAAAGTCCATGGGCATGGAGGGAATTAAGGTAGCTGGCTATGGAGAGAGGGAAAACGGTAAAACACATGTCTCAGGATAATGGTATAGGTCCGGCAATGTCCAGGTGAGTCATCTTACCATGAGTCTGTGGTGCAGAGGTGAATCGCTCGTCCTGTGGGATGCATGGTTAATGGGGAAGCGTCCTTTTAACCAAGAAAGAGCCGCAACGTCACTTCCGGTTTCGTCGGAAGCGGTGCATGATGGGGCATGGTGCACTGCGCATGTGCGAGTGGTTAATCCAGTGTTAGAGGTGGAGGGCACACTGTAGCTGCTGGTGGAATGCGGAAATTAGGTGTTTGGAGCGCACATGTGACTGGGAGGGCGTGTTGTTGAGTCACATGACAGTGTCAGTGGAAGATCCAGGTACGGAGATCACATTTCAGTGCAGGGATGTGTGACAGGCTGGATGTGGTTGTCACAGTGAGGTGCTAGTTCTGTAATATAGAAAAGTAGAGTTAGGATACCGTATAGCAAGTTAATCATATACATGATTAGTAGTTATAACAAGGGTTATATAATGAGATACTGGTTTCAGCATGGATAATTATACTAATCATGAACATTGATAAGGGATAGTCTGCAAATTGTTCATAAGGTGACAACATCATAATTATCACATTGTGGAATGACCATAGTTCAACATGTGTATTCACGTGCATTTAGAGGAATAGAATTGTAACACATGGGCACAGACATGTACATATATGCATACATACATGTCAACCATACATGTGCATACATATGCACACATACGTATACATACATATATACACACATGCACATGCAACATACGCACATACATCCCAGCAGATGCATGAATGAAATACAGTATTTTATAATTAACGATTCATTAGAGAACCTGTTCGTATTTCCGGTTCAAACCGTGGGGTTCGAGGGTACCCAGAGTATGGATCCATCGAGCTTCCTTCTCTCGAAGGATTTTAACCCTGTCACCACCTCTACGGATGGTGCCAACCTGATCGATAACCTGAAACTTCAGTTGGGAAATCCTATGACCTGCTGTTGTAAAATGGAATGGGACGAGTAATAAGGTGCGACCGCATAGAGACATATACTACTATCGGGGTAATTAACACTTCGTTTTCCCCTATGGATTTTACCCAAGGAACAGTACCATTCAGTTACTCAACTTAACAGATTAATTTATGTTCCCTGCTCCAGATCTCCTCATTAGAAACCACACATATTCCTAAGGCCTGACCCTGTACACCGGCATCACCAAGGGACCCTATAGAGGGTAGGTCACAAGAGACACTCCCTCCCCTCTTTTGCCTCCTTTTTACCCTGATTCCTCCTTACTCTTGTTCCCTCCTCCTTTAGTTGTCTCCGCACGGAGGTCTCCATATCCCAGTAGCCATTTTACACATTCACCAAGCTATTACTCCAGTATAGGTCAAGGTGAGCAATCTTACCATGTTCCCCATACCGCACGGTGACTTCACGCTGCTCCCTTACCCTGCACCACTGGGCCACAGAGCATGAATAATTAATAAGTTCGGTAAACCTTCATGTATGTCCTCTACATGTCTAAACTGTATGCACTGATCTATGTACCTTTGTCTTTACCAATTTTGCCGTCATCTATGTAATTCTATGTAATTTGACTTTCAACCTTAGCCTCATATACCCTGTCAAATGCAGCCATGTATTACAAATTACTGATCTTCTCTCTTTGTTTTGTTTTCTCATTTGTATATAATGTAAATAGCCTGTCGGACCTGATGAAGGCTTGTTAGCCGAAACGTCGACACCTGGCGGACAATTGTACAGCACCTTTTTTCACGTTTTACACTAACAAAATAAAAGAAAAAGATTTTGATATCCAACTACTGCGTTCATTTTTGGTCTATTGGAAATTATTAGTGTGCCGGAGATAATCTTCTAAATGGTCCTGTATTGCTGACTTTTAAAATAATTAAAATCCAAAATTGTTCTGATAAAAATTCTAAAAACAATACTTTTATGTAAAAGAAAGGATAAATGATATTGCCCTATTGAGTGATGTTCATCGAGAAAGATGATAAATAAGCTGATGATAATTAACAGTAAACTCTTCTCAGAATTTTTTTCAATCCCTTCACCTCCAGGCGATTTTTCATTGTTGTTTGTTCCTTCCCTTCTTCCAAGAGCCATAACTTTTTATTTTTCAGTCAATATAGCCATATGAGGGCTTTTGTTTTGCGGTACAAGTTGTACTTTTGAATTAAATCATTAGTTTTACCAAATAGTGTACTGGAAAATGGTAAAAAAAAATCCAAGTGCGATGAAATTGCAAAAAAAAATGCAATTGCACAATTGTTTTAGGGTCTTTTATTCACTTTGTTAACTATACAGTGAATATAACATATCTGTATGATGCCATAGATCGGTATGAGTTTGAAGATATCAAATATGTATACTTTTACTTTTATCTAAGGGGTTAAAAAAATTCAGATGTTTGTCCAAAAAAAGAATTGCGCTATAGTCACCATTTTCTTAGCATTCTCATTTTTCGGTATTTGAAATTCAGTGATGGCTTGTTTTTTGTGTCTGGTGCTGACGTTTTTAGTTATACTATTTTTGAGTAGATGTGACATTTTGATCGCCTGTGTTAATGCAATGTTGCGGTGACTAAAAAAATGTAATTTTGTCATTTGGAATTTTTTTCTCACCACTAGAGATGAGCGTTGTTCGTTTTGAGCCGTTTGCCAATTTCAAATTCGAGTGATTTTGGGGGGTGTTCAAGTCGCTCGACGAACTCGAATTATTTGCTTCAAGTTTGGCCGTTCAAGTTACCGTTCCATAACGGTTCGATCACCAAAAGTGTAGCTAGTTAATATCTGGCTTTTCACTGTAATACTGTCAGACACTTTTAATAATGATATTATCAAAATTCAGCGTATAGTGTGCGGGGTAGACGGGGTTTAGATCAGTGCTGTTGAGTGCTGAAAGAATGGAAATCATCATTTTTTTTCTCCTAACCGCGCGGACAGTGGGGTGGGCCAGGCTGTCAGCCAATCACAGACACACACACACAGCCAAGTGGATTTTTGCCAGACAAGCAAAGGCATGTTTCATTGGCTGTGCTTGTCAAATGTCCTTGCCCTATAAGACCCGGCAATTTTCCCCATCGCTGCCATTATCTCTCTGCTGCAGGCAGGGCTGTACTTTGCCTTCGTGCTGCCCTAGGCACTTTAAGTGGTCGCGCCCCTTAGTGACAACGTAAAACTGAGTTTTCGCACACGACATCTGTTTAAGGCAGATCTACTTTGTAAAACACTTGAAAAAGTATCAATGAGAAACGAAGGGCACTAACCCCCCCCCCCAATGGGGATCACCACGGGCACATCAAAATATAGCATGAGTATAAAATATTCCCACCACACCGTTCCCACTTTTATATACTGTGACTGTCACACTGCCCCTAATAAACTACACACTATCCTCCCTTATAAATTATATCCACCACACCTTCCTCGATTATGAAATATGATCTGCACATTGTCCTCACATCATGCTGCCCCCTCCTCACAATGTCCCATGCATGCTGCCCCTCCTCACAGTGTCCCATGCATGCTGCCCCCTCCTCACAATGTCCCATGCATGCTGCCCCCTCCTCACAATGTCCCATGCATGCTGCCCACTCCTCACAATGTCCCATGCATGCTGCCCCCTCCTCACAATGTCCCATGCATGCTGCCCCCTCCTCACAATGTCCCATGCATGCTGTCCCCTCCTCACAATGTCCCATGCATGCTGCTCACTCCTCACAATGTCCCATGCATGCTGCCCCCTCCTCACAATGTCCCATGCATGCTGCCCCCTCCTCAGTGTCCCATGCATGCTGCCCCCTCCTCACAATGTCCCATGCATGCTGCCCCCTCCTCACAATGTCCCATGCATGCTGCCCCCTCCTCACAATGTCCCATGCGTGCTGCCCCCTCCTCACAGTGTCCCATGCATGCTGCCCCCTCCTCACAATGTCCCATGCATGCTGCCCCCTCCTCACAATGTCCCATGCATGCTGCCCCCTCCTCACAATGTCCCATGCATGCTGCCCCCTCCTGACAGTGTCCCATGCATGCTGCCCCCTCCTGACAGTGTCCCATGCATGCTGCCCCCTCCTCACAGTGTCCCATGCATGCTGCCCCCTCCTCACAGTGTCCCATGCATGCTGCCCCCTCCTCACAGTGTCCCATGCATGCTGCCCCCTCCTCACAGTGTCCCATGCATGCTGCCCCCTCCTCACAGTGTCCCATGCATGCTGCCTCCTCCTGACAGTGTCCCATGCATGCTGCCCCCTCCTGACAGTGTCCCATGCATGCTGCCCCCTCCTGACAGTGTCCCATGCATGCTTCCCCCTCCTGACAGTGTCCCATGCATGCTGCCCCCTCCTCACAATGTCCCATGCATGCTGCCCCCTCCTCACAATGTCCCATGCATGCTGCCCCCTCCTCACAGTGTCCCGTGCATGCTGCCCCTCTCCATGAGCTCCTAATGCTGCCTTCCTCTTTTCCATAATGACATCTCCATGCTGCCCCACTCATCATACTAAGACCACCACACAAGCACTTATGCTGAGACACACACATACACACACACACACACACTACCCCACTCTTGATATTGACTCCCCTACATTGTTCCACTCCATACTGAGCCCACACATGCTGCCCCTTCTCCATAATGAGCTCCCAATGCTGCCACCCTCTTATTCTGAGTCCTTACACTCCCCCTCCATCGATATTGTCATTGCTCTATCCCTCAACCCTTGTCCTCTGTCTCCAGCATTGGCCCCTCTCTTCCATTCCCCCAGCAGCAGCCTCTCTCCCCCCGCCTCCAGCAGCAGCCTCTCCTCCAGCATCAGCCTCTCTCCCCCCAGCCTCCCCCAGCATCAGCCTCTCTCCCCCCAGCCTCCCTCAGCATCAGCCTCCCTGCTCCCAGCTTACCCCAGCATCAGCCTCTCTCCTCCCATCCTCCCCCAGCTTGAGCCTCCTCCAGCATCAGCCTCTCTCCTCCCAGCCTCCCCCAGCATGAGCCTCCTCCAGCATCAGCCTCTCTCCTCCCAGCCTCCCCCAGCATCAGCTTCCCTCCTCCCAGCCTCCCCCAGCATCAGCCTCCCTCCTCCCAGCCTCCCCCAGCATCAGCCTCCCTCCTCCCAGCCTCCCTCCTGCAAGCCTCCCCCAGCATCAGCCTCCCAGAGCATCAGCCTCCCTCCTCCCCCTCCCAGCCTCCCCCAGCATCAGCCTCTCTCCTCCCAGCCTCCCCCAGCATCAGCCTCCCTGCTCCCAGCTTCCCCAAGTATCAGCCTCCCTCCTCCCAGCCTCCCCCAGCATCAGCCTCCCTCTTACCAGCCTCCCCCAGCATCAGCCTCCCTCTTCCCAGCCTCCCCCAGCATCAGCCACCCTCTTCCCAGCCTCCCCCAGCATCAGCTACCCTCCTCCTAGCCTCTCCTAGCATCAACCACCCTCCTCCCAGCCTCCCCCAGTATCAGCCTCCCAGCCTCCCCCAGCATCAGCCTCCCAGCCTCCCCCAGCATCAGCCTCCCGCCTCCCCCAGCATCAGCCTCTCTCCTCCCAGCCTCCCCCAGCATCAGCCTCTCTCCTCCCAGCCTCCCACAGCATCAGCCTCCCTCCTCCCAGCCTCCCCCAGCATCAGCCTCCCTTCTCCCAGCCTCCCTCCTCATCAGCCTCCCTCCTCATCAGCCTCCCTCCTCATCAGCCTCCCTCCTCCAAGCTTCCCCCTCCCCGCCTCCCCCAGCATCAGCCTCTCTCCTCCCAGCCTCAGCCTCCCTCCTCCCAGCCTCAGCCTCCCTCCTCCCAGCCTCCCCCAGTATCAGCCTCCCTCCTCCCAGGCTCCCCCAGCATCAGCCTCCCTCCTCCCAGCCTCCCCCAGCATCAGCCTCCCTCAGCATGAGCCTCCCTCAGCATCAGCCTCCCTCCTCCAAGCCTCACCCTCCCAGCTTCCCCCAGCATCAGCTTCCCTCCTCCCAGCCTCCCTCACCATCAGCCTCCCTCCTCCAAGCCTCACCTTCCACCTCCCAGCCTCCCCCAGCCTCAGCCTCCCTCCTCCCAGCCTCCCCCAGCCTCAGCCTCTCTCCTCCCAGCCTCCCCCAGCATCAGCCTCCCTCCTCCCAGGCTCCCCCAGCATCAGCCTCCCTCCTCCCAGCCTCCCCCAGCATCAGCCTCCCTCAGCATCAGCCTCCCTCAGCATCAGCCTCCCCCAGCATCAGCCTCCCTCCTCCCAGCATCAGCCTCCCTCCTCCTAGCCTCCCCCAGCATCAGCCTGCCTCCTCCCAGCATCAGCCTCCCTCCTCCCTCAGCCTCCCTCCTCCAAGTCTCCCTCAGCATCAGCTTCCCTCCTCCAAGCCTCCCCCTCCCAGCCTCCCCCAGCATCAGCCTCCCTCAGCATCAGCCTCCCACAGCATCAGCCTCCCTCCTCCCAGCCTCCCCCAGCATCAGCCTCCCTCCTCCCAGCCTCCCCCAGCATCAGCCTCCCTCCTCCCAGCATCAGCCTCCCTCCTCCTAGCATCCCCCAGCATCAGCCTCCCTCCTCCCAGCATCAGCCTCCCTCCTTCCTCAGCCTCCCTCCTCCAAGTCTCCCTCAGCATCAGCTTCCCTCCTCCAAGCCTCCCCCTCCCCCTCCCAGCCTCCCCCAGCATCAGCCTCCCCCAGCATCAGCCTCCCTCCTCCCAGCCTCCTTCAGCATCAGCCTCCCTCCTCCCAGGCTCCCCCAGCATCAGTCTCCTTCTTCCCAGGCTCCCCCAGCATCATCCTCCTTCCTCCCAGGCTCCCCCAGCATCATCCTCCTTCCTCCCAGCCTCCCCCAGCATCAGCCTCCTTCCTCCCAGCCTCCCCCAGCATCAGCCTCCCTCAGTATCAGCCTCCCTCAGCATCAGCCTCCCTCCTCCAAGCCTCACGCTCCCAGCTTCCCCCATCATCAGCCTCCCTCCTCCCAGCCTCCCTCAGCATCAGCCTCCCTCCTCCAAGCCTCACCTTCCCCCTCCCAGCCTCCCCCAGCATCAGCCTCTCTCCTCCCAGCCTCCCCCAGCATTAGCCTCCCCCAGCCTCAGCCTCCCTCCTCCCAGCCTCCCCCAGCCTCAGCCTCCCTCCTCCCAGCCTCCCCCAGCATCAGCCTCCCTCCTCCCAACCTCCCTCAGCATCAGCCTCCCTCCTCCCAACCTCCCCCAGCATCAGCCTCCCTCCTCCCAGCCTCCCCCAGCATCAGCCTCCCTCCTCCTAGCCTCCCCCAGCATTAGCCTCCCTCCTCCCAGCCTCCCCCAGCATCAGCCTCCCTCCTCCCTCAGCCTCCCTCCTCCAAGTCTCCCTCAGCATCAGCTTCCCTCCTCCAATTCTCCCCCTCCCCCTCCCAGCCTCCCCCAGCATCAGCCTCCCTCAGCATCAGCCTCCCTAAGCATCAGCCTCCCTCAGCATCAGCCTCCCCCAGAATCAGCCTCTCTCCTCCCAGCCTCCCCCAGCATCTGCCTCTCTCCTCCCAGCCTCAGCCTCTCAGCCTCTCTCTCTCCCCCCAACCTCCCCCCAGCCTCAGCCTCTCTCTCTCCCCAGCCTCCCCCCAGCCTCAGTCTCTTTCTCCCCCCAGCCTCCCCCAGCATCAGCCTCTCTCCTCTCAGCCTCTCTCTCCCCCCAGCCTCCCCCCCAGCTTCAGCCTCTCTCTCCCCCCAGCCTCAGCCTCTCTCCCCCCAGCCTCTCTCTCCCCCCAGCCTCCCCCCCAGCCTTAGCCTCTCTCTCCCCCCAGCCTCCCCCCCAGCCTCAGCCTCTCTCCCCCCAGCCTCAGCCTCTCTCTCCTCCCAGCCTCAGCATCTCTTTCCCCCCAGCCTCCCTCTCCCCCAGCCTCAGCCTCTCTCCCCCCCAGCCTCAGCCTTTCTTCCCAGCCTCAGCCTCTCTCTCTTCCCAGCCTCCCCCCAGCCTAAACCTCTCTCTCTTCCCAGCCTCCCCCCAGCCTCAGCCTCTTTCTCTTCCCAGCCTCTCTCTCTTCCCAGCCTCCCCCAGCCTCAGCCTCTCTCCCCCCAGCCTCCCCTTGCATGATTATAGTGGACAAAAAGAGGCATCGCAACGATCATCAACTAACCTGTAAGGAGCCCATACATTCTAGGCTCTGCCTTACCTGCTTCGGTGCCCGCCGCCCTGCTCTGGCTGGCTCCTCTTCTGGCTGGCTCCAGCTTCATACGCGTCCTGATCTGCGGCGTGTGTCGTCTGCAGCATTGGACGCTGCAGCACGGGGCAGTCAGCTGATTGTCGCGCCCGCGCGCCTCTGACCCCGGAAGTGCAGGCGATGGAACTTCCGGAGTTAATCAGCTCACTATGCCTGGCGCCCGCCATGTCTTTAAATAGACAGAAGTGCGCCTCTCCTCCCTCTCAAACCCTTCCCCCCCTGAACACAGCCGAGTGTAACGGAGGGAGGGACGGGGGGCGGGGATGTAAAAAAAAAAAAAAAAATTATATATTTTTTTTTTTTTTGCTGCCAGAAAGTGCCGCCCCCCGCAACGTGCCGCCCTAGGCACGGGACCACGGGTGCCTAGTGGCAAATACGGCCCTGGCTGCAGGTGTGTGACAATCACCGCTCCCGCTGCTGCTGCTGATGTGTGCGCTATGGACTTATACAGTGCAATCTACACATTGGTTTAGGGATCAGAGGCTACTTGTAATTTCAGCCCTTTTCAGGGCTACATTACAGCATTTCATAGCCTTTTTTTGCTAGGCAGGTCTGTGCCAGCGCTGTGCAAGGGGTTATCACAGCGTCTGTCTACATCAGCTCAGGCAATTCCTTGGGGCATAGTTTCATTGTCAGGGACAGGAAGTGAGGGTTCCTCTGCTGACAAGAAAGCTAGACCACCTCTGCATTGTACACCACCGCTCCATTTTTGCTACGCCATTTTAAGTGCAAAAATTGCAGGCAGTTCCTTGGGGCAGAGTTTCATTGTCTGGGATACTAAGTGAGGGTTCCTCTGCTGACAAGAAAGCTAGACCACCTCTGCATTGTACATCACCTCTCCACTTTTGCTACGCCATTTTCAGTGCAAAAAGTGCAGCCAGTTTTAGGAGCATAGTTTCATTGTCTATGATACTAAGTGAGGGTTCCTCTGCTGACAAGAAAGCTAGACCACCTCTGCATTGTACACCACCTCTCCATTTTTGCTACGCCATTTTAAGTGCAAAAAGTGCAGCCAGTTTTAGGGGCATAGTTCCATTGTTTGGGATACTAAGTGAGGGTTCCTCTGCTGACAAGAAAGCTAGACCACCCCTGCATTGTTCACCACCTATCCATTTTTGCTGCTCCATTTTAAGTGCAAAAAGTGCAGCCAGTTTTAGGGGCATAGTTTCATTATCTGGGATACTAAGTGAGGGTTCCTCTGCTGACAAGAAAGCTAGACCACCCCTGCATTGTACACCACCTCTCCATTTTTGCTACGCCATTTTAAGTACAACAAACAGTATCCAATTTGTTCACAAACAAAATGAGTGGCAAAAGGCCAGATGCTGGTGGAAAGGGGAACCGGTGTGTTGGAAAGGGAAAAAAAGTTTTTGTCCGTGGGGTAGGTGGTAAAGCAACAGTAACATCTGCTGAAGAAAGGCCATCTTCCAGCAAAAGTAAGATGTCTACTTCTTTCCGTGGACAATCTGATATGATCCCTTTGTTACGGAAACGAACATTGCTACCAAAGGTAGATGAGGCACAAAAACAGCAGATGCTTAAATGGATCTCAAGTGCTCCATCAAGTAGCCTTTCTTCCACGTCTACTTCAACATCCCAAAGACTGCAGTCCTCTGAGTTGACACCGTAATTGCACTTGCTTTCTCCCAGCTCTCAAGTCTCCACCTGCCCTGCAGAGTATAGGGTAACAGAGATGGTTGAGTCTGCAGAGCTGTTCAGTCACACTATAGCCTGGGAATCAGAGGTCTGCTCCAAAACTACAGTGAGTCCAGACAAGGAAATGATCTGCAGTGATGTCCATAAGCTTTGTGAGTCAAATTCAGGGCCAGATGAAGAAGGTTCTGAGCATAATGTAGACCCTCATTCCCAAACTTTAACTCCTCTTGGTGGAGACAATGAGAAACATGCTGATGACGATGACACTCAGATATCTGATTGGAATGACAACTTAACTATTCAGGCAGGGCAGGAAGAGGTTGGCTCTGAGGACGAGGGGAGTGCAAACACACAGGGTGATGATGAGTTTGTAGATCCCACTTACTGTGAACCCACAGTCAGGCACTCGATGAGGTCAGCAGAGGCAGTGGGGGAGGATGCGACTGACGACGAGGTTACCTTGCGCCTTCCTGGACACAGACGGAGTACTGGAAGCATGTCAACAACTGCATTCTCAGCCACAACTCTGCCTCTGAGCACAAGTTGGGGTGGCTCTGCTGGTTGCATGGGCACTAAGCCTTGCCTAGCCTGGTCCTTTTTTAACATCGCAAAGGATCTCCCAACTCATGTCATCTGTAAGATTTGTCGGCAATCTCTAAGTAGAGGCCCAAACCTCACTAGTTTGACTACTTCGTCCATGAACCGTCACATGGATATGAAGCATAAAGCACAGTGGGAAGCTCACTGTGCTACAATGCGGCCTAGCGGAGCGGGCCAACAACCGTCTGCCCCTTCAAGTGCATCCGCACGCTCTTCATCCTCTGACTGTGGGGACAGCTGTCACACATGCTTTTGGATGCAGACCTTCCACCTCTTTAACCTCAACAGGCAGTGTGATTGGCAGGTCATCAGTTGTTTTGGAAGTGGAAACAGCTGCTGGTGTTGAGCTCTCTCAGACATTGAGAGCACCACCTTTGGATTAAGGCAACATTATGTCTCCCCCTGCACTTTTCTCACAGACCAGCAGTTTTCCAGGGACACCCTACTCAACGCCGTCTCAGCACAGCAGCCAGCCCTCGGTCCCTCAGATGTGGACAAGCAAAAGACTATTTCTTCCTAGCCATAACAAAGCTAAGAGGTTGACTTTCACCATCTGCAAGCTGTTGTCTACAGAAATACTGCCTTTCCGCCTGGTGGACACAGAGGATTTTCGAGACCTTATGTCCATCGCCCTGCCCCAGTACCAGATGCCCAGTTGCCACTACTTCTCCAAGAAAGGTGTGCCTGCGCTACACCAGCATGTCGCACACAACATCACCGCTTCCTTGAGAAACTCTTTGTGTGACAGGGTGCATTTCACGACAGATACTTGGACCAGTAAGCATGGGCAGGGGCATTACATGTCGCTGACTGGGCACTGGGTAACTATGGTGAGAGATGGAGAAGGGTCTGCTGTACAAGTCTTGCCGTCCCCACGAGTTGTGCATCAATCCTCTGTATGTAGAAGTTCCTCCACTGCTTCTGCCTCCTCAAGCTCGTCTCGGTCCTCCACCTCCGCCCAAAGCCTGTCTGGTCAGGCCACACACGTTGTAACCGCGCACAAGGAATCCCTAACACCTCCTTACTATGCTGGCAGCAGAGCTCAATGGCATCAGGCGGTGGTTACGTTGAAATGTCTGGGGAATGTGAGTCACACAGCTGAGGAGTTGTGGTCAGCTCTGGAGACCGAGTTTCGTAAATGGTTGTCTCCACTCAACCTGCAGCCAGGGAAGGCTGTGTGCAACAATACTGCAAACTTGGATGCCGCCCTTCGCCGGGGCAAGGTGACACACGTGCCTTGTATGGCTCACGTGTTGAACTTTGTTGTCCAGCAATTTTTAACCCACTATCCCGGCCTAGATGGGCTTCTGCACAGGGCACGGTCACTATCTGCTCACTTCCGCCGTTCACACGGCGCATCTGAATGACTTTAATCGCTCCAGAAGTCTTTTGACCTGCCGGTTCACCGCCTGAAATGCGATGTATCGACACACTGGAATTCGACTCTCCACATGTTTCAGCGACTGTGGCAGCACCGCCGAGCCCTGGTGCAATACGTTATGACGTATAGCCTGGGCCAACGAGATGCAGAGGTGGGGCAGATCACGCTGCTGGAGTGGTCTCAGATCAAGGACCTATGCATCCTTCTGCACAGTTTCGTCATGGCGACGAAGATGTTTAGCGCTGACAATGCCATTATCAGCATGACAATCCCAGTCATTTATATGCTGGAGCACACTCTAAAAAGTATTCGGAGTCAGGTGGTGGGACAAGAGGAAGGGGAGGAAGTACAGGAGGATTCAAATGTGGAAGGGATACCAAGATGTACAAGTTCCAGACATTCAGCATCACAAAGGCGGCAGGCATGGGACGGTGGGGGAGAGGGATCAACAAGGGCGCATGGTAGCAGCCAAACTGTTGAGTAGAGATGAGCAATGTTCGAGGTTCGCCAATTTCATGTTCGAGTGATTTTGGGGGGTGTTCGAGTCGTTCGACGAACTCGAACGATTTGGTAAAAGTTTGGTAGTTCGAGTTACGTTCGAGAACGGTTCGATCAACAAAAAGCGCAGCTAGTTACTAGCTGGCTTCTCACTGTAATAGTGTGAGTCACTGTGAATCATGATATTATCAAAATTCAGCGTATAGTGTGTGGGGGGGACGGGGTTTAGATCAGTGCTGCTGCTGAGTGCTGAAAGAATGCTGATCGCCATTTTTTTTTTCCCTAAATGCACATACAGTGGGGCAGGCCAGGCTGTCAGCCAATCACAGACACACACACACAGTAAAGTGGATCTTTGCCAGACAAGCAATGGCATGTGTCATAGGCTGTGCATGTCACATGTCTTTGCTCTATGAGATCCGGTCATTTTCCCCGTCGCCGCCGTTATCTCTCTGCTGCGGGTGGGTGACAGTCACTGCTGCCACTCCCACTGCTGTGTGCGCTATAGACATACAGTGCAATCTACACAGTGCTTTAGGTATTAGGGACTACTTGTAATTTCAGCCCTTTTCAGGGCTACATTACATCCGTTCATACTCATTGTTGCTAGGCAGATCTGTGCCAACGCTGTGCAGAGCTTTAGATAACAGCGTCTGGCTACATCAGCTCTGGCAATTCCTTGCTGCATTTTTTCATTGGCAGGGATTGAAACTGAGGCTTCCTTTGCTGTCCTGCTACCCACATCACCTGTGTATTCTACACACCAGCCCAATTTTGCTATGCAATCTTAATAGCAAACAGTACTGACACTTAGTGGCATACTAAAAGTGTCTGGGATACTAACTTACTGTTCCTCTGGTGCCAAGCAAGGTACACCAAATCTGCATTCTACACACCTGTCCATTTTTGCTACGCAATTTTAATAGCAAACAGTGCTGACACTTAGTGGCATACTAAAAGTGTCTGGGATACTAACTTAGTGTTCCGCTGGTGCCAATCAAGGTACACCACCTCTGCATTCTACACTCCTGCCCATTTTTGCTATGCAATTTTTATAGCAAACAGTGCTGACAATTAGTGGCATAATAAAAGTGTCTGGGATACTAACTTAGTGTTCCTCTGGTGCCAAGCAAGGTACACCACCTCTGCATTCTACACACCTGCCCATTTTTGCTACGCAATTTTAATAGCAAACAGTGCTGACACTTAGTGGCATACTAAAAGTGTCTGGGATACTAACTTAATGTTCCTCTGGTTCCAAGCAAGGTACACGACCTCTGCATTCTACACACCTGCCCATTTTTGCTACGCAATTTTTATAGCAAACAGTGCTGCCAGTTTTAGGGCCATAGTTGCATTGTCAGGGATAGTCAGTGTTGGTTCTTCAGCTATCAGTAAAGCTAGACCACCTCTGCATTGTACACCATCTCTTCATTTTTGCTACGACATTTTAAGTGTCCAATCTGGTCAAAAACAAAGTGAGTGGCAAAAGGACAGATGCTGGTAGAAACGGGAACAGGCGTGTTGGAAAGGGAATTGTGCCTTAAAAGTAGTTTTTGACCACATATGGGGTATTGACGTACGCAGGAGTAATTTCAAAACAAACTGCATCATTCATTTTCTCCCTTTACCCACTTTGAAGATTAAAAACTAGGGGCCAAAAGAACATTTTAGTGGAAAAAATGGTACTTTTAATTTACTTAACCTAATGTCATATATTTCTGTGATTTTCTTGTGGTTAAAAATGCTCCCTAGTGCCCTAGTTGAATTCCTCGAGAGGTGTAGTTTCCAAAAGGGGGTCACTGTGGGGGTTTGTGCTGTTTGGGTATGTCATGGGCTTTTCAAATGTGACAAAGCGTTCCCAATCTATTCCAGCCAAAATGGCTCTTCCTTCCCTTCTGAGTCATGCCGTGAACCCAAACTGAGGTTTTTCACCACATACGGGGAATTGTTGCACAATTGCACAACAAACTGTATGATGCATTTTCTCCTTTTACATTTGTGAAAATAAAAAATTAGGGGTAAAGCAACATTTTTGCAGGAAAAAATGTTTGTTTTTGTTTTTATGGCTCAATGTTATCAAATTCTGTGAAACACCTGGGGGTTCAAGGTGCTCACGATACATTCAGATAAATTCCTTGAGAGTTCTAGGTTCCAAAAGGGTTTATTTGTGGGGGTTTATCTGTTTAGGCACATCAGGGGCTCTGCAAATACAACATAGGTTTCCCATTGAATTTCAGACAATTTTGTGTTCCAAAAGTCAAATGGAGCTCCATAGTTTCTGAGCCCTGCTGTGCACTCAAAAAGAGGTTTTCCACTATGTACGAAGTATTGGCATACTCAGTGGAAATTGCCCAACAAATTGTATGGTGCATTTTCTCATATTTCCCTTGTAAACATAAAATTTGGGGCTAAAGAAACATTTCTGTGGGAAAAATTAGATTTTTTTATTTTCACATCTCAATGTTATAAAATTCTGCGAAGGACCTGGGGTTGCTCACCACACATCCCACACACCAAGATAAATTCTTTGAAAGGTCTAGTTTCTAAAATGGAGTCACTTGTGGGGGGGTTTCCACTGTTTAGGCACATAAGGGGCTCTGCAAATGTGACATGGTGTTTGCTAACGATTCCAGCCAAGTTTGGGTTCCAAAAGTCAAATGTTGCTCTATCTTTTTCCACCAGATATAGGATATCGGTGTACTAAGGAGACATTGCACAACAAATTGTATGGTGCATTTTCGCCTTACAATTTATACAAGATTGGGGCTAAAGTAAAATTTGTGGAAAAAAATTAAAATTTTCATTTTTTTCTTTTACAATGCTTTAATTTCTGTGAAATTTCTAAAGGATTGAAAAACCTTCTTGGATGTGGTTTTTAGCACTTTGAGGGGAGCAGTTTTTAAAATGGTATCACTTTTGGGTATTTTGTGTCTCATTGACCCCTCAAAGTTACTTCAAATGTGATGTGGTCCTAAATGTACTACTATCATGAAGTACAATATGTTATGAAAAAACAATTTCAGAATCACTAGGATCCGTTGAAGGATTCCACAGTTATTCACATCATGAAGTGACACTGATCAGATTTCTAAAATTTGGCCTGGCCACTAAGGTCAAAATTGGCTCCATCACTAAGTGGTTAAAAACAAGTAAATTGCATCACTGCTTATTTTTCCAAATACTTTGCAATTTTAACCCTCAAATTTAAAGAGAATAATTCTTTAAGATGACAGAAGGAAGATGCCGGAGTTTTCGAGATGCCTCCTATCTGTATGCCATACAACTTACCAAAACCCTATATAACCAGGAAATGTAAAGACTTGCTATAACCAAAAATACTCTAATCAATAGTAAATAACTCCAAGACTCAATAAATGAATGTCCCTTATTAGCCTAAACCAACATTTCTACAAATGGGGCTATGTCATACAAATCTCCACTATATAAATTGACTTCTATTCAGATAAAATCATTCTTACTTAACTAGCAGTGATAGAACAATAAATTTTGTCTATACGAAGAAACATGGTCTGTACAAACATTTCTAGTAATGGACAATATACGATCTTGCTAATGTGAATGAGGATAATGCAGCCCCATTGCTCCGTCCATTCTGATTATAAACTTTACATGAAATGAACAATTCAAACTCTACATAATAACCCTCAAAGTAAAGCCAGTAATCAGTTCCTCTATCAAATCCGACCTTCTAAATATTTCTATGCAATGTTTTCTTCAATGTCAGACACCAATGTCAGATTATAATTACACAGAAGAATTCTCATATTCTTCTACACACCAACATCATTCATTTTCAATCAACTTGCAGGCATTTCCATTTTTGTGAAGATCAGATATTGAGCAGAATCAGATAGCGCATGCATCCTTACCAGGACTCTGCTAATATTTTATCATACTGAATTACAGAAGTGATTTGATCATACTGAATAAAAAAAATATTCAAAATTAAATAGAGAGAACTCTTTGTTAGCGGCTCCTCGCTCCAGTTAATGGTGAGAGGTCATAATATGGTATAAGAAAGCCAGAACAAATAGCTACAAATAAGTCGCCTTAGGTGGAATAGGCCAAAGATATACCATTGATATTAGATTGTGTGGATTTACTTCCAGAGATTAGCTGTCTGAAGGGTTACATTCAAAGCCCCTTCATTTTTCAGCAAGGACTGCTCCATAGGTTTAGTTCTACCAGTACCTGGTATTGCAGTTTCTTATTGTACATGTCTTATTCTTGTGACTATCATTGAGATAACTTACCAGACAAAGCCACTAATAATATTACAAAGCTAAACATGATAAATAATAGGGAGGTAATGACGACCAATTTATACAGATGAGCAATGTGGATGCCAAGAAGGCCAAGGAACCTCATCAATATAATTGTCACGGTAATAATGAAGTGACTGGGAATCAGGACTCCTAAGCTGACCCCCAGGCTAGTGCATTCCCTAACTGTCCCTCATCTGAGAGGTACGCCTGATGGTGACGAGGTCTGGACCCCCAGCGTAACCCTAACTCCTGAGAAGCCCTGATCTTATACCCCCTCACCTCCAACCCGGGAGGGGTTCAGGACAGGAGTGATATATCCCCACACAAGTAGACATACAAGGAGAAATTGAAACTCACAGTCACAGCAGTCAATCACGGAAGTAAAGACAAAATGTACACAGGCAAGGAAATACACAACGACAAGGGTATCTCCACATGTCTAAGGTAAAGGAATTGTTTTCTGATAAAAGTCTGCAGTCACTTTATGTGACTGCAGGCTTCTGAATCCTTACAGTGTGCACACTACACACTGTCAGGATTCTCAGGTGTTACTGATGAGGGCATGACTGATGACTTTCAAAAAAAAAAACAGACAAACTTTAAGTAAAAGTCCAGTTCTCAATGTCTAGCCACAATTGAGTTCACTTTGAACATTTCATGCTTACTACCATAAGTGAAAGTGAAAGTGACTGCAATAGTCATGACATTTTTCAAGGTTTTGTTCTAAACAAAAAATAGCCATTTTACAAATTTGGACCACCACTTAAATTACATGTGAAGACATTCATCTGAAATGACTGCACTTAATACTTTTCCTGAGTTAAATTAGCGCCATATGCGTGACCAGCATTCATTGTTTTGGGGGGGGGTCATGGGTTTCATATCATAGCATTTCTGTATGCAAGGTGTTGATTCGTATTGAATTGATGATGCCCTACAACTTTGTAGTTCACTTTTTTTCTCTATCTCGTTCTGTTTTCAAGATAAAAATGCTAACTCCATTGTTTTCCACCAGATGGCGCTATAGGTGGTTTCATTGCGTAGCACATGGCTACTTTACTATACCTAGACACCACTTCTATGCCTATAGCTGCCGCCGTTCTCAAGTTAATGGCGGTGGACAGGATATGGGTGGACACACTGTATAGGGGAGCTTGGCTCTTACAAATTAATTGATGGAGCACTGGTGTAAGAGTAGTGGACTGTGACTGTCGCGTTTCTGTCCCTGAAGACACCAATCACATCATTGTATTGTTATATTGCGTCTTTTGTAAATATTGTGTCATGTGAATTGTATTGTAAAGTGATATTTGCTTGTCGAATGCATAGCAATATGTAAGGTATAATGTGTAGCAGTATTATATGTAGGAATGTAATGTAGTATAAGGAATGTAATGTTTTTTGTGTAGGATGTTCGGTAAGAGAGTTATGCTCAGCCACAGACTGCAGGGTCAGAGACACTTAAGTGTTTGGACTAGCCCACCCTGGGAGGGGTTAGTTGACAGGTAAAGTGCAAATTAATTCTAGAAGAGGCAGTAAAGATCTAATGAGTGAAAGGGACAGATGTGTAGTCAGTAGGTCATGAAGGTCACATACAATGAGTCATTTGTGGCAAGGAAGGAAAAGGAGTGGAGACAGAAGGCAAGAGAGCATGAATCTAGAATGTTGACAGAGACATAGGGAGTGAACAGAAATGAAAAGTAAAACCAATCCTTGAGCAAACAATGTCCCCAGAACACAGCAGGCAGGAGACAAGACCCTAGCAGTCAGGCCCCTTAACTGTCAATGAACCGAGTTAACCATAACTGGTGTGTGAACATAGTCAACCAACCAAGCGGTTTCCCCACAAATGTCTGGATTTGTAAGGCTTTACTCCAGTCATGCTGGAAACCCTAAGGATACTGAACGTGGGACTGCAGGAAAGAAAGGATGACCATTACGGTGTGCACTGTAACGCTGGGCTGGGTTGTGCTGGGACTCGCAGGAACAGTAAGATCTGATGCAACGCAGATGAAAGTTGAACTGTGTCGGATAATGCTCTGCAAAACTGTAACATGGTGGAAGATAAGTGCGTGCTATGTGGAATATGAAGTTGTGACAGAGAATTAACCATCCAATAAAGAGTTGTGGATTAAAGTGAACAGCGGATCTTCTTGTGAGTGTGAGTCATCATCCAATCATGGCCAGGGGATGTCATTGGCAGTATGCGGCCTACATGGGTTTCCAGCAACAATGGCGAAGGCCACATCCCACCCAGGACCAAGTTATTCAAGTAGCATGTCGGAGGATCCGGAGTGAATCCCTCACCGACAACTACCATACTCGTGTCACTCTACACTAGTAAAATCGACTTAGAGGTGATGAATTTAGTTAATATATAGAAAACCAGGAGACAGGTTCCCATTTACATACCAGGCACAGCTACCCACATATACTCCTGCAGCCTTTATATTTTGCTAATAGAACCTGGAAGTCTGATCAAACATTAAAGAAACCCTTCTCTCTAGCACTAAAAATTGACTATACATTTTTCAAGTATAGCCACCCTACATAGTGACCTCTGTTTGTGTCCCTCTGCTTCTTCTGCTGAGACCAGCACTCTGATAGTCCCACTTCCAAGATGGTCACCACAGTGACATGAGGAGCACAGTGGTAAGTCTCATCTACACCTTTACAGCAAGTAAAGGTGTGGGTGGCATGGTTCAGGCTTACTACTGCACTCCCTATGCCACCGCGGCAACCATTTTGGATATAGGAGGACCAGAACACTTTAAATGAAGGAGGCGGCAAGAAGTGTCATGTCGTGTTTCAATGACAGAGTGCAGAATATCTTTAAGGATAAGTCATTAATATTTGAAAATCAAGAAAACCTGAAAATCTTCCTAAACTTAATTCAGAAGTTTCTTAGCATTTCTCTGGACAAGACTGATATGAAATGATAGAAACCATTGCCATCCCAGGACCTATTTATGTATGTTATACCGATGATTAACAATGCTTTCAGGAATAAGAGAGCATTTGCAGCATGGGACTTCTATGTATGACATATACTACATTTCTCCAATCTCTGAATCTTATTCTTTTATCTGAGGCTGATTTATTAACCTATGCATTATATTTGAAATATTTCCATATGTGTTTTCTGCAAATAAATGATACTTGGGAGCGCAATTTATTTTACAAGATAAGTAGAGTGAATGTGATTTGTGGTATATCTCGCACAGCTAGAGATGGATGGCTCAATAATAATAGTGCAAAAGGGAAAAATGATTAAGCTGCGAAAAAATCTAGTCTTGATAAAAGCTCAGAGTTGCATATCACCATCCACACAGTTTTAGGCGATTAACTTTGAACAACTCATCACAGCTAAACACTAAAGTTGCAGCATAATCAACAACAACAGCCACCAGCTGTTGAAAAATGAATTTTGGCCGGATATTTAATGATTCTAGAGTAATTATAGATATGGCAATGTTAATGAGAACATTTATCACACTTGTCAGATAGACATACATATATGTACATAGACGTGGACATACCACTGGTGCAACCTAGACCGCCGCAGAAAAGCCCAAGAGACCAAGGGGACCCACTTCCAAATGAAAAGCAGCATATAGCTTCTATCAAAGACACATAAATAGGTGCATTATGTAGACCCATTGGACTGCAAAGGGCCCTGATTAGGCTTTGCACAGGGGCCCTGTTTTATCTGTACATATACAGGCCTATATCACAATATGTTTCAATTCCTTAGCGAATGATCAGACGGGCACTTCCTTCCTTCAATGTAGTGCTCATATCATAGGGAGGCAGCCCCAATAACCATAATAAATTAAGATCAGCACTTTATCTTCAATTTTTATTCCATGTTTCCAAAATTGCACTTAAAGGGAACCTGTCAGGTCCAATATGCACCTAGAACCACAAGCAGTTCTGGGTGCAAATTGATAATCCCTGCCTAACCATCCCTGCATCTAGTAGCATAGATAAAGAGATCTTTAGGAAAATGATTTCTAAAGATCTTTTATCATATGCTATTGAGCGCAGGGACTAGTTGCAAGGATGTTAGTGTTAAGGAGAAATTCCATAGTTTTCAAGAAATCTCCTCCTTAACAGTGAATGTCTGCTGTAATCTCTGATTAAAGGTCACTGAGAGCTGGCGGAGAAATTCAGACCACACAGATTAGCTGGTATAAATTCCTTCTCAGTCAAGGTGCACATGAGATGTGCTTTATTTTTACAAGCCTTTTTTTATAGAACAGTAATGGGTTAGTGTCTTAGTAAAATTCCTAAGTATGCCAGTGGCTATATTAAAAGCATATGTAGAAAGCCTCTGACGTTTATCCATTTTTTGGGACTTCCGCTCCAGCCTCTCTTGTGTTCCAATTTCATAGTTTGCAAAGTCTTTGTCACGTACCAGATACAGGTGGCCATTGTTATCAATATTTTCATTCTGTTCCCGTGTTTCACGATATCAGCTGCTGACCTTGATGTAGACATGCTTACAGGCTCTTGTTACTCATATAGAAAAATAAGCTTAGCTATAGAAAAAGCACATATAAAAATATATATCATATTCTCACAGTAAAAAAGCACATAGAAAAATATATTGTATTCTCACAATAGTTTCTGTGCTCATTCTGCCCTCTTAGTATGGTAGCACACCCACAGAGGCATGCTAACATGCTATTCAATGCAGAATCACCAGCATGATGTGCATAGCTGTGTCCGCTTTGACCGCTGATCTGAATGCCCAGCACGTCCTAGTTCCGGTGCACATTAGCATATGATAAAAGAAGTTTAGAAATACTTTTTCTAAAGATCTCTTTATCTGTGCTACTAGATACAGGGACGGTTAGGCAGGGCTTAACAATAAGCAAATCCACAAATGTAGAAAAGTCCAGCTCCAACAGAAAAATTCTTCCTTTTGTTTTTTTTTTATTTTTCTTTGGCACAAATATATTGGCACATTACAGTCAGGACAAAGCTGGACTTTTCTTCATTTGTCGATTTGCTTTGGGCGTAGTGTAAGGGGTAGTCGGACCCCCGAACCGGGAAAGAGAATCCCCCCCTGAAGACGCCACAGTAGTATGGTGGCAAATTGTAAATGTTGATGGTAAAATGTTATCTGTCATAAACTGTTTCCCCACTAGGTGCCAGTCTAGAGCAGTGGTTCCCCTGGTAATAACAGTGGCAGGGAAGGAAGGGGCAGGGCAGCCTAGGTGGGGAAGGAAGGATTCTGAATGCAGAGTCCAGTGTGCAGTGAGATGTGAGAGGCGAGCAAGCTCGGTCTGAGGTGACGGGGCAGAGTGTGGGAGTGAGACGAGGCAGTCAGCCTGAGTGAGTACTCTTGGCTAGAAAGCAGAGGAAACCCATGAGAAACGGTGGAAGAGTTGGGACTAGTCCGGAGCCGGTGGTGTGTACTAGAGTGGAGTGCAGCTATCAGGGGGATAACAAGTGGCCCCTGCAGGCGAAGGTTAGTGCCCTGACAAAGAAGTGGAGAGGTGAGAACTTATCCAGAGCCGGTAGTGTGTGCTGGATCTGCCCTACAGTAAATCCGGGTTAGAGCGCAGCTACTAGGGGGTTAACGTATGTCCCCTGCAGGCAAAGGAAAGTGCCCGTAGAGAAAAAGGAAACCGTTTTCGTAGAAAAGGACTTGTAACTTGTAACGTACTAAAGTAAGCCTGCTGCAAACAGAAAGATGGAAGCTTTGTTTAATAAAACGGTGTTTGGTTTACCCGCTGCCTGCAATTGTCTCTTTCCTGAAAGTGAAGAAGGAGCTGGAGAGCACAGAAAGAACGCTGTCATGAATGGGCCCCATGCATCCACACTCTGCCCCAACAACACACCTGTTTTGCAAGTAACGGCCGGGCCGGGGTTCAGCCTGCGGCCCACAAGGCGAGGGGACCCGACTACACCCCCTGAGGCGCCCCCTGCCCCCGTTACAGTAGCAGCACCTTGTCCGGAGCTCCATAGAATACTGGCAACTGATTGAAAATGGTGAGCTTAATTTCTTTTTTTTTTAACAATATGCACCCAGAACTGCTTGTGGTTCTGGGTGCATAGTGTACCTGACAGGTTCCCTTTAAATATGACGCATTTCGGCTTATGTACTTAAGCCCTTCTCAAAAACAGTGTCACTGTTTGAGAAAGGCTTGAGCACATAAGCCGAAACATGTCATATGTAACTGTTATTTTGGAAACATGGAATAAATTAGAGTTGGAATAAAAAAAGTGAAGATTTATGTGAGTGATGATCTTACTTTATTATAGTGTAAGTTTGAGTGTTATATAGAGAAATTATAGAACTATCAAAATGTATTTGATTAGAATGAAATGAGATGGAAATTTGTATCACGTATTAACACAAGTTTATTCAAGTATAAAATGGGAGCTGTAAACTAATAGAGTTGAGCAAAACGATTTTCCAGGACCCTGGTTCAGCAGCCACATTGGTGCTCCAAGGCAGCGGGACCAGAGCACTGCACACTTCCTACTATCTGCCGTCATATTCAGCACTTCATCTGGTTAGTAGGCCGCACGATGAACATCATGTTCTAGCCATGAAGTTGCTTCGACTTACTAATTAGAAAAGGTACAGGGATGCTGACAGGTAGGAAGGTGGCAGTGCTCTCCCAGGGTTTGGGAATTATTTTGCTCAATTCTGGTAGCCATTGGAAAAATCACTTCAAACAATAGTGAGTGAATCATTTAGGTATTTCAGAAATTACTTCTAAACCACTATGCCACAAACAACTTCGGCCTACCATAAAACACCTGCCAATGGTCAGATTTACTCTGTGGTAATGTCGCGGGCGGGGAGGACGCCGTCGCTGCTGCGCTCTCGCTAACGCTCGGGTCCGGCACTGCTGCGGCTGCTGCTGCGGCTTGAGCGGTGGGCCGGATCCGGGGACTCGAGTGGCGCTCCTCGCCCGTGAGTGAAAGGGGTGGTTGGTTTGGGGAATTTAGTCCGTGATGCCCCCCACGGGTCGTGGTGAAGATAGGCACCACCGCTGCTGATGACGGGGATCCTGGGAGCGATGGTAGGGAGCAGCTGGGATGTTGTTTTCCCCCTCCGTGGGTAGGGGTCGGTGGTCCCGGGGCCCGATGATGTGATGGGGAGGCAGGGTTGGTGAGGTGGAGGGTTGCAGGGACAGCGCGGCGCGGTGCCGGATGGCACGGGTGTACTCACTCAGCAAGAAAGGTACAAAGTCCTCGGTAAACCAAACGGCTGGATGGACGGGTCCCGCAGCCGGCTGCAGTGTCTCTCCCCGGACAGGTGATGGCGGCTGTCTTTCCCTGCACCTTGATGTTCTACTTCTGACTACTATGGATTCTTAACGGTAGTCCGCTCCCCGATGTATGGGTACCGGAGGAGCCCGTTTGCCCACAGACGCTGGCCCTTGGGTCTCTAGCCTTAGGCGGTAGCTGTATACCCTCACGGTGTGGGCGGTTGCCTTCAATCGGGACTTTTGCTGTTATGAAACCCCTGGGGTTCCAGTCACATTCAGATCTGACTATTGACAGCGGCTCCAAGCCTAGTCGGGGTCCAATGGCCCTGCCTGTGTGTGCTGGCTTCACTTTGCTCCCCGGTCGGTACCGGCGGACCGTCGCCCGACCCCAGTCCTACGGTTCCGCGTTGCTCCACCACTCCTGCAGACGGCCACCACCGTTTGCCAACCTTGCTGTCAGTGCCTGGGCCACAAACCCAGACACCCAAGTGTTTGCTCCTCACTCCTCAAACTCCAACACTAAACTTCTAACTGACACTTTTCCCGCCTCCAGGCCTGTGAACTCCTCGGTGGGTGGGGCCAAATGCTTGGCTCCGCTCCACCTGGTGTGGACATCAGACACTGGAGGGAGGCAACAAGGATTTTTGTTTGGCTGGTGTCCTTGTCTAATGGGGGTGGGGGTGTTTGTGTGTTATCTGTGATGACCTGGCTAGGCCAGGGCACCACAGTAATATTGACAGCTTTAAATGTCTATTTTATGGCCATTAGTATTTAGAGCCCAACTGTCCAGTGGTTTAAAGCCCTAGGTTCTAGTGTCCAGAAGTATAATAACCTGTGGTTTAGTGCCTATGGCCATGGTAGGCAATAGCTTAGTGCTTCAATCTTTGGAGAGGTCCAGGAATGTATTGTAAATGATTCTTATATTTATTTTTCCTGACTGTCCTTTATGTCCTTTGGTTTGGTCGTTGCATTGTGCTTGTACTAACTGGCAAGAAATGTTGAGTCAACGAAGATAATATAAAACCATATATATAAATCATCCATATTTGTATGAAATGCAAACGTTTGTAATCCATGCATCACCCTTGTTAAAGATAAGAATGCTGCGTAACATTTCACGTGGTGTGCTGTACAATATAAATCTGCTGAGAACGTACAGAATATTACAGTTAAGCCATTAGAGAATTTTCATCTTGCATAATGCTTAAAAATGAGGTCAAAGAAAACTTATACGGAATT
This sequence comes from Anomaloglossus baeobatrachus, assembly GCF_048569485.1. Taxonomy (NCBI): domain Eukaryota; kingdom Metazoa; phylum Chordata; class Amphibia; order Anura; family Aromobatidae; genus Anomaloglossus; species Anomaloglossus baeobatrachus. The sequence goes on along the minus strand of NC_134361.1, from coordinate 95,433,302 downwards.
ACCGTCTGTATTTTATGAGTTCATAAATCTCAAAATGCAAATATGTTTTGCTGTTATTGGAAATCATACCAGCTCGCCTTTTAGAACTTATTTTCAAGAATAAAACAACAATAACATTATTGAAAATGAACAAGGAGAGTTAAAGTGGCATTATAAAGGAGTAGGCTGCAGTCAAGTAATTGCTATCAGAGCTCAAGAGAGTCATTTCAGAAGTTGTCAAGACAGAGAGACAAATATATTTCATGGAATTGTTTTTCTCTATTTTTCTTTCCTACAAAAATTAAAAAATGATCACTGAGTCAGTGTTTTTTTTTTCATTTCTAGATAAGGTGATGTCATTTGATAGACAGTGTTCTAAACAGGAAAGCTAAAAACCATTAAAATGATGACTTAACTAGCGATGAACAGATACTGAAATATTCAGGTTCAAATCATTAGTTTCAAATGTTTCATACTATTCGTGTATTCGTCACGAATAACGGATGTAAGCAAGACAATGGGAAACTCGAATAATTTTCCGACGGACCCTTCCAAGGGGTCTGGAGGAGCTATAAAAATGTTGAAATGCTGTAGATGGAAAAATGTTGAAATTGATTGGGAACAGTATGGGGAAGATGCCTGGATTAATCTCTGAAACACAGGTTGCTTCTGGGAACAATGTTGTCATAGTATTATGCCACTTTGACATACGGTCCTCCGCCTATTTGTGATAACCAGCACAAGTAAAGTAGACAGCTGTTGGCTGCAGTCCCCAGCTGTGGGCTTTATCTTGGCTGGTTATAAAAAATAGAGGCTCCCATGCAATGTTTATTTTTAATCATTATTTAAATAAACAACATGGGCTTCTGCCCATTTTTGATAACCAGCACAGATAAAGCAGATGGCTGGAGACTGGCATTCTCAGGCTGGAAAGGTTCATGGTTATTGAGCCCTCCCCAGCCTAAAAATAGCAGCCTACAGCCACCCCACAATTGGCATATCGATTAGATGTGCAAATTGTGGAGCTTTGCCCAGCTAATCAATATTGCTCTGCTGTGGTGGAAAACAGGGTAATATATGGGGTTGATGTCAGCTGTGAATTGTCAGAAATCACAGCTGCCATCATGCCCAGGATTGATAATGGAGAGTTGTCTATGAGACCACCCTCATTACCAATCATGTAATTGAAATAAAAAAACACAAACACAGAAAAATCTTTTATTTTAAATAACAAAAAAACCACACCCTCTTTCACCAATTTATTAACTCCAAAAACACACCACAGGCCTGACATAATCCACATGACATCCCATGACGATCTCGGCTCTGCTATATCCAGAAGCTAACTACAAAATTTCAGCCAACTAAGGAGATAACAGTAATATAAATTAAGTCAACAAGTATATACTTGTATGTTCATAAATAATAATGATTCCCCAAAATAGTGATAAATTAGGAGGATTTTAATTTATACCAATGACATAACCCATAAAAAAATAAAGCCAGAACAATGTGAAAAAAAGTTAAATGATTTTATTGAATATTAGTTAAAATACCAAGATAAAAAACAAGTATGGCAATAATGAAATCATGAGGAGGAAGCACGTCAGACCAGCGGGAGGAAAACAGGTAAAGTATCCAAGGTGGTCAGGTCACAATTAGTGTATATATGATCACAGTGTCCTTAAATAAAGTATACGAGATCAAATAAAATAAAGGTTCAGAGTAACCAACCTGTGTGCATAATCTCCAATCGCTGGAATGGTGCCAGGTCCCGACATGTGTTTTAGTGCAAAAGCCCCCTGACATAGGAGCCGTGGAAGTTAAGTTCGGCAGGTTCAGTGAAACTTTCAATTAAGTTTTGGGACCCAGACTTGACCTGAACCCCAATGGAAGTCACTAATTGGGCAGTTCGGGTCTCCACCCACATGCAGCCAGCCATAAACAGATCCCTTCCGTGAACGGGTGGGAAGGGTTTTTCCATTTTTTTTCTTGGGCACACTACAGCCGATAATACTGTTGTTACCTCTAGTATGAGCCTTCAGTAACTGCAAGAAACTTGCCTAGAGCTGAGGATCGAGTGTACCTGAGGACAGCGATGCTTGAGCAAATGGTGCTCATACATAAAAGAACCTGAACTCTGAATCCAAACTGTGTATTTGTGTAAAGTCTGTTTGGTATGAACACCGAACCTGGGGTTTGCTCATCTCTAATTATGTATATTTTCATACACAAGATTTATTTTTATTACGTAGTTTCCTACTGTTAGGCCCACAATAGTTTCAAAGGTTTTATTAGGAACCTTTTTCATTGATTCAATCAATTTTAGAAAAATAATTGATACAAAGGCATAACTCCGATGGTTCTCATTATAGTCAATGGAATCCTTCTGCCCTTATGCACGTCACAAACTGGTATGTACACCCTTTTGTTTGTTATGTGAGAATACAAAATATTTTTCGATATATTTATCTACTGTGAGAGAACAATATATATGTATGTATGTATATATATATATATATATATATATACACACATATATATATATATATATTTTAATATAACCACGACATACCTTTCTATAATCAAGTTTTCTTTTGTATATGAGGAGCAAGGTGGAGTTTTAAAGCCTGCAGCTGGTATATATTTCAGTTTGTTTTCAGATTACTGCTACATATCAGGAAAGCAAGTATGTGTACTATATACCAAGGTCACCAGCTGTAGACTGATACAAAGCAACAGAATGCAGATGTGATAAGAAAGACTGGCTATCTCCGCAAGTCCAAGTTCAAGGCTGAAGATGTTACATGCCAGAGACATTGCCAGAGATGGAGTCGGAAAATAGGAGGCGCTGAGAGGAATTTCCAAAATAGATACACGTCACAGACTTTTTGCATATTTTTTAATAAAACCAATGGCATATACTTAGGAATTTTACTAAAAGATTAACCCTTATTTGTTCTATAAAAGGGTGGTAAAAATAAAAGCACGTCACTCTTGTGCACCTTCACTGAGAAGGAATTCGTACCATCTTATTAAGTGTGGTCTGGATTTCTTTGCCAGCACTCGGTAACTATTACTCAGAGATTTCAGCAGACATTCACTGTTAAAGCGGGCTTTACACGCTATGATATATCAAACGATATGTCGTTGGGGTCACGTCGTTAGTGACGCACATCCAGCATCGTTTCACATATCGTAGCGTGTGACAGCTACAAGCGAGTGTGAACGAGCAAAAATACTCACCTTATCATTGCTCGTTGACACGTCACTCATTTTCTATAAATCAAACGTCCGGTTGTTCATTGTTCCCGAGGCAGCACACAACGCTCTGTGTGACCCCCTGAGAACGATGAACACAGCTTACCTGCGTGGCACCGGCAATGCGGAAGGAAGGAGGTGTCGGGATATTTATGTCCCGCTCATCTCCGCATCTCCGCTTCTATTGGCCGGCCACTGTGTGACGTTTCTGTGACGCCGAACATCCCTTTCCCTTCAGGAAGTGGATGTTTGCCGTCCACAGCGAGGTCGTTCGGGAGGTAAGTACGTGTGACGGGAGTTTACAACTTTGTGCGACACGGGCAACAATTTGCCCATGCAGCACAAACGATGGGGACGGGTGCGATCGCAAATGCGATCTCACGAGATATCGACGCATGTAAAGCAGCCTTTAGAAGGTAATTTCTGAAACTATGGAATTTCTCCTTGACATTATGAGTTAACAGAACAGAAAAATAAAGTGTATGTAGCCTAACTGAGACAATCATGGGAGTCAGTCAGAGCTGTTCTGAGTATATTAAAGGGATAGTCACAAGTTTAGAAAGTATCTCTTTTCAATTGGATAAATAATGACTTCCCGATCACTGGTTGTCCGACTACTGGGACCTCCATCAATCCTAAAAATTGAGGCTCTGAAGAGCCCTGTATGAACAGAGTAATCGTAGAACTGCAGCTCCATACATTCTTAATAAGACCGACAGAGATGAGCAGCCAAGCACAACGCTTGGCTATCTCCAACAATCCAGTTAAGAAAGAATGAAGTGGCAGTGCGCGTGATCATTCACTACTATATTTACATGCAGCTTTGATTCTCTGGATTTGTGAGGGTCCCAGTGGTCAGACTTCCAGCAATCAGGAAGTTATCCCCTATCAAATAGATAGGGGATAACATTGCAACTTAAGATTACCCCTTTCAGAGCAACTACTTTGCTATGGATCTATAAAATTTCTGGGGCTTACAGTAACACAGCAATAAACGTTACATATCTTTAAAGGGCTTCCAAACCCCTATTTAAGGATACTGGGTACTGTTTCCCCAAAAATAAAACCTACCCCGAAAATAAGCCCTAGTAGGATTTTTGGGGCTTCTTTGAGCATGCTTAAAATATAAGCCCTATGCCAAAAAAAACCCTAGTTGCGGCTCTATAAGGAAGTGTCCAATCAGCTAAAAATGTTAAAGAACACAGCGAGACTTCATCACAGAATGCATCCATCCCCCAAAAAAATCAGACACCACCAAAAGAGAGCAGACATCACCAAAAGAAAGCAGACCCCCCAAAAAATGCACTCTCCGGACCCCAAAAAATTACAGTTGGCAAGTGCCGATGGTGGATGGGCTCTTACACAGAGATTTGTATTGCTGTCAGGTTCCTCACTGTTCCAGCTGTATTGCACTGCAGCTCTCAGACACAGATCGGGTACCAGTATCACTCTGTGTGAGTGATACTGCTTCCAATCACCAGGAGGATCCAACCACTTAGAACGCAGGGGACCTGACAGTGATGCAGATTTGTATGTGAGAGCCAATTCATATGCCAACTCTAATTGTTTGGGATCTGGAAAGTGCCATTCTTTTAGGAGGTGTCTGCTTTCTTTTTGAGGTAAGCTTAGCAGTACATAAAGAATAATAAATTTAAGCAGGTAATTTAAACCTTTGTAAATATAATATGCAACCACCCACTATAGCACTGCACTATGAGAATAGCAGATCAGATAAGAAAATGTGTATCTGAACCAGTTATAGAATTAACACAAAATGTTGATGTTCCAGAATGTGATAACACGATTGTATTTGAATAAATGTTAGGGGGGTTTTTTGTTCAATAATAAACATGGATTATTCATGGGAAAATATGACATCCCCTGAAAATAAGCAAAAATATCCTGTCTAATCTTGGGGGAAACACGGAATTAGTATGGCATGCAAAAATGACCTGACAAATTCCCTTTAAAAAATACAGCAGGACCCTTCATCAAAGAAAGCAAAACATATATAAGACATCACCTGAAAATAAGCCCTAGTGCATCTTTCTGAGCCAAAAATAAGACTCTGTGATCATCGGGACAATTGCTGCTGACTTCCCTTCCTGTACACCACTTAAATAAGTTGAGTCAAGCGCCACGCATTATGTTACTGATAATTTAACATATATTTACATCCACCAGTACTGTCAACACAGCATACCCTTTAACACACGTATTAAACTGAATGAAATGAACGAAATTGCAATATAAAAAACGAGAAAGACAAGTATAAGGCCTAAAAATGACACTTTCATAAAGATACCATTAAAACAATTTTTGATGACTAATTCTTAGATCTGGCGGATCAGGTGATTTGTATGCCATTGGTCATGGGTTAGATAAATACTGCCCCCTTACCCTTCCTACATGCGCTCCCTGAGGAAGTTTCTACAAAACATACGTTGGAGTGGTGGGGGTGGACGGAACCTGTATTATGATCTTTGTAAGTAGCATATTTGAATTTTAACTATGTAGCAGTGGATCACTTTCAGGCGTTTAGTATACACCACTCGTTTTCAATTAGTGTGCCCTGGATATGTATCTTATTGCTCTTTGAGCTCCCCCTGCTTAGCACTCATTGAAACTCCTGGGATCTATTATTAGTACATATACTATGCAGAAGCGTTTTGTCTCACTTTGAGCTCCCTCTTTTGGGCATTGCATATTACTGCATAGCGTTTACATTTATCTATATAAATTCACTGATTTGGAATTATTGATGCACTTAGCACTTTGATCATTTCTTATAATTTTGAGTCATAATCTGTGATTTTTGTACTAATTTATATTTTCTAGTGATATTTATTATTATGTCATCATGTGTGACCATATGTTTGTGCTCTATATTTGTTATTTGTATATTTACATTTTCCGTTCACCCCCCCATATCTTGTGGTACCATTTTTACACTATATCAATTATTTTAATAGTATCTTTAATAAAGTTTCATCTTTAGGCCTTATACTTGTCTTTCTTGTTGTTTATATCCACCAGTACTGGCCTAATAGTTGACTACTAAGAATTGTCTTGTCATTCTCATGTCTTGCAACTTCAGTTATATGTCTTGTGGCATGATCAAAAGCAAATAAATCAATATCTTTTTTAAATATATTACAGCTGGAAATTTCTAAACATTATTGACAGAAGAAGAGAAAATATATTTTTTTCCGATTGCAGCCATTGGTCAAAGATACAATCTTAGAATAAAATAAACGGAGATCATAAAGAATTACAACTTCAATCTTAATTGGAGGCTATAGAGTAACACTGTGCTGCTTACTTGGCCAGGAGTCAAGATCAGCTCTACTCATTTGCATGTATCTTGCATGCTGACAAACATCTTTTCTGTATCAAGGTCACTCAATATCAAGGCCATTAAATTAAGTTTTCACTTAAAATAAGTCTTCATTATCAAGACTAATTAAAGAATGACATAACAGTCTCAGCATTTCTTTCCACCTACAATCTGTGATTTATGACTAGACAATCCATGGTATGTTAGTTAAGGGTCGGATAAGGATATTTTATTCAGCATTTTTCAATGACCGACCATGAGTTTGACTTTTTATTTAGCAGTAATTACACAACTCATTATGTAATCTCAGCATTCCCACAGTTTTTTTCTAGAACATCATCAGATATTGAAAAAGGGATACCCTGTCACATCCTAGAAGATATTTGACTTCAAACCATAACATTAAAGAGGTGGTTCACTACTCTGCATTAGTGGCCACAACCTTGTAAAACTGATAGGGAAGGCTTTTTTCGAAGACCTTGTTCAGCCAATTCTGCCTCTGAGCAGCGCTAATGTGCTCAGCTCATCCCCATCGCGTGACCCCCAGGCTCTGTGATCTTTGAGATCCGGTGATATCACGTTGTTTTACTATATTTTTAGCACTAAAGTTCAGATACGGCTTTAAAGAAGGCAATTAAGTAATTTTATTATAAAGGTTAATATAAAATACAAACTTAAAGGAAAAATATGATATTGCGTACACTTTTGTATAATCAACATACAAAGGTTAAGTACAGTTAAATATTTACAATCACCAAGGAGCTTTGAACATCATCTACCTGGAACATTAAGAATCAGAAGCACACCAAGGACAGAGAACTCCTGGAAAACCCCAACACTTACCGGACGTCTCGGTACAGGTAACATGAGCTTCTGTCTGTGCTATACTTCTCTGATCTTAAATAGAGGTTTGTACAATAATTACAAACCTTAAACTTAATGTGTTGTAGTCTTATTGATCCATGCCCTTTGATGGCAAATCTTTGGGCATAGATGAATCAGAGATACACCACACATCAGACAATGGGGTAATAAACCCACAGCATTCAAATCTCCCAAGAATACACATCAGGTATTTGAGCTAGGTAAATGGATATATTGTCTGTCTGTGTATATAGCAAACCCATAAAACATCAGATTGTTGAACTAAAGTAAATCATAAGGATTCTCTTACAATGGTATATTGTCTGTCTGTATATTCAAGACAAACACACAGGAACCCTAAGGGTACCTTCACACTTAGCGATGCAGCAGCGATCCGACCAGCGATCTGACCTGGTCAGGATCGCTGCTGCATCGCTACATGGTCGCTGGTGAGCTGTCAAACAGGCAGATCTCACCAGCGACCAGTGAACAGCCCCCAGCCAGCAGCGACGTGCAAGCGACGCTGCGCTTGCACGGAGCTGCCGTCTGGAAGCTGCGGAGACTGGTAACTAAGGTAAACATCGGGTATGGTTACCCGATGTTTACATTAGTTACCAGCGCACAGCTGTGTGTGCAGGGAGCAGGGAGCCGCGCACACTGAGCGCTGGCTCCTTGCTCTCCTACCATAGCTACAGTACACATCGGGTTAATTAACCCGATGTGTAATGCAGCTACATGTTCAGAGAGCAGGGAGCCGCGCACACTGCTTAGTGCTGGCTCCTTGCTCTCCTAGCTGCTGTACACATCGGGTTAATTAACCCGATGTGTACAGCAGCTACATGTGCAGAGAGCCGGAGCCGGCAGCACAGGCAGCGTGAGAGCTGCAGAGGCTCGTAACTAAGGTAAATATCGGGTAACCACCTTGGTTACCCGATGTTTATCTTGGATACAGCTTACCTCAGCTGTCAGATGCCGGCTCCTGCTCGCTTCATTTGTCGCTCTCTCGCTGTCACACACAGCGATCTGTGTGTCACAGCGGGAGAGCGGCTTTGAAGAAAACGAACCAGGGCTGTGTGTAACGAGCAGCGATCTCGCAGCAGGGGCCAGATCGCTGCTCATTGTCACACACAGCGAGATCGCTAATGAGGTCACTGCTGCGTCACAAAAAGCGTGACTCAGCAGCGATCTCGGCAGCGAGCTCGCTGTGTGTGAAGCACCCCTTAAGGATACACAAGATTTTGTAACCATGTACACTTTGTCTCATTAAACAATATGTTATAGTATAACATAATGTATAAATTCAAAAATAGCCATTTTTATATTTGCAATACATTCCACCCTTGGCTATTTTGAGCCATACATTATTTATACAAGGTCCCATACCCTAACACCATGGTTTTAGCGTACACTGTGTACGACACAAAGCAATGTATGCACAATAGCAAAAATTACTCCTAATATATAATGCATATATCCAAAAATCAGATAACAAGAAAGTACCCATTCCCACCATCTACCATTATCTTGTGTAATGTAATTAATCTAGTATATCTATCTCTACTTGTGGTATTTATAAATTTAGCCACCAAACAAGAGAATCAGCCTATTGCTTTAGCAGCATATGTTGCTACTGTGAGTGTTCCTACAATTATTATAGATAATCCTTTTATCTATGATTTTGTTAATTTTACATCTTGTGTATATGATGAAAAGGTCATTATATTGTTAATCTCATATTATTTCCTGCCCTCATACGTTTGCATTTTTTATTTGTATGAGAGCCACAAATAATAGCAATCTCTTTATGGCCTGTCTGATAGTCATCTGATAGATCAGTTGGTGTAATATTTTGAGTCCTTAGGGTAATCAACTCTTCTGTTAGAGAATGTTCCCCAGTGCAGTTCATACAGGCACAATACAGATTGGAGATGAAGTTTTATGTCACGTAAGGGGTCAGTAGCACCTCCATACAAGTTTCTCATATATTGTTATCACGGGTAGTTTTTGTTATACGAAAATGGCTCGTATTCATCAGCTGAGCCAGGTACACCCATAGATTCTGTTTGGTTTTTCATAAGGCCACATTTTCCACGGTTGGTCTCTGTGTTTTCGGTCTGAAGGTTGCTTGGCTTCTGACGGAAGTAGATCCATGCCCATGGTGGCGCCAATGATGCAACATTTCCAGATTTTGATCTAAAGGGACAAAAATACACATATTACTCATCTGTCAGTTGGGATGTATTCCTACTTGTCTTGTTTCATAACGGTCAGCACATTGTCTGCTCCTTGAGCAATGACTTCAGCAGGCTTTGGAATACCTTTGTCACTCAATTGTTTCACCCAAATTTTTGCACAATCATTGATAGTATGTGAAGATCCAAATCATTTATCTTCTCTGCAGAACTGAAGGAGCCCTCCCTCTGACTATCTACATTTTAGAAATAGACAGTACTAGCAACTGAGCTATTCTATCTCACTTCTGTATTAACATGTCTCTGTCTCTACTATTCATTAGAATTACCTTAATTAATAATCCTGATCTATCCCTTCTCTCATTAACTGAGTTCAGTTTAAGGCCAAATCTGACCTTTGGACTATAGCTGGGTTTACACACTGAGACTTTCTAGCGATCCAACCTGCGATCTCAACCTAGCCGGGATCGCTACAAAGTCTCTGGTGAGCTGTCAAACAGGCAGACCTGGCCAACGACCTAACAGCGATCCGGACCTGCAGAGCGACTAGCTGGTCGTTGGGGACATGTCAAAAAAGCAGGTGAACTTCACCCGACTTCATTTAATGCCGCGCGGCTCTGTGTGCCGTGTAAATAAATAAATAAATAATTAAAAAATCCGGCGTGCGGTCCCCCCCTATTTTAATACCAGCCAGATAAAGCTATACAGCTGCAGGCTGGTATTCTCAGGATGGGGAGCCCCACGTTATGGGGAGACCCCCAGCCTAACAATATCAGCCAGCAGACGCCCAGAATTGCCGCATACATTAGATGCGACAGATCTGGGACTGTACCCGGCTCTTCCCGATTTGCCCTGGTGCGTTGGCAAATCGGAGTAATAAGGAGTTATTGGCAGCCCATAGCTGCCAATAACTCCAAGATTAATCATGTCAGGCGTCACCCCGAGATACCTTCCATGATTAATCTGTAAATTACAGTTAAAAAACACACACCCGAAAAATCCTTTATTAGAAATAAAAAACACTAACAAATTCCCTCATTACCAATTTATTACCCACAACAAAGCCCTCCTTGTCCGGCGTAATCCACGGTCCTCCAGCGTCGCATCCAGCTCTGCTGCATGCAGGTGACAGGAGCAGCAAAAGACACAGCCGCTCCTGTCACCTCCACACAGCTAATGAAGAGAGCCGTGTGATCGGCTGAGCTGTCACTGAGGTTACCTGGATCCAGCGGTGGATGCAGCGGTGGCCGCGGGTAACCTCAGTGACAGTTCAGCTGATCGCGTTACTCACCTCATTTGCTGGTGATTTCCCCCCCTCTCTCATACTCACCGATCCCCGATCACCGGCGCTGCACGGCGTTCACACTGCTCCGGCGGCTTTTCCTTTTTTGAAAAAGGCAGCCGCTCATTAAACAATCTCGTATTCCCTGCTTTCCCCGCCCACCGGCAAATGTGATTGGTTGCAGTGAGACACGCCCACACGCTGAGTGACAGCTGTGTCACTGCACCCAATCACAGCAGCCGGTGGGCGTGTCTATACTGTGCAGTAAAATAAATAAATAAATAATTAAAAAATACGGCGTGCGGTTCCCCCTATTTTAATACCAGCCAGATAAAGCCATACGGCTGCAGGCTGGTATTCTCAGGATGGGGAGGCCCACGTTATGGGGAGCCCCCCAGCCTAACAATATCAGTCAGCAGCCGCCCAGAATTGCCGCATACATTAGATGCGACAGTTCTGGGACTGTACCCGGCTCTTCCCGATTTGCCCTGGTGCATTGGCAAATCGGGGTAATAAGGAGTTATTGGCAGCCAATAGCTGCCAATAAGTCCTAGATTAATCATGTCAGGCGTCTCCCCGAGATTCCTTCCATGATTAATCTGTAAGTGACAGTAAATAAACACACACACACCCGAAAAAATCCTTTATTAGAAATTAAAAACACAAACACATTCCCTCATTACCAATTTATTACCCACAACAAAGCCCTCCTTGTCCGGCGTAATCCACGGTCCTCCAGCGTCGCATCCAGCTCTGCTGCATGCAGGTGACAGGAGCAGCAGAAGACACAGCCGCTCCTGTCACCTCCACACAGCTAATGAAGAGAGCCGTGTGATCGGCTGAGCTGTCACTGAGGTTACCTGGATCCAGCGGTGGATGCAGCGGTGGCCGCGGGTAACCTCAGTGACAGTTCAGCTGATCGCGTTACTCACCTCATTTGCTGGTGATTTCCCCCCCTCTCTCATACTCACCGATCCCCGATCACCGGCGCTGCACGGCGTTCACACTGCTCCGGCGGCTTTTCCTTTTTTGAAAAAGCCGGCCGCTCATTAAACAATCTCGTATTCCCAGCTTTCCCCGCCCACCGGCAAATGTGATTGGTTGCAGTGAGACACGCCCACACGCTGAGTGACAGCTGTGTCACTGCACCCAATCACAGCAGCCGGTGGGCGTGTCTATACTGTGCAGTAAAATAAATAAATAAATAATTAAAAAATCCGGCGTGCGGTTCCCCCTATTTTAATACCAGCCAGATAAAGCCATACGGCTGCAGGCTGGTATTCTCAGGATGGGGAGGCCCATGTTATGGGGAGCCCCCCAGCCTAACAATATCAGTCAGCAGCCGCCCAGAATTGCCGCATACATTAGATGCGACAGTTCTGGGACTGTACCCGGCTCTTCCCGATTTGCCCTGGTGCGTTGGCAAATCGGGGTAATAAGGAGTTATTGGCAGCCCATAGCTGCCAATAAGTCCTAGATTAATCATGTCAGGCGTCTTCCCGAGATTCCTTCCATGATTAATCTGTAAGTGACAGTAAATAAACACACACACACCCGAAAAAATCCTTTATTAGAAATTAAAAACACAAACACATTCCCTCATTACCAATTTATTACCCACAACAAAGCCCTCCTTGTCCGGCGTAATCCACGGTCCTCCAGCGTCGCATCCAGCTCTGCTGCATGCAGGTGACAGGAGCAGCAGAAGACACAGCCGCTCCTGTCACCTGCACGCAGCTAATGAAGAGAGCCGTGTGATCGGCTGAGCTGTCACTGAGGTTACCTGGATCCAGCGGTGGATGCAGCGGTGGCCGCGGGTAACCTCAGTGACAGCTCAGCTGATCGCGCTACTCACCTCATTTGCTGCGTGTAGCTGACCGGAGCAGCGGTGAGTAGCGCGATCAGCTGAGCTGTCACTGAGGTTACCCGCGGCCACCGCTGCATCCACCGCTGGATCCAGGTAACCTCAGTGACAGCTCAGCCGATCACACGGCTCTCTTCATTAGCTGCGTGCAGGTGACAGGAGCGGCTGTGTCTTCTGCTGCTCCTGTCACCTGCATGCAGCAGAGCTGGATGCGATGCTGGAGGACCGTGGAATACACCGGACAAGGAGGGCTTTGTTGTGGGTAATAAATTGGTAATGAGGGAATTTGTTAGTGTTTTTTATTTCTAATAAAGGATTTTTCGGGTGTGTGTTTTTTAACTGTAATTTACAGATTAATCGTGGAAGGAATCTCGGGGAGACGCCTGACATGATTAATCTAGGACTTATTGGCAGCTATGGGCTGCCAATAACTCCTTATTACCCCGATTTGCCAACGCACCAGGGCAAATCGGGAAGAGCCGGGTACAGTCCCAGAACTGTCGCATCTAATGTATGCGGCAATTCTGGGCGGCTGCTGGCTGATATTGTTAGGCTGGGGGACTCCCCATAATGTGGAGCTCCCCATCCTGAGAATACCAGCCTTTAGCCGTTTGGCTTTATCTGGCTGGTATTAAAATTGGGGGGGACCTCACGCCGGATTTTTTAATTATTTATTTATTTATTTTACTGCACAGTATAGACACGCCCACCGGCTGCTGTGATTGGGTGCAGTGACACAGCTGTCACTCAGCGTGTGGGCGTGTCTCACTGCAACCAATCATATTTGCCGGTGGGCGGGGAAAAGCAGGGAATAGGAGATTGTTTAATGAGCGGCCGGCTTTTTCAAAAAAGGAAAAGCCGCTGGAGCAGAGGAAACGCCGTGCAGCGCCGGTGATCGGGGATCGGTGAGTATGAGAGAGGGGGGGACACTTCAGTCACTCGGGGGATTAGCGGTCACCGGTGAATCCTTCACCCGTGACCGCTAATCAGGACGCTACACAGACAGAGCCGCGGAGTCGCTGTAAAGTCCCCTTTACACACTGAAACTTGCTAGCGATGCATGCTGCACAGCGGTAAACAAAGGACCTAGGAATGGTCCTGAACGATTTGTAGCGATCACAACTTCACAGCAGGGGCCAGGTCGCTGATAGGTTTCACACACTGCAATGTCGCTGGGGAGGTCGCTGTAACGTCACAAAACCGGTGACGTTACAGCGATGTCATTTGCGATGTTGCAGTGTGTAAACCCAGCTTATGAGACCATCATACTGAGAGGGCATTTACAAACCTATTGTGGTCCTGATTGAACATACACATAAAACAAACAACAACCATTAGGTAAATACAATACCCATTCATCACAATGGGATGATTACTTGTTTCATTGTTTTAGCCTGATTCCTCTAATAACATGTAAAACTCTGGTCTCCAGTCTAAAAAGAAAGCACAAACATGATTAGAATACAAGCTCAAATAATACACAAAACGCAATTTTATCCAGTCCGTTATCCATATGCTAAAAGATTCACATCTAACTTGGCAGCCAAAAAAGCTCACTATTTACCCAACCATATTGGTATATTGTGCTGTATTAATTAGCAGCATGGGTATGTAAATATATGACCAACCAAACAATAGCAAAAATAATTGCTCTTCCAATAGACTGAACACAGGGATCCTCCTGGTTTCCAGTCTCTCTTTTGTGAACATTTGGATGGCTCTGTATTGTTTATGAGCAGGAATGGCTTTTGTAATACTTATCTCTTTACATATCTCTGTACATTCTGTATTGGTGGCAATCTCCTCTGTGGTCTCAATGTTACCCTTATCTTTTTCAATCTCCTCTGTGGTCTTAATATTACCCTTATCTTTTTCAATCTCCTCTGTGGTCTCAATATTACCCTTATCTTTTTCAATCTCCTCTGTGGTCTCAATATTACCCTTATCTTTTTCCCCCCATCTATCTTCCATTTCAGATGGAAACATCTTGGTGGAAGATGATGACAACCTCTTCTGCTGGGCTTTGATTTCCTGCACTAAACATTTGACTTCAGCATAAAGATCCTCCACCCCCGGTGCTGTCGGCTGTGCTGGTGACGATGAGAAAGTGGGCCCTCTTTCTCCCCGTGTCCTGCTTCGCCTGAGCTGTGGAGATTCAAAATCTTTTGCTGCAACCTTTTTATTATGTGAAACCCCTGACTTTTTTCTCTTTTGATACAATTTCCACATCTCGACAGTACTAATCCCGTCTATTTTATCCCAGGGAACACCCTCCTTTATCAGGGCCATAAACATATCTCTCCTGGTAACACGGGATCTACGATTTGTACTAATTTTGACGTTGTTACACTGTTCTTCAAAATTAAGCTGACCTCTCTGTTTGGGACCCCATTCTCCCAGACCCCCTAACTGTCGGATCGCCGCCAATGTATTGGAGATGGGTTTCCCAGTCTGATTTACCATTAATGCCATCATGACATGTTTATAAGCTGGAGGGGCATTTCTAATGATACAATTTCTAATAGAAACACTTACAACAACTTGCATGTAATTGTCATATGTACTTGCTGAAATAGTATTTTTCATAGCCTCCTCCTTCAATCTCCGAGCACAATCTTTCAATGTAAACCATGGTTTTTCATTAGGCGGCCAGTCCGCCTCAGATGGGTATTTATGCTGCAATGCCATAGCCACAACATCCATCATACTACACACCACATCTGGTCGCTGAACCATCAAGGAACAAAATGCTTCCTTCACTACAGGCTCATGGCTGAGTTGAACAAACTTTGGGCCATCCACAGCATCCAGCTGTACTCCATGAGCCCCCATCTCCCATAATCTGACTATCCAAGTTATCAAAGATTCATTTGACCTTTGTAAAAAACGATCAAGAAGCTGACTGCAATCCTCTACCATATTCCTGTTCTGTTTACCTCTAGCTGTTTCTAAAACTTGTCTATGGTATATAGGATGAACTCTTATTGGGTTAAGATGAGGATCAATTTC
Source organism: Anomaloglossus baeobatrachus (assembly GCF_048569485.1). Taxonomy (NCBI): domain Eukaryota; kingdom Metazoa; phylum Chordata; class Amphibia; order Anura; family Aromobatidae; genus Anomaloglossus; species Anomaloglossus baeobatrachus. The sequence goes on along the minus strand of NC_134361.1, from coordinate 95,417,514 downwards.
CTTCTCCCCACTGACATGTTCATCCTCCTGTTCTGGGTCGGTGACATTTTCAGAGTCAGATGAGTTCTGTACATCACCATTCCACTCATCTGAGTTCCCCTCTGACCCCGCTTTGGCCATGGCCAAAGCTACTTCCTTTCTATTCTCCTTCCCTCTCTTCTTTCTATATTTATACTGCTCTATACATACAGCAGACTTGTCTGCATCATGCTGATATCCATCACATTTGTCCACTGACAACTTATTCTGACACTGTGCTGTAACCAATGCAGCCTGGACCTCACACAACTGTCTCTCTAATTCCTGAACTTTTGTTACCATACGTATCTTTTCCTTATGCTGTTTTCTATATGCAGACAACAGGATCCATCCACGCCTACCAACAGCACCCAATTCTTTACCTTTTTCCACTTTCACTTTTTGCAAGCATTCAACCACATCAACAGGTTCAGCATTTTTCAAACATTTGTCCCATGGTTCACTCAAACCAACACTATGCGACCACTTGGTTGCCAAAATATCATAGGGACTCTGTTCCCAACCTGGAATCTCAATGCATTCACTCACAACCACTTTTTTCTTAAAAAGAGGCATATTTTACGCAATTTCACACTAACAAAAATACTCAAAGCCTTCTGCGTATATCCTGTTCACAGTGCCAAATGTTTTGCTAATATTTTTAGCACTAAGGTTCAGATACGGCTTTAAAGAAGGCAATTAAGTAATTTTATTATAAAGGTTAATATGAAATACAAACTTAAAGGAAAAGTATGATATTGCGTACACTTTTGTATATTGAACATACAAAGGTTAAGTACAGTTAAACACTTACATCACCAAGGAGTTTTGGACATCATCTGTCTGGAACTACAGTCAGAGAAGCATGACATAGACAGAGGACTCCTGGACATCACTGCCCGGACGTCTCACGGTGCAGCAAACACGAGCTTCTGTCTGTGCTATACTTGTCTGATCTTAAATAGAGGTTTGTACAATACTTACAAACCTTAAAGTTAATGTGTTGTAGTCTTATTGATCTATGCCCTTTGATGGCCAATCTTTGGGCATAGATGAATCAGAGATACACCACACATCAGACAATGGGGTAATAAACCCACAGCATTCAAATCTCCCAAGAATACACATCAGGTATTTGAGCTAGGTAAATGGATATATTGTCTGTCTGTGTATATAGCAAACCCATAAAACATCAGATTGTTGAACTAAAGTAAATCATAAGGATTCTCTTACAATGGTATATTGTCTGTCTGTATATTCAAGACAAACACACAGGAACCCTTAAGGATACACAAGATTTTGTAACCATGTACACTTTGTCTCATTAAACAATATGTTATAGTATAACATAATGTATAAACTCAAAAATAGCCATTTTTATATTTGCAATACACACGTCAACTTCTAGTTAACCCAACATCACTAAGGCGGTCCCAGTGTTACTGAGTGACTGGGCTGTGGGCGGGCGTAGTTTCACTGCTTGTCACAGCTCACCATTGCTTCTGCTTGTGCCGCTCTGCAGTGATGGAGAGCCTACGACATAATGTGCTGTGACAGTGGGCTGTGATAAGCGGTGAAACGCCGCCCAAAGCCCAGTCCCTCAGGAAGACTGGGGCTGGCCTCGGTGATGTCAGGTCAACTGGAAATTGACCTGACATAACTGGATCTCAGCGGTCACGGAGCCCGGGGGTCACTTCATGGGGATGAGCGGACTGCAGTAGTGCCACTCAGAGGCAGAATTGGCTGAACAAGGTATTTGATAAAATCCTTCCCTACCAGTTTTACAGAGATGTGGCCACTAATGCGGTGTAGTGAACCACCCCTTTAAATCTTTGGTAGGGGAAGTTTCTTTTGACAATGACACCTGTCAAGAAAGGGGCTATATGAGGCTGCAAGTGAAAAGCCAGGTTTGAAGTTGATATCTTGAAAGTGAGAAGAATGGGCTAATGTCCAAATTGTGATACTTAGATGACTTGGTCGGAGCATCTCCAAAATGGTAGGTCTCATTATGTACTGGTAAATACTTATCAATGGTGAGTTAATGGCAAACCAATAAATGGGTTATTAGTGCCCACACCTTACTGATATGCATGAGGAAAAAAGGATAGATTACTTGATCTGTCTGCCCAAAAAAGTGACTATAACACAAATAGCAGAACAACTAAATTCTGACTATGATAGAGCAATTTCAGACCACACAGGATATTCCAACTTGTTTGTGTTACACTCACCGAGGAGCGGCGAGCGTCCGGAGGTGGACCCACTGGACCGTGCACCGGACTCCCCCGAGAAGGCAACCAGCAGCGAACCCCTATACAGGGACTGTGCGGCGCCTCCCCAGAAGGCCTAAATGCACGGCAGCCAGGAACCGGTAGTAGGAGTCTCTGTAGGGCCAGGTGTAGCAAGGTTGTGACGTCCACAGCCGGCAGAACACGGAAACGGCACCGGAGATGTTCACAGCAGGTGACGTCCACAGCAGGTACGGTACAGATAATGTCCACGGCAGGTAGGGCATGGTGACGTCCACTGTCGGTATGAGCAGTGACGTCCACAGCAGGTACGGCACAGATAATGTCCACGGCAGGTAGGGCACGATGACGTCCACTGTCGGTATGATACAGATGGCACTACGGTGAGACAAGGGATTAGAACCAGGTAACAAATACACAGAAAACAGCTAATAGCACAAGGGGGTCTGGACACTGGCAAGGCTCTAATGGAAGCGTTGCTCGGGCGCCTGCTGCTGGGGGAGGTGAACTTAAATACCCATTAGGTAACAGGTGACCTCTGAGGTCACTTCCAGAAAACGGGGCATACCGCTTTAAGAAAGGGGGCGTGGCCTCGCGCGCAGCCTAGAGTCACTTACTGCAGCTCTGTGTAAGGAAGGTAGACAGGAAGAGGCTGCAGCATACCTGGGAGCAGGACGTACATCAGGACCCGGAGCAGGAGCATCGCCTGCAGAGCCATGGGACCGGTAAGAGGAAGGCCGTCGCTGCCTGGGGCTATGACTGGGAGTGCAAGTGGGAGCCATGCTGGGACTGGGCACATGTGAGGAAGCGCGCCCCCCACGGGGTTTGGTGGGACCAGGCGCTACAGTTTGTATGGAGTAGTAAAGCTTCAAACAGGTCAATAAATGCTGACCCCTGCCACCTTCAATGGCCATGTGAGCAGAAGACTTGGACCATGGAGCAATTATGGTGGCCTAGTTTAAGAAGTCACATTTGCAAAGAGGGCAAGGCAGTAGAGGCAGTGTGATGTGCTTGGCAATATTCTGTATGTAAATTTTGGGCCATTAAAATTACCCTTGCAAATGTCACCTAACTGAACATAGTGTACTTATAGATCAATTACTCTTCATCATGGCAACAATATTCCCTAATGGCAGATTGTTCTTTCAGCAGATAAATACACTTTCCACACTCAAAAATTTACTGAGGAATAGTTTGAGAAACATAACAAAACATTACAGGTTTTGACTTGGCCTCTAAACCTCCGAAATATCAATCTGATCAAGTATCGGGATGTGGAAAAACAAGCCCAATCCATGAAAGCTCCACCCTACAAAGGACAGGTCTGCTAATGCTACTAAGGTTGCTGGTGCCGTGGTGCTCAATACTACAAGACATCTTCAGAGGCCCTGAGAATGGCATGCCTCAACAGTTTAGAGCTGTTTTGGTGTCACGATAGGCGCCTACAATTTTAATGATTTGGCTTGTGTGTGTATATTGCATAATCTGCAATATTCAGCAAAACAAATTGAGCCATGGCATTTGCTTCAAGCCATGAACTAGCAAAGCAATCTAAGAGCCAAATGCAATTTCTTACTGCCTGTAGCCAGGGATGGATAATAATAAGGGCAATCTGTGCTAGCGCCCAGGGCCTGTGAGTCCGGGAGGGCACATGGCCAGACTGCTCTAATTACAGTCTTTTTTGCCATGATTAGCAGCACACATCGCCGGGCAGGGAGCATTCATACAGCTTAGATGTTGGCAATAGCAAGTCGTAGAGTAAATGCAGGAAGCCCTTCTCTGTTTCCTGCCCAACGCTTTCTCTGAGTCAGTGAGAATGATAACTTTATCACACTGCCTATGTCACTTAGCAAATACTTATCCAAAAGAGGATGGAAGCAGCACCATAGGCTAAGAGGGGCAAATTATTCCATTTTTCTTCAACACAATGGGGCAGAGAGGGCATAGGATAGTAATAAATTGAGGGAGAGGTAGGAGAAAACATATGTAAATGCAATGCATTGAGGATTTAGAATTGTAATGAATTGGAGGTGCGGAGAGGACATAGAATTTTAACAAATTGAGGGGTTAGGAGAGATGACAAGGCATTTTAATGTATATGAAGTGAAAGATGCACACCAAATTCAGAGAAATTTCACAAGCATAACTGCTTTATAATACACAAGGAATGAAAAATACAATTAGCCATATGAAAAATTTAAAAAATTGAAATGTGACATTGCATAACTGCTGAGGATTATTTGAAAAAAGAGATATTTAGCTAATGTATTGCCCTTTAGCCATGTTTATTCAATTTCCTATATAGACAGGTCCCTGGCTTCCCATACACAAGCAGGTTTTAACCGCACATAGAGGTAACATTTGGTTAGGTACCCATGCACACAAGCAGGTTTTAACCGCATATAGAGGTAACATTTGGTTAGGGACCCCATAAATAAGAGATTACCGTGAAGTGGTTATCGGGCAGCAATGAATTGATCAATACATTAGCTAAATATTTCTTTTTTCAAATAATTCTCAGCAGTTATGCAATGTCACATTTCAATTTTTTCAATTTTTCATATGGCTAATTGTATTTTTCATTCCTTATGTATTATAAAGCAGTTATGCTTGTTCATATTTCTATGAATTTGGTGTGCAGCTTTCACTTCATATAGATTGTGTATTTTTTGGCTAGCACCCTGTTCACATTTACAATAATGTTCCAGCAGTCTTTTTGATTGTTAAGGCATTTTAATGAACGGGAGAAGAGAGGACATGTGTTTTCTACCCCAAGTGTTCAATTGGATTGAGGTCTAAAAACTATTGGGGGGAAAGGGACAAATAATGTTAATAAATTGGGGGAGGACATGTAATTGCATTAAAATTCTGGTAGATGGAAAGGAGTCATGGAGTTGTAATGCATTGGGAGAAAAGACATAGGACACAGTCTTAATTCATATTTTTACTAGATGTGTAAAAGTAGCTAATTATTATTAATAAGGGGCATAGTACTGGCTTACCACTTTATATTTTGAACAATAGGTCGCACAGTGGCTAATTATGTATTAATGGGGCAGTACGTATCTATATTTGCCTCTGTCATGGCCAAAGTCACCATGTATTATAATTATTATTAATATTATCATTATTATTATGTATCTCCAGCCTAAATTTAACAATGCAGCACGTGCCCTATCAGAATTATTCTAAGTGGCTCCGGACCCCTAGTGTGTGCTGTAATATAAGTGTAGCAGTGAGCAGATTCTAGGCCAAGAATGCTCCTCTCTACTTCACTAGTCTGAACTTGTGTTTGAGTTATGCCCTGGCTGGAGAGTTGAACACTTACTTCCATCTTCAGGGGTGCATCCACATTCCTGCAGCCATTGTAGACGTAGCAGGGCAACACAACACACAGAGAGAGACTCTTTACAAAACAAAAACTGGTTTATTCGTACTTCAGCCTTCTGGAAAGACATGGCCATTACTATCCCGTACTGCTGCCGCTGTTCTAGTGGGTGCTGCTTCTGTCTAGCCCTTGCCCTGGGTATTAGCCTTCCAACTCCCAAGTCTAAACTTCTGTTTTCCCCATTTATTGGCTCCACGGCTTCCTGTATCCAATCACTGCCTTGAACAGATATACTATGCTCATCACTAGGTGAGCCATAGGCTTCGGAAACAATGGAGGATACCTCCTGATTCCCTGATGGACCCTAGTACAGAATACGTCCTCACAACTGTAACCTTTCTGCAAAACTAATTCTCTGGCCTGTCTCACTAACCAGCCCTCTGGTCTCTGACATTCCTTCCATCCTGGCTCTAGTTCCCTCAACAACCAGGATGTATCTGTTACAGTGCTCATACTAAAACCCTCTCTTACTTCAGAACCTATCTACTAACATTCCTACTTAACATTACATGGTTACGCATTTGAAGGGGGGAGCCAGGTGATGGCCGACAGGGCTCCATTCTCCCTCCTCAATCTAGTGTTGGCAGGTGTTCTGCCCCGGCCGGGAGAGATACCTTCATAACAAGCTCTCCAAGATACTCATCGCACTTTCCTCCCGCGTACCGTTCTGCTGCCGCTGTTCTATGGAGTAACCTTCTGTCTAGCCCTCGCTTTGGGTATTACCTCTCCAGCAGCCGAATCTGACTTATGCGATCCTCGTCTCTTGCCTTTGTGACTTGCCGTGCCTGTGGGACACAATGGAGGATACCTCCTGAAGCCTGGGCGGACCCCAAAACAGGAATCCCTATACAGAACTAAACTGACTTTCTCTGGCTGGTCTGCCTAACTCACTCCCTGCTCCTCCAACTGTGCTCTACCTCCCAGGCTACCACAGTATCCATATCTGGCCTGCTGTACCTGCACATAACACTTCCTATTGCCTACACACGCTCTATCTATCACTTAACCCTCTCCTGCACACATGGTCCCTACGTTGCCCTAAATCTTGCCTTAAAACATTCTATATTATTATTCCTATGGCTGGTACCTATCTATAACTTACTCCATACTATATCCTAACTGATATTTTTATGCTTTACATAATGACAACATAATATTTCCCTGAAATAAAAGACCTTACATAAAACACATTAAACTCTATATGTGACTCCCTGGACCCCAGGGGTCACAGAACACCATCACACACATACACCCCCCCTTTCCTGGTAGGGACCATCCGTCAAACAAAAACCCTTGTTGCCTCCTCCAGGGTCTGATGTCCACACCAGGTGAGGCGGAGCCAGGCGGTTGGCCCCACCCACCGAGGAGTTCACAGGCCTGGAGGCAGGAAAAACAGTTAGTTAGGAGGTAGTTGTAGTTTGGAGTGAGAGTTTGGAGTTTAAGGGCAGTGGAGTTGGAGGTTGAAGTGGAGAGACTGTGAGTGTCTGGGTCGGAGCCCAGGCACCGTCAGCAAGGTCGGCAGACGGTGGTGGCCGTCTGCAGGAGTTAGTGGACGTCCGCGGAACCGTAGAACCGGGGTCAGGCCGTGGCCCGCCGGTACCGAACCGGGGAACGGAGGGTAGCTAAGCACCAAGGCAGGGTACTCAGACCCCAACTAGGCTCGGAAGCCGCCGTAACGGTCAAATTCTCTGATTGCGGTCTGGACCTCAGGGGTTCATTCCCATCCAAGTCCCGTCAGAAGGCAACAGCCCAACCCGTCCGGATAAGACCCACCGCCAATGGCCAGAGATCCAAGGGCCAGCGCCTGCGGGCAAAACGGGCTCTCCCGACACGTACAAGCCGGGGAGCGGACCACCCGTGGGAATCCATAGGGGTCAAACACTTACACACAGGTGCAGAGAAAGACAGCCGCCACCAACCCGTCCGGGGAGAGTGAAGAAGCCGCAGCCGACTGTGGGCCCCATCCATCCAGCCGTTTGGCTTACCAGAGACTCTGTCATTGACTATCTGAGTGAGTACTCCAGTGCCACCCGGCACAGCACTGCACCGCTGCCCCGTATCCGCGCTGCCTCCCTGCATCGGCACCTGCACCTAGCCCCTACCCACCAACATCCAATCATCCAAACCCCCAACCGGGGCCCCGGGACCTACTGCCCCTACCCACGGAGGGGCCAACACCTCAGCTGCTCTCCGCCATCGCTCCCGGGAACCCCCGTCACCAGCAGCGGTGGTGCCCACCATCGCCACAACCCCATGGGTGGCGTCACAACCGACATCCCACCACCAAATCTCTCCCCTTTTCACTCGTGGGCGAGGAGGCGCTGCTCGAGCCCCCGAGTCCGGCCCCGTGCTCGAGCCACCGAGGAGCAGAAGCAAAAGACCCGAGCGCCAGAGATTCCCCCAGGCGAGCGGCGTTCCCCAAAAACCCCTCTCCGCCCGCGACATATATACTAAAACTCTGGATGTCAGAGTATCAACAACCACTTAAAGATATATAGTATATACAGTGCCTACAAGTAGTATTCAACCCCCTGCAGATTTAGCAGGTTTACACATTCGGAATTAACTTGGCATTGTGACATTTGGACTGTAGATCAGCCTGGAAGTGTGAAATGCACTGCAGCAAAAAAGAATGTTATTTCTTTTTTTATTTTTTTTTTAAATTGTGAAAAGTTTATTCAGAGGGTCATTTATTATTCAACCCCTCAAACCACAAGAATTCTGTTTGGTTCCCCTAAAGTATTAAGAAGTATTTCAGGCACAAAGAACAATGAGCTTCACATGTTTGGATTAATTATCTCTTTTTCCAGCCTTTTCTGACTAATTAAGACCCTCCCCAAACTTGTGAACAGCACTCATACTTGGTCAACATGGGAAAGACAAAGGAGCATTCCAAGGCCATCAGAGACAAGATCGTGGAGGGTCACAAGGCTGGCAAGGGGTACAAAACCCTTTCCAAGGAGTTGGGCCTACCTGTCTCCAATGTTGGGAGCATCATCCAGAAGTGGAAGGCTTATGGAACTACTGCTAGCCTTCCACAGCCTGGACAGCCTTTGAAAGTTTCCACCCGTGCCAAGGCCAGGCTTGTCCGAAGAGTCAAGGCTAACCCAAGGACAACAAGGAAGGAGCTCCGGGAAGATCTCATGGCAGTGGGGACATTGGTTTCAGTCAATACCATAAGTAACGTACTCCACCGCAATGGTCTCCGTTCCAGACGAGCCCGTAAGGTACCTTTACTTTCAAAGCGTCATGTCAAGGCTCGTCTACAGTTTGCTCATGATCACTTGGAGGACTCTGAGACAGACTGGTTCAAGGTTCTCTGGTCTGATGAGACCAAGATTGAGATCTTTGGTGCCAACCACACACGTGACGTTTGGAGACTGGATGGCACTGCATACGACCCCAAGAATACCATCCCTACAGTCAAGCATGGTGGTGGCAGCATCATGCTGTGGGGCTGTTTCTCAGCCAAGGGGCCTGGCCATCTGGTCCGCATCCATGGGAAGATGGATAGCACGGCCTACCTGGAGATTTTGGCCAAGAACCTCCGCTTCTCCATCAAGGATCTTAAGATGGGTCGTCATTTCATCTTCCAACAAGACAACGACCCAAAGCGCACAGCCAAGAAAACCAAGGCCTGGTTCAAGAGGGAAAAAATCAAGGTGTTGCAGTGGCCCAGTCAGTCTCCTGACCTTAACCCAATTGAAAACTTGTGGAAGGAGCTCAAGATTAAAGTCCACATGAGACACCCAAAGAACCTAGATAACTTGGAGAAGATCTGCATGGAGGAGTGGGCCAAGATAACTCCAGAGACCTGTGCCGGCCTGATCAGGTCTTATAAAAGACGATTATTAGCTGTAATTGCAAACAAGGGTTATTCCATAAAATATTAAACCTAGGGGTTGAATAATAATTGACCCACACTTTTATGTTGAAAATGTATTAAAATTTAACTGAGCAACATAACTTGTTGGTTTGTAAGATTTATGCATCTGTTAATAAATCCTGCTCTTGTTTGAAGTTTGCAGGCTCTAACTTATTTGCATCTTATCAAACCTGCTAAATCTGCAGGGGGTTGAAGACTACTTGTAGGCACTGTACACATATAAACAGTATAAACACAGAACACACTCAGTAGGAGTGGGGCAATCTGGCCAAATCCTATACATTAGTCACACATGACAGATTATATTACAAGGCCCTGTGCGCACTAGAAAAAGGATTTTTCTCAAGAAATTTATTGAGAGTCTGAAAGATTAGCGAACTTGATGCGTTTTTTCCGCAGGTTGGTCCCTGCATTTTTTTACCATTATCTATGGCAAAAAACACAGGTAACTGCAGAAAAGAAGTGACATGCTCATTCTTTTTCTCAAGATATTCTGCAGAAAGAATTTGTTTGAGAAAAAAACGCAGTGTGCGCCAGCTATTTTTTTTTTCCATAAGTTTTGCCTGGGAATGTCTGCAGAAAGATTACAACCATTTTCTCAAAAAATTTCTGCAGCAAAAACGCAAAAAAAAACACGGGTAAAAACGCAGTGTGTGCACAGGGCCCTAAAACACACATTATACAGTAAAATGCAATATGCAATAAAACACTTTAAACTGCCGGTCACTAGAGGGCACCAACCGCTGCACTGCTACATCACCAGCAGTATATTCTAGCAGTAGCACTAAAGTGGGCTTTACATGCAGCGACATCGCTAGGGATGTTGCTGGTGAAAGCACCCACCCCCGTTGGTTGTGCGTCATTGGCAAATCGCTGCCCGTAGTGCACAACATCGCTAACACCCGTCACATGTACTTACCTGCCTAGCGACGTCACTGTGGCCGGCGAACCGCCTCCTTTCTAAGGGGGCGGTTCGTGCGGCGTCACAGCAGCGTCACTAAGCGGCTGCCCAATAGAAGCGGAGGGGCGGAGGTGAGCAGGTCGAACATCCTGCCCACCTCCTTCCTTCCTCATTGGCGGCCGCCGCAGGTACGATGTTGTTCCTCGTTCCTGCGGTGTCACACATAGCGATGTGTGCTGCCGCAGGAACGACAAACAACCTGCGTCCTCAACAATCAACGATTTTTTGAAAGCGAACGACGTGTCAACGATGGACGATTTGGTGAGTATTTTCCATCGTTAACAGACGCTCGTTGGTGTCACACGCAACAACGTCGCTAACAATACCGGAAGTGCATCACGGAATCCGTGACCCCGGCAAGATATCGTTAGATACGTAGTTGCGTGTAACGGGGCCTTTAGACATTCACTTTCATAAACATTATATGTACGTCATAGGAGTGGGGTAATCCGGCCACCTCCTACATAAGCAGTGCTTATATTTTGATATTGGAAAGGTTTCTTTGTACCGAAAGCCGTGGTAACAGAATCCATCTTCCTGAGGTTCAGCAGAATGGCCATGTGTCCTTTAAGCGGGCTGTACTCGCTACGATTTCACTACAGCGATCTCGTTGGGGTCACGGATTTTGTGACGCACATCCGGCCACTGTAGCGATGTCGTAGCGTTTGACTCCTAGGAGCGATTTTGGATCGTTGCAAAAACATCCAAAATCGCTCCTCGTTGACATGGGGGTCCGCTCCCAATTATCGCTGCTGTCGCTGAGGCGAAGTTGATCCTCGTCCCTGCGGCAGCACACATCGCTACGTGTGACGCCGCAGGAACGAGGATCATCTCCTTACCTGCCTCTGGCCACAATGCGAAAGGAAGGAGGTGGGCGGGATGTTACGTCCCGCTCATCTCCGCCCCTCCGCTATCATTGGGCGGCCGCTTAGTGACGTTGCTGTGACGCCAAACGGACTGCCCCCTTAGAAAGGAGGCGGTTCGCCGGTCACAGCGACGTCGAAGGCCATGTAAGTACGTGTGATGGGGGTGCGCGATTTTGTGCGCGACGGACAGCGTTATGCCCGTTGTGCATAAACGATGGGGGCGGGTCTCATGCTAGCGATATCGGGCCGGATATCGCAGCATGTAAAGCCACCCTTATGGGGCAGTGCGATGTGGGGGCTTTCTAGCACTAGATATAGTATCTGCCTGCTGACGCTTTAACCAGCACTCTTAATGCACTATGCTCAGTTGTGCAAAACCCATATGTATTTTATTTTCCCTTGCACCTCGTGTATGAAGGTTCACTGCGTATTCAGCCATCCTCTCCTACATCACATTTTCTATATAAATGACTTGCTGTTATATATAATAGAATTGAGGAAAAGTCTCCTTGAATTTCACAAGCTGTTTCTCTTTCCTCTTGACTGCATCCCCCGGGAGTATAAAATGAGATCCACCGTGCCATCATCTGAGGTTCATTTAATGATCACTGTGAGACTGCTGAAAAAAAGAAACAAGGATGTACAACAAAGTCAAAAGGGAGCAGACGGCCTCCAGGAGTGAAGAGAGCGGATCACAGCCTAATCACACAACCAGCACAGGATGCTATTCTTATTAATTGTGTACAAGATACAGCATGCATGCAAGGATAAAGCAGAAAAGGGATGGAAAATGGCACTTTGTTTTATTTACCATATAACTAAGTTTATTGCTTCCAAATACAGAATGGTGGGTCAATCCACATTCATGTTAACAATTAAAGGGTATTTGTCACCAGGTTTTTATCACCTAATTTGAGAGCAGCATAATGTAGGAGCAGAGATCCTGATTCCAGCAGTGTGCCATTTACTGGGCTGCTCACTGTAGTTTTTGATAAAATCACTGATTTATCAGTAGAGAACTAGAAATTCTGCAGCCAGATATTCGATCATATTCATGCTCTCTGTTTAACCCTCTCTCCATTACTAAATGAAAGATTTCTGCCTATACACAGTGCAGGGCCGGCGTCAGCACCCGGCAAACCCGGGCAAATGCCGGGGCCCTGGAGAGCCGGGGGGGCCCACTCGGCCTCGTCAGTTCTCCTGTCCCTTGGCCGGGGCCCACTCGCCTTTACAGTTCTGCGGTCCCCGGCCGAGTTCCGGGGACTGCAGTCCTCGGCAGCAATCTGCGGCGCCGTCACTTTAAGGCGCGCAGACATCCTCGTTTGAATTTCATCTGTGGGCGGAGCTACCGCCTTCTCAGTCCCACAGATGAAGGAGGCGAGCTTCTGTCCGGCGCTGTGTGGGCCCCCTCTCCACCGTGACCTAATCGGGTAAGTGCCCTCCCCGCCTCCCCATTATAGGCCCCGGTGAGCTGCTTCCACCCCCTGGATGTATGCCCTGGCCCCTGCCAATGCCCCCACCCGCCGATTCCGCGGGTGTGGGCCCCGCCGAGCCGCTGGTGCTGGCCCCGCCGAGCCGCTGGTGCTGGCCCCGCCGAGCCGCTGGTGCTGGCCCCGCCGAGCCGCGGGTGTGGGCCCTGCCGAGCCGCGGGTGCTGCCAGTGCCGCTGGTGCTGTCCCCGCCAAGCCGCGGGTGTGGGCCCCACAGAGCAGCAGAGTTGTGTGCATTTGTCTGAATGTAGCAGAGTTGTATGTGTTTGTCTGAATGTAGCAGAGTTGTATGTGTTTGTCTGTATGTAGCAGAGTTGTGTGTGTTTGTCTGCATGTAGCAGAGTTGTATGTGTTTGTCTGTATGTAGCAGAGTTGTATGTGTTTGTCTGTATGTAGCAGAGTTGTGTGCATTTGTCTGAATGTAGCAGAGTTGTATGTGTTTGTCTGAATGTAGCAGAGTTGTGTGCATTTGTCTGAATGTAGCAGAGTTGTGTGTGTTTGTCTGCATGTAGCAGAGTTGTATGTGTTTGTCTGTATGTAGCAGAGTTGTATGTGTTTGTCTGTATGTAGCAGAGTTGTGTGTGTTTGTCTGTATGTAGCAGAGTTGTGTGTGTTTGTCTGTATGTAGCAGAGTTGTGTGTGTTTGTCTGAATGTAGCAGAGTTGTATGTGTTTGTCTGAATGTAGCAGAGTTGTATGTGTTTGTCTGAATGTAGCAGAGTTGTATGTGTTTGTCTGTATGTAGCAGAGTTGTGTGTGTTTGTCTGCATGTAGCAGAGTTGTATGTGTTTGTCTGTATGTAGCAGAGTTGTATGTGTTTGTCTGTATGTAGCAGAGTTGTATGTGTTTGTCTGTATGTAGCAGAGTTGTGTGTGTTTGTCTGTATGTAGCAGAGTTGTGTGTGTTTGTCTGTATGTAGCAGAGTTGTATGTGTTTGTCTGTATGTAGCAGAGTTGTATGTGTTTGTATGTAGCAGAGTTGTATGTGTTTGTATGTAGCAGAGTTGTATGTGTTTGTCTGTATGTAGCAGAGTTGTATGTGTTTGTCTGTATGTAGCAGACTTGTATGTGTTTGTCTGTATGTAGCAGAGTTGTATGTGTTTGTCTGTATGTAGCAGAGTTGTATGTGTTTGTCTGTATGTAGCAGAGTTTGTGTGTGTGTTTGTCTGTATGTAGCAGAGCTGTATGTGTCTGTATGTAGCAGAGTTGTGTGTGTCTGTCTGTATGCAGCAGACTTGTGTGTGTGTGTGTGTGTCTGTAAGTGTATATGACTGTATATATTTGTCTGTTTATATGTATTTTTGTGAGTTTGTCTTTAAATATGTATATGTTTGTATCGGTGTCTGTGTGTGGATGGGGCCCACTGGGACTCTTCCGCCCGGGGCCCACAAAAACCTGGAGCCGGCCCTGACACAGTGTACATGAGAAGCTGCCAATTAGTGGTGGGGCAGGGTTATGCAGAGTTCAGCATTCAGATAACTGCTAGATCTGCACCATTTAAAGGGAATCTGTCACCAGGATTTTGCCACCTGATCTAAGAGCAGAATAACGTAGAGGCTGAGACCCTGATTCCAGCGATGTGTCATTTACTGGGCTGCTTAGTGTAGTTTTGATAAAATCACTGTTTAATCAGCAGTAGATTATCATTACAGGATTTCTTGGCGTGCTGCCAGGTAGTCTAGCATTTTGATGAGCTCTGTATTACTGCTAGTGTAGAACCCCTGGGGGGAGTACTCAAGTTTGCAACGTTCAAGCAATGCCTCCCCTGCGTGGGAAGAATGTTAATTTTACTGTTTTACCAAAGAAAAAAAAATGTTAACCTGTATTATTGTTTTGCAGCCCGATGATGTGCTGTGTTTAACCAAGGGGGAATGTGGCACCCCTGAACCCCTCAGGGCACTACTAGGTACTGCATCCTGACCAAGATGCAGGGCCTACCGCCAGGGACCTGGAAGACCAGTGCCGGTACCACCAAAACACATAACATCCCCAGTTTCTCACTCCCCATTAGGGATGACTGACTAGTTCAGGACCCAATGGATGGCCGCCCAGAGGGGGAGCCATTCTAGTCCACTAGCAACAGCTGGGTGGGAGAGGACAAACAGACACAGACAGAGACTCGGACAAGGGAATCTGGTAGTGACAGTTGAAGGGCACAGACGTGTCTTCGGAAGGGGTCCTGCAACAGTGACCAAGGTGGCAAAGGAGAGTGGTTGCCAGGGAGTGTACAGCCAGGTATCTCTGGAACCAGAGCACCGATGGTGCACAGGGCCCTGGGTCTGGCGACAGCTTCAGGCAACCTGACAAACACCTGCACAGTGAGGGGACCTTCACAGACCTCACTAATGCAAGAATCCGGGGGCACCAGCAGTAAAGATTGAGCCAGGGACCAGAACAGAACACCGACCCTACAGGGTTCGCACTGCCCGCTGTACGGTTGTACGGACGAGAGACTGCCGACAAACAGTAGGGGACCCACAGACGCTCCAAGCTATGGGGTCCCACCAACCAGTGAGAGGTGCCGGGGAAAGAGACTACCCCTTCACCACATTGGCACTGGGACACAAGGGACCAGGGGTCTGAACCAGCTGTTCTCAGTGCTAAAGCTCAACAGCACCGTGAGTAAAACAGAAGTTGCACTGCATCCTCATTGTGTGGTCTCCCTTCTTTCTGTGCCGGATCCCACCATACATTCCCTGGGGCCCGGCCCTACCTGCAGAGGGCCTACTATCCAGGCTGCCACCACCATCAGCCCCAGTGGTAACAGACTGTACAGCGGCGGTTCCATCACCATAACCGCAACCCGCAAGTGGCATCACAATATAAACTCTTTCATCTCCCCTGTACATATTCCCCATTAAAAAGCATCCCCACGGTCACGGAATCAGGCATCGGCCATTATACAACCATGACACAGCATCCCCGTGTATATATACAGCCCGGGACCGAGTACACCATAGTCCTGGGCGACACACTAGATCTGCAGCATAGAAAACATTGATATAATCAAAATGACAGCAAACAGCTCAGTAAGTGTCACATCACTGGAATCAGGGACTCTATCTCTATATTATGCTGCTCACAGATGGGGTAGCAAAATCTTCATGATAAATTCCCTTTAAAGGCAACCCATCACATGTAAAAATGCCAACAACCTACAGATATGGGGTTAATCTGTAGGTTAATAGCATTTGGAACCTGCCCTGCACCTGTATATTAAACCCTGCTGCTGGGATGAAAAAAACTTTAACCCCCAGGTAGCGTTTGGGTTTCAGTCACAGGGGAGGTGAGGTTCCATTATCACTTTGTGTATGGAAAGCGGTGGCTGTAACTGCGCACTAAGGGCTCATGCGCACGTAAATGCTGAAATTTCTGCAGCGATTTGACAGCACATGTGCGCTTCAAATGGCTGCAGAAACACTGCATAATGGATTCAGTGTGTCTGCAGATTACATGCCGATTTCATGCGGTCTGGATGCTGCCCCCACCATAGACAGAGTGGGAGCTGCATCCAAAGCGCATGAATTAATTGATATGCTGCATTTTTGAATGCACGGATTTGGGTCAAAATTATAGCATCAAAATCGCTGCGTTCATAAAAGCATCATGCGCACGTATCATGCACAATCTGCATAGACTGTGCTGGGGATGCAGAACGCATGCAGTTACGCTGCAGTGCAATACGCAGCGTAAATGCATGATATTACGCAACGTGCGCACAAGCCCTAATACTAAATCTAAAACTATAAGTGCTGATAGTCAAACACCAGATGACAAGTGCAGTATATACAGGAGATATACACTCACCTATTTTGGTTGTGAAAATTCACAACCACTGATAAGAACGAGATAATGGCGTCTGCTGCAGCCCCACGAGGATGAGCATTCAAAATGGAGTAGGAAAGGGGTTAACGCCGCGCATCAGCCAAATGAAATTGGATAAATGTTGATGAATAATATTTTTTTTTATTTCATCGGTCTACGCGTTTCGAGGTTGAAACCTCTTCCTCAGGACCAGGACATCAACAAAAAATGATGCTTTGTTGATGTCCTGGTCCTGAGGAAGAGGTTTCGACCTCGAAACGCGTAGACCGATGATATAAAAAAAGATTTTATTATCAACATCTCTACAATTTCCTTTGGCTGATGTGCGGCATTAACCCCTTCTCTACTCCATTTTGAAAACTCAAGCCCTAATACTGACTGACAACCACTTTGTATTAGAGGAGGCTGTCAGTCAGTGCAGAGGGCGATTTACAGCCCCGATCACCATACACAGAGCAGTGACCAAACCCACTTCAGCGCGGCCCCCATGTCTTGAACCCAAATGCTGCCGGGAAGATTATGCTGTGTGCACTCATTGCGTTTTTGCAGCATTTCTTTTATGTATTTTTGAGTGCAGATTTGTCACAAAACCGGAAGATAATCCTGATGCCAGCAAAGTCAATGAGAATTCTGAACTGTAGTGCACATGTTGAGTATTTTCTCCTTGCAGATTTGGTCCAGAAATAAATCTGCAGCATGTCAATTCTTTCAGCATTTTTGCTGCAGATTTCACTTATTCTAATAAATGGGAAAAATTTGTACCGCAAATGGGGCAAAAATGCATGTTTTTGCTGCTGTATTTTCCTGCCATGAAATGCAGAAATGTGTGTGTACTGCCCCCGTGCCAGCAGCTGGGCTGCTCGGATCCGGATCCACAGTAGCTCGAGGGGATTCCGTACCCAGGGGTTGTGCAGCCACTCGAATAAAAGGGAGGGAAGGAAGCTATTTACAGGGGATGGTGTGGAAAGTTCGTGACGCCACCCGTGGTGCGTGGTAAGATGGATTACCACCACTGCGATTGGGAGTACCCGGTGGCGATTGTGTGGGCAGCTAGGTGTTTAACCCCTCCACGGGTAGGGGGAATGCCCCGGGACTCGGTGATGGTGATGGGGAGGTGCCGTTGGGACGGTAAGAATCACTTGTGTACTCACTCAGTCCAATAACGCTGACACCGACAACTGTGGTAAACCAAAGTTCTGGACACCGCTGCTGCTGAGAGGAAGCATGCCTGGATCCCATGCCCATTGGTGTTGCCTGTTTGCTTTGGCACCTAGTCTTCTGGTTGGTCCCTCAAGTATAAAACTGATCGGGTCCCGCTCACCAGTATGGCTAACTGGGTGAGCTTGCACTCAGGGTTCACGATTGGGATTTTTTGGACCGTGTAGTGGGAAAGTCCTATCCGCCTAGTTGCGCTAGTACCCCGATTTTGGAGCGGGTGGAGAACGGATCTTGAAGGCTCCGTTCTCGTCGGGTAAATTGCCAGGATGCACGAAGCTTCTTCCTGACCTAGGGTACACGTACCCCGTCGTGCCCTGCCCCCTGCCCGGGTGATGGCACAAGGCCGCCGTCTGTCCTCCTCGACAGTCCGTGCCCCTTGTCACAATCCCCTGCGACCGGGGTCCAGCTCCTACCAGGCCCAGACCAATGTCAGCCACCTAGTAGTCTCAAGGAGCCCAGCTCCTGACCTCCTCTCACTTTCACCTCCAACACTACACTGAACTGCTCCTGACACTCCTGACCTCCCCTTAACCAACCCCCCAAGTGGGCGACCCTATTCCACTCAGGCTGTCCACTGGTGTGTCTGGTGGGTGTGGTGCAGAGTGTTCCTAGGATTTTGATCAGCTTGTTCTTGGCAACACCAAAGGTCAGGGACCTGTAACCAAGGAGGAGGTGGATACTGTGCAGAAGGGCAGATTGCACAATACCCTGTGATGACCTGATAGGCCAGGGCGTCACATGTGCACTAAATCCTACTACATGTGCACATACAAAACTCCCAAACTTCCCAGATTTGGCAGGACTGTCCCAACTTGAGCTCTCAGTCTCGCTATTCACTGCTCTTGTCCCGGCTCTTCCTCTCGCCGCATAAATAAAATTAGCTTCTTTGCACCCCAGGATTAGAACCCATGAGCTCTCTGTCCAATGACAGAAGCACTGCCTTGAGATACAGCCTAGACTGAGCACTATGGCAGGATTTGGCTATCTTGACCTTTATTGCATTCAGGAATCCCAAATGCAGATTGTTCAGTTATGTGTGTGTGTGTGTGTGTGTGTGTGTGTGTGTGTGTGTGTGTGTGTGTGTGTGTGTGTGTGTGTGTGTGTGTGTGTGTGTGTGAAGAAAAAGTCAGATAGTCGGTTTCTATAAAACTACTATACAATAATGAAAAAAAAATTACAAAAAAATATATATTTTATATGCCTTCCTTGGACTCAAACCAACGTCCCTCAACCATGTTAAAAGAAGGCCTGGCTGTTACATCGGACATAAAGATACATTGTACAGAGCAGAGCATCTATATGTCTATATTCTAGAGGGAGAATAAAAAAGATTTAAAATAATAAAATTACTAAAAATAATCTTAAAAAATTAGAATAATAACATTTTTAACACGATTTTTGTTTTTAAATAATAAGCATCACAAATCAGCAAATAATATGGATATAATTGTTGTCCCTGTAATTGTAGCGAACCCAAAAATACAGCGATCAGATTATTTATTGGGATCGGTAAAACCCATAAAAGCATAGCATGGTTGATTATTTTTGTCTATGAAACCTGCACAAAATGTAATAAAAATATAACGCTGTAGCCGTGTTCCCACGTAGCGTTAATGCTGCATTTTTTCTCCATCCATCCACACCACACAGCGCAATAACAATCTTCTCTGATTGTTGCATTTGCTGCTTTTTTATGCGTTTTCCCCGATATTTGATACATGTTGTTGCAGATGTGAATCCGGGTTTTTAATTTATTTTAATACCACAGTAGAGCTTTGATTCTGTGCTTAAAAATAGAAAGGCATTTTTTTTTTGCTTGCATTTTTTTCCAGGCTCTACAAAGAAGACTGTAAAGAAAAAAAGAAGCACCAAAATGGCACAGATCAGCAGCTGTTCAGCGGGCGGAGATTTCATGAAATCACATCCACTTTGCTTGGATATTTAGTCCATTTTCACATGTAAGGCTATGTGCGCACGTTGCGTACTAGCCCTGCAGAAATTTCTGCAGCGATCTGAAGAGCACATGTGCGCTTTAGATCGCTGCAGAAATGTCCGTAGTGAGCGCCGATTCCATGCGCTCTGCCTGCAGCTCCTGCCATAGACAGAGCAGGAGCTGCCGGCAAAGCGCAGGAAAGAAGTGACATGTCACTTCTTTTTGCGCAGCGCTCCGGCAGTAGCCGAAGCGCTGCGCTCTGAGACGCCACGTGCGCACGGCCCCTGCACAATCTCCATAGACTGTGCAGGGGACGCAGGACGCATGCAGTTACGCTGCGCTGCAAAGCGCAGCGTAACTGCATGAATTTACGCAACGTGCGCACATAGCCTAACGTAAATGCTGCATTTTTTTCTGCTGCTTTTTTTGCACATATATTCTGCTGTGTTTAATTTTCCAAGCAAAGTGGATGAGATTCCAAGAAAAGACGCCTCTGGAGTTTTGGTGCTTTATTTTTATCTGGAGGTTTCTGTGTGGAGCGTAAAAATGTAACTGCAGCTTTTTACATGCTTTTTTTAAGCGCAGAATCAAAGCTTTTCTGTACTAGAAAAACACTTAAAAACGCAGCTTCACATCTGCACCAACCATGCACGTTATAATGGGGAAAAGGCATAAAAAATGCTGTAAAGATGCAATAACCAGATAAGATTGTTATTGTGTAGTTTAGTGCAGATCCTGCAAAAAGCAAAAACACAGGATTTATGCAACGTATGAACACGGCCTTACAAACGAAAAACAACATGACATATAGTAAAGCTACAGTATATAAAGAAGAGAGAATTCTGGCTGCATAACTATGAATTAATGTGTGGCGCCCTGGACTAGCCAGGTAGCCACAAACAAAACACACACACACCCCCCATCCCCCAGACAGTTACATTAGTCAGACAAAAAACCCTTGTTGCCTCCCTCCAGGGTCTGATGTCCACACCAGGTGGGGTGGGGCCAGGTGGTTGGCCCCACCCACCGAGGAGTTCACAGGCCTGGAGGCGGGAAAAGCAGTAGATCAGTTCAGGAGGTGAAAGTGAGAGGTCACGAAACTGCAAGTGTCTGGGTCGGAGCCCAGGCACTGAGAGCAAGGTTGGCAGATGGTGGTGGCCGTCTGCAGGAGTTGGTGGAACTCCGCAGAGCCGTAAGGACCGGGGCTGGGCGGTGGCCCACCGGTACCGGACCAGGGAACGGAGTGAAGCTAAGCACACAGGCAGAGCCATCGGACTCCGACCAGACTTGGAGCCGCCATCACTAGTCAAATCCGAATGTGACAGGAACCCCCGGGGTTTCCTAACAACCAAGTCCCGATTGAAGGCAACCGCTCACACCATGAGGGTATACAGCCACCGCCACCGACTAGAAATCCGAGGGCCAGCGCCTGCGGGCAGAACGGGCTCCTCCGGTATCTATACACCGGGGAGCGGACTACCGTTGGGAAGCCATTGGAGTCAACACAGTACACAAAGGTGCAGGGAAAGACAGCCACCATCACCTGTCTGGGGAGAGCCACTGCAGCTGGCTGCGGGACCTGTCCATCCAGCCATTTGGTTTACCGGAGACTTTGTGCATCTATTGCTGAGTGAGTACACCCGTGCCATCCGGCACCGCGCCACGCTGTCCCTGCCACCCTGCACCTCACCAACCTTGCCTCCCCGTCACACCACTGGGCCCCGGGACCACCAACCCCTACTCACGGAGGGGGAAAACAACATTCCAGCTGCCCCCTTCCATCGCTCCCGGGATCCCCGTCACCAGCAGTGGTGGTGCCCATCTTCACCAAGGGCGAGGAGCGCCGCTCGAGTCCCCGGATCCGGCCCACCGCTTGAGCCACCGAGCAGCAGCCGCAGCGCCGGACCCAAGCGTTAGCGAGTGCAGCGCCCCGCCGCCCGCGACAAATGAACAGTCTGGGGTATCTTCTGAATGTCCCTCCCTGCCAAATGGATGTGCCTTGGAGTGTGGCTACAAGTGTGGTCAAAATTTGACATGCTGTGCTACGTACGCTGCATAATTTGTCCCTCTTTCTGTCCTTCACAAGTTGGGCGGTATGACATACTCTCAAAGTTTGGAATACTGTATGTAAGAGCGCACTGGTGGTGGCCACAGCCTATAGTTGCCAAATTTGGTGACAGGTCCCCTTTAATCCTTGTTTGACTAGCCAACACAATTACATTTTTGCCTTTTTTATATCACTGTCATGTTATTAATAAAAGATAAATACAGATAATAAAGAAAAGAAGAAGAGTTGCAAAAACAGAATTGCCTAAGATAATGATTTGTAAATCTCAGGAGCAGAGGCTCAAAATAAAATCAACTTTTTTTTTTCCCTCTTAGGATCCGAGAAATAATCTTTTCCAATACTCTTATTGAGGCTCAGGAAGCATTTGTCTCAGCCCAGAAAGAAGGAGGTCTTGCTAAAGTTACATTGAATTCTAAAATAATACAACCACTGGCAAAAATTATGCACTCACCTGGCTCTGAGGATGTTCACTCAGTTGTTTACTTTTGTTTAAAAAAAAAAGCAGAACACAGACATGGCACAAAATGAAAGTCATTTCCAATGGCAACTTGCTGGCTTTAAGAAACACTAAAAAAAAAATCATGAAAACATAATGTGCTAGCCAGTAACGGTTACTTTTCAAGACCAAACAGGGGGAAAAATTATGGAATCACTCAATTCTGAGGTAAAAATAATGGAATCACCCTGTAAATTTTCACTCCCAAAACTAACACCTGCATCAAATAAGATCTGCTCGTTAGTCTGGATCTAAAAAGGAGTGATCACACCTTGCAGAGCTGTTGCACAAGGTGGACTGATATGACTCATGGCTCCAACTCGAGAGATATCAATTGAAACAAAGGAGAAGATTATCAAACTCTTAAAAGAGGGTAAATCAGTCAGCTGTGTCTAAAATCTAGACCAAATACAAACAACATGGGAAGGTTGTTAAAGGCAAACATAATGGTAGACTAAAGGTCCAGTCACACTAAGCAACTTACCAGCGATCCCAACAACGATAGGGATCGCTGGTAAGTTGCTAGGAGGTTGCTGGTGAGATGTCACACTGCAACGCTCCAGCGATCCCACCAGCAACCTGACCTGGCAGGGATCGCTGGAGCGTGGCTACACAAGTTGCTGGTGAGCTCACCAGCAACCAGTGACAAGCCCCCAGCGCCGCGTGGAAGCTGCTGCGCTTGGTAACTAAGGTAAATATCGGGTAACCAACCCGATATTTACCTTGGTTACCACCGCACGGAGCTACACGTGCAGAGAGCAGGGAGCAGCGCACACTGAGCGCTGGCTCCCTGCTCTCGTAGTTACAGCACACATCAGGTTAATTACACGATGTGTGCTGCAGCTAAATGTGCACAGAGCAGGGAGCAGCACACAATGCTTAGCGCTGGCTCCCTGCTCTCCTAGTTACAGCACACATGGGGTTAATTTCTTGATGTGTGCTGCAGCTACATGTGCACAGAGCAGGGAGCAGCGCACAATGCTTAGCGCTGGCTCCCTGCTCTCCTAGTTACAGCACACATCGGGTTAATTAACCCGATGTGTCCTGCAGCTACATGTGCACAGAGCAGGAGCCGGCACTGACAGTGAGAGCGGCGGAGGCTGGTATCAAAGGTAAATATCGGGTAACCAAGGACAGGGCTTCTTGGTTACCCGATGTTTACATTGGTTACCAGCCTCCACAGAAGCCGGCTCCTGCTGCCTGCACATTTAGTTGTTGCTGTCACACACAGCGATCTGTGCTTCACAGCGGGACAGCAACAACTAAAAAATGGCCCAGGACATTCAGCAACAACCAACGACCTCACAGCAGGGGCCAGGTTGTTGCTGGATGTCACACACAGCAACATCGCTAGCAACGTCACAAAAGTTGTTCGTTAGCAGCGATGTTGCTAGCGATGTTGCTTAGTGTGACGGGGCCTTTAGGAAGACATCAAAGTGTCAAGACAGGAAACTTAAAGCAATATGTCTCAAAAACAGGAAATACACAACAAAACAAATGAGGAATGACCAGGAGGAAACTGGAGTCAATGTCTGTGATCGAACAGTAAGAAATTGCCTAAAGGAAATTGGATTTACATACAGAAAAGCTAAACAAAAGCCATTAATAACACCTTAACAGAAAAAACAAGGTTACAATTGGCTAAGGAAAAACAATCAAGGTCTGTGGATGACTGGATGAAAATCATATTCAGTGATGAATCATGAATCTGCATTGGGCAAGGTGATGATGCTGGAACTTTTATTTGGTATCGTTCCAATGAGATTTATAAACATGATTGCCTGAAGAGAACATGTAAATTTCCACAGTCATTGATGATATGGGGCTGCATGTTAGGTAAAGGCACTGGGGAGATGGCTGTCATTACATCTTCATTAAATGCCCAAGTTTACATTGAAATTGTGGACACTTTTCTTATCCCATCAATTGAAAGAATATTTGAGGGTGATGAAATCATTTATCAAGATGATAATGCATCCTGCCATACAGCAAAAACTGTAAAAACATTCCTTGAAAGAAGACACATAAGGTCAATGACATGCCCTGCAAATAATCTGGATCTCCATCCAATTGAAAATCTTTGGTGGAAGTTGAAGAAAATGGTCCATGACAAGGCTCCAACCTGCAAAGCTGATCTGGCAACAGCAATCAGAGAAGGTTGGAGCCAGATTGATGAAGAGTACTGTTTGTCACTCATTAAGTCCATACCTCAGAGACTGCAAGCTGTTATAAAAGCCAGAAGTGGTGCATCAAAATACTAGTGATGTATTGGAGTGTTTTTTTGTTTGTTTGTTTTTCATGATTCCATAATTTTTACCTCAGAATTGAGTGATTCCATAATTTTTCCCCTGTTTGGTCTTGAAAAGTAACCGTTACTGGCTAGAACATCATGTTTTCATGATTTTTTTAATGTTTCTTAAAGCCAGAAGATTGACATTTGAAATGACTTTAGTTTTGCGCCATGTCTGTGATCTGCTTTTTTTTAAACAAAAGTAAACAACTGAATGAACAACCTCAGAGCCAAGTGAGTCCATAATTTTTGTCAGGGGTTGTATATAAGAAAAGGAAGAAAATGCAGTCATGTAAGAAAATGGAGCATCTAAATAATGAAATAACAAAACACAAAACAGGTGGGGAAAAAAGGATAACGGAGAAGGATGTAAAACACAAGACAATGCTATCTAGCATGTCATTAAGTGTGAGAAAAACTCTCTAATTAGTGACATGTCATTAACTGAAGTGGTTTGTAAACTAAACAATATGTATCTAGCCATACACAATTTGAGACAATGGGAATTGTTTTTCATTCGGAATTTGGCATGTAGACAACTAAAAATTGTGTGTTATATAACTTAGTAGAACATACTCTTACATTTGTAAAATGCTTTTTTTCTGGTGTTATTTATGCCCTATAACAAAGTCAATGGAACAAAACAACAAAAGAGCCAAACCAAGAAAGAGCATGTTGGATTTCGAAAGGAAACAATTGACCATTAAAATCCAACCAAAATGCATTGAGTGTAGTACATGAAGAATTAGAGATTTTGCAAGAACACAATCTATCAACATAATAATATTCATAATATTTTTTTATTGCTATAGTCCCAGCATATTCCGCAGGACTTTACAATTCAAAGAGGACATTGTCAGACAATATCAGACATTACAGAATAACACAATTCAACAGATAATGAGAGGAGTGAGGTTCCTGCTCACAAGCTAACAATCTAAGAGAAAATGGGGGGAACAAAGCATAAACGATAAAAGTGCTGATGTTGTATGGTCCAGCCTTCAATATAATAAACTGAGAATTCAATTTACACTGCTTGAAATGGTCCTCAACCAGTATGTCTACAAGCAAAAATACAGAATACTATTATTACATGAAGTTTTGCACAAACTTCACTTGTTGTCATGGAATTGTCGGACTCTGTTCAGATTGCAGATTCTGACACTCTACCCGATGGTTTCTCTGGTGTCTGGATCAACACAGGCATACCCAAGTGTCGACCTGCTGTGTGCTGATTCATTGGCAGGCTAGCAAAAGTTAAATTCTGTTGGTCTGCTTGCTCCTTTGATCACATGTTGTGGAAAGGCCTATCACATTTGCTCCTCTCCTGATTATGCTGGTTGAATCCTTCCACCGATGCCAACTGTAGTTTGTTCTATGTTGGTCTGTGAGGTGTTGTGTACCAGACTGTCTGGTGAAAACTGTGTTTATTTGCTTTGTGTAGTTTTGAAATTGACCCCTGTTGTTTTGTAGCTTTGTTCCTGTTCTTGTTTTCCTCTTGAATCTCCTATTGTCTTATCGTGTGTGTGTGTGTGTGTGTGTGTGTGTGTGTGTGTATGTGTATGTGTGCGCGTGCTATTTGACAGAGATTTGGTTTTCCCTGGTCTGTCTTTATCTGAGGGTTTCATCACACTCCAGTCCCTTCCCTCCCTGGGCAGAGGGGAATAGGGAATCAGATCAGGACTGGTCAGGAGCAGGGCCAGGAAGAAGACTCAGGCATCTCCACCATACGGACTATCCCAGAGATTAGGGATAGCAGAGGGCCATGCTCGAGAGACAGATTAGAAGTCCTGATTCCCCGCTGGTTCCCATAGTCATCATGACAGCTATGAAATGATTGGATGGTGTAAACAGATGCTACTAGGGACTGCATTTGGAAAAAAAATTGTAAAGGCTAAACTTGAATACTTACATAAGTTTGGTGAGCCGGTAGGTCTGTCTAAAGAAATGTGTTCTCAGGGCATGTTTAAAACTGTAGGTATTTAGAATTAATCAAATTATCCTGGGTAGTGCATACCAGAGAATTGGCGCAACTCGTGAGACATTTTGTAGGCGAGTGTGGGATGTTTGGATTATTGAGGATGTTAGTCTTGTCTATAGTGGAACAGATGGCACGGGTAGGATGATAGACATGAGAGAGGAGATGTAGGGCAGTGCAGAATTGTGGAGCACTTTGTGGGTAAGAACAATTAGGACTTTGTAGCAGATGGACAACCAGTGCAATGACTGACACAGGGTAGAAGCATTGGTGTAGTGGTGGAAAAGAAACATACTCCTGGCTGCTGCATTCAGAATAGATTGGAGAGGAGAGGTTTAGTAAGAGGGAGACAAATTAGAAAAAAGTTACAGAATTCCAGGCAACATTAAATAAGAGAAACAGTAAAAGTTTTTGCAAAGTCAAAGGTAAAAAAAGGTCAAATTCTAGAGATGTTTTTGAAGTGTGACATGAGCATACATTCACATCATGGCGCACCAGCACATACAGCATAGACGCTACTAATTTGCATTGTATTCAGGTGGTTGTGCTATATAACTTGGATAAGGTCCAGAGATAAGCAGATCAATTCTTGAGACTCTAGTCAGTTGACCAGGTCAGTAGTCAACGGCCACTAAACTGGAGACTTTCAAATCTTTTACCTTTCGGGATATTCAAAGCAGCTTTTGATTTGCCAGCATTGGTGTGACATTGTCTGTGCATCAAACCACAATGATGAAATCGCACCAGACTGACTAACCAAAAGCCATGCCAAGGATCCAGAAGGTAAGAGTTCACTAGCTGCCCATCCAATGGGCAGCGATTCCTGACCTGCTAAATTAATCAGAGTCACAGAAATCAATCTACCCATCTTAATTTAAACACTTGGCACATTGAAACATCCATTTATGGTGCACCAGGCATTCTTTTTCATCTTGCTCCATGTAAATACAACCTTCATTTATATTTTTGATTTGTTTTGCATTCACAGGCAGCTTTGGCTGAGAACTTACTGTACCAAAAACAGCATATGTGAGTCCAGCCTAATTCATATGAATATGCTATATCTATTAAACATTTTACCCTATCAGTTATACTTTCAAAGCAACTGAAGTGAGCATGATTGATTTTCCCTTTACATGACAACTGCCAAGAGCCGAAATATATTACAGTTCTGCTTAAAAGTTTACATACCCGGCAGATTTTTTTCAGAGAATATGAATGATAATACAGAATCATTTTTTCCACGCATGGTTAGTGGTTGGGTGAAGCCATTTATTATCAAACTACCGTGTTTTCTCTTTTTAAATCATAATGACAACCAAAAACATCCAAGTAACCCTGATCAAAAGTTCACATACCCCAGTTCTTAATATCAAGTATTGCCCCCTCTATCATCAATGACACCTTGAAGTCTTTTGTGGTAGTTGTGGATGAGGCTCTTTATTTTCTCAGATGGTAAAGCTGCACATTCTTCTTGGCAAAAAGCCTCCAGTTCCTGTAAATTCCTGGGCTTTTTTAAGTAAACTGCACGCTTGAGTTCTCCCCAGAGTGGCTCAATGATATTGAGATCAGGAAACTGAGATGGCTACTCTAGAACCTTCACTTTGTACTGCTGTAGCCAATGACAGGTCTACTTGGCCTTGTGTTTTGGATCGTTGTCATGTTGGAACATCCAAGTACGTCCCATGCGCAGCTTCCCGGCTGATAAGTGCAAATTTATCTCCAGTATTTGATGATAACATGCTGCATTCATCTTTCCTTCAACTTTGACCAAGTTTCCTGTGCCTTTGTAGCTCACACATCCCCACATCATCAGCGATCCACCTCCATGCTTTACAGTAGGAATGGTATTCCTTTCATCAAAGGTCTTGTTGACACCTCTCCAGATGTAACGTTTATGGTTGTTGCCAAAAAGTTTGATTTTGGTCTCATCACTCCAAATTACATTGTTCCAGAAGTTTTCACACGGACCATGTGACCCCGCGTGGCCTTGCATGCAGACACAGAGACATGTCCGTTTTTCTCTGACAGCAAGGGTGTCATGCGGATCGCACACTGATGTGATCTGTGTGACACATACTATTGAAAACACGGGTCTTTGAAATAAAAAGATTTTCTATATTCACCTGTATCCAGCGCTGTTTTCTTCGGCTCTGCTGCCTCCCACTTCTGACCCCCGCTCATTATATTCATTGATTATACTGCACTGTGGAACTGGAAGCCAGAGCATTGCCGGGAATAACGCTGGGGACAGTGCTAGGGACAGCATCGCCGGTGACAGGTGAGTATTCAGCAAGCAAGCAGTGTGTGTACAGTGACGTCCAGGAGGTCATTTGAGTTCCCAATGAACTCTAATGAACCCGTGAAGTCACTGTAGTGACACACGCTGTAGCGCAGGGGTGTCATCAGGATGTCATCAGAGTTCATTGGGAACTCCAATGACCTCCTGGATGTCACTGCACACACACTGCTTGCTGAATACTCACCTGTCACCGGCGATGCTGTCCCCTATGCTGTCACCACAGTGCTTCGGCTTCCAGGTCCTCAGTGCAGTGAATAATCAATTAATATAATGAGCGGGGGTCAGAAGCAGGAGGCAGCAGAGCCGGAGAAAACAGCACTGGATACAGGTGAATATAGAAAATCTTTTTATTTCAAAGACCCGTGTTTTCTCCGGTACGTGTCACACTGATGTCACATGTATGCAAACACAGATGTCACATGTGTGACCATACCGATGCATTTGGCTTGTACCTGATTAAACATGGACGTCTGAAAGGGATCTTATAGTAATCAAATTAATTCTATTACTATAAGAAAGACCCTTTTCAGACGTCCGTGTTTAATCAGGTACAAGGTATTAATTTTGCTAGCTTATGCCATCACTTTCTGATTGGTGGGTGTCAGACTTCCAGGACCCCCTCAATCCTAAGAAAGAAGGGGTCACAGAGCTAGTATAGGTCTGAGTGGTGCAGCCCCTTTACAGTTGTTTCCCACACAGCGTGGTGACAGCAAATCTAAATCAGCTGTGAAACTCCCTCCTTCCCAGGATCCCAGCAGTACGCTATCACTTTCTCAAAATCCAAATACCCCATTAACTGGTTTACTTCCCCTTAAATACATTACATTTACTAAACTAAAATAGCAATTTTCTGTATTAATCCATGTCTGCGATATTCTGGATGACCTCAAGGCTTTTACTGTTAAGACTCTGCAAGGGTTTAAGACCTTGTAAAATAAATGTAAGATTTTGATTCTTGTGCTTCATCTGTTGGCTCTTTGAACAGATAACTACGAATTTGTTCAGCTACAAAACTCAATTCATTTTTGCTAAAAAAAAGAAGAAAAGAAAAAAATGTGTTAGTCCTTTAATACGAAAAATCTTTCATCAGCATCAGTATATTTTTTTGTATAGGTATGTTGTTAAGTGACAAGTACTTTCAAGGTCGTTCTTTAAATCCATGCCCATTGCTAGTCTGATTGTAAGTAAATGCCCAACTAAGCACCATTACAAAGGAGTTTCTGAGTCGTTAACTTTAATAGGCTAAGTAATGTCTCCCAAGATGTGTTTTTTCTTCACTTAGTAAAGAGGAAGAAGTTTTCTTTTCTAATGTTTATTTCAGTTTCTTAACATGTTTTAATAAATACTAAATAATTATCAGCGTTGGGAAAATCAACATTAACAAAAATGTACTTGCTAAAAAAAAGCAATATCTGTCAGAGGTGAATACAAAAAAACAGAGGAAGCATTGCCTGTGTGGAAATATTAATAAAATTTAGGGAAAAAGGAAGGTAGTTCACTTGTGCCGCCCCGGCACAGACCGGGAGCTCGGATCCGGGGTGGTCGTGGCTCGAGGAGTCCGGACCCAGGCTCGGCACTCACTCCGATCCTTGATAGAGGATTATTTACAGGGGAGAAGTTTGTGACACCACCTGCAGGTTGCAGCAATGGGAGTAGCACCGCTGCTGAAAGGAGTACCAGGACAGATGGTGTGGAGCAGCAAGGTGTAAGTCCCTCCGCAGGTAGGGAAAGCCCCGGCCTCTGGGGTTTTGGTGGGATATTTGGGAGTGCAGGGTGCAGGGGAACCAGGGTACTCACTGTGGGTAGTCGTGGTGTTGGATGAGGATTATAAAGCAGACACTGCCACTGAAGATAAACCAAAGTCTCTGTGCATCACAATGGGGAGATAAGGTATGCACACCAGTGACTATGTAAGGGGAATACATGAAATAGCAGAAACTGCTGTGTGAATACTGACTTGAAAAATCCAATAGCTATATGCAAGAGTGAATATGTGAAAAATGGAATCTGCATTACTGCCATGAACATATGAATCAAGAGAAATTTAGCTACTGAATTGATCAATGCAATAGAGCCCCAACACTACGCCAAAGTATTTCTCTACGTTGGGGTCCCTAGCTTGTGTGTGTCCTCTCATGCAGTTAAAAAACCTACCGTGTATGGGAAGCTGAGACCCAGGCTATTTATGCGTATGATATGGATTGGCAATAGTGCATCACTGTGCATCACAGTGACTACGGGGAGCTCGACCAGGTGTCCGCTCCCACCAGTGTCCCTTGGTAATCCAGAGCCGTGCACAATTTAGTTCTCTTTTGTGGCCCCTCGGCTTGAAGCTGTTAGGGCCCCGCTCACTATATTTTAGTGTAGCTGTGCTCTTGATGGCTGGCACTTGTGATTTTAGTGGGCCGCTTTACTGGAAAACCCTATCCCCCACGGTGTGCTGTCGGCTTCAATCTCTGAGCTCTTAGGGAAGTTCATAAAGATACTCTCCCTCCCAGGTTAATTATCAGGACGTTGAATGGGCTCCTGACATAGGGTTCTGTACCCCGTCGTGCTCAGTACCAGTCAGTTATTTTTTGTTTCTGATGCCGACAGTTCTCCTAGACTATGTCTGTCGCACCGGTCCAATGTCACTGCCACCGGTCCCCGACTCCTCTCGTCCCGGACCACCGTCTGTGACCCAACCTCGGTCTAGCTCCCCGGGAGCTACTACTCCAGCTCCTCACTCCTTGAGGGCTCTCACTACTCTCCTACTTCCTCCCTCCCCCCAGTCTGCTTGACCCCTAGGTGGGTGGCCCTATTCCAGCTTAACCAACTCACTGGTGTGTCTGACAGGTCATGATGTGAGGTGTGACTGGGATTTGTGGTGCTGATGTTAGTGACACCGGTTTCTTAGGAACCTGGAACCATGGGGGGTAGGCCCTGAAACCTGGGTGACAGGATTGTAGTACCCTGTGGCACCCTGATATACTCAGGGGTGCTACATTCCCCCTTGGTTAAACGTAGCTCGTCCACGAGCTACAGGACACACAGATGTTTTAATGAACTGGAACTGAAAAAGATACTAGATAATATGAGATACTCTTCACACACAGGGTAGGCAATACACTTTAACGTTACTAACTCACAGAGTCCAACAGTAAAACACTTGGGAACGCTACCGATTGTAGCAGTAGTCGGAGACTCAGCCTACTCTGCTGCAGCTCCTTCCTGCGACAGTCCATTCCCATTGTCCCTTTTCCTTCAACCTGCCACCCAAAACACCTGAACCCTTGGTGCCACCACTAGCCATGGTGTCGCACCACCCCGAGTTCCTTGCAGTGTCCGTGGTGACAGGATTGAAGTCCTGATAAGTCGGGAGACGACTCTGGTAGGCACACGAGATGCAACTATTTACAATAAGCACAAGTTCGTGCTGGCTGCTGCCAGTCCTGCAGCTATGGTCCATTTTTAATACTATGGGAGGGTAAAACAGGGTCTATGCACCGGGTGCAAAAATTATAAACCTTTCAAATCAGGTTACTTATTCGGGTAATTAGCATTTTCAACATTTTCAAACATTACTTATCATTTTTAAAGCATTAAATAACATAACAACACTGTAACGAGATTGCCAGGTTCCGCTATCATCACTCTCTGAATCTAAGTGGGGGCTGACCAAAATTGATGCTGGTCAATCTCCACAACTCTGGACTCTCTTCTAGTCCCTGTTGTGTGGCAGTGTCTGCTACAAGTTCCTCAGGCAGGTGTTGCTGGTAAGAGCCTACATGTTCGTGGCAGAGGTATGGGTACTTCTCTAGGTAGTGCAGTGGGTGCAGTATCAGAAAGCCTTTCCTGTTCTGGTTCCTCCACGGGTTGTGGGAATGTTATTACATGGATAATCACTGCTCCATTGTGCATAGGCCAATCTTCTGGGAAATCACCTAGGATAGTATGGATTATTTTCTTTTTCCTCTCAAGGACTTGAGGTCGAGGCTGAACTTCTTCTTGGACTCTTAGGGATTCTGGACACTTCTTCAGGTGATCCATGGAAATTGCAGATGTAGTCTTTCCTTGATCCTTGCTGGTAGGACAAGTCTTCTGATTGTCAAAATTTGAGAGTTGTACTACATAGGGTTCCTTTTCCCATTGGTCATCCTGTGTCGCCCCCGTGCCAGCAGCCTAGCTGCTCAGATCCGGATCCGCGATGGCTTGAGGGTCTTCAGACCCGGGGGTCGTGCGGCCACTCAAATGAAGGAAGTATTTACAGGGGATTGTATTAGAGTTTGTGATGCCACCCGTGGAATGTGGTAATTAGGAGTACCACCGCTGCAGTTGGGAGTACCCAGGAATGATGGAATGGGGCAGCCAGGTGTTGTGACCCTCCACGGGTAGGGGGAATACACCAGGGCTCGGTGATGGCAGGGGAGTGCCGTTGGATGCAAAGGGGGTCACTTGAGGACTCACTCAGTCCATTAAGCTGACACCGACAACGGGATAAACCAAAGTTCTGGATACCGCTGCTGCTGAGGGGAGCTTAGTTCGGGTCCTGTCCCCAATGATACTGCCTGGTGATCTGTGACCTGCCTCCTGGCACTAAGTTTACTTCTCTGTTGGTCCCGGTAATATGGAACTTGACGGGTCCCGCTCCCCACTATGGCTAAGTTTGGGAGCTTGCTCTCAGGGTTGACGCTTGGGATTTTCTGGAACGTTTTTAGTGGAAAGTCTTATCCCCCTCGTTGTGCTAGTACTCTGATTTTGGAGCAGGTGGAAAGCGGAACTTGAAGGCTCCGTTCTCGTCGGGTAAATTGTCAAGTTGCCTGAAGCTACTCCCTGACCTAGGGTCCACGTACCCCGAGTTGCCTTGGTCCCAGCCCGGTGATGGTGCAAGGCCGCCGGCTGTCCTCCTCAACAGATCCATGCCCCTTGCCACGATCCCCTGTGACCGGTGGTCCAGCTCCTCTAGGCCCAGACCACCGTCTGCCACCTAGATAGCTGAAAGCGTAGGGTATTAGAAGCATTTAGGCAGAGTTCATTGTGTTACAGTCCTTTGTGCTGCCACGTACAACCAACAGTCCTTTTCAGGGTAAATTCAAATCTTATTTTATTTTCTAATAATAATGATCTTAGCTGCAAATAGTATAGGGATAGCTGCTGAAGGTGTGTATTAGAGGCATGTAAGCAGGATTCTTGCCTTACAAACCTTGCTGCTGCTATGTTAACCCAAAAGTCCTTTTCAGAGCTAATTCAAGTCTGTTCTATTCCCTAATAATATGCTCTAAGCTGCAATTAATGTAGTGCAAGATGCTGGAGAAAGGATAGTGTATTAGAGGCGTTAAGGCAGGGATTCTAGCCTTAAAGACCTTGCTCTTATTATGTTAACCCAAAAGTTATTTTTGGGCATCATTAAAATCTTTTCTTTGCTCTAAAAATACTGCTGTTAACTGCAATTAGTATAGGGCTAGCTGCTGGAGAAGGGATAGTGAGTTAGAGGTATGTAGACAGCCATTCTAGGCTTACAGACCTTGCTGCTGCTTTGTATAAAAATCAATTCTATTCTCAAATAATATTGTTCTTATCTGCATTTAGAGTAGGGCAAGGTGGTGGAGTAGGGATAATGTATTAGAGGCATGGAGATAGGGATTTTAGCCTTACAGACCTTGCTGCTGCTACATTAACTGAAAAGTCCTTTTTATGGCTAATGGAAATTTACTCTATTCTCTAATAATACCACTTTTACCTGCAGTTAGGTTAGGGCTAGCTGATAAAGAAGGGATAGTGAATTAGAGGCATGTAGGCAGGGATGTTAGCTATACAGACCTTGCTGCTGCTACCTAAAAATATATATTCTGTAATAATACTGATCTTTTCTGCATTTACTGTAGGGCAAGCTGCTGGAGAAGGGATAGTCTATTAGAGGCACTGAGGCAGGGATTCTAACTTTTCATATCGTGCTGCTGCTACATGAACTCAGACATTTTTTTCAGGGCTAATTCAAGTCTATTCTATTCTCTAATAATACTGCTCTTACCTGCAATTAGTGTAATGCTACCAGCTGGAAAAGGGATAGTGTATTAGAGGCATGTAGGCAGAGATTCTAACCTTACAGACTTTGCTGTTACTACATTAACACAAAATTCTTTTCAGGGCTAATTCGAATTTATTCTATAATCTAACAATCTTTGCTGCAATAAGTGTAAAGTAGGCTGCTTGAGAAGGGTAGTGTATTAGAGGCATGTAGACAGGGATTCTAGCTTTGCATGCTTTGCTGTTGTTACATTAACACAAAAGTCCTTTTTAGGGCTAATTCAAATCTGTTCTATTTTCTAATAATATTGCTCTTAGCTGCAGTTAATGTTGACTAGCTGCTGGAGAAGGGATAGTGTATTAGAGGCATGTTGATAGGCAATATATCCTTATAAACCTTGCTGCTGCTACCTAAAAATTCTATTCTATAATAATACTGGTATTATCTGCATTTAATGCAGGAAAAGCTGCTGGAGAATGAATAGTGCATTAGAGGAATATAGGCAGGATTCCACCGTTACAGACTTTACTGCTGCTACATTTACCCAAAAGTATTTTTCAGGGCTAAATCAAATCTATTCTATTCTCTAATAATAATGCTCTTAGGTGCAATTAGTGTTGGCTAGCTGCTAGAGAAGGGATAGTGTATTAGAGAAATGTAGGCAGGGATTTTAGCCTTAAGGCCACGTCTCACTAAGCAACATCGCTAGCAAAATTGCTGCTGAGTCACGGTTTTTGTGATGCAACCGCGATCTTGCTAGCGATGTTGCTGTGTGTGACATCCAGCAACAACCTGGCCCCTGCTGTGAGGTCGCCGGTTGTTGCTGAATGTCCTGCACCATTTTTGAGTTGTTTCTCTCCCGCTGTGAAGCACACATCGCTGTGTGTGACAGCGATAGAGCAACAACTGAATGTGCAGGGAGCAGGGAGCCGGCTTCTGCGAAAGCTGGTAACCAAGGTAAATATCGGGTAACCAAGAAGCCCTTTGCTTGGTTACCCGACATTTACCTTAGTTACTAGCGTCCGCCGCTCTCAGGCTGCCAGTGCCGGCTCCCTGCTCCCTGCACACGTAGCCAGAGTACACATCGGGTAAATAAGCAAAGCGGTTTGCTTATTAACCCGATGTGTACTCTGGCTAGGAGTGCAGGGAGCCAGCGCTAAGCGGTGTTCGCTGGTAACCAAGGTAAATATTGGGTAACCAAGCCCTTGGTTACCCGATATTTACCTTAGTTACCAAGCGCAGCATCACTTCCACGCGTGGCTGCTGGCTGGGGGCTGGTCACTGGTCGCTGGTGAGATCTGCCTGTTTGACAGCTCACCAGCAACCCATGTAAAGACGCTCCAGTGATCCCTGCCAGGTCAGGTCGCTGGTGGGATCGCTGGAGCGTCGCTTAGTGTGACGGTACCTTTACAGACTTTACTGCTGCTACCTTAATCCAAAAGTCCTTTTTAGGGCTAATTGAAATCTATTTTATTCTCTAATTGCACTGATCTTAGCTTCAATTACTGCAGGACTAGCTGCTGGAGAATTGATAATGTAATAGAAGCATGTAGGCAAGGATTCTAGCCTTACATACGTTGCTGCTGCTATGCGAAAATTTTATTTTATTCTATAGTATTACTGTTGTTATCAGCATTTAGTGTAAAGCCTGCTTTACACGGGACGACCGATTGTGCGATTTCACAATCGATCATACCCGCCCCGTCGTTTGTGCGTCACGGGCAAATCGCTGCCCGTGTCGCACAAAGTCGTGAAACCCCCGTCACACAAACTTACCTGCTGAGCGACCTCGCTGTGGGCGGCGAACGTCCACTTTCTGAATGGGGAGGGATGTTCGGAGTCACAGCGACGTCACACAGCGAATAGAAGCGGAGGGGTGGAGATGAGCGGGATGTAAACATCCCGCCCACCTTCTTACTTCCGCATAGCCAGCGGGAGCCGTGGGATGCAGGTGAGCAGAGTTCATCGCTCCTGTGGTGTCACACGGAGCGACGTGTGCTGCCACGGGAACGATGAACAACTGGCACAAGTAATATTATGAAACTGAGCGACGAGTACACGACTTACGATTTGTGAGCGATACTGCGTCGCTCAGAGGTTTCACACGAGATGTATGATGCCGGATGTGCGTCACGAAAACCGTGACCCCGACGATGCATCGCACAATCCGTCGGCTCGTGTAAAGCACCCTTAAGGCAAGCTGCTGGAGAAGGGATAGTGTATTAAAGGCATGTTGGCAGAATTTCTAGACTTGCAGACCTTGCTGCTGTTACATTAACCCAAAAGTAGTTTTTAGTGTTAAATCATATCTGTTCTATTCTCTATAAATACCACTCCATTGTGCATTTAGTATAGGGCAAGCTGCTAGAGAAGGGATAGTGTATGCAGGTATTCTAGGTTTACATACCTTGCTGCTATGTTAACACAAAGTCCTTTTCAGAGCTAATTCAGATCTATTCTATTCTTTTATAATACCACTCTTATCTGCAGTTTGTTTAGGACTAGCTGCTTGAGAACGGATAGTGAATTAGAGGCATGTAGGCAGGGATCATAGCTTTACACACCTCGCTGCTGCTATGTAAAAAAAAATTCTATTGATACGTGTTGGATGGGATTCCAGGCTGCTGAAATGTAGAAAAGCTATTCTACTCTATATTAAAACCACAATTATCAACATTTACTGTAAGACAAGCTGTTGGAGAAGGGATAGTATATTAGAGGCATGTTGGCAGGGTATCTAGCCTCATAGACCTTGCTGTTGTTAAGTAAAATATCTATACTGTTCTGCAATAATACTGCCCTTATCTGCATTTAGTGTACCAAATGCTGCTAGAGAAGAGATAGTGTATAAGAGGCATGTAGGTAGGATTCTAGCCTTACAGACTTTGCTGGTGCTGTGATCCTTTTCAGAGTTAATGCAAATCTATTCTATCCTTTATTAATACTACTCTTAGCTGCAATTAGTGTAGGGCAAGCTGCTGAACAATGGATAGTGTACTAGTGGAATGTAGGCAGCGATTCTAGCCTTACAGACTTTGCTGCATCTACATTAACCAAAAAGTCAGTTTCAGGACTAATTGAATTCTATTCTGATCCTTAATAATACCGCCCTTAGCTGCAAGAGGCCTGGAGGCAGGGATTCTAGCCTTACAGACCTTGCTGCTGCAACATTAACCCAAAATTCCCTTTCAGGGATAATCAAAATCTACTGTATTCTCTAACAATACCACCCTTAGCTGCATTTAGTGTACGGCAAGCTGCTGGACAAGGGCTAGTGGCCATCAAAAAATTATGAGTGAGGGTGTTACGGCTCGGGGTTCCCCTGAGCCTCCAACTGCTCCTGCCCCATCCTCATCCCCTGTAGTGGTGTCGGCTGACTCCCCTGCACCACCTGTCCGCCGCTCCAGACACTTGGCTGCTAGGCGTCAGATGTCCAGGGTCTTGCGTTATCCTGAGCTTAAGTCCCCGTTTTGCTCTACCGCGCATGCGCGGGTTCCCGCTGCCTTTCTAACTGCGGGATTCCTGCTACTGCCCATGACATCACCAGGGATGCGGCAGCTCCTGATTGGCAGTCGCGGACGTCACCAGTGACGCGGCAGCCTCTGATTGTCCGTCGATGACTTTATTGGTGACGTGACGGCCACTGATTGGCTGTGGCCAGCGCCTTTGCCATCTGGCGTCAGGAGGGGTAGTCAGGGTTAGGTGTCTGGTGCCCGTTGCGCCAAGCTTCGTGGCGAGTCACACCCAGGGTCAGCTAACCCACTCCTATCCTACCAATCTATCCATACCAAGGAAGCTCAGTGACGTTAACTTGGTTGTGTCCTCAGTCTGGCTGTGCTCCCTACGCTCGCGGCCGATCCTCGAAGGACTCCCTGTGCTGCTAACAGGGGAGGTCCTATACTCACTGGTGTGCTGTGAACACCACCAATTGTGTTTTTTGTTTTTGTCTCTATGAAGTTGTGCCATCTGGCTGCCTGTCTCTCTGTGGCTTTATCATCTGCCCGGAGGACCTCGGGAGACTGTTGGCCCTCTAAAAGTTTGGAGCGAGGGCCACCTGGTGGCCCTTTAAAAATTTGGAGGGAAGACTACATGATGATAGTGCCTAAATGGTGTTGTAGGAAGAGGAGGACAAGAATAATAATAAACCATGAACCATGTACCCTTTAAGGGGTTGGAAGGTGAGCATGGGAATACATCAGAAAAAAGGAACATTTGATTTTGCTTTTTGTTGTCATCCGCTGAAGTTGAGAAGTTGTAGACAATCCAGGCCTTGTTCATTTTGAGACAAGCCACCTGTCAGTATTTTCGGTTGATCTGTAATTGTGCCACCTGGCTGCACTAAAAACCTGCTAGGACAAAAAACTAGCGCAGCGGGCCAGCACCTCAAAGTCGTAGAGGGACAGTTCATGCCATGTGTCAGATTGGATACCAATTGTTGTAAGGCACAGAAAAATTGAGGAGAATGCTTGTACAGTCAGCTAGGTGCTCCTTCACCATGTTATTAAACTTTTCCCTCCTTTGCAGATTACTCCGCGCATCAGGGCCTAGATGCTAGGAACGTCTTATGAAACTGTGTGTTCCCCTGCCTATGTTAAACCTGGTATGTGTCTCCCTCATCTCTCTTCCTTGGTTGCCCAAGGAACTATAACCTCTGACACCAGCATTGTCAAATGGGAATTTTTTACTAATTGTTTGATTAGGGACTTCTGGTATTGCACCATTTTACTATCCATCCTCAGGAAGGAGTGATGTAAAGTTCTCCTTGTAGCATTAGTCAAGAAGGTTGTACAACCAGCAATTGGTGTTAGACAAAATGCGTATACTATGAGGATCAGGGGAAAGGCTGCAGAACATAAAGTTAGCTATGTGTGGCAGACTCCAACTGATGGGCATCTAAAAATTGAGTGAGGGCCGCTTGACGGCAAGCTAAAAATGATGAGTGAGGGCCGCCTGAAGGCCCTTTAAAAACTATCAGTGCTGCATGATGACTCTATAGATATCATGGAGAAGGAGAACAATAAAAAGTAGAAAACATGAACTGTATACCTTTTTTGGGGTGGG
This sequence comes from Anomaloglossus baeobatrachus, assembly GCF_048569485.1. Lineage (NCBI taxonomy): Eukaryota > Metazoa > Chordata > Amphibia > Anura > Aromobatidae > Anomaloglossus > Anomaloglossus baeobatrachus. Next base: position 95,377,481 of record NC_134361.1, on the reverse strand, counting down.
AAAGGGTGCATGGGAATAAACCAGAAAATAAAATAAAATTTTAATTGGCTTTATGTCCAGCTGCTGTCATCTGGCTGGGGTTGAGAAGTTGGGGCCATTCCAGGTCTTGTTCATTTTGAGAACAGACAGCCTGTCATCATTTTCAGTTGACAGGCAGATGGACCTATTAGTTATTATGCCACGGCGGCACTGAAAACCAATGGAATCAGCTTAAGCAAGGAAGGAAGAGCAGTGACTGCTGCCTGCAAGCCTCAAATTTTCCTCAACTCTGTCATAAAAAAAGATGCATTCATATAATGGGATAAAGGCCCAAATGCAACTCTTGTGTGAAAAAATGGACAAAGGACTTGTGGCGTTCTTTTCCCAGGATTGGTTTGAGAAGTTTTCTGCACATGGTTCATGACTTTTCACTAGTAAAGGTCTCCAAGGAGATAAAAAAAATGTTTTAAAACCCCTGTTTCAATCCATTTTAAGCCCCGATGCTGCGTGAAGCCTTGAACTGGCACAGGAGGAACTGATGTCCACCTTAGCTGGAGCAAAATCATAGTCGAATGAGTGAAGGGCCTTATTGTATCAGTTGTACCCTGAATAGAGGAATCAAATCTGAGACTCCTTATTGTTGGTCACAGAAGTCTAAATGTAAATGTTTTCTGAGGCTCTACTCTACATGTGTTCCAGGGTGTATTGGAGTGCCTCTTTCTAATTTTTGGAAGTCCTTTTACATAGTGCATACGCTTTACCATTCTAGGAGATCCACTCCTTCAAAATGGGGAAAAAATGTATTCTGATGCCATCCTCTATGTGTATTCCAGGATGTATTGCAATCCCTCTTTTTAATTTTGATAGTCCTTGCACTTAGCGCATAGGCTTCACAAGTCTAGGAGTTCCACTCCTTACAAATGGGAAAAATTCCAGAAATTTCATGCACACGATTCCTTTTTTTTCCTGACTGAAATGGAAAACTGCAGCATTTTTGAAAAAAGGAGTATGTCAGTTCTTTCAGTGTTTTTGCAGCCTTTTTTCACTCAAACAATTAATGAAAAAGATCAAAAAAGGTATGTGTGAATATAGCCTAAGGGGTGGAGGAGACAGGGTTTTTTTTCTTTTGCCTTATATACAAGTCATTATAGAGGAAAAAACATTTCTAACATTTTTTTCTCTAAAATCAATGTTATCTTTGGTTTGGTATATTTTGTTGTCAGTCCATAAAAATGTAGTAATGTCCTGACAATATTATTGCCAGCAATGACCTAGGAGTCAGAGATGTGTCCAGGCATTTTCCCCATGCTGTTCCCATTCCATTTGAGCCCTTTTCCTTCATTTCAGTGAATTTACTGTCCCCTCACTCTCCTTTGAGGGTCTGCCCAAAAAATGCTCTATTTTCTAGTTTGACTTCCATTATACTCAATACTCAAGACAAGCACCAGAGCAGTCCAATTTGCACGATTTGAGTACTGAGCATTTTAGTGCTAGCTCATCACTTCTATTTACATGTTTTGCATACATGGAGGATAAGCCATCAAATTAATTTCCTCAGTTGTGCTGAAGTAACATAGTAACATGAGGGCATCATTGACTTTGACAAGTTATACAGTTTAACATTCCCTATTGCCATGTTATTCTGTAGACAGATTTACCATTTTAAGACCATACAAAGTTGGGTAGTAATCTCGGAAAAATTGCGAAATATAATTATTCAATGACAAAAAATTTGCTCTAGAAATTAATATATTTATGAATGCAATTTAGATTTGGCTCTGGTGACGTATATGGTTAGTCCAATTCTATTTGGTATTTACACTTTGTAAAGTCATTCTTAGCTCAGCCTAATATTTTTGCCAGGCATATTTGGCAATGAGAGGGTTGATCCTCAGGAGAACACAAATCTAGGCTAAGTATGTTGTGCTCCAAATGTGTGAACCTCAGACTTTCCAAAGGAACACAGATGTTGCTGGCAGATGTCAAACAACGTAAGGCTATCCCTCTGGATGACATCCATGTGTCTATCTGTGCTGAAGGGGTGAGGCTGTTGTTTTTGCATGAGTGAATAGATTGATTTAAAATTAAAGAAGGATTTCATGTTCAGGAGGGAAACACCTTTAATTCTTTTGGAAATAAACAAGCAGTTAATTCAAAAGACATTGTAAATCTCTTGATTGAAAACCCTAATTAAATGAAAGGCTTTTTGTGCTTTCTTCCTTTTTCAGATTATTGTATTTCATATGAAAATCCAAATAGAATTAAACATAATTATCTTGTCTAAATATCTGTAAGGGACATGCGAATGTAGGTTGTTCCAAGTTTCTGTCTCCACAGTATATGCTATTTTGTGCAAAGAAAGCCTTTATAAAATCTTTGTTTGCAAATTTGAAAAAAAATAGATGTTTTCTTCTTTCAATGCAAGAAAACAACACAGAACCCGGCTTGTTCTTGTTATGTTGCGGTACAGAGTGAGTCGCAGCACGTATGGATGTTACATCCTGTCGGAATGTCACGGATGCTTTCATATCAGAACTAACATTTTTTCTGTTCTCGGAGGCACGGCACACGCTTGATGGTTACAGTCACACTTGGGGTCTTACACTTGAACACTTCAACAGGCTCGGAACACAAACTTTTAATTTTTATTTAGTTATCTCTTTTCTAGAGGGTAAATTTGCTCTCAAGTTTGCTACTAAATTGTCAAAGAAAGGCTACATGTTATTCTTGGGCCAGTCAAGTTTTCTAAAATTGCCAAGCATCTTTATTCTTTACTGCAACCATTAGAACTCCCATTAAAGAATAAACGCCTTCTCAACACTTGTATAACTGCCTGTCCCTGACCAAAAAGAGTGATGCTGAACAATAGGCAATCATTATTGATCCAATTATTTTTAGGATAGAGACACTGTCAATTTTAGAGCACTGTTTTCTGGAAAAGCATAAACATATTAACTCCAATTACAGTGCAACCTTGGATTACAAGCATAGTTGGTTCTAGGAGTGTGCTCTTAACCCAAGTTACTCTTATATCAAAGCGAATTTTCCCATAGGAAATAATTGAAACACTGACAATTCGTTCCACAACCCAAAAATATTTACTGCATTTATACAAACTTATTACAGTAATACAAAATAATGTACTGTATTCATATAAAATTATTACAGTACAATAATACAAAATACTGTGTAGTACAGTAAAAGCATATAAAACAAATTAAACTGTGCGTTACTTTACAATAAAATTGTTGGTGTCCGAGAGGTACAATACAATCAATTTGCTGTACTGGTTATCAGTAAGAAAGTACAATAATGTATCCACAAATTCAAATTGATAGATATGATGTATAGTATATACTGTATCGTACAATGGTATACTGTGTAAAGTATACAGTGCATATGTACAGAAATTTACCTCCAGAGCGGGTCAGAGCGCGGTGAGAGGACGGAACCAGAACTGTGCACGGTGAGTATTTGCTCTTATTGCAATGCATTGCTCGTAAACCAAGTTAACATTTTTTAGAAAGCTTTGCTTGTCTTTCAAAACACTCTCAAACCAAGTTACTCTTAATCCAAGGTACCACTGTATAACTTAAATTTGGCACAGAAATTATACTCTTCTCTACTCAATTTAGAATAGGAAGGATCACTAATTTTGTGGACAATTCCACATTAACAACTATTGCTAACACCCAGTTTGTGTACAGTGCATATGTAGGAAGTAGTCACGTTACCCCCCAACACACACACACACACACACACACACTTCTACTGTGTTTTATCCTATTCCATGTGCTTTATGCTGAATGTATTATATCTGTGTTGAATCCTATAGAGATAGTTATACAAAGTGCTGTTGCTACAGTATACAGTTTCACAATGTAGCAGGGTCAGGACTGTGTAGCATCTGGTGCTACCTAGCCTCCGAGCACGTAATGTACAGTGCTTTCGTTACATATTGTGTAGTGTATTGTAAATCTATTAATGATATATTAGCCAGATAAGCTGAAAGTATAGGTTTTACAGATGTAGTAGTGTTAGACACTCCTTAGCTGTAAAGGAGCTTAGAGTAAGGTTGGAGGAGTAGATGGCCAGTGGGATAGTTGGAGCAATGGGCCTGGTGAGGGCAGTTCTGCAAGAGGGTTCCTGGAGTGAGGACGTGAGGTTATAACTTGTACCAGTCAGTTAACCCAGAGGTATTCTACCAAGGGTCAGGAGCCTACGGCTTACCTCGAACGGGCTTAAAAGAGTTCAGGGACTAGACGGCCATTGGAGGAAAGAGAACCTTAGACGGGCCAAAAGAAGTCAAGTGACTAGAAGCAATCAGGGGCAGAGGAGAGGACCATGGTTTGCCAAAGAGTAATGAAGGCTGGAAGAAGGGCAAATACCAGGCAGGTGGTGAACAAGGTCTCAGATAGCGGGATAGATTGAGATAGAGTACCCCAGGAGAAAGCAGCACCAGTATTATAGAAGTACCACAAAATTGGTCAAACCCATCTGAGGACACTCCCAAATCAATGATTATACCACAACCAAGGAAAACATATACTTTCCCTTTTAAAGGAGTACACAAGGTCCTAATTAATTATAAAATATTTTAAATCTTTATTAATATCCAAAAAAATTTACACAAACACCACACAATAAAAATGATAAATTGCAGTCATAAATTAGAATATATGCGGGTTACAGCGATAATATATTGCACATAAGCCTCTAATAAAGTGACCACTGCAATGCAAAGGATCTTACTACATTAAACAAGGTTAGTCATGTAAACCATGCTGATAAAGTGGCTAGTGTAAACAGAGACCTAAGTCTATACCCACAATGGGCTGTGCAAAATGATGCGAGTGAAATGCCTCCACGGACAATATTATTGCACAATACCCCAGGTCTAATCTATAATTTATACATATGTAGGTCACTTCCTATTGCCTGTTACCATATCTCCGCAATACCTGCCCCAACCGAATTCATTATGTGGACTAGTCCATCAATCATGTGCTAAATCGCGTTCGGTTATGGGCTGATCTGTAAAGAGCCGGATCAGGCAAAGGAATCAGCATGGTATCCACCTGATTATACTATAAAACTAATGCAAGCATTTATGGTCATTCCAAACGTACATGTGCTAAATCCCTAATGCTCCATAGAAAGCCGTGAACTGGCCTTGTCTGTAGACAGTTAAACTGAAAAAGCCACAAGGGCATAACACCTGTACACCGTAAATTCAAGACATTACCATGGAGCACATTACCTGGGATATGTAAGTCGCAACCACCCGGTTCCCCGACACGTGTTTCGCTCCCGGCTTCTACAGGGGGCGTGTCGGGTAATGCCAGCTGAGGAGTTTAAATATCATACTTCCACCAATCCAGGATTCTCCGGGCGCTCGCGTCAGTCCATCACCGCCCCTTCTAAAAGCAACTTCCTGCCGGGCGATCGTGGAACGCATACTGCGTGGCACGCACCGGATGTGTGCAGCGACGCAGGAGCGTCCCACACAAATACGCCCTTTAGTCAGTTCCGGGAGGATTTTTTGGTCCAAAAAATCCTCCCGGAACTAACTAAAGGGCGTATTTGTGTGGGACGCTCCTGCGTCGCTGCACACATCCGGTGCGTGCCACGCAGTATGCGTTCCACGATCGCCCGGCAGGAAGTATTATAGAAGTGCGGTCATGTCTGTCACGATGGTGTAAGAGAAAATAAACTGTTCAAGGTTGTTTTGCCAAGAGAACCACAGTGTCATGTTTTTCTCTGCTATGTCTATGACAGCGACCGACTGCTGTGTGGTGGATGCTGCCCTGAAGAGAACTGTAAGCATTGCACACCCCGCCCAAGGCGGACTACAAACACTGATTCTCTCAGGCGAAGGAGTGTGTAGCAGCCACGTCCCAGCGTTTGCACCTTCCTTCACATACAATGTGCATTATGTGAACAGTGTATCCATATATATAGTACATCTCTGTGTCCAGTGTGTCTGATGGTGTACAGTGTGCCTGTGTATAAAGTGTCTACAAGTACTGTATGTCTATGTTTATAGTTTTGCACGTGTATAGTGTGTGCAGTATGGTTTCTCTCTCGGCATTGGATTTGTGTGTGCATAGCTTATGCATGTATTTTTGTAATGGTGCACTGTATGTCCAGCTACATGTGTATGTACAGTGGCATGCAAAAGTTTGGAAACCCCTTCTCAAAGTTACTGTTATTGTGAACAGTTAAGAAAGTTAAAGAAGAAATTACCTCTAAAAGGCATATAGTTAAAGATGACACATTTACTTTGTATTTTAGGAAAAAATATATATTTTCAGCTTTTACATTTAACATTTTCACAAAAGAAAATGGGCCACTGCAAAAGTTTGGGCCCCTTAGAGATTTGTGTGCTCAGATAACTTAATTAGCTTGTTAGAGTTATGTCTTGTTCACTAACATCATTAGGAAAGGCCAGGTGATGCAAATTTCACAACTTTATAAAATCTCAGCCTCCTCTAATCTTGTGAAAAAAAAACAGCAGACAAGGGTTGATTTAAGAAGCTGCCTAGCACTCTGAAAATGTAAATGGTAGAGGCCCACAAAACAGGAGAAGGCTACAGGAAGATAGAAAAGCATTTTCAAGTTGCCCTTTCCTCAGTTCAAAATGTAATTGTAGCGGTCGCCTCTTGGTGAGGTTAGTGACAGGCTCAGGGTCTCTTTTATCATCAAAGGCCTTTCACATGAAACATATATTTTTCTCTTGGTAGTCCCAGAGTTAATATCTGTTTTCCTTTGCTAGCAGTAAGCTCATTAACTCTGCTCAGGTGATTTCTCTGATGACCACTTTTGGCCTAGATAAAAACCCTCTGCTCACAGCAGAGGGTGCTGGTTATTCAGTTCAGTCTGGAGACAGGCCTGGAGCTATGAGGAGGCGCTTTTCTGTTGCTGCTGTCTATTACATTGGTGTGTGTGAAGGTAGCTTGTCTTGTTACTTTTTCCTTAAATGTTTCTCCTCCCTGTACACCTATGGTTGTTCCCAATTGTTGGTATTAGGTGTGAGTGAGTTTTGTTTGTATCCCGTCTTTCAGTTTAAGGTCTGGAAAACAAAGCAAAATTTCTGTGACAGCAGCATTGGGATTGCTAGAGAGGCAAAATCAGAACCTGCGCTTTACTGCAAAAGTACTTCAGAAAGATTTAGCAAACTCTCTAGTTGTGGATCAATGTTTTGTTCAGAAACATCTGCACAAATATGACCTTCATTGAAGACTCATCAGAAGAACATCTCTTCTGCATCCTTATCCTAAAATTCAGCTGTAGAAGTATAGAAAAGAACATGTAAACAAGCCTGATGCATTTTGGAAACGAGTCCTTTTGACCGATGAGGTTAAAATAGAACTCTTTGGGCACAATGATCAAAGGTATGTATGGAGAAAAAGGCCACATAATTTATGGAAAAGAACATCTCGCCAACCACTAAGCATGAGGATGGATCAATCATGCTTTGGGGTTGTGTTGCAGCCAATGGCACAGGGAACATTTCACAGATAGAGGAAGAATGGATTCAAAGAAATTTCAACAAATTCTTGATGCAAACAAAACAACAGCTGTAAAAAAACTGAAGTTGAAAAGAGAATGACTTCTACAAATGGATAATGATCCTGAAAATTAGTCAAAATCAGCAATGGAGTACATCAAAAGGCGCAAGCTGAAGGTTTTACAATGGCCCTCACAGCCCACTGATCTGAACATAATTGGAAATCTGTGGCTAGACCTCAAAAGAGCAGTGCATGCAAGATGACCCAGAATCTCACAGAACTGGAAGGCTTTTCCAAGAAAGAATGGAAGAAATCCCTCAAACAAGAATTGAAAGACTCGTGGCTGCTACAAAAAGCATATACAAGCTGTGATACTTGCCAAAGGGAGTGCTACTAGGTAATAAGCATGTAGGGTGGCCAAACAATTGCATTGTTTTGTTTTTATTTTGTTAACTTTAACATGTAAAAGGTGACTTTTTTTCACCTAAAATACAAAGCAAATGTGTCATCTTTAACTTTATGCTTTTAAAATACATTTCATCTTCAACTTGGTTCATCTTCAACTTGGTTATCTGTTCGCACTAACAGTAATTTTGACCAGGGCTGCCCAAGTTTTTGCATGCTACTTTGTAGTTTATATGTGAGTGGAGTATCATTTTTACTTAAGGTGTGTAATACCTTTGCTACATATACTGCATATGTAGCAAAGTTGAGTGTGTGTAGATAGAAGAGATGACTGTGTGTATAGCAGTACTGAGTGCTCAGTTACACCAGTTCTGTCAGGAGGAATGGGCGCAAATTCCTACCAACTATTGTGAGATGCTTGTGGAAGGATATCCAAAACATTTCACCTAAGTCACACAGTATAAGGGCAATGGTACCAAATATTAATGAAATGTTGAAATGTATATAAACTTTTGACTTTGAGGAAGGTAATAAAAATGCCTTAAAATATTCTCCCTCTAAAATTATTCTGGCATTTGTCAAAAATTAATAATTTTGGTTCCTAATAGACCTAAAACGGGAAAGGTTTATTCTGAGTTCATGTTAGATAGTGAGAAAAACATGCAGATGTGTCTTTTTAGATCGTGTATTCGTGTATGTAAACTGCTGGATTCAACTGTGTGTATATATATATATATATACACTAGAAGGTGGCCCGATTCTAACGCATCGGGTATTCTAGAATTTATTGTGTAGTTAATGTATGTTTTTTGTTATATATATAGATGTTGTTGCGTGTAGTTGCCAGTGTTTGTGTAGGGCGCTGTAAATATTCTGGGTGTTGTCTGGGTGTGGGTGTGTGAGAGCTGTGTTGTTTGTGTGTCGCGTTGTGTGTGTTGCGTTGTATGTGGAGCGCTGTGTGTCTGCAGCGTTCTGTGTGTGTGGTGCTGTGTGTGTTGCGCGGTTTGTGTAGAGTGCGTGTGTGTGTTTTGGGGGGAGGTATGTTTTGTGCAGTGTGTGTGTTGCGCGGTATGTGCGTATATTTATGTATGCCGCGGTTTTTGTGTGTTGGGTGTTGTGTGTGTGCGGCGTTGTCTGTGTGTGGGTGTCTGTGTAGGGCGGTGTTTGTGGTTCCCAGTGAGTGTGTGGATGCAATCTGATGTGTGTGTGAGGTGTGTGTGAGGGTGAGTGAGTGTGATCTGATGTGTGTGTGTCTGTTCTTATGTGTGTGTGTGTGTGTGTGTTCCGCCGCTGCAGGACCTTGATGCGCTCACCTGCTCCCGGTTGGCGTCTGGTGAGTATGACTGCGGGGTCTTCTTTCTTCTGTCTTCTCTCTTCTGGGGGTGCCCGCTGCCTATAATGAAGTGTACTGCAGTGTCTTTAACTCTTTCACCGCTGCATGACACTTCATTATTGACCGCAGCGTATGCCGGCTCCCTGCACATGTGTACCGGGAGCTGGTGTTCGCTGGTAACCATGATACACATCGGGTAACTAAGGGAAGCGCTTCCTATAGTTACGCGATGTGTGTCATAGTTACCAGCGTACACCGGCTCTGTCACGATCCCAGCATCGCAAGGTTTTGTCCGCCGGGGGTGGGGCCGAGTGTGCCAACGTGTGACGGGGGCGAGCGGGCGAGGCGTCAGCGTATGCCGGCTCCCTGCACATGTGTACCGGGAGCCGGTGTACGCTGGAGCGGGCGATGCGTGCGGAGGGCCGGGTGCCGGCTCCCTGCACATGTGTAACGGGAGCCGGTGTACGCTGGAGCAGGGCTGAGCGGGCGAGGCGTCAGCGTATGCCGGCTCCCTGCACATGTGTACCGGGAGCCGGTGTACGCTGGAGCGGGCGATGCGTGCGGAGGGCCTGGGCGGCTAATCCATGCGGGGGGTGGGGCCAGGCCGAGGCGAGCGGCCAATCCATGGAGGGGGCGGGGCCAGGGCGAGCCCAGCGGCCAATCCGACAGTTGTCACTTTTATGACACTGTCACGGTGACACTGTCACGGTGACACAATTTTGGAGCAAGACAGACAGACAGACAGAATAAGGCAATTATATATATAGATATATATATATATATATATATATATACACACACACTGAGGATCAAAAGGGTTACAATGTTTTGAACTTCCACTACAGCTTTCAGCATGACACTACCTTCATTTTATACACAATCATCTTTGCTATCTCATGTATAAATTTGACTTGCAGTGTTTTCGCATATGATTAGTTATGCAGATTCTTATCATGTCACTGCATTGTTACTGTTTTGCTGTTGGATTTTCAAAAATCTTTTTCTTCCTATACTATACTACAAATTGCAACCTGTTTTCACATTCCCTAATAGCTCAGTGTGTTATTAGGTTGATTCCCAAGTGAAAGGTCACTGGTTTGAATTGAGGAGTAGCCATGAAGAAGATTACCCAAGAAAAGAGTAGCAGCATCATACAGCTCATTAATAGTGGCTTCTTAGCCATAAAAATTGCCAAACTTCATCATGTGAGGCCATGACACTTGGAAGAATATGAAATGACGTCTGTCCATCCATTCTAAAGCCAAGAGGTGGACGTCAAGGCACAATATGGGTAATAATAATAATCAGCTCATCACAAGGTCTATCAGTTTCGGCATGACCAACATGATAGTGGAGGTGGCTCGTATGCTTCATAATAGAGAGATCACAGATGTGTAACATGCATTGCACGATGCTTGCATAGACAAGTCTGGAATGGTGGCACGAAAAAAGGTGAAGAAGCCTCAGCTTCAATATCTTAATTTGAAGTGTCGTCTCGAATTTTCAAACAGTACAAAAAGTGGACAGTAAAAGGCTGGAAACAAGTTATTTGGAGCAATGAGGAAAAGTCAGTAGACAGCTCTGATGGGTGCAGTTTGGTCTGGAAGAAATAAGGGACAGAGGGGCAAACAGATCGAGAAAATGAAGGAACTGTCAAGTTCAGTGGAGGAAGCCTGATGATATGAGCTTGTTTCATAGCCAAAGGCGTTGGATACTTGACCAACAGGATCGATGGTGGTTTCTATGCTGAACTATATATCCTACAAGACACGTTATTTTGTACACTCGAGTACTATGGGAATGAAAAGGATGACATAGTGTTCCCTCCTGACAACAACCCGAAGCATACATTGAGACTGATGGAGAAATGGTTTAATAACAATGAAGTAGAGATGCTGGATTTTCCCACATTGTCCCCAGACCTCAACCCAATTGAACACTTGTGGGTAGAGTTAAAGAAAAAGCTGTATACATACCTGAGTGAGTCGATCAGTATACACCAACATTGGGAATGTGTAGAAGAGACCTGGGATCAGATTTCGGTTCAGATATGCTTGAATCTGATCAAGATCATGCCCAGAAGGATTCAGGCAGTGTTGAAAGCCAAACGTGGATTTACAAAATACTAACAAAATAATAAAAAAATAAAATTTAGATTTTTAGAAGCAAAACGGTAACATTGCAGGGACATCACAAGAATCTGCATAACTTATAATATGCTGAATAGTTGCAAGTTAGATTTATGTATGAGATAGCCAAGATGATTGTCTATAAAATTAAGCTAGTCTCACGCTCAAAGCTGTAGTGGATGGTGAGCTATGGGTCCTGAAAGTCAAAGGTTCAAAACATTGTTACCCTTTTGCTCATCAGTCTACATAGCATAGCTGATTGTGCATTTTTGTAACAGAGCTGAGTATGTGTACATAGCAGATCAGTGTGTATGTTTGGGAGTGTGCTTTGATGTAGAAAAGTTATGTGTGTATATGTAGCTGAGGTGTGTGTGCATATAAGTACAAATTGATGTAGCAGACCTGAGTGTGTGCATAGCAGTGCTGAGTGTGTATGTGTGTGTACCATACTGTGTAATGGGGGCCTGTTTGGGTCTAATACTTTGTAATGAGTGCTGAGAGGGGACTGTGGAGGCATCTTACTCTAAAGGGTGGCCTTGTAGGGACCATGAAAGGAATACCATACTGTGGGAGAAAACTAATGGCTTAATTTTGAGCAGTATTTCTGTGTGGACACATATAAAGGATTGGGTGAGGGTAAAAGGAACCTTGACACCTGTCAAAATGCCACTAACCTGCAGATTTGGGGTTAATCTACAGGTTAATATTATTCTGCACCTGCCCGGCGACCGCACGTTGAACCTCACTGCTGGGAGGAAATTAACTTTATTGCTGCTGGCAGTCATCGATTTTCAGTCACAGGAAATGTGCTGGTGCGGGTTAAAGCATCGCTCTGTGTATGGAGAGTGGCAGCTGTAACCTGACTGACAGCTTCCTCTAATGCTGAGCAGCAGTCAGTCAGTACGAGGGGCACACTTACAGCTGCAGCTCTCCATACATAGAAGTGTTAGTGAACTCACACCAGTGTATCCCCCGTGAGTGAAACCAGAATGCTGCCTGGGGTTAATAAAATTACTTTCCTGCCAGCAGCTGGTTTCAATGTACAGGCGCTATATGCCAGGATGGGGGGGGCTATATACCAGGATGAGGTGGCTATAAACCAGGATGGTGGTATACATCAGGATAGGGGGTTATAGACCAGGATGAGGGGCCGTATACCAGGATGAGACGCAATATAACAGGATGGGCTGCTTTATTCCATGGTGGGGGGCTTTATACCAGAATGGGGGGCTATATACCTAGATGGCGGCTATATACCAAGATGAAGGCTATATATCAGGATGGGGAGGGACATGATTGGGACATATACTTGGATGCAGCTGTATACCAGGATGGGGACATGATGGGGCCACATAAACCAGGATGGGGCATGATGGGGGAATATATGCCAGGATGGGGCCATGATAGGGACATATATACCAGGATTGGGCCTCATATATACCACGATGGGGCCATGATGGGGCCATACATACCAGGATGTGCCATGATGGGGCCATATATACCAGAATGGGCCATGATGGGGACACATAGGATGCTTAAAAAAATGTATACACACTTTGAACTATCATAGAAAATGTATTTCCCGTTCTACAAGGTTAAATTTCTAGAAATGGAAAGCTTAAAGTCCAATTTCAAAAATAAATAAAATGTAAATGTAAATTTAACCCTGTAGAATGGAGAATAAATTTTATATGATAATTCAAACTGTGTATACATTTTTTTGAAGCACCCTGTATATACCAGGATGGGGCCATAATGGCGACTTATACCATGACGGGGTCATGATGGCGATATATATACCAGGATGGGACCATAAATACTAGGATATAGCCATGATGAGGTCATACACGAGGATGGGGCCATGATGTGGACTTATACCAGTATGGGGACATGATGTGGTCATATACTATGATGGGGGACATATATCCCAGGATGGGAGACATATTTACCAGTAAGTGACCCAGGATGGGGAAATTAGTATGGGATGGGGGACATTACTTCACAATGAGGGGGAGGGGGGAAACTTATACAGTATGTCTTTATAGGATTTTAGGATTTAGAATGCTACAAAGGCCCATACATCTGACGAATATGTGGGGGTGGGTAGGCTCAAAATCTGCACCGGCGTCCATCAGACGCTAGTTATGCCACTGATCTTACGCATCTCTATCTGGAAGCCCCTGACTCCAATCTTTTTAGATCATAGGAGTGTCCCCTGAAGCCTAGCCCTTCTTATCCATGAACTTGCTGGAAGTATACTGAAAATAAATATATACTATATATATATATATATATATATATATATATATATATATATATATATATATATCACAATTTTTGCTTACAGCAATATTTGAACTTATAGTTTAATGGGATTTTGACCACTAATACTCCACAGTTCACGGGAACAAGTGATTTCTGCATGTTCCTTGTTTAAATTTAGCAAAAGTATATGTTCTGAAGCAGTTCTTCATGCATTCTGCATAGCGCAGTACTCGGCATTTCCACAGCGAATATAAGGAACAGCGGTCGAGCACGGGCACTATCCAGTGGATTTGTCCCTTACTGCACCTATGTTATGCATCACTGGAAAAAAAGCCTATGCCCACTGGATGATCCTTCATTGAGATTATTTCTTATTTACACTTTCAATAATATAAAAGGATCTTGACAATTTTGACAATTTATAATGATAAATATGAAAGTTTCACAAAATGTTTGCCTTTATATGGGTTAAAAGAGTGGTTCACCCATATTTTTTATTTTCTAGATCGATATTATGTTGAGAAACAATGTTTCTCTCAAATACCTTATGTTGGCAGTAGTGCCTGTGAGAGGCGTTATTGCGGACCACTGTTCCCCATTGCCTGACCCCTGAGCTCCGTGACCTCGGGGATCCGGTGATGTCATGTCAAGTCACATCACCGCGGCCGGCCCTATTCTTCCTGAGTCACTGGGCTGTGGGCGGTGTTTCACCACTCATCACAGCTCATTGTGTCTCCTGCTTGCAGGGCTCTGCTGTGAGGGAGGAGGGAGATGATGGGCTGTGACGAGCGGTGAAACACAGCCCACAGCCCATCACTCACAGACACTGCAGCCGACTGCGGTGTAACAGGAACTTGACGTGACATCACCGGATCCCCGAGGTCACGGAGCCCGGGGGTCAGGCGATGGGGAACAGCGGTCTGCAATAGCGCCTCTCACAGGCATTATTGCCAACATAAGGTATTTGAGAGAAACATTGTTTCTCAATATAATATCGATCTAGAGAAAAAAAATATGGGTGAACCACCCCTTTAACACAACCGCAATGTAAAACGCTTGAACTCAAAAAATAATCCTTTTCACCATGTATTATTTATGTCAATGTAGTGCAATTCATAAGCTGGAGAGCAATGTTTACAGTATAATAAAACCAGACAGAGATCTGCGTTTGCACAATCTGCTGTTTTGTAGCTCCGCACAGTATATGGGGAAAATGTGTTGTAACATTTGTAATTGAATCGATACAAGCTCCATGCAATGTAAACTGAGTCTGTACCAAGAGAAAACTCGCTTTATTCATATGGCACAGCAGCTGCATCATGTTTTAACAAAGAGAAAATACAATTTTAGAATTAGACATGCAGTCCCAGCTGTAACAGCAAATACCTTACAAAGGAGCTCGGATATGAACATCAGATTTTGAGAACAGCAGGGTTCTGCGCTCTCAGGAAACATCAAATTGTGCAAATCCATAGAGCACTTGGTACAGCCAGTCACATTATATTAACATACTTTTTATGTGCTGTACTAGTACAAAGCAGCACAATACCAAAGTATGCCAACATCCTCGTCAGGCTCACAGTCATAATTCAGCTGCACTCTATTGCAGAAAGAAAAGTTTGGAAATGTAATATTTGTTAGTTTCTTTATTAGAACTTAGATTGCATATAATATAAACCCCCTTCACGTGCCGAATAAAAACAGATATGCATGGCACAGTCTCTTTAGAGTGACCATCCATGTTTATTTTTCCTCACCCATGTGGGTATGTTTTCAAAAATGTGTGTCATCCATGTGCCATCCTTGTTTTTCCAGTATGGATATAGAAAATGAAATTACAAAGCTTCTCCTATTGTCACAAATGGACTTGGGGAAGCTCCAACATGGGGTAAGACACACAACAAACAGGGATTTCACCACAACAAACCAGGGGTACACCGGAGGCACTTTAACAACGATGGTCCCTAGCACTAGTGAGGGAAGATGGACATCTCCTCCACTTGCCCGCAACTGTACCCTGCACTCCTAGCCAGTCCCTATACAGGTTCCTCACCTTTTGCCAAGCAGCAACCTGAAATCCTAAGTGATCCTACAATACTCATGGCTAGTGAGTGGACAGGTAAGGATCACTAGTCCCACCACTGCACTAAAACAACACACAAGGGAAGGAAGACAAACAGGGGAATGAACAAAGGATAAACTCCAACTTTTGGGCTGCAGTCAGACACTGGGACTGCAGCCTACATTGCTACAGACAGCAAGGGTTACAACAGTTCCTTCCACCTCCATGCCAAGTCTCAGTCTGAGGATTCAGTATAACCGGCGACCTTTACTGGGAGATATATATATATATATATATATATATATATATATAGGGGAAAGTGAGTGGTCACCTACTAGAAACACCTGAAGAGGTAATGAGAGGCTGCTAGCAAGGAAAAACTAATGTATACTGGAGGAGCAGAAGGAGGTATTACTGCGCTGCCTGTGACAGGAAAAATTAAAAAAAATGTTTTTGTTTAATAAAGGGAGTGATTTTATTTCTACGCGTTTCAGGAGTCTGAGCCCCCTTCTTCAGGAAAGGAATGGAAGGAATGGAAGAGGGCTCAGACTCCTGAGACGCGTAGAAATAAAATCACTCCCTTTATTATACAAAAAAAAATGTTTTTGTATATTTCCTGTCACGGGCAGCGCAGTAATACCTCCTTCTGCTCCTCCAGTCTACATTTGATATCTCAGAGGACTGCTGCAGCCTGTTTCATTGAGTTTGCTTTGGACGTTGTGACTCTCTCACAACTTTAACAGGTGAGCGTGCTTAGCTTATTTCTACTCTGGTTTTGTTGAAGGATAAGACCTTATTGCGCCTCTTGTTTTCCAGTTTTTTCCTCTTCGGCATGGAAAAACTGACATTAACCCATCACATGCGAAAAGCAAGGAAACTACGTTTAATATTGAGAGTCTTGCATGGAAATTCTCTCTAGCCCTGAATCTGTCACTAGTCTCATAGTGCAGAGAGACAGCCGTGACACTTATACATTCAATCAGTGCCGCCATCAGGGCATTACTAGTGGAACTCCTGTAGCGGGCCCGGTGAGCAGCAGGCAGAAGGGGGGGCCCGGACATGCTGACAGGCCCCTCCCCTTTCATTCCTCTGCTCCCCGGGCACCAGCGCAGGGGCATTAACAGTACACTTCGCAGGGCGGGCTGGTCGTGCAGTGAGCGGGAGGCGGGGCCTGGACACGCTGACAGCCCGGGCCCCTCCCCTTTCATTTCTCTGCTCACCGGGCCCCATGGGCAGGGGGTGGGGATGTTGCACTGACAGCACCTGCAGTCGCACAGGGGCCCCAAGTGGGAGCGGGCCCCTAGAGCCTGAAAACATACTGGGTACGTCATAGCTCCCTGGTACTTAAGGACCCATGAGGTATCCAGTACGTCATGGCGAGATCGTGGCCCCGGTGGCTGCGATCGCTGCAAATATCTTAGATTCGGGGAGGAGGGGCCCTCTGCCTGACCTCAGGAGAGGTGGTGTATTTTCCCCGGACCTAAGGAGGCTGTGATTGGCTGAGCAGCGTTCGTCAGCCAATCACAGCCACTGTAATGTTCCAACCATTGAAAATGGCTAAAACATTAAAATCCAGCCCTGATCAGTGCAGCTATAGCACCGATCATTGGTTGGAGCTGGGTGACCTCAGTTTCTCCCGCCCCCAGCTCTGATTGGAGAGATCGGCCTTGTGACCAATCTCTCCAATCACTGTGGATCTAGGGCCGATGACCACTCTCCTCAGCTTTACTCCAGTGTCCGTGGAAGGTGAGGGGAGCGATCAGTAAGTTTAAAGACACTGTCTCCTTTCAGCCGCCGCCATTGCCCCAGCCCCCACCCTTCAGCTGCCGGCTGCAGCAGTCACTGCCCCTGATCCAGCAGCACTGAACCCATCTGCTGCGTCCCCTCCATCTGCCACCCCCTCCCTCATCTGCTGCCCCTCTCCCACCTTTCACCTTCCTCCATCTGCTGTGATCTCCCCACCTTCTGTGACCCCCCCACCTGCTGTGACCCCCCACCTGCTGTGACCCCCCCACCTGATGTGACCCCACCCCCACCTACTGTGACCCCACCCCCACCTGCTGTGACCCCACCCCCACCTTCTGTGACCCCACCCCCACCTGCTGTGACCTCCCCACCTGCTGTGACCCCCCACCTGCTGTGACTCCACCCCCACCCACTGTGACCCCACCCCACCTGCTGTGATCCCCCCACCTGCTGTAACCTCCCCACCTGCTGTGATCCCCCCACCTGCCATGAGACCCCCACCTGCTGTGAGACCCCCCCACCTGCTGTAACCCCCCCACCTGCTGTGATCCCCCCACCTGCCATGAGACCCCCCACCTGCTGTGAGATCCCCCACCTGCTGTGAGACACCCCCACCTGCTGTGAGACCCCCACCACCTGCTGTGAGACCCCCCACCTGCTGTGAGACCCCCCACCGTCTATCCGTCCCTCTGTCTATCCGTCCCTCTGTCCATCCATCCCTCTGTCCATCTGTCCCTACGTCCCCCTCTGTCCCTCTGTCCCTCTGTCCCTCCGTCCCTCCGTCCCTCCGTCCCTCCGTCCCTCTGTCCCTCTGTCCCTCCGTCCCTCTGTCTCTCCGTCTCTCATCTATCTGTAGCACCCACGGGGCAGGGGTTAAATGTTACTCATCGCCGGGCCAGTGATGTCGGATCAGGGGGATGTCACAGGTGGCCCTGCCCGGCTTCGTGGACCCGAGGTGTACAATAAAAGGGATTTGGATGATGGTGGGGGAATGATGAGGAAGATAGTCTTGTGACGGCACCTGTTGTACGTGGCCAGGGATTAGCTGCCGCTGCTGTCTCTGTCCTCCGTTGCGGATGGTGTTGCAGCAAGGATGTTTCTGCTCCCCACAGGTGGAGCGGGGCCCCGGGGAGGATGATGAGGAGAGTAGTGGCCGTTGGTGCCGAAGCGCGAGGCAACGGCAATCAAAAGGCTGAATCAGCTGCTGTGGTTCCAGCCATGATGGGCCCCAGCTGATCCCGGATCCGTTGGAGGTTAGAACCGGTATGGTGGTCGATGGGCCCTTCCTTCTTGCACCTTTACAGATGGATCCCCGTGGCCTGATGCTGCTTGGAGATCCCGGTTCGTGTAGTGTTAGCTCCTGTCCCGTGTGTAGGTGACGCGGGGCCGCTGTGGGACTTGACTGTAATCACGACTCCGGACCCTATGTGGCACTGTGCTCCAGGATTTCGTGGTGGTCAGAGGGACTTGCAATCCCTCTGTCCTGCAGATTCGGGTGATACAAGGTGAAGTCTATTCCACCCTAAGGCTCTGCACCCTGAACCGCACCGGTCCCACTCCTGTTCGCTCCTGCGGGAGAACACTTTAACCATTGTGTAAGCTCCTAACTCCCCCTGGTGGCTGCTCCTCCCCCAGTTCTCTGTCACTAGTGGGTGGCCGCCCCCCATGTTTGGTGACTAGCTTAAGACCCGACCCTAGCCTGGTCCCCAATGGGGAGGGCAACCTGGTTGTGTATATGAGTTTGTGTTGTGGAATTGGTACTGACTTCCTCTGGATCCAGGATGAGTACTGCACCTTAAGTGAGGTGCACTACCATGTGGTGACTGAAGCCACAGGGGCGCCACATATCCATCTATCTATCTATCTACTGTATCTAGCCATCTATCTATGATTCTATCTATCTATCTATCTCCTGAAAGAGCCTTAAAGGGAATCTGTCAGCAGGTTTTTGCTCCCCCATCTGAGAGCAGCATAAAGTAGAAACAGATACCCTGATTCCAGCGATGTGTCACTTACTGGGCTGTTTGCTTTCATTGTGATAAAATCCATGTTTTCTCTGCTGCAGGTCTAGCAGTTATACAGAGCTCATGAATATGCTGGACTACCTGCAGCATGACAAGTAGTCCTGTAATGATAATCTCCTGCTGATTAACCAGTGATGTTATCAAAACTATACTAAGCAGCCCAATAAGTGACAATCGCTGGAATCAGGAACTCTTCCTCTATGTTATGCTGCGCTCAGATTAAGTGTTAAAAACCTGGTGACAGATTCCCTTTGAAGGGGTTGTTACTTAGGTCTAAATCCACAAGTCTGCATTATCACAATATGCTTTCAATTAGTTTAAAACCTGTATGTGACACATTCCCTTAAAGAAAAAAAATAGATATACCAAAAATAAATATATACCAAAGAAGTTAGATTTAAAAAGAAAAAAAAAAAGTTAGAGTAAAGTAGGGCCCGGCCAAAAGAGTCTACCTTGTCTTGGAGGAAGGCTTACAAAAATCTTTTGGCCAAAACAAAATCTGATGGCTGCGTGTGTGATACGGTGTTCAGTGTAAGGGGTTAATGTGTGATTGGTGAGGCTGTAGTGCAGAAGTGAAGTTTTCCAAGAGTGGCGGTGAGACTGTGGAAGATTCGTGGGGTGGAGGCAGAGCTGGGGTGGAGGCGGAGCTGGGGCGGAGGTGGAGCTGGGGCGGAGCCTCAAGGGGGCCCCGAACTTTTGCCAGTATGGGGCCCTGAAGTTCCTAGTGGCAGCCCTGCATTCAATGTTAAAGACGTACAGTACATGGACGGCACACAGACTGTACACTGATCCCCTCCGTGTGCTGTACTTGTATTTTACGGACCTATAAACTTGTATTTACCCTTGTCATCTGTGCTCCCGGACATGTCTCCATGTGTTTTGCACAGACACATGGGTCATGTAAAAACAAGGACATGTGAAGATCACCATAGGCTATAATGGGTACATGTGGTATCCATGAAAACAAAGGCACACGTACGGATGCCACATTTACCAGAAACACGCATGTCTGAAGGGGACCTAATTGCTATTTTTTATTATAAATCTCAGTGCTCATAACAATGAGGCATCATTCAGATGTCTGTTTTGGCTTTTTGCATGTGAAAAAGTGGGCTTCATCTCTGTTTTGAATCATATTCTCTGTATTTGATCACAGTGTCCGTTATTAGCAAACTGTTTCGCATACGGAGTGCTCGCATTTGGCGTCATTGTGATTTTCATGCATTCATACACTTGTATGGTTGATGTTGATCCTTAATGGCGCTCTCACACATCCTGCTTTTCGCCGGTTTGCCGGTTCCGGCGCATGCCAGTACAGTGTATACAGTACAGTAGCAGTGCTGTAACTTCCGGGTCACATGCTCTGGTCACATGACAGCATGTGACCGGAGCTTGTCGCGCTGCCATTGTACTGTATACACTGTACTGGTGTGCGCTGGAACCGTCAAACCGGCGAAAAGCCGGATGTGTGAGAGCGCCCTAACTCAGATCAAAATCAGACATGTCTTTGCTAATTTTTGCAGAGTGTGATGTGAACAGCTCCATAGGTTATAATGAGCACAGGTTCTTTCTGTGCAAAGCATGGATAGAACACCTCTTTAGTAATATTTTGAAACTTTGTATAAAATGAATAGTCATTTATAGTAACTTTTGTTATATCATGCTCTTGGCATAGTTGTATAAAAGTTGCTGTTGAAGACAAACAAAACATTTATAATTTATAGAAATGATGCAGATCTAGGCCATCTTGAAATAGCTGTTGCCACTTAAAATAGTAGAATGAATATACAATCTTATATTTGGAAATAAAATTATGTAAATATAATTATATTGATATATTTTAAAAATTGTTGATGCAAATGGTCTATGAACTAAAGTTTAAAATGGTTGTCTGACAATTACATATATTCACTATATAGAGAATAAAAAAATATATTATATTTGCAATTTACATGTTGTTAAAAAGCAATGCATGAAGGAGCGTGTATATGTAACGTGTATATGTATTTTGTATGTAACCCCCTTCTCATGTACAGCACCATGGAATCAATGGTGCTCTATAAATAAACAATAATAATAATAATAATAATAATAAGGAGCTATGACATTTTCATGCATAGTACGGCACCTCCTGGTTGTCAGAGTGTCTGAAAATGTGCACGCCTGTCTAATGAGATGAATGCTATTCGAAACATACGCTCAGTTACTCTCCCAGACTGTTATCTGCATAGCGAATCACTGTTCACTGCAGAACAGCCAATGCAAATAGCTTGTAGGGTGCACAAATAAACACAAGGCATTTCTTGTAATCGTTTATTTTAAATGATTCTCCCGTATTGTCCATGTACGGTATTGTCACACAGAGATTTGGACAAACTTAAGGCTGCTTTACATGGTACGACCGATTGTGCGATTTCACAATCGATCGTACCCGCCCCCGTCCTTTTTGCGTCACGGGCAAATCGCTGCCCGTGTCGCACAAAGTCAGTAACCCCCGTCACACATACTTACCTCTCGTGCGACCTCGCTGTGGGCGGCGAACGTCCACTTCCTGGAGTGGGAGGGACGTTCGGCGTCACAGCGACGTCACACGGCCGCCGGCCAATGGAAGCGGAGGGCGGAGATGAGCGGGATGTAAACATCCCGCCCACCTCCTTCCTTCACATACCCGGCGGCGGCCGCGTGATGCAGGTGAGCTGCTGTTCATCGTTCCCGGGGTGTCACATGGAGCGACGTGTGCTACCCCGGAAACGATGAACAACTAAATTAAACGATATTATGGAACCTAGCGACCAGTACACGACTCACGATTTGTGAGCGATACTGCGTCGCTAGGAGGTGTCACACAGGCCGGCATCGCCAGCGATGCCGGATGTGCATCACAAAAACCGTGACCCCGACGATCTATCGCACGATAGATTGTCTGGTGTAAAGCAGCCTTTAGCTGACTGTCATGGCAGCATTGGACTCTGTTCAGATTGCAGATTCTGATACTCCACCTGATGGTTTCTCTGGTGTCTGGGATCAACACAGGCATACTTGGGCGTTGATCTGCCATGTGCTGATTCATTGGCAAGCTAGAAAAAGTTAATCTCTGCTGGTCTGCTTGCTCTTTTGATCTCATGTTGTGCAGATGCCTATCACATCTGTTCCCCTCTTATTTATGGTGGTTGAATCCTTCCACCCATGCCTGCTATAATTTGACTATGTTGGTCTGTAAGGTCTGGTGTCCCAGACTCTCTGGTGAAAGTTGTCCTTATTGCTTGGCACGATTGGGAAGTTTACCCATGTTATTTTGTAGCTTCTTTCCTGCTCTTGTTGTTCCTCCTGAATCTCTTTTTGTCTTAACCTTTGTGTGTGCGTGCTGTGTGACAGAGTTTTGGTTTTCCCTTGTCTGTCTTCATCTGTGGGTTTCATGTCACTCCTGTCCCATCCCTCCCTGGAGGGAGGGGGAGGAGGAATCAGATCAGGACTGGTCAGGAGCAGGGCCATGAAGGAGACTCAGGCATTTCCACCATCAGGACTATCCCTAAGGTTAGGGATAGCATAGGACCCGCTAGCTTGAGAGACAGCTTAGGAGCCCTAGTTTCCACTATCCCATAGTCATTGTAAAGCTGGGTTCACACTAAGCGACAGCGACAACGACGTCACTGTTACGTCACCATTTTCTGTGACGTAACAGCGACCTTGTAAGTCGCTGTTATGATCGCTGCTTAGCTGTCAAACACAGCAGCCAAAGCAGCGATCATAACGGCACGCGTCGCTGTGCTGCAACATGTGCAGAGAGCAGGGAGCCGGTGCTGGCAGCGTGAGAGCGGCGGAGGCTGGTAACGAAGGTAAATATCGGGTAACCACCTTGGTTACCCAATGTTTACCTTGGTTACAGCTTACCGCAAGCTGTCAGACGCCGACTCCTGCT
Organism: Anomaloglossus baeobatrachus; assembly: GCF_048569485.1. NCBI lineage: Eukaryota > Metazoa > Chordata > Amphibia > Anura > Aromobatidae > Anomaloglossus > Anomaloglossus baeobatrachus. The sequence goes on along the minus strand of NC_134361.1, from coordinate 95,354,108 downwards.
CCCTGCACATTCAGGATTGTTGCTCTCTCGCTGTCACACACAGCGATGTGTGCTTATCAGCAGGAGAGCAACAATAAAAAAATGAACCAGCACTGTGTGTAACAAGCAGCGATCTCACAGCAGTGGCCAGATCGCTGCTCAGTGTCACACACAGCGAGATCGCTAATGAGGTCACTGCTGCGTCACAAAAACCATGACTAAGCAGCGATCTCAGCAGCGATCTCGCTGTGTGTGAAGCACCCCTAACAGGTATACAGTAGTTTTTAGATCTCCACCTATTGTAACAAAGAGCACAATAAAGGGTATTTACACTACAAGATAATCGTGAAGGAGCATGCTTGTTTTACGATTGTGGGAGATAAGAATCTATTTTGTCTTCTCCATCTTCATTTATTTTCAAATCCACCACATAGCACATCTACACTACAACTCACCTGCACATTTTCCAAATGCTCCTAAATTCCAGAGTTCCAGGCTGAAGGCTGATATATATCCTAAAATCCAAACACATCTCTGTGCAGTTGCAATCATAGATAATATATTATATGACCATAGCGAAGCTATTTGGGACAGAACCTAGATATCTTTCTTCAAGGTCAAGGGTGTACATACAACCTTTTTGCATTTCAATAAAATATATTCATTATGCTGAACACTATAACACAGGTATCCCGTCCCTTGCTTCTTCGACCTCATCTATTATATCATGTCTAATTTCAACTCTAGTGGGTCCACTGCATCCACATGATTACTTTGCCATACAAACAAGCTGCTGATCACCAAATTAATAACAAAACGCTTGTTGATTGAGAGAAAAGATATTTTGAGATCATCATTCTCGATGGTGTACATATCATCCTGTGTAAACAGAATTTGCGCTGCCAAGAACAATGTCAGGCTACGCGCACTAAGCATTCTAGTATAGATTGCTCAATAAGTATCATTTACAGTTAGGTCCAGAAATATTTGGACAGTGACACAATTTTCGCGAGTTGGGCTCTGCATGCCACCACATTGGATTTGAAATGAAACCTCTACAACAGAATTCAAGTGCAGATTGTAATGTTTAATTTGAAGGTTTGAACAAAAATATCTGATAGAAATTGTAGGAATTGTACACATTTCTTTACAAACACTCCACATTTTAGGAGGTCAAAAGTAATTGGACAAATAAACCAAACCCAAACAAAATATTTTTATTTTCAATATCTTGTTGCGAATCCTTTGCAGGCAATCACTGCCTTAAGTCTGGAACCCATGGACATCACCAAACGCTGGGTTTCCTCCTTCTTAATGCTTTGCCAGGCCTCTACAGCCGCAGCCTTCAGGTCTTGCTTGTTTGTGGGTCTTTCCGTCTTAAGTCTGGATTTGAGCAAGTGAAATGCATGCTCAATTGGGTTAAGATCTGGTGATTGACTTGGCCATTGCAGAATGTTCCACTTTTTTGCACTCATGAACTCCTGGGTAGCTTTGGCTGTATGCTTGGGGTCATTGTCCATCTGTACTATGAAGCGCCGTCCGATCAACTTTGCGGCATTTGGCTGAATCTGGGCTGAAAGTATATCCCGGTACACTTCAGAATTCATCCGGCTACTCTTGTCTGCTGTTATGTCATCAATAAACACAAGTGACCCAGTGCCATTGAAAGCCATGCATGCCCATGCCATCACATTGCCTCCACCATGTTTTACAGAGGATGTGGTGTGCCTTGGATCATGTGCCGTTCCCTTTCTTCTCCAAACTTTTTTCTTCCCATCATTCTGGTACAGGTTGATCTTTGTCTCATCTGTCCATAGAATACTTTTCCAGAACTGAGCTGGCTTCATGAGGTGTTTTTTAGCAAATTTAACTCTGGCCTGTCTATTTTTGGAATTGATGAATGGTTTGCATCTAGATGTGAACCCTTTGTATTTACTTTCATGGAGTCTTCTCTTTACTGTTGACTTAGAGACAGATACACCTACTTCACTGAGAGTGTTCTGGACTTCAGTTGATGTTGTGAACGGGTTCTTCTTCACCAAAGAAAGTATGCGGCGATCATCCACCACTGTTGTCATCCGTGGACGCCCAGGCCTTTTTGAGTTCCCAAGGTCACCAGTCAATTCCTTTTTTCTCAGAATGTACCCGACTGTTGATTTTGCTACTCCAAGCATGTCTGCCATCTCTCTGATGGATTTTTTTCTTTTTTTTCAGCCTCAGGATGTTCTGCTTCACCTCAATTGAGAGTTCCTTAGACCGCATGTTGTCTGGTCACAGCAACAGCTTCCAAATGCAAAACCACACACCTGTAATCAACCCCAGACCTTTTAACTACTTCATTGATTACAGGTTAACGAGGGAGACACCTTCAGAGTTAATTGCAGCCCTCAGAGTCCCTTGTCCAATTACTTTTGGTCCCTTGAAAAAGAGGAGGCTATGCATTACAGAGCTATGATTCCTAAACCCTTTCTCCGATTTGGATGTGAAAACTCTCATATTGCAGCTGGGAGTGTGCACTTTCAGCCCATATTATATATATAATTGTATTTCTGAACATGTTTTTGTAAACAGCTAAAATAACAAAACTTGTGTCACTGTCCAAATATTTCTGGCCCTGACTGTAAGCCTGCTTTACACGTGTCGATATGTCGTGCGATCGCAATGCGATCGCACCCGCCCCCATCGTTTGTGTGGCACGGGCAATTTGTTGCCTGTGTCGCACAAAGTCGGTAACCCCCGTCACACATACTTACCTCCCGAACGACCTCGCTGTGGGCGGCGAACATCCACTTCCTGAAGGGGGAGGGACGTTCGGCGTCACAGCGACATCACACAGCGGCCGGCCAATAGAAGCAGAGGGGCGGAGATGAGCGGGATGTAAACATCTCCTTCCTTCCGCATTGCCGCCGGCCGCAGGTAAGCTGCAGTTCATCGTTCCCGGGGTGTCACACGGAGTGATGTGTGCTGCCTCGGGAACGATGAACAACCGGAGCACAGAAAGACGTTCGATTTTTTGAAAATGAGCGACGTGTCAACGAGCAATGATAAGGTGAGTATTTTTGCTCGTTCACAGTCGCTCATGTGTTACACGCTACGATATGTCGAACGAGGCCAGATGTGCGTCACTAACAACGTGACCCCGATGACATATCGTTTGATATATCGTAGTGTGTAAAGCGGCCTTTACTTTAGTCTGCCAATCATAGGTAGTCAAACGAATGCCATTCGGTAAAAACTTACCGATCAGTAGTCGAATTGTGCCACTGGTTGGTCCAAGTTAATGGAACTTTAATTTCGCTACATGAAACTGCTGTCAACCACTGATTTAGGCTGGACTCACATAAATATATGGCATCTGGTGAGAGAGCATCGGATGCGATATGCTAATGACCCCCAGCTCAGGCTGTGCTGCGAGTGTGAGCCGAGTGTCATGCGACTGTGACTCGATCTTGCAATCGGGTCACAGCTGTGAAGCGGAGGGTGAGCGCTGCGGAGGAGAGGGAGGGGTTAATCCCCCCATCTCCTCCGTTGTCTGCCTGTGCGTATATCGCATTGCACTGGTATAACATCCGAGTGCAGTCCGATGTTTCTCTCGCACCCATTCACTTGAATGGGTGTGAGGGATACGGCTCTTGCAGAAAATTGCAGCATGTTGCGACTTTTCTCGCATCCAGAATCTGGATGTGAGAAAAGCTGACCAACTGCTCTCCCTCATTGACTAACATTGGTCAGAGTGCAATACGAGATTTTCTTGCATTGCACTCTTCCGTTTGTCATGCTCGAGTGAGCGTACCCTTAAGGCCCCGTTATACGCAACGACATCGCCAACGAGATGTTGTTGGGGTCACAGAATTCGTGACGCACATCCGGCCTTGTTAGCGACGTCATTGCTTGTGACACGTACGAGCAATCACTAGCGATGCAAAATACTTACCAAATCATTGAATGTTGACACGTCGTCCATTTTCCAAATATCGTTGCTCGTGCTGGACGCAGGTTGTTTGTCGTTCCTGAGGCAGCACACATCGCTACGTGTGACACCTCAGGAACGACGAACGACAAACAACACCGTACCTGCGTCCTCCGGCATCGAGGTGGGCGTGACTATCATGCGGATGCTCTCCACCCCTCAGCTTCTATTGGATGCCTGCCGTGTGAGGTCGCTGTGACGCTGCACGAACTGCCCCCTTAGAAAAGAGGCTGTTTGCCGGCCACAGCAACGTTGCTAGGAAGGTAAGTATGTGTGACGGGTACATGCCATATTGTGCGCCACGGGCAGCGATTTGCCCGTGACGCACAAACGACAGGGGTGGGTGCTTTCACGAGCGACATCACTAGTGATGTTGCTGCGTGTAAAGCCCCCTTTAGGGTGTAGATTGTATGGAAAGTTTGTTGCTTACTTGGTTGTTTCATGAACTAAGATAAACTTCAAATGACTAAAGTATGTTTGTAGTACTTTGTCAACTTTCTTATTAAGGTAATTCCTGTCCAAATGTCCTATTGGAGCAGTGGAGATCATGGGTTAGGGTTTCCCATTTGTGACTGTCCTTTATGTCCAACTGGGGATCTGTATGTAGGGGAGACAGGACAACAGCTCAGGACAAGGATGAATTCTCACCGCCCAATCACCTTGAGGGCCTCAGAAAAACCTTTCTGAATCAAGGCTACCACCCAAGAACAATTGAAAACCAGATTATAAGAGCCACCAGAATATCAAGAAACCATCTTCTACATTATAAAACCAAAGAAGAGAACAACCGGGTCCCTCTTGTAGTCACCTACAATCCACATCTGGAGATGTTTAGAGGAGCTGCACGGAAACTACAACCATTACTGCAAAAAGATGCCCGGTTAAAATCTATTTTTCCAGACCCCCCACTTCTGTGTTTTAGACAGCCCCCAAATCTAAGAAGCATCATTGTCAGAAGCTCCCTGTCCTCTCCAACACCAACAGGAACATTTCCCTGCAACCAGAAAAAATGTAAGACCTGTCCATTAATATTGACAACGGACAAGATAAAGATTCCCAGATCACATCAGGACTACAAGATCCCAGGTACCTTCAGCTGCACCACAACCAATGTGGTGTACTTAATTATATGTACCAAATGTCCAACTGGGGGTCTGTATGTAGGGAAGACCGGAAAACAGCTCAGGACAAGGATGAATTCTCACTTCCACACAATTAGAGAAAAAAGAATAGATCTACCTGTGGCCAAACATTTTTGTAACTCAGACCACAGCATCATGGACATGAAATTGCTGGTATTGAAAGGAAACTTCAAGTCCCAGAGAGATAGGAGACTATGGGAGTACAAACTTATGATGACCTTTGACACATTCAGAGAAGGAATGAATGTGTCTCATGGATTCATGTCTTTTTACATCAGTTAAAAGATGAGCTCCTCTGACCATCCGAGCGTGTCACAGCCTGGACCAGACCCTTATCAAAGGACAATAAAACTTTCACACTGAACTGCAGCAGTATTTATGGCCCCACAACAGTTTGCCCCCCTGCCATAGTGATAGTTCTGTTTCATATAACTTGTTTTTTTGCTTTTTTTTTTTCTGCACTATTCTAAGTCCTGTTGTGTATAAATATGTGTCTCTTCAGATTTTGTGTTATACCATGCCTGATGAAGAGACCTGAGTAGTCTGGAAAGCTTGCAATTATTACCATCTTTTCAGTTAGCCATTAAAAGGTATCAACCACTGAGGACTCTCAGTTCTTTTAAACAATTTTTTTGTCCTTTATGTGGCAGACTGAACAGCTGGCATGGAAAAGAGGTTAGTTGGCAGTCTGAAGCCATCAATGCATTTCCTGGAGATTTTTAATCTGATAGACCATCATTTAATCCTACATTTACCCAGCAGACAAGCCTACCCCTAGCCAATTTATCCTTTTGCTATTGATTTCAAGGGACCTGCCTGTGGTGATACAACTGTTTATTTTCATCAGGCTCCTTTAACCTATCTACATCATAAGCTCAGAGAAGGATTAGATATTTAATCTAATAGATGCTGGATTTCCCACAGTGACATTTACAAGTGACAGTCATAACAGCGCCTATTGGGGTGCTCATGTTACTTTTTATACATACACTACTCAAAAAAATTAGGGATATTTGGCTTTCAGGTGAAATTTCAAGATGATTCTATAATGCCCTCTAACCTTTTTAGGTGAACTTAGTGTGACCTTGTATAAAATTTTGATGCACATGTCCAACTGTTGAATGTTTCAGTACTTTTTCCACAACTTGCTGTTCTGCTGTTCTCTAACAAGGAGCTTAATGGCAAAATTCACAACAGGCCTTTAATAAGTGAATCACTCAATACATTTCAAGGTTCAATTATAATTGGTAATTAAATAGTCCTAGTCAGCATGTTGTTAACATTTTGACATCATAACACTAAGATGACAACTAACAATTGATCATGAGTACCTCACCATTGTGAGGCTTCAGGCAGGATGTTCTCAGACGGAAATAGCCACTGAGCTTAGAGTGTCACAGAGTGTCATCAATAGGTTGCAACATAGATGCAGAGAGACTGGAAGTATCTCAAAAAGGAACAGAAGTGGACGTCCTTTGGACACAACCCACACTGACAAACGTTTAATTGTGAACAATGTCCTTTGGATCCAGATGTTGAATGCTACATAATTCCATGTACATTTAAGGGAGGTGAGAGACACTCAAGTGTCACATCAGACCATTCAAAACAGTTTACATTAGCGTGTTCTGCATGCTAGAAGGCCTGCAAGGGTACCTGACCACACCATCAGGCACAGGCATTATCTATGCTGGACGAGGGACCAGTGGACCTCAGTGCTGTTCAGTGATGAAAGTCGATTCACACTAAGCAGCAATGATTGCCAAAAATTATGTTGAAGGCATCAAGGAGAGTGCTATGCATCAGCTACTGTTGTCACCAGATGAGCTTTTGGTGCTGGTGGTGTTACAATGTAGGCAGATTTGTCTAGTCAATACAGAACTGCCCTACACTTTCTGAATGTTACACTCACTATTTGATAACATCATTAATCCAATCATTGTGCCTCTGCATGAATAACACAGGTCTAATTTCATCTTCATGGACAACAATGCTCCAACTCATCGAGGTTGCATCATAAAGGAACAGCTGAGGGAGACGCAGGGAACCTCAAATGGATCAGCCTGCAGTTTCTCCAGACCTGAATCCCATTGAAAACCTATTGGATCAGATGAGTTGCCGTATAGAGGCCGTAACTCTGTCCCCTAGAACCTCAATGATCTGAGAGCCGTCCTTCAGGCCTCCCCCACTCTCACGTGCCTACGGTACGTGTGTGCCTTTTTTTTCATGTACCGGAGACACGGGCCCACGTGGTCCTATGTATTGTTATTGTTTTGGACACACGTAAGTATTCAGGAACGGAACGTGTGTCCGTTCCGTACTTACGTGTGTCCGTTTTTTAAAAGCGCTGACATGTCTGTGTTGCTCCGGCTACACAGGTGTCACACGGCCCGCACCCGTACCACACGGATGTAGTGTGGATGCGGGTCCGTGTGACATGCTCCAGAGAAAGACACATGTCAGTGTAAAAATAATAAAAACACATACTCACCTCCACCAGCCCTGCAGTCTCTGCCGCGGCTGTCCCCTGCATCCGTCCCCCAGTGAATTTGAACAACGCTTCTTTTTCACTGGGGGCCGAAAGCAGCGTCAGCAGGGTGTGACTTTGGCCGGACGCTGTCATTCAGCACCAAAGACAGCGCCAGATGCAGGTAAGGCGGGGCTTTCCGTTCTCCGTGTGTTATTACGTATAACACACAGAGAACACGTACGTGCCATAAACACGGCACACGGGGACAAAACCACCCCTTTAACACGTATGTGACAAAAACGTTTCGTTTTGTCACGTAAGTGTGGCAGAGGTCTCAAAAAGAGTTGGATGCCATGCCTTAACAGACAAGAACGCCACTTGTGAACAACATGAGAAGTCATTGTGAAGCGGTAATTGATTCTCAAGACCACACAACAAGTTATAAAGAAATTGACATTTGGCAAAGGTATATACCCACCAGTGTTGTTGGCTTTTGTTTCAATAAATTGTTTGAAATTATGAAATCACCATTTCATGCTTCTACTTAAATGCTCGACTTTCATGATAAAATATCACTGTAGCGTGAATTTTTTATGTTTTACATAAATTTCACCTGAAAGCCAAAAACACCCTAACTTTTTGTGAATAGTGTATGTTAAGTGTCATGTAAATGTACTTGTTATGCATTTATAGCCCATTTCCTTCACACACTACTCATTTCATGACATGTTGCTGTGCCTTGGTATGACAATATTTCTGGCATTACTCATAAACCATAAAGATAAGAGTTTTTCACAGTCCTGTTGTTATCCCCAAACACTCAGGTTTTCTGTTGTGCCTGCTGCATCCTAATGACTGTACAGCCACAACTAAAGCAGCATGGAGGCACTCTAGTGTTATCAGTGTTGTCAGGTTAATTCACTTTGATGCATTGCCAACCAAACCACTCTAATCAATAAGGAGTAGAAAAAAGCTGTCGCTAAATCAGAGTGAATTAACTTCAATCTGAATCCCTAATGCCTGTGGTGTACCTTTGTGGTGCACACCAAGAAGGATGAAGACATGATAAGAGGGGAACAACATGTATTTTGTAAAACTAGGGCGTGATATATTGCAAAACTAGAGGCAATAATGTATCGCAAATCTGGAGGTGAATGATATGCCACATGACTAGGGAAGAATGATGGGGTTGATGTGCAGAAATAGGATAAATATGCTTGCAATGTGGAAAAGTATGGAAGAAAAGGTTATCTCAGTGAGATAACAACAACAACAGCACAAAGACAGTTCGAATACAGTCAAAGGCCATGTGCACACGTTGAGTACTGGGTCACTATTTTACCTTGGTATTTGTAACCAAAATCAGGAGTGGAGCAATCAGAGGATAAGTATAATGGAAACACGTCCCCACTTTTGTATTTTTCACCCACTCCTGGTTTTGGCTACAAATACTGAGGTTAAAAACTCACCACATATTCATTGTGTGCACTTTGCCTAAATCAGATTGGAGATTCATCTGTTATTCTCCATTAAAATGTAAACGTTTTTACATTATATTTAATTTTATTGTATAAAAGTGACCAATAAAGGGCTAAAACTAAAAATATTTTTCCTATACCTTGACAATTGGATACATTTTCAAATGAATTTGGAATTTTTAATGGATATTGGTTGGATTTTGTACGGCTGTATTACAGATTTAGCTGATATGTAACATGGCAACCAGCTACATTGTAAATGGCAGGTATGAGCCCTAGACGGAGTGGAAACCTGGAGGTCAGTTCTGGTATTTGTAGTGTTACGGGTTTTGTTAACATATTTTCAGGGCCAGGTTCACAGATAGCTGGAGAGATGGGTGAGTCTGGGGATTTACATACCTCAACCCACAGGTGTGTTTAAAGTTGGTATAATGAGACTATTTGTTTGGCACATGGCAGTCAGTATTGGGAGGCTGTTTGAAGCTTCCAGAAAGAGTCCTCTGAGGAAGAGAGGATTTGCATATCCTGAGCAGGGCCATGTGTAGAGGTGATGACGCCTCTGGAAAGAATCCCCTGAGGAAACAGAGGGCTCGCTTCATCTGACCGGGGTCAAGAGTGGGGCTGAGATATCATAAGTCGGATACTGCAGCAGAGAAATAGTATCCAAGCCTGAGCGGGCATACCGCTAGTCGAATGGACTTGAAAATCATGAACGTCATGCACCTGGAGGGAGGTTTATGGGATGCTAATAAATAAACCTGCTGAACTTTTTAAATGAATTGTGGTTCCTGCGCAAGCAATGTGAGTAACCCCCATTACATGGAGTGGGTAAAAGTTCAGAATACATCAAATATATATATATATATATATATATATATATATTATATATAGCTGAGTTTATGTATGTGTGTATGTATGTATGTCCGCTTAAGGAGTCCGCACCGTCACATTTACAATCACAAAATTTTGCACAGATGCCTCATGTGACTCAGGGAACGTCATAGACTATGTTTTGATGAGAAAATTTAACCCAAAAAAACTGCCTCCATTAAAGTCAATGGAGCTGGGAACTACAGATCATTAATAGCAGCTCTGATTGGTTGCTATAAGAACGAATGACATTCTTAGTATAAGAAGTGTATGTGTGAGGTAATATGATTTCTGTAGAGAAACAGATAGAGACGACAGGGAAAGAGATGGACTGGGAAAGAGATGGATAGGGAAAGAGACGGACAGGAAAAGAGCCAGACAAACAGGGAAAGAGCCAGACAGACAGGGAAAGAGCCAGACAGACAGGGAAAGAGCCAGACAGACAAGGAAAGAGCCAGGCAGACAGGCAAAGAGGCAGACAGATAGGGAAAGAGGCAGACAGACAGGGAAAAAGGTAGACAGAGACAGAAAGATAGAGGCAGATAGGGAAAGAGACAGATAGGGAAAGATGCAGACAGATAGACAGGGAAAAAGACAGAAAGACAGGGAAAGAGACAGACAGACAGGGAAAGAGACAGACAGACACACAGAGACAGACAGACACACAGACACACACAGACAGACACACATAGACAGACAGACACACAGAAACAGACAGACACACAGAGACATGCAGACACACAGACAGACACACAGAAACAGACACAGAGACAGACAGATACACAGAGACAGACAGACACACAAAAAAACAGAGAGCTAGATAGAGACAGACAGACACACAGATAAGGGTGCTTTACATGCTGCGTTATCGCTAGCGATTGCTAGCAATGTCGCGAGTGATAGCACCCGTCCCCGTCGTTGGTGCAATATGTGGTGATTGCTGCCGTAGCGAACATTATCGCTACTGCAGCGTCACACGCACATATCTGTTCTGTGACGTCGCTGGAGACACCTAACAATCCCTCCTTCAAGGGGGAGGTGCGTTTGGCAACACAGTGACATCACAAAACAGCCGTCCAATAGCAGTTGAGGGGCTGAGATGAGCAGCCGGAACATGCTGCCCACCTCCTTCCTTCCTCATTGCTGGTGGACGCAGGTAAGGAGATGTTCGTCGCTCCTGTGGTGTCACACATAGCGATGTGTGATGCGGCAGGAATGATGAACAACCAGCGGCATGCGCCACCAATGATATTATGAAAAGGAGCGACGTGTCAACGATCAACGATTTTTGACGTTTTTGCGATCGTTGATCGCCGCTCCTAGGTGTCACACGCTGCGATGTCGCTAACGACGCCGGATGTGCGTCACTAATGACGTGACCCAGACGATATATCGTTAGCGATGTCGCAGCGTGTAAAGCACCCTATAGACAGAGACAGACCCGGAAATAAATAGACAGATACAGACAGACAGACAAAAAAATATACAGAGACAGGCATCGAAAGAGACAGAGACAGACAGATAGAGAGAGACAAACAGAGACAGACAGACAAAGAGATACAAAAACAGACAGGGAAAGAGACAGAGACAAACACAGACAGAAAGAGAGAGACAGACAGGAAAAAAAGGGACAGACAGACACAGAGACTGGGAGAGAGAGAGAGAGAGAGAGAGAGAGACAGAGACAGAGAGACAATTACTATTCCGGGTACTACAGCTAATATTTTTTTTTTTATATATATATATATATATATATATATATATTTGGGGTTTTTTTGCAATATATTTCCATCCTTTCAATATATAGAGTATATTTTGTACAATGCACATTTTATTTTTACCGTGAAACTATCACAGTATTGTATTCAAAAAGTCTTTCTTACTCAGCTGTGTGTAATGTATTAATTATGAAGCATATGTTGGCTTTAATTTTAGCACTTGGAGATAAGCAATGCCTCCGGCGGTTATCTCGGTGGTTTTCATATGAAGGCTGTGCCCTTGAACTAGTTGGAGGCAGCTATATATTCTCTAGTGATAACCTTCATAGGTGAATGGTTTAAGTCTGGATTCCATAACATGTTCAGTGACAATGTGAGGCTGACAACATTTTCATTGCAGCATGATTCTGTATTACCGCTAATTAAAATGTTGATATGAGTGCAGAGCCATTTTACCATATCGTTAGCTCAGTATTCAATAATGTAGTAGGGGTGGAACGGCTGCAGCGCTCACGTCCAAGCATCTCTACTCTTGCTCTTTTTCCATTTATCCATGCTTTTCCTTCTAGTGCTTTTCTAAAGCTTTAGCAGCCTGCAGTATCTAGGAGAGATGGGAAGATCTGTGCATTTCCCACAGGGACACAAATACATAACAGTGTTTACATTCGGAAGATGGAATATTTGCAGATTTGTTCCAGCAATTAGAAGAGGATTGGAGTGTTTTAAAAAGAAATGAGCAAAACACGATTGGTTACATCACAGATTTCAGAATGGTCGCGTTGATTTCTGGATATAAAAAATGTATGCCGAGAAAAGGTTTCTGGTTTTTTGCTTAACATTCTTCCGACAGAATACTAAACACTGAAAAAGGTAATTTTGCAGAAGCTTTTATTTATCCTTTGTACATACAGTAAGAATATTGTGCAGATGTGACGCCCTGGCAAAGCCAGGTTGTCACAGAAAGAGTTAATCCTCCTTGGTAATCTGATCTCACACCGGTGCAGCAAGACAAACCACATCCCCCAGGGTAAGAGAAAAGCAGAGCAGAGGGGAGGGGCTGGAGCAGAGAGTGTTTGGAGAGGAGACAGAAGAGAAGTCTGGAGTTGTAGCTCCCAGGCTGAAAGTAAGCGTGCTCCGAGAGGGCCAGGACAGGCTGTAGTGAGAAAGGGGCCAGAGGTAGCCGAAGCAGGGCGGTGGCCCCTCGGTACCTGGGTACCCGGATCACTACAGGGGAGTGGATTCCCCGTTCCCGTCTGAGGAGAAAGAGGAAGAGAGTGGAGAGAAAGGCACCTGGCTGCAGGGAAAGAACAACAAGGGCTGCTGCACCGTGTGTGGGACACTAACACCCCCGTACCGAAGGCTGCGGACTCCGGCAATTCCTAGTTTACCAGTGACTCCGTGTGACTTACTTGTGAGTACACCCGTACTCTCGGGCACCGCACTGCAGCACTGCGCCCTGCTCCCTGCTTACCCCATCACCGGGCCCCGGGACAACCAACCCCCTACCCACGGAGGGGAGAACTAACATCTAGCTGCTCCATACCATCACTCCCGAGATCCTCGTCCAGAGCAGCGGTGGTGTCCCAATCACCACAACCGTGGGTGGCGTCACGGACAATATAAATCTCCCTTACCAAATCCCTTTATACTGTGGAGCCTGGGATCACAGACCGGGTCACGTCACCGTGATACCCACAGAAGTGACTCTGTGGCCCGGATCTGAGTACCCCCTGGTCCCTGGGCGACACACAGACACATGTAGAAATAGAAGTGCCACATAGAGAATTTTAAGAGGCTAAGCCACCATTAAGAGAATTGGAAAAAATTATCTTTGTAATGTCCCTCTCACAGAGGAGTGAGGAACTAATCACTGAGAGATGCAGTTAATAGGCAATATGCTAGGTGGCACTAGGGATACTAGAGACTGAGGAAAGTCAGGAAGGCCGGGATCAGAACCGAGAGTACGCGAAGAGACTCAGGGAGTAGACAGGAGATAAGTCATGAAACAAGCCAGGGTTCAGGTAACCAGAAGAGAACGTACAAACACAAGGGACAGGCAAAGAGTAGTCAGGGAAGAAGCCGAAGTCAGGAGGAGCCAGACAGGAATGGAAAAGTCAGGGGGAGCAGGCAGAGACAGGTCAGAGGTCAGTCCAGAGTCAAGTACCAAGATCAATCGCTGTAACCAGGAGCCAGGCGTTTACCTCAACTTATCCAGAGAATGTGACTGGCGCCCCTCTAGGCATGAGCACTTCAAGATAAAGCAGAGCAATTGTCCGGAAGCGGCGTGTGTGAGTAAGCCTTTCCACCGCCGGTGAGCAACCAAGTGCAGGGAATGGGCCGTCACAGGGCAAAGAATAACATGATGGCCGCACACAGATGGACACAACAGAAGGTCCCGGCACAGGAGCCAAACTGCAAGTCAGGGCCATGACAAACTTCTCCAAAATTACCTTGGTTTCCCACTCATCTCCATACCTTATGTCTGGCTCATAAATCTAATGACAGCAGATCACAATGTATGAAGAAGCTGTCTATTTGCTGATTGGTCAGGACTAAAGGCCGCTTTACATGCAGCGACATCGCTAGCGATGTCGCTAGAGATAGCACCCGTCGTTTGTGCGTCACGGGCAAATTGCTGCCTGTGGTGAACAATATCGCTGGTACGCGTCACACCAACATACCTTACTAACAACATCGCTGTGGCCGCCGAACAAACTCTTTTTTAAGGGGGCGGTTCCTTTGGCGTCACAGCGACGTCACACAGCAGGCCACCAATAGAAGCGGAGGGGCGGAGAGCAGCCGCATGAACGTCACTCCCACCTCTTTGCTGAAGGACGCAGGAATGCTGTTGTTCGTCGTTCCCGGGGTGTCACACGTAGCGATGTGTGATGCCTCAGGAACGACGAACAACCTGCGTCCTAAATGAGCAACGATATTTGGGAAAGGAATGACCTGTCAACAATCAACGATTTTGTGAGTATTTCGGATAGTTAGCGGTCGCTGGTAAGTGTCACACGCAACTACGTCGCTTACGACGCCGGATGTGCGTCACGAATTCCGTGACCCCAGCGATATCTTGTTAGCGATGTAACAGGGCCTTAAGAGCTGACCACTGCAACCAATCACTTTCTGCTAAAGCCAGTGATTTAGTGCAAATATCATATGGCCAGTTAAGGATGTAAAGAGATTATGCCAGTTATTGGCTAATATTTCAGAACAAATGTTTCCCTACCTCCTCTTGCATCAATATCAGCACAAAAACTGTGTGCTCGGTACTTTTTGGCACAGGTCTCCATCGCCAAGGAGCTATATGCAAACTAGAGATGAGTGGATCCGGCAGAATTTGAATTTGCCTGTATGTGCAGATTTTCTTGGAAAAATTCGATTCACAGAAAATTTAGTTTTTGGAAATTTAATGTACCTTTTTATCTTCTGGGAATCCAGAGCCCAGAACATAATAAACTGAAGACGTAAAAAAATTGAACATCATTAAAATTACCAAAAACTTCAAAGCTAGAGATGGGCGAATAGTGAAACAATTCGGGTTCAGATTATGCTATCCAGTATTTGTCATGTATAACAAATCTGATGCAAGTCATTGGGGAACCTGTGCATTTTTCTTGAGGATTACCCTGAAAAATGCTCAGGTTCCCCATTGATTTGCATTAGGTTCGTTATTTGTGATGAATATTGGAATAGTAAAGGAATAGGAGTAAAGTAGGAGGAAAGGAGTAGTAAGGAATAGCAAAATCTGAAACTAAATATTTCACTATTCATCCATCTCTAGCCAAAACGTCATGCCATGACTTTGAGTGCATACACACAGATTTTTCTGAGGCCTCATCACAGCCAGGAGTTCCGATCTAGCATGAGAAAGCCTGAAGATTCAGCACTTGCAACACGATCAGAAGATGCAATGAGGACCAGACAGGTGATGTAAAAAGCGGAGGTTACAGAGAGTTGAGCAGTAAGATGCGTGTATAAGTATTCTTTAACTTTTTGATGGCTCTTTTCAGCTCAGAAAAATGGCAGCCAGCTGACACCACTTTGCTGAATCTGCATAGACGTAAATTACAAAAAATAATTTTTATGAATTATTTTTCTAAAAGTAGAGTAGAATTCAATTTCAGTCAAATATATTCAATCATCTCTATCTGTAATGCCAAACTTATTCCAACAAGCTTAATGCCAAGCGTTGGATGGAGTGGTGTAAAGGATAGAGCCACTGGAGTTTGGAAGGGAAGGGAAATCTTAATGCTTCCACATACAAACATATTTTGGACAAAAATATGGTCCCAATTTTGTGGTAACAGGTTGGAGAAGGGTCTTTCTCTTCCAGCATGACTGCACCACAGTGCATGAAATATGTCCCTAAATACATGGTTGGAAGATTTTGGTGACTCACCCTCACAGAGCTTCGGCTTCAATCTCATCAATCTCATTGAACACCTTTTGGAGGAAGTAGAATGGAGATTGTTTGTCCGGCCCTCTCGTCCCACATCAGTGCCTAATCTCATAAATACTCTTGTAAGTCAGCGTGTAAAAGTTCCTACAGACACCCTCCAAATATTGTAATGCCCTTGAATTTTGATTAGGATGGCATAAAAACTTGTGTAAGTGTAATGTATATGCATTGTAATACTCCTGAGCCCCAGTGTGAATTCGATAACTAGAACTCCCAAGAATTACGTGACAGTCATTGTTCTACTGCCAACTTTAGTGGCATGGAATCCATTGGCCGCTTAAAGTTACATTCACACTTTCATTTCAATTTTTACATCCTTGAAGAACAGATTGTTTGTCTTCTGTCATCTGTTTTGCCCCCATTTTTCATCTTTTAAATACTGAAGTAAGCAGATTGTCTGAACTTTTATTTTTCCATTAGACTCTTAACAATGGATCAATTAAAGGGGATGAAACACAGATGGGAAAACTAAAGTAAAAAGTATGGCTTCAATTTTTCATCCATTTTTAATGGTTGGTTACCCATAAATTTTATTGACAAGACTGATCTACAAACTGATTAGAATAGGACATGCTCTGAGTTTTATGTATCAGACACATATGTGGAAGCTTTTACATACATACTGAATATGGAAAATTCTGCCTACTGTGTTATCATTATTAATAGCCATATCTTAATAAAATGTTTGTAAGGAGCCTCATATGCTAAATTAGATCAAGGAACCCAGAGATCCCTAAACTACCATCATATTCATAGGAATATATAATAAAGACTAATAAAATATTACTGGAATACCAGAATAAAGAACTAAAAGGTCACAGGCACAGACTAAAAGCCTTAGGGTCTAAGAAAAACACTGACGTCACATCCTTCCTTTCTAATGTGAACAGGTGCAAATTGAATATGAAACATAGTAACAAAAAGGAGAGAGGTTCACTCTGTAGTGCTAAGATATGTGGAATAATGAATATGGGAATATAGACATGCAATACTGCTATGAAAAAACATGTAAAATGTGAGATACTTAGCACACACAATTGGCCAGATTTTATGTGAGCCCAACAGCCAGTGACAAGGCGACCTCTATTGTTGGGTCCCTATCAAACTAATGCATCTCTTTTTCTAAAATAAAAAAACAAAAAAAAAAACCTACATTTTATGAACGGACAGGAACCTGCAAATGGAGAATTAAAATCGCCTGAGGCTGAAGAGCCGGAGTGCTCAATCAGAAGGCATAACCTTGTAATCTAAGAAAAAAACTGATGGCTACCTTTTTAATGTGAACAGGTGCAAACTGAATATGAAACCTAGTAATAAAAATGAGACAGTTGCACTCTGTAGTGCTAAGATATGTGTAACAATGAATATGGGAATATAGACATGCAATACTGCTATGAAAAAAACATGTAAAAATTGAGATACTTAGCACAGGTCGCCTTGCCTTTGGCTGTTGTGTTCACATAAAACTGGCCATTTTTGTGTGGTAAGCATCTCAATTTTACATGTTTTTTCACAGCAGTAATGCATGTCTATATTCCCATATTCATTGTTCCACATATCTCAGCACTACAGAGTGAAACTATCTCCTTTTTGTTAAAAGTCTTGGGGGACCTGAAAGGTTCCCTTTAAAGATATATTGGTGTATAGCATGAGAAAAAACGAAGAAGACCATCAAAATGACAGACGGGATAAAGTGGTAAAAATGTGATCTGATCATTTCTATCCCTCCAAATCTCCTTGATTTACTAATTTTGACTGAATTCAAAAAAATCCCTCATTCTGAGTGATTAAACTCCAGGCAAAAGCGGCTTAGTTTCCTCAGTCTTTCTAATGATTCCTGAACAGCCTATTTAAAATGTAAAATTATACTTTATATTCAGATTTAGCAACTATTTGTTAATTGAGACTCTGGTGCTGCATGGTTCTCGGAGACAGTGCTGCGCACAATAGGCTTACATGTACCGGCACAGCAGCAGTTTCCCCAGGAAATTACTGGAACATGTTGACAATTGTTACCCTGATGACATTCATTCATAAAGCTGACCCGCCATGCAATTCATTAGCAAATAAATTACTAATAATTTATCTAACAAGTGAATTAAATAACAGATACATAATACAGTATTGTATTAATAATGCAGCATGATTAAATGAAAAGCAGACAGTCCCTGCAACGTGCGGTTAATTAAGGTTGGATTCATGATTGGAAAGTCTTGTGTGATAGCAAGGACAGGAAGATACAAGGAATCATGGAAAGGAAATTAAAATGTGTATCTACATAGAAACCTGGAGGATAATGTATACAGTATATGTGCTGCATATGTTACAGGCAATGTATAAAAACCCGGCATTCTATAGAATACCTAGGCAATGTATACAATCCCTGTCGTTTTCAGGCAAGGTATGAAATATCTGTGTTGTTCTATACTTTTCCTAGACATTACATACAATGTCTAGGTATTATAAAGAATGACAAGAACTGCTCAGGGCAAAGTCTCATATAATGCTACGGCACAGCAATTCACCGAAAACAGTGAATGGAAGTCTGCTGCTACGGCACAGCAAGCACACTACTTCATTCCAGAAAGCATACAGGGTGGTCCGTCCAAAAGTAGTAGATGGACAGGCAGTAGATGTGTGAAACTGGCTCAGTTGCCCTTAGCAACCAATTAGATTCCACTTTTCATTCCTCACAGACTCTTTGTAATATGAAAGGTGGAATCTGATTGGTTGCTAATACTAAGGGCGGCTTTGCACGTTGCGACATTGCACGTGCGATGTCGATGGGGTCAAATCAAAAGTGACGCACATCCGGCGTCGCAGTCGATATCGCAACGTGTAAAACCTTTTTGATACGATGAACGAGCGCAAAAGCGTTGTTATTGTATCATCGCTGCATCCTCCGACATTTCCATAATGCCGGTGCAGCGACAGGTGCGATGTTGTTCCTCGCTCCTGCGGCAGCACACATCGCTGTGTGTGAAGCCGCAGGAGCGAGGAACTTCACCTTACCTGCTGCCGGCTGCAATGAGAAGGACGAAGGTGGGCGGGATGTTTACATCC
Organism: Anomaloglossus baeobatrachus; assembly: GCF_048569485.1. Taxonomy (NCBI): domain Eukaryota; kingdom Metazoa; phylum Chordata; class Amphibia; order Anura; family Aromobatidae; genus Anomaloglossus; species Anomaloglossus baeobatrachus. Next base: position 95,334,953 of record NC_134361.1, on the reverse strand, counting down.
TGCAAATCTCCGCCCCTCCACTTCAATTGGCCGCCTGCCGTGTGACGTCGCTGTGACGCCGCACGACCCGCCCCCTTAGGAAGGAGGCGGGTCGCCGGCCAGAGGGACGTCGCACGGCAGGTGAGTGCATGTGAAACTACTGTAGCGATAATAATCGCTACGGCAGCTTTCACTAGATATTGCACGTGCGATGGGGGCGGGACTATCGCTGCAGCATCGGTAACACATTGTTACTGATGCCGCAGCGTGCAAAGCCCGCCTAAGGGCAACTGAGCCAGTTTCACAGATCTGTGTCTGCCTGCTCTGTCCACCTACTTTTAGACGGACCACCCCTGTAGTATTCTGCACTCCGCCTGTTTGTCATTTAGGTATTCTATAGAATGACTAGGAAATGTATGAACATCTGATGAATTTCATACTGTGACGACCCATTTCCAGGATTGTATACAATGCCTAGGTATTCTATAGAATGCCTGTTTTTACACATTGCCAGTAACATATACATGTGCTATGCAGATACTGCCTTTCCACTGTAATCTCAAAAATTAGAAATAAAATAAGTTTATAAGCTATGTGCGCACAGAAATTTCAGAAATTTCAGAAATTTCTGCAGCGATCTGAAGAGCACACGTGTGCTTCAAATCGCTACAGAAAATGTCCGTAGTGAAAAAAAAAAAGCCTATTCCATGCGCTCTGCCTGCAGCCCCTGCCATAGACAGAGCAGGAAGGAGATAGGACCCTGCTTCACCTTATAGGTGCTTGGGAGAAAAAAATCGACAATAATAAAGAGAGAACTCCGGCACTCTACCCCAATACTGTCAGACAGGAAATTAATAGAAAAAAAGGGTTCTTTTTATATATGTATTTTTTTTATTGAAAAAAAAGAATTCATGCATATATGATGTCCAAAAAACAACGTTTCAACCATAATATGGTCTTCATCAAAGGACCATCTAAATACATTGTGTAGATATAAATTAATACAGAAACAAAGAGCAGATGGACAAAAATACATATTGTCAATACAAGACATAGGTAAACAAGAGGAAAGGGAGAAGGGAAAGAGATCCATTAGGAAATGTGACCATCGCTGACAGACCATTGGGGGTGTATCCTGACCAAAACCATCACCATGACACAAACCTAGAGGTGCCTGCAAAGTGAGGATTGACTGAGATAATCTATAGAATATAATGGGAGTTGTGGATGAAGCTAACATTACCTGTGATTATCAGGCAAGGTGAGTTGTTACTAGGCGATGCGGCGCGGCAAGCACCAAGGAGAAGAGACTCAAGAACATGAATCTACATAGAACCTATCAAGATGAAAAACAAAGGTCGTTCTAAAATACTGGATATCAGAGTCTAACTTATTTGTATATGTCGCGGGCGGAAGAGGGGATGCTGCGCTCTCCCACTGCTCGGGTCCGGCTGCCGCTGCTGCTGCGGCTGCTGCTCGGTGGTGGCTCGAGCGGTGGGCCGGAACCCGGGGACTCGAGCGGCGCTCTTCGCCCGTGAGTGAAAAGGGGGGTGATTGGTTGTGGGGGTTTTGATTATGGATATTGTCCGTGACGCCACCCACGGTTGTGGTGATTTTGGTGACACCACCGCTGCTCTAGACGGGGATCCCGGGAGCGGTGACTGGGAGCAGCTTGGTTGTTAGTTCTTCCCTCCGTGGGTAGGGGGTTGGTTGTCCCGGGGCCCGGTGATGGGGTAGGGATGGATGACAGGCGGGCTACGGGGCCTGGCAAGGTGCAGGGTCACAGGGGCAGCGCTGTGCCGCACGGCACGGTGGTACTCACTCAGCCCAATGATGAAGACACAGTCTCGGTAAAACACACGGCTGGATGGACGGGTCCCACAGACGGCTGCGGTGTTGTTGCTCCCAGCAGGTTGGTGGTGACTGCCTTTCCCTGCACCTAAGATGTCTGTACGGTTCCAATGGGTTCCCACCGGTAACCTGCTCCCCGGCTTGGATATGGGCCGGAGGAGCCCCTTTTGCCCGCAGGCGCTGGCCCTGAGAAACGGTTGCCTTGGCGGTGGCGGTGTCTCTCTCACTCGGTTGGACGGTTGCCTTCTGTCGGGACTTGACTGTTTGGAAACCCAGGAGGTCCCCTTCACTAACGGATTTGGCAAATTCACGGCGACTCCTAGCCTTGCCGGGGTCCGAAAAGCCCCTGCCAGATGGTGCTGGCTCCTCTTTGTGTACCGGTCCGGTACCGCCGGGCCACAGCCCATCCACGGTCCTTACGGTAGACTCCAATCGGCCACTCCTGCAGACGGTCACCACCATCTGCCAACCTTGCTGATCTGTCCGGGCCACACACCCGGACTCACTTCAGACTGCTCGACTGCTACTTCACTTGCTCTCACTTTCACCTCTCCAACTAGACTGACTGTTTTCCCTCCTCCAGGACTGTGAACTCCTCGGTGGGCGGGACAAACCGCCAGGCCTACCCCCTGGTGTGGACATCAGCCCCTGGAGGAACACAACAAGGGTTTTGTGTACTGGCTTTGGTGTGCCTGCCGGGAGTGTGGGGTGTGTGGGTGTTGTGCTCTGTGGCCCCTGGCTTGTCCAGGGCACCACATTCCCCCTTTGTTAAATGCAGACCGTCCGCGGGCTGCCCGTCCATCACCGGTTTTATTTTCACCAACTGAAAAAGATAAAAAACGGTAACAGACATACAAGTATAATAACATCTTCCCACATCGGGAGGTACTCTTACTTAAACGTTACTAACGGCTGCAAACGGTTACGGCTTCCGCTCTCTCACACCCAAGCAACCTGGCCCTGATGCTGCCCCTAAGCAAACAGGCAGCACCCCTTGACCCCAGTCCTGCACAAGTTGCCCGAGCGGGTTCTGTCCTTTTCAGGGGACCCACGTCCATGGGGAGCCCCTGAAACCCCCAGAGGATTGCCACCGGTTCCGGTGGTGGCTGGGCCCCAGCCTACTCCACTGCGGGTCCTTCCTCCAATCTGCCTCTCCGGAGGCGGTCACGGTGGAAGCTGTAACAACATTTTTGTTTACATGCCACTAAGTTTGTTGTTGCCCTGCAAGTTCTCAGGCCTGTTCATAAGTAGTTTCTTATGTAAGGTGGTGAAGGGGGTCCCAACGGGGACCAGCTGCCGGCTACGACCGGTTCCAAATCAAGGTTGACAATCAGGTAAATCTTCGGTTAATCATTTACTTATCATTCTTTTAAATGGTACTTTCAACACACACAGAATTTTTCTCCTTTAAAGAACAGTTTCCCTGTACCTAAGTGGGGGTCTACCTAGGTTGGGCCGAGTGGACCTCCGGGGTCTGATGTCAATGGGGACAGGCAGTGGGGCAGAGGGGACAATCAGTTCCTCTTCCCTGCTATCGTGTGGGGCAGGCGGAGGTATAGGGGAGTTGGGCACAGGTTCGTCCCTGGGCACTGGCACTGGCTCACGGTTGACCGCCTCCATCACTTCTTCATCCACGGGTTGTGGGAACAGTATCACTGGAAGAATCACCACGCCGTTCTGTGTAGGCCAGTCTGCTGGGAAGTCACCCATCACTGTGTGGATTACCTCTTTTGCCTTCTCCGCTGGTGGAGGAACCGGAACTTCAGCTGCTGCTCTCAATGCTGGTGGGCACTTCTTTAAATGGTCCCGGGAAACCGTGGCCAAGGTGCCCCCTTGGTCACGACTGATCTGGTAGGCTTTCCCATCTTCCCATCCTGTTGTTCCCGACTCCGACTCAAGTTCTTCTCAACATTTTCCTGAATCTGTCGGTACTGGACCCTCCGCCGAGTTTCCCATTCAGCTGTCGAAGGGAGTGCTTCCGGGGCTTCCAATCCCATGTCCAGATCCACCGGTAGCCGGCCGGGGCGAGCCCTCATCAGGTATGCTGGGGTGCACTTCGTTGAGCTGGAAGGGATATTGTTGTACATATCAACCAAGTCAGGTAGCTTCTCCGGCCACAGGTTCCGCTCTTCTAGCGGCAATGTCTTGAGGAGGCCCAGGACCAAGTGGTTCATCTTCTCACACATGCCGTTGGTTTGGGCATGGTAATGTCGCGGGCAGGGAGGAGGGTGTCAGCACACTACGCTCACCCCTTCTGCTCGGGTCCGGCAGCTGCTGCTCAGTGGTGGCTCGAGCTGTGGGCCGGATCCCGGGGGTTCTCGAGCGGCACTCCTCGCCCATGAGTGAAAGGGGGTTGTTGGGTGTGGGAATAGTTTACTGTCCGTGACGCCACCCACGGTTGTGGTGATTTCACCACCGCTGCTCAATATGGGGATCGCGGGGATGGTGATGCGGAGCAGCCAGGTGTTGCGTTGCCCCTCCGTGGGTTGGGGTTGGTAATCCCGGGGCCCGGTGATGAGATGGGAGATGCAGGGCCTGGTGGGCGCAGGGACGCGGGGCAGCGCTGTGCCTTGCGGCACTGTGGTACTCACTCAGCCTGAGACGTTGACACAGTTTTACGGTAAACCACACGGCTGGAAAGACGGTTCCCACGGACGGCTGCACTTGCTCTCCCAGTATGTGACGGTGATGTCCCTCTGACCTGCACCTGATGTTTCTAAGTTGGTAGCGATGGGTCCCCACCGGTAACCCGCTCCCCGGCTTCAAGCTGGACCGGAGGAGCTCTACTTTGCCCGCATACGCTGGCCCTGAGGAACTGGTGCCTTGGCGGTGGCGGTGTTCCTCCTTAATGGTTGGACTGTTGCCTTCAATCGGGACTTGGTTGTTGGGGGATCTACGTCCCCTTCACTGATGGATTCGGCAAGTTATGGCGACTCCTAGCCTTGCCGCGGTCCGAGAGGCCCCTGCCCTGGTGCTGACTGTCCTTTGCACGCTGCTCCAGACCGCCGGGTCACTACCCGTCCGCGGTCCTTCCAGGAACTCCCGAACAGTCACCCCTCTGGACAGTCACCGTCGTTGCTGACCTTGCTGACCCTGTCCTGCACACAGCTGGACTCACTTCAGGCTTTCTTTCTGTCACCTTTCACCTTCCTTTTCTCCTCCTTTACCACTTCACTTCCCTAGCTTAACTTCTTGTTTACTCAAGCCCTGCCTGGGCTAATCTTCCACTCCTCTCACTTCCTCCTCCAAACTCTATCTGCCTGGTACTTCCTGCCTCCAGGGCTGTGAACTCCTCGGTGGGCAGAGCCAACCGCCTGGCCCACCCCCTGGTGTGAACATCAGCCTCTGGAGGAAGGCAACAAGGATTTTAGTTTAGCTTTGGTGTTCCTAACTGGGATGTAGGGTGTGGTGGTGCAATGACCTGTGACCCCTGGCTTGCCCAGGGCATCACATTCCCCCTTAGCAAAATGCAGACCGTCCGCGGGCTGCCCGTCCAACACTGGTTTTATTTTTCTGCAAAATATAACATTGTAAACGGTAACATATATACAATTTAATGAATCTTCCCATAACGGGAGGCACTTTTACTAAAACGTTTCAAACGGTTTACGGTTACGGTTTCCGCTCTCTCCCACCCAAGCAACCTGGCCCTGATGCTGCCCCTAAAGCCCAGGCAGCACCCCTTGACCCACAGTCCAGCACACGGTACCCGAGCGGGATCTGTCCTTCCCCTCCAGAGGGTAGCCACTGGTTCCTTTGGTGGCTGGGCCCCAGCCTGCTCTGCTGAGGGCCCTCCCTCCAACCTGCCTCTCCGGAGGCGGCATTGCGGAAAACGGTAACGGTAAACAACTTATTTACAAGCCACTTAACGTTTGTGGTTGCCCTGCAAGTTCACGGGCTTGTCCATGGATAGTTCCCATGCAAACTTTTTAAACGGTCCCCACTGGGACAACGGTGCCGGCTCCGGCCGGTTGCAAATCAAGCAGACAATCAGATGAAGTACACGGTAATCATTTTTCTTATCAGCAGAACTTTCAAACAAACTTAAGGTGGTCCCAACGGGGACTGGACAACGGTGCTCCGCTGCCCTACTCCAGGCCTTCAGCTTCATCCGAGGGAGGGGGTGCAGGACTCACTCTGCTCTCCTGGCTGCCCCGCAGTTTCACATCCAGGGCAAACCACCCCCTCTCTCCGCAATGTCGGGTGTACTGAACAATGTCTCCCGGCATTAGGTTGCGGCCGGGATGTGCCTCAGGTAGGTGGGCATTCACATCCCGATGGGCTACAAACACTTCGGCCTCCAGGCCCGGCTCATAGATAAACCCGTAGCCCCGGCGGACATCAAACCGCCTCACCTGCCCCTCGTACAGCGGGCCCCCGGACACGGAACGTGGCCTGGCGGAGATTCTCCTTCTCCCGGATAGCTCGGGCCACCAGCTCGGCCTTCTTCCTCTCCCTCTCTCCCATCTCCAGGCCCAGCGGTACCGGCTCCCTATCCCAATATGGCGCTGCTGTGAGCTCCGGCGCACGGGTCGGGCCCCGCGGGACATTCTGGACGTTGCCACTGTCAGGAATCTGGGCGGCGTGTACCGCGGTGTCTTGGCCTTGGGCCCTGCCTTACAGCAACAACCCGGCGCTACCTCAGCCGAGGTGTGGGGGATGGGCATAGGGGCTTTCCGCTGCTGGGCCTTCGGCTCGGAGCGGGTCATCGGCTCCGGCTCGGGGGACTTCTCAGGGGATGCCTCCGGTTCTGCCTTCCACGGCAACACCTCCGGTCTACTACGGGCTCCGGCTACAGGTCGGTCCGCCTGGGCGGGGACGCTGGGTATTGCTACCGGTTGCGGTGGTAGCAGGCCTAATGGCGGGGTCACGGCCTCCGGGACGGGTGGCGAGGAAGGCAGCGGGGGGAGAGGGCTTGGACCGGGTCCCGCAGCCGCGATGACCGGCCCTTCCTGGGCATCGGGGCGTGGGTCACTCACCCTCCCTTTCTCCGCTTCCTCCTCGCGTCTCCGCACGGTGGCTATAACGTCCGCCATGTCGGTCTCCCACTCCTCCATGAGGAGCTGCATCCTGACCTGCAGCCGTTGGTAGAGCTGCGCGGTCCGGATTTCCACCCATGCCTCGGTTCCAGGCACGGGGGCTACGGTGTCGCGGGACGGCATCCACATGGTGACTTCTTCTTCCAGGAACGGTATGTCTGCAGAGTCCTGGCGTCCCTGCTTTTATAGCTGCAGCTACATGCGTCCAGCCGCCATCGCATCCCCCTTAGCTCTTTTCGGCCCCTCCTCTCTCGGGGCGGGGTTTTGGCCTTCGCGCCTCTACTACTCGAGAAGACGCTCGAGCGGGAACTTTTCGCGCCAAAGATGGCGACTTCTTAAATTTTTCAGCCGGATACCTCCGGCGGTAACAAGGCGCACCTCTACCAAACGGCAGAGCGGTAAGATCCTGTTCGTGACGCCAAGTTGTCGCGGGCGGGGAGGAGGGTGTCAGCACACTACGCTCACCCCTTCTGCTCGGGTCCGGCGGCTGCTGCTCAGTGGTGGCTCGAGCTGTGGGCCGGATCCCGGGGGTTCTCGAGCGGCACTCCTCGCCCGTGAGTGAAAGGGGGTTGTTGGGTGTGGGAATAGTTTACTGTCCGTGACGCCACCCACGGTTGTGGTGATTTCACCACCGCTGCTCAATATGGGGATCCCGGGGATGGTGATGCGGAGCAGCCAGGTGTTGCGTTGCCCCTCCGTGGGTAGGGGTTGGTAATCCCGGGGCCCGGTGATGAGATGGGAGATGCAGGGCCTGGTGGGCGCAGGGACGCGGGGGCAGCGCTGTGCCTTGCGGCACTGTGGTACTCACTCAGCCTGAGACGTTGACACAGTTTTACGGTAAACCACACGGCTGGAAAGACGGTTCCCACGGATGGCTGCACTTGCTCTCCCAGTAGGTGACGGTGATGTCCCTCTGACCTGCACCTGATGTTTCTAAGTTGGTAGCGATGGGTCCCCACCGGTAACCCGCTCCCCGGCTTCAAGCTGGACCGGAGGAGCTCTACTTTGCCCCCAGACGCTGGCCCTGAGGAACTGGTGCCTTGGCGGTGGCGGTGTTCCTCCTTAATGGTTGGACTGTTGCCTTCAATCGGGACTTGGTTGTTGGGGGATCTACGTCCCCTTCACTGACGGATTCGGCAAGTTATGGCGACTCCTAGCCTTACCGGGGTCCGAGAGGCCCCTGCCCTGGTGCTGACTGTCCTTTGCACGCTGCTCCAGACCGCCGGGTCACTACCCGTCCGCGGAACTTCCAGGAACTCCCGAACAGTCACCCCTCTGGACAGTCACCGTCGTTGCTGACCTTGCTGACCCTGTGTTGCACACAGCTGGACTCACTTCAGGCTTTCTTTCTGTCACCTTTCACCTTCCTTTTCTCCTCCTTTACCACTTCACTTCCCTAGCTTAACTTCTTGTTTACTCAAGCCCTGCCTGGGCTAATCTTCCACTCCTCTCACTTCCTCCTCCAAACTCTATCTGCCTGGTACTTCCTGCCTCCAGGGTTGTGAACTCCTCGGTGGGCGGAGCCAACTGCCTGGTCCACCCCCTGGTGTGAACATCAGCCTCTGAAGGAAGGCAACAAGGATTTTAGTTTAGCTTTGGTGTTCCTAACTGGGATGTAGGTTGTGGTGGAGCAATGACCTGTGACCCCTGGCTTGCCCAAGGCGTCACAGTAAGGCGTGGTCCGGATCTTCTTGCAGCCGTACAACTGACAAAACTCATGGAACACCTCCGCTTCAAAGGCCGGGCCATGGTCAATAAGCACCTTCTCAGGGTATCCATGTGGTCGACAGAAATAAGCCTGGAACGCTCTAGCGGCGGTACGGCCAGTTAGGTCTTTAACTGGGACAACCACCATGAACCTTGAATAGTGGTCTACTATAGTTAGAGCGTAGATGTACCCACTTCGGCTGGGGGTGAGCTTTACATGGTCCAGGGCGACCAGCTCCAGCGGCTGATGTGTAACGATCGGGTGTAGGGGCACCTTCTTGCTGGCCTCGTCCTTCCTTCTCAGTATGCAAGGGCCGCACTCTCGGCACCAGGCCTCTACAGACTCCCGCATCCCGCTCCAATAGAACCTCTCTCTCAACAGCATTTCCAGCTTCTTCCATCCGAAGTGTCCGGCACCATCATGGTACGCTTGTAGAACGGTGGGCACATTAGCTTGGGGAATCACCAACTGGCGGATTTTCTCATGAGTCTTTGAGTTAATCAGCTCACGGTACAACTTCCCCTGGTGTAGATACAGCTGGGTCCGTTCTCGCCACAGGCGTTGGGCGTCAGCTGGGGCGGCAGGGTCTATTCCAGCAGTGCCTTGCTCCACCAGGATCTTGACTAGGCGGACAGCGAGCACCTGGTTTTGAGCTTCCTGCCACTCCTGACTGGGCAGCGGGTCCAGGTTCACCCGTTGTTGGTGGACATGCACCTTCTCAGTTGGTGGCTGGTGAAATGCAGGCAACTCGATCTCTTCGAGGTCGTCATCCTCGCACCCTTCTTCCGACAAGTGGGGCATCCGAGAGAGTGCATCAGCATTAACGTTGGCACGACCGGCCCTGTATTTAATGGTGAAATCGTAGTTGGCTAGCCTGGCCACCCACCGCTGTTCTAACGCGCCCAACTTGGCCGTGTCCAGGTGGGTCAGCGGATTGTTATCCGTGAAAGCGGTGAATTTTGCTGCAGCCAGGTAATGGCGGAACCGCTCGGTGATAGCCCACACCAGCGCCAGGAGCTCAAGCTTGAAAGAGCTGTAGTTCTCAGGATTCCTTTCAGTCGGTCGGAGCTTTCGGCTAGCATAAGCAATCACTTTTTCCTTCCCATCTTGGACCTGGGATAAGACTGCCCCCAAGCCCACATTGCTGGCATCGGTGTAGAGGATAAACGGGTAGCTGTAATCAGGATACGCTAGGATCTCCTCTCCGGTCAAGGCCGCTTTCAGCTGGCAGAAGGATTCCTCATGCCTCTCTTCCCACACCAGTGGGGCTCCGAGGGGTCTACCACCTTTGGTCTGTCCCACGAGGAGGTCTTGCATGGGGGCAGCCATCTTCGTGTACCCCTTGATGAAGCGACGGTAGTACCCTACCAGACCCAGAAACTGCCTTACTTCCCTCACTGTGGTTGGTCTCAGCCAGTCTTGGATGGCAGTGATCTTCTCGGGGTCGGGGGCGACACCTTCTGCACCCACCACATGCCCCAGGTACTGCACTCTGGGTTTCAGCAGATGACACTTGGAGGGCTTCAACTTCATCCCGTATTTGGCAAGGGACGCGAACACCTCCGCCAGGTGCTCCAGGTGGGCTTCATATGTCTGGGAGTACACAATCACATCATCAAGGTATAACAGGACGGTCTCGAAATTTAGATGCCCCAGACAGCATTCCATCAGCCGTTGGAAGGTTCCAGGGGCGTTGCACAGCCCAAACGGCATACTATTGAATTCACAGAGCCCCATTGGGGTGGTGAAGGCAGTTTTCTCCCTGTCCTCGGGTGCCACAGCCACTTGCCAGTACCCGCTGGTGAGGTCAAGGGTAGAGAAGTAGTTCGCGGTTCTCAGTGCGGCCAAGGACTCTTCAATACGGGGCAGTGGGTAAGCATCTTTATGCGTTATCTGGTTAATCTTCCGGTAATCCACACACATCCGCATGGTGCCGTCCTTCTTCTTAACCAGCACCAACGGGGCGGCCCAGGGACTACAGCTGTCCCTGATAACCCCTGCCTCCCTCATGTTCCTCAACATGTCCTTGGCACATTGGTAGTGTGCAGGGGGAATAGAACTGTACCTCTCTTTGATAGGGGGGTGTTCACCGGTGGGGATATGGTGTTGGACCCCTTTAATCTGCCCAAAGTCTAGGGGGTGTTTGCTAAAAACTTGCTCATACTTCCGTACCAACCGGTATACCCCTTCTTTGTGATGTGTAGGAGTATCGTCAGTGCCTACATGTAACTGTCGGTGCCACTCATCTAACTCCCCTTGGGGCGGGTGAGTGCTGGCAGTCGGTGGTGAGGTTGGGGGGACTGCCTCGCGGATGGTGTGGGGGTCCAGTGTGAGCAACTTGGCAAGTGTAGCATACCGGGGAAGCCTGACTTCTTCCTCCCCACAGTTCATCACCCTCACAGGCACTCTCCCCTTTTTTACATCTACTACTCCTCGGGCGGCCATTACTGTGGGCCAGTGCTCGGAGGGCATGGGCTCTATCATGGCGGGATAGTCACGCCCCTGGGGCCCTACTGCTGCCCTACACCAAATCATCATCTCGCTCCTGGGGGGCACAGTCAATGGGGCAACATCCATCACTCTCACCCCACCAATCTCTCATCCTGTCGAGTTCACATGCTGGCGGTACATCAAGGCTCGGATCTCACGCTGCACAGCTCTCTGTCGGCTCCCCGCCGCCGTGGCGGCCAGCTGCTGCAGTAGGGTCAACACATCACTCATACAGTGCTCCATCACATTGGTTCCTAGCACTATCTTCGGGTTATGATCACTGGGTTCATTCATTATCACAATCATACCCTGGTGTTGCAGTTCAGCTCGCCCCACAGTCATGGCCACTTGTTTGTATCCCACTTGGGTCAATGGGAGTCCATCAGCAGCAATCAGTGTTATACTAGCATCTGGGGGAGCCAGCTCGTCGGTCCCCCAATACCGTTGATACAATGTGTATGGTATGGTGGTTACCTGTGATCCAGTGTCCAGGAGAGCCATCACCGGTATGCCGTCCACAGCCACGGGGATTATGGGCCAGGCCCCGATGTACCGGTCCCGCCAGTCTGGGGGGCCATGGGGTTCTACTCCTGAGGATTGACCCGTGGCCCCAGGGGTTGCTCGTTTAACGGACACCGTCGGGAATAGTGGCCGGGTTTGCTGCACCTGTAACAGATTGGGGTCCCATTCCGGAGTCATTGGCCCTTCTCCGCTGCATCCAGGGGACGTCCTCCGGGCTGTCGGCGAGCTGCATCTTCACCGGTGCCTGGGATCTGGTTGGAGGCTGGAATGCGGCAAGAATCTTAGCAAGGTCCCCATCCATGCGGCGAACTCGAGCAGCGAGCTCTTCCATTGTCCCGCTTGGGGCTGCAGGCACTGGCGGTGCCGGTGGGGTAGGAGCCACCACAACGGGAGCAGTCTCAACTGGCCACGGGGTTGGTTCAGGAGCTTCCGATGCTGGGAGTTGCAGAGCTTTGATGGCCCATTCCTTTAATACGGCAAAGTCCACATCAGGGTGTTCTAGGGCCCACAGCCGAAGCTGCTTGCGGTCCACTGAGGACCTCATCCCCTGCACAAACTGCTCACTTAACATCTTGTTACTGTCCACGCTGCTGATAGTGTCCATCCGCTTCAGTGTGCGGAGTGCGGTCTGCAGTCGCAGAGCATAGTCCCGAATGCTATCTGCGGGCCGTTGTCGGCACTGATAGAACTGCATCCGCAACTCTGCCTCGGTACGGGTCTCAAATGCAGTCTGCAGCTTTTCAAATATGGTGGCTACAGAGGACCGGTCCCCCTCGGCCCAGGTCTCCGCCTCTTGCTCAGCCGCGCCAGTTAGCTGCCCCAGCACTAGCGCTGCACACTGCTTATCAGTCAGGGGGTACAGTTCTAGCAGCGGACTAAGTTTTTTCCGGAAAACCTGCAAGGCATCAGGTTTCCCATCGTACTGCGGTAGCCAGGCAGCTCTGGGCACATAGGGCAAAGAGAACGGCATCACCTGAGCGACGGCTGGGGCCGCGGCACCCCCCGCCAACGCGGCCGGGACCTGGGCAGGCCCATTCCCACCTACGGGTGCTCCCGCAGCTGCGTCCGCCGCTCCTCCGACGGCTTCGTCGGGCGCAGACATCTTGTTTCCGTCCCCCTTAGTCTCTTTCTGGCTCCTCCTCTATCGGGGCGGGGTTTAGGCCTTCGTGCCTCCACTACTCGAGGAGACGCTCGAACGGGAACGTTTCGCGCCCAAGATGGCGGCTTTTCAAATTTTCCGGCCGGACACCTCCGGCGGTAACAAGGCGCACCTCTACCAGACGGCAGAGCGGTAGGATCCTGTTCGTGACGCCAAGTTGTCGCGGGCGGAGGAGGGGACGCTGCGCTCTCCCACTGCTCGGGTCCGGCTGCCGCTGCTGCTGCGGCCGCTGCTGCTGCTCGGTGGTGGCTCAAGCGGTGGTCTGGATCCCGGGGACTCGAGCGGCACTCCTCGCCCGTGAGTGAAAAGGGGGGTGATTGGTTGTGGGGGTTTTGATTATGGATATTGTCCGTGACGCCACCCATGGTTGTGGTGATTTTGGTGACACCACCGCTGCTCTAGACGGGGATCCCGGGAGCGGTGACTGGGAGCAGCTTGGTTGTTAGTTCTCCCCTCCGTGGGTAGGGCGTTGGTTGTCCCGGGGCCCGGTGATGGGGTAGGGATGGATGGCAGGCGGGCTACGGGGCCTGGCGAGGTGCAGGGTCACAGGGGCAGCGCTGTGCCGCATGGCACGGTGGTACTCACTCAGCCCAATGATGAAGACACAGTCTCGGTAAAACACACGGCTGGATGGACGGGTCCCACAGACGGCTGCGGTGTTGTTGCTCCCGGCAGGTTGGTGGTGACTGCCTTTCCCTGCACCTAAGATGTCTGTACGGTTCCAATGGGTTCCCACCGGTAACCCGCTCCCCGGCTTGGATATGGGCCGGAGGTGCCCCTTTTGCCCGCAGGCGCTGGCCCTGAGAAATGGTTGCCTTGGCGGTGGCGGTGTCTCTCTCACTCGGTTGGACGGTTGCCTTCTGTCGGGACTTGACTGTTTGGAAACCCAGGAGGTCCCCTTCACTAACGGATTTGGCAAATTCACGGCGACTCCTAGCCTTGCCGGGGTCCGAAAAGCCCCTGCCAGATGGTGCTGGCTCCTCTTTGTGTACCGGTCCGGTACCGCTGGGCCACTGCCCATCCACGGTCCTTACGGTAGACTCCAATCGGCCACTCCTGCAGACGGTCACCACCGTCTGCCAACCTTGCTGATCTGTCCGGGGTGTTGTGCTCTGTGGCCACTGGCTTGTCCAGGGCGCCACATATACATGAGCATTAAGGGAAACTAGTACCTTAGGTCTATCAATCGTCGGTTTGTCCACAACCACTTTACTGGTATAGCCCAATCATATTATATATTCAGGTATAGCCACAGTTTTATCTACATGGAGAAAAGTGATACAATAAACCAATAGTTCCATAAACTTGGTCATGATGTAAGGGGGCCAACTCACATGTAATCGTCTTGTTAATGGATATGATTATCCAGTAGGAGGGAAGCAGTGGCTTGCCCCTCTATCCTGGAAGAGATTATATGGTACACACTGAGACTAAAAGTAATCCTATGTCTAAGGACGTTGTAACAATATGACGAGACATACCTATAAGTATAGTCAAGCAGTGTCAAAATCCAGGATTAGCGTGGGCTTGTTTACTGTAGTGAAGGTGCAATTACATATCCTTTTTGTAGTCTATACTGCAGCCCATGGGGATACATGCCACTGTGCATGAATATGTAGTAAAGAGATTCTAGTATAAAAAGAGAATCATAGTGAGGATACTTATCTCTAATCATTAGAACATAGAGATCAGAGCATAAATGGTAGACCTGATCAGGTTCCTAGGTAGGTAATAGGTATACCCTAACGGGTGCCGGACTATCTAGGAAATAAGAGAAAGGACATAAGTAAAATGAGTGCTAAATCGCCGCACGGCATCACCATGCAACTCACCTGAACCTGTGTGATAGGATAATTGGACCAGCTCCCTCTGCGTGGCGGTGATAAAACGCCAGATTGAGGGAGTTTATAAAGGGAGACCTGTATGAATCACTTCCTGTAATCGTATTAAGGAAGTGAGGGGGTGGAACGCTGTGACGCCTGCGTTTCAGGTGTCATATGACCCTCCGATACGTCACTTCCGGTTTCCCATAGCCAGTGTCAGAAGCCCGTAGTGAAGAGAGGGAGTTCAGGAGGTGTGTCCCGTGGATGACGCTTATGGAGGGGGCGTTCCTAATCCAAAGTGGGTGGATAATTGGTGACGTTTCCTATAACTGCAGGGCTCCGTGTTTATGGACAACAATTAGCAGGGATAGTGCCCAGGAGTGCGGTGTCAATAATTCTAAAAAGAGAGGAAAAATTTGTTAAAATCAAGATTTTGGCTATCGATAAATTATGATTAGTATAGTATTTGCCAAAATGGCTTATATTATGTTTTCATGAGGCATATATCAGTATGTCTATATAATACGTATCAACTGATACAGAGAACACATAATCATTGCGAGCATCATATATATATATACACACACACCAATATGTAACTACATATTATAATTTCCTAATGTAAATAAACGCAGGATCCCAGGGGAAATATGATGAGGGGGGGGAAGAGGGGAGGATGGGGCTTGGCGTTTTAATATGAGGGAAAGAAAAAAGGGGGGGGGAAAGGGGGGTGGAAGGGGGAAACGGGAGAATCATAGCATAACCCTATTGTTAGTTTAGTTTAGGCTTAGTATGGTCCGCAGGACCCCTTTTTTTGCATATATAACAATAGGGTTATGCTATGATTCTTTTTTCTTTCCCTCATATTAAAACCCCAAGCCCCATCCTCCCCTCTCCCCCCCCCCTCATCATATTTCCCCTGGGATCCTGCGTTTGGGCGATTGGGCTATACCAGTATAGTGGTTGTGGACATACCGACGATTGATAGACCTAAGGTACTAGTTTCCCTTGATGCTCATGTATACAAATAAGTTAGACTCTGATATCCAGTATTTTAGATCGACCTTTGTTTTTCATCTTGATAGGTTCTATGTAGATTCATGTTCTTGAGTCTCTTCTCCTTGGTGCTTGCCGCGCCGCATCGCCTAGTAACAACTCACCTTGCCTGATAATCACAGGTAATGTTAGCTTCATCCACAACTCCCATTATATTCTATAGATTATCTCAGTCAATCCTCACTTTGCAGGCACCTCTAAGTTTGTGTCATGGTGATGGTTTTGGTCAGGATACCCCCCCAATGGTTTGTCAGCGATGGTCACATTTCCTAATGGATCTCTTTCCCTTCTCCCTTTCCTCTTGTTTACCTATGTCTTGTATTGACAATATGTATTTTTGTCCATCTGCTGTTTGTTTCTGTATTAATTTATATCTACACAATGTATTTAGATGGTCCTTTGTTGAAGACCATATTATGGTTGAAACGTTGTTTTTTGGACATCATATATGCATGAATTCTTTTTTTTCAATAAAAAAAATACATATATAAAAAGAACCCTTTTTTTCTATTAATTTTCTGTCTGACAGTATTGGGGTAGAGTGCCGGAGTTCTCTCTTTATTATAGACAGAGCAGGAGCTGTCGGCAAAGCGCACGGAAGAAGTGACATGTCACTTCTTAGAACGCGCGCTCCGGGCAGCAGCCGAAGCGCTGCGCTCTAAAACGCCACGTGCGCACGGCCCCTGCACAATCCCCATAGATTGTGCAGGGGACGCAGGACGCATGCAGTTACGCTGCGCTGTAGAGCGCAGCGTAACTGCATGAATTACGCACACATGCGCACATAGCCTAATTAGTAACTGGTAGACATGTAGGAAAATATGATGGAACATCTTCAATATATTTAATCCGCCTCAGGCCCCTCTTAAGCAGCTGTGTAATCGGGATTGATTTTCGCACTGTGGTAGGAGGCAGGTTTTGTATTTGTATGGTCACCTTTGTAGAGAGGCATGATCTACATCAGATAGGTTATATATGTGCCACCCCCATGTCAGCAGATGGGCTGCTCGGATGCGGATCCACAGTGACTTGAGGGATTTCCGGACCCAGGGGTCGCGCAGACACTTGAATAAAAGGGGACAGACCCACCCCTGACGAAGTCACCCTAGCTGGTGACGATACGCGTGGGGACCTTCACCCTCCATCACCCTTTTTTTGGGTTATGCTTTGGCTGGTAATTGGGGCACAAATATACCTGCAGGTTATTCTCTACTGTGG
The DNA here is from genome assembly GCF_048569485.1 of Anomaloglossus baeobatrachus. Lineage (NCBI taxonomy): Eukaryota > Metazoa > Chordata > Amphibia > Anura > Aromobatidae > Anomaloglossus > Anomaloglossus baeobatrachus. The sequence continues at coordinate 95,318,108 of NC_134361.1, read as the reverse complement.
GGAAACTCTTTCTTTGCTACTACATAAATCCTGGACTCTATTTATATGCACTTGAGTACGATTGATATATGGTTTTCCATCTATATGTACTCTATTTTCTAGCATTACATTTTGGCCAGCTACTAGGGCCTATTATACCTGTAAGCTACACTACAATTGGAAGTTATTTTACCTCTGTAGGGGGTTAATTCCTCCTGGAAAATTGTAGTAATATACCTTATTGTGGCTACATATTGCGGTATTCTATTTGTATAAAATCTTGAATACTGCAATGTATTTAACATTATAATGGTCTTACTTAATGCATGTCTAAAAACCTTGGATTCTATTTTTATATGCTGGAGCATCATGATGTGTTATATATGATCTGTATTGTAACATTGATATGTTGGTAAACTCTCCTATCTATTCCCCTACCAGTATAAATTATATCTGATAGCTTCCCTCTGGGTGATAGAGGTTAGTCCAACTTCAACAGAGGTGTGGACATTTGTTGATATATGGCTATAGGCCTTTTTTAAATGTTTTTAAGTGTGTGATCTTGTGTCCCATTTTTTGTAATAAAGTACTTTTTCACATTACTTGGTGTATCCCTCTTGTATGCACACTCCCTTTCTCCTTTGTTATATACTGTTGAATAATTGCACACGAGTCTGTTGGTAAACTAAGGTGTCAGTGGCCGGCTGCCGCGTTCAGGTGTACTCGGGTCCCACACCCGGCTGGTGTACCGATATCCCTTCCTCCGGCACGTTGTAATTTTCCTCACTTCTGGACAAATCCGTATGGAACGGGGAAGTCAGCTCCCGGTATGTTCTGGTTGGGAGATGTGCCCGCGAAAACTGACGCTTGGGATTTCAGTGGGTGTTTGCGGATACCCTATCCCCCGTAGTGGGCTTCCGTTTCGCTCTCTCTGGGCTAACACTTCTAAAGCAAGGCCTACAACCTTGCTCCCGGCCTGGTGAATTAGAGAAGGGGCTTGCAGTCGTCTTCTAACTAGGGTCCAGGTACCCCGCCTGTGCCTAGTTTCCGGACAGGATCTCCGCTTTTGGTATCGGCGGGCTCCAACCCTGTCCCGGTCCACTTTGGATCTCCCGCGACCGGACTCCCGTCGCCTTTGGACATGGTCCACTGCTTGCCACCTAGCCAGTAGACCAGGGCCACTACCCTGTCTACCCTTCACTAGGCTCAGCTTTACTTTGACAGTCTGGCACTGTCTCAGGCTCCTCCCCACTTTTCAACTCCACACTGAAACTGATCTGAACTTGTTCCCGCCCCTGGATCCTCAAGACCCCTATGTGGGCGCTTCTAATCTGCCTGGTCCTGCCCACTGGTGTGTCCTTCCTACCCTGAGGGGGGTGGCTAGGATTTTGTGGCTGATGGTACCTTGTGTGGGATGGTGTTATGTAGGGTGAAGTACACTTCTTTGACCACCTGGCGGCGCCAGGGCGTCACATATACTGGTAGTCAAAGGGTGAATTAGTAGATGTATGATATAGATTATTCTTTCTTTCTAATAGTCTTCACAATATATTATAGTACAAATCTCAGTGGTGCAAATGCAAAATACTATACCTACAAGTGGCAAACAGGTGTCTCCAAGGACAGTGCTAAATTGGCATGTTTAGTCACTATGGTTAACAACCTCATGTCCTATTTAGTGGAAATTAGCACTCCATATAGCATAATTGAACACAACCATGGACATCAGTAGACGCCCATACTGAGAGAATGACACAAAAGAACAGTAAAAAGACACCTTTATTGATATTCATTAAAAATATTTAAAAACAAGCAAAAGGCACCGTATACAAAAGAGGGACACAGACAGGAAAAATTGGAAGAAAATGATTTTTCACAGGTGGAGGAATATACACCTGCGCCGGCACACCTCTAAATTAAATAATGAAAGTTGAACGCATTGCTGTATCCTATAGACCTGTATTACATATTGGTTACAATAAATAATTAATTAATTGCCATACAGGTGGAACGCCACCAAACTGCAGAGCATATCTATATATATAATTGCCTTATTCTGTCTGTCTGTCTGTCTGTCTATCTGTCTGTCTGTCTGTCTGTCTTGCTCCAAAATTGTGTCCTTACGGTGACACAAAGATGATTGGCCGCTGGGCTCACCATGGCCCCGCCCCCCGCACAGATTGGCCGCTCGCCCAGGCTGCGCCCCCACACGGATTGGCCAGCCGCTCGCCCAGGCTCCGCCCCCCCCCCCACAGATTGGACTCTCGCCCCGGCACCCTGCAGGCATTGGCAACTCGGCCACGCACCGCCCCCCTCACGCAATGCATGCTAGCTCTGGCCCCGCCCCCCCACGCATTCCCCGAACCGACATGGTCAGGGAGCCACGACTACCAGGTGAGTACTGTACCCCCGGGAGCCCACATCAGCGTACGCCGCCAAACCAGCCGACAAATACCCTCGCATTGCTGGGGCTGGCCGGCGTATGCTGGTGTGGGCTCCCGTGCGAGCGGGGGACGAGATACGCTGGTAACCATGGTAGCATAGTTACCAGCGCATCAAGGTCCTGCAGCGGCGGAAAATACACACACGCACACACATAACAGCACACACACACACACACACACATCAGATCACACTCACTCTCACACACACCTCACACACACATCACATCGCATCCACACATCAAGGTCCTGCAGCGGCGGAAAATACACACACGCACACATCAGATCACACTCGCTCTCACACACACACACACACACCTCACACGCACACACTTCACACACACATCACATCGCATCCACATACTCACAACATCCTGGGATATCGCTTGCTTCTCGGCGGCGATACTGTGCTGTGAGCTTCCAGGACCTGCCGGAGGATCACATGGCCAGAAGCATGTAGTATCTCCGGATGTTGTGAGTATAAGCGCGTATGTGCGATATCGTCAATGTGTGTGTGCGTGAGTGTATGCGATCGGGTGTGTGTCAGTGTATGCGATCGGGTGTGTGTCAGTGTATGCGATCGGGTGTGTGTCAGTGTATGCGATCGGGTGTGTGTCAGTGTATGCGATCGGGTGTGTGTCAGTGTATGCGATCGGGTGTGTGAGTGTCGGCAGAGGAGCACGGCGTGCTGGAGGAGGCTGGGAGGAGAGAGGCTGATCCTGGGGAAGGCTGGGATGGGAGGCTGAGAGAAGAGAGGCTGATGCTGGGGGAGGCTGAGACTGGGGTAGGCTGGGAGGAGAGAGGCTGATGCTGTGGACCAAAAAGGCTGATGCTGGGAGGAGAGAGGCTGATGCTGGGGGAGGCTGAGGCTGGGGTAGGCTGGGAGGAGAGAGGCTGATGCTGGGAGGAGAGAGGCTGATGCTGGGGGAGGCTGAGGCTGGGGGAGGCTGAGGCTGGGGGAGGCTGGGAGGAGAGAGGCTGATGCTGGGAAGAGAGAGGCTGATGCTGGGAGGAGAGAGGCTGATGCTGGGGGAGGCTGAGGCTGGGGGAGGCTGAGGCTGGGGTAGGCTGGGAGGAGAGAGGCTGATGCTGGGGACAGAAAAGGCTGATGCTGGGAGGAGAGAGGCTGATGCTGGGAGGAGAGAGGCTGATGCTGGGAGGAGAGAGGTTGATGCTGGGGGAGGCTGAGGCTGGGGGAGGCTGGGAGGAGAGAGGCTGATGCTGGGAGGAGAGAGGCTGATGCTGGGGGAGGCTGAGGCTGGGGTAGGCTGGGAGGAGAGAGGCTGATGCTGGGAGGAGAGAGGCTGATGCTGGGGACAGAAAAGGCAGATGCTGGGAGGACAGAGGCTGATGCTGGGATGAGAGAGGCTGATGCTGGGGACAGAGAGGCTGATGCAGCGGGTAGAGAGGCTAATGCTGCGGGTAGAGAGGCTGATGCTGGGATGAGAGAGGCTGATGCTGGGGACAGAGAGGCTGATGCTGGGGACAGAGAGGCTGATGCTGGGAGGAGAGAGTCTGATGCTGCGGGCAGAGAGGCTGATGCTGCGGGTAGAGAGGCTGATGCTGGTTAAGCATGGGGGATGGAGCACGATGGGGGTGCGCAGCATGGGGGATGGAGCACGTTTGGGAGTGCGCAGCATGGCGGATGGAGCACGTTTGGGAGTGCGCAGCATGGCGGATGGAGCACGTTTGGGAGTGTGCAGCATGGCGGATGGACCACGTTTGGGAGTGCGCAGCATGGCGGATGGAGCACGTTTGGGAGTGCGCAGCATGGCGGATGGAGCATGTTTGGGAGTGCGCAGCATGGCGGATGGAGCATGTTTGGGAGTGCGCAGCATGGCGGAAGGAGCACGTATGGGAGTGCGCAGCATGGCGGATGGACCACGTTTGGGAGTGTGCAGCATGGCGGATGGAGCACGTTTGGGAGTGCGCAGCATGGCGGATGGAGCACGTTTAGGAGTGCGCAGCATGGCGGATGGAGCACGTTTGGGAGTGTGCAGCATAGGGGATGCAGCACGATGGGGAGTGCGGAGTATGGCGGATGGAGCACGTTTGGGAGTGCACAGCATGGCGGATGGACCACGTTTGGGAGTGCGCAGCATGGCGGATGGAGCACGTTTGGGAGTGCGCAGCATGGGAGATGGAGCACGATGGGGGGTGCGCAGCATAGGGGATGGAGCACGATGGGGAGTGCGCTGCATGGGGGATGGAGCACGATGGGGAGTGCGGAGTATGGCGGATGGAGCACGTTTGGGAGTGCGCAGCATGGCGGATGGAGCACGTTTGGGAGTGCGCAGCATGGTGGATGGAGCACGTTTGGGAGTGCGCAGCATGGCGGATGGAGCACGTTTGGGAGTGCACAGCATGGGAGATGGAGCACGATGGGGGGTGCGCAGCATAGGGGATGGAGCACGATGGGGAGTGCGCTGCATGGGGGATGGAGCACGATGGGGAGTGCGCTGCATGGGGGATGGAGCACGATGGGAAGTGCACACCTCCCCCCAACACACACACACACGCGCGCGCACTGCACAACACACCACACACACACACTGGGAACCACAAACAACTGCCCTACACAGACACCCACACACACAGACAACGCTGCACACACACAACACCCAACACACAAACACCGCGGCACACACAAATATACGCACATACCGCACAACACACACATTGCACAAAACATACCTCCCCCCAAAACACACCACACACACAAACCGCGCAACACACACACACACAACGCTACAGACACACAGCGCTCCACAAACAACGCAACACACATACAACACCGCTCTCACCCCCCGTCACACCCAGACAACACCCAGAACATGTACAGCCCCTACACAAACACTTGGTAACTACACACATCAACATCTATATATATATATATATATATATATATATATATATAACAAAAATCATACATGAACTACACAATGCATAAATTCTAGAATACCCGATGCGTAGAATCGGGCCACCTTCTAGTCTATATTTATAATTGCCTTATTCTGTCTGTCTGTCTGTCTTGCTCCAAAATTGTGTCACGTGACAGTGTCACCGTAAGTGTCATAAAAGTGACAACTGTCGGATTGGCCGCTGGACTCGGCCTGGCCCCGTCCCCCCCACGGATTGGCCGCTCGCCTCGGCCTGGCCCCGCCCCCCGCATGGATTAGCCGCTCGCCCGCTCCAGCGTACACCGGCTCCCGGTACACATGTGCAGGGAGCCGGCATACGCTGACGCCTCGCCCGCTCAGCCCTGCTCCAGCGTACACCGGCTCTCGGGACACATGTGCAGGGAGCCGGCATACGCTGCGGTCAATAATGAAGTGTCATGCAGCGGTGAAAGAGTTAAAGACACTGCAAGACACTTCATTATAGGCATCGGGCACCCCCAGAAGAGAGAAGACAGAAGAAAGGAGACCCCGCAGTCATACTCACCAGACGCCGACCGGGAGCAGGTGAGCGCATCAAGGTCCTGCAGCGGTGGAACACACACACACACACGCACACACACACATAAGAACAGACACACACACATCAGATCACACTCAGTCACTCTCACACACACCTCACACACACATCAGATCGCATCCACACACAACAACATCCAGTGATATCACTTACTTCTCGGCGGCGATACTGTGCATGCAGTGACCTTCCAGGACCTGCCGGAGGATCACATGGCCGGAAGCATGTGGTATCTCCGGATGTTGTGAGTGTGTGAGCGCGTATGTGCGATATCGTCAGTGTGTGTGCGTGTATGCGATCGGGTGTGTGCGTGTATGCGATCGTGTGTGTGCGTGTGTTCTGATGTGTGAGTGTATGCGATCGGATCTGTGAGTGTCGGCAGAGGAGCACGGCGTGCAGCACAGCTGCTGGGACCGCCCACCGGAGGGCACAGGGAGAAGTGGGGTGTGAGTGTATGCAATCAGATGTGTGCGTGTATACTGTCTGATGTGTGACTGTGGAGCACGATGGGGAGTGCGCAGCATGGGGGATGGAGCACGATGGGGGGTGCGCAGCATGGGGGATGGAGCACGATGGGGGTGCACAGCATGGGGGATAGAGCACGATGGGGAGTGCGCAGCATGGGGGATGGAGCACGATGGGGAGTGCGCAGCATGGGGGATGGAGCACGATGGGGAGTGCGCAGCATGGGGGATGGAGCACGATGGGGAGTGCGCAGCATGGGGGATGGAGCACGATGGGGAGTGCGCAGCATGGGGGATGGAGCACGATGGGGGGTGCGCAGCATGGGGGATGGAGCACGATGGGGGGTGCGCAGCATGGGGGATGGAGCACGATGGGGGTGCGCAACATGGGGGATGGAGCACGATGGGGAGTGCGCAGCATGGGGGATGGAGCACGATGGGGAGTGCGCAGCATGGGGGAAGGAGCACGATGGGAGTGTGCAGCATGGGGGATGGAGCACGATGGGGGATGGAGCACGATGGGGGATGGAGCACAATGGGGGGTGCGCAGCATGGGGGATGGAGCACGATGGGGGGTGCGCAGCATGGGGGATGGAGCACGATGGGGGGTGCGCAGCATGGGGGATGGAGCATGATGGGGGATGCCCAGCATGGGAGATGGAGCACGATGGGGGGTGCGCAGCATGGGGGATGGAGCACGATGGGGGTGCACACCTCCCCCCAAAACACACACACAGCGCCACACGCGCACCGCAAAACACATCACACACACACTGGGAACCACAAACACCGCCCTACACAGACAACGCCGCACACACACAACACCCAACACACAAACACCGCGGCATACACAAATATACGCACATATCGCACAACAAACACACTGCACAAAACATACCTCCCCCAAAACACACACACGCACTCCACACCTACACAAACCGCGCAACACACACAGCACCACACACACAGAACGCTGTAGACACACAGCGCTCCACAAACAACGCAACACACACAACGCAACACACATACAACACCACTCTCACACACACCCCCACCCAGACAACACCCAGAACATTTACAGTGCCCTACACAAACACTGGCAACTACACACAACAACATCGATATATATAACAAAGAACAAACATTAACTACACAATAAATTCTAGAATACCCGATGCGTTAGAATCGGGCCACCTTCTAGTATATAAATAAATGACCATGTGCAGGACTCAGAGCACAGCAATGAAGCGTTCCATTAATAATGGAATACAACCACTTACTACCCTTCATTAATCTCGACTTACATGCTACCTGTGCATAGCATACACCAGGATCCTACCAATGCAGATCCCACCCCTTGGTGGGGCAACCATCCCGAAATGGGGCTGGATGTATAGTATAAAGTTCACCAAGCAAATAAGGTGAACAAATATGTATGTTAACAAAGCGCTCCTTGAGAAAGCGACTGCGAAACACGTGTCGGAGTGTGAGGGTCACGGCAGGATATTTTCAGGTGATGTAATTTGTCACTTTTACTCGTTTGTGTGCCTGTTTCGCCGGCTTGCCTATCAACACCCGCCCCCCCTTTTTTGGCATTGACTCAGCTGCCTGTGCGTTGCATGCACTGTGCTTTGTTAACATACATATTTGTTCACCTTATTTGCTTGGTGAACTTTATACTATACATCCAGCCCCATTTCGGGATGGTTGCCCCACCAAGGGGTGGGATCTGCATTAGTAGGATCCTGGTGTATGCTATGCACAGGTAGCATGTAAGTCGAGATTAATGAAGGGTAGTAAGTGGTTGTATTCCATTATTAATGGAACGCTTCATTGCTGTGCTCTGAGTCCTGCACATGGTCATTTATTTATATATATGCTCTGCAGTTTGGTGGAGTTCCACCTGTATGGCAATTAATTAATTATTTATTGTAACCAATGTGTAATACAGGTCTATAGGATACAGCAATGCGTTCAACTTTCATTATTTAATTTAGAGGTGTGCCGGCGCAGGTGTATATTCCTCCACCTGTGAAAAATCATTTTCTTCCAATTTTTCCTGTCTGTGTCCCTCTTTTGTATACGGTGCCTTTTGCTTGTTTTTAAAGATTTTTAATGAATATCAATAAAGGTGTCTTTTTACTGTTCTTTTGTGTCACTCTCTCAGTATGGGCGTCTACTGATGTCCATGGTTGTGTTCAATTCACAGCACAACAATGTTTTTGCTACTGAGGGTAAAACGTGGTCTTAACTAATTTGAACATGCTGATTCCAAATATGAACTCAGAATTTGCACAGCACGTCCAGATTTTGAGTTATACTTAGAAAAGGCCATACGCCTATTCAGGCAAAATGGTGTCTGCTTCTGTACTGATGTGAATGGGCTTATGCTAGAGTTGGGTTGTAGACATTTTCCAGATCAATGGAGACTGTTCATAGACTCTAGTAAAGCAAGCTTGAAAGCTGTTCTGTTGCACAATGGCAATGAAAAGCCATCTGTCCCCATTGCACATGCGGTTGGAATGAAAGAGACCTATGCTTCTATGCAGATCATTCTGAAATTGATTAAATATTCAGAACATCAATGGAACATTTGTGCTGACCTCAAAGTTGTTGCACTAGTCCTTGGTTTGCAGTTAGGTTACACTAAGCATATGTGCTTTCTGTGCCTATGGAACAGTCGAGATGACAACAACCATTATAAAATTAAACGGTGGCCCAATAGAGATGAACATAAGATTGGTAAGCACAATGTTCAACACGAATCACTTGTCGATCCACTTAAAGTTTATCTTCCACCTCTTCACATTAAACTAGGACTAATGAAAAATTTTGTAGTAGCAATGGATCGTCAAGGGAATGGATTTAACTATCTGAAGGAAAAGTTTAGTGCATTGAAAACTGAGGCCAAACTCAAAGCAGGAATCTTTATTGGTCCTGAAATCCACCAACTAATCCATGATGAAATCTTCAAGAAAGAACTCACCCCACTTGAACTAACTGCATGGGATGCATTTATAGTAGTAGTTCAAAACTTCCTTGGAAACGAAAGAGCAGAAAACTATGCTGAACTAATAGACAATATGCTTCAAGCATACGAAATGCATGGTGCCCGAATGTCATTGAAAATGCATTTCCTACATTCACATCTTGACTTCTTTCCTCCAAATATGGGTAATGTCAGTGACGAACATGGTGAGAGATTCCACCAGGACATTTCTACTATGGAAAAAAGATACCCAGGTCGCTTTAACCCCAACATGATGGGCGATTACTGCTGGTTTTTGCAACGGGCCACTAGGACCACTCACAAGCGCAAAAGCAAGTGCCTGAAGCACTTTTAAAAGTACTCTGCTGAGTTCAAGGCGATTTCTTAAGCTACTATAAGTGATTTTTAAGTTTTTTGGTTTATTTACCTATACTTCTTTTTCAATAAAAATGATAATACATGTTGTGAAACTGTGGGACATAACGATTCTGTATCTTTATTAATTGCTTATTTTAATTTTCACAAAAATTGGAATAACTTAATATTCTGACGTGCTACAAAAAAACTAACTTCAGATTTGGATTCAGCGCATTCGATTTAGTATAGCGCACATGGTTTTTGCCAAGTAGCAGACAAAAAGTGTTTATTTGTTGTGCTGTGATTATGTTTAGTCACTAATAGAGATGAGGGAACCCAAGGTTCGGAGTCCAGTGTTCGTACCGAACACAGAGTTTATAAAAAAAAAAACTAGAGTTCAGGTTTGCAGTTCAGTTGCTTTACCTAAGATAACCATTATCACGAGCATCACTGTGCTTGGATACGCTTGGTGCTCAGCCCAGTGTGAGCATGGCTTGGGTACGCTCGGTGCTTAGCCCAGTGCGGTCCAATTGGACTGCTTGATCGGCTCATACTAGGAGTAACAACAGCGTAATTGGATGTAGTCTGCATTAAACACAAAAAAAAATGGAAAATGCTCTGTTTATGCCTGGCTGTATGTGGGAGGAGACCCAAACTGCCCAATTAGTGACTTTCATTGGGGTTCAGGTCAAGTCCTTGTCCCAAACCGAACTCTATCTAAACTCTGGCTGAACCCACCGAACCGAACTTCCACGGGTCCGTTCATCTCTAGTCACTAACCATCTGCCATGGAAAGGTAGCCAAGAGGATAATCAGTGGATTTGCTTTCCAGTACCATCTCTATGCAGATAAAGCCCGATTATGCACTTTTTCTCATGACATCACCCCCACATTAATACAAAATACCAGTGATTGGATCTCCGCTATCTCTAACATTATGTCCTCCCTTTATTTAATCAATTTTTTTCCAAAACTGAACTCCACGTATTTACCATCTCTATTAACTTTCCAATAAATCAAATATTTCCATGACTGCTTCTGCAATAAAGCCCAAGTAGCACGATTGCTGTCTTGGTATTAGATGGGCCTTCCCGCTCTATATCTGATGACTCACTCAATCATGTCACCTGCACCTCAGATTAGTCCAAAAGAAAGGCGGCTCACAAGTATCATTTTGTGTTTCTTTCATAAATGATATATTTATTTAAACAGGTATACATCCATTACCATGATTATTCTCCAGGGAAACATTAGATCTACACTACATCTAAACATCTGCAGGCAGGAAGGAATTGCACATGTTAAAATCCAGTTTAGATGACATGACCATATTTATTCACAATCCGCAGCCAACAGATTGTCATGTTTAATTCCCTCATCTAATAATTTCTCAAAAGCTTTTTAGACTGTGATAAAAAGTTAAAGTGCAGAATCCATCATTACTCCTTCAATACTTATTGCACATGCGGCTAGTGACCCCAAAGGACAATGATCAACTGCAGTCACGGTGAGCGTATAGTGTATGCGGCAAGCATCATCCTTGCTACATTCAGCCCTTTTTATATATATAGCCTGCTTTACACTTTGCAATTTCGCATACAATATCGTATGCGATTTGCAACGCCCCCATTGTATGTGTGGCATGTTCAATTTGTTGAACGTGCCGCACAGACGATTCACCCCCATCACACGTACTTACCTTCCATACGACCTCGATGTGGGCGGCGAATGTCCACTTCCTGGAGTGGGAGGGACGTTTGGCGTCACATCGAAGTCACGCGGCAGCCGGCCAATAGAAGCGGAGGGGCGGAGATGAGCGGGACGTAAACATCCCGCCCAGCTCCTTCCTTCCGCATTGTCGGCAGGAGTCGCGGACGGAGGTAAGCTGTCGTTCAATGTTCCCGGGGTGTCACACACTGCGATGTGTGCTGCCTCGGGAACATTGCACAACCTCACGTTCATTTTTTGAGGAATGAACGACGTGCATGCGATGAACGGATTTTCGTTCAATCGCAATTGCACGGAGGTTTTACACGCTACAATCATACTTACGATGCCGGATGTGCGTCACTTACGACGTGACCCCGCCGACACATCGTAAGATATATTGTAGTGTGTAAAGCGGGCTTATTACATGCAATATGAATCAAATTATTCCGATGCAACAGTTCTCACCATATCCATTGTACATATAGCTAATTTCTTTGCAGCTTTCCATCTGCAGTGTTTCTTATTATATCCGAATGTGGCTGATTATTCAACTTTCTTTCAATAAATTCATACAGTGTGTGCAAAAAAGTTTTCTTTTCAGAATTCCATGTGTTCACTCCGCCACCAAAGTGGACTAACGGCAAACGTTCCTTCCAAGCTGACAATCCTTTTCAGATTATATAGCGGTGCATACCACGTTACCACCAGCCATTAGTATATCTAAATGACACATTAAAAACAATTAAAACATTTTGAAATTATTGCATTGGATTGTACAATATAACAGGCATAGTGTCTAATATTATTAATGACAAAAATACATTAAAGTTGTATACTTCCTTTAACCCCTTTGATGTCAGGGTGTCTTTTGAGAAATCATTAGATTATGGAATTAAACATGACATACCGTTGGATGCGGATTGTGAATAAATGTGGTCATGTCATCTAAACTGGACATTAAATATGGAATTCCTTCCTGCCTACATATGTTTGTGCACTTTTATATGCACTTTAGATCTAATGTTTCCTTAGGGAATAATCATGGTTATGGATGTATACCTGTTGAAATAAAGATATCACTTATAAAAGAAATGCAAAAAGATTCTTGTGATCCGTTTTCCTTTGGACTGATTTGATTATATACTGCTATGGAAAAGGTTGAATAAACAGGTAAAACGGTGCAAAGAAGACTGATGCCCAGTCTTTGATTAAATTACATGGACGTAACGGGCCACGGGGTCGGGTGCTACTCGTCGCCGGGCCGCGGTGCTTCTGCTGCTGGGTCGCCGTGGGGCCTCATCCGGTTCTGTGACCCCACGTGTCAATAAAAGGCTTTGGGGATGGGGATGATGGGGGTAGTTGTTTGTGACGCCACCCGTGGTGTGCGGCCAAGGTTAGCCGCTGCTGCGGTATTGCTTCTCTTTTCTGGGACAGATGACTATGCAGCTCAGTTGGTACAGCTCTCCACGGGCAGAGCTAGGCCCCAGGGAGGATGGTGGTGGTAGTAGTAGTCTCTCAGATGCTGTTAGCGCTGGGGGCGCAATGGTGAGAGCGCCAGCAGTAACAACACGACACAAGCTTTGCAGTTCAAGGTCTCCTTTTACTCACTGGTCACAAACTGCCACTGGGCATGCCAATCCCCTCTGTGATGGGCTCCAGCCAATTCCGGATACTTCGGAGGTCGAGGCCGGTGCCGGGGTCTGTGAGTTCTTCCTCCTTGTGCTAAGCTTAGTGAGTCCCTGTGACATATAACTACACAGGTACTCTGGTTTTGGGTTGTTGCTCCCGTCCCATCTGGTAGGCAGCACGAGTCCCTTGTTGGGCCTGACCATGGTCCCGGCTTCTGGCTCTATCTGCTGCTGTACCCCGGGCACTTAGGTGGGCGTGGAGACTTGCAATCCCCTCGCCCGGTGGATTCTGATGAAGAAACATAAAGTGTTCACCACCATAGGGCTCCGTACCCTGACTGCTCTGGTCCTGAGGGAGCAATCCAGCTTTCCCCTCAGCGACCTTGTAGCTCCTCTTTCTCACTTCCTTCCCATCTCCCGTGCAGACCGACTGCTCCAGTGTCATGTTGTTCCCTCTTACTCAAGTTGAGGCCCCTCCCCCCAGGTCTCTGAGCCAGTGAACCAAAGATTCCATATATCGTGATGGCTATTCCCTGCTTCCCACCTCGGCTCAATTCCAGTGGGAGAGCCCCTCCTTCACTGAGTGTCATGTTTGTTGTGGTTGTTACCAGCGATGACTTTCTCCGAATCCGAGATGAGTACTGCACCTTAAGTGAGGTGCAGTACCCTGTGGCGCCTGAAGCCGCAGGGGCGCCACAGACCTCAGAAACATCTCTACTGCAACTTTCTACTAATTAGTCTGCCTCTTATAAACCTCCTAATTCCATCCAAATTGTAGGAGCCAGGGTCATATTTCTGCTCAGTTGCTACACTGATGTCACCACCCTGTGCAAGTCATTGCACTGGTTGCCCATCTGTAAAATACAATATAAACTTATTAATCTCACCCTCAAAGCTCTCTAAAGTTCTGCACCACCCTACATCTCCTCACTAATGTCAATCAATCACCCTACCTGTGCTCTCCATTTCACTAATGACCAAAGACTCATTCTCTATAACCTTAATCTCCCACCCCAGTCTCCAAGACTTCTTTCATGCTGAGGCAATTCTCTGGAATGCACTACATCAGACAAACCAGTTAAGTCCTGATATCTACAGTTTCAAGCATGCTCTCAAAACACATTTCTTTAGACTGGATTATCACGTCACCTCAAAGACATTAAGCCCTACCCCGAAAATAAGCCCTAACAGGAATTTTTGGCCTTTTCATAGTAAATCTTAAAGAGAACCAATCACCAGGATTTTTGTATATAACCTACAGCCAGTGCTATAGTGGCGCTATCAGGCAGATTATCTACATACCATTAGTGGTCAGTTCGGATATTTAGCTTCTCAAATCCAAGAAAGTGAAGTTTAAATATTCATTAGCTTTTTGAGTGACAGTTGCATCAGAGCAGATAATCTCTGGGTGGGTATTCATACGGATTAACGTCCCCCTCCACCTGTTGTTCCTCCCTCTCTGTTCTTTATACTAATGTACTATTCCTTTTTTTGTCACTTAGATGGCGTCGGAGTTGACGCCTGTGCATAGCGCTTATGTCTGGCGCCATCTTTGTGAAGACCCTGTTAGTCTAGTCTTACAGCTGAGAGGGCAGCGCATGCGCCCTCGCTTCTTCAGCTCTTGTTGTGACCACGGGAGCGCGTGGTCACAACAGGAGTGGAGAACAGCTGATCGTAGGGATTAGCTGCAGAAGAGGACACTGGGCCGCTTGGTTCTTCTGCAGCTAATCGCTGTGATCAGCTGTTTTCCACTTCTGTTGTGTCTGTGCGTACTTCAGCGGTCACAACAAGAGCTGAAGAAGTGAGGATGCATGCGCCGCCCTCTCAGCCATAAGACTAGAATAACAGGGTCTTCAAAAATTTGGCGCTAGAGATAAGCGCTATGTGCAGGCGCCAACTTCGACGCCTTCTTAGTGACGAAAAAGATGAATAGTACATTAGCATAGAAAACAGAGAGGGAGGAGCAACAGGCGGGGGGTGGGAATCTCCCACCCAGAGACTATCTGCTCTGATGCAATTGTCACTCAAAAAGCTGACAAATTTTTAAACTTCACTTTCTTTGACTTGAAAGGCTAAACAACCGAGCTAACCACTAATGGTATGTAGATAAGCGGCCTGATAGGGCCAGTATAGCACTGGTTTTAGCGTATATATGGAAATCATGATGATAGGTTCCCTTTAAATATAAGCACTACCCCAAAAATAAGCCCTAATTTCAGTTTAATAATGAAGTGTCCATACAGCTAAAAAAGTTAAAGAATACTGCAGGACACTTCGTTAAAGAAAGCAGATACCCCCAAAAGTGAGAAGACAGACCTCATAATCATACTTACCAGACCCCAAACAGGATGCTTTGGAAAGCAAGGACCTGCAGTGGAATGCATCAAGGACCTGCGGTGGAACACACAAACACACACACACTTCCAGTGATACCGTACTGCCCCGGGAACCTGGGATGCAGTGGAACCCGAGGACCTGCAGAGAAATGAATCGAGTACCTACAGTGGAACGCATCAATGTGTTCCACCACAGGTCCTCCATGCAATCCACTGCAGGTCCTGGTGTTCCACAGCACTGCTGTATGGAACCAGTACCGTATCACGAAATGGGTGCGTGTGTATGTATGTGCATGATGTTCCTATGATCTGATGTGTGTGTCTGTGTGTGTGTGTGTGTTTGTGTCTGTGTGTGTGTGTTTGTGAGAGTGCTGGCCTGAAGCAGGGAAGGACCTTAGTGGAGCACACAATAACCTGTTGGGAGTGAACTCTGTGGATCGCAGGAGCACCTGTGACGCAGGTGTCTGAGGTCTAGTAAGTATAATTCTACTGCCTTTTTTGGGGGATAAACATAAGATTTCTAAGGGACTTTGCTAGTTATGAGTGACGACTAAAATACCTGAGTGCTTGTTCCTCAAATTAAGCAGGTCAGACACTTGGACGGGCTCCATTCTAGTAACGAGTAAACTGGAAGTCAATGAGAAATGTGAGCATTTTTCCAATAGACCCTCCCAGAAGGTCTGGGGGACAGTAAAATTGCTAAAATGGATGGAAACAGCTCTCAAATAGAATGGGGACAGCATGAAGAAGATAGGTTAATGTATCGCTGACTCACAGGTTGCTGTTGGGAACAATGATGTCAGAGTATTACGCCACTTTTATGGAGTGACAATAAAACATACAAAACCAAAGGTAAAATAAATTTTACAGGATTTTACAGGGAAAAAAATGTTAGGAACCATTATTATCTGCATAATTAAATGTACAGTCATATGAAAAAGTTTGGGCACCCCTATTAATGTTAACCTTTTTTCTTTATAACAATTTGGGTTTTTGCAACAGCTATTTCAGTTTCATATATCTAATAACTGATGGACTGAGTAATATTTCTGGATTGAAATCAGGCTTATTGTACTAACAGAAAATGTGCAATCTGCATTTAAACTAAATTTGACCGGTGCAAAAGTATGGGCACCCTTATCAATTTCTTGATTTGAACACTCCTAACTACTTTTTACTGACTTACTAAAGCACTAAATTGGTTTTGTAACCTCATTGAGCTTTGAACTTCATAGGCAGGTGTATCCAATCATGAGAAAAGGTATTTAAGGTGGCCACTTGCAAGTTGTTGTCCTATTTGAATTTCCTATGAAGAGTGGCATCATGGGCTCCTCAAAACAACTCTCAAATGATCTGAAAACAAAGATTATTCAACATAGTTGTTCAGGGGAAGGATACAAAAAGTTCTCTTAGAGATTTAAACTTTCAGTTTCCACTGTGAAGAACATAGTAAGGAAATGGAAGAACACAGGTACAGTTCTTGTTAAGCCCAGAAGTGGCAGGCCAAGAAAAATATCAGAAAGGCAGAGAAGAAGAATGGTGAGAACAGTCAAGGACAATCCACAGACCACCTCCAAAGACCTGCAGCATCATCTTGCTGCAGATGGTGTCAATGTGCATCGGTCAACAATACAGCGCACTTTGCACAAGGAGAAGCTGTATAGAAGAGTGATGCGAAAGAAGCCGTTTCTGCAAGCACGCCACAAACAGAGTCGCCTGAGGTATGCAAAAGCACATTTGGACAAGCCAGTTACATGTTGGAAGAAGGTCCTGTGGACTGATGAAACAAAGATTGAGTTGTTTGGTCATACAAAAAGGCGTTATGGATGGAGGCAAAAAAACACGGCATTCCAAGAAAAGCACTTGCTACCCACAGTAAAATTTGGTGGAGGTTCCATCATGCTTTGGGGCTGTGTGGCCAATGCCGGCACCGGGAATCTTGTTAAAGTTGAGGGTCGCCTGGATTCAACTCAGTATCAGCAGATTCTTGACAATAATGTGCAAGAATCAGTGATGAAGTTGAAGTTACGCAGGGGATGGAAATTTCAGCAAGACAATGATCCAAAACACCGCTCCAAATCTACTCAGGCATTCATGTAGAGAAACAATTACAATGTTCTGGAATGGCCATCCCAGTCCCCAGACCTGAATATCATTGAACATCTGTGGGATGATTTGAAGCGTGCTGTCCATGCTCGGTGACCATCAAACTTAACTGAACTGGAATTGTTTTGTAAACAGGAATGGTCAAATCTACCTTCATCCAGGATCCAGGAACTCATTAAAAGCTACAGGAAGCAACTAGAGGCTGTTATTTTTGCAAAAGGAGGATCTACAAAATATTAATATCACTGTTATGTTGAGGTGCCCATACTTTTGCACCGGTCAAATTTTGTTTAAATGCGGATTGCACATTTTCTGTTAGTACAATAAACCTCATTTTAATCCAGAAATATTACTGAGTCCATCAGTTATTAGATATCTGAAACTGAAATAGCTGTTGCAAAAACCCAAATTGTAAAGAAAAAAGGTTAACATTAATAGGGGTGCCCAAACTTTTTCATATGACTGTATATAAGGCAAATAAAAAAATGCCTTCTCCAACCCTTAAGGGGGCTTTACACGCTGCGACATCGCTGATGCAGAGTCGTTGGGGTCACGGATTTTGTGACGCACATCCGGCCGCATTAGCGATACCGTTGCGTGTGACACCGATAAGCGATTTTGCATCGTTGCAAAAACGTGCAAAATCGCTAATCGGCGACATGGGGGTCCATTCTTAAAAATCGTTACTGCAGCAGTAACGAAGTTGTTCCTCGTTCCTGCGGCAGCACACATCGCTGCGTGTGACGCCGCAGGAACGAGGAAGCTCCCCTTACCTGCCTCCCGGCCGCTATGCGGAAGGAAGGAGGTGGACAGGATGTTACGTCCCGCTCATCTCCGCCCCTCCGCTGCTATTGGGCGGCGGTTCAGTGACGCTTCAGTGACGTCGCTGTGACGCCGCACGGACCGCCCCCTTAGAAAGGAGGCGGTTCGCCCGTCACAGCGACATCGCCGGACAGGTAAGTATGTGTGACGGCTGTTGTGCGGCACGGGCAGCGATTTGCCCATGTCGCGCAACAGATGGGGGCAGGTACCCACAGTAGCAATATCGGGACCGATATCGCAGTGTGTAAAGTAGCCTTTAGGCTATGTTCACACGTAGTGCTTTTTGCTGTGTCCTTGCACTTTCTTATTTCTTTCAATGTTGAAAAAACACTGCAAAAACTGCAAATAATTGACATGTTGTTTTTTTAAAAAAGCAGTAGTTTTCCATTTCAGGCAAGAAAAAAAAAACAATTGTGTGCATTACATTGATGACATTTGCACAACACTAAAAAAATGCAGCAAAAATGCAAAGTGTGAACATAGCCTTAAAATCTGTGTCATCATTATTTTACCATATTTATTTAACCCCTTCAGCCCCCGGGCACTTTCCGTTTTTGCGTTTTTGTTTTTTGCTCCCCTTCTTCCGAGAGCCGTATCTTTTTTATTTTTCCATCAATCTTGCCATATGAGGGCTTGTTTTTTGCAGGACGAGTTGTACTTTTAAATGAAACCATAAGTTTTACCATATAGTGTACTGGAAAACGGCAAAAAAATTCCAAGTGCGGAAAAATTGGAAAAAAAGTGGGATTGTACAATAGTTTTTGGGATATTTTATTCACCGTGTTCACTATATGGTAAAACTGATGTGTGGGTATGATGCCTCAGGTCGGTGCGAGTTTGTAGACACCAAACATGTATAGGTTTACTTGTATCTAAGGGGTTAAAAAAAATTCACAAGCTTGTCCAAAAAACGTGGCGCACGTTTTGCGCCATTTTCCAAAACCCGTAGCGTTCTCATTTTTCAGGATCTGAGGCTCAGTAATGGCTTATTTTTTGCATCTCGACCTGACGTTCTTAATGGTACAATTTTTGCGCAGATGCTACGTTTTGATCGCCTGTTATTGCATTTTGCGCAAAATTTGCGGCGACCAAAAAACGTAATTTTGGCGTTTGGAATTTTTTTGCCGCTACGCCGTTTACTGATCAGATTCATTGATTTTATATTTTGATAGATCGGGCATTTCTGAACGTGGCGATACCAAATATGTGTGTATTTTTTATTTTTTTAACCCTTTAATTTTCAATGGGGTGAAAGGGGGGTGATTTGAACTTTTAGGTTTTTTTATTTTTTTTTAATTGTTTAAAACTTTTTTTTTTACTTTTTTTTTTTATTTTACTAGTCCCCCTAGGGGGCTATTGCGATCAGCAATCCGATCGCTCTGCACTATCTGAAGATCTCAGCTACAGAGCTGAGAACTGCAGATTTGCTGCTTCACTTTCAATGCCGGCTGTATTCCGGCATTGAGAGGAAGTGACTCATGTTAGCTACAGGCGTCATCACATGACCCTGTGCTACCATGGCAACCGCCGAAAGTCACGTGATCATGTCACGTGACTTCCGGTGGGGGCGGGGTAAGTCACCTGTCATGGCGGCGCCCATATACATATCGCTGCCAAGACTTTGGCAGCGAAATGTAAGGGGTTAATGGCCGCGGGTGGAAGCGATTCCACCCGCGGCTAGCAGGCACACATATCAGCTGTTGATAACAGCTGATATGTGCGCGGATCGCCGCCGCCTGCCGGCGGCAGGGGGCGGGGCTTACCGGCACACGATCCATGACGTATCTAGTACGTCATGGGTCGTTAAGGGGTTAAAGGAGGGATTGCAATACACGCTGGAAGACACAAAGGAGAGCCTCCGAATATTTTTACATTTATTTTAAAAAGAATGGGACTCCTACACTAGTAAAACCTATACACTAAGTGCAAGGCCTAGCAAAAATTAAAAAAGGGGATTGCAATACACCCTAGAAGATATATAGAGGGCCTCAGAATAATATTTTTTACAATTTTAAAAAGAATGGGAGTCCTACAGTGGCAAAGCCTAGACAGTAAGTACAAGTGTTTGGGCCTGTAGGTGGGTGGCTGGGTATTTCCTTTTTCATTCCAAGATCTTGGGTAGGGACAGCTGCACACTGTGTTGGGATAAGGAAGTGGTTTTGGCTGCTGATGGTGGTTGCGAATGTTTAATGACAGGTGCAGTGTGGGAGGCATCCATGTCTGCGACATTGACAGGGGATTGGCGAGGGTGATATATAAATTTGTGGGAATGGATTCAGTATAATTTGTAAATTATTCACTGAAATCCCTAGAGTTTGCATGTAAATAACTTTAATTGGTGATCCTAGTATTAACTGTCAGGTATCTGTGCGTGCAAAGTTATACAGGGACCATTCACTTGTCTCATATGCATTTAAACACCATGGCTTTCAATAAATAAAATGCAAGCTTTATAGAAATGTTTCTCTCATTAATGTATATCAATCTGATCATATCTCCCTTCTCTATAACATCCTGCTGCAGATAAGAAACTATTTACTAATGTCAAGAAGCACGGCACTTCTGATACAACAGGGTGCTCTGGTAGGGTCCAACTCCCTAAGATACAATGTAATTGAACCAGGCACTCCCAAGGGCAAAATATTTTTTTTGAAGTTTTTATTGATAACAGCAATAGTTCAAAGTTCAAATCAACGTTTCGGTCTATATGTTGACCTTCATCAGAATACACTAGGTGTTTTGTGCGTAGATACTAGTAATTAATTGGCCAAGGGAAAGGTATTGGAATAATAGCATGAATCCGGAACGATGTATCAAGTCAAATGTAAAGAGGTAAAGCAGGAAGTCTGAAAAGAAGTTGATGAGGAGGAAACGTTGCTCATCTCTTGAAGGTACTTAAAAAATGGATGATGGTAACCAAGGGGGTTAATTAAATTATAATGACAGCACGCAGTATCAATCGCTTGTGTATAGGGCAATATAAGTTGTCAAATCGTCTCTATTTTAGAATATAGCACTAGCCCTGTGTAAGTGAATGAGCGGTAACCACCACTAATGGATGTAATATCAGATCCTGGCTTAGGTCTAGATCAGGGGTCTCAAACTCGTCAGAGTAAGTGGGCTGCACATAAAAAAAATTTAAGGCAGAAGGCCGCATTCCTTTCAAATTTAATACAATACAATATAAATGTTAATCAATCATTTCAACGATTATAACAATGCTACATTAGTATGCGCTGAGAATCAAAAATACCGTGAAGTGAAACGTCATTTTTTTATATTATTTATTTGTCAAAGAGAGTGGGCATCTGTGATTGGCATCAGCATCAAAATGTATAAGCAGATTCCAGGTTATTCCAACAGCCAAGCACAGACACTCATTCTCTGTCACAGCATCCGTGATTGGCTGTTGGGCCTGTCATACATAGTAGTGTAAAAAGAAATACATTAAAAAAATGACATAGCGCTCCGCAGTATTTTTGATTCTCAGCGCAGGGAGAATCAAGCGGACAGCTACGGGCTGCCACCCCCAGCTGCCTGGCTTTACCTTAGCTGGCAATCAAAATACAGGGAAGCCCAATTGTTTTTTAATTAAATAATGAAAAAAAATGTACGGGCTTCCGCCATATTTTGATCACCAGCCAGGTTAAACCAGACAGCTGAGGGCTGGGATTCTCAGCGTGGTAAGGCCCAAGCATTTTGGACTCCCCACGCTGAAAATCGCAGCCCACAACCACCCCTGGAAATGGCGCATTCATCACAGCGCCATTTCCAGGTGCTTTACCTGGCTCTTCCAGCATACCTGGTGGCAGTGGCATGCTGGGTAATAATGGGGTTAATACCAGCTTTGTATTCTCAGCTGGTAGTAAACCCGAAATTCATGGCGTCATGTCAAATTAGATGTGACCACCATGAATTTCTAGTAAACAGTAAAAAAAACACAACACAGAAAAATATTTTTATTAGAAATTAAACAAAACACACATTTAGGGTCCATCTTTTTTAGAAAAAAAAAGCTTCCCTCTGACGTAGTCCAAAGTCAATGTCAGCTCAGCTTCATCGCTCTGAACAAATGAGCATCTGTCCAGACCGACAAGAAGGCTGAGACCGAAAGTAATATTTTCCGGTCTTCCAGTCACCATCATCATCAAAATCATTTTTATCATCATAATACACACACAGCCACCATCATCATCATACAAACACACACGGCAATCATCATCATCATTATACACACACAGCCAACATCATCATCATACACAGCCATCGTCGTCATCATCATCATCACTCACAAACAGCCACCACCATGATCATCATCAGTCACACACAGCCACCACCATCATCATCATCAGTCACACACAGCCACCACCGCCATCATCATCAATCGCACACAGTCACCACCACCATCATGAGTCATACACAGCCACCACCGCTATCATCATCATCATCATCAACACACAGCCATCTTCATCATCATCCACACACACACAGCCATCATCATCATCCACACACACAGCCATCATCATCCACACACACAATCATCATCACAATCAACACACACAGCCATCATCACCATCAACACACAGCCATCATCATTATCCACACACACATACAGCCATCATCATCACCATCAACACACACAGCCATCATCATCAGCAGCAGCACACAGCCATCATCATCCACACACACATACAGCCATCATCATCACCATCAACACACACAGCCATCATCCACACAGTCGCACACAGTCACCACCACCATCATCAGTTACACACAGCCACCACCGCTATCATCATCATCAACAAACAGCCATCATCATCATCCACACACACAGCCATCATTATCCACACACACAATCATCATCACAATCAACACATACAGCCATCATCACCATCAACACACACAGCCATCATCATCATCCACACACACACACACACAGCCATCATCATCACCATCAACACACACAGCCATCATCATCATCAACACACAGCCATCATCATCCACACACACATACAGCCATCATCATCACCATCAACACACACAGCTATCATCCACACAGTCGCACACAGTCACCACCACCGTCATCAGTCACACACAGCCACCACCGCTATCATCATCATCATCAAGAAGGCTGAGACCGAAAGTAATATTTTCCGGTCTTCCAGTCACCATCATCATCAAAATCATTTTTATCATCATCATACACACACAGCCACCATCATCATCATACAAACACACACAGCAATCATCATCATCATTATACACACACACACACACAGCCAACATCATCATCATACACAGCCATCGTCGTCATCATCATCATCACTCACAAACAGCCACCACCATCATCATCATCAGTCACACACAGCCACCACCGCCATCATCACCAGTCGCACACAGTCACCACCACCATCATGAGTCACACACAGCCACCACCGCTATCATCATCATCAACACACAGCCATCATCATCATCATCCACACACACACAGCCATCATCATCATCCACACACACAGCCATCATCATCTACACACACAATCATCATCACAATTAACACATACAGCCATCATCACCATCAACACACACAGCCATCATCATCATCCACACACACACACACACACACACACACACACACACACACAGCCATCATCATCACCATCAACACACACAGCCATCATCATCATCATCAACACACAGCCATCATCATCATCCACACACACACACAGCCATTATCATCCACACACACAGCCATCATCATCCACACACACATACACAATCATAATCCACACACACACACATACAGCCATCATCATCCTACACACACACATACAGCCATCATCATCACCATCAACACACACAGCCATCATCATCATCATCATCATACACACACACACACACACACACACGCACAGCCATCATCATCCACACAGCCATCATCATCATACACACACACACACACACACACACAGAGCCATCATACACACACACACACACACACACACCACACACAAACACAGACACCACAAACGTTCTAACATGCCCTATGCTCTTGTTCCTTCTGCTGCACCCGCCGGCAAAGCAGCTGACGTCAGCGCTGCTCGGGTCGTGCTGCTGAGCTCGAGTTGAATGCCGCCGTCGATTGGTTCGCCCTGACATCTGATTGAACGCTGCCTTTGATTGCTTCTCCCTAGCGGCGTCTCCAATGCGGAAGTGCTGCCGGATGTGGCTGCAATGTGAAAGTGCGGCTGGCGACCGCTAAATGACTGGAGGCAGTGGAGGGCAAATATCAAGTGTTCTGCACTGTGTGTCTGCGGGCCGCATAAATCAGACTGGCGGGCCGCAAGTGGCCCGGGGGCCACGTGTTGAGACCCCTGGTCTAGATGATGGCTGCAGGGAAAGACACACGTGGTGTCCACCGCAAGAGTAGATAGATCTTGTCTTGTTTGCCAGAGGGATCATGTTACAGTATCCACATACTGAAGTTATTATGAATGCCTGCTCTCCAGAGCTGCTAAACTCCAGATAAAACCGGTGGAAGTTGTAGGGCCCAATCTTTAACTAAAACCTTAACTAGCAGCCACACATGTTGCTACCACTGGAGGGTTTTTTGGCTAACTTAATCTTTTTTTTAAGTCAGGTTGAAAAATAGCAGCAATTCTAATTTACATGGATCCTTGCAGCCATTTTTCAATCTCCAACGACCTTTTTAAATTATTTACAGCCTAATTTAGGATATTTGAATTTCCACAAAAGGCTTTATCTTAACTACAATGAAAAATATTTCCTATTAGACAGTATGCTGTTAGTTTATGAACGCGTCTTAAATATATATTACATTTTGTTTTGTAGAATGCACCACTGGGTCCAAGAAATAAATGTTTATTATGCTGTTTAATATTTGCTTTAGGTAGCAGCCAATTAGAATTTGCATCTCCAATGAATTTGTGTGAATTAATGTAATGCCACGAATATAGAATTGGCCCAGTTGACCTGTATTTGGCCAAACTACAAAGCAACATTTGCACATAACATTTCTCTGAATTAATAATGTGTTTAGAAAATGTTGCATTTAAAATTATGAATATTCACAAAATAGTCACAGTATAATGCAAACTGATACTAACAGTGGCGAGAGTTGGTAAGAAATGTTCCTGATCAGATATTTGATATAGAGTTTTTTTATTTGTTTTAGCTTTTAGTATTAGTGATGGCCTAATTGTGAAATATTTGGGTTCAGATTATTCATATTGAATATTTCGTACTATTCATGTATTCATCGCAAATAACAAATCTAATGCAAGTCAATGGAAAACTCAAATAATTTTTTGGCAGTCCATCCCAGGATGCCTGGCAGGGCTGTAAAAATGCTGAAATGGATGGAAGAGTCCAGCAATTGAATAGGAACAGCATGGGGAAGATGCCTTGATGCATCTCTGAAAAACAGGTCACTTGTGGGCACCATGTTGTCAGAGTATTAGGCCACTTTGACTTGCGGTCCCCACCTTTTTGTGATAACCAGCCCAGGTAAAATAGACAGCTATGGGCTACAGCCTCCAGCTGTGCGCTTTACCTTGGCTGGTTATCAAAAATAGAGACCCCCCCAAGATGTTTTTGTTTTAATTATTTAAATAAATAATAAAAAAAACTATGTGGGATCCTGCCATTTTTTGATAACCAGTGCAAATAAAACAGACAGACAGGTGGGGACTGGTATTCTCAGGCTGGGAAGGTCAATGGTTATTGGGCCCTCCCCAGCTTAAAAATAAAAGCCCACAGCCTCCCCACAATTGGTGGATCCATTAGATGTGTCAATTGTGGCACTTTACTTGACTTATCCAGATTGCTGTAGTGCAGTAGCAATTAGGGTAATAAATGGGGTTGATGTCAGCTGTGATTTGTGAAAAAATACAGCTGCCATCAAGCCCTAGGTTGCTACTCGAGAGGTGTCTATGATGCTCCCCATTACCATCCCTGTAAGTAAAAAGAATAAAAAACACACAAAAATCCTTTATTTTAAATAATAAAAAAAGCACCCTCTTTCACCAGTTTATTAACCCCAAATTCACTCATGATGATGCCTGTTCTCTTACATTCAGAAGCTGCAGTGATGGGAAATGTAAAAGATCACTGAAACTCCTTGGACATACTGAGGGCATCAGGGGACCCAGCCATGAGAAATGGTGATGTCAGTCTGGTTACCAGAGTTCACAGTCGGGTTCCTACGATACCAAGTTTAACCATCAGTGCACCTTGCTGCCAGACTGCCGGACTGTGGGAAATGACGGCACAGCCGTCCAGAAATCCGGCAGTCAGGTCACTGGAGCTCACACTCTCCAGCTGCCCTCAGTGAACTCAGTCCGGATTGCAGCACTGCTCTGTGTGGCCGTGTCCCACAACCCAACAGTCTGGCAATCTGGCAGCATGTTCAATGGAGTTCACTGTCCTCAATCAGATCATGCCCTATGTGACTCCAGGACCATGTCTATGCACATGGATCAAATCGTCAGTGCCGGCAAAATGGTGGCATTGATCCATGTTGCGTGGCATGGTCCTGGACTCACATAAGTCATGGTCTGATTGAGGACAGTTCCTGAATTGTATTGCCCCAAACTTGCCATAGATGTGGTCTGATTGAGGACAGCCCTTGATAAACCTCCAACTGACTACCATTGGTTGAGAAACGCGTCGGGCAATGCGCTGCAAACTTATAGCTAAGTACTGGCCATTTGGCTAACTTTGAAAATATTTTTTTTATCATTTAAATATAATATAATGGATATTATTGCACACATACTAATTATGCTTTGCTTGACCCTTGTGGTGGCTATTTGAGATATATGGGTGTATGGGAACATCTTTACTGATCTATTATGAACATATTCTGAATAATATATATTTACCAAGATATGTTATTGGATGGTTGAAATATCATGATTGTGTAAATCCACCCAGATACTGTTAATTGGTTGGAATAAATGTGGGTATAGCCTATTACTCACTGTAATTTTTGTAGGCCCCTTATTTAGATCAGCAGCACTTCTAGTATACTGAGTATAGGGTCATAAGGGCTAGCCATCATTGAGCGGGGGCACCATAGTGCTATATTAGAGTGCCAACTTCCGCGGTCAGGAAGGGAAACATTAGGGACATTTGTCCTGGGCCCCTTCCCCGATTTGTATGTGTAGCAACCTGGTTTTTGTATATGCACTTTTTGGTGATTTTGCAGTTGATAAATAAAGTTTAAAAATGTTAATGGGGGTTATACTCTTTTTAACCTGCCTTCACCACAACCTAGCTCAGTACTACAGTACAGTTAGTTAGAGTCCTATTCTCAATCTGCGGTTCAGCATCTTATTGTCTCTTAAAGGAACTATTTTGCTAGTACTTAGCTTCTCTACTTCTGACACCTTCAAACTCTCTCCGGATTCCCTCATGTTCTCTGTTCCATCCAGGTCTGTTATAAACTCGGGGACATACAGCTAGGCAACATGTCCAAGGACCCATTTCCAGTTGACCCCTCTGTCTTTCCATTTGTTTTCCATCCTATTTACTCAGGATCACGCTATCCACTATCTCGGTCTCATGTCCCGCTAGGGAAACCAAAGTCATGTGGCTCTGGTCAATAGTCAGACCTTATGTCCGTTTCTATTGCACGCTGGGCCCTATCTAACCTGCTGACTGGAAACTGTCTCTTTCCCTTCACTTTAGCTCCTCCCACTCTGGGCTAGTTGAAAACATTAACTCAAACTCTCCCTACTGTCGGGCAAAATACAATCTATCACTAATAACACATCACAATGCACATCACACATTATAACACTACTTGTGTCTTCAAGGAAGAGTGTGGGCAGCATGCCCCTCTCCTTACACAAGTGCGTTGAGCGAAGCCGAACTCCTTGTCAAAATGTGTCCGGGAGTATGCTATTTCATACTCATGGACACATAAGATCTGTTCCCGGCTATGACACCGTCGAATCCTCACCGCACAGTGCGTGATATGTGAGGATTCAAAAGTCTGCAGTCGCATAGAGTGAGTGCAAACTTATGGATTTTGACCGGACAACACCTTTAACTATCAACTATTCTAGTGGGCTCTTATTTTCAATTATTAGTACCCTAGAGTCTACTATGGAAAACAACTTTACAAGTCTCCTCCAAAATCATTCTTAGGGTACTTTGCACGCTGCGACATCGCTACTGCGATATCGTCGGGATCAAATCAAAATTTACGCACATCCGGTGCCGGTAACAACGTCGCAACGTGTAAAGCCTAGATGCGCCGATAAACGATCGCAAAAGTGTGATCTGTGTAGCGTCAGACATTTCCATATTGTCGCACCAATAGGAGATACGATGTTGTTCCTCGTTCCTGCGTCAGCACATATCGCTGTGTGTGAAGCCGCAGGAGCGAGGAACATCTCTTTACCTGCCTCCACCGCTAATGCGGAAGGAAGGAGGTGGGCGGGATGTTTACATCCCGCTCATCTCCGCCCCTCCGCTTCTATTGGCCGCCTGCCATGTGACGTCGCTGTGATGCCACACGACCCGCCCCCTTAGGAAGGAAGCAGGTCGCTGGCCAGAGCGACATCGCAGGGCAGGTAAGTGCGTGTGAAGCTGCCGTTACAGTTTATACTAGACCTGTATGAAACAGTTTGAATTCTAAATATATTCTAGGTTTAGGAAACATCATTTTTCAGAGAAAAATGTCATGCATCAATAATAAAATTTAACTGTACTCCTTGTCCACTTTAACTATCACATATCTGTATGCAGGAAATGCAAGCTCAATTTTATGCAAATCTCTTTTCAAGAATTTGTATGGATTCATGAATCTCATAATAGGTGCAGAAGGTCAGCTTTGATGACAATAGTCATCTTATTCAAAGAGCAATAAAAGAATACAAATCTTTATGGCAAATAGGAAAGATGAATAGAGTGTATAAATTAAATGATATTAATTTGTACGAATGGCCCGGCAATACTCGAGCTTCGGCATTTTCACTGTGATTATTCACTAATCTTTAACCACTCGCTACACGTATAAATAGTAAATGCCAGTTTTTGTAAAGATGAAAACGTTTTCATTAATGCTGTACATAATATTTGAAATATACATGGCACAAAAAAGTATATTTATGTATTTCGAATAACAGCAAACTTAGTCTGGGAAAATGTTGGCTTTATTATAGTAATTAATATGTTCAGATCATTCTAAAAGTTTCCACTTGGTTAAATAATGTCTTATGAGCAGAATGTGTGGTCTTTTTATGGCATGTCATGTGCTATCCTGAAATTTTAGATTCATAAACACTAATAATTAAGGTAATATATATTGTATACGTATACTACAGGCATCTGTGCAAAAATGCTGCAAAGTAATGATGTTTTCAAATACAGAAGTGTTAATAATTTATTTTTATCAATTTTCAAAATGCAAAGTACATTGACGAGGAAAAGGGTAACAATGTTTTGAACATTTTACTTTCAGGCTCCATATCTCACCATCCACTACAGCTTTGAGTGTGAGACCATCTTCATTTTATATACAATTATCTTGGCTATCTCACACATAAATTTGACTTGCGATTATTTAGCACGTGATTAGTTATGCAGATTCTTGACTTGTCACTGCATTGTTACTGTTTTGCATCTAAAAATCTAAATTTAAATTTTTATTATTTTGTTAATATTTTGTTAATCTACATTTGGCTTTCAACACTGCCTGAATCCTTTTGGAAATGCTCTCTATCAGGTTCAAACATGTCTTGACCTAAATCAAGTCCCAGGTCTCTTCTACACATTACCAATGTTGGTGCATACTGGTTGACTCATTTGGTATAAATACAGGTTTTTCTTCAACTATACCCACAGCTGTTCAGTTAGATTGAGATCTAAGGTCCGCAGGGTCCAATACAGCACCTCTACTTCATTGTCATTGAACGGTCTCTTCGCCAATTTTGACGTATGCTTTGGATCGTTGTCCTGCTGGAACACTATGTCACCATAATACCCCTAGTACTCAAGTGTATGAAGCAATTTGTCTTTTTAGAAGACTCACATGTAGATCAACATTGAGCTCACCATCAATCCTTGTCAAGTATCCAACGCCTTTGCATGTGAAACAACCTCATATTATCAGGCTTCATCCATTGAACTTGACAATTCCTTCAATTTCTCAATCTGTTACTCTTTTTTCCCTTGTTTCTTCTAGACCCATTTGCACCCATCAGAGCCTAGTCTATTGACTTTTGTCTCATCACACCAAGTCATCTGTTTACAATCTTCTACTATACACTTTTCTTACTTATTTGCAAACTCGAGCTAACGCATCTTATGATGATATTGAAGTAGAGGAATCTTCACCTTTTTTTCGGGCTCCCATTCCAGATTTGTGTGACATGGGTTGCACGGTGCTTACATAGATGTCTTTGATCTCGTTATTATGAAGCATACGAGCCACTTCTATTGCCGTGTTTGTCGCACCAGAACTGATAGATCTTGTGATGAGCCAATTTGTTGACACCAATACTTTGCCTGGACGTCCACCTCTTCGCTTTTGAGTGAGGAATGGACTTTATTTTGTACTCTTTGAACTGTCAGGGTACTCACATGATGCATTTTGGAAATTTTATTGGCTGTGAGACCACTATTGATCAGCTGCATGATGCTGTTTCTCTTTTCTTGGAAAATCTTCATGGCTGCTCAATTTGAACCAGTAACTTTCACATGGGAATCAACATAATATCACACTGAGCTATTAGAGAATATGAGAACAGGTTGTATTTTCTAGTATACAGGTAGAAAAAGATTTTTCCACCTCCAGGAATATAACAGTAATAATGGAGTGAAATGACAAGTTTCTGCATAATTAATCTTAGGGTAAATAGTTGCAAGTCAGATTTATGTATGAGATAGCCAAGATGATTGTCTATAAAATGAAGTTAGTCTCAGGTTCAAAGCTGTAGTGAATGGTAAGATATTGAGCCTGAAACTCAAAAGTTGAAAACATTGTTACCCTTTTGCTCATCAGTGAAAATGAAAAAAAGAAATGTAAATGAAATCGTCATTTGGTGTGAGCACCCTTTGCCTTCAAAACAGCATACATCTTTCTATGTCTACTTGCATGTTGTTCGAAACATCTTGGAGATGATGTTTTGTGAATGCAGGTTTGTAGAAATCTTTCTATTTCTTCATTTAATCCTACATGTACTTGATGATTTTGAGATCCGTCCTCTGTAGGGTCCATATGGTCACTTCAATGACTGCTTTTTCTTCTTTATGATGAAGATGCTGCCTAATGACATTGACTTTATGTTTCAGGTCATTGTCCTGCTACAAAATAAATCTGGAGCTATAGTTAAATGTCTACATTTTTTTTAAATTATTTTCCTATTTCTTTTCTCAAAATACATCTGCCTTTCCAAAAATGATTTCCTGACAAATGCCTCATAGGTAAACATATGACGAGCCATCACCTACAACCTAGAGATCTATTGTTCTGGTTTGTAGAAGTTAGACATTTGACTAGTGAAATAGATGTGAAAAAAAAATGTTTGTGGAATGCACATTTTGTGACATTGTGACTATACAGTTATAGCAAAATGTCTGGGTTTAGTGTCTGGATTTTAGGGAATTTTATTTGGAAATTTAGAAAAAGACAATTGTTCCCCAATTCAAAAAAGGATCACACAAAAAATTCAAAAACTCAGTGCAGTTGTTTGTTGCAATGCAGTTGAGTCAAGCAACACATTATCTTTGACGGACAAAGCTTTGACATTTGCTTTCAGTAAAAAATATTGTGCTGGCTTTCAGCTGTTTTCTAGTGCATAAAGGATAATGGAAAAATATATATACCATTCAAATACAGCAAGAACTTGATAACTCACTTGTAATGATAAATGTCTTATCTCTTTCTCCCCCTATCAATAAAATATATGCATTATTTTCAGACTACACTCATCTTATACACTACTGCAACTGTGCAACACATTTCTGTTTGGACTTTTTGAGCAATATTTTTAGGCTTTCTCTCCCTATTTCTGTTGCTGTGCAGTGAGCACTTGTGGCGCCCCTGAGGCTTCCGTCGCCACAGGTCATTGCACCCCATCTGCGGTGTGATGCCCCATTCTGGGAGAGGAAGAGAGTGAACTCCGGTCCCCTGGTAAATTCACACTACACCCATTGCTAGGGACACACAGGACCAGGGAAAGTGGCAGGCAACCCTCCCATGCTGCATGCTGAGAGGGGCTGTAAGACCCATCCCTGCTCCCATAGGGTGGTAGCTTAGCAACTGGGGAGGTGGGAGGAGCCACCAGAGAGCAGATAGAGAAAGGAAGGTCAAGTTAGTTTCAGTTTACCTCAGGGAGTGAGAGAAGCAGCATGTAGTTGGAGGAGAAGAACGAGAGAAAGGAGGGAGGAGGAGGCCTGCTGAGGCAGGCAAGGAGGAGAAAGAAGAGAAGGAAAGAAAGGGTCGCAGGGCCGCGGGTAGTCCTGTATGGTACCACGAGCAGTCCTTGTTGGGTACCGCTGCCGAGGGCCCAGAGGCGCTACGGGTAGCTGCAGGCTGCGGTGGCCCGTTCCACAGTGACATCGGTGGAGTGATCAGCTGCGACAGGGGACGGTCCCTAGAAACTGGAGGAGCGAAAAGACAGTCTCCAGACAGTAAAAACCGAGGCCCAGGGAATTGCAAGCTCCCAGGGCCAGAACCCAGAGCAGACCTTCAGAAAAGGGGTAATCAGCCGACAGGTGACCCCCCAGCCTGGAGGCTGTAATGGAGGCCAAGCCAAGTCCATCTACCTAAGGCAAGGCTAGTGAAGACAGCAGAAAAAGAGACACTAAAGAGAGGGAACCGGATTTCACACTCTGAATCAACCAGAAGACGGAGGTCCCTGACAGCGGTCCCAGCAGTCCAAGGGTTCTGCCTGCCCTGACAAGAACTGTGAGTAAAAGAACTTGAACTGCACCTCTGAAGTTGCCTCAGTTATTTCATCTGCATAGACACTTACAAGCACCAACCGTGCCCCGGGCATTGCTCCACCTGTGGGGAGCAGTACTACCATTGCTGCTATAACATCATCCCGGAGGCCTCACACAGCAGCGGCGGCTTATTAGCCGCATACCACAGGTGGCGTCACGAACACAAACTTTAACTTAAGCCACATATTCTACTGACACCCACCAGGGCCACGGAGCCGGGCCCAGCCACCACTGACTACCACCGGGTGTCCCATAGCCCTGGGGTGGGCGAGTCAACTTTTGGCGTCACGAACAGGATTTCGTGCCCGGTCTGACCGGGTACTGTGCGCCTGGAGAACCGTGTGACAGACTGTGTACTTTACTGAGAAACCGCCGCCATTAGCGCTGCTGAGAGCGGGAAGAAGGGGGGCGTGCAAGAAGAAAGGGCGCGAAGAGAAGCCCCGCCCCCTTGTCCAAGAAAAGCGCGCGAAGCGGTGCCCGCCATAGAAGGCGGAGGAAGAAAAGATGGCGCGTGAAGAAGCTAAAAGGATGGACGCCGAGCAACGAGCGGCCAGAGGAGGAGTGGCCGAGCCGGGACACGCACCTCAGAACCGGGTTGTGTCCTGCGTCCTGGAGAGCGGAGAAGATCCAGCCGCCGCTGCAGAGCCGGGTAAAGAGAGTGACACCCCCAGCCGGCGGAGCCCGGATTGCCCGGTGGGGTTCCTGCCCGGTCCTCCTGCAGGCGCGCGTGCCACGACCACAGCTCCGATACCAGCACCTTGCAGCAAGACAGCGACCACCAGAACACCGGAGATGCAACTGAGGGGTGAGTCATTTAATGCCCCTGCCGGCACGAGAGCCCCAACCCCCGCTGCCAGGCCCGCGGTCCCTGGAGAGATGCCCGACACGGCGACGCCGATCCGGGCCGCAGCTACGCCAGGTGCGGCCCGCCAAGATCTCACCGCAGCAGCGACTCCAACCCAGGCCGCCGCCATGCCAGGCGCGGCCCGCCAAGACAAGGAGGCAGCCCCAGAAGAGCCAGAGTGGCGCCGTATGGCTGGTAACCCCCTGCAAGCCAGCAGCCTCGCGCCAGCCAGTAACCCTATGCAAGCCAGCAGCACTACCTCAGAGCAGGCCCAGGCCGCAGCATCTTGCAGCAGGCCTGCTACAGCCACGCAGGAGACGCAGACTGTGCTGACCGCTGTCTACCTGCTGCCAGGTGGGGAGCCGGAGAAGAATCCCTACAAGTAAAGATGAAGAGATGCTGAACTGTAGATAGCCCCTGTCTGCCCCTCATTCTTTTCGAAGACGACACCCTTTCCTGCTGTGTTTTGCCCCTGATTCTTTTCGAAGATGACACCCTTTCCTACTGTACTGCCCCTGATGCTTTTTGAAGACGTCACCCCCCCCCATGTTATGTGCTACCGGGCCACTGAACTGGAATGTGGGCCCCGGTGAATGTTTAGGTGTCCTGTCATACCAGGCCACTGGACTTAGTGGCTGGTGTGTGGTGTATGTGTTTTATGTCCTACCAGGCCATTGGACTTAATGGCTGGTATGTTGTTGATCTGTCTGATGCAACCAGGCCATTGGACTTAATGGCTGGTCGAAGATGTTACTTTGTTTGTTTGAAACGAACTGACGGGCTACTGGACTTGTAGTAGCCAAAAATGTAATTAGTTGCACCCGTTGTGCCCCCTACCAGAATTATGGGGGATTTGCCAAACCGTGCAATGGACTGGAAGTGCACACTTAGAGTTTTCTTTATAAGAAGTTTGCAACGTTCATGATATGTGCCTCCCATAAAGGGAAGAAATGTTTTGCTGTTTTATGTTATTGCATACCAAAAATGTTTTGCAGTTCTCCCATTTGTTTTTGTTGTTTTTCAGCCCGAGGACGTGCTGGGATTTGCTGTGGGGGAGTGTGGCGCCCCTGAGGCTTCCGTCGCCACAGGTCATTGCACCCCATCTGCGGTGTGATGCCCCATTCTGGGAGAGGAAGAGAGTGAACTCCGGTCCCCTGGTAAATTCACACTACACCCATTGCTAGGGACACACAGGACCAGGGAAAGTGGCAGGCAACCCTCCCATGCTGCATGCTGAGAGGGGCTGTAAGACCCATCCCTGCTCCCATAGGGTGGTAGCTTAGCAACTGGGGAGGTGGGAGGAGCCACCAGAGAGCAGATAGAGAAAGGAAGGTCAAGTTAGTTTCAGTTTACCTCAGGGAGTGAGAGAAGCAGCATGTAGTTGGAGGAGAAGAACGAGAGAAAGGAGGGAGGAGGAGGCCTGCTGAGGCAGGCAAGGAGGAGAAAGAAGAGAAGGAAAGAAAGGGTCGCAGGGCCGCGGGTAGTCCTGTATGGTACCACGAGCAGTCCTTGTTGGGTACCGCTGCCGAGGGCCCAGAGGCGCTACGGGTAGCTGCAGGCTGCGGTGGCCCGTTCCACAGTGACATCGGTGGAGTGATCAGCTGCGACAGGGGACGGTCCCTAGAAACTGGAGGAGCGAAAAGACAGTCTCCAGACAGTAAAAACCGAGGCCCAGGGAATTGCAAGCTCCCAGGGCCAGAACCCAGAGCAGACCTTCAGAAAAGGGGTAATCAGCCGACAGGTGACCCCCCAGCCTGGAGGCTGTAATGGAGGCCAAGCCAAGTCCATCTACCTAAGGCAAGGCTAGTGAAGACAGCAGAAAAAGAGACACTAAAGAGAGGGAACCGGATTTCACACTCTGAATCAACCAGAAGACGGAGGTCCCTGACAGCGGTCCCAGCAGTCCAAGGGTTCTGCCTGCCCTGACAAGAACTGTGAGTAAAAGAACTTGAACTGCACCTCTGAAGTTGCCTCAGTTATTTCATCTGCATAGACACTTACAAGCACCAACCGTGCCCCGGGCATTGCTCCACCTGTGGGGAGCAGTACTACCATTGCTGCTATAACATCATCCCGGAGGCCTCACACAGCAGCGGCGGCTTATTAGCCGCATACCACAGGTGGCGTCACGAACACAAACTTTAACTTAAGCCACATATTCTACTGACACCCACCAGGGCCACGGAGCCTGGCCCAGCCACCACTGACTACCACCGGGTGTCCCATAGCCCTGGGGTGGGCGAGTCACACTGATATCTCCTTACTATAACTAAATTATGCATAAAATGTCTGCTGCTCTCCTTGCCTAGACATTTATACAGGCTACGATAGTCCCTCCTGAGTGGCACAGGGCAGAGTGAAGTACACCTGCGCAGGAATAACTTTGTGGATGCTGTGTGAATGACATAGGATGCATCATACAAATGAAGCATTGCAGGAGGGCAGTGATTGTGAGGATAGAGGAGGTGCCAAGCAAGACCGGTGACACCCATCAGACTGGACCATGGTGTATAAAGGGAATTAAAAAGGTATTTTGGAATATGCAGAGGGAGTTGGCCACTTATTTACAGGTTGCTAGACTGTTGCAAAGGAGGCATTAAAGGTAGCGGCCTAACTTTATTTAGGGAAAAACTGGTGACACTATCCCTTTGAAGAATAATTTGCTCAAGAACCACACAGGATATTATGACTAAGGTAGAATATTCTTACACCACCAAAAAGCTACCTCTAAAACAGTATTTTATTAATAAATATTAAAAAAGACACTTATAGTATCCTCTCATTCAACATAAAACATAAATACATCAAGAAAACAGATATAGTGCGGGTGTCAGTGAGTGTTATACCCATACCAGATGGTAACACGGGAGAGAGGGAGAATTTAGAGATGAATAAATGTTTTTTCAATATACGGGATGGGACCTATCTACATAGATCCTAGATTTCCCTTCCTAACAACGGAGGGTGCCTTAATTTTTTTTAACACCCCCACTCCAGATGACTAACCCTCTAAGCCCCTATTTCTCCCTAGTAGGGGCAACCACCATCAAAAAGCACAAACATACAAATCAACAATTTTTGCGTTAAATAGTCAATATAGTTCCCTAGTCATATAAATGTCTCTAATTGAGGAACAGAATATATATGGGTTGTTAGTAGAGATGAACGAACCTCTGAAGGCTCGAGTTCGGTTCGGTTCGTCGAACGGAGGCCCCGTTCGACGAACGTTCGACGAACCGTTCGACGAACCTCTCGAACCAAATTGAAAACAATGGGAGGCAAACACAAACACATAAAAGCACATAGAAAACACTATCAAAGGTGTCCAAAAGGTGCCAAACAACTCCCAACACACCACAAACACATGGGAAAGTGACAATGACATAATCATGTGAAAACAAAACAGCTGGACGAGGAAAAAGAAGAGGAGACACAGATATAGGCATGTCATGCCATTCTAAAATCATGTAAAACACATCAAGGGTACGCCAAGCTGATTCTCCCTTTTTTCCAAAAATTGGGCCCCAAAGACACTACTTCAGTGGCATCACTTGTGCCCCAGTTGCAAACTTGACAGGTAGACTTGCATCAAGCAC
The DNA here is from genome assembly GCF_048569485.1 of Anomaloglossus baeobatrachus. Taxonomy (NCBI): domain Eukaryota; kingdom Metazoa; phylum Chordata; class Amphibia; order Anura; family Aromobatidae; genus Anomaloglossus; species Anomaloglossus baeobatrachus. The sequence goes on along the minus strand of NC_134361.1, from coordinate 95,280,386 downwards.
AGTCAAAAATACGCCAGCCTTAACTGTCCCCAGGATGACACCGGGGTAGGTAGCAAAGTCCTTGCTGATCCATGACTTGTTCATCTTGGCTCATTTTTAAAAAAAGAGCAAGGGGACTCCAAGCAGAGTATCCCTTTTTTCCAAAAATTGGGCCACACACACCACTTCAGTGGCATCACTTGTGCCCCAGTTGCAAACTGGATGTGTTGATTAGCATTTTATTATTATTATTATTATTTATTATTATAGCGCCATTTATTCCATGGCGCTTTACAAGAGAAAGAGGGTATACGTACAACAATCATCAACAGTACAAAACAGACTGGTATAGGAGGAGAGAGGACCCTGCCCGCGAGGGCTCACAGTCTACAGGGAATGGGTGATGGTACAAAAGATGAGGACAGAGCTGGTTGTGCAGTGGTCTACTGGACTGAGGGCTATTGTAGGTTATAGGCTTGTTGGAAGAGGTGGGTCTTGAGGTTCCTCTTGAAGCTTTCCATGGTAGGTGAGAGTCTGATGTGCTGAGGTAGAGCATTCCAGAGTATGGGGGATGCACGGGAGAAATCTTGTACGCGATTGTGGGAAGAGGAGATAAGAGAGGAGTAGAGAAGGAGATCTTGTGAGGATCTGAGGTTGCGTGCAGGTAGGTACCGGGAGACTAGGTCACAGATGTAGGAGGGATACAGGTTGTGCATGGCTTTGTATGTCATTGTTAATGTTAGCATCAAGCACATTTAAAAATATGCCAGCCTTTACTCTCCACAGGATGACACAGGGGTAGTAAAGTCCTTGCGGATCCATGACTTGTTCATCTTGATGAACATTAATCTGTCCACATTGTCACTGGACAGACGCGTGCGCTTATCTGTCAGTACACACCCAGCAGCACTGAAGACACGTTCAGAGACAACATTGGCTGCGGGACACGACAAGATCTCCAAGGCGTAAGTGGAGAGCTCAGGCCATTTTTCAAGATTTTCAGCCCAAAATGAGCAAGGCTCCAGTTGCAAAGTCATGGTATCGATGTTCATTTGTAGATACTCCTGTATCATCCTCTCCAGCCGTTGACTATGTGTCAGACTTCTTGTCTCTTGTGGCCTTGCATTAGATGGTCTAAAAAAATGTTGAAACGATTCCATAACATTGCTGTTACCAGCACCAGATACGGTGTTGCAGGTACGGTTTGACTGATAATGACGAGACCGTCCCATGCTTGGCAAGTTACAACTGGGAGATTCACTCCCTGCACCACTGGTGTTTGGTGGAAAAGCCGAGCTAAGATTGAGTGACAGCTTCTGCTGATACTCCTGCATACATGCGTCCCTTTCTATGGCTGGAATTATTTCGCCAAATTTGGACTTGTACCGGGGATCTAATAGTGTGGCAACCCAGTAGTCATCATTACTTCTAATTCAGACAATCCGAGGGTCATATTGTAGGCAGTGCAGCAAGAAGGGGCTCATCTGTCTTGCGCATCCATGCAGACCAAGTCCTCGCTGTGTTTGTGGTGGCGAGATGATAACCGTGCTTTCTTCTTCTGACATCTCCCCCCAACCTCGTTCAACCGAAATTTGACCAAGGTCTCCCTCATCTGCTGAGTCTTCCATGCCCATCGAGAGTTCATCCTCCATTTCTTCCTGGTCTCCTGCACCTTTCTCAACATTTTGGCTGCTACCATGCGCCCTTGTTAATCCCTCTCCCCCACCGTCCCATGCCTGCCGCCTTGGTGATGCTGAACGTCTGGACCTTGTAGAAGTTGGTATCCCTTGCGCATATGAATCCTCCTGTACTTCCTCCCCTTCCTCTTGTCCTACCCCCTGACTCCGAATAGTAATTAGCGTGTGCTCCAGCATGTAAATGACTGGAATTGTCATGCTGATAATGGCATTGTTAGCGCTAAACATATTCGTCGCCATGTCGAAACTGTGCAGAAGGGTGCATAGGTCCTTGATCTGAGACCACTCCAACAGCGTGATCTGCCCCTCCTCTGCATCTCGTTGGCCCAGGCTATATGTCATAACGTATTGCACCAGGGATCGGCGGTGCTGCCACAGTCGCTGCAACATGTGGAGAGTCGAATTCCAGCGTGTCAGCACATCGCATTTCAGGCGATGAACCGGCAGGCCGAAAGACTTCTGGAGCGATGCTAGTCGATCAGCTGCGGCGGTTGAACGGCGGAAGTGAGCAGAGAGTGACCGTGCCCTGTGCAGAAGCCCATCTAGGCCGGGATAGTGGGTTAAAAATTGCTGGACAACAAGGTTCAACACATGAGCCATACAAGGCACGTGTGCCACCTTGCCCCGGCGAAGGGCCACACCCAGGTTTGCAGCATTGTCGCACACAGCCTTCCCAGGCTGCAGGTTGAGTGGAGACAACCATTTACGAAACTCGGACTGCAGAGCTGACCACAACTCCTCAGCTGTGTGACTCTTATTTCCCAGACATTTCAACATAAAGACCGCCTGATGCCGTTGAGCTCTGCTGCCAGCATAGTAAGGAGGTGTGCAGGATTCCTTGTGTGCAGTTACAACGCGGGTGGCCTGTCCAGGCAGGCTTAGGGCGGAGGTGGAGGATCCAGGCGAGGTTGAGGAGGTAGAAGCAGTGGAGGAAGTTCGACATACAGAGGATTGACGCACAAGTCGTGGGGACGGCAAGACTTGTTCAGCAGACCCTTCTCCATCTCTCACCATAGTTACCCAGTGCCCAGTCAGCAACATGTAACACCCCTGTCCATGCTTACTGGTCCAAGTATCGGTGGTGAAATGCACCCTGTCACATACAGAGTTTCTCCAGGAAGTGGTGATGTTGTGTGCGACATGCTGGTGTAGCGCAGGCACATCTTTCTTGGATAAGTAGTGGCGACTGGTCATCTGGTATTGGGGCACTGCGACTGACATAAGGTCTCAAAAATCCTCTGTGTCCACCAGGCGGAAAGGCAGCATTTCGGTAGCCAAGAGCTTACAGAAGGATAAAGTCAACCTCTTAGCTTTGTCATGGCTCGGAGGAAATGGCCTTTTATTTGTCCACATCTGAGGGACCGAGATCTGGCTGCTGTGTGGAGACGGTGTTGAGTAGGGTGTCCCTGGAAAACTGCAGGTCTGTGAAGAAAGTGCAGGCGGAGACATGATGTTGCCTTCATCCAAAGTTGGTGCTCTTGATGTCTGAGAGAGCTCTACACCAGCACTTGTTTCCCCTTAAAAAACAACTGACGACCTGCCAAGCAAACTGCCTGTTGCGGTTAAAGAGGTGGAAGGTCTGCATGGAAAAACATGTGTGACAGCTGTCCCCACAGTCATAGAGGATGAAGAGCGTGCGGCTGCACTTGAAAGGGCAGACGGTGGTTGGCCTGCTCCGCTAGGCCACATTGTAGCATGGTGAGCTTCCCACTGGGACTTATGCTTGTTATTCATGTGACGATTCATGGAAAAAGTTGTCAAACTAGTGAGGATTGGACCTCTACTTATAGATTGGCGACAAATCTTACAGATCACATGATTTGTGAGATCCTTTGCGATGTCAAAAAAGGACCAGGCTAGGCAAGGCTTAGAGCCCATGCGACCTGCAGAGCCACCCTGACATGTGCTCAGAGGCAGAGTTGTGACTGAGGATGCAGTTGTTGACATGCTTCAAGTACTCCGAATCTGTCCAGGAAGGCGCAAGGTAACTTCGTCGTCAGTTGCATCCTCCTCCACCGCCTCTGGTGACCTCCTCGAGTGCCTGACTGTGGGTTGACAGTAAGTGGGATCTAGAACTTCATCTTCAAGCGTTGTGTTTGCACTCCCCTCGCCCTCAGACCTAACCTCTTTGTGCCCTGACTGAATAGTTAAGTTGTCATCCAAATCAGGTATCTGCATCTCATCATTAGAGTTGAGCGCGGTTCGCGGTTCGAGGTTCTCCAGTTCTAGGCTCGAGTGATTTTGAGGCCTGTTCTAGATCGAACTAGAACTCGAGCTTTTTGCAAAAGCTCGATAGTTCTAGAAACGTTCGAGAACGGTTCTAGCAGCAAAAAAACAGCTAATTCCTAGCTGGCTTTCCGCTGTAATAGTGTAAGTCACTCTGTGACTCACACTATTATGAAATTTCAGTGTATAGTGTGTGTGAACAGCGCCTTCAGATCACTGCTGTTTGTATAATGGCGATCGCCATTTTTTTTTTTTTTTCCTTGTCTTCCTTCCCTAAGCGCGCGCGTGTAGTGGGGAGGGCCAGCATGTCAGCCAATCCCAGACACACACACAGCTAAGTGGACTTTTAGCCAGAGAAGCAACGGCATGTGTGATAGGATGTCCATGTCACATGTCCCTGCATTATAAAACCGGACATTTTCCTCCAGGACGCCATTATCTCTTCTGCGTCCTTGGTGTCAGATATCACTGGCGCAGCTCCGTCCTGAGTCCTATCGCTGATACAGCTGTATGCGCTCCATACACAGCGCTGGACAGCATAGGGATAGCACTTTCCATCAGTCCTTTTAAGGGCTCGTACCGGCAGGGTCAGAGCCATAGGTGACAGGTCCTGAAAACAGCGACATCGTCTGTGTAGCTATGGTCAGGGATTTCGTCGCTGCATTTCCCCATTAGGAGGGAATAGAAAGGCAGGCTTCCTTTCCTCTACCCAGAGCCCCACAATCCTAGCACTGTACCCTCCTGTCCTCTGCACACTCCAACTCATTATAACTAAGCCATTATACTAGCAAACACTCAGTGTACCTAGTGGCATCCTAAACGTGGCTATTGGACTGTTGTCTAGTCACACTAGTGCAAAGACATTTGCAGCACCTCTACCTGCATTGCACACTCCAACTCATTATAACTAAGCCATTATACTAGCAAACACTCAGTGTACCTAGTGGCATCCTAAACGTGGCTATTGGACTTTGCTATAGTCCCACTAGTGCAAAGACATTTGCAGCACCTCTGCCTGCATTGCACACTCCAACTCATTATAACTAAGCCATTATACTAGCAAACACTCAGTGTACCTAGTGGCATCCTAAACGTGGCTATTGGACTGTTGTCTAGTCACACTAGTGCAAAGAAATTTGCAGCACCTCTACCTGCATTGCACACTCCAACTCATTATAACTAAGCCATTATACTAGCAAACACTCAGTGTACTTAGTGGCATCCTAAACGTGGCTATTGGACTTTGCTATAGTCTCACTAGTGCAAAGACATTTGCAGCACCTCTGCCTGCATAGCACACTCCAACTCATTATAACTAAGCCATTATACTAGCAAACACTCAGTGTACCTAGTGGCATCCTGAACGTGGCTATTGGACTTTGCTATAGTCCCACTAGTGCAAAGACATTTGCAGCACCTCTGCCTGCATTGCACACTCCAACTCATTATAACTAAGCCATTATACTAGCAATTTTTGCTGCCAGTTTAAGGGCCGTAGTTGCATTGTCAGGGATATTTATTCTTTATTATTCTGCTGTTAATAAAGCTAGACCACCACTGCAATCTACACCACCTCTCAATTTTTACTACCACATTTTCAGTGCACAATCTTGTTGCAATCAACATGAGTGGCAAAATGACAGATGCTGGTGGAAAGGGGAAGAGGCGTGGTGGAAAAGGCAAAAAAGGTTTTGTCCGTGGGGAAGGTGGCAAAGCTCCGTTATCATCTGCTGAAGATAGACCATCTACCAGCAAAAGTAAGATGTCTACTACTTACCGTGGACAATCTGATGTGCTCCCTTTTTTACGGACACGAACAACAGGAACAAAGGTAGATGATGGCCAAAAAAGGAAAATGCTTGAATGGATCTCAAGTGGTCCAACAAGTGCCCTCTCAGCCACTTCAAGTACCGCATCCAAAAAACACCAGTCCTCTGAGTTGTCATCCCAATCAAACTTGCTTTCTCCCAGCTCTGAAGTCTCCATCAGCCCTGCACAGTATGGTGGAACTGAGATGGCTGAGTCTGCAGAGCTGTTCAGTCACACTATAGCCTGGGAATGAGAGGTCTGCTCCCAAGCTACAGTGAGTACCGAACAGGAAATGGTCTGCAGTGATGCCCAGAACCTTTGTGACTCTGATTCAGGCCGTGAGGACCAAGTTTCTGAGCATAATGTTGACCCTTTGTCACAAACTGTAACACCTGTGGTTATAGACAATGAGGAACATACTGATGAAGATGAGACGCAGATACCCGATTGGGATGACAACTTAAATATTCGGTCAGGGCAAGAAGAGGCTCGGTCTGAGGGGGAGGGGAGTGCAAACACAACAATTGATGATGAAGTTCTAGATCCCACCTACTGTCAACCCACAGTCAAGCACTCGAGGAGGTCAACAGAGGTGGTGGAGGAGGATGCAACTGATGACGAAGTTACCTTGCGCCTTCCTGGACACAGTCGGAGTACTGGTAGCACGTCTACAACTGCATCCTCAGCCACCACTCTGCCTCTGAGCATTATTCGGGGTGGATCAACAGGTCGCATGGCCTCTAAGCCTTGCTTAGCCTGGTCCTTTTTTGACATAGAAAAAGATCGCCCAAATTATGTGATCTGTAAAATTTGTCATGGTTCTCTTAGTAGAGGTCAAAACCTCAGCAGTTTGACAACTTCTTCCATGAATCGTCACATGAATAAATATCATATGGCCCGGTGGGAAGCTCACCGTGCTGCAATGCGGCCTAGCGGAGCGAACCATCCACCGCCTGCCCCTTCCAGTGCATCCGCACGCTCGTCATCTTCTAGGACTGTGGGGACAGCTGTCACACCTGTTTTTCCACCCACAATTTCCACCACTGTAACCGCAACAGGCAGTTTGCTTGGTAGGTCGTCAGTTGGTTTGGAAAGGGAAACAAGTGAGTGTGTACAGCTCTCTCAGACATCGATAGCACCAACATTGGATGAAGGCAACATCATGTCTCCGCCTGCACTTTCCTCACAAACCTGCATTTTTCCAGGGACACCCTACTCAACATCGTCTACACACAGCAGCCAGATCTCTGTCCCTCAGATGTGGTCAAATAAAAGGCCACTTCCTGCGACCCATGACAAAGCTAAGAGGTTGACTCTATCCCTCTGTAAGCTGTTGGCTACCGAAATGCTGCCTTTCCGCCTAGTGGACACACAGGATTTTAGAGACCTTATGTCTGTCGCTGTGCCCCAGTACCAGATGCCTAGTCGCCACTACTTCTCTAAGAAAGGTGTGCCCGCGCTACACCAGCATGTCGCACACAACATCACCGCTTCCTTGAGAAACTCTGTGTGTCAACGGGTGCATTTCACCACCGATACTTGGACCAGTAAGCATGGACAGGGACGTTACATGTCGCTGACTGGGCACTGGGTAACTATGGTGATAGATGGTAAAGGGTCTGCTGCACAAGTCTTGCCGTCCCCACGACTTGTGTGTCAATCCTCTGTCTGTCCAAGTTCCGCCACTGCTTTTGCATCCTCCACCTCATCTGGCTCCTCCACCTCCGCCCCAAGCCTGCCTGGTCAGGCCACCAGCGTTCTCACTGCGCAGAAGGAATCACGCACCCCTCATTACTATGCTGGCAGCAGAGCGCAACGGCATCAGGCGGTCTTTAGCTTGACATGTCTTGGGAATAAGAGTCACACAGCTGAGGAGTTGTGGTCAGCTCTGCGGTCCGAGTTTAATAAATGGTTGTCTCCACTCAACCTGCAGCCTCGTAAGGCCGTGTGCGACAATGCTGCAAACCTGGGTGCGGCCCTTCGCCTGGCCAAGGTGACACACATACCTTGTATGGCTCACGTGTTGAACCTTGTCGTCCAGCAATTTTTAACACACTATCCCGGCCTAGATGGCCTTCTGAACAGGACACGAAAACTGTCTGCTCACTTCCGCCGTTCAAGCGCCGCAGCTGAGCGACTTGCATCGCTCCAGAAGTCTTTCGGCCTGCCGGTTCATCGCCTGAAATGCGATGTGGCGACACGCTGGAATTCAACTCTCCACATGTTACAGCGACTGTAGCAGCACCGCCGAGCCCTGGTGCAATACGTCATGACGTATAGCCTGGGCCAACGAGATGCAGAGGTGGGGCAGATCACCCTGATGGAGTGGTCTCAGATCAAGGACCTATGCACCCTTCTGCACAGTTTCGACATGGCGACGAATATGTTTAGCGCTGACAATGCCATTATCAGCATGACGATTCCAGTCATTTACATGCTGGAGCACACGCTAAACACTATTCGGAGTCAGGGGGTGGGACAACAGGAAGGGGATGAACTACAGGAGGATTCATATGCGCAAGACACAACAACATCACCAAGGTCCAGACGTTCATCATCACCAAGGCGCCAGGGATGGGACCATGGGGGACAGGGATCAACAAGGGCGCATGGTAGCAGGCGAGATGTTGAGGAAGGTGCAGGAGAACATGAAGAAATGGAGGACGAACTGTCCATGGACATGGAAGACTCAGCAGATGAGGGAGACCTTGGTCAAATTTCAGTTGAAAGAGGTTGGGGGGAGATGTCAGAGGAAGAAAGAACGGTTAGCACCTCTATGCCACAAACACAGCGTGGACTTGGTCCGCATGGCTGCGCAAGACACATGAGTGCCTTCTTGTTTCACTACCTCCAACATGACCCTCGTATTGTCAAAATTAGAAGTGATGATGACTACTGGCTTGCCACACTATTAGATCCCCGGTACAAGTCCAAATTTTGTGACATAATTCCAGCCATAGAAAGGGACACACGTATGCAGGAGTATCAGCAGAAGCTGTTACTCGATCTTAGATCGGCTTTTCCACCAAACAACCATGCAGGTGCAGGGAGTGAATCTCCCAGTTGTAACTTGACAAACATGGGACGGTCTCGTCATCTTCAACAGTCTACCCGTACCAGTAGGACCGTATCTGGTGCTGGTAACAGCAATTTTATGGAATCTTTTCATAATTTTTTTAGACCCTCCTTTGCAAGGCCACCAGAGACAACAAGTCTGACACATAGTCAACGGCTGGAGAGGATGATACAGGAGTATCTCCAAATGAACATTGATGCCATGACTTTGCAAATGGAGCCTTGCTCCTTTTGGGCTTCAAATCTAGAAAAATGGCCAGAGCTATCCAGTTATGCCTTGGAGATTTTGTCGTGTCCAGCTGCCAGCGTTGTCTCTGAACGTGTCTTCAGTGCTGCTGGGTGTGTGCTGACAGATAAGCGCACGCGTCTGTCCAGTGACAATGTGGACAGACTGACATTCATCAAAATGAACAAGTCATGGATCCAGAAGGAATTTACTACCCCTGTGTCATCCTGGGGAGAGTAAATGCTTGTGGATTTGGAATGTGCTTGATGCAAATCTAGCTGTGAAGTGTACAACTAGGGCACAAGTGCTGCCACTGAATGGGTGGGTGTGTGTGTGGCCCAATTTTTGGAAAAAAGGGAGACTCCGCTTGGAGTAACCCTTGCTTACATTGTTTTTAAAAGAAGCCAAGATGAACAGAGCTGGGATCAGGAAAGACTTTGCTACCTACCCCGGTGTCATCCTGGGGACGGATAAGAATGGCGTATTTTTGAATGTGCTTGATGCAAATCTAGCTGTGAATTGTACAACTGGGGCACAACTGCTGCCACTGAAGGGGTGGGTGTGTGTGGGGCCCAATTTTTGGAAAAAAGGGAGACTCCGCTTGGAGTAACCCTTGCTTGCTGTGTTTTTTAAAAATGATCCAAGATGAACAGAGCTGGGGTCAGTAAAGACTTTGCTACCTACCCCGGTGTCATCCTGGGGACGGATAAGAATGGCGTATTTTTGAATGTGCTTGATGCAAATCAAAACATCATGTTTGCAACTAGGGCACAAGTGCTGCCACTAATGGGGTGTCTGTGTGGCCCAATTTTTGGAAAAAAGGGAGACTCCGCTTGGAGTAACCCTTGCTTGCTGTGTTTTTAAAAGAAGCCAAGATGAACAGAGCTGGGATCAGGAAAGACTTTGCTACCTACCCCGGTGTCATCCTGGGGACGGATAAGAATGGCGTATTTTTGAATGTGCTTGATTCAAATCTAGCTGTGAATTGTACAACTGGGGCACAACTGCTGCCACTGAAGGGGTGGGTGTGTGTGGGGCCCAATTTTTGGAAAAAAGGGAGACTCCGCTTGGAGTAACCCTTGCTTGCTGTGTTTTTAAAAGAAGCCAAGATGAACAGAGCTGGGATCAGGAAAGACTTTGCTACCTACCCCGGTGTCATCCTGGGGACGGATAAGAATGGCGTATTTTTGAATGTGCTTGATGCAAATCTAGCTGTGAATTGTACAACTGGGGCACAACTGCTGCCACTGAAGGGGTGGGTGTGTGTGGGGCCCAATTTTTGGAAAAAAGGGAGACTCCGCTTGGAGTAACCCTTGCTTGCTGTGTTTTTTAAAAATGATCCAAGATGAACAGAGCTGGGGTCAGGAAATACTTTGCTACCTACCCCGGTGTCATCCTGGGGACGGATAAGAATGGCGTATTTTTGAATGTGCTTGATTCAAATCTAGCTGTGAATTGTACAACTGGGGCACAACTGCTGCCACTGAAGGGGTGGGTGTGTGTGGGGCCCAATTTTTGGAAAAAAGGGAGACTCCGCTTGGAGTAACCCTTGCTTGCTGTGTTTTTAAAAGAAGCCAAGATGAACAGAGCTGGGATCAGGAAAGACTTTGCTACCTACCCCGGTGTCATCCTGGGGACGGATAAGAATGGCGTATTTTTGAATGTGCTTGATGCAAATCTAGCTGTGAATTGTACAACTGGGGCACAACTGCTGCCACTGAAGGGGTGGGTGTGTGTGGGGCCCAATTTTTGGAAAAAAAGGAGACTCCGCTTGGAGTAACCCTTGCTTGCTGTGTTTTTTAAAAATGATCCAAGATGAACAGAGCTGGGGTCAGGAAAGACTTTGCTACCTACCCCGGTGTCATCCTGGGGACGGATAAGAATGGCGTATTTTTGAATGTGCTTGATGCAAATCAAAACATCATGTTTGCAACTAGGGCACAAGTGCTGCCACTGATGGGGTGTCTGTGTGGCCCAATTTTTGGAAAAAAGGGAGACTCCGCTTTAAGTAACCCTTCCTTGCTGTGTTTTTAAAAGAAGCCAAGATGAACAGAGCTGGGATCAGGAAAGACTTTGCTACCTACCCCGGTGTCATCCTGGGGACGGATAAGAATGCCGTATTTTTGAATGTGCTTGATGCAAATCTAGCTGTGAATTGTACAACTGGGGCACAACTGCTGCCACTGAAGGGGTGGGTGTGTGTGGGGCCCAATTTTTGGAAAAAAGGGAGACTCCGCTTGGAGTAACCCTTGCTTGCTGTGTTTTTTAAAAGGAGCCAAGATGAACAAGTCATGGTTCAGCAAAGACTTTGCTACCTACCCCGGAGTCATCCTGGGGACGGTTAAGTATGGCGTATTTTTGAATGTGCTTGATGCAAATCTAGATGTGAAGTGTACAACTAGGGCACAAGTGCTGCCACTGAATGGGTGGGTGTGTGTGGGGCCCAATTTTTGGAAAAAAAGGGAGACTACGCTTGGAGTCACCTTGCGGTGTTTTACATGATTTTAGAAGGGCGTGCCATGCCTATATCTGTGTGTCCTCCTCTTTTTCCTTGTCCAGCTGTTTTGTTTTCGCATGAGTATATGTCCTTGTCACTTTCCCATGTGTTTGTGTTATGTTGTGAGTTGTTTGTCACCTTTTGGACACCTTTGAGGGTGTTTTCTAGGTGTTTTTATGTGTTTGTGATTGCCTGCCATTGTTTCCTATGCAGTTCGAGTTCGGTTCGTTGAACGTTCGACGAGCCGAACTCGAACGGGACCTCCGTTCGGCGAACCGACCTCGAGCCGAACCGGGACCGGTTCGCTCATCTCTACTCATCATCATCAGTATGTTCCTCATTGTCTCCACTAACAGGTGTTACAGTTTGGGAATGAGGGTCTACATTATGCTCAGAAACTTGGTCATCAGGGCCTGAATCAGACTCACAAAGCTTCTGGGCATCACTGTAGACCATTTCCTGTCTGTACTCACTGTAGCTTGGGAACAGACCTCTGATTCCCAGGCTATAGTGTGACTGAACAGGTCTGCAGACTCAGCCATCTTTGTTACACCATACTCTACAGGGCGGGTGGAGACTTGAAAGCTGGGAGAAAGCAAGTGCAATTGGGGTGACAACTCAGAGGACTGTTGTTTTTTGGATGTTGAAGTTGAGGTGGAGGAGAGGCCACTTGTTGGAGCACTTGAGATCCATTCAAGCATGTTCTTTTTTTGTGCATCATCTACCTTTGTTACAGTAGTTCGGTTTCGTAAAAAAGGGAGCACATCAGATTGTCCACAGAAAGTAGTAGACATCTTACTTTTGCTGGAAGATGGCCTTTCTTCAGCAGATGTTACTGTAGCTTTACCACCTACCCCACGGACACAAACTTTTTTTCCATTTCCAACACGCCTGTTCCCCTTTCCACCAGCATCTGTCCTTTTGCCACTCATTTTGTTAGCAACAAGATTGTACACTTAAAATGTGGTAGCAAAAATGGAGAAGTGGTGTAGATTACAGAGGTGGTCTAGCTTTATTGACAGCTGAAGAACCAACAGTGACTATTCCACTCAATTTTAGTATGCCCTTAACAGTGGCAGCACAGTTTGCAATTTGAATTGCGTAGCCAAAATGGACAGGTGTGTATAATGCAGAGGTACCGTACCGTGATTGGCAGCAAAGGAACACTAAGGTAGTATCCCAGACAATTTTAGTATGCCCCTAACAGTGGCAGCACAGTTTGCAATTAGAATTGCGTAGCAAAAATGGACAGGTGTGTAGCATGCACAGGTGGTGTACCATGATTGGCAGCAAAGGAACACTAAGGTAGTATCCCAGACAATTGTAGTATGCCCCTAACAGTGGCAGCACAGTTTGCAATTTGAATTGTGTAGCCAAAATGGACAGGTGTGTACAATGCAGAGGTACCGTACCGTGATTGGCAGCAAAGGAACACTAAGGTAGTATCCCAGTCAATTTTAGTATGCCCCTAACAGTGGCAGCACAGTTTGCAATTAGAAATGCGTAGCAGAAATGGACAGGTGTGTAGCATGTACAGGTGGTGTACCATGATTGGCAGCAAAAGAACACTAAGGTAGTATCCCAGACAATTGTAGTATGCCCCTAACAGTGGCAGCACAGTTTGCAATTAGAATTGCGTAGCAAAAATGGACAGGTGTGTAGTAGGCACAGGTGCTGTACCGTGATTGGCAGCAAAGGAACTCTAAGGTAGTATCCCAGTCAATTTTAGTATGCCCCTAACAGTGGCAGCACAGTTTGCAATTAGAATTGCGTAGCAAAAATGGACAGGTGTGTAGTAGGCACAGGTGCTATACCGTGATTGGCAGCAAAGGAACTCTAAGGTAGTATCCCAGTCAATTTTAGTATGCCCCTAACAGTGGCAGCACAGTTTGCAATTAGAAATGCGTAGCAAAAATGGACAGGTGTGTAGCATGCACAGGTGCTGTACCATGATCGGCAGCAAAGGAACACTAAGGTAGTATCCCAGTCAATTTTTTTTTTTTATAATGAATATTTTATTACATTTTTCAAAACAAACAAAGAAAAAATGCTTGGATATGGCCCGCAAACATGTGAGCAGTAATTTTAAACTATAAATCAGGACCCACATCATATTAATCATTGATATATTAGAAACAAAGAATGTGACAAGACAGACAATACAATACTAGACAAGGAGACATAGGGAAGGAGGGGACGGAATAGGGAGGATGAGTATATCAAACTTCCATCAGGACCATGTCGAGCTATCATTCTTTATTGGCCCAGTAAGTATACCAAAGGGACCAAACACTCTTAAAATTATCCAGCGTATTATTTGACATTGCGGATAGATACTCCATCCTCCTCACATCTTGGATCCTAGAATGGAGATCATTAAGTGAGGGCGGATGGGCTAACCTCCAGTTACGGGCAATCAGACACCTGGCTGCTGTGGTTATATGTAACAGTAACCGCTTCACTCTCTTCCCCAACAGGACTGGTGGAATATTCAATAGATAGAATTTAGGATCTAAGGGTATCTTAAGATCAGCTACTTTGGAAAGAAGAGATTGTACCAACTTTCAGAAGCATTGGATATTTGGGCATAACCAGAATATGTGCGGTATATCTCCCCCTGTAGTACCACATCTCCAGCAGTTATCAGGTATAGCCGGATTTAGTTTATGTAGTAGTGCTGGGGTGTGATACCAATACATGAGTAATTTATACTGGTTTTCCTTATAGACAGAGCACGAGGATGTTTTTGAGGCAGTATCCCAAATCCGTTTCCACATACATAAAGGAATGGTCTCACCAAGGAAATCCTCCCACTTACTCATATATGTATGATTTGGCTTGTCTTCCGGGTAGGGAGTAATTAAAATGCGATATATGTCCGAAATAAGACCCTTGGTGGAGACCCCTGCTCTGCATAATCGTTCAAAGAGTGTAGGGGTAGAGACTTCTAGGGAGGGAAAAAGGGAGCACATCAGGTGTCTAACTTGTAGGTACCAATATTGGGAGTTGCCAGGGAGATTAAAATTAGTTGATATGGTGGCGTAAGGGAGAAGGACCCTGGAGTGTGCGTCTACTATGTCAGCAAAACAAAAGAGCTTCCTGTCGAACCATGTCTTAGTCACAGCACCTTGCATACCATCTGGCATCTTGGGGTAAAAAGAAAAGAAGTCAAAGGAGAGCGTTCAGATTTAAGTGGACATTTTTTAACACAGCAATCCCAGATCTTCTTAGTGAAGGCTATAGGGCCCAGTGTATGTGGGTCAGGCTTATTAGATGAGGTACCCCAGAGATAAGAGTTGGGATGCGTTGGGGCTAGCCATAACTTCTCTATTTCCATCCATCTAGAGAAAGCACAGTGATGAGACCATGCAGGGATGTGACGTAAGTGTACTGCCCAGTAATATTTAGTTATATCAGGGACCCCCAGTCCTCCCCTCAGTCTACTGTCAAGCAAAGTCATTTTTTTAATTCTATGTCTTTTATGGGCCCAAACGAATTGAAGTTTAATAGACTGTATATTGCATAACTCTTTGTATGGTACACACACCGGAAGGGTCTCAAATAAATAAAGCAGCTTTGGCACAACAGACATTTTGACAGCGGAGATTCTTCCAAATAAAGACAGTGGGAGCTTGTTCCAATTGAGTAGGAGTCTTTTTAGTTCAGTAAATAATCTAGGATAGTTATGCTGATATAAGAGCTTATGCTTAGATGTTAGTTGTATCCCCAAGTAAGTCAAGGATGTATCTTTCCATTTATAGTTGTAATTTTCTCGCAAGGAGGACACCCAAGCCTGCGGAATATTAAGGGGTAGAGCCTCCGCTTTGCTCTAGTTAACCTTATACTGGGGCTTGTCTTTCACATCAACCATACATAAAGAGGAAATTAATTTTTTAGATCTCACTATTTTTCATTACAACGACAAAATCCATACAAAAACCTATTTCAAGAAAGTCGATGCAAATCCACTTTAATAGTGAACATTATAATAAGTGGTTACAAAATATTCCTCTAAACCAATATAAAAGGATTAGAAAAAATTATTCGCAGGATATCGATTTCAAAGAGCAAGTGGGTACCCTAAAGGGGCGTTTTCTGGAGAAAAAATACCCAAAATCCCTTATTCAGAGAGCCTATCAAGAGACCAGCAAAATCAAAAAAGCCGATCTCATCATGTCCAGAAAAGACCCTTCTTTTTGCTCCTTGGGGGGCTCTGAGATTTTTCATATAAAAAACCATCTGACATGTCAATCTGATTATGTGATCTACTTGGTAGATTGCATATGTGGTAAGCAATACATAGGGAGGACCAGCCAGCCCCTCCATAATAGACTAAATTCGCATCGCCACAACATAATGACTGGCTTCATGTTGCATGGACTTTCAAAGCACTGTACAACCCAGCACAACAAGACGTTTGACTTCAGGATTACACCGATTGAGCAGATCCCCCCGAACACCAATAATAGGATGGAAGCCCTTAGCAGGAAAGAGACTTATTGGATCCATAGGCTCAACACCTTGAAACCATTTGGATTACATGAAATTACAGACCTTTTTTATTGAGAAGAATTTTTTTACAAAAAAATTTTTTTTTGGAAGAATTCTTTTCATTATAGGGGTTTTTTATCAATTTTTTCTATTACAGTATCACCGTCAAATGCCGTCCTTTTGTATAGGTATATCATTCGGATGTTCAAGTTTTTTGAAGGGTCCTACAATCATTAGCTATATATGTATATATTATTCACTCCTGAGAGTACCTTCTGTCTGTTATCCCCTTATTAGGTAAAACTCCTATACCCGACAATTTTTTATATACCCAAAAAAAAAAAAATAATTTGTATGCCCCTTTTTATCAATATATATATATATATATATATATATATATATATATATAATACATTTATTTATATATATAATCTTTATATTTAATACTAAAGATTCTTAATATTAATATAATTTTTACTATATATTTTTATGGTCCAATAATATAATTGATAGTTTCTCTACTAATATTGATATTTTTTAATAATTTTAAACATGTGACCTGTCTTTATGTTATTCATGTTATGTAATGGATGTACTTTCTAATTTTGCTCCAGCGCGTTTTTCTATGTTTTTATTCTATATATCTGTCTTTTAGCCTGTCCCATTTAAAACAGACAATTACTTCCTTTTTGCTGTTCACAATATTCTCCTTCATGTATGATCATCTCCCTATACTAATCTCATACACAGGCTCATATCCTAGAGATTTCTACAATCCTACGATTTCTACTCACCCTATAAAATACACTATAATAAATAACCCTTTTCTGACCCTCCCTTTTTTTCCCTCCCTCCCCCCCCCCCTTTTTTTAAATAACGAGCCATAAGAATCAATTTTACATCATATTTTCTTTTTTACACGGACTACTCAACATAGAGCAATCTGCATTTTTTATCCACCCTCAAAATATAAAGTCCCAATTGAAACACCCCCCCCTTTTTTCAAATGGTCATTTGGCCCCCTTTTTTTACATCTTCCTCCTGCATACAGCGGCGCATCTGATCACTCTCTTTCACTCTCACCCAGTGCACGCGCTGTACTGTTTTTCCCACGGTCTGAACTCACACCACCTTTCATCATTGGAAACCGCTCACTCCCTCTGCACTGCGCATGCGTCCCCTCAATTTTTTCTCACGGTCTGAACTCATATCACCTTTCCACTACGGGGATACCTATTCCCCACGCACGCGCCCTGATCAACTACCCTGTCCCCTTTTTTTTGTGGTAATACCCACATTTTGGTTTCTTCAGGGAGATACCGGCTCGTTTTTTCTCCACCACTTTCTTTCATAATTTTTTTCCCGGTTTTAAACGGGAGTCCCAAATACCCTAGCCTTAATTAAATCACATACACAATGTATAAATACAACAAAAGAATCACACATATTTTTACATATATATATATAAATTTATTGTTCACATTTTGATTTAAGCCCTATAGATCTCCCGCAGTCACTGCTTCACAGTATCCTTTAAAGAATGGAATAGTGGGTAGAGAATACCTCTCCCATTGTTTCCTCGACACTCACCTCTCAGGTTCAAGCCTGATCATCCCCATATATAAAACAATTTTTCTTTTTTCTTTTCTTTTTTCTTTCTTTCCCCCCCCCCCCCCCCCCCCTTTTGCAGAAAAAGACAATGATTTCTTTTTCTGGTCAAATTGTTTCACTAAGGGTATACTTTCCATTTTAAATCTGTTTCAAGGTAAACCTTTTTCATTTAATGTGTAACATCATGCAGTAGTTGTGTTCTCTTTTTTTCTATCATGACGTAGCTCTACTCCTCGTGGCTATGAGTCATGAGATAATGAGATCATCTCCAGGAGCGTGGCTTCTCCTGGAAACTTCTATATAAACCTTTGTATTCCCTGTATCTGTATGATATTTTTTCCCCTGAAGAAGGAGGCGTGCATGCCTCTGAAACGCGTAGGAATGTTTCAATAAAAGAATATCTATTTTAATAACATCAGTTCGTGGTTTATAGCGCGGCATTAAACCCGTTTTTCCACCCTGAACCTTTATAGCTTTTTCTCTCCAATGGGGCCGCTGCTTAACCACTCCAGCACTCACATATGTCTGCACAGGGGTTGTGACTGGCACAACCTGATCAGGTGAGTGTATTCATTCCTTTCATTTCCCTAAACCCATATACCGGGTAAGACCCTATTTTGCGCCTTTTTTTCCCTACTCAGAGTTTCTCTTCAGTCCTTTGGACACCAGATTTGGCCGTGCGGACCAGATCCCCTTTCTTGGGAAAGTCGGCAGCAGAGGGATCGCCAGTGCCTATTGCCGGTGAGAGGCATGGATTACTATAATAACCGCCTGTCATCCAGGGAGAGGCTGATATTGCAAACGGTCAGAGCCCCAGATGACACTGACACGGAGATCTGCATGGACTCAGGAATTCCTTTTTCAGAGGAGGATACTACACTCATGAAGAAACTCTTCCATACTTTGGAGGATCTCATGAAGGAAAAACTTCATTATAGCCTGGACGCTAGGTTTTTATCTATTTACATGGACGAAAGATTATGCCCAAGGGGACTTCAGATCCGACGGGACTCTCCTTTTCCACAAGACCCGGATTTTACAGATAAGTGGGATAATCTTTTCAAAAATTGCATGTGGGGGATGTTGTTATGCCTGCATGAAAAAAGGACTAGTATAGCCATGACTTCTATGGGAAAAATTACAGAACTTTACAATGAATTAACCCCTTTCCTTTTACATCCTGAGTACAAAAATCTGAATTCTAGCCTAAATACCCGCTTTTTACAGTTAGAACAAGATACAATCATACGAAAATCTAAAAAACTACAAAGGGACAGAAAAGAAAAGAGCCAAACTGGTCCGACCCACCCTAAGGTGAGACCAGCTCCTATGCCTAGGAATAATAGCTATAGAAGGCATAGCTCTATGGCTAATAATACGTATAGAAATAGGAAAAGTTTTGTAAATAGTAAATTTCACAAATCCACCAGGACCCCTTCAAGTGGCACCCTCCTTATTGATAATGACACAGCAGCACCTGAAAATTTAATGGTCAACTTGATCCCTAACCTTAATAAAGAGGATAAAATCCCAGACGAAATCGATATATTGGCTGATGAGGTTTTCTCACAGTCTAATAGCTCTAGAACAAAACATAAAATAAATACCATGATGGCCTCCCCCTCCAATATCAAAGAAACTGCCATTCCCTGCCCTGTAGACCCAGCCCCCTTAAACCCAGAAGAGACACGTGCACATTTAGCCAGAATCAGGCTCCAGATAGAAAGAATAAGGAAAGAAAGAGCTCTGTTGGAATCAGAAGGAAATACTACAATGCCTCATGAGGAGGATTTCATTGATCTATTGAATTTATCTACCCATGATGACCCCATTTCCCTGCCTGATACACAGATAAATACATTTATATCTGACACAACAATAGCGAAAAAGAAAATTATCATTGATAATACCAGCATATCCCAACCATCAATTCCTTTTTTGCCATCAGCTAAAAATCAAAGAACAAATCTCATCACGGATTTTTTAGTCCCAAGGTCTACCACCAAAAAAAGAAAAAACACAATAGAGGGACCAGAGCAGGATCTAAATCTGAACAAAAGAGAGAAAAAAACCTTATAACGGGAGTAAGGGACAAAAACACCAATGACCCCAATAAACCCACTGAAGATCCTAAAAAAACTAGCTCCATATTTAATCTTTCAGATTACACCCTCAATAAGGGAGAAACCCAGGTGTTGAACAGAGGACTATCCTTCTGTCCATCTTACAGATCAAAAGACTTCGATTTGTTTTTAGACGTTCAAAATAATATTAGAAAATTAACTTTAAAAAGGCATTTCCTCCTAAAAGGGGACACTTCCCCCGCTACCACCACAGAAATGATCCCCTTCTGCCATGCTGCAGTCAAACCGAAATCAAGGTTCTATCCAACAGAAAGCAAAGGTCACTTTCTAAAAACATTCTGCGATTTAGTATTAGCAGACCTCAAAGGAGCTGTGAGCCAAAAAAGATTTTTTAAAAATAATTTAACACATACTGAAAGAAAGGCTCTTGATTCCCTGAAAGAGAATAAAGACATTGTCATCCGAGCAGCTGACAAAGGGGGGGCATTGTCATACAAAATAAAAAAGATTACCTCAAAGAAGCCCTCAGGATATTGTCAGATCCAACCTACTATGGGGTGGTAGATAAAAATAAATACGATCTAGCCATTATAGCATATAAAAATTTAATTCAAAAAGCGATAGATCAGAACATTTTCAATTCTGCCGAAAAAAGATTTTTCACAGTAACAAATCCAGTCATGGCATTTTTTTACCATCTCCCAAAAATCCACAAGAATCTGGTTAACCCCCCTGGGAGGCCCATCATATCGGGTATTGACTCTTTAACAGCGAATTTAGCCCACTATATTGACACATTGATGCAGCCTCATGTGCTTAGTCTGAATAGTTATCTCAGAGACTCAGTCCACCTTATAAAACAACTGAATAATATCCCATGGAAAAAGTCATATATGTTCATCACTATAGATGTGGCCGCACTGTACTCAAATATACGTCATTACTTGGGTCTGTCCTGTTTTTCATTTTTCTTGGAAAATGACAACAGGATTCCCCAAGTTCAGAAAGATTTCCTAACAGAAGGAATGAGCTTCATTATCCATAATAATTATTTTACTTTCGATAACAAATTGTACCACCAACTCCTTGGTACAGCAATGGGGTCAAAGGCAGCATGTACATACGCTAATCTGTTTATGGGTTTCTTTGAAACGATCTTTATAGAAAATGGCCTATATGATGAGAGTATCGTCATATATAAAAGGTACATTGACGATTTATTTATTATCTGGGATTGTGACCACTCTGACATTGGAATATTTCTAGATGACCTAAATAAGAACGACTGGGGCTTGTCTTTCACATTAACCATACATAAAGAGGAAATTAATTTTTTAGATCTCACTATTTTTCATTACAACGACAAAATCCATACAAAAACCTATTTCAAGAAAGTCGATGCAAATGGGTATATCCACTTTAATAGTGAACATTATAATAAGTGGTTACAAAATATTCCTCTAAACCAATATAAAAGGATTAGAAAAAATTGTTCGCAGGATATCAATTTCAAAGAGCAAGTGGGGACCCTAAAGGGGCGTTTTCTGGAGAAAAAATACCCAAAATCCCTTATTCAGAGAGCCTATCAAGAGACCAGCAAAATCAAACAAGCCGATCTCATTATGTCCAGAAAAGACCCTTCCCCCTCAGGGCTCCTTGCCAATAGGAACACAGCAAACCTCGCTCTAAATTTCATTACCACATACAGTAGGGAAAATAAAATAATAAGGGAAGTTCTTGTAAAACACTGGGGTATCTTACAAAACGATCCCATACTAAAATCCATACTACCCAACAGACCTGGGGTCACTTTCAGATGGGCACCAACAATCAAGAACATTGTGGCACCCAGCAGACTGAGGACCCAACCAGTGGGGCACAAACCAACCCTTTTAGAGGGTTCTTACAAATGCGGCACAAAAAATTGTCTGTGCTGCAGGAGTATACACCACAGGAGGAATACTTTTTGCTCCTTGGGGGGCTCTGAGATTTTTCATATAAAAAACCATCTGACATGTCAATCTGATTATGTGATCTACTTGGTAGATTGCATATGTGGTAAGCAATACATAGGGAGGACCAGCCAGCCCCTCCATAATAGACTAAATTCGCATCGCCACAACATAAAGACTGGCTTCATGTTGCATGGACTTTCAAAGCACTGTACAACCCAGCACAACAAGACGTTTGACTTCAGGATCACACCGATTGAGCAGATCCCCCCCGAACACCAACAATAGGATGGAAGCCCTTAGCAGGAAAGAGACTTATTGGATCCATAGGCTCAACACCTTGAAACCATTTGGATTAAATGAAATTACGGACCTTTTTTATTGAGAAGAATTTTTTTCCAAAAAATAATTTTTTTGGAACAATTCTTTTCATTATAGGGGTTTTTTATCATTTTTTTCTATTACAGTATCACCGTCAAATGCCGTCCTTTTGTATAGGTATATCATTCGGATGTTCAAGTTTTTTGAAGGGTCCTACAATCATTAGCTATATATATATATATTATTCACTCCTGAGAGTACCTTCTGTCTGTTATCCCCTTATTAGGTAAAACTCCTATACCCGACAATTTTTTATATACCCAAAAAAAAAAAATTTGTATGCCCCTTTTTATCAATATATATATATATATAGAATACATTTATTTATATATATAATCTTTATATTTAATACTAAAGATTCTTAATATTAATATAATTTTTACTATATATTTTTATGGTCCAATAATATAATTGATAGTTTCTCTACTAATATTGATATTTTTTAATAATTTTATACATGTGACCTGTCTTTATGTTATTCATGTTATGTAATGGATGTACTTTCTAATTTTGCTCCAGCGCGTATTTCTATGTTTTTATTCTATATATCTGTCTTTTAGCCTGTCCCATTTAAAACAGACAATTACTTCCTTTTTGCTGTTCACAATATTCTCCTTCATGTATGATCATCTCCCTGTACTAATCTCATACACAGGCTCATATCCTAGAGATTTCTACAATCCTACGATTTCTACTCACCCTATAAAATACACTATAATAAATAACCCTTTTCTGACCCTCCCTTTTTTTCCCTCCCTCCCCCCCCCCTTTTTTTAAATAACGAGCCATAAGAATCAATTTTACATCATATTTTCTTTTTTACACGGACTACTCAACATAGAGCAATCTGCATTTTTTATCCACCCTCAAAATATAAAGTCCCAATTGAAACACCCCCCCCTTTTTTCAAATGGTCATTTGGCCCCCTTTTTTTACATCTTCCTCCTGCATACAGCGGCGCATCTGATCACTCTCTTTCACTCTCACCCAGCACACGCGCTGTACTGTTTTTCCCACGGTCTGAACTCACACCACCTTTCATCATTGGAAACCGCTCACTCCCTCTGCACTGTGCATGCGTCCCCTCAATTTTTTCTCACGGTCTGAACTCATATCACCTTTCCACTATGGGGATACCTATTCCCCACGCATGCGCCCTGATCAACTACCCTGTCCCCTTTTTTTTGTGGTAATACCCACATTTTGGTTTCTTCAGGGAGATACCGGCTCGTTTTTTCTCCTCCACTCTCTTTCATAATTTTTTTCCCGGTTTTAAACGGGAGTCCCAAATACCCTAGCCTTAATTAAATCACATACACAATGTATAAATACAACAAAAGAATCACACATATTTTTACATATATATATATAAATTTATTGTTCACATTTTGATTTAAGCCCTATAGATCTCCCGCAGTCACTGCTTCACAGTATCCTTTAAAGAATGGAATAGTGGGTAGAGAATACCTCTCCCATTGTTTCCTTGACACTCACCTCTCAGGTTCAAGCCTGATCATCCCCATATATAAAACAATTTTTCTTTTTTCTTTTCTTTTTTCTTTCTTCCCCCCCCCCCTTTTGCAGAAAAAGACAATGATTTCTTTTTCTGGTCAAATTGTTTCACTAAGGGTATACTTTCCATTTTAAATCTGTTTGAAGGTAAACCTTTTTCATTTAATGTGTAACATCATGCAGTAGTTGTGTTCTCTTTTTTTCTATCATGACGTAGCTGTACTCCTCGTGGCTATGAGTCATGAGATAATGAGATCATCTCCAGGAGCGTGGCTTCTCCTGGAAACTTCTATATAAACCTTTGTATTCCCTGTATCTGTGTGATATTTTTTCCCTGAAGAAGGAGGCGTGCATGCCTCTGAAACGCGTAGGAATGTTTCAATAAAAGAATATCTATTTTAATAACATCAGTTCGTGGTTTATAGCGCGGCATTAAACCCGTTTTTCCACCCTGAACCTTTATAACCTTATACCCTGACAGCCTTCCAAATTGTAATAATAGAGTATGCAAATTCGGAAGGGTGATATGTGGATGGGACAATATCAATAAAACATCATCTGCATATAAAGATAACTTAAACTCTTTGTTTCGTACCAATACCCTTCGGATATTAGGGTCCATGCGAATAGCAGCAGCCAATGGCTCAATGCACAGAACAAAGAGAAGGGGGGACAACGGACATCCCTGCCGAGTGCCGTTGTGTATCTGAAACGGTTGGGATGTGGCATAAGGAAGCTTGACCGAAGCTGAGGGGCATGAATATAGACTTTTCAGGGCAGTAATAAATGCACCCGAAATTCCAAAATAACGCAACGTCTCAAACATGAATGGCCTCCCCAGACGGTCAAACGCCTTCTCCGCATCCAAACTGAGGAGGAATGCCTCATTCTCCGTCTTATTAACAACCTCCACTAAGTCAATAATCTTCCAGGTGTTGTCCCCTCCCTGTCTACATGGGACAAAACCCACCTGGTCTTTATGTATTAGGTGAGGGAGTAGAACCGAAAGGCGTAGGGCCAATAATTTAGTAAAAAATTTTAAATCTGCATTAGGTAGTGCTATAGGCCTGTAATTGGCACATTCCATAGCATCCTTCCCTGGTTTGGGTATAAGTGTAATATATGAATGCAACATACTTGTGGGTATAGGGGAACCCGTGAGAAAACCATTAAATAGTTTAACTAAATAGGGGGTGAGTCAATCCGCAAATGCCTTGTAATAGAAGTACGTCACACTGTCTGGACCTGGCGACCTCCCATTAGGAAGTAATTTAAGCACCTCTTCTACCTCTTCACCCGTGATTTCTTTGTTCAGTGTATCTACAGCACTCCTAGTAAGAGTAGGTAGCTTACACTGCTCGAGAAAAGAGGGAATCAATTCCCTCTGTTTTCCTGCGTCTGCGGGAAGGGAGCTAGGCAAGGAATACAGTTTAGACAGATAATCCTGGAAGATCTTTGCAACTTTAGTAGGGTCATAGAGGATATTCCCCCCCACATCTCATGGCATAAATGGATGAGTTCCCTCTATCCTCTCTAAGTTGGCAAGCTAAAAGGGAATGAGATTTATTTCCTTTGTCATAGTATTTATGCTTGCTATAGAGCAGTAATTTTTCTGTTGTATTGACCGCTAGGTCCTTCAGTTGGGCACGTGTCTTTACTATATCTCTGAGGGTACGTATTGATGGGTTAAGGGTCATCCTATTTTCTAATTCTCGGAGACTTCGGAGGAGCTGGTCTCTCTGATAAAGTCTATCTTTTTTAATGCGGGAGCTTAATGCTATACATTGCCCTCTAAAGACGGCCTTATGGGCTTCCCAAACAGTAGAAAAATTAGGCACTGACCCCTCGTTATTCTCGAAGTATTCTATCAGCCCCGCTTCCAATTTATCTCTGTAGGGTGCTCTCTTGAGGAGTGACTTATTGAGCCTCCAGTGGCAGACTCTTGTACGTGAGGTTGTCTGATCTAGGGTGAGAGTCATTGGCGCGTGGTCTGACCACGTTATTGCACCAATATCCACATTACTCGTCAGTGTAAGGGCTTGAATGTTGCCAAAGAAGAAATGTATCCCAGTCAATTTTAGTATGCCCCTAACAGTGGCAGCACAGTTTGCAATTAGAATTGCGTAGCAAAAATGGACAGGTGTGTAGCATGCACAGGTGCTGTACCATGATTGGCAGCAAAGGAACACTAAGGTAGTATCCCAGTCAATTTTAGTATGCCCCTAACAGTGGCTGCACAATTTGCAATTAGAATTGCGTAGCAAAAATGGACAGGTGTGTAGCATGCACAGGTGCTGTACCGTGACTGGCAGCAAAGGAACACTAAGGTGATATCCCAGATAATTTTAGTATGCCCCTAACAGTGGCAGCACAGTTTGCAATTAGAATTGCGTAGCAAAAATGGGCAGGTGTGTAGAATGCATGGGTGTTGTGGGTCAGTGGACAGCAAAGGAACACTAACTTAGTATTCCAGACACTTTTAGGATGCAACAAAAAGTGTCAGCTCTTTTGGGAAATAAAATAGCGTTTCAAAAATGGACAGGTGGGTAGAATGCACGGGTGCTGTAGGTAGCAGGACAGCAGAGGAAGCCTCACTTTCTATCCCTGCTAATGAAAAAATGCAGCAAGGAATTGCCTGAGCTGAGGTAGCCAGACGCTGTTATCTAAAGCCCTACACAGCGTTTGCACAGACCTGCCTAGCAGCTATGGCTATGAACACCTATAAATCAGCCCTGAAAAGGGCTGAAATAACCAGTAGTCCCTAATCCCTAAGGCTGCTTTCACACATCCGGTTTTAGCAGTGCGGCTAAATCCAGCTCTAAAACCTATGCAACGGATGCGGCGAAAAAAACACATCCTTTGCATACGTTTTTGCATGCGGCTTGTCCGTTTTTTGCCGGTTGCGGCACGCTACTGAGCATGCGCAGTGCAAAAAACCGCATGCGGCGGCTGGATGCAGTTTTTGGTGCATTGCGCCGCATCCAGTGTCCATAGGCATGCATTAGAAAAAGCGACGCATTGGCCGGATGCGGCGCGATGCGGTTTTTTTTGCCGGACAAAAAAACGTGCCAGGCAGCGTTCCATCCGGCCACCACATGGGTTAAATATGCCGCATCCGGCAAAAAACGGATCGAACGCAAGGCCATGCGGCACAATCCGGCACTAATGAAAGTCTATGTGGAAAAAACGCAACCAGCAGCAAAAAAAAGGTTGCGTTTTTTCTGCAGAGCTGGATTGTGCCGCACAGCAAAAACCGAATGTGTGAAAGCAGCCTAAAGCGCTGTGTAGATTGCACTGTATTTCTATAGCGCACACAGTAGCATCAACAGCGGGAGAGGTGACTGTCACCCACATGCAGCAGAGAGATAATGGCGGCTACGGGGAAAAGGGCCATGTCTTATAAGGCAAGGACATGTGACATGTACAGCCTATGACACATGCACTTGCTTGTCTGGCAAAAATCCACTTTGCAGTGTGTGTCTCTGTGATTTGCTCACAGCCTGGCCCGCCCCACTGTAGGCGTGGTTAGGGAAAAAAAAAAAATGGCGATCGGCGTTCTCTCAGCACTCAGCAGCAGCACTGATCTAAACCCCGTCCCCCCCGCACACTATACGCTGAATTTTGATAATAGCATGATTCACAGTGACTCACACTATTACAGTGAAAAGCCAGCTAGTACCTAGCTAGGCTGTTGCTCGAATCGTTCTCGAACGTAACTCGAACTGTCGAGTTTTTAGCAAAAAGCTCGAGTTCGTCGAACGTCTCGAACACCCCCCAAAATAACTCGAACATGAAACTGGCGAACCTGAACATCGCTCATCTCTAGTTGTTAGGTAGGAGTCGAGAGGTCTACTTATCTTACAGACACCCTCAACTCTCCCAGTTAGACCTCTCGACTCCTACCTAACAACCAACATATATTCTGTTCCTCAATTAGAGAAATTTATACGACTAGGGAACTATATTGAATATTTAACGCAAAAATTGTTGATTTGTATGTTTGTGGTTCTGTTTGTATCACAGTCTGTACACCTGGTTTTTGGTGGTGGTTGTCGCTACTAGAGAGAAATAGGGGCATAAAGGGTTAGTCATCTGGAGTGGGGGGTGTCCAAAAAAATTAAGGCACCCTCAGTTGTTAGGAAGGGGAATCTAGAATCTATATAGATAGGTCCCATCCCGTATATTGAAAAACCATTTATTCATTTCTGAATTCTCCCTCTCTCCCGTGTTACCATCTGGTACGGGTATAACACTCACTGACACCCACACTATATGTGTTTTCTTGATGTATCTATGTTTTATGTCAAATGAGAGGATACTATAAGTGTTTTGTTTAATATTTATTAATAAAATACTGTTTTTGAGGTAGTTTTTTTGGTGGTGTAAGAATAATTTGCTGCAAATTAATACAGACTAAAAACACCAAAACTAGACAAAAATGTTGCAAATTAAACATTGACTTGGGTCTTAGGACACCTACCTGAACGAATGAATATAGAATAGCTATATAAAACATCAGGATAGTTTTAATTAAAAATATGATGAAAAATGTCTTAATTATTTTATGTCTACCGTAAGCAAATAAAGCTTGTCAAGCCCAGATGATGTTACATGAGCACAGCAAGCCTGAAACATTTATATAATGCACTTCATGCTCCATCCTGTGTAAGATATTGACTTGCTGCTTGGTATTCATGTCATTACAATGGTGTTTGAAATCTTTATGCACAGTGCAATAATGTTCTACACATTCCTAGGGAAATGTGTGACAGATATTTCTTACGTTATGTTTGTGGCATTTATGGGATGGTATGGACAAAAACATGCTGTATATACTGTAGGTTTTATGAACATTTGATGAAACATTAGTACAAAGTAGTACGTCGCTGTGGATGGTGAAATGAACAATCCTCGACATTAAAATTGCAACACTAAGAAGCAACAGTCATGGAATTATGGAAATCACAAGATGTATAGATTTATTAATGACATTAAAATTACGAAAAAATGGAAACTACATTTTTAAAATATCTCTATTTATTCAATATCGAGCATGAGTGCCTTGTGCAGAAATACATGTAAAGGTATTCAAATCATCAAAATCCACTGCCATCCGACATCATAATCCCGAAAGTAGGAAAGGTATGATGTTTTGTGAAGGCATGGCATTGTCTATTTGGTTTCGTCAAATTCGAAGAATTCTGTGACAATCTATTCTGTTCTGCTTCTGAAATTAGTTGTCAAACACTAAACCTAAGGTGTCAAAAGGTGTCTAAACAAACCATCAAAGGCGATTGCACAACATTGGGATTTGAGCCGGACATCCATTCTACAGTTGTTCCATTGACCTCACAACGCAATTTCAAAGGCTATTTTGCTGCAGAGCATGCCAGCAGTAGAGGCTGGAATGTATTTCTATCCTTTACAGCAATGAAGCCCATGGTTGTTGTAGATGCAATTATAGGTCTGAAGCAATGTCATGAGGAGGTCTTTACAAAGAAACATTAAAATGTCCCAGGCTGCTTTTCAACATGATAATACCTCCATCCTGCAAACACTAACCAAATTATTGTACTAGTCCACCGTAGTTGGAGTCTTGGACAATTTCCTGTATTTAGGAATCATGTCTGAGCAACCGTTAAGTAAAAATGAAGACTGTCTTTCTTTTGGACCCTATCAATGAAAGCAGAATAGAGAGGAGAGTGAGTGATCTGAGGATTCCTGATTCCAGTAATAAAATTATAGTTGAGAATACTTTCTTCCAAAAAAGCTTGATCTTAGCACATTCTCCCCAAATATGAAGCATAGAGCCTAATTAAGATTCAGACCGCCATCATATGCCTGTGACTGATGGGAAGATGGCATGTAACTTAAAATGGAAATGGTAGCACTTTTGTAAGGATCTTTTATTTTTTTTCCTGGGCTGAGCAACAATAGATAGTTTGAATGAAAAGGAAACCCTTTTCCCAATCTAATGGGGTCAAAACAACTCTCAATTCAAGTTCCCAAGCCGTTTCAAAACTCATTTTAACCAAGTTACCTTTTCTGATCAACCCATTGTATATCTCAGATATTACATGTTCAGGAGGAGAAACTTGTAAAAATAACTAGAGATGACCTGTTTAATGAAGGTTCGCCAATTTCAAATTCGATATGAGCCTAAACCTGTTCGATTGGGCTCGGTAACCTAAGCACTTTCCCCAAAAGCCGGTAATGTTCGATTTTATTCAATCACTGATCGCGTTTGATAAAAATGATTTTTAAAATTTAAAAAATATGTTATGCTTTTGTATAGGATTGTGGTGCTGTATGATGAATGGGGAGATGTGTTTAATGAGTGGAGGGGGTGGGGACTTGGGAGAAGCCAGATCTGTGCGGCGCCATTTTTTTTTTCTTAACTTATTTGCAGATGTTCCTGAAACCAATCACGATGCAGCAAACATCCACAAGGTTCAGACACAAGGGCTTGTGTCACTGACTGCCTAATTCACATGTCCATCTGCATATAAAATGTAGACATGGGGCATTGGCACCATTTTGTGAATGTTAAATGTCAGGAAAGGTGCTGCCACCGGTGATGCCGACACTGCTGTTACCACTGCTGCCAGACAGTTAGCTCAGCTAGGAGTTTAAGGATAGGTAGTTGAGATAGATAGGCGAGTGATAGTGGAAAATAGGAAGTGCAGTGTAGAGAAAGCTGTGTTCCACAAATC
This sequence comes from Anomaloglossus baeobatrachus, assembly GCF_048569485.1. Taxonomy (NCBI): domain Eukaryota; kingdom Metazoa; phylum Chordata; class Amphibia; order Anura; family Aromobatidae; genus Anomaloglossus; species Anomaloglossus baeobatrachus. The sequence goes on along the minus strand of NC_134361.1, from coordinate 95,250,133 downwards.
GGCATTTAATGATAGAAATAGGGATGGGTAATTATCAATGCCTGCTTAAGAGTTGACAGTGAAGGATCTAAATAGCTATTGCTACTTATTACTGCTTGCTCCCAATTAGCCAGTGAACCACATTTCTAGGTATTGTTAGTTATTAGTAGTGCATGCTGTAAATTTGCTAGTGAACTAGGTAAAAAAGTCTTGGCAGTTTTCGTAGCCTGCTCAAAATTATCATTCAGTCACATTTGTAGTTATTGTTAGTTATTTCTGCCTGTTATCATTTTGCTAGTGAAGTAGGTAAAAAGGTCTTGGCAGTTTTCATTGCCTGCTCCAAATTACGCATTCAATCACATTTGTAGGTATTATTGATTAGTGATGAAAAGATGAAAGTCTAAAGGCCGCTTTACTCACTGCGACATCGCTAGTGATGTCGCTAGCGATCGCACCCGCCCCCGTTGTGTGCGCGTCACGGGCAAATCGCTGCCCGTGGCAAACAATATCGCTAGTACGCGTCACACGCACATACCTTCCTAACGACGTCGCTGTGGCCGGCAAACAAACTCTTTTTTAAGGGGGAGGTTTGTGTGGTATCACAGCGACGTCACTCAGTGGGCCACCAGTAGAAGCGGAGGGGCGTAGAGCAGGAACGCTGTTGTTCGTCGTTCCTGGGGTGTCACACGTAGCAATTAGAGTTGAGCGCGGTTCGCGGTTCGAGGTTCTCCAGTTCTAGGCTCGAGTGATTTTGGGGCCTGTTCTAGATCGAACTAGAACTCGAGCTTTTTGCAAAAGCTCGATAGTTCTAGAAACGTTCGAGAACGGTTCTAGCAGCAAACAAACAGCTAATTCCTAGCTGGCTTTCCGCTGTAATAGTGTAAGTCACTCTGTGACTCACACTATTATGACATTTCGGTGTATAGTGTGCGTGAACAGCGCCTTTAGATCACTCCTGTTTGTATAATTTTTTTTTTCCTTGTCTTCCTTCCTCTACCTGCATTGCACACTCCAACTCATTATAACTAAGCCATTATACTAGCAAACACTCAGTGTACCTAGTGGCATCCTAAACGTGGCTATTGGACTTTTGTCTAGTCACACTAGTGCAAAGACATTTGCAGCACCTCTGCCTGCATTGCACACTCCAACTCATTATAACTAAGCCATTATACTAGCAAACACTCAGTGTACCTAGTGGCATCCTAAACGTGGCTATTGGACTTTTGTCTAGTCACACTAGTGCAAAGACATTTGCAGCACCTCTACCTGCATTGCACACTCCAACTCATTATAACTAAGCCATTATACTAGCAAACACTCAGTGTATCTAGTGGCATCCTAAACGTGGCTATTGGACTTTGCTATAGTCCCACTAGTGCAAAGACATTTGCAGCACCTCTACCTGCATTGCACACTCCAACTCATTATAACTAAGCCATTATACTAGCAAACAGTCAGTGTACCTAGTGGCATCCTAAACGTGGCTATTGGACTTTTGTCTAGTCACACTAGTGGAAAGATATTTGCAGCATGTCTGCCTGCATTGCACACTCCAACTCATAACTAAGCCATTATACTAGCAAACAGTCAGTGTACCTAGTGGCATCCTAAACGTGGCTATTGGACTTTTGTCTAGTCACACTATTGCAAAGATATTTGCAGCATGTCTGCCTGCATTGCACACTCCAACTCTTTTTAACTAAGCCATTATACTAGCAAACAGTCAGTGTACCTAGTGGCATCCTAAACGTGGCTATTGGACTTTTGTCTAGTCACACTATTGCAAAGATATTTGCAGCACGTCTGCCTGCATTGCACACTCAAACTTTTTTTAACTAAGCCATTATACTAGCAAACAGTCAGTGTACCTAGTGGCATCCTAAACGTGGATATTGGACTTTTGTCTAGTCACACTAGTGGAAAGATATTTGCAGCATGTCTGCCTGCATTGCACACTCCAACTCTTTTTAACTAAGCCATTATACTAGCAAACAGTCAGTGTACCTAGTGGCATCCTAAACGTGGCTATTGGACTTTTGTCTAGTCACACTAGTGGAAAGATATTTGCAGCACGTCTGCCTGCATTGCACACTCCAACTCTTTTTAACTAAGCCATTATACTAGCAAACAGTCAGTGTACCTACTGGCATCCTAAACGTGGCTATTGGACTTTTGTCTAGTCACACTAGTGGAAAGATATTTGCAGCACGTCTGCCTGCATTGCACACTCAAACTCATTGTTACTAATACATTATAATACCAAAAATTGAGTAAACTTAGTGGCATACAAGAAGTGGCTGTTGTACTCCATTAATGCCCCACTGGTGCAAATCTATGTGCATCACCTCTGCATGACACCCTCCTGCTCTGTTTTTAATAAGCTATAATGATAGCACAAAATACTGCCATTTAGTGGCATCATAGAACTGGATGTTGTATTTCATTATTGTCCCACTGGTGCCAAGCTATTTCTAGCACCTGTGCAGGACACCCTCATGCTCTGTTTTTAATAAGCTATAATGATAGCAAAAAAAACCTGCCATTTAGTGGCATCATAGAACTGTCTGTTGTATTCCATTAATGCCCCACTGGTGCAAATCTATGTGCAGCACCTCTGCATGACACCCTCCTGCTCTGTTTTTAATAAGCTATAATGATAGCAAAAAATACTGCCATTTAGTGGCATCATAGAACTGGATGTTGTTTTTCATTATTGTCCCACTGGTGCCAAGCTATTTCTAGCACCTCTGCATGACACCCTCATGCAGATTTTGCTACGCTAATGTTATAGCAAACTCAGGGAATTCATTGCTGCATTTGATAATTCGGAGGGATAGAAAGTGAGGCTTCCTTTAGCTTTTCCTTCTGTTCATAGACAGCATCTCCAAGTCCACACCCGAAGAGCAATTTCTCCTCCACGTTTAAGTGTGGAGAGGCAGCTAGTGCGCATGCGTGTGCCGATTTACCCCAGCTGCAGCCTAACTACAGTGTTTCGCCTAGTGAGTATGCTCAGCCTGACTGTGCCATTCCTGACGCTAAGTCTTCATTTCGGGATACAGCGCATGCTCCCACACTTAGTGTGAAAACCCTCTTTGCACAGGTACTTGCATTCCGTGCCGGGTCTAAGTCCTGTTTTGTGCCTAGACACCATGCTAAAGCTGATAGTCTTTTTTCAGAGACTGTATTTCATGCAACTGACTATGGTCAGGCACTTACTGCATCAGAGACTAGGTCCGGTAATGAACTCTTTGGCCCTGCCCCTGATGTGGGGGGGCCCATATAGACCACAGGGCATCAGGTGTCCTGACGATGTGGCCAGGCCACTCCCAAATGGCTTGCAGAGGCCCGCCCCTATGACTTGTCACCTCATTATTGATGGTCAGACGATGACTGGTGAGGTGTTTGGGTCATGACAGCCATGAGGTCATCATTGAAGTTGCGGTTCCAAATAGGACGCTAGTTATGCCACTCATGACGTGTCACTCTGCTTTTGTCTCCAGGAGGTGCATTGTGGTCCACCCTGGTTTGGGGCGGACCCAGGTTATAGAAGGTGCTGGAGACAACAAGGAGGTGCGCAGTCTTCTATTATGCTCCGAAAGAGCACACCTCCATGTGTTGAACCCATTGTGGCTTTAGGCCAGAGGTAGGCAGGGATAGGGCGTTGATGCAGGCCACCACCACAGTTGGTAACGCAGAACGGTTAAGACCAGCTCCTGTCCTACAAGTCCTGCTTGTGCAGCCCAGTGGCATTAACAGGCCTGCTGCTGCTGATGCGCCTGCTGTTCACAGGTGTGGCCCCAATGCACACGGTCAGCGTACTGAATGGCCCCTGTGATGTTAACAGGGAGTTCCTGGGCTGGGTGGGCATGTGGACCCTGTGACGCTAACAGGGCTCACAGTCTCCAGATCAGAATGGCGTCTAACTCGGTTCAGGCTACTATTAGTTTCATAGCCACACAGCTCTGTATCCTCCACCGAACCTTCCAGTTGCCAACCTCTCCTTTTCCATCTGGGAGCACGGTGGACACTGACTGCTGATGGGGATATATACCTTTCTCTTTCTTTTCTTATTAATTTTCGTTATATAGCGGTAACATAGTATATACCACCTTATCCAAATCTGCCAGTCCCACCGTAACAGATGGTGTTTCTTCATCAAATGTTACTTTTGCTTAACCACCAAACCCACGGACCAAAAGTTTTTTCCCCTTTCCAACACACCTGTTCCCCTTTTCACCCGCATCTGTCCTTTTTCAACTCATTTTGTATATGACCAAAAGTGCAACTCTGCAGGGACACCGTACTCAATGGCATCTCAGCACAACAGCCACCCCTCGGTCCCTCAGATGTGGACAAGTAAAAGACCATTTCCTCCTATCCATGACAAACCGTTGAGATTCACTCTGTGCAGTACTGGTGTTTAGTGGAAAAGCAGATCTAAGATTGCGTACCACATTCTGCAGATACTCCTGTATACGTGCGTCCATTTCTATGGCAGGAATTATTTCGCCAAATTTTGTCTTGTACTGGGGATCTAACAGTGTGGCAACCCAGTAGTCAGGATTACTTTGAATTCGTACAATCCGAGGGTCATGTTGTAGGTAGTGCAGCAAGAAGGCGCTCATGTGTCTTGTGCATCCAGGAGGACCAAGTCCTTGGAGTGTTGGTGGCAGAGAGGTGAGAATCGTGCCTCCTTCCTCTGCCCTCTCCCCACAACCTCGCACAACCGAAATGTGAGCAAGCTCTCACTCATCTGCTGAGTCTTCCATGCCCATCGCCAGTTCGTCCTCCATTTCTTCATGGGCTCCTGCACCTTCCTCAACACTTTTTGCTGATACTATGCGCCCTTGTTAATCCCTCTCCCTCACCATGACTGCCGCATAGGTGCCGCTGACCATCTGGACCTCGTAGATCTTGTTATCCCTTCCGCATATGACTCCTCCTGTACTTCCTCCCCTTCCTCTTGTCCCAACACCTGACTCCGAATAATAATTACAGTGTGCTCCATCATGTAGATGACCAGAATTGTCACGCTGAGAATGACATTGCCAGTGCTAAACATCTTCGTCGACATTTGTAAACTGTGTAGCAGGGTGCATAGGTCCTTGATCTGACACCACTCCAGCAGCGTGATCTGCACCACCTCTGGATCAAGTTATCCCAGGCTATATGTCATAACGTATTGCAGCAGGGTTCGGCGGTGCTGCCACAAACGCTGCAACATGTGCAGATTCAAATTCCTGCGTGTGGGCACATCGCATTTCAGGCGTTTAACCGCCAGACCTAAAGACTTCTGTAGCGACGAAAGTTGTTGAGCTGCTGTGTGCGCACGATGGAAGTGAGCACATAGCAGCATGCCCGCTGCACAAGGCCATGTAGGCCGTGATGGTGTTTTAAAAATTGCTGGAGAATTAGGTTCAACACGTGAGCCATACAAGGCACGTGTGTCACATTGCCCTGACGATGGCCCGCAGCCAGGTTTGCATCATTGCCGCACACGGCTGTTAAGTCACCAACGGAGTACGCTCCGTCAATTTGTACTCCGGTCGCCAGGTGACAACGTGTTCCTTTCATGCATAGTGCTGATGATGGGAGAGGAGTCGATGCCAGCGGTGCAGGTGGACGCAGGTTATGCTCACCCACTGGGCTGCATTACCTTGACAGATGCAGAATCTCTGGCTGAATGTAGCTGGTGGGTATCTCACAGATGAAATACCATCATTCAGCTACAACCAATGGGAAGACACCACACCCTTTTTTATGCCCATCCTGTCTGCAGACCACTGCCAGACATAGCTCTGCTTTTACCCCCAGTTCAGTTTTATGATTTTGTGTGCTTGTTACCTGACTACTTTTCCTGCTTGCTGTTTATGTACCTTGTTGGCCGATCCGCATTTCACCTCTGCTTGTTTTCTGATTAAGTCCTGGCTGTCCCATTCTGTTCCTGTTCCTCAATTAATGTTTTGACCCTGCCTGACTACTATTCTCTGGAACTGCAGCCTTCCACAGGTATTAATCACCTTGGGCCCTGTGTAATTCCTAATCCCTGTATAGGGGTTAAAGGGTTTCAGGGTTCTAGGGGTCCTGCTTGGTGAGTGGCTTCCCTCTAGCCTATCATTTACAGCCCATCTGCGTGTGTGGATCAAGGAAGGCGTTACACCGTGCTCTCTGCAGAAGGCCATGTGGGCCAGGATAGTGCTTTAAAAATTGCTGGACAACCAGGTTCAACACGTGAACCACACAAGGCACGTGTGTCACATTGTCACAGCGAAGGGCCGCACCCATGTTTGCATCATTGTCGCACCCGGCCTTCCCTGGCTGCTGGTTGAGTGGAGACAACCATTGATGAAACTCGGTCTCCAGAGCTAACCGTCCACAACTTCTCAGCGGTGTGACTCACATTTCCCATACATTTCAAAGTAAACCTTTGACCGCCTGATGGCATTGAGCTCTGCTGCCAGCATAGTAAGGAGGTGTGTGGTATTCCTTGTGCGCAGTTACAAGGAAGGGTGGCCTGACCACACAGGGTTTGCGCCAAGGTGGAGGACCCACACGAGGTTGAAGAGGCAGAAGCAGTGTATTAACTTCTACATACAGAAGAAGGATTGAAACAACTCGTGGGGACGGCAAGACTTGTACAGCAGACCCTTCTCCATCTCTCCCCACAGTAACCCATTGCCCAGTCAGCGACATGTAACGCCCCTGTCCATGCTTACTGGGCCAATTATCTGTGGTGAAATGCACCCTGTCACACAGAGTTTCTCAAGGAATCAGTGATGTTTAGTGCGACATGCTGGTGTAGCGCGTGCACGCCTTTGTTGGAGAAGGAGTGGCGCCTGGGCATCGGCTCTTGGGGCACTGCGATGGGCATAAGGTCTCGTAAATCCTCGGTTAAAAAGGTTGGAAAGGCAGCATTTTGGTAGCCAACAGTTTCCAGATGCTGAAAGTCAACCTCTAAGCCATGTCATGCCCTTCTAAAAGCATGTAAAACACAGTAAGGGGACTCCAACCACAGTCTCCCTCGTTTCCACTAACTGGGCCACACACACCCCACTTGACTGGCATCGGTTGAGCCCCCTTTTGAAAAAGAAAAAGATGCTTTGCATGAAGCACTCTCAAAAATACGCGTGCCTTTCCCATCCCCTGGCTGACCCAGGGGAAGAAAAGTCCTCTGAGAGCCATGACTTGTTCATCTTGGTTCTTTTAGAAACACAGCGAGGGGACTCCAACCACAGTCTCCCTCGTTGCCACTAACTTGGCCACACACACCCCACTTGACTGGCATCGGTTGAGCCCCCTTTTGAAAAAGAAAAAGATGCTTTGCATGAAGCACTCTCAAAAATACGCGTGCCTTTCCCGTCCCCTGGCTGACCTAGGGGAAGAAAAGTCCTCTGAGAGCCATGACTTGTTCATCTTGGTTCTTTTATAAACACAGCGAGGGGACTCCAACCACAGTCTCCCTCGTTGCCACTAACTGGGCCACACACACCCCACTTGACTGGCATCGGTTGACCCCCCTTTTGAATAAGAAACAGATGCTTTGCATGAAGCACTCTCAAAAATATGCGTGCCTTTCCCGTCCCCTGGCTGACCCAGGGGAAGAAAAGTCCTCTGAGAGCCATGACTTGTTCATCTTGGTTCTTTTAGAAACACAGCGAGGGGACTCCAACCACAGTCTCCCTCGTTTCCACTAACTGGGCCATACACACCCCACTTGACTGGCATCGGTTGAGCCCCCTTTTGAAAAAGAAAAAGATGCTTTGCATGAAGCACTCTCAAAAATACGCGTGCCTTTCCCGTCCCCTGGCTGACCCAGGGGAAGAAAAGTCCTCTGAGAGTCATGATTTTTTCATTTTGGTTCTTTTAGAAACACAGCGAGGGGACTCCAACCACAGTCTCCCTCGTTGCCACTAATTGGGCCACACACACCCCACTTGACTGGCATCGGTTGAGCCCCCTTTTGAAAAAGAAAAAGATGCTTTGCATGAAGCACTCTCAAAAATACGCGTGCCTTTCCCGTCCCCTGGCTGACCCAGGGGAAGAAAAGTCCTCTGAGATCCATGACTTGTTCATCTTGGTTCTTTTAGAAACACAGTGAGGGGACTCCAACCACAGTCTCCCTCGTTGCCACTAACTGGGCCACACATACCCCACTTGACTGGCATCGGTTGACCCCCCTTTTGAATAAGAAACAGATGCTTTGCATGAAGCACTCTCAAAAATACGCGTGCCTTTCCCGTCCCCTGGCTGACCCAGGGGAAGAAAAGTCCTCTGAGAGCCATGACTTGTTCATCTTGGTTCTTTTAGAAACACAGCGATGGGACTCCAACCACAGTCTCCCTCGTTTCCACTAACTGGGCCACACACACCCCACTTGACTGGCATCGGTTGAGCCCCCTTTTGAAAAAGAAAAAGATGCTTTGCATGAAGCACTCTCAAAAATACGCGTGCCTTTCCCGTCGCCTGGCTGACCCAGGGGAAGAAATGTCCTCTGAGAGCCATGATTTGTTCATTTTGGTTCTTTTAGAAACACAGTGAGGGGACTCCAACCACAGTCTCCCTCGTTGCCACTAACTGGGCCACACACACCCCACTTGACTGGCATCGGTTGACCCCCCTTTTGAATAAGAAACAGATGCTTTGCATGAAGCACTCTCAAAAATACGCGTGCCTTTCCCGTCCCCTGGCTGACCCAGGGGAAGAAAAGTCCTCTGAGAGCCATGACTTGTTCATCTTGGTTCTTTTAGAAACACAGCGAGGGGACTCCAACCACAGTCTCCCTCGTTGCCACTAACTGGGCCACACACACCCCACTTGACTGGCATCGGTTGAGCCCCCTTTTGAAAAAGAAAAAGATGCTTTGCATGAAGCACTCTCAAAAATACGCGTGCCTTTCCCGTCCCCTGGCTGACCCAGGGGAAGAAAAGTCCTCTGAGAGCCATGACTTGTTCATCTTGGTTCTTTTAGAAACACAGCGAGGGGACTCCAACCACAGTCTCCCTCGTTGCCACTAACTGGGCCACACACACCCCACTTGACTGGCATCGGTTGACCCCCCTTTTGAATAAGAAACAGATGCTTTGCATGAAGCACTCTCAAAAATACGCGTGCCTTTCCCGTCCCCTGGCTGACCCAGGGGAAGAAAAGTCCTCTGAGAGCCATGACTTGTTCATCTTGGTTCTCTTAGAAACACAGCGAGGGGACTCCAACCACAGTCTCCCTCGTTTCCACTAACTGGGCCACACACACCCCACTTGACTGGCATCGGTTGAGCCCCCTTTTGAAAAAGAAAAAGATGCTTTGCATGAAGCACTCCCAAAAATACGCGTGCCTTTCCCGTCCCCTGGCTGACCCAGGGGAAGAAAAGTCCTCTGAGAGCCATGATTTGTTCATTTTGGTTCTTTTAGAAACACAGCGAGGGGACTCCAACCACAGTCTCCCTCGTTGCCACTAATTGGACCACACACACCCCACTTGACTGGCATCGGTTGACCCCCCTTTTGAATAAGAAACAGATGCTTTGCATGAAGCACTCTCAAAAATACGCGTGCCTTTCCCGTCCCCTGGCTGACCCAGGGGAAGAAAAGTCCTCTGAGAGCCATGTCCACATTGTCAGTGGACAGACACGTGTGCTTATCTGCCAGCAGACCCCCAGCAGCACTGAAGACAGGTTCCGAGAGAACGCTGGCTGGAGGACACGACAAGATCCCCAAGGCGTACGTTGCGAGCTCAGGCAATTTATCCAGATTGGAAGCCTAAAATGAGCAGGGCTCAAGTTGCACAATAATGGAATCGATGTTTCCTTGCATATACTCATATATCTGTGTGTCCTCCTCTTTTTCCTTGTCCAGCTCTTTTGTTTTCGCATGAGTATATGTCCTTGTCACTTTCCCATGTGTTTGAGTTGTTTGTCACCTTTTGGACACCTTTGAGGGTGTTTTCTAGGTGTTTTTATGTGTTTGTGATTGCCTGCCATTGTTTCCTATGCAGTTCGAGTTCGGTTCGTCGAACGTTCGACGAGCCGAACTCGAACGGGACCTCCGTTCGGCGAGCCAACCTCGAGCCGAACCGGGACCGGTTCGCTCATCTCTAGTAGCAATGTGTGCTGCCTCAGGAACGACGAACAACCTGCGTCCAAAGTGAGCAACGATATTTGGGAAAGGAACGACATGTCAATAATTAACAATTTTTGCCGTTTTTCGGATTGTTAGCGGTCGCTCGTAGATGTCACACGCAATGATGTCGCTAACGAGGCCGGATATGCGTCACGAATTCCGTGACCCCAGCGATATCTTGTTAGCAATGTCGTTGCGTGTAAAGTGGCCTTTACCAGCATCCACATAAAGAGTATAGTGAAAAGCAAAATTTTATTCCAAAACCATAAAAAAGAAAAAAAACATTAAGACAGCAGTATAGACAGAGGCCTACGTGTTTCGAGTGGAAAACCGCTCTTAAACCTGACATATCTCTATATGTTAGAAGGCTTGAAATATTAAATGCTTAATTACACATATACACAAAAGGTGAGATAACTCTCACAACTAACATTTACCATGACATCGCCAGGGATCATAGTTGACATGAACAAATGATGGATTCATTGCAAAATGGAAACAAAAAAAAGAATTATTTGTATATAAAACAAAACCTCTTTCAAAAAAAGTATATGTAGACATAAATGCATTTATCTGTGTATGTGCACAACATATGTCCACATTATATATCCAGAACAATAATAAACACACACAGAAAAATATAAATGCAGTAAAAAGGCAGGCAAAATTCGTTCAGGTATGTGAAAACCCATAGACCATGCAAGTAAGGTAAATAAATAAAAAAAAAAAATCATCAAACACAAGTCCAAGAGTTATTATATATAGCCCACTGGATACATAGTCTTTATTAATATTGCAATAAATAAACAAAACTAAACAAACATAAAAACTATCCAAAAAATGATTGGAAATAATGATTAAATAGCACAGTGTAAATTGAAACATCTGATACTGTGTGTATAGCAGAATTTAAACTACAAACCAACAGACGAACGTTGCTTGAATGAAGGAAAACCATTGTAATATAGAATAAACAATTAGATGCAGGAAGCTTTCAGACTTACTCACAGATAGTGGACCGAAAAACAGATCCATTATCACTGTTACGGAGTACATAGTAAATTTTCCTGGAAGTTAGTAAATAATGACGCAGAAAATAAAATAAAATTAAAGGAGCCTTTAATATAGACTTTAAGGTTACTGGAGTTCCCAGCTGTTGGGACACCTCTGGAACTCCTAAAACCTTAAAATCTCTTAGTTCACAGGGTCCAGATATCCCAACAGTTGGGAACTACAGGAACCTTAAAGTCTATACAGTTGATGGAGAAGTTTTGTCTGGCAGCGGCATCGGAAATAGCTGATCGGCACCCCCACTGATCAGACATTGATGACCTATCTTAAGATTAGGTCATCAATGCTAAAGCCTAGGACAACCCCTTTAAAGAAGTTTAGAGTGTAGCGCCCCATGGGTCAGGCGGTCAGACTACTTGTCACCGGACCATTTCGGGTCGGGTCAGGCGTTGTCATGGGGTGGCCTTGCCCGGTTCCGTTGCCCGAGGCATACAGTAAATGGTGGGGGAAGCGGGATATTGGGAAAAGTTTGTTGTAAAGCCAGCTATGGTACACGGCCAGTGAATAGCCGCCGCTGCATGGTTCCTCTCTGGGGCAGATGTTAAGGCAGCCGGGATGCTGTCGCTCCCCACAGGCGAAGTGGGCTCCTTGTGGATGATGAGGGTAGTAATGGCCGTTGGTGCCTAAGCGCTGGGCGGCAGCACTGGTAATGATGAGCCAACACAGGCTCTGCGGGTATAGGGTGTAGTTTACTCAAACTTCAGCTGCCAGCCTGGTCACACTGGTCACTGCCGTGATGGGCTCCGGTCAATCCCAGATCCGGTAAGGGCTCACCACCGGTGTTTTGAGAGAAAAGAAGTGACAGTCCTATTTCTAGGGTGTCCCCCTCCACAGTTAGGTACCCTGGCTGAGCTTCTGATCCAAGCCCCTGGTCCCAATAAAGTCCAAGCTTTCAAGAGATATGTTGCCAGAAATATGGTCCTGACGGGTCTGTCCTTGATGTGCGTGTGTTGTGCCTATTTCCACTCCAAGTAGAACCCGCCCCCCAGGTGGCTGGCTTCAGTGACTGGGAAGTCTATGTTTGCATGGCCACCCCCCTACCTAACCTGAGCCAACCCACTTTGTGTGAAGGCTCCTGAGCTGTATGTAGTGTGTGTGTGAATGTGGAAAACCGGTGATTAACCCCCTCCTTACCTGAGATAGTTATCGCACCCTAATTGGGGTGGAGTACCCTGTGATGACAAGAGCCTCAGGGGCGCCACATTCCCCCATGGCAAATGGCAGCACTCTCGGACTGCAACAAAACACAGTTAACACCGCAATTTTTATATATGCATGTAACAGGTTAACAAGAAAAACATATTTTCCCCTTTTTGGGAAGCAGCAATACTTCAAACATTTCAAATATGTTCAACATTACCGGTCACCGGTCATCAAAACAGTTCAAATCAGAAAATATCAGCATTCAGAAAACATTCTGAATGTGAAAAACATTAACAATTATTCTTGCTTGGTTGCTGGTGTCTCCAGATGGCTGGTCCTGACCCCCGGCTTGGCACGATCACTGGACATCCTCTGGCATAATGTCCTGCCCACTTGTAATGACAGCAAACAGGAATGAGCAGACCGACGGGGTCAGCAACAGGGTTCAAGCGACCTCCCAGAACCACTGGCTTCAAGGGTAGGATCATTATTACCTCACCCACAGTCCCATCATGAGGTTCCTGGTGATGAATCTGCCAGCACTGCACTCCACCGGGACCCAGATAGACTGATCGGGTCAGTGTGTAAGTCTCAGCTGGATGGTGACGACTGGTCGGGTTGCTAAATCTGTCCCTGCCAGCACTCGGTGGTTGCAATTTTTCTGTGCACTGTGGAGCTTCATCCACTCCCAAGGTACCAGGTTCTAAGTCCTTTCCTTCCTTTTTCAACTGATCATTCGAGGTGGTAGACTCCATCCCCGGCATTGGATCCTTAGTTTGCACGCTTATCAGGATTCTGCCCACGATGGCACGTCCCCTTTTCTTCCCACGCGGAATTGTTAATGGTGACTGTTCTTTTTGCAAAGGAATGGTTCAACACCAAATTATCTGGTTTAACACAGTTCTGTAGGCACACAGTTCCTGGTTTAATGGGCACGATATCCTGTTTGTGACACCAAATGTAGCGGCCCCACGGGGCAGGCAGTCAGCCTACTCATTGCCGTTTTGGGTCAGGTCAAGTGTTGCTAAGGGGTGGCCTTGCCTGGTTACATTGCCCTGAGACGTACAGTAAATGATTGGGAAAAGTTTGTTGTCATGCCACCTGTGATACGCGGCCAGTCAATAGCCGCCGCTGACGGGTTCCTCTCTGGGGCAGGTGTTAAGGCAGCCAGGTTGGTGTCACCCTCCACAGGTGGAGCGGGCCCCGGGTGGATGATGAGGGTAGTAATGGCCATTAACGCCTAAGCGCTTGGCAGCTGCAAAGGTAAAGAAGAGCCAACACAGTTTCTGCGAGTTCAGAGTGTAGTTTACTCACAACTTCAGCTGCCAGCCTGGTCACACTGGTCACTGCCGTGATGGGCTCCGGTCAATCCCAGATCCGGTAAGGGCTCACCACCGGTGTTTTGAGAGATAAGGAGTGAGAGTCCTATTTCTAGGGTGCAAATTGAGCGTATCTATATCCCCTAAGTCCTGGACACATATTGGACACTATTGATTCATGCCATTAAGATAGTCCGGTCAGATGAATGCCCAGTAGGCGAAGGTACCCTGGCTGAGTTCCCACTCTAAGCTTCTGGGCCAAGCAAAGTCCAAGCTTTCCAGAGAAGTATTGCCTAATTGGGGTGCAGTACCTTGTGACTGCCATGCTCTCAAGAGCGGTGGATTCCGCGTGTTTTCCTCGAAGGAGGTCCATTCAGATGTATTTGTCCAACTGAATTTAGTCTGCTGACTCACCCAGCATTCCCCAATATCTCTTGTTTTTAGAACACAAGCCACGGAGTGCGCATGATGTCTATTTCTCCATCAGGAGGAGTGACTTCAAGTAAATTTCTCCCCTTTCATTTATACTTCTTTTTACATTCCAATTAGTTCTACTGACGAAGGTCACTGCGCTGACTGAAACGTCTTGCAAAATTTGAACTGCTCTACATTTTGAATAAAGTTTTCTTTTTCGCATCTATTTTGGAGTTCCTGATCTATTTTATTATGGTCAGGGTTTTGAACTGGAGTCGTTGGGCAATGGGAAGCCAGTGAAGGGATTCTCAGAGAGGAGAGGTCGGGGAGTAGCAGGGGGACAGGTGGATTAGTCGGGCAGCATAGTTTAGAATATATTGTAGGGGTGCGAGACTGTTAGAAAGGAGGCCACAGAGCAGGAGGTTGCAATTGTCCGAGCGGGAGATAATAAGGGCATGCACTAGGGTTTTGGCATCTTCTTGGAAAAAGAATGTACGAATACAGGAAATATTTTTGAGTTGGAGGTGACTGGAGGTGATGAGGGCTTGGATGTGTGGCTTGAAAGAAAGATCAGAGTCTAGAGTTATTCTCAGGCAGTGAGCACGTGGGACTGGGGAATGTGAGCAGACATTGACATTGATTAATAGGTCAGTTGGGGGCGTTAAGTGAGGAGGATAAAAGATAATGAAGTCTATTTTGTCCATGTTCAGTTTTAGAAATCGAGCAGAGAAAAAGGATGAAATAGCAGACAGACACTGTGTAGTTCTGGTTAGTAAGGGGGTGATGTCAGGTCCAGAGAGGTAGATCTGCGTATCATTAGCGTAGAGGTGATACTGAAAGCCGTGGGACTCTATGAGCTGTCCCAGGCCGAAGGTGTAGATGGAGAACAGCAGGGGTCCAAGAACTGAACCTTGGGGGACACCGACAGATAGGGAGCGAGATGAGGAAGTGGTCTGAGAGTGGGAGACGCTGAAACTTCGGTCGGTTAGGTATGAGGAGATCCAAGATAGCGCCAAGCCTGTGATGCCCAGATATGAAAGCATTTGTAGCAGAAGGGAATGGTCTACTGTGTCAAAGGAAGAGGACAGGTCCAGAAGGAGGAGGACAAAATGGTGTCACTTGGCTCTGGTGGTTAGTAGGTCATTGGTGACTTTAGTTAGGGCAGTTTCAGATCTGTTGTTATCTTAATGAATCTGTTACAAATGGATGATAAATAGCAATCCGTTAAGAGATCCTTTGTCCATAGACTCCACATGTTAAAATTTAATCTGGTCGACATCTGTTATTTAACAACAGACAAAAAAGTTACATAGTTACATAGTTACTTAGGTTGAAAAAAGACCTAGGTCCATCTAGTTCAACCTTCCTCCACCAGTTCTACATTTAGTGACTAAGTCATTTATAACCAACAATGTTTTGTGTACTGAGGAAATCATCCAGCCCTTTTTTAAAAGCTGTTATAGTATCTGCCATTACTACCTCTTGTGGTAGGGCATTCCACAGTCTGACTGCTCTAACTGTAAAGAACCCTTTCCTATTTAGCTGTTGGAATCGCTTTTCTTCCACTCGCAGTGAGTGCCCCCTGGTCCTTAGTACTGTCTTTGGAAGAAATAAGTCATGTGCCAGTCCTTTATATTGACCACACATGTATTTATACATATAAATGAGATCTCATCTGAGACGTCTTTTTTCTAAGCTAAACATATCTAACTTTTTCAACCTGTCATCATATGGGAGACCTTCCATTCCTTGTAATAGTCTAGTTGCCCGCCTTTGAACTCACTCTAACTTCTGAATGTCCTTTTTAAAATGTGGAGCCCAAAACTGGATCCCGTATTCCAGATGTGGCCTTACAAGTGATTTATAGAGGGGTAACAATACGTTGGGATCACGGGATCTAATCTCTCTTTTTATACACCCTAAAATCTTGTTTGCTTTAGCAGCTGCTGCTTGACATTGAGTGCTGCTGCTCAGCTTATTTGTAATGAGAATACCCAAGTCCTTCTCCTGTTATGTAGTCCCGAGTTTACTTCCATTTAATGTATACGCAGCTATAGGATTACTCCGTCCTAGGTGCATTACTTTACATTTATCAACATTAAATCTCATTTGCCAAGTATCTGCCCATTCTGACATCTTATCCAGATCTTTTTGTAATATTGTACTATCCAGGTCAGTTTTTAATATCCTACATAGTTTGGTGTCATCGGCAAAGACTGACACTGTACTATCAATCCCATCCACAAGGTCATTAATAAAGAGATTAAAAAGAATCGGTCCAAGCACAGATCCCTGCGGCACCCCACTGCTGACTATAGCCCATTTAGAGAATGTACCATTTATGACTACTCTTTGTTTCCTATCTTTTAGCCAATTCCTTACCCAGTTGCATATAGTTTCCCCTAATCCTTGCTTCTAGAGCTTTAGTATAAGGCTATTATGTGGTACAGTATCAAATGCCTTTGCAAAGTCCAAATAAATCACATCAGCTGCATTACTAATATCCAGGTTTGAACTTACCCCCTCATAGAACCCCAACAGGTTGGTTAGACACGACTTATCTTTCATGAATCCATGCTGTTTGTCAGTTATCATATTATTTTCTGCAATATATTTTTGCATGTCATCCCTTAAAATGCCCTCAAAAACTTTGCATACTACTGATGTCAGGCTTACTGGACGGTAGTTGCCTGGATCTACCCTCTTACCTTTCTTAAATATCGGTACCACATCAGCAATCCTCCAATCCTGAGGCACCAACCCTGTTACAAGTGAGTCTAAAAAGATGAGATACAGCGGTCTGTCGATTACAGAGCTCAATTCCCTCAATATTCGTGGATGAATGCCATCTGGCCCTGGGGATTTGTCAATGTTTAATTTACTCAGACGTAGGCGTACTTCATCTTGTGTTAAATTAATTATATCGGGTGGTGAACTTTGATTTTTCACTTGTTGAATGATCCCTGGTACAGTCAGTTCCTTGGTGAATACAGATGAGAAATGCCTATTTAATATCTCAGTCTTTTGTTTGTCCTCTATAACTAACTTGTTATTATATTTTAAGGGGCCGATACTATCCTTTGTTTTCCTTTTGGCATTAATGTATTTATAAAAGATTTTGGGATTTATTTTAATGTCATTGGCGATTTTTGTTTCAGTAGCTAATTTTGCTTGTTTGATTTCTTTTTTACATTTCCTATTGATATCTTTATACTTCTGAAATGCTATTTCTGTATTCTCAGCCTTTAAGATTTTAAATGCCCTTTGTTTTTGTTTTATTATACTTTGTACAGTCTTATTTATCCATAGTGGTTTCTTTTTATTGCTGGACATTTTATTACCAGAGGGTATACGTTTTTTACAGGACTCTAGTAGTATATCCTTAAACTTACCCCATTTATGTTCGGTATCCCCAGTTATTATGACTTTGTCCCAATCTACACATTTAAGCTCTTCCCTTAATTTGTTGAAATCAGCTTTCCTAAAATTCCAGGTTTTAGCATTCCCCTTTGAAATGTTCTATTGAATATTATGTTGAAGCTTACCATATTATGATCGCTGGTGCCCAAGTGCTCCCGGACCTGTAGATCTGAAATTGTATCCGGTCTATTTGACAGGACCAGATCTAGCAAATTATCTCCCCTGGTCGGTTCACCTACCATCTGAGAGAGGAAATGGTCTTGAATAGTAGATAAGAACTTACAGCTTTTAGCAGAACCAGAAGATTCTATGTCCCACTGAATGTCTGGATAGTTGAAATCCCCCATAATAAGAACCCGATTATTATTATTAGCTGCCTTTTCAATTTGTTCCAGCATTTCACCCTCTATTTGTTGAGGTATGTTAGGAGGCTTATAGCAAACTCCAATTAGCATTTTTCCATTATTCCCCTCCCCATGTACATTTACCCATACTGACTCTACATTGTTGCTGTTCCCCTCAATGTCATTATACAACACAGGTTTTAGGTTAGATTTAATAAATATACACACCCCACCACCTTTTTGGCCTTTCCTGTCCTTCCTAAATGTACTATAACCCTGTATGTTTGTCACCCAGTCATGGCTTTCATCCAGCCAGGTTTCCGTAATGCCCACCACATCATAATCCATGGTTGACATAAGAGTCTCCAATTCATTCATTTAGTTTGCAAGACTTCTTGCATTTGCCAGTAGACATTTAATCCTATTAACACCTTTATTACTCCTAGCCTCCCTAAGTTCCTTGTATGTCCCATCCCCCCCTAATCCTTCATTGACCCCTACCGTCTCACTGTCTCTATCTGCTCTATCTCTCCCCTTATTTGCTCCACTACCCTCCCTCCCCCCTGATCCTAGTTTAAAAGCTCCTCCATCCGTCTGACCATTTTCTCCCCCAGCACAGCTGCACCTTCCCCATTGAGGTGCAGCCCGTCCCTACCGTAGAGCCTGTAGCCGACTGAGAAGTCGGCCCAGTTCTCCATGAACCCTAACCCTTCCTTCCTGCACCAATTTCTAAGCCACATATTTATCTCCCTAAGCTCCCGCTGTCTTTCTAGTGACGCTCGTGGCACCGGTAGTATTTCTGAAAACACCACCTTGGAGGTCCTGGACTTCAGCTTCTCTCCTAGTTCCCTGTAATCATTTTTAAGGACCTTCCACCTGCCTCTAACTTTGTCATTAGTACCAATGTGCACCATGACCGCTGGGTTTTCCCCAGCCCCACCCAGCAATCTGTCTATCCGATCCGCAATATGCCGAACCCCAGCACCCGGCAGACAGCACACTGTTCGGCATTCACGGTCTCGGCGACAGATGACCCTGTCTGTCTGCCTAATTATAGAGTCCCCTACCACCAACATCTGTCTGGGCTTTGCTGCACTCCTATTTCCCTCCTTCCTACAGCAGTTGTTTTCCTGGTTGCTAGGAGCAACATCCTGCTGTAGTGACCCTAGTCCAGGCCCTTCATTCCTAATATCAGCCAAACAGGCATATTTACTAGGTTGTGCCAGGTCTGGACTAGGCTCCCTGACACTTTTCCCCAATTGTTTTGCAAACTGATCTCTAATGGATCCGTGATAATGAATAACTACAGGACATATGAACCCAGTCTAAGGTCCCCTTCACACGTCCATGATTCCGGCACGTATGACATCCATTTTCAGACGTATCGGAGACACAGACATACGCAGACCCATTAAAATCAATGGGTTTGCACAGACAACTGTGTTTTCTTATGGACTTGTGTCCGTGTAGAACACATGCGTGTCTGTGTGCTACATGTCAGTTTTTTCTCCGGCAGCACTGATGTCACATGGCCCGCACACTGACGTGATCCGTGGGACATTAGTGTGACATGTACTGGAGAAAACACCTGTTTTTGAAATAAAAAGATTTTCTATACTCACCTGTTTCCAATATTGCTCGCTTCAGCACTGTTGTCACTTGCTTCTGAACCTGCTCATTATGCTCATGAATATTCACTGTACCACAGACCTGCATGCATCAGCACCGTAGACAGCAGTGTCGGGGACAGGTGAGTAAAATGTTCCTGCTCTCCGTGTGCTGTCGCGGATAGCACACAGAGAACATACGTGTGCCAAAATTACGGCACCCGAATGGCCATACACACCTTCAACACAGTCCATGCAAAACGTCAATGTTTGCACGGATGTGTGAAAGAGGCCAAAAGGCCACTTTACACACGGAGATAAATCTGTGGCAGATCTGTGGTTGCAGTGAAATTGTGGACAATCAGTGCCAAATTTGTGGCTGTGTACAAATGGAACAATATGTCCATGATTTCACTGCAACCACAGATCTGCCAAAGATTTATCTCTATGTGTGATGGGGCCTTAAGAGGTACTTTGCATGTTGCGACATCGCTACTGCGATATCGGCGGGGTCAAATCGAAAGTGACGCACATCCGGCGCCGGTAACGATGTCGCAACGTGTAAAGCCTAGATGCGCCGATAAACGATCGCAAAAGCGTCGAAAATCGATGATCTGTGTAGCGTCGGTCATTTTCATATAGGAGATTCGCACCAATAGGAGATACGATGTTGTTCCTCGTTCCTGCGGCAGCGCACATCGCTGTGTGTGAAGCCGCAGGAGAGAGGAACATCTCCTTACCTGCCTCCAACGGCTATGCGGAAGGAAGGAGGTGGGCGGGATGTTTACGTCCCGCTCATCTCCGTCCCTCCGCTTCTATTGGCTGCCTGCCGTGTGACGACGCTGTGACGCCGCACGACACGCCCCCTTAGGAAGGAGGTGGGTCGCCGGCCACAGCGACGTCGCAGGGCAGGTAAGTGCGTGTGAAGCTGCCGTAGCGATAATGTTCGCTACGGCAGCTATCACAAGATATTGCATGTGCGATGGGGGCGTGTATTATCGTGCTTGGCATCGCTAGCCGATGCTAGCGATGTCGCAACGTGCAAAGTACCCCTAAGAATGCACCAGATACTTATTGGTGGTTATATGGACAAATCATGGATGATGGTTATTCGGACAATATATAGGCTCAACATATTACTACTATACCATGTTTTTAATGGCTTAAAATACACATTGATGATTTTATTTTTGTTGAGTCGGATACCTTTCCTTGGATACATACATGAAGCATTCCACATCACATACTGAAATACAAAGCTGTTTGTTCACCGTATACAACATACGTTTTGTCAAAAAATTGATTGAATTTCAATAGACTCTGAGTCTTTGTAAGGAGTGATCCAAAGCTTGCATAAAATAATCACATATAATAAGCTATATTTTTAGTAAAAAAATAAATTTTCTATAAATATATTGTTGTGCAGAATTGAAAAAGACGTATGTAAGACACATAATGGATATTATCTCTCTCATTCCGATATTGTATTGCACAATGAACGTAACAGGAAAATGACAGCATAATTCTGGAGACTTTCCAGTATGGCAAACATATTGTTTATATCACTGTTTGGAAGCCATTATACAATCCATTGACCAAATAGTAGATAAGAGCTTAAATTATACATGCAGGGCCATTCATTATGCACTTGGGCTGAAGCCACCAGCAATTAATTGATTAGTACGGATATCTACCAAAGCCATTGTTAAGATAAATAAGCAGTCTCTTAATTGCTGTGCTTGTTGAAGTGATAGCAAAAATCACTAAATAGCCAGACATCATTGACGAATGCCCTGCGCTGAAAAATTGGCAGCATTGTCTCCATCTGTCATTTATCTGCATATATTACCAGGGAAACCAACGGGTCCTGAGGCCAAACATAGTCACTTTGTGTTGACTTATAATGGCGTGTTTCTGGAAAGCCAATAAAAAAAAAACGTTTTAAAGCGTAACCGTCACATTATTTTTTTTATATCTTTTTTTCATATATCAGTAGTACACTTTAACATCAGAAACTTTGTAATTTACATTATTAGAGAAATTCCCTTCTTTCATCATGCGGTCTTTATTCTCTGAGGATAGTTCAGCTTCCCGCAGATGAAGCTAGGCCCCAGGGAGGATGATGGAGGTAGAGAAGGCCGTTTGCGCCGAAGGGCTGACACAGTAGTTGCGGTTCCAGGTCTTTACTCACTGTCTGTAGGCTTCTCGGAGGTGGCAGTCTTCATCATGATGGGCCTCTACCGATTCCAGGTAAGTTAGAGGCAGTCACCGGTGTTTCAAAGTGTCCTTTTCCAAGGGATGCCCCTTCTGAAGTGAGGATGTGAGCTTCCCGCTCCAAGCCTTAGGCTCTGTGAAGAAAGAAGAAGAAAGGTGGAGTAGTGTTGCTCGTACTGTTGTCCCGACTGGACTGAAGACTGTGTCAAGGTTGTGCCTACTTTACCCCAAGTTGTGCCCACCCCCCAGGTGGTTGTCCTAGTAACCGAGATAGTCACATGCCTCGTGATGGCCACCCCCCAGCCTACCCTAGTCCAGTCCCTGGTGAGAAGGTGCCTAAGCTGTATGTAAGGTGAAATGTGGACACACCGGTGATTAACCCCTTCCTTAACCGAGATGAATACTGCACCTTAAGGGAGGTGCAGTACCCTGTGGCAAGTGAAGCCTCAGGGGTGCCACATATATATGTGTGTGTATTGGCAGATCAGCACCATGCGGTGGTCAGCGCAGTGAATGTGCCGCATGTGTGTGTATTAGCAGATAACAGAGAGCAGCAGCGTGCACCATTGTCGTCGATGCAGTGATATCCGTGACCGTGGCCTGCACCGACACTACTGTACCTGCTTCAGCAGCTCCTCCATATCCTGTTGCACAGGTCTCCTGCTCTGAGACACCACTCCTGAGTAGAGATGAGCGGTGTTCTAATCGAACTCTTCGCCAATCAAGTTTGACCTGTTTTTGGCGATGTTCGAGTTGTTCGACGAAATCGAACGATTAGCTTCACGTTCGACAGTTCAAGTTACTAGCTAGCTTTTCACAGTAATACTGTCATTCAATTTTAATAATGATATTATCCAATTGAGCATATAGTGTGCAGAGGGGACGGGGTTTAGATCAGTGCTGCTGAGTGCTGAAAGAATGGCGATCGCCATTTCTTTTTTTCCTAACCGCGCGTCCAATGGGGCGGGCCAGGCTGTCAGCCAATCACAGACACACACACAGCAAAGTTCATTTTTGGCAGACAAGCAAGGGCATGTGTCATTGGCTGTGTATGTCACATGTCCTTGCCCGATAAGACCCGGCCATTTTCCCCATCACCGCCATTATCTCAGTGCTGCGGTTGTGTGTCAGTCACCGCTCCTGCTGTTGCTGCTGCTGTGGGCGCTATAAAGTGCATAAAATCCAGGCAATCCCTTGGGCATAGTATCAGTGTGTGATAGTCAGTGGCGTACCACTGCTGTCAAGAAAGCTACCCCACCTTTCCATATGTAAGAGCCAATTTTTAACTGCAAAAAGACCAGGTAATTCCATTGGGCATAGTATCAGTATGTGATAGTCAGTGGCGTAGCACTGCTGTCAAGAAAGCTACCCCACCTCTCCATCTGTAGTAGCCAATTTTTAACTGCAGCTAGTCCAAGCAATCCCTTGGGCATAGTATCAGTGTGTGATAGTCAGTGGCGTACCACTGCTGTCAAGAAAGCTACCCCACCTCTCCATCTTTAGTAGCCAATTTTTAACTGCAAAAAGTCCAGGCAATTCCTTTGGGCATATTATCAGTGTGTGATAGTCAAGGGCGTACCACTGCTGTCAAGAAAGCTACTTCACATCTCCATCTGTAGTAGCCAATTTATAACTGCAAAAAGTCCAGGCAATTCATTTGGGCATAGTATCAGTGTGTGATAGTCAGCGGTGTAGCAGTCTTGTAAAGTAAGATACATCACCTGTCTCCATCTCTATTAGCCAATTTTTAACTGCAGCTAGTCCAGGCAATCCCTTGGGCATAGTATCAGTGTGTGATAGTCAGTGGCATAGCACTGCTGTCAAGAAAGCTACCCCACCTCTCCATCTGTAGTAGCCAATTTTTAACTGCAGCTAGTCCAGGCAATGCCTTGGGCATAGTATCAGTGTGTGATAGTCAGTGGCATACCACTGCTGTCAAGAAAGCTACCCCACCTCTCCATCTGTAGTAGCCAATTTTTAACTGCAGCTAGTCCAGTCAATCCCTTGGGCATAGTATCAGTGTGTGATAGTCAGTGGCATACCACTACTGTCAAGAAAGCTACCCCACCTCTCCATCTGTAGTAGCCAATTTTTAACTGCAAAAAGGTCAGGCAATTCCCTGGGCATCGTATCAGTGTGTGATAGTCAGTGGCGTACCACTGCTGTCAAGAAAGCTACCCCACCTCTCCATCTGTAGTAGCCAATTTTTAACTGCAAAAAGTCCAGGCAATTCCTTTGAGCATAGTATCAGTGTGTGATAGTCAGCGGTGTAGCAGTCTTGTAAAGTAAGATGCACCACCTGTCTCCATCTCTATTAGCCAATTTTTAACTGCAGCTAGTTCAGGCAATCCCTTGGGCATAGTATCAGTGTGTGATAGCCAGTGGCATACCACTGCTGTCAAGAAAGCTACTCTACCTCTCCATCTGAAGTAGCCAATTTTTAACTGCAGCTAGTGTGGCGCCCTGGACAAGCCAGGGGCCACAGAGCACAACACCCACACACCCCACACTCCCGGTCAGACACACCGAAGTCAGACACAAACCCTTGTTGCCTTCCTCCAGGGGCTGATGTTCACACCAGGGGGGTGGGCCAGGCAGTTGGCCCCGCCCACCGAGGAGTTCACAGTCCTGGAGGCGGGGAAAAGCAGAGAGTTCAGTTTTGGAGGTGAAAGTGGAAGGAAGGAAAGAAAGTGGCAAGTGAGCAGACTGAAGTTGGTCCGGGTGTGTGGCCCGGACGGATCAGCAAGGTTGGCAGACGGTGGTGACCGTCTGCAGGAGTGGCCTATCGGAGTCTACCGTAAGGGCCGTGGACGGGTGGTGGCCCGACAGTACCGGACCGGTACACAAAGAGAAGTCAGCACCATCTGGCAGGGGCTTGCGGACCCTGGCAAGGCTAGGAGTCGCCGTGAATTTGCCATATCCGTCAGCGAAGGGAACCTCCTGGGTTTCCCAGCAGCCAAGTCCCGACAGAAGGCAACAGTCCAACCGTGAGAGGGACACACAGCCACCGCCAAAGCTACCGTTCCCAGGCCAGAGCCTGCGGGAAAAAGGGGCTCCGCCAGCCCATATCCAAGCTGGGGAGCGGGTTACGGATGGGAACCCATTGGAACCATTTACCGTACATAGGTGCAGGGAAAGGCAGTCACCATCAACCTGCTGGGAGAAACAACACCACAGCCGTCTGTGGGACCCGTCCATCCAGCCGTGTGTTTTACCGAGAACTGTGTCCTCATCATTGGCTGAGTGAGTACCACCGTGCCGTGCGGCACAGCGCTGCCCCCGCGATCCAGCACCTCACCAGGCCCCGTAACCCGCCTTCCATCTATCCCTACCCCATCACCGGGCCCCGGGACAACCAACCCCCTACCCACGGAGGAGAGAACTAACAACAAAGCTGCTCCCTGTCACTGCTCCCGGGATCCCTGTCCAGAGCAGCGGTGGTGTCACAAATATCACCACAACCGTGGGTGGCGTCACGGACAATACTCAAATCCCCCACAATCAAATCCCCACCCTTTTCACTCATGGGCGAGGAGCGGCGCTCGAGTCCCCGGGATCCGGCCCACCGCTCGAGCCACCACCGAGCAGCCGCAGCAGCGGCCGGACCCGAGCAGTGGGAGAGCGCGGCGTCCCCTCCTCCGCCCGCGACACTAGTCCAGGCAATCCTTTGGGCATAGTATCAGTGTGTGATAGTTAATGGCGTACCACTGCTGTCAATAAAGCTACCCCACCTCTCCATCTGTAATAGCCAAATTTTAACTGCAAAAAGTCCAGGCAATTCCTTTGGGCATAGTATCAGTGTGTGATAGTCAGTGGCGTAGCACTGCTGTCAAGAAAGCTACCCCACCTCTCCATCTGTAGTAGCCAATTTTTAAATGCAGCTAGTCCAGGCAATCTGTGAGGTAGGTGCAGGCGGAGATATAATGTTGCCTTCATCCAAAGGTGGTGCTCTCGATGTCTGAGAGAGCTCAACAACAGCAGCTGTTTCCACTTCCAAAACAACTGACAACCTGCCAATCACACTGCCTGTTGCGGGTAAAGAGGTGGAAGGTCTGCATCCAAAAGCATGTGTGACTGCTGTCCCCACAGTGATAGAGAATGAAGAGCATGCGGATGCACTTTATGTGGCAGACGGTGGTTGGCACGCCCCGCTAGGCCACATTGTAGAACAGTGAGCTTCCCACTGCGACTTATGCTTCATTGAAAGTCGTGTACAGGGTGGGCTCCCCAGTATGCAGCTAAACCACGCACTAGGAAAAGGACTCTAAGCATTTGGGTCGATATGTGATTGTTTTACTTTATCAAAACAAAAAAAAAAACATGCATAAAACAGAAAGAATAGAACAATCTATTCTAAAGGCCAAAAGCCTACACCCCTATGCTGCGCCACTCGTAATGGCGATTTATACCGCCTCCTCACCAACCTTTGCCTAACCAAGGGACTGTCTAAACAGTCGCCTAATATCTGGTAATCTCTCTGGGTAGCAGGAGTAATTGTGTGTGTGTGTGTGTGTGTGTGTGTGTGTGTGTGTGTGTGCGCGCGTGCGCGTGCGTGTGTGTGTGCGCGTGTGTGCAAACAAAACCTACTAGTGGCGCAGCACAAGAGCTTACAATATATCTACCTAAACATAGACAAAACACATTAACCCCACTGAATACCCTTATTTGCTGAAGCCTCACAGATAAGGCAGATGATAACAGTGGGAAGGCAAACCACACAGATCAGCAACACAGTCCTGGAAATCTTCTACAGCAACATTCAATGCAAACATTTGGTGCTGTCCCTTTAAGATTTTAACTGGAACTGACAAACTGACATAGCAGAGCCAGGAAGTCTTATTGTCTATATAGTCGGCCTAAGCAGAACACATATGTGTTTTGGTACCAAAACAAAGTGCTGCCTGCATGCACTCCTGGGCCCAGCCTACCGTACCCGAGTACTGTGGTGTCCAGCTGCCATAAATAGAGACTTGAAGATCCTCTCACGTGATCAGTATAGCCAGCAATTGAAGAATGGCGGTCTCTGGCACAGGATGCTGCTCACATGCGTTACGGTCCTCCTCACCAAACTCTAACACGAGTCTCCTCACAATCCACCTAAGCATTTCTGCGGCGGCTCCTTTCTGTTACACACACCTTTCGCTTTTACTTCAGCTCACATACAGCACTTCCTCCGGTCTCCAAGTCCACAGCCAAAGACCGTTTTGCTGTTGCTATAGTGACCAGTTAAAGGCAGATGAAAAACAGCGGCCCCTTGTGGGTGGTCAGCAACAATGCATACAATAGACAGTAAATAAGCCTTTTGCATTTACAGTGAATAAAGGTCATTTATACACTCTTAAGTGGGCTTTACACGCTGCGATATCAGGACCGATATCACTAGCGTGCATACCCGCCCCCATCGTTTGTGCGACATGGGCATATCGCTGCCCGTTGCACAAAAAATAGCGCACCCCGTCACACGGGCTTACCTGTCCTGCGACGTCGCTCTGGCCGGCGATCCGCCTCCTTTCTAAGGGGGCTGCTCGTGCGGCGTCACAGCGGCGTCACACGCCAGGCGTCCAATAGAAGCGGAGGGGCGGAGATGAGCAGGACGTAACATCCCGCCCACCTCCTTCCTTCAGCATTGGCAGTGGAGGCAGGTAAGGAGATGTTCCTCGCTCCTGCGTTGTCACACACAGCAATGTGTGCTGCCGCAGGAACGAGGAACAACATCGTTAATTAGAAGAGAACGATTTTTTGTTTTAGGACGACCTCTCCGCGGGAAACGATTTTGGCCACTTTTGCGATCATTTTAGGTCGCACATAAGTGTCACTCTCTGCGATATCGTTAATGACGCTGGATGTGCGTCACTAACGACGTGACCCCGACGATAAATCATTAACGATATCGTAGCGAGTAAAGCCCGCTTTACCCTTTTACATGTGAATAACAATGCATACAATGAATGCCAAATAAGCATCTTGCATTCCCAGTGGATAAAGCTCATCAATACACCCTCACCCTATCACATCATATCCATGTGACGGTTCATGGACGAAGTACTCAAACTATTAAGTTTTTGACCTCTACTTAGAGATTGGTGACAAATCTTACAGATGACATGAGTTGGGTGATCCTTTGCAATGTCAAAAAAGGCCCAGGCTAGGCAAGGCTTAGAGCCTATGTGACCTGCAGAGCCACCACGACGTCTGCTCAGAGGCAGAGTTGTGGCTGAGGATGCAGTTGTTGATGTGCTTCCAATACTCCGTCTCTGTCCAGGTAGGCGCAACCTTACCTCGTCATCAGTAGCTTCCTCCTCCACCTGCTCTGCTGACCTCATCGACTGGCTGACTGTGGGTTGACAGTAAGTGGGGTCTCCAACCTCATCATCACCCTGTGTGTTCTCACTCCCCTCGTCCTCAGAGCCAACCTTTTCCTGCCCTGACTGAATAGTAAAGTTGTCGATTCAATCAGGTATCTGAGTCTCAACAGAACTAGATGGACCGAGGTCTTTTTTCAACCTATGTAACTATGTAGCATGTTTGTCATTGTCTCCACTAAGAGAAGAGGAGTTACAGTTTGGGAATGAGGGTCTACATTATGCTCTGAACCTTCTTCATCTGGGCCTGGATCCGACTGACAAAGCTTCTGGGCATCAGTGCACATTATTTCCTTGTCTGGACTCACTGCAGCTTTGGAGCAGACCTCTGATTCTCAGGCTATAGTGTGACTGAACAGCTCTGCAGACTCAACCATCTCTGTTACCCCATACTCAGCAGGGCGGGTGCAGACTTGAGAGCTTGTAGGAAGCAAGTGTGACTGGGGTGACACCACAGATGAATGGAGTATTTGGGATATTGAAGTTGAGGTGGAGGAGAGGCCACTTGATGGAGCACTTGAGATCAATTCAAGCACCTGCTCTTTTGGTGCCTACTCTATATTTGGTAGCGATGGTCGTGTCCGTAAGAAAGGGATCATATCAGATTGTGCACGGAAAGAAGTAGACATCTTACTTTGGCTGGAATATGGTCTTTCTTCAGCAGATGTTACTGTTGCTTTACCACCTACCCCACGGAAACAAACTTTTTTCCCTTTCCAACACGCCTGTTCCCCTTTCCACCAGCATCTGGCCTTTTTCCACTCATTTTGTAGATGACCAAATTTGCAACTCTGCAGGTACACCCTACTCAACGCCGTCTTAGCACAGTAGCCAGCCCTCGGTCCCTCAGATGTGGACAATTAAAAGACCATTTCCCCTAGCCATGACAAAGCTGTAAGATTCATTCTGTGCACCACTGATGTTTATTAAAAAAGCCGATCTAAGATTGTGTAACAGGCGCTTCTGCTGATACTCCTGTATACGTGCGTTCTTTTCTATGGCAGGAATTATGTCGCCAAATTTTAAATTGTACCGGGGATCTAAGAGTGTGGCAACCCAGTAGTCAGCATTACTTCGAATTCTGACAATCCGAGGGTCATGTTGTAGGTAGTACAGCAAAAGGCGCTCATGTGTCTTGCGCATCCAGGAGGAACAAGTCCTTGCTGTGTTGTTGGCGGCGAGGTGAGAATCATGCTTCCTTCCTCTACCCTCTCCCACCCAACCTCGCACAACAGAAATGTGATCAAGGCGTCCCTCATCTGCTGAGTCTTCCATGCCCATCGCCAGTTCGTCATCCATTTCTTCCTGGGCTCCTGCACATGTCTCAACTGTTTGGCTGCTACCATGCGCCCTTGTTAATCCCTCTCCCCCACCATCGCATGCCTGACGCCTTGGTGCTGCTGACTGTCTGGACCTTGGAGATCTTGTTATACCTTCCGTATATCACTCCTCCTGTATTTCCTCCCCTTCCTCTTGTCCCACCACCTGACTCCGAATACTGTTTATACTGTGCTCCAGCATGTAGAGACTGGAATTGTCATGCTGATAATGGCATCGTCAGCGCTAAACATCTTCATCGCCATTTCGAAACTGTGCAGAAGGGTGCATAGGTCCTTGATCTGAGACCACTCCAGCAGCAGGATCTGCCCCATCTCTGGATCTTGTTGGCCCAGGCTATATGTCATAACGTATTGCAGCAGGGCTCGTCAGTGCTGCCACAGTCGCTGCAACATGTGCAGATTCGAATTCCTGTGTGTCGGCACACCGCATTTCAGCCGGTCAACCGGCAGGCCGAAAGACTTCTGGAGCGATGCAAGTCATTGATCTGCGGGGTGTGAACGGCGGAAGTGAGCACATAGCGAACATGCCCTCTGCAGAAGACCATGTAGGCCGGGATAGTGATTTAAAAATTGCTGGAAAACCAGGTTCAACACATGAGCCATACAAGGTACATGTGTCACATTGCCCTGGCGAAGGGCCACACCCAGGTTTGCAGCATTGTCACACATGGCCTTCCCTGGCTGCAGGTTGAGTGGAGACAACCATTGATGAAACTCGGTCTCCAGAGCTGACCGTCCACAACTCCTCAGCGGTGTGACTCTCATTTCCCATACATTTCAAAGTAAAGAGTCGACCGCCTGATGCCGTTGAGCTCTGCTGCCAGCATAGTAAGGAGGTGTGCATTCCTTGTGCGCAGTTACAACGTAGGTGGCCTTACCAGACAGGCTTTGGGAGGTGGAGGACCGAGACAAGGTGGAGGAGGCAGAAGCAGTGGAGGAACTTCTACATACAGAGGATTGACGCACAACTCGTGGGGACGGCAAGATTTGTACAGCAGACCCTTCTCCATCTCTCACCATAGTTACCCAGTGCCCAGTCAGCGACATTTAATGCGCCTGTCCATGCTTACTGGTCCAAGTATCTGTGGTGAAATGCACCCTGTCGCACACAGCGTTTCTCAAGGAAGCGGTGATGTTGTGTGCGACTGTAAGGGGGTGTAAGGCTTGGTCACTCCAAACCTGTGTGTATGATATATATGTAAAATGTGTAATATGTAAAGTCCATGTTATAGTGTAATGTAATATGTAAAGTCTATGTTATAGTGTAATGTAATATCTAAAGTCCATGTTATAGTGTAATGTAATGTATTCAAATGGCCACTAGGTGGCCACAGTGTGTGGGCTGTTTCCCTGGTGATCCTGAACAGTGATGGGAAGAAGTCTGGTTTGAAAGAGAGCGGTTAGGAATCAGTTGATGAGGAAGGTCCCTGAGGAGAAGTACACTGCGTCTGTGAGAGGCGTAGTGAAGAGAAAGCCCAGTAAAATTAATTTGGTGTGGTCTTCTGGGCCGAATCCGGTTATTTTTTCGGACACAAAAAGCGGTTCGGAAAAAAAGGCGGCTATTCCCTGATGAGATCTTACAAATCCTTCAGTGAGAAAAGAGTCAGTGGGCCTCTAGAGGGAAGAGTGGTCCTGACTGACTGAAAAGACCATTGAGTCTACCGTGGCTAGTGAAATTTGGTACCCCAATTTGAGCCTGAACACCAGAGAAACAGTCAGCCAGATGATATGTAAAGAAAAATGAAATTTTGTGGGAAAGAAAAAGATATTCCCTGTAACGTTCAAGCAATGTGCCCGCCTAAGGTGAGAAAAAGGAATGTATATAAGTTGACAAATAAAGAAATTTAGTTAAAAGATCCTGTGACCGTGTCTGTGTCTGTGACGCCTGAAGAGAAAATGCGCTTAATACTGAATTGCACTGGAGTGGCGGTTGGGGCGCCGAGGAAGAGTACCGGGCTGCGCAACAGCCAGAGGGCAGTATCTGCCACGACTACAATGGCCCTCGGTCGCCCCTCTGACACGACATGCTGGTGTAGCGCAGGCACACCTTTCTTGGAGAAGTAGTGGCGACTGGGCATCTGTTACTGGGGCACTGCGACGGGCATAAGGTCTCAAAAATCCTCTGTGTCCACCAGGCGGAAATACAGCATTTCTGTAGCCAACAGCTTGCAGATGCTGAAAGTCAACCTCTTAGGCATGATAACAGAAAGTAGTAGAGATGAGTTTTCCAAAGCCGCGCCAATGACCACGGGACGATGAAAGTATAAGATTAATGTTGCTTTATTTCATGCTCAGGTTAACGTGTTTCAGGAGACTCAGCTCCCTTCATCAGGACAAACAGATTTGATGTTTCTTTGCCTGTTTGTCCTGATGAAGGGAGCTGAGTCTCCTGAAACGCGTTGACCTGAGCATGAAATAAAGCAACATTAATCTTATACTTTCATCGTCCCGTGGTCATTGGCGCGGCTTTAGAAAGCCCATCTCTACTACTTTCTTTTATCAGACTATGTGGGGAGTGCTGCCGTGACCTGGAGTTACATGCTGTTATAGGAGTTGTGACTTTGACAACTTCCATTGGTGAGTTGAACCACTTCTTGTACAACCCCTTGTCTACTGGGATAAGACCCTATTGCGCTTCTTTTTCCACAGTTCTCTATAACCTCTTAGGCATGTCATGTAAAACACAGCAAGGGGACTCCAACGAGAGTCTCCATGTTTTCCAAAAATTTGGCCACAGACAACACTTAAGTGGCATCAATTGTCCCACAGTTGCAAACTTAAAATGTTGATTTGCATGAAGCACAATCAAAAATACACAAGCCTTTACTCTCCCCAGGAGGACACAGGGGTAGAAAAGTCCTTGCGGATCCATGACTTGTTCATCTTGATAAACGTTAGTCTGTCCACATTGTCCCTGGACAGACGCGTGCGCTTAACTGTCAGCACACCCCCAGCAACACTGAATACACGTACCGAGAGAATGCTGGCTGCGGGACACGACAAGAGCTCCAAGCGTAAGTGGCGAGCTCAGGCCATTTTTCCAGATTGTAAGCCCAAAATGAGCAAGGCTCCAGTTGCACAGTCATGGCATCGATGTTCATGTGGAGATACTACTACATCTGTGTCTCCTCCTCCTTTTACTCATCCAGCTCTTTTCTTTCAGCATGAGTATCTGTACTTGTCAATTTTCCATGTTTTTGTGGTGTCTTCTGAGTTGTTTGTAACCTTTTGAACACCTTAGAAGGTGTTTTCTATGTGTTTGTATGTGTTTGCCTGCCATTGTTTTCAATGGGGTTCGACGGTGTTCGACAAACGTTCGTCGAACGTTCGACGAACACACCCACTGTTCAACGAACCGAACCGAATTCGAACACTAGGGTGGTGGCTCATCTCTACTCCTGAGCTCTTTAAACACACAGCATTGTGCAGCCTCCATGGAGACTCCGCGCTCCCCAGTGCAGAATCCAAACCCCTGCATCCTGCAACGCTGGACTGGACAGCATGTGCCTTGCACCACATCGCAGCAGTGAGCAGCCTCCGTACAGGCGCCACCATCTGCAGGTCATCTGATGTCCTCACCTTTCCCCTCCCTCACCATGACGCTAGGGCAGAGGTGATGGCCAGTGCATCCCAGTGCTATGTTGATGTGAACCACTGTGATGCACGGTGCACACGTTGGCTCAGCTTCGGACAGGACACATTCAGCATTATATAGTGAATATGAATATACTCATTGTTAATATTTGCATTAAGAGATTTTGTCAGCTACCATATAATTGGGCTATTTACCTGCTGTATATTTTTATTTTTGTATATCTCTCTAAAATGCAAAGAAAATAACAGCTGTTTTATCATACTATGTGGGGAGTGCCAATCTATTTTTTGATATGTTGAATTTGTCAGCTTTCTCTGACAAGTCTAAGTAGATATTGATATTCCTAATATAATAGCAGTGCCATGGAATCTTTTATTAGAACTTTGTGTTGTGTCTTTACTTGTCAGGATTATGTTGTCCTTCTGCAGTTTGACCACTATTGGCTGCTGTTATTCATTTCCACCACTTACCACTAAAGGCTGCTATTGGGCGATTTCCCTTTTGTATGATGGACAATATTGAACTTGCGGAAGCCATCTTCTTTCCTGTGTGGACATATTAAAAGCCACATAGATTTCTCACTCATCACTCATTGCTTCAGTATTATGTCTAGCATTTAGTCTAGTTCCAGTCTCCAGCTTTTGAGAATTGTGTTACTCAGACTGATCCGCAGTGGGAACATCACACCGGTTCTACTTTTGGGATCGTGGGGTGGGGTGGCATCAAAACCATTTACTCTTTAGTTCAGGTAAACTAGCAGATCATGTTACATCACTTTGACTATGTCTTCAAAGTGTCCCAGGAGCCATCATTTAAGACAACAATGCCACACCTCATGTTGCCCCTATTACTGTAAGCGTCCTGCATGGCCTAAATGTTCTTCTATGGCCTGCAGCATCTTTGAACTTGTCTCCCATAGAGCAAATATGGAATATGAAGGAAAGTCGGATGTATGCCGCGCTAGCACCAGGATGCAAAGTTAATTCATCAACTTGTCTCCATTCGGGGCTGCAGCTGTACTAAGTGATTACAGGTGTTGTGACTACCACAACCTTCTTAGGTGAGTTCATTACCTCTGAAAAACCTGGTGTATACCCAGGTAAGATCCTATTTGCGCTTCCTTTCCACAGTTTCTGTTGTATAGAGCACATCTGGGAAGCCTTTGGTCAACATTTGCAAAGGAAGCTGCCAGCAGTGCATCCTGATGATTTGGTGCCCAAGTGCATTCAGCATGGCAGAACATTCCTCAGATAACCATTTTAAACCTCATTGATAACATGACAAAACCTGTAATTGCAGGGATTTCTGATCATGGCGTTAATACTCAACTATATAAATCGAGATATTTTACTAACATTTCTATTCGTCCTGTCATTTTCATAATTCCATGATTTTTCCTTCTTGGTGTGGGAATTTCAATGTTGAGTAGACTAGTAAAGCAATCAGATGAGTGTAGGCTCAAGTCCCCTAAGGGTTTTAAAAATAAAGTAAAAATAAAACAATTTACAAAAAAATCTAAACAGTTAAAACAAAACATAAAAATTTGACTTACCACACTACTCACCTATTAAACTAAAAAAAACAAAAAAACATATTTGGCATTGTCACATCTATAAAAGTCCAATCTATGAAAATGATCAAAATATGAATATAACCAGTATGGTATATGTCGGAAAGAGAAAAAAAATTAAATACAACGCTTGTGCTTTTTGCCTACCACAGCTCCCTAAAAAATGCAAAAAAAGCAATAGAACAATTGTATGTACTTTAATTTGGTATCAATAAGAACATCAGCTTTCAAGCTAATCAAATCCTCATGCAGCTACATAGATGGAAATGTAAAAGCATTACAGGTCTCAGAAGCTTGCCTCTCAAAACAACTTTGAAAAATAAAACTGAATTTTTCAGCACAAAAATAGAAAAAAGTCTTTGCAAGTTTGGTACCACCATCAATGCACTGAGCTGTAGAGTGATGTGGACAGGCCATTTTCATTATACATTCCATACCGCAGAAGCACAACACAAAAACAATGTTCAAATTGTGTTTATCCACTGCAGTTTTATATTGCACTGCTTGGAGGAGCGTAGCTTCAATTTTCACTTCAGGCAAGAGAGCTAAAACAAGCGTGTTAAACAGACACATTTTTCACGGACCTGTTGAATTTGCTTATGGCCCTCCGTGTGCCGTGATTTTGGCACACGTGTGCTCTCCATGTGCTATCCGTGATACTTTTAACTCGCCTGTCCCCGGCGCTGCTGTCCGTGGTGCTGCTGTCTCCAGTGCTGCAGCTTCCGGGTCCACAATGCAGTGAATATGAAATGAGCATAATAAGCGTGCCCTGAAGCAAGTGACAGCAGCACTGAAGACAGCAGGGCTGGAGACAGATGAGTGTAGAAAATCAGTTTATTTTAAAAGCACGTGTTTTCTCTGGTATGTGTCCCACGGGTCACACCACTGTGTGATCCATGTGACATTAGTGCTATCGAAGAAAAAGGACAGACGTGTGCTCCATACGGACATATGGTCCTTGTGTAAACACTGATGAGTGTGAAGACCCATTAATTTTAATGGGTCTACGTATATCCGTGTCTCTTGTACGTATGAAAACGGACGTCATATGTAGCGCCCCTGAGACTGGTCGCTACAGGGTATATCATTATATCCTTCCCTGGCAGGTCAAGATGCTAATCTAGTAAGTCCTACACACACCTCACACCACCATACAGCAGGGAGAAGCAGTCACTAGGAAAGGGTTAATAATGTTTCTACAGACACAGTGAAGTAAATAAACAATACCAAAAGGCACGGACAATCCCGTGCCATATTCACAATATGGACAAAGCCATATACAGATTATTATAGACAAAAGGAAGAAAAAATTCTGTACAACGACTTAATGATAGAAAATGTATATTTTATTGATAGAAAATAGCTAAAAAGCAGACAAACAATATTGGATTAAAATTAGCAGAGACAAAAAATGGTGAGTACCAATAGATGGCGCCCTCACCCCACAGTAGGTATATGGTAGCACATGTTAGAGTTTAGCACACAGCACATAAAGGGCTAAAAAGCCAATATTACATACAAACTAAAGCGTGCTGCTGCTTATTAGGTGCCCGTTACTGATACATCAATTACATAGTGTCAGAAAGGTTCTTGTAACAACGCACTATAATACCTTGCAACCAACATACCTAAATGGTGGATGAGAGCCCAATTCCCCGACTCATAGGTTTCGGTATGACTCCTTCTTCCGGGGGTGGTCTCTGATTAAAAGAGGTGACCTTATAAAGGATAAGTATCCAATCACTATCCGTCTTGACCCCAACCAATCAGATCATAGGGTATGTGCAGTGACGTTATGTCCAATACCATGCCCATCACCTCAATAGGTGGATACATAGGGCGTGCTGCAAGTGGGGGTGTGGCCAGGACCCCCACGTGCAAACACACATGAGAAAGCCACAGAATACACCCAATGACCTGAAAACGCCAAACCGGAAGTGATGTATGCAAAACCGGAAGTGATGTATGCCGAACCGGAAGTGACGTATCGTGACTCTCCGTGTCACTGACATGGGGGCGCGCGCATCCTATAGCTAATACAAGTGTACCCTCAATGTCCACATGCGCCTGCGCACCCTAACAGTGACACAGATTAGCAGGTAAATGCTACATAGCGAGATCGTCACTAGTGGATGCCGGTATATCATTATACATAACGGATTAAAGTGCATCCATAACGATTTGAATACCCAGCAAAAAACATCACACAACATCGCCGTAATGAGAGTGTACACACTACGTGACCCTGGGGACATGCCCCCAGTCCCACGTGTGTGCACATACCCCACCAAAGCGACGTGAAATAAGTAATATGGTAAGTATTCAAAATCGTACAAACACCAATGGCCGTTAATATATATTTCCGCGGCGTGGATTATAATAC
Organism: Anomaloglossus baeobatrachus; assembly: GCF_048569485.1. Classification (NCBI taxonomy): domain Eukaryota; kingdom Metazoa; phylum Chordata; class Amphibia; order Anura; family Aromobatidae; genus Anomaloglossus; species Anomaloglossus baeobatrachus. Next base: position 95,213,254 of record NC_134361.1, on the reverse strand, counting down.
CGACACACATATATAGGTGTACTGCAACATTAAAATTCAGAATGAGTGGCAAGGAATATAGCATCGCCCTGACATATCTAACAAAAGCGCAAAGACCGACGCAGCGCACACGCGTATGACCAGTTGGACCCACGCCGCCACGGGCGCGCCAAACCACAGCCATGGAGACTCAGTCACCAGGGCGGTGGAAAAAGCAGACGCGCACATGGCGGCACCGGGCCCACGGGCAGACGCATGCACGCACCGGCCTCACGGGTATAAGGTGGAAGTACGAGATCACATATATTAACAGATGTAATACACCTCTGGGCCCTGACACAATTAATCATATATATCAGAGGACTCCACACAGCCCAATATAATCTATATTGATTATTCCACGATGATCACATCAACAGAAGTTCCGTATATTTGTCGAAAAGGCCCAGGTAGATAATATGCTTCTCCAACTTCATATATCGAGGGTATACAAGGACAGAATACAAGACGGATATGAGAGGAACTGAAAAATAAAAAATAATAAAACACAAATAAATATAAGACCAAAATAGAGCAGAGCATCACGGACGCCAACTGAAACCCCACATGTCATCTTGAACCCGAGAAACCCGAGAGAGACACCATCAGAGAAGAGCTCCCTATTCTAGAAAGGACACGAAACTTAAGTACTCATTCAATCCATCAGGCTGTAACGTTTTCAATGTCCATATCCACTCAGTTTCGCGTTGTGCAAGAAGTCGGCTAATATTGCCGCCTCTAACCCCAGTCACAACCTGGTCTATGCCTCGTACCTTCAACCTCATACCATGGATGATGTGGACATTGAGGGCCTTAAGACTATACCGAGGCACTTCAAGAAACATCATAACTGCAATTATAACTTATTGAAGGTACGAGGCATAGACCAGGTTGTGACTGGGGTTAGAGGCGGCAATATTAGCCGACTTCTTGCACAACGCGAAACTGAATGGATATGGACATTGAAAACGTCACAGCCTGATGGATTGAATGAGTACTTAAGTTTCGTGTCCTTTCTAGAATAGGGAGCTCTTCTCTGATGGTGTCTCTCTCGGGTTTCTCGGATTCAAGATGACATGTGGGGTTTCAGTTGGCGTCCGTGATGCTCTGCTCTATTTTGGTCTTATATTTATTTGTGTTTTATTATTTTTTATTTTTCAGTTCCTCTCATATCCGTCTTGTATTCTGTCCTTGTATACCCTCGATATATGAAGTTGGAGAAGCATATTATCTACCTGGGCCTTTTCGACAAATATACGGAACTTCTGTTGATGTGATCATCGTGGAATAATCAATATAGATTATATTGGGCTGTGTGGAGTCCTCTGATATATATGATTAATTGTGTCAGGGCCCAGAGGTGTATTACATCTGTTAATATATGTGATCTCGTACTTCCACCTTATACCCGTGAGGCCGGTGCGTGCATGCGTCTGCCCGTGGGCCCGGTGCCGCCATGTGCGCGTCTGCTTTTTCCACCGCCCTGGTGACTGAGTCTCCATGGCTGTGGTTTGGCGCGCCCGTGGCGGCGTGGGTCCAACTGGTCATACACGTGTGCGCTGCGTCGGTCTTTGCGCTTTTGTTAGATATGTCAGGGCGACGCTATATTCCTTGCCACTCATTCTGAATTTTAATGTTGCAGTACACCTATATATGTGTGTCAGTATTATAATCCACGCCGCGGAAATATATATTAACGGCCATTGGTGTTTTTTACGATTTTGAATACTTACCATATTACTTATTTCACGTCGCTTTGGTGGGGTATGTGCACACACGTGGGACTGGGGGCATGTCCCCAGGGTCACGTAGTGTGTACACTCTCATTACGGCGATGTTGTGTGATGTTTTTTGCTGGGTATTCAAATCGTTATGGATGCACTTTAATCCGTTATGTATAATGATATACCGGCATCCACTAGTGACGATCTCGCTATGTAGCATTTACCTGCTAATCTGTGTCACTGTTAGGGTGCGCAGGCGCATGTGGACATTGAGGGTACACTTGTATTAGCTATAGGATGCGCGCGCCCCCATGTCAGTGACACGGAGAGTCACGATACGTCACTTCCGGTTCGGCATACATCAATTCCGGTTTTGCATACATCACTTCCGGTTTGGCGTTTTCAGGTCATTGGGTGTATTCTGTGGCTTTCTCATGTGTGTTTGCACGTGGGGGTCCTGGCCACACCCCCACTTGCAGCACGCCCTATGTATCCACCTATTGAGGTGATGGGCATGGTATTGGACATAACGTCACTGCACATACCGTATGATCTGATTGGTTGGGGTCAAGACGGATAGTGATTGGATACTTATCCTTTATAAGGTCACCTCTTTTAATCAGAGACCACCCCCGGAAGAAGGAGTCATACCGAAACCTATGGGTCGGGGAATTGGGCTCTCATCCACCATTTAGGTATGTTGGTTGCAAGGTATTATAGTGCGTTGTTACAAGAACCTTTCTGACACTATGTAATTGATGTATCAGTAACGGGCACCTAATAAGCAGCAGCACGCTTTAGTTTGTATGTAATATTGGCTTTTTAGCCCTTTATGAGCTGTGTGCTAAACTCTAACATGTGCTACCATATACCTACTGTGGGGTGAGGGCGCCATCTATTGGTACTCACCATTTTTTGTCTCTGCTAATTTTAATCCAATATTGTTTGTCTGCTTTTTAGCTATTTTCTATCAATAAAATATACATTTTCTATCATTAAGTCGTTGTACAGAATTTTTTCTTCCTTTAGACACAGTGAAGTGACTCAGCCAGTTCTTAGCAGTAGAGATGAGCGAACCGGCCGCGGTTCAGCTCTAGTTCGGTTCGCCGAATGGAGGTCTGGTTTGAGTTCGGTTCGGCGAACCACTCGAACCCCATAGGAAACAATGGGAGGCAATCACAAACACATAAAAACGCATTATAAATGTACACATACAGTTAATAAACATTGCCATAACACTTACCTGTCCCCGGGATGCGTCCTGCACTCTGTCTCCCACAGCTTTTCAATCGCTGCGTCCTCTGGGAACACCAGCAGTGATGCAGGAGCTATCGTGACGTCAAAATAGCCATGTGACCAGTCACGTGTCTATTATCTCATTGGCTACAGACTGGTCACATGACTATGACGTGTCATGCTGGGACCTGTAATTGCATCTCTCTATTACACGGTGCACGTTTGTGTATCGCCATGTAGCGGCAACATGCTCTAGCACATGGTCGACTCCCCGCTCTGCTTCCCCGGTCCCTTAAGGTACCGTCACACTAAGCGATGCTCCAGCGATCCCACCAGCAACCTGAACTGCCAGGGATCGCTGGAGCGTCGCTACACGGGTTGCTGGTGAGCTGTCACACAGGCAGATCTTACGAGCAACCAGTGACCAGCCCCCAGCCAGCAGCATGCGTGGAAGCGATGCTGCGCCTGGTAACTAAGGTAAATATTGGGTAACCAACCCGATATTTATCTTGGTTACCAGCGCAAACCGCTTAGCGATGGCTCCCTGCACTCCTAGACACAGTAAACATGGTGTTAATTACCCGATGTGTAGTCTGGCTATCTGTGCAGGCAGCAGGGAGCCGGCACTGACAGCGTGAGAGCGGTGGACGCTGGTAACTACGGTAAATATCGGGTAACCAAGGGAAGGGCTTCTTGGTTACCCGATGTTTACCGTAGTTACCAGCGTCCGCAGAAGCCGGCTCCTGACCGGCTGACACAGCCGGTCAATAACGGAGATCACCGTTGCCATAGCAACGCGCTTGGTAGTGGTGACGGTGACGTCCCGCTACCAGCACGCAGCGGCACCGGAATAACGTGATCGGAGCAGCATTGCTATGGCAACCCGTTCCACCGCTTACAGCCGGGAGCCTGTGGTCACTCTCACAGAGTGATTTCTGCACGGAGCACAGCGTCTTCCCCCATGCAGTGCTGCTGATGGAGCAGACAGAGCTGCATATGTTGAAGGGGAAAGAAGACAGAAGAGCAGGATTATGGAGGGGTGACAGGGGGTAATAAAGATGGAGTCTCTAATGTGTCTGTGTATTTATTTCTATTAAAGTATTTTTTCTCTGTGTGGTGTTTTTTTTTAACCCTTTATTGGAGATTCTTAATGGCTAGGTCAAACGTGCTTGACAATAAGAATCTCTGGCTTAATACTAGCTAGTAAAACAAAGCTAGTATTAACTCATTATTACCCAGAGAGCCACCCGGCTTCAGGGCTGTTGGAAGAGTTGGATACAGTGCCAGATGATGGCGCTTCTATGAAAGCGCCATTTTCTGGGGCGGCTGCGGACTGCAATTTGCAGCAGAGGTGCCCAGAAACCTCGGGCTAACCTGTGCTGCGGATCCAATCCCCAGCTGCCTAGTTGCACCCGGCTAGACACAAAAATGGGGCGAAGCTCACGTCGTTTTTTTTTTTTAATTATTTCAAAAATTCATGAAAAGTTAAAAAAAAGGCCTCCCTATATTTTTAGTTCCCAGCCGGGTACAAATAGGCAGCTGGGGGTTGGGGGCAGCTGTACCTGCCTGCTGTACCTGGCTAGCATACAAAAATATGGCGAAGCGCACACGTCATTTTTTTGTAGTTTTTTGGCAAAAAAAATAAAAAATGCTTCCCAGGATTTTCCATTGCCAGTGAAGGTAACACCAAGCAGTGGGGGTTAGCAGCCAGTAGCTGCTTGGATTACCCTTAGCTAGCATTACAAAAAATGCAGTGGGAGCCCATATATATTTTTTTTTAATTATTTATTTAAATAACTAAAAACAAAATGGGCTTTCCTGTATTTTGATTGCCTGACATCACAGTGCTGTAAAAATAATTCTTTAAAAAAATGACGTAGTGCCCCGCGGTATTTTTGATTCTCAGCGCAGATAAATCAGAAAGCTACGGGTTGCCACCCCCATCTGCCTGTCGTTACCTTGGCTGGCAATCAAAATACAGGGAAGCCCATTAATTTTTGATAGCCAGCTAGGGTAAAGCAGACGGCTGTAGCCTGAAAACCACAGCTGTCAGCTTTACTGTGGTTGGGGATCCAATGTGGAGGTCACCCCAGGCTCTATTTTTATAATTATTTTATAAATATTAATAATTACAAAAAAAAGTAGGGTCCCCCCTAAATTGGATCACCAGCCAAGGTAAAGCGGACAGCTGTGGTCTGGTATTCTCAGGGTGGGAAGGTCCATAGTTACTGGTCCTTCACAGCCTTGAAATAGCAGGCCACAGGCGCCCCAGAATTGGCGCATCCACTAGATGCGCCAATCCTGGCGCTTTACCCCAGCTCATCCCGTGCCCTGGTGCGGTGGCAAACGGGGTAATAAATGGGGTTGATACTAGCTGTAAGGTCACCTGACATCAAGCCCAGTAGTTTGTGATGTCATGGCGTCTATCACATACCCGACATCACAAACTGTCAGCACTAACAAAACAAATAGACGAAAAAAAATGTATTTGAAAAAACACTCCCCAAAACATTCCCTCTTTCACCAATTTATTGTAAGGAAAAAAAATAAGGGGGTCCCACGATGACTCTGGACCGTCTAGAATATGGGGGGGACACGCTCAGGGAATGTGTCCCCCATTTTCTAGGAGTGCAGACCGTCCATGTGAGGAGTGTGGGTGCAATGAATCTGCACCCACTCTCCCTGGGTCCACAGCAGCAGAGTCCATGTCGTAACTGTTGCTACCAAAGCTGCAATGCCCTGCTCATGAGGTAAGGGCATGCCTAATCAGGAGAACTATTCTACATTTCCAAATATTGGTATTTGCTGATATTATTGCTATTCCACCTACTATATATTGGGGATAGGATCTTGGAGATGGAATACCCCTTTAAGTCCAGTTATCCAGCTGAATGAATACTAAACAACAGAGCTCGCTATTTAGACATGTTTTCTTGTGGCGCATAATGGACTCTCATGTTTGGTAGTCGTTCAGCAGGGCAACAGAAATAGCAAATCCCTCCATTTGTAAATGTAGTATCGCTCTCCTGATCAACTATGTTCCTTACCTCATGAGCAGGGCATTGCAGTAGCTTACAGATGCATGGTTACCACCACTCACTGTGTCTGAACACAGGAAGCTGAGCTGACAGCCGCTCTGTGCATGCGGCAGCATCTATTGTGAATGAGGGGGCCGCGGAGGATCAACGCTGCAGAGGTACCGTGGGACACCGGGGAACACCGGTGGCGTTAAAGGGGGTGACTTGGCAGGGCCTGGGGAGGAGTTTTCTGTTGCATGTGTCATGGCACATGCGACAGAAATCAGAGGAGTAGGGTGAATGCGGCCGGCGCGCTGCTGTGTGCGTGGCCATCTTGGATTTTTCGGGAGGGGGTCGGGGGGGGGCACTTTGGCGACACCGGGGGACCAGAGGGGACTGGGTAGGAGATTTATCTCCCATCTGACATGTTTGTTCATGCCAGATGGGAGATAAATAATTTTTTACCGGCGCTGTCATTTACTGTAACATGATCACTGGTATACGGTGTATACTGGTGATCACGTGAGCGGGGACCGGAAAAACCGACCTGAATCATGATCTCCAGGGTCTCAGCTACCCCTAAAACCCCGGAGATTTTCTGACGCTGGGGGGCGCTATTCACTTATTTCTGCCTGCTGTTTATAAACGGCAGATTAGAATAAGGCTACATTAACACGACCGATGCGTTTTTACAGTCCGCAAAAAACGGTCTGTTTTTTTCATGGGTGCATCCGTGTGGCATCCGTTTCCGTTCCGTATTGTTAGGTCCGGGTGGTGGATCCACTGGGCCGTGCACCCCACCGGAGGCCTGGGTGCACGGTAGCCGGAGCACTAGCGTGGCAGGGACTGCGTCCCACAGGGGATGGGTAGAACAGTCACTGGGGCTTCAGAGTTCCTGGAGACAGTGCAGGAATCCGGTACAGGTGCCGGGTAGGAATGTCAGGCAATAGTATTGATCACAGGACACGGCACAAGAGGGACCTGAGCACCTAGCTTTCAAGACAAGGCTTACAAGACACGTTGATCAGGCCCCGCCCACATGGCAAGGCCAGTCTTATATACCCAGCACAGCCTCATGTCATATCCTGCTGCAGCAGTGCTGGGCCCATAAGACCAGGTGAGTGGGCGCGGCCCGACCCTATGCAGAAGCATGAGTCAGACACATGAGACTGGGGACAGGACACAGGAGAGCACGAGTGGGAGCGGTAGCCGTGACCGGTGGACATGTGGACCAGATCAGTGGGTAAGGAGTGGTGCTGTGCAGGTGCGACCGGATCAGTGGGTAAGGAGCGGTGCCGTGCAGGTGCGACCGGATCAGTGGGTAAGGAGCGGTGCCGGGATGGTGCGACTGGATCAGTGGGTAAGGAGCGGTGCCGAGGCATCGGGAGTGTGACACGTATACGGTCCGTATGTCATCTGTTTGTCATCCGTGCGCCTTCCGGTTTTTTGGCGTACTGCCAAAAAACTGAAGGAGGGAAAATACATAAATATACCCAGGTTCCATAGCTTCATCCTACATGAGGCGGTCACATGTTCACTCCAGCGCCATTTTATACTGCTTTTCACAGCGTAGAGCGCTCTGGTGATTTTCCTGTGCTTGTACACTTCATATCAGTCTTTTCTGTCATTTTAATGGCAGAAAGACACATAATGTCCCACTCTCCTGCATTTTGTAATTTTGCACCCTTTAGTGCTTTTCATGTGGCACTAAGGGGTGCTTAGCCTTGTATTTACCAAAATAAATAAATAAATTAAAAAAAAAAATGACGTGGGGTTCAACCTATTTTTGTAGCCAGCTAGGGTAAAGCAGATGGCTGCAGCCTGCAGACCACAGCTCGCAGCTTCACTTTGGCTGGTAATCCAAAACTGAGGGCACCCCACGCTGTTATTTTAAATTAAATAAATAATTAAAAAAAACAAAAACACATAGGGGTCCCCCCAAAATTGGATCACCAGCCAAGGTAAAGCAGACAGCTGGGGTCCGATATTCTCAGACTAGGGAGGTCCATGGTTATTGGACTCTCCCTAGCCTAAAAATAGCAGGCCGCAGCCTGCCCAACACATTCCCTTTTTCACAAATTTATTAGAAAGAAAAACAAATCCAGGTCTGCTGTAATCCAAGCAGTTACCATGACGATCCATATCATAGTCACTGTCCCAGCCAATGAAGAACAGAATGTTCCCCATTGGCTGGGAGAGCAGTGCAGTGACCTAAGCTAACATCAGTAGGTCAGCCCAGGTCACTGCAGGGCATGACAAGTGCTGCTGTCAGGAGTGAGGTACATTACCTGCGCTGATCTCCTGCACTGCTGACAGCAGACTTGTCACTGAGTTCAATGACCTTCACAGCCAAGTATCGCGAGAGCCTGTGACGTCACCGCTAGTGACAGTCTCGGGCCGCAGTGAGAGATGTGTAGCGGCGGCCATGGAAGACAGTGTCAGCGCTGAAGTCGGGAGGGCGGGACTTCATCACTGCAGGTAAGCCGACCAGGGTAATGCGTGCGGATTGCGAGGTGGGCGGAGCCTAGCGGGGTAATGTGTGCAGAGTGCTAGGTGGGCGGAGCCTAGCGGGGGCCATGTGTGCAGAGTGCCAGGTGGGTGGAGCCTAGCGGGGTAATGTGTGCAGAGTGCCAGGTGGGCGGAGCCTAGCGGGGTAATGTGTGCAGAGTGTCAGGTGGGCGGAGCCTAGCGGGGTAATGTGTGCAGAGTCCAGGTGGGCGGAGCCTAGCGGGGTAATGTGTGCAGAGTGCCAGGTGGGTGGAGCCTAGTGGGGCCATGTGTGCAGAGTGCCAGGTGGGCGGAGCCTAGCGGGGCCATGTGTGCAGAGTGCCAGGTGGGCAGAGCCTAGCGGGGTAATGTGTGCAGAGTGCCAGGTGGGCGGAGCCTAGCGGGGCCATGTGTGCAGAGTGCCAGGTGGGTGGAGCCTAGCAGGGTAATGTGTGCAGAGTGCCAGGTGGGCGGAGCCTAGCGGGGCCATGTGTGCGGGCGGCGGAGTGCAAAGTGGGTGGAGCTTAGCGGTGCCATGTGTGCGGGCGGCGGATTGCAAAGTGGGCGGAGCCTAGCGGGGCCATGTGGCGCTGAGGACGTCAGTGTCGGGGACTGCATGGCTGGGGACAGATGAGTGTGAGTGTGTGTGTGTGTGTGTGTGTGTACATGCCGCGTGCAGGAGGGGGTGGAGCCGAGCGGGGAAGTGTAGGCTCCCTGCACACGTAACTAGGATAAATATCGGGTAACCAAGGAAAGCGCTTTGCTTGGATATCCGATGTTTATCTTGGTTATCAGCTTCTGGCAGGTTGCCAGTGATAGCTCCCTGCACACTGTAGCTGTAAAAAGCCCTGCTTTTTGCTTATAGAACCGTTCTCGAACGTAACTCGAACTGTCGAGCTTTTATCAAAAAGCTCAAGTTCTAGTTCGATCTAGAACACCCCCCAAAATCACTCGAACCGCAGACCCAGGTTGCCATAGCAACGTGCAAAAGTGGGGGCATGAGCAGTTAGAGTAGAAAACAGTTTCACTTTACCTTAGAATAAGCTTGGACACGAGACAGAGCAGACACACAGTGGTGCAGCTCTGCAGCTCAGGGAGGCAGAACAGAGCTGTCTGGATGTAACACCAAACAGACAGCTCCACCAAAATGGGCGCCAGTAACATCTAGAGAGATGGGACCCAACACATGTAATCGTGGACTAAAAGGGAGCAGTCGCCATAGAGACGGGGCTGGGCACAAGAGAGGTACAGAGCACTAGTTCGCGTGGCTGATGTGTGGCAGCAGAGAGGGAGCCTGAGAGATGGGGGAAAGAGGTCCGACCCACGAGAGGCCGAGGCTGCCGGCCGTGCGGACCGAGACCGGGGAAGAATACAGAGTTGTGCATGGAGGAGAAAGGCCACAGATTACCAAACCGAATCCAGCCTCTGACCTGCCCGGGAAGCGACCGGAGTCTTTGATGTTGAGGACCAGCACCCAGGGTGCGATACCACCTGAGCCAGTAAATAAAGTGACTGAACCCGCACCTGGTGACTCTGTGAGTAACTGCCACCGCCCTGCACTCCGGCGCTCCCGTGCACTGCCGCCCCCATTCTCACCATCCTGGCTGCACATAACACCTGCCCCAGAGAGAGACTGTGCAGCGGCGGCTAGTTCCTGGCCACATACCGCGGGTGGCGCTGCGAAGCATCCCCATTCCCCATCCAGTACTGCCCCTGGGAGAGGACTAGTCGCAGGAAGGGTTGGCAGCGGAGGAGGCCGAGACCTCAGTCACCGCTGCAACCAGTAACATACTTCCCAGGGGCCCGTCACCCTCCTTCCATCCCCATCTTTATTGGACACATGTCCGTTTGCTATTCTTATTTAACATGTAGCCGACGGGGTCACGAAACCGGGTCAGGCCAGTCAAAGCTACCCAAAGGAACCACTGGCCCGGTGACGAGTACCCTAAGGCCCCGTGGACGCTACACATACATACCAAAATCACTGATGTGTGTAGGGGGCCTTACATGATGTTTGTCAGGAGATCAGTGAGGAACATAAGCCTGAAAATGTAGGCATGCTACAAGTTTGCAAAGTAAGTAGAGATGAGTGGATCATCTAAAATCCTAATTCCCCCCAAATTCGATTTGGATTTGTAGCAAATAAATTAGCACATATCTCAATACTGGAAAGGATAGAGAGACAGATTTCTATATATCTATTTTCCCTTTACCCAGTTTAATCTGGAGATGCACATTGACTCCTTCATACAAACTTTGAGTTCTATGTATGCCCGACTCCTCCACTGGGAACCACTGATCTTTTCTTACCCAGATACTGACCACCAATGTACATGGTATGATAATCCACTAGTTGTCTTGTCACACCTGAAGAGCATTGAGCGGAAGCAAGCACAACCACGAAAATTACATTAGCCGGGGCCCTTCTCTGATGAGTCAGTAGTGTGGGAAATGGGGCCAATCAAGTATTAATTTTTCTACTTTATTAATCAAATTTCCAAGTGTCTGAATTTGTGTGGAACCGCGAGTTTCAGGAAATTCAACCTGAACTTAATCCTTTATGGATCTATCTTCTCATCTGTAAAGATAGGTATATATATTTTTTATTTATTTATGGAGCATCATGGAGCCATTAGAGGGAATGTGTCACCAGAAAATAACCTATTATTGAATTACATTTTTTTTGTCTTTAAGGGATTCCTTTAAAGATGCAAATACTTTCCTGTACCACCGCTTGAAGAAAGTGTCTCCTAGAATCTGGCAGTAGGTTTGGGAGCTGATTTTTAAGTCCATTTTCAACCCAAAATGATCCAGCTAGGTCATCTTTAATGATACCAGCCTATAGCACTATCCCTCTTCCACCTTGCTGGCGTCTGTGACGATGTGGAGGTTTGTGCCCAATACTGATCTAACCACGGGCCCCTCCATCTGGTCCATTAACAGTCATTCTTATCAAATCAGTTCATAAAACCTTTGAAAAATCTGTTTTCAGATATTTCTTGGACTAGTATTGACGTTTTCACTTCTGTTTCTTTTCACTGCTGGTGGGGGTTACAGCTTTCCTTACCTCTGCCATGGTCTCTGAGCACTTAACGCCTTGTACTTCTGACTACTCCAGGAAGGTTGCAGTTCTGGAATATGACAGCACTGCCGGATAATGGGTTCTTGCTCACTTCACATTGAACATATTTCAAATCTTTGGTGGCAGTTAATGCAAGTATTTTTTTCTCAACACGTTTTTTGCAAACCTGTTAACTTTTTTCAACAAATCTTTTAGTGGTTTTATGGTCAGGCTCGATTGATTTAGTAGTTGTATGAGTGATGTATCCCTCTGTATGAGTTTTAGCTTTTCAACGTCAGTTAAATCTCTTTGTTAGTCCATTTTTGCCCAAGGAAAACAAGTTTTTCCGCACACCGTGATAAAGGGTGTTGTATCCTTGTGCCAAATCCTCCATCACTAGACAAATACACATGACCTCAAGACCCACCTCTTCCAACAAGCCTACAACCTACAATAGCCCTCAGTCCAGTAGACCACTGCGCAACCAGCTCTGTCCTCACCTATTTTACCATCACCCATTCCCTGTAGACTGTGAGCCCTCGTGGGCAGGGTCCTCTCTCCTCCTATACCAGTCTGTCTTGTACTGTTAATGATTGTTGTACGTATACCCTCTTTCACTTGTAAACCGCCATGGAATAAATGGCGCTATAATAATAAATAATAATAATAATAATAATGACCTGATCTGCTTCATCCAATAAGTATTCAGCTTGGAGTTGGAAAATTGTCATAAAAATATGTTCAAAATAGTTACTTGTCTAATAATTTTACAAACAGTGTATATGCTATAGTAATTGCTTTTAGATATACAGTATTTATTACTAGCTGTAGTACCCGGGCGTTGCCCGGGACAGTAACTGTCTCTTTTCGGGTTTCTGTCTGTCTCTGTGTGTCTGTCTCTGTCTGTATCAGTTTCTCTGTATCAGTCTCTCTGTATCTCTCTATCTCTGTGTCTCTCTCTTTCTCTGTGTCTGTCTGTCTCTCTCTATCTGTCTGTCAGTCTCATTCCCCGTCTTTCTCTTTCCCCATCTGTCTCTTTCCCCGTCTGTTTCTTTCAAGGTCTGTCTCTTTCTAGGTCTATCTCTTTTGCCTGGCTGTCTCTTTGCCTGGCTGTCTCTTTCCAGGGCTGTCTCTTTCCAGGGATATCTCTTTCCAGGGCTGTTTCTTTCCAGGTCAGTCTCTTTGCCTGGCTGTCTCTTTGCCCAGCTGTCTCTTTGCCTGGCTGTCTCTTTCCAGGGCTGTCTCTTTCCAGGGCTGTCTCTTTGTCTGTCTGTCTCTATCTCTCGATCTCTTTCCCCATCTGTCTCTCTGTGTCTCTGTCTCATTCCCCGTCTCTCCACTGACATCTTATTACCTCACACATAAGCTTCTTATACTAACAGTTTATTTTGTTCCTATAGCAACCACTGACAGTTGCTATTAATAGCCTCTAGCTCCCACATCTATTCAGTTTAATGGAGACATGTTTTTTGGAGAGTAACTGGGGTTAAATTTTCCTGTCAAAACATAGTTTATGACGTTCCCTCAGTCACATGGGGCGTCTGTACAAAATTTTGTGATTGTAAATGCGACGGTGTGGATTCCTTTAGCGGACATACATACACACACACACACATAAACTCAGCTTTATATATTAGATTTATTCTACTCTCTTGTATTTTATCACTGTCCTCATTGGGACTCCTAATCTACTGTAAAATCCCTATCAGTATGTCTTTATCATGTAGGAGGAAAATTGAGGAAGCCCACAAACACAGGGGGAACATAGAAACTCCTTGCAGATGTCATCCCTGGTGGGATTTGAACCCAGAACCTCAGCACTACAAAGCTACAGTGCTGACCACTAGAGTTCCATTCCCACACTCATTAAATACATCCAGGAAGATATTCTCATGCATTTTGAACACTGATGCCTTCTGAAAGAGCAGTTTTTAGAAAATATTTAAAAATGTGATTTATATGATATGAAGTAAAAATAAACAGATTACATCAGAATATGATGCTTTGGGCATTTTTTATTTAGGAATTAATTTGAGAGACCTTTGAAAAGGGGAATAGAGAGTTCATTCATCATGTTAAGAGTCAGGGAGTAAGTGGTGTATTGGAAATTAAATGCTTTTACACCAGGGATAAAGGTGACCTGAAAAGATAACTAGGAAAGTCAATTAGCTTCTGATTTATCATTGCATACAAATCATGATGCAGCTCCAACGTTTCAGAGACTTGGGACATAAAGCCACTTTCCTCATTTCAGTATTTGTTTTATTTTCAGCTACTGGATTCTCATCAGCTAAACAAAGAAATAGCAGCAGTTTTAGCTACAGGGGTGCATAAGTAGGAATTGCAACTGGGCATTGGTGCCTGAAAAGTTCAAAAAGTTCCTCTGCAACGCACAGAATCTTTCAAAAGTGAGTACACCCCTCAAATTTTTGTAAATATTTTATCTTTTCATGGGACAGCACTGAAGATATGACACTTTGATACAATGTAAAGTAGTCAGTGAACAGCGTTTTTAACAGTGTAAATTTGGTGCCCTCTAAATAACTTAACAAACAGCCATTAATGTCTAAACTGTTAGCAACAAACACCTCTAAGCTAAAATGGCCACATTGTGCCCAAAGTGTCAATATTTTCTGGGGCCACTATGATTTTCAAGCACTGCCTTAACTTTCTTGGGCATGGAGTTCACTAGAGCTTCACAAGAGCCACTGGATCCTCTTCTATCCTCCATGATGGCATCACGGAGCTGGTGGATGTTAGAGACCATGTGATCCTCCACCTTATGTTTGAGGAGGCCTCACAGATGCTTCATAGGGTTTAGGTCTGCCGACATGCTTAGCCAGTCCAGCACCTTTAGGCTATATTCCCACGGGAGCTCGCACCTGCGGATTTTGCCGCGGAAAACCTGCAGATTTATGTGGATTTTCTAGATAAATCCGCAGGTTTCAGCAAGTACAGACACTCCCCATGTTATCCTATGGGACAAGGGGAGTGTCTGTGTCCATGCTGCGGTATGTGCGGCTGCGGAATATGCTGCGGATGTCCCGCAGCCGCACATAACTGCATGTCAATTATTCCTTCGGATTTACCTGCGGAAATCCCGGGCCTATACTATGGACATAGAGGCCGGGACTTCCGCAGGTAAGTCGCATGAATGTCCGCAGGTTTTCCGCAGCCATTTCGCTGGAATCCCGCAGCTATGTAGAGCTGCAGATTACGGGGAGCTGCTGCGGGAAACCTGCGGCCGTACCTACGGATATATCCGCAGGTGCGAGCTCCCGTGGGCACATAGCCTAAAGGCCACTTTACACGCTGCGATCTCGCTAGCGAGATCACTAGCGAGCGTACCCGCCCCCATCGGTTGTGCGTCATGGGCAAATCGCTGCCCGTGGTGCACAACATCGCTCGGACCCGTCATACTACTTACCTGCCTAGCGACGTCGCTGTGACCGGCGAACCGCCTCCTTTCTAAGGGGCGCGGTTTGTTCGGCATCACAGCGACGTCACTAAGCGGCCGACCAATAGAAGCGGAGGGGCGGAGATGAGCGGGACGAACATCCCACCCACCCCCTTCCTTCCGGATTGCGGGCGGCCGCAGGTAAGGTGAGGTTTCTTGTTCCTGCGGTGTCACACATAGCGATGTGTGCTGCCGCAGGAACGACAAACAACCTGTGTCCTGCAGCAGCAACGATATTTGGGAAATGGACAGCGTGTCAATAATCAACAATAATGTCAGTATTTTTGATCGTTAGTGGTCGCTCGTACGTGTCACACGCAACGATGTCGCTAACGAGAACGTATGTGCGTCACGAATTCCGTGACCCCAACAACATCTCGTTAGCGATGTCGTTGCGTGTAAAGCGGCCTTTACACTCAGTTTCTTTAACAAGGCAGAGGTAGTCTTGGAGGTGTGTTTGGGGTCATTATCATATTGGAATACTGCCCTGCAGCCCACTTTCCAAAGGCAGGGATTATGCTCTGCCGCAGTATGTCACAGCACACGTTGACATGTTGTCATTCATGGTTCCTCAATGAACTGTAGTTCCCACAGCTGGCAGCACTCATTCAGCCCTAAACCATAACACTTCTATTACCATGCCTGACAGTAGGCAGGACACACTTGTCTTTGTACTCCTCACCTGGTTCCCCCACACATGCTTAACGCTATCTGAGCCTAATAAGTTTATCTTGGTCTCACCAGACCACAGGACATGGTTCCAGTAATCCATGTGCTTAGTCTACTTGTCTTTAGCAAACTATTTGTGGGCTTTCTGGTGCATCATCTTTAAACGAGCCTTCCTTCTGGGATGACAGCCACGCAGACCAATTTGATGCAGTGTGCAGCTTATGGTCTGAGCACTGACAGGCGGACCCCCACCCCTGTAACCTCTGCAGTAATGTTGTTAGTAATTATATGTCTATTTTGAAAATACAACTTTTGGATATGACGCTGAGCGCATGCACTCAACCTCTTTGGTCTACCATGGCGAGGTCTGTTCTGAGTGGAACCTGTCTTGTTAAAACACTGTATGGTCTTAGCCACCATGCTGAAGATCAGTTTCAGGGTGGTGGCAATCTTCTTATAGCCTAGGCCATCTTTATGTAGAGCAACAATTCTTTTTTTTCCGCTCCTCATAGAATTCTTTGTCATGAGGAGCCATATTGAACTACCAGTGACCAGTATGAGAGAATGTGAGAATGATGACACAAAACCAATCACACCTGCCTCCCATTCATACCTGAGACCTTGTAACACTAATTGGTCCCATGACACCGGGGAGGGAAAAAACCTAACTGGGTCCAATTTGGCCATTTCCACTTAGAGGGTGTACTCACATTTCTGCAGAGAGTGTGTCCACCTGTCATTCCCGGTGCCGGCGCCCTGCGCCTTGCTTCCGCCATTACTATTCCCCTCATCCTCCTCCCCAGGGCCTGCTCCACCTGTGGGGAGCAGAAACATCTCGGCTGCTACTACCATCCGCCCTAGAGAACAGCGACAGCAGCGGTGGCTAATTCCCTGGTCGTGTACCGCAGGTGGTGTCACAACAAACTACAACTCCCAACTTCCACCTCCATTTCCCCCCCCCTTTTCATTGTGGACACTTCGGGGCACGAAATCGGGCCAGGCCACCCGTGACATCCAAGAGACCTGAGACATCAACGGCTCGGCGACGAGTACAAGGTACACGCAGCGATATTGCTAGCGATATCGCTGGTCAAAGCACCCGCCCCCATCGTTTGTGCATCACGGACAAATCGCTGCCCGTGGCGAACTAAATCGTTAGGAGCCAATGTTGGTACAGAGGGAACTTCCTCCTTCATTTTACCATCTAAAGGCATTAATCTGTTGTAATTGGTACTGGCACTGAACCTGGCAGATGCAACAGGGTGTCAGAGTTATGTACCAGCTTCCACCCATATCTTGCCGTGCACTATAACAGTAAGGCAACATGCATTACATCTCAGTCCTGCATATGGCAGGAAAGGGATAAACACATGACCATTGAGGAAAGATTCTCTAGTCGTGATGTCTGTGTTGCCCACCATTATACCATCTGAAAATAATACATTTTACGACTTTGTTCAAATTGGCCACAGCAGCCTTTATTACCTATTATTTACATTCTAAACACAAAGGGCGCCGTTCAACGGGCGACCCCAACAAATAACAATAGGTAACACAGTAACCAATACAGTAAATATAACCCTAGGTAGGCCCAGTCCAGGAACTACTTCTCACCCCAATATCCCTGGCCACAACACACCGACCCAGAGATCAGGTATTAATCACCCACGGATTAATACACCCAAACTTTGCAGAACCCCGTGCCTGCAACATCCCGGAACCCGGAGCCACCATACCAAGATGGTGTCTCTCGGTCCAGTTACCATTCCCTTCAAACTGCTTCTGGACCAGACCTACCCCCCGCCACAGGACAGGGCATATGACTCCTTACGTGGCCTGGACCCGCCACACACCAAAAGCTTGCTCCACAGCAAACCCAGCGCCCACAAATCAGCACCAATATCATTGAAATGTACCCCATCACCTCTCCGAAACTGCCAGCTCGGTGACTCCAACTCCTTGTGCCTCACCGCAATACCCTCATTCCTCCTCACAAATTGTGCCACCACCCTGTTCACCTTAGCCCTGGCTCGATTGATCTTGTCCACAGAACAAGCCCCTCTACACTCCAACCTGGCCACAATATCAGATCACACCACGATTAAGCCCGGGTACATCCTCCACAAATGCAATAAATCAATTTTAATATCCCTAATTAACTCCCGAGATGCTTGAGCTACCAAATCGTTACCTCCCAAATGCAGAACTAGCACATCAGGGGGTTTGTCCACTCTGTAATAATATTGAAACTCCGGAACAACCCTGCTCCACTCCATTCCTCGCACGCCGATCCACTTAATCGATGCCATCGACCTGTCCAGTCCCAGCTGGAGACCATTCGGACGAGCCTCAGCCCGACGAGTCCCCCAAAAAACGAACGAGTGCCCCAATATCCAAATTAGGCACACCCCTACAACAAAACAAAAGTGAGTTATAAACACGCAGATAAAACTCTAACCAGTTGTACCAATTATAACCTGTCCCACTTCCTTTAAACTCAAATACCACCATGACCTCACTGCGATAAAAACTGAGGCCGAACATAATGACGAAAACAGGAGGACTCCCACCTCCCAATTCGTCTCACCACCTTGTCCCTGAGACTCCGCCGAGAAGCCTTCGTGGCTGCCCCAATTCTTAAGTGCGACCCGCAGTCCTCCGGGTGCTCCCCCGCTCCCTGCAAGCAATTCTACAGCACTGCCACAAATTGATACCTTGATAAAAAGGACCTATCCTCATGACTCAGTAATGGGCCCAGGCAGCCCTCCCGAATGGTTAAAAACTTTCCCACCACCAGTACCGGGCATAATTCCTCACCCGGAACCGCATACAACACCACCAACCTTCCACAATCTACCTGGTCCGTTTAGAGCGACGAAGCCGGCACTCAACTCTCTGCCTCGCTGCAGACACATCCTCCGACAGCAAACCACTACCTCTAATCTTAGATGGACTAACCAACTCCCCGATCCGAAAAGCCCCATAAAAAGCTAGCACAAAAGTCGTCTCAAACAGAACCCGCTCATAATCAAGATGGACATATCAACCGCAAACCGCTCCCCAACCACTTCAACAAATCAAAGAAAATCGGCCGCCTTGTGTCCCGTTCCTTCGCACCCCTGTGAAAACCCTTCAAGGCCTGCCGCACCCTGAAATCCTGCGAAACATCCCGCTCACCTCTAATCTTCAACCAAAAGGCCACAGAAGCCACCCTAAGAGCCACCGCCGATGCTGACCGACTGACCCTAAAATCATTATTATTATTCTCATAAATTATTATTATTATTATTCACCACTGCTAACAACGCCACCAAATGATCCACCTATCCCTCCTCAAACATAGACCCCAACAACACCTCCTATTCGGCCCATACTTTTGCACACCGGCACCAAGTAACCTCGGTTACCGAGTTCCTGATCAATCCTGAAATTCCAGCCTCACCAAGCTCCACAAGCCTTCCGGACACACCGCTCCAACCTCGTCTGCCCATGGCATCAAAGACCGAAACCTGCGGAACTGAAAACAAGACAAAGCATCAGCCACCCCATTGTTGACCCCCGGTACGTGCTTTGCCACCACATGAATGTTCAACTGCAGACATTTGAGCACCAATGCCGCAAGTACGCCACTACGGGCCCAGATTTAGCAAACAAACTGTTAATCGAGTGCACCACTGCCTGATTGTCACAATGAAAGCAAACCTTCCGCCCAGAAAACTGCGGACCCCACAGCTCAACCGCCACCACAATTGGAAACAATTCCAGCAATGCCAAGTTTTTGACCAAGCCAACCTTACGCCACTCTTCCGGCCATTCACCCAAGCACCAATGGCCCCGAAAGATCGTCCAAATCCAAACAACCCAGCTGCATCCGTATACAGTTGCAATGCTCCATTAGGCACAACCTTATCCAGCCACAGCGCATGGCCATTTAATCGCCGTAGGAAAACATCCCACACCATAAGATCCTCCTTGATCTCCCTTGTGACCCGTACAAAATGAGCCGATGACTTCACCCCTGCCATAGCCGTCTTCAACTGTCTAGCAAACACGCGCCCCATCTGCATAATTCTGCAAGCAAAATTCAGCTTCCCCAGCAAAGACTGCACCACTTTAAGCCGCACCTTCTTCGCCGATCTCACTGCTTCTACCGCGGCCCTTAAGTCCAGAACCTTCTCCTCAAGGAAGCCTACACTCCATAGCCATAGAATCAATCACTATCCCTAAAAACCGCATCACTGATGCCGGACCTTCCGTTTTTTCCTGCGCTAAAGGGATACCAAAAAGATCTGCCACTTTCTGCAATGAAAACAACAAGCCCGCACAAATCATCAAACCCGCCGGCCCGACACAGAAGAAATCATCCAAATAAATGATAGATGCGAGCCCGGACACATTACGCACAACCCACTCAACAAACGAACTAAATCCTTCGAAATAGGAATAAGAAATAGAAAAACCCATCAGTAAACAGTGATAAAAGTAATAATTCCCATTCCACCAACAACCCAGTAAATGCTGGCTATCTGGGTGAACCGGTAACAAGTTAACAACCTAAACGCTTCCACATCCGCCTTTGCCATCAATGCTCCACGACCCGCCACCTTAACCAAATCCAGACCTCTGTCAAACGACACATAATACACCACCGACAATTCTGGCGCAATGCCGTCATTCACCGATGACCCTTTTGGGTAAGATAAATGATGAATAAGCCGAAATTTGTTCAGCTCCTCTTTTGGCCCCACCCCCAACGGAGAAACAAGCAAATTGTGACATGGTGGGACCTCGAATGGCCCGCCCATCCTGCCCAAATCAACTTTCTTACCCAATTTTTCGCCCACAACATCCTGGTGCTCCCTTGCAGAGCGCAAATTCCTATAAGGCGGCAAAGACAAACTGACAACCGACGGGATGCAAAAATCATGGGAAAAAACAAACCTCAATAGGGATGCCACTTTAACATCCGGGTACCTAATTAAAAACGGCCCCATCGCCTCTATTTTCACCGGCGTCTTCCCTTTTTCCAGCCCCATCCCCAGCCTTTCCTTTCCCCTTCTTGAAATACTTGGCCAGACTATGTCCACCTCCACAGCCTGAGCACTCGTGTTTAAAACAGGCCTCTCCAAATTTGCACTGCCCTTCATTATAATGCCAACAAACTCCCTTCTTCTGATTCGCCGGGGCCCCGACTCCCGATCCCCCGGCTCCCCCACGAAAGGGCTGATTAGGTGCCGCCATCAACCGCATCCATAAGGACATGTCCTTATGATTCCACCGCATACCTGCCCGCAATGCCTTCCTCTGCCTAAATTGCTCGTTGTACCGCAGCCAGGCTAAACCGCCGTACGTCCTATAAGCCTCCCCTATCGTATCCATGTAACCAAACAATGCCGAACAGTGCTCCGGTTCCTTCTTCCCAATAACACTCGCCAAGATGGCAAATGCCTACAGCCAGTTTGCAAATGTATGAGGAATGAGCCTATAATGGTGCTTCTCTTCCTCCTCCTTCTCCTTCTTGCAGTCACTTGGCTTGACCTTATCGAAGTTAAATTTTTCCACGGGCAGCAGGGAAAATATTTCCACATACTCCCCTTTCCAGATCTTATCCCTCACTTCCTTGCCACCTCTACCATATCACTTGCCCCTACAGCCTCAGCCACCCTCTCTCCACCTGTCGATGCTGCGCTGTCCGCCGCCGTTCCCGTCCATGCCGTCGACGGCGCCCGCGCCACCCCCCCCCAACAACCGCATTAGCCACCACGAGACCCTGCAGGAGCCCCAATAACTGGTTCAAAACCACGGAACCCTTTGATGCTGCCGTAGCTGCAGCCGCCCCCTAAATACTACTGCCCCGCGCCCCCAAACGGCGCCAATCCTGCCGGATCCACAGCTGTCTCACCCGGCTGTGACTCGGCATATCCTGGAATAGGTTCCACGCCATCATCCACCATCTGTACATCCGACTCTTATGAAGTTACAGCTCCCTCCTCCTCCTCGCTGGAACCTTTCGACGCTGCTCCGGGTCCAGAAGATGCACCCGAAGCGCCACCTCCACCACGGCCACTCTCCTGAGCCGTCGCGTGGGCCCTGCTATCTAAGCTGCTGGGCACTGCACCACGGATCTGAGCGACCGGGCGGAAACCGCAGGGCTCCTTCCGTCGCCCCCACTCACCACCGCCTCCTGGGTGCCCGTTGCACCAGACCTCTGCTCTCCTACCCTGGTGCCAGACTCCCCGCTGGCTGCAGCCCCTCGCCCCCCCCCCCCGCGGGGGATATCGCTGACCTCCGTCACCCGCTGGGCGCTCTCCCGGCCGGGAGCCGCCGCCGTACTCCTTACTCCAGTCCGAGGCTCGAGACTGGAAGAAGGCCTCAGGCTGGATACGCCCCCTTCTCGGCCGCCGTGGCCCGGACAGAGAATCCTCCCGCCGGCGAGAGCAGCCGCTGGATGCTGCCGCTGCCTGTCCTGCCACGGAGGGTCCCTGGAGGGGCTCTCATTTCTCCTCCTCGTCCACCCCCACGCCTGGTGAGTACCTGCAGGGGGGCCGGGACTGCCGCCCGCTGCTGACAGGGGAGCGAGGGGATAGTGCCGATGGGTTAACCTCAGCAGCCTTGATGTGGGACCGCACTGCCTGGGGCCCATGCACCGCCATCGCTGCCCGGATCCGTCTCTCAAGGTACTGGAGATCAGCCGTCCCGTCCATCCTGCTCGATCCACATCCGGAAGTCAAGGGGGGGTAAGACAAAAACTCCTCTCTTAACTACCCCTCATCTGCCCCCCATTTCCTCCTAAAAACTCCTCCTACCCACCAATCCCATCTCTGCATTGTTCAAACCACCTCCTGACCCTATTAACCCCATCACTCCTTCCCTTCCCTCTAGTGATGTCGCCCCTCCACCCTATGGGTTCCATGACTTTCTTGTCTTATGGTTAATGATTTGGGGATGGGGGAAGTGTTGCTTAATAATAAGTCAAAGCTTCCGTTCAGGGGTGAAAAGCATAATTGCAGACATATTATGTGTCACTTAGTTCCCCTGAATTTGACAGAAGCTGTTACCTTAACTATTTACTTTTTAGGATGTCTGCTCTTTGAACACCACAAGGCCTTACTTCCATATTTTTCCATTACATACAGTTATATTTGGCAAATTATGACAAATACAGAATATCGACAAATACTACAAAAATCCATCATTTTTAGATAAATTTACAGAGTCGCAATTAGAAACAGACTCATTGTGTGTGTTCAAAGCCAAGGTCAGCACCATAATTGCAAAAAAAAGGCTGAACCTTTCATTCAGGCGGCTTACTAAAATACAGCAAGTATTGATTGCTACATCTGCTGTAAACTAACTAGTTTTTATATGTCATTTACTCATAAATGTGAAAACAGGCTATTTGAGGAATCTTAATTTGAGTCTGCAAAACACTTCTGGCTTTCAGGGATAGAGATGTTCAGTGAACTTTAAAGAAGCCCCGAGACGTAATCTGTGCATTAAGACAATTAGCCTTTTCGTTCATCAGTACCATGCGACGTATTTGCTGCTAGTCAAAATATTTTGCATTATAAGTACATTACATGACTTTATTTTGTAGGCCCACTTGGTCGGCTGAGAGCAAAATGTGTAATTAGCGATCCTTTCTAGACATTGCAAAATAGTTTTTAATACGTACTCTCAGGGTATCAGGATATAATAAATTCTACAATTAGATGGTGTGAAAAATTTCTAATCTGTAGGAGGTTAAAGAAATAAAATATCTTTTTCTATTTGGTTAAAGAATAAAGAAGATATAATCTTGTTTTTTGATATCTTACATATTGCTATTTAGTTCTCGATCTCTTGTCTTGGGGACCATTACCAAACGCTGCTGTGCTCTGTACAAGCACCACAGGCACAGGGCGAAGATCGTTCTCACCTATTGACCTGCCGCATACAGTTATATATAGCAATGCCTTTAGCCATATGTGTACTATTCCCCATCCGTGAATATTCTGTATATAAACACAGCAGTGCCCATCACCTCCCTGTACAAGACCAGGGCTCACAAAATGAAATAAAACACTTTTCAGCTTACCCTTTCTACCGTATATAGTTCTACTTTACTTTTCCCAGTATTGAGGGGGTTTCTTGCAAAACCTCCAGGGCTTTATTTCCGAGACCACTTGTGTGTTAGCAAATACTGTGTCACTATTTAAGGATTGTATAATAATGATTCGTGTTCAGTCTCACTTATGATAATTGAAAGTATTAGTTACAGACCAGCTAGAAAGGAGTAGATTATATTTAAGTAATTATAAGGCTATTTCTCTACCTTTCATCAATTGCAACTATTTATATAGTTAAAAAAATGACTCAAGTCTGAAAGAAAGAAGAGGGAGAGAGGACGGGCTAGAAAGAGAAAAAGAAAGGAAGAGAGAAAGAAAGAAAGAGAGAGAGAAAGAAAGGAAAGAAAGGAGAGAGGGAGAAAGAAAGAAAGAAAGAAAGAGAAAAAGGGGAGAGAAAGAAAGGGGAGAGTGAGAAAGTAAGAAAAGAGAGAAAGAAAGAAAGAAAAAGAAAGAAAAGAGTAAGAAAGAAAGAAAAAAAGGGGAAAAGAAAGAGAGAAAGAAAGGGGAGAGAGAGAGAAAGAAAGAAAAGAGAGAAAGAAAGGGGAGGAAAAAAAGAGAAGAAAAAGAAAGGAGAGAGAAAGAAAGAATGAAGAGAGAAAGAAAGGGGAAAGAAAGAAAGAGAGAAAGAAAAAAAAGAAAGAAAGGGGAAAAAGAACAAAAGAGAGAAAGAAAGGGGAGGAAAAAAGAAAAAGAAGAAAAAGAGAGGGGAGAGAGAAAGAATGGGGAGAGAAAGAAAGGGGAAAGAAAGAAAGAAAGAAAGAGAAAAGAAAGAAAGAGGAGAGAAAGAAAAAATGGGACATAGAGAGAGAGAAAGAAAGAGGAAGAAAGAAAGAAAGAAATGGGGGGAGAGAGAAAGAAACAAACAAAGGGGAGAGAGAGAGAAAGAAATAAGAAAGAAAGAAATAAAGGGTAGAGAGATAGGGGAGAGAGAAAAAGCGAAGAGAGAGAAAGAAAGAAAAGAGAAAAAGAAAGGTGAGAGAAAGAAAAAAAGAAAAGAGAGAGAAAGAAAGGGGAGAGAAAGAAAAATGAGAGAGAAAAAAATGAGAGAGAAAGAAAGGGGAAGGAAAGAAAGAAAGAAAAAAAGAAAGAAAGAAAAGAGAGAGAAAGGGGAAATAATGAAATAGAAAAGAAAGAGAAAGAAAAGAGAAAAGGAGGAGGGCTAGAGAAAGAAAGAAAAGAGAGAAAGGGGAGAGAAAGAAAGAAAAGAGAGAGAAAGAAAGGGGAGAGAAAGAAAAAAGAGAGAAAGAAATGAGAAAGAAAGAAAGGGGAGAGAAAGAAAGAAAAGAAAAGAGAGAGAAAGGGCAAAGAAAGAAATAGAAAAGAGAGAGAAAGAAAAGAGAGAGAAAGGGAGGAGGGTGAGAGAAAGAAAGAAAAGAGAGAAAGGGGAGAGAAAGAAAGGTGAGAGGGGGGAGAAAAAAAGGGGAGAGAGAGATAAAGAAATGAGAGAAAGAGATTGAAAGAATGGGACAGAGAGAAAAGAAAGTAAGAAGAAAATCCAGTCATCAGATAATAAGGTGCAGACGACTCAAGATATATTCTGTACCTCTTCAATAAATCCAACAAAATGGAAACACAATTACTGGACTTTAATTCTTTAATTGGCCCGTGTGGCAATGGTTCGGTTCAAGACACTGAAAGGCTTGAGGAAGGTTAAGTATCTTGATCTCAAACCTTGCCACATGGGCCAATAAAAGTCCGGTATTTGGTAGCACTACTGTATATTGTTGGAGTGTGACTTCCATATACTGTATAAATTGATTTATTTTTCTCTGTCCTAATAAAAAACTATATAAGATTGATTTATTGAATATCTAGTTTTACTCAGTCTCCAATAAATTATATCGCACTCATAACAAGATTATTTTTTCTGTGGTTATTTAGAATTCTCAAGAGCGCAATTCAATGACTAAAAACAAGAACAGCCGAGCATTGTGATGTTGCTCCATTCAGTAAAAATACAATCAAAAATAGACATTTCAGAATGCTCTTATGAATAGTGATGGGTGAACCTAAACTGTAAAGTTTGGGGTCCATACCTTATACCCAGCATCTGTGCACCACCCCAAACATGGAGTTCTCAGGAAACCCCGTGTAACTATTCCGACTTGGCCACCCGGATAATTTTTTAAAAAAGGGAATAAGGCAGGAGCATTATACTTAAAAAGTCTCCAGCGCAGCTGTAACACTACTTCTGGGTCCAATAATTAACTCCCATATACTCTATATTCACTGGTTTCCCTGCTCATTGGCTGTCCCGGCATCTGTGATTGATTGCAGTCAGACCGTGCCCCCACCTTGTGACAGCATCTATAATTGCTTGAAATCACATATGCTGTCTGCATCTCTATAATGGTGTAAAAATAAAGATTTGTTGCTGAAATTTTTTCACTAAATTCCTGCACCAAATCTACATCTTCTGCTAAAAAATGCATCAATATCACATCAAAACTGCATCACGTTTAGATGCATTTTTTGCCAGAAGATGCAGATTCTGTACAGAAATTTGAGTATAAATTTCAGCACCTTATCTGTATCTCTTGGCAAAAATACACGGTTTTCTGCCAGGAGATCCAAGTTTCATTGAATTAAATAAAATCACCTGAGGTGAGGTCACTGAGTTCAATTAGGTCACCTGAGTTCAGTTTACCTGCAGTCATGGGATACCATGGGAACCTCCAGCTGTGAACGCAGATAAACTGAGGGACATCACTGCTCACAGCTATGGCTCAGTCAGTCTCTGCCTGAAGCCACAGTTTGTGGTAATGTTCTGTGCCTGCGCGCTGTGACTTCAGTATGTAGCAAAGCCAGGACCTCATGTGGATTATGACAGAACAGGTTATTTGGGGTTAATAAATTGGAGAAAGAGGGTGGGTTTTTGTATTTTATTTCAAATAAAGTTTTTTTTCTGTGTTTGTATTTATTTCTTTTCACTTACAGTATTAGTAATGGGGGGGTCTCATAGATGCCTCCCATTACTAATCTAGGGCTTAGTGGCAGCTGTGAGCAGTCATTATTCCCTTATATTACCCACGATTAGCACTGCACCAGGGCAATCGGGATGAGCTGGGTAAAGTTCCGGGGTTCTCGCATCTAATGGATGCAACAATTCTGGGCGGCTGCTGGCTGCTATTTTTAGACTGGGGGGCCCAATAGCCATTGATCTAGCCAGCCTGAGAATACCAACCCCTAGCTGTTGGATTTTTCATGGCTGGGTATATAAATTGGGGGGAAACTCAAGCTGTTTTTTTTTAAATACTTTATTAAAATAATTTTTGAAAAGCTGCATAGGGTCCATCTTATTTTGATACAAAGCCACATCTTCTTACTTTGAACCCACTTCTTCTTCTGCCTTCATCTGGAGCTCCCTCCCCTAACCATACCCCCCACCATCTGTTACTCCTCCTTTTCATTACTTTAAACCTATCTTATCTAACATCTATGATAAAATCTGCTTCAGCGCCGGTTAACTTAACCACCAGATGGCAGTACTTGGTAACTTGATACACAGACCTAACTACCGTATATTCCCGAAAATAAGACCTACCTTGAAAATAAGCCCTAGCAGGAGTTTTCAGCAAGGCTTAAATATAAGACCTAGCCCATAAATAAGTCACAATCGCGGTTTAATAATGAAGTGTCCATGCAGCTAAAAAAGTTAAAGAATACTGCAGTACACTACATCTTAGAAAGCAGACACCCCCCAAAAGAAAGAAGAAAGAAGAGAGAAGACCCCGTGACCATACTTACCAGACGCTGACCGGGAGCAGTGGAACGCAACAAGGACGTGCGGCGTAACGCACACCCACACACGTCAAAACCAACACACACACATGAGATCGCACACACACACTCACCACATTCAGCGATATGGATTGCTTCTGATGGCATAAGGACCTGGGATGCTGTACACCATGACCTGCAGTTGGAACGCATGGAGGACCCAGCGGTGGAACACATCAAAGAGAAAAGAGACCAGAGAGTCCACTGCTGGCTGATAGCAAGAGGTATCACCGAATGGGGTGAGTGGGATATGCTCGCAATTGTATGTACAATCTCATGAGTATGTGTGTGTGTGTGTGTGTGTGTGTAATCTGATGTGTGAGTGTTTGCCAGACGGAGGGGAGGACAGTGTGCATCATACCTGCTTGGAGCACCCACCGAAGATTGCAGTTGGACCTGGGAGCAATGCAGATGTCTAGGGTATGGTAAGTATGACGATCCTTAGAAGGGGGATCTGCAGTTTTTGTGGGGGTAAACTTTTCCCCAACCATGTTTTCCCTAGAATAAGCCCTACCCCGAAAATAAGCCCTAGCGTTTTTTTGGGGGCAAAAAAATATATAAGGCTATGTGCGCACGCTGCACATTTGTTTCTCCAGTGAAAAAAGCACCCTGAGGCAGAAAAACGCATGTGTTTATACTGTATTTTGGTGCATTTTTAGTGCGTTTTTGCCTGCATTTTTGTCCATGCATTTTTTAAACAATATCAATGGCAAAACACACGAAAAACATAGGGAGCTGAAGAAAAGAAGTCACATGCTGCTTCTTTTTGCTGCAGAGAAACTGCAGCAAAACCTGTAAGGAAAGAAGAAGCAACGTGCACACAGTATTTCAGATTTCTCATAGACTTTGCTGGGGAAGGACTCCATGAAGTTTATGAACACAAACTGCACCAATTCTGCACCAAAAACGCCGCAAAAACACAAACAGTGTGCACAAAGGGTCTTAGACAGTGGCTTATTTTCGGGGAAACAGGGTATGCTCTATCTGCAGATTATTCTTCTCTAAAAACACTTACATATCAACACATTATAATATCCAACAATAATTAGTAAATACAATAAACATAGCATAGTTATATCATGGGGCATCACCCCTTATTATACTTACATGCTCTTGTACAATACCTTTGCAATAGTCTGTCATTCTACAGATACAGTGGAGCTGGAGCCTGGCCAAAGTTATACTTATCCCTCCACACTGCAGAGACAGAGACTGCCTGCTGGAACCTGTCAGACACGGACAGTGTCATTATTACATGACTTTGTTCTAACAATTTCACCCTATGGACACAACGACAATGGCTGGCTGGCTAGGATTTTTAAGTTATTTGGTATGTATCTATCCATCTATCTATCTATCCATTATCTAATTATCTATCCATCTATCTATCTATCTATCCATCTATCCATCTATCTATCTATCAATTATCTATTTATCTATCCATCTATCTATCTATCCATTATCTATTTATCTATCCATCTATCTATCTATCTATCTATCTATCCATCTATCCATCTATCTATCTATCCATCCATCCATCCATCTATCTATTTATCTATCTATCTATCCATTATCTATCTATCCATCTATCCCTCTATCTATCTATCCATCTATCTATCCCTATCTATAATCAGCAGGGAGAATGAAATCGCTTCCTGTCCTATAATAAAATGAATGGAGTGTGTATCTTGCAGATGAATAAAGCTCATAAACAATTTGGTAATCAGTTTCCTCAATGTACACAATGAGGTGCATACCCTAAATTTAAATTAGAGGAGGTACCCTTTAACAGTCCTCATTCACGTTCCCAAATCAGACGATCAAATGATTAATTACAATTTGCAAGGAAGCAACTTATATTGTTGCCCGATCCTACGATTACTCAATATAGATCATTGGGGGTTGAGAATCTTGCGCTCTCACCGATCAGCCATTTTTAGCTCGAAAGTGGCTTCATTCACTTTCTAGTGGTCATTGCTGAAAACTGTAACTTAGTTCCTATTAAATTGACCGACACCAATCTGAGAGTGATATATATCCTAAGTATAGGTCATTAATATAGTAAAGCCTGCTTTATACGCTGCAATTAATCGTGCAATCGCATTTGCGATCGCACCCGCCCCCATCGTTTGTGCGGCACGGGCAATTTGTTGCCCCTGTCACACAATGTTGTAACCCCCCCCTCACATGTACTTACCTCCCGAACGACCTCGCTGTGGGCGGCGAACATCCACTTCCTGAAGGGGGAGGGACGTTCGGCGTCACAGCGACGTCACACAGCGGCCAGCCAATAGAAGCGGAGGGGCGGAGATGAGCGGGACGTAAACATCCCGCCCACCTCCTTCCTTCCACATTGCTGGCGGTCGCAGGTGAGCTGCAGTTCATCGTTCCCGGGGTGTCACACGGAGCGACGTGTGCTGCCTCAGGAACGATGAACAACCGGCGCGCAGAAGGACATTCGATTTTTGGAAAATGAGCGACGTGTCAACGAGCAACGATAAGGTGAGTATTTTTGCTCGTTCACAGTCGCTCATTTGTGTTACATGCTACGATATATCAAACGAGGCCGGATGTGCGTCACTAACGACGTGACTCCGACGACATATTGTTTGATATATCGTAGCATGTAAAGCCTGCTTAAGATCGGGCAATTTGATTTTTAAAGGGAAAATGTTATTTCTTATCTATAAATAACTTCAATGTACTTAACAAACTTTTGAAACTTTCCAAAACACACAGAATGCAGAGTTATATATTGTAAGAAGCATTGCAGGGCTCCTTGTTTCCTCAGGTGAAATGAAGTTGTACTGAGGATTTTTAAATGATACATCAGTCCTTCAGTGCCCTTTTCATGCTGTTTCTCTCAGTGATTAATGTTCTTGGTATGGATCTTTAACGCCTCCCATGTAAGTCTTGCTCCCAAGAGTCTTTGTGAGTTTAGAGTACCTGTCAGAAAAGTGATGGAAAAAATATCTTCGGAGCACAGCAAGTACTAGATGTTGGTCAAAAAAATCTATAGTTGTGTGTGATGCCAATGGAGTGAACATTAAGATGTCTGGGAACTTAACTCTTGTCTATCTAGCTACAAGTCCTGTGCCAAGAATATAGAAGCAATTGTAAATAATGACTTAACCTGGAATACCAGTTTTTCTGGCTGCAAAATTTTATACCAAGGGTATGAAACTTACTAAATCATCGTGTAACAAGAAGAGCGGCATGATAATGTTATGCTACATACCTGCCAAGTGATTACTTTGGCAATGGGCAGTGCACAGTATCTGCAAGTCTTCACAATTTTTCGGTTAAGTACAAATCAAGAGTTTAGTATGAAGATAAATTACCGTTTTTTCTAAGATTACCTGAACAGTCCTTAATTATGCTAAAAGCTTTGTAAGCAGGTAGGTAACTTGAATATCTTGGACCTCAGTGTAAATCTGTAAAGATCCACAATTACTATGAATCACTTAAAGTACCGGTCATCTCATTTGTAGCAGAAAGTATTGCATGATATAGCACTTAAAGAGGTGGTTCACACTTTTTAATTACTGGCCACATCGATATGGTGAGAAAGTTTCTCTCAAATGCCTTGTGTTGTCAATTATGTCTGTGAGCAGTTGTGGTCCGCTCATACCCATCACGTGACCCCCGGGCTTTGTTATCTCTGATGTCTGGTGATGTCACGTCAACTTCTGATGACCTGACATCACCGCGGCCGGCCACAGTCTTCCTGAATCACTGGCTGTGGGCGGTGTTTCACCACTCATCACAGCACAGCATCGCTCCTGCTTGCAGCACTCTGCAGTGAAGGAGATAACATGGAGATGCTGTGCTGTCACACTGGGCTGTGATGAGCGGTGAAACGCCGCCCACAACCGAGTCACTCAGGAAGATTGCGGACTGCCTCAGTTGACGTGACATCACTAGACATCAGAGCTCACGAAGCCCGGGGGTCACGCGAAAGGGGTGAGCGAACCACAATAGTGCCGCTCACAGGCACTATTGACAACACATGGAATTTGAGAGAAACCTTGTTTCTCAACAAAATGTCGATATTGCCAGTAATAAAAAGGGATGAACCACCTTTTTAACAGCTCAGCCATGAGCATGATTCCTTACAGAGTTCTCATTTTAAGCCCTATTATAAGAAAATATTTCCTGCTTCATGGTTAACCTACTTGAAAACCCCAACAGAAGAAAAGATACGAAGAAGAAACAATGTAAAATAAAGTGAAAAATCAATCCTTTAGTAATGTACATTAAAATAAGGTACTTGAAACATGTACAGAAAGGGATATTGGATATTTAAAGACATGGGGCTGTATCGGAAACATATAAAAATGTGGGGCGCTGAAGTACTTGGTCACAGTAAGCTGTATCAAAGATAATTAGGTACAAAATGTACAACAGTTAATTAAATTGTAATAAATAGAACCAGATACAGACACAGGCAAGCTTGCAAAGAATATGCAAGAAAGTAAATAGTACACAAAATATGTACAAAATTACTAAGTAGCAGTATATAATAGCTATCTCAGATATTGATAAAGATAAAACATGTGAAAACCAAAGCATAAACAGCAAACCTGCAATATAATAATAAAGGCCAAGCAACAAGAAAAGATCAAATGTGTGTGTTCGCACAATCTTTGCGCTTCATCAAGGTTAGATAATAAAAGATGACTGGGAAAATATAGAGGAAGACAGCCAATTAAATTTGGATGTATGGTGAGTGCTCATAATGCAATGAGGAAGCAGGATGCTGACGTAAGACCCCATGATATGAATTGTCACACGGTCACAGTAAATTCCTGCACCAAATCTGCATCTTCTGGCAAAAAAATGCATCTAAACGCGATGCAGTATTGATGCCATATTGATGCATTTTTTTGCCAGATGCAGATTTGGTGCAACAATTTGGTATATTAATGTCAGCACCAAATCTGAGTTTCCGGGCAGAAAATTGCACAAAACTGAGGTTTTGACACTGTTTCAGTGCAGTTTTCTGTCAGGAAATGCAAATTTGGTGCAGAAATCTGGGGCACACATTTCTGTACCAAATCCGCATCTCCTGGCAGAAAACTGCACCAAAACAGCATCAAAATCATAGTTTTTGTGTGATTTTCTGCCAGGAGACTCAGATTTGGCGCTGAAATTAATACACCAAACTCTTGCACCAAATCTGCATCTTCAGGTAATGAATGCATCTAAATATAATACAAGCAAAATATATCTTTGTACCGTGTTAGCCAGTAGAGATAAAAAAAATTGTTTAAAAGAACTGAGAGTCCTCAGTGGTTGATACCTTTTAATGGCTAACTGAAAAGATGGTAATAATTGCAAGCTTTCGAGACTACTCAGGTCTCTTCATCAGGCATGGTATAACACAAAATCTGAAGAGTCACATATTTATACACAACAGGACATAGAAAAGTGCAGTAAAAAAAAAACAAAAAAAAAACAAGTTATATAAAACAGAACTATCACTATGGCACGGGGGAGGGGGGGGGGGGGGGCAAACTGTTGTGGCCATAAATTTTGCTGCAGTTCAGTGTGAAAGAAGTTTTATTGTCCTTTGATAAGGGTCTGGTCCGGGCTGTGACACGCTCGGATGGTCAGAGGTCTGACCATCCGAGCGTGTCACAGCCCGGACCAGACCCTTATCAAAGGACAATAAAACTTTCACACTGAACTGCAGCAAAATTTATGGCCACAACAGTTTGCCCCCCCCCCCCCCCCCCCCCCTGCCATAGTGATAGTTCTGTTTTATATAACTTGGTTTTTTTTTGTTTTTTTTTTACTGCACTTTTCTATGTCCTGTTGTGTATAAATATGTGACTCTTCAGATTTTGTGTTATACCATGCCTGATGAAGAGACCTGAGTAGTCTCGAAAGCTTGCAATTATTACCATCTTTTCAGTTAGCCATTAAAAGGTATCAACCACTGAGGACTCTCAGTTCTAAATATAATCCAATATTGATGCATATTTTTCTAGAAAATGCAGATTTGGTGCAGAAATTTGGTGTATACATTCCAGCACCAAATCTGCATCTTCTGGAGAAAAAAATGCATCTAAATGCAATGCGGTTGTGATGCAATATTGAAGATTTTTTTTTACCAAAAGATGCAGATTTAGTGCTGGAATGTAGACACCAAATTTCTACACCAAATCTGCATCTCCTAGCAAAAAATGCATCAATTTCCCATTAAAACCGCATCATGTTTATATGTATTTTTTGCCAGCAGATGCAGATTTGGTGCAGAAATTTGGTGTTTAAATTTCAGCACCAAATTTGCATCTCCTGGCAGAAAAATCACACAAAAAACACTGTTTTGATGCCATTTCAGTGTGGTTTTCTGTCAGGAGATGCAGATTTGGCACAGAAATGTGTTTCCCCCAGTTTTTTGCACCAAATTTGCATCTTCTGGCAGAAAATTGCACCAAATTGATGTCAAAACAGCCTTTTTTGTGCGATTTTCTGTCAACAGATCCAGATTGATTTGGTGCATAAATTTCTGCACCACATTTCTGCATCTCCTGGCAAAAAAACACATCAATATTGTATCAAACCCGCATCACGTTTAGATGCATTTTTTTGCAAGAATATGCAGATTTGGTGAAGGAATTTGGTGTAAAAATTCTAGCACCAAATCTGCAGGTGTCATTAAACTCAGCGAGATCACCTGAATTGAGGTCACTGAGTTCAATGAGTTCACCTGAGGTGAGTTCACCAGCTGTTACAAGTGGGGTACCGTGGGAACCTCCAGCTCTGACCGCAGGTAAACTCAGTGACGTCACCACTCACAACTGGGGCTCAGTTAGGGTCTGCCTGAAGCCGCATTGGGAGGTCACATTTTCTAATGTGCCCGCATGCTGCCATTTCAGTATATAGCAGAGCCAGGATCGTTGTGAGACTTTGTATGGATTACGTTGGATCTGCAAGGGTGTTTTGTGGCTTAATAAGGCCTGAAAGAGACTGTGTGTATTTTATTTTAAAGAAAGGATTTTTTTGGAGTTTGTGTTTTATTTCTTTTCACTTACAGGATTAGTAGGGGGGAGGGCTTATAGATGCTTCACATTACTAATCTAAAGCGTGATGGCAGTTGACACATCACAGCTGTCATTATCCCCTTATATTACCCTGATTGCCACTGCTCCAGGGCAATCGAGATGAGCTGGGTAAAGCACCAGCATTGCGCATCTAATGGATGCAACAATTCTGGGTGGCTGCAGGCCATTTTTAGGCTGGGGAGGGCCCAATAACCATGGACCTCCCCAGGCTGAGATACCATCCTTCAGCTATCGGCTTTATCTTGGCTGGGTATCAAAATTGGAAGGGACTGCACATCGAGTTTTTTAATTATGTATTTAAATAATAAAAAAAAGCTGCATGGTGTCCCTCTTATTTTAATACACAGCCTAGATATCCTGCACAGCTGGGGGCTTCAGCCTATAGCCCTATGCTTTATCTGCACTGGGTATCTATATACGGGGTAACCTACATAATTTTATTTATTTATTTGTATATTTTTGCACTTTACTCGAGCAGATATACAGTCTCTGTGAGGGTGACCAATCAGAGACACCAGCACACTGGCATGGTGACTGCAGCCTATCACAGATGCTGTCACAGACAGTGGGCAGGGAAGCGTTGAATATGCATGAGATTTAATGAGCAGACCTGGAAGCAGTATTTGGCCATGTGCGCACGTTACGTTTTCTTCTGCGTTTTAGCTGCGTTTACAACTGCACTGTGTTATTGACAAAATGCATGCGTTCTGATTCCCCAGCAAAGTCTATGAGAATCATGCAAAATCCGTGCACATGATGCTTTTTTAAACACAGCATTTTGATTCTCAAAAATTTGACAAAATCTCTGCGTTTACAAAAGCAGCATGTCAATTCTTTTGTCCGTTTTGGCAGTGTTCTACAGCCATTGAAATCAATGAGTTGTAGAAAAATGCTACCAAAATTCTAAGCAGTGCGTTTGCACTGCATTTTTGTTGAGAGCCGCATGTTTTTTTGACATAACAAACGCAGGTTTTTCGGTCTCTCTCGCTGTCGGTCGGTCTGTTGGTCGGTCTCTCTCTCTCTGTCCATGTCGGTCTCTTCCTCCCACCCCCTCTCTCATACTCACCGACCCACGATCACCGGCGCTGCGCTGCACGGCATTCACACTGTGGCAACTTCTCCTCTTTTGAAAATGTCGGCTGCTCATTAATCCATATCGAATTCCCTGCTCCCCCGCCCACCGGCGCCTATGATTGGTTGCAGTCAGACACGCCCCCACGCTGAGTGATAGCTGTCTCACTGCAACCAATCACAGCCGCCAGTGGGCGGGTCTATGTAGTGCAGTAAAAAAAATAAATAAATGATTAAAAAAAACGACATGCGGTCCCCCCCAATTTTGATACCAGCCAAGATAAAGCCACACGGCTGAAGGCTGGTATTCTCAGGATGGGGAGCCCCAGCCTAAAAATATCAGCCAACAGCCACCCGGAATTGCCGCATCCATTAGATGCGACAGTCCCGGGACTCTACCCGGCTCATCCTGATGCCCTGGTGCAGTGGCAAACGGGGTAATAAGGAGTTAATGGCAGCCCATAGCTGCCACTAAGTCCTAGATTAATCATGGTAGTTGTCTCCCCGAGATACCTTCCATAATTAACCTGTAAGTTAAAGAAAATAAACACACACATTAAAAAAAACCTTTATTTGTAATGAAAGACAAAAAAAACCCCTCTTTCACTACTTTATTAACCCCTCAAAAACACCTCCAGGGCCGACCTAATCCACGCAAGGTCCCATGACACTTTCAGCTTTGCTACATCGGAAGCTGACAGGAGCGGCAATAGAACACCACCGCTCCTGTGAGCTCCATGCAGCAACTGAAGGGAGTCGTGCGATCAGCTGTGCTGACACTGAGGTTACTCTCACGGCCACCACTCTCAGGTGGAGCACTGCAGCTGTGGCCACGAGTAACCTGAGTGAAAGCACAGCTGATCGCGCGGTTCACTGCAGTCACTCAGGGGATTTGCGATCGCAAGTGAGTCCTTCACGTGTGACCGCAAATCAAGCCTCGGCACACGCACAGAGCCGCGTGATCACAATGAAGTCGGGTGAAGTTCATCCGAGTTCATTCTGATCGCGAGGCTCTGTCTCGCAGCCAGTCATGCCCTTTTTGACAGTGCGGTCCCACTCGGCTCTGCTGCAAGGGATGCTGCAGAGCTAAGTGGGACCGCACTGTCAAAAATGTACATTCTGGATACTTTTCCCACTCTGTCTTTGGCACAGCAAACATCCAGAACGCATGAATTCTCCAGGAATGTGCGCACGTTGCATTCTGCCGAATGAGTCCCAGAACGCAGCTTTTTCGGTGGCGTTCTGAGACGCACATGCAGTGACTTACACGCTGCGGAATAGAACGCAACGTGCACACATAGCCTTACAGTTGTGCCACTGAGACTTGTAAGTATGTCCTGATTTAACCATTTTGCTTTCTTTTTTTTCAGTGATTTCCCTGGCCATTCCCTACCTACCATGCTGTGCCAAAGTGCCCACAGCCTAAAAGCTTGCTGATTGGCTGCTCTGCAACCTTTCAACAAACTTTATTTGGGTGACAAAGCCGAACAGGAACCGGACATACAGTCAAAAGTCTGTGTTTGGTGTTCAGCACCGGACACAATGTGTTTCGTACAGACACCAAACTTTGCAGTTGGGGTTCGCTCATCCCTACTTAGTGGTGGTTGCCGCAGCTTATGAGGGAAAATCCTGGTGACAGGCTCTCGTTAACTGTTGTATAAATTAATCCATGTGAAATCATACAAAATTCTGTAATACATTTTTTCGATTAGACAAAAGAAATCAATATATTAATTATCTCTGTTATACATTCACACAACGAGCCAAAAGAAATCAAGCAAGTTAACACATTGTTGTATGGTTAATGGCATAATCAATTCTCATCTTCACACATGAACACATAATGTTTTACAAACTCTACCTATTCAGACAGAGTGATTCAGACTAACATTTGACATTTTGTCAGAAAACTTAACAGTATAGTCCCATTAGGGAAGTCATCCACATGTTTCCAACTATTCAGCTGTCTTCTAGGTAAAAATATAATACATATGGGAATATTCTGCTAAATGCCAAGCTGTGTGTTAGTATGGTCTTTGGCACTAATTAACTCCTCTCTATGTTTATATGTTTTTTGTTTACTTTGACGTTTATACAGATAGACATACACTAGTCTGACCTATCTTTCATGCATTTCTATGGATTTTCTATTCAACAGCATGTGAAGTTTATCTCTAAATCAGCTCTGAACCTTTTATTCATATAAATGAATTTACTTAATAAAATAATTATTTCAGTAAAAAAAAGAGAAAAAAAACTAAAATGACAATACATAATGTGAGTATGAACAAATCCGTTTATAATATTGTAATGTCATGTATATGAAGCTTTAGCTTTTAAGTTGTGATATAACTCTAAGGAGACTGTGTAATTAGAAAATTGTTTAAATCAGGTTTTGTTATCGGGAATGTGCCCCCCAATTTTTTTTTTCAATCAATTCAAAAAGATGTAAAGTAATAATGTTTTAACTAGAAAAGACATTTTTTTAATGGTATGAAATATGAAAAATAATTTTAAAAGGTTTAATATTGTCCACTTTTAACCCCTTCCCAATATTTAATGTACGGGTACGTCATATTTTGAAGTGACTTCCTGCAAATGGATGTACTGGTATGACATGGCGATTGTGCTGGCACAAGAGATGTCAGGAGCACTGCTCAAATGCTAGCCAAATTACGGCTGTCACAGCCAGGGTCGGTGCCCACGCCGCCCCTGGCTGTTTAATCCCTTATGCGTCGCCAAAAATAGCGATCTTAGCATTTAGGGGGTTGTGAGAAGGAGTGTACTCCCTCTTCCACACAATCGGGACCCCCACGATGTGACACAGGAGCCCAATCATTTCCTTAGCAACTAGAGGTCAAATGCGACCTCGAGGTCTGCCAGGTTACTGTGGCCTGTTAGACCATTTCAGGAGCATGGTCTAACAAGTGTTATGTCAGTGTAACACTGACAGGTATAATGTATTGCAATGTATGTACATTGCAATACATTACATCAGCAATTAGTGTAATAAAAATAATTCCCCATATAGGCACTAAGTAAGAAAGTGAAAATAAGAGCAAACAAAGTTGTAAAAATCTGAAATCTAAGGGGAAAGCTTTTTTCCGTGCAGAGACTGGCACACCAATTCAGTATGCCATTAGCGAGGAGACTTATAGCCGCAATGCTCCACTGGGAAATATGCAAATTGTATCTTCATCAACAAAGTAGGTGAACTCTAGTGCCATCTATAAGTAGCAATTTTAAATGTAAAAATTGACCCTTTAACGCACCTTGTCATATGACTTAGGATTTATTCAAGATCAGAACCTAAATTTGCAGCTGAAGTGTTTTGTGGTGATTGCCCCTCGTCAGTACAAAGTATGAGAACTGATCTGGCTGTATGAGAGGCTAAGACAGGGTCTAAGGGAAAAGCTTTTCTCCTTGCAGAGATTGGTACACCAATTCGGCATGCCAATAGCGAGGAGACTCATAGTCGCAATGCTCCACTGGGAAATATGCAAATTGTATCTTCAGCGACAAAGTAGGTGAACTCTAGTGCCGCCTATTGGAAGCAGCAATCCTAAATGTCAAATTTGACCCTTTAACAAGCCTTGTCATATGATTTAGGATTTATTCAAGATCAGAACCTCAATTTGCAGCTGCAGTGTTTTGTGGTGATTGCCCTTAGTCAGTGCAATTAGTTAAAGTATGAGATCTGATCTGGCTGTATGAGAGGCTAAGATGAGGTATAAGGGGAAAGCTTTTCTCCTTGCGGAGACTGACACACTAATCTGGCATGCAGGTAATGAGGAGATTTATGCTCCCCTGGGAAATATGCAAATTGTCTCTTCAGCAAGGAAGTAGATAAAATCTAGTGCCACCTATTGGAAGTAACAATCCTAAGAAAAAAATCAGAAAATAAAGAACAAAAAAAGTCAAAAATAGTATACCAATAAATATGTATATATATGTCGAAACAAAACTAAACCAAAAAACTACACATATTTGTGTCATGCCTCAGATTTGATACAGCAGTCCTCTTTGGTGTGGTCAGTTTCCATGTCAACTGAGTCACGGTCAGGTTCAGTCATTGCCCTGGTTCTGAACACTTTGTTTGTGTTCATTACCTTTCTGCCAACAGGTGTTTCTATGCTGAAATTCAGTCTGCCTTTTCACCCGGCAGGTGTAACTATTTAAAGCTTCCCCAAGCTTGCATTTCCCACTGATAATATTTTTGAAGTGAATCTTGCTTTGTATTATAGCCTTTCTGCCAAGTACTTTTTCTATCAGATTACTTTTCGTTTCCTTATTTTTTACTCTGAACCTTCCCTCGGATTCTTAAGAGGTACGTGATCAACTCGATGGCCGCTTAGGAAGCAAAGGTTCAAGCAGTCATCTTAATCATCCACTTAGGGTTGTTTCATTCTGCGCATCTGCCTTTACAGACGGCGCAGCTAAGACCTTTAGGGCCCATACGCACGTTGCATACTGACATGCATTTACGCTGCATATTGCACTGCAGTGTAAATGCATACGTCCTGCGTCCCCTGCACAATCTGTGTAGATTGAACATGAGACGTGCGCACAATGCTTTTATGCTTTTATGAACACAGCGATTTCGGTGCTAAAATTTTGACCCAAATCGGTGCGTTCATAAAAGCAGCATGTCAATTATTTGTGCATTCTGGATGCAGCTCCCACTCTGTCTATAGTGGGGGCAACATCCCAAGCGCATGAAATCGGCTTTTTTTTAACAAAAATACTACATTCATTATGCAGTGTTTCTGCAGCAATTTGAAGCGTACATGTGCTGTCAAATCGCTGTAGTATATTCAGCAGTTTCGTGCGCATGAGCCCTTAGTCTGTACAAGAACGGAACATATCAGGTGTAGTAGTATTGAGCTAGATCATCTTTCATATTTTCCAAGCATGCAGTACTACGTGCATAATAGTTTTGCATTGTCGCATCCGGAACAACCTGATGTATAAAACTGTCAAACTTATTAACTTCTTCAGTGAACACTGTAAAAGAAAATTAAAAAAAATAGCAAAAACTGTCTTTTCATCATAGAGCTGACAAAAAAAGTAAAATTAAACGCCATCAAAAAGTCATATGTAATAAAAATAGTATACATGAACACATCATCGTGTCCTGCAAAAAACAAGCCGCCATACAGCTCCATTAGAGAAAAAAATAAAAAAGCTACAGCTCTCAGAATGCAGCAATACAAAATTGTTTTTATTGTGTAAAAGAGGCAAAACATAAAAATCAATACAAATGTGTTATCACTATATTCACACTGACCGAAAGAATAAAGCTGTCTCATCACTTTTACGACATGGTGAATGGCAATAAAAACAAAATCCTGAATTGCTGTTTCTTCTTGGTTCTGCCTCACAAAAGCGGAATAGAAAGCAATTAAAATTTATTATGGAGCCCAACATGGTACCAATACAAACTCCAACTCATCCAGGAAAAAACAAGCACTCACATTACTCTGTCAGCAGAAAAATAAAAACTGTAAAAAAAAAAGTGTATTTTAGTGTGATAGTTGCCAAACCTAAAAAAAACTATATAATTTTGGCACTGACTAGAAGACTGAAGCCGCCTAATCACTTATACCTTAAGGTGAATGGCATTAAATCCAATTCTTAAATAGAGATGAACAAGCCTGCTTAACAAAGGTTTGCCAATTTCAAATTTGGTATGAGACTTGGCCTGTTCGGCTCGGGCTCGGTAACACGAGCACTTTCCCCAAAAGTCGGCAATGTTCGGTTTTGTTCGATCACTGATCACATTCTTATAAATGCTTTTCTAATTACATGTTATACTTTTGTACAAGATTGTGGTGCTGTATCAGGAATGGGGGGATGTGTTTAATGAGTGGAGGTGGTGGGGACTGAGGAGAAGCAAGTGCCATTTTTTTCTGAACTTTATTTGGGGATGTTCTTGCAGCTAATCATGGAGCAGCAAACATCTACAAGGTTCACACATAAGTGCTTGTGTCATTGGCTGCCTAAGTCACATGTCTGTCTGCATAAAAACTGCAGCCGTGCGTCGTCTACGCCATTTTGTGAATGTTAATCCTTTCACCCTGGGCGATTTTCCATTTTTCTCTGGGTTTTTTTGCTCCCATTCCAAGAGCCGTAACTTTTTTTTTTTCCGTCAATCTTGCCATATAAGGGCTTGTTTTTTGCCGGACGAGCTGTACTTTTAAATGAAACCATAAGTGTTACCATATAGTGTACTGGAAAATAGCAAAAAAAATTTCAAGTGTGGAAAAACTGCAAAAAAAAGTGCTATCGCACAACAGTTTTGGGGATATTTTATTCACCATGTTCACTCTATGATAAAACTGATGTGTCGGTGTGATGTCTCAGGTCGGTATGACTTTGTAGACACCAAACATGTATAGGTTTAAGTTTGTCCAAAAAAATTGGTGCACTTTTTGCGCCATATTCTGAAACTCGTAGCGTTCTTTTTTTTCTGGATATATGGCTCTGTGATGGCTTATTTTTTGCGTCTCATGCCGACGGTACCATTTTTGCACTAATGCTATGTTTTGATCGCCTGTTATTCCATTTTGCGTAAAATTTGCGGCAACCAAAAAACGTAATTGTGGCGATGGAATTGTTTTAACGCTACGCTGTTTACTGATCAGATTAATTGATTTTATATTTTGATAGATCAGGCGTTTCTGAACGCGGCGATACCAAATATGTGTATATTTTTATTTCTTTAACCCTTTAATTTCCAATGGGCGAAACGGGGGGTGATTTAAACTTTTAGGTTTTTTTATTTTTTTACTTTTTTTCTTATTTTACTAGTCCCCCTAGGGGACAACTGTACCGATCAGCAGTCTGATCACTCTTCCATTTCTCCAGATCACAGCTACACAGCTGAGATCTGGAGAAAAGCTGCTTTTCTCTCACACACGGCAGCCTGCTGGCATTGAGAGAAAGTGACTCATGATAGCTACAGGAGTTATCACATGACCCTGTGCTATCATGACAACCACCAGAAGTCACGTGATCACATCACGTGACTTCCGTTGGGGGTGGGTAAGTTATCCTTATGGAAGCGCGCTGATACATCTCGCTGTCATAATTTCACTCGCGCCTGGCAGGCACACGTCAGCTGTTGAAATCAGCTAATATGTGCGCAGATCGCTGCGGACTGCCCATGGCAGCCCACGGGGATTAACCTCACACAATCCATGATGTACCCAGTACGTCATATGTTGGCAAAAGGTTAAACATTAGGGAAGGTGCTGCCACCAGAGCTGCTAGACAGTTAGCTTAGCTAGGAGTTTAATGATAGGTAGTTGAGATAGATAGGAGAGTGATAATGTAGAATAGGGACGTGCAGTGTAGGGGAAGGTGTGTGCTACAAATCGGCATTTCATTATAAAAATAGGGATTGCCAGTTGTGAGTGCCTGTTAAAGAGTTGCCAGTAAATGATCTAAATAGGTATTGCTACTTATTACTGCCTGTTACCAATCATGCCTTGACCCACATTTCTAGTTATTGTTAGTTAGTAGTGCCTGTTGTAAGGTTGCTAGTGAACTACAGTGAAGGAAATAATTATTTCATCCATTGTTGATTTTGTAAGTTTGCCTACTGACAAAGACATGAAGAGTCTATAATTTTAAGAGTAAATTAATTTTAACAGTGGGAGATAGAATATCAAAAATAAACTCCAGAAAATCACATTGTATAAATTATATAAATTTATTTGCATTTGCAGACAGAAATAAGAATTTGATCCCTCTGTCAAACAAGACTTAATACTTAGTGGCAAAACGCTTGTTGGCAAACACAGCAGTCAGACATTTTTGTAGTTGATGATGAGATTTGTGCACATGTCAGGAGGAATTTTGGTCCACTCCTCTTTGCAAATCATCTCTAAATCATTAAGATTTTGACGCTGTCGCTTGGCAACTCGGAGCTTCAGCACCCTCCATAAGTTTTCTATGGGACTAAGGTGTGGAGACTGGCTAGGCCACTCCATGACCTTAATGTGATTCTTTTTGAGCCACTCCTTTGTTGCCTTGGCTTTATGTTTTGGGTCATTGTCATGCTGGAAGACCCAGCCACGACCCATTTTTAATGGCCTGGTGGAGGGAAGGAGGTTGTCACTTAGGATTTTATGGTACATGGCTCTCCCCATTGTCTCATTGATGCAGTGAAGTAGTCATGTACCCTTAGCAGAGAAACATCCCCAAAACATGTTTCCACCTCCATGCTTGAAAGTGGGGATGGTGTTCTTTGGGTCATAGGCAGCATTTCTCTTCCACCAAACATGGCGAGTTGAATTATTGTCAAAGAGCTCAATTTTTGTCTCATTTGACCACAGCACTTTCTCCCAATCACACTCAGAATCATCCAGGTGTTCATTGGCAAACTTCAGACGGGCCTGCACATGTGCCTTCTTGAGCAGTGGGACTTTGTGGGCACTGCAGGATTTTAAGCCATTACGGCGTAATGTGTTACTAATGGTTTTCATGGTGACAGTGGGCCCAGCTGCCTTTAGATCATTAACAAGT
Organism: Anomaloglossus baeobatrachus; assembly: GCF_048569485.1. Lineage (NCBI taxonomy): Eukaryota > Metazoa > Chordata > Amphibia > Anura > Aromobatidae > Anomaloglossus > Anomaloglossus baeobatrachus. The sequence goes on along the minus strand of NC_134361.1, from coordinate 95,169,027 downwards.
TCCCCCCGTGTAGTTTTAGGCTGAACTCTCCCCTTTCTCATGATCCTGGATACCCCACAAGGTAAGATTTTGCATAGTGCCCCAGATCTTTGTCGATTGGCACTCATTTTGTATTTCTTCCATTTTCTTACTATTCCACCAACAGTTGTCTCCTTCTCACCAATCATCTTACTTATGGTTTTGTAGCCCATTACAGCCTTGTGCAGGTCTATGATCTTGTCCCTGACATCCTTAGAAAGCTCTTTGGTCTTGCTCATGTTGTAGAGGTTAGAGTTTGACTGTTTAATTGAGTGTGTGGACAGGAGTCTTTTAAACAGGTGACAATTTAAGACAGTGGTCTAATGCAGGTAACGAGTTGATTAAGAGCGTCTAAGTGGTCTGTAGGAGCCAGAACTCTTAAGCTGGGTTCACACTAAACGACAGCGACAACAACGTCGCTGTTACGTCACCATTTTCGGTGACGTAACAGCGACCTTGTAAGTCGCTGTTATGATCGCTGCTTAGCTGTCAAACACAGCAGAAGCAGCGATCATAACGTCGCTGTGCTACATGTGCAGAGAGCAGGGAGCCGCGCTTAGCGCTGGCTCCTTGCTCTCCTGCAGCACACATCGGGTTAATTAACCCGATGTGTGCTGCAGCTACATGTCACAGTTCAGAGAGCAGGGAGCCGCGCACACTGCTTAGCGCTGGCTCCTTGCTCTCTTTGCTACAGTACACATAGGGTTAATTACCCGATGCATACTTCAGCCACATGTCACAGTGCAGGAGCCGGCACTGGCAGCAAGAGCGGAGGCTGGTAACCAGCGTAAACATCGGGTAACCAGGGAAAGGTCTTCCCTTGGTTACCCGATGTTTACGCTGGTTACAGCTTACCGCAGCTGCCAGTGCCGGCTCCTGCTCGCTTCATTTCGTCGCTCTCTCGCTGTCACACACAGCGATGTGTGTGTCACAGCGGGAGAGTGACGACCAAAAAATGAAGCTGGACATTCAGCAACGACCGGCGACCTCACAGCAGGGGCCAGGTCGTTGCTGGATGTCACACACAGCGACAGCGACATAACGTCGCTGCAACGTCACAGAAAATGGTGACGTAGCAGCGACGTCGTTGTCGTTGTCGCTGTGTGTGACACCAGCTTTAATGGTTGGTAGGGTATCAAATACTTATTTCTCTCTGCAAAATGCAAATACATTTTTATAATCTATACAATGTGATTTTATTTTGGATATTCTATGTCTCACTGTTAAAATTAAACTGCCCTTAAAATTATAGACTGTTCATGTATTTGTTAGGCTAGGTTCACACTTCTGTTAAATTGTATCAGTCACAATCCGCTGCTCTGGTAAACAACGGAATCCGTTTAGCGGATTCCGTTGTTCCCATAGACTTGTATGAGTGGCGGATTGTGACTGATGATGCTGCGTTGCACCCTCCGCCCGACTGATCAGTCGTGGAACGACTGACCGCTGGGCGGGAGGAACACAGCATGTAACGTTTTTTGAGCAGTGCAATCCGTCAGATTTCGCTGCGCATGCTCTCTAGCTCCCTGCACACGTCACCAGCTTTGCTTGGTTACCCGATATTTACCCTGGTTGTGGTGCAAGGAGCCAGCGCTAAGCGGTGTACGCTCGTAACCAAGGTAAATATCAGGTAACCAAGGTAAACATCGGGTGCTTTGCTTTACCCGATATTTAGTCTGGTTCCGTGTGCAGGGAGGCCGACACTTCCCCGCTCTGCCCCGCCCCCTCCCGCACGCCGCACATGTACACTCACACTCACAACACTCACAACACTCACACACACTCACCTGTCCCCAGCCATGCAAACCGCAGCACTGCCACTGACATCCTCAGTGCCTGGCTCCGCCCCCTGCTCGGCTCCGCCGCCTCCCGCACTCCGCATGTGTACATTCACTCACACACACACACACTCACACACACACTCACTCACAACACTCACTCACACTCTCACCTGTCCCCAGCCATGCAGACTGCAGCACTGCCACTGACATCCTCAGCGCCTGGCTCCGCCCCCCCGATCGGCTCCACCCCTCTCCCGCACTCCGCATGTGTACACTCACTCACACACACACACACTCACACACACACTCACTCACAACACTCAGTCACACTCTCATCTGTAGAAAACCAAAAAGAAAAAGAATTGGGATTACGGGATGTTTTTGCTGGATGACCTCAGCAGATAAGTTTCCCTGCTGGGAGTTTTTTACATCCAGATATATGTATATAAATATTTTTCTCTTTGATCTGAGATTTATATAATATCTATGAGGGGCTGTAACATACTTATATACGCCTGAATTATTATCTGTAACTATTTGCACAAACTATTAATCTTTTGGTGGTGGGTCTCCCGGTTGCAACTGACGAGCTGCAGGGAGATATTAGGGATAGACGACGTGGAGCGGGGGGTACCCAATAACTTATGGTGCACCTCCGCTGGTAGGTAGGTGAAAGGGAGGGATAGATATCTCAACCCCAATCTCCGTTTTAAAAAACTATTGGAGTATGAAATGCAGCAATTATAGTTGCCCCTATCTTGAGAATAGTAAGCAAGCAGCACTGTCCTCACCAATCGGATCTATCACCCCTTCTTCACCCACTTTAAATGTACCATTTGACTCTAATGAACATGTATAAGCATTGTTTTTATACTGACGGATTTTAATGAGTAATTAGAATTAAAATATACTTTTTAGGAGTTTTTCTTTTTGGTTTTCTGCATATCTAACTCCTACTATATACTAGTTTTGGTTATAAAACACTCTCATCTGTCCCCAGCCATGCAGACCGCAGCACTGCCACTGACATCCTCAGCACCTGGCTCCGCCCCCAGCTCGGCTCCGCCCCCTCCTGCACTCCGCATGTGTACACTCACACACACACACACTCACTCACAACACTCACTCACTCACCTGTCCCCAGCCATGCAAACCGCAGCACTGCCACTGACATCCTCAGCGCCTGGCTCCGCCCCCGCTCGGCTCCGCCCCCTCCCGCACGTGTACACTCACTCACACACACACACACACTCACAACACTCACTCACACTCTCTCCTGTCCCCAGCCATGCAGACCGCAGCACTGCCACTGACATCCTCAGCGCCTGGCTCCGCCCCCGCTCGGCTCCGCCCCCGCTCGGCTCTGCCCCCCGCTCGGCTCCACCCCCTCCCACACACAACGGAGTCCGACAATGAAATTCTTTTCTTTGTCATCCGTTGTCACCCGTTGTACAACGCATCAGTCACATGCGTCAAGCAACGCATGTGACTGATACAAAACAACAAAAATGTGAACTTAGCCTTAGTGGGCAAACTTACAAAATCAGCAAGGGATCAAATAATTATTTCCTTCATTGTAGCTAAATAGGTCTTTTGAGTGCCTGCTCCAAATTACGCATTGAGCCACATTTAAAGGCATTGTTAGTAGTGCCTGCTGTAAATTTGCTAGTGAACTAGATAAATAGGTCTTGGCACTTTTGAGTGCCTGCTACAAATTAAGCATTGAACCACGTTTCTAGGTATTGTTAGTTAGTAGTGCCTTCTGTAATTTTGCTAGTGATCTAGTTAAATAGGTCTTGGCATTTTTGAGTACCTGCTCCAAATTACGCAGTGAACAACATTTCCATTTATTGGTACTTTTCAGTGCCTTCACAATATTGCCATTTCCGGCAAGAAATAAAGAACTTATCTTTTGTGTCAGGTGTCTCACAGGTGTAGGTGTAGGGTTGCAAAGCATCTTTTTGAAAGATACATCATAATGAGTGGTAAATGAGAACGAGGTTGTGGTGGAAGGGTGAATAGGTGGGGTATTCGAGGTATACATGTGGGACGTTCTAATATTAGTCAAAGCTCTAGTGAGCAAACACCGGTTCATCCTATCCCAAGAGAAATGAGAACAAGTTCTGTTACTGGACAGCCTACTCCACTAGATTTCTTTGGCAGGCGCACATCCCTTCAACTTCGAAATTAGAATGATAAACAGCATGTGCTAGAGTGGATGACATATGCTGCATCAAGTAGCCTTTCCTCCACCTCAACATCACACACAGTTCATTCCTCAGAGGTGCTAGCCCAATTTTAATTGTTTTCCCCTGTGTCACAAATCTTCAACCGGCAAACTGACTGTGGGGAACCACACATGTGCGAGACTGCAGAGCTCTGCTTAGAGGTCTGTTCCAAAGATTCCTAGACTCAAGACCCAAAATCTTTGTCAGTTGGATCCTGGCCTGGTCGAAGTAGGGTCTGAACAGAATCCCGAACCTCATCAACTGAAATTAACCCCCAAGGGTGGAGGTGATAATGATGAGAGTCAGATACATGAGGCGCATACATACTGGTTTGTGATGTCATGTCATGAAGAGGAGGAGTGGGACAATATAGAACCTGACAATGAAGTTTTAGATCTCACCTGGTGGCAACTCAGAGGCAAGCAGCTGAGCAGCTCTGCAGACGAGGAGGAGGAAGACAAGGAGGTTATATTGGCGATTGCCGCACAAACACGTAGTGATGCAACCATGAGAAGCACTGCATCCACACCCACAACTCTGGTTCTGGCCAGCAGCAGTCGCAGGTCTGCAGTTCACAGGAAGGGTTGTCTAGCCTTGGTCTTTTTTGAGACTGCAAAGGATGGCCCAACTTTTGTTATCTGCCAATGTTGTAAACAACAACTCAGTAGAAGCAAAAATTCTAATAATTTGACTGCTACATGCATGAACCAGCACATGTGCAACTAACATACATAACTGTGGGAATCTTACTGCGCTAAAATGCATATTACCAGGCCTACCCAACCACCAAAATCAATTGCATCTTCTGCTTCTTCCTCTTCCTACATCACCGTCGGAACTATTCTCAAAGGTCTCTCTCCAACCACAGAACCTACACTAGTTTACCTGCTAAAGTCAGGGAGAGTGAGAGCCCGTCAGCTGTTACGGAAGTGACCATGCCTGTTTTTTGACCCATGTGAAACACCACAAAGGCCACATCCTGTGTGTTGCATGGAGTATACCTCACTGCTGTGCAGAGACACTATGGGGAAATGTCCTGTAGTCTGCCTGAAATGTTTTTAAATCTCAAGACTCCAAGATGAGTCTCCAAGCTGTCTTGTCTGTACTGGCAGGGGTGTGGGAGCAAGAGGCCTAATCCTGTCACTCATAGCCCTTTTTATTTTTAAAATTGAAATTCCAGGCCACATCCTGTGTTTTGCATGGAGCATACATCACTGCTGTGCAAAGACACTATGGGAAAATAGGAGTCTGGTAATTGGTGCCACTGTCCTGATGTCTGCCTGAAATGTTTTTAAATCTCAGGCATCCAAGATGGGTCTTCAAGTTGTGTCTTGTCTGCACTGTCAGGAGTATGGGAGCACCAGCCCTACACCTTCGACCCACCCCCCCTCCCAAAGGTGTGTTCTCTGCCTTAGGTTTGGCAGAATGGAGAAGATGGAGAAATTAATATATATTCTTCTCCCCTGTGCTCCGATTGTCATATGTGAAAGAATCTGATCAAAGTAAATGACTCTTGGATCACACTCACAGCAGAGTTTGAGCCGAGCATCATTAGCATATCGCATCCGATACTATACACTCATCTGACCCCGGCCTAAAAGATGAATACTTAAATACTTTTTCTATTAAACTGGCTGTTAATGTACAAAATATAACATCAAAATATGAGAAATACATGGTCATAAATTCCCCTTCTTCCCAGCATTCATTATAAATTCCAATAAATTAAGTGTAAGGCTACAGCCGACTCAAGGTGGAGGATTGAACGCTGCCTGTGGTTAGAATGAAGAAGTCTGGTGTTTACAGTTAATTGCCTGCTGCTATAATTAAGCTTTACGTCTTTAATATTGTGTGTACGTGTCATTTCGCATCTTAACAATAAGGAAAGCAGGACTTGTTTGCAAGCAGACATAAGCTACCTTGAGCCCTTAGATATGTGCTTATCATAGAGAGTGCCGGGGTATCTTATCAACAACCCATTAGCACAGCTTTGATGCTGATTATAGACAAGCCATGCTTTTTAATTACACAGTTATATTTTAGGAAGCAAGGACATCCATGCTGTTATAATCCGTGTGAATCCTATGGAGAATCTTCATGGCAACTTCAAATCAATCTTTTGAAACCACCGAGGAGTCTTCATATAATGTGTAATTAAATTACCAATTTATTTGACTTGTTAGCTGTTGGCATGATATATTGTAGTCACACAACGTTTATTGCGGCATCTCATGCCCCTCGTCGGCTATGTGCTTTCACCTGGATTCCTTAATCTGTTGCCCTTCTTATACGCACAATTCTGTATAGGATGTCGCAACGTATAAAATTCAGATCCACGGCAGCATGCAAGGGGGTAATTGATTTATCCTGAAGGGAAATTATATCTAAACTAATAGAAATCAAGTCGTGCAAATAATTTCTTTGAACTTGCTTGTAGCGTTTGTAATTACAGTCCTACAATGTTATAGCTGGAAGGAATTGGAAGAGGCTGGGTTCGACATTGGCGATCAACATGGGTTCTGCTAGATGGAGCAAAGTATAATTGCCTTATCATTTTAATTCTATGTTTAGCAAATTCTTAGCCTTTATTTAGTCATTTATTTTTATATCTTATTATTATTTTTAAGTTTTACATCTTATTTTTAGTTTTTAACTTATCTTACATATTTATATATCATAACATGGTATTACATATCGTAGCACTTGCTGAACTAATACTAGTCCCCAGGCTCCAACAACCAATACTTCTCCTCTTAATAACCTCAGCCCTAAATTTACCAACTGCCGTTGTATGTTACTTAATCGAAATAGATATTATCTTAAACTGGCCCTCAGGCTAGGGGGGCCTGGCTGTCCCTGATCCCAGAGATACATCTGATTGTGACAATGTCTGGGCCACCTTCTTTACCCTGCTCCTGTATAGCCCTGTTTTAATACTCGCTCTCCCTCATCCCAGGAGGGTAAGAACAGGAGTGGTAGAACCCACAGATAAGGACAAACAGTGGAAACCAAAACTCAATCACACAGCACACTCACACAGAGGTATTAGACAAGTGATAAGACAGAAAATAAGAGCAGGGAGGAAACAATGAGATGATGAGAGATCTCCACAACAACTCCTCGCACAAAGCACTACAATTACCAGCAGGACTGGGATACAACAGCACACGGATTGGTGTAGCTAGAGCTATAATCGGCATGGGAAGACAGGCTCCTCCATCTTAAAAAGGTGGGGAGTGACTGTGATAGGTCTCCCACAACATGTTATCCAAAAGGTAACCAGCAGACTAGAAGAAATTAACTCCTGCAAACCCATTCACTAATGAAAACACAGCTGGTCGACACCTGAGCCTGTCTGTGTAACGCAGAAGCACTAAAGGAGACATAGTGTGGAGTGTTAGATTCTGCAGTGTGAACAGCATCAGATGCCGCCATGACACTTGGCGAGTTTAGAGCCAAATACTATGTGACAGATATACAACCATAATGAATAGTGATGGGTGAATAGTAACTATTTGTGTGCGGATAATGCTTACCACGTTCTGAGTAGTATTCCAGTATTCGTCACTGCAAATAAAATACTCAGGTTCCCCATTGACTTGCATTAGGTTCGTTATTTGTGACAAATACCGTAACATTACTTTGGGATTGGTTACGAATAAGCCGAACAGAATAGTTACAATTCGCCCATAATTAATTATGAATGTTCCTTCATTACCTTCCATTTATTAGCACCTCATTAGTATTGCAAACTACTCCTTAAAAAATGATGTGTGAAGACTGATAGGTACACTAAATGGAAAAATGTGGTTTATAATTTCATTTGACCTAGACACTTCAAAAAACCTCTAACCCTATGTGACATATTTGCAATATTGTCAATTTCAGGCGGCACGGTGGCATAGTGGTTAGCACTGCAGTCTTGCAGCGCTGGGGTCCTGGGTTCAAATCCCACCAAGGGCACCATCTGCAAGGAGTTTGTATGTTCTTCCCATGTTTGCGTGGGTTTCCTCCGGCTACTCCGGTTTCCTCCCACAATTCAAAATATACTTATAAGGACCTTAGATTGTGAGCCCCAATGGGGACAGTATTGCTGATGTATGTAAAGCACTGTGGAATTAATAGCGCTATATAAATGAATAAATATTATTATTATTAGAAAAAAGTAGGCTCGCCACTCCTAATATGAATCCACAAATGCAAGGATTAAGAAAGGACTTTGTATGTAAAGCGTAATGCGAGGCAGATTGCTCAGAACATGTACCGTATTTTAGAGGATTTTAATGATTTAATAAACATTTGGATATTTTAAGAAGAACGGATCACAAGATTCATTTCCTTTATATTTGCAATATCATTTGCTACCAGAAAGCAGATTCCAGAAGCCTCCATCACCAGTTATTTATGGAGGAAAGACCAAGAGGAAGCTGCAATCAATACCAGTATAATAATATAATTAATAATTGACCCTTACGCATGCAGTTTTTGGTTTTGTTCATGCACTTTTTTTTTTAGCTAAAGTTAGAATTGGAATCATATTGAATGGGAAACATGAAATGACTTATACTTCTTCCTCCTGGAGCCACTTCTGGCTTTGGCTCAGGAAACTGCATCAAAAACTGGTTGTAAGAATTCAACCTAAAGCCAACAGCATTTAACACTGCCCCCAAGGAAAGCATAAACAGATACCACCAAATGTCCAGGGTTAGCTGAATTCCTGTTTGATTGAAATCAAAAGCATTTCCATTTACTCCCTTACCCTGTTAATATCCCCAGAAATGAACTGTTGTTATCCCAGTGTCACCTTCCTTACACAGAGGAAAATTGAATTTCATCTTAGCATCTTTTAATTATCATTATTTCCGTATTTTATTTTATAGTCGATGACATTCCTTAAATTCAATAATCAAGGCATAAAATGAATGACTTAACATTATGTGACAAATCCTTTAACCATAATCTATTTCTTCTTAGGGTGGGATTTTAAATCCTTTTCCTTGGTGCAGCAGATCATCATATGCAGAGTGATGTAGAAAACAGACAGATCAGAGCCAGCGAAACACTGACATCTACTGACTTACTGGGGAAGAAAATCACATTTTAGAGTCTATAGAATGAAGGGGTCGCTAAATGAATGAACTAATCTGGTTTGTTTTTTGTGGGTTTTATTAACTTTTACACTTTGCGTATGAAAAATTTTATTCATTGCCAATAGATAAGTGATCAATCCATGTGCTAAGATTACCAAGCAAGCATCAGGAGATAACAACTCTGGATTTGTTTTAATCCACCCAGTAGTACCAACGATTTCATATGGCAGATCCACTGGTACTCCTTTTGTAAAAAAAATTCTATGATCTCCTTTGAGACTTAGATGGATCTGTTCAGTTTATATTGAGTCATTCCATTCTGCTGTGGCAGAAATTGGGAGTTTTTCTTATATTTATGGTGTCATTGTAGTGATTAGAGATGAGCGAACCCGATGCTCAGTTTTCAAGCTGAACATCAACTTTACAAAAGAAATAGAGTTCGAGTTCGGCGATCGGGTGCTTTACATATGGAAACCACTTACACGAGTATCACTGTGCTCGGGTACGCTCGGTGCTCAACCCTGTGCAAGCCACTTGCAGTATTTGAATGACTCGCACTGAGGGTAACAACAACGTGATCGGATGTAGTGTGCAACTAAAAAAAAAAATATGGAAAAACTCTGCCACCCGCCCCCGGAAGTGTTCTGTTTATGGTTGGCTGTATGAGAGCAGAGACCCGAACTGCCATTCAGTGACTTCCATTGGGGTCAAGTCGGAACCCATGGAGATTCAGTTCAGCTTTACCCACCAAACAGAACTTACGCAGGTTCGCTCATCTCTAGTAATGATCACTAATGCATTCAGACAATTTTTACTTAGTCTTGTACATTAAAGTTTTGGACAACATGCATTTTTCTAGATAAATGACTCATTTGTATCCCTGAGATAATCATTCTAAGGGCTTGGTCACACAAGGGACGAGTGTTATCCAATATTTTATTAGATAACCCTTGAACCAATGCTATATTATTGGGCAGTGCTGATCAGCATTTTTTTTCTTATGCCGACTCGGCATTAGAAACAAAAATTGCAGCATGCTGCGTGTGGCTCCTCAAATCAGATGGCGCACACCCTTTCAGGGCTATAGGTGCATAGAAATTATGCTACGAGGTAATCGGATTACACTAAGCTGACACTCCAATCAGAGTTTGATTGGAGTGAAAATACCATAATCCATCTGGTTGTTCTCCTGTGATGACATCAACGCTCTTGTGACCTCGGCCTCACACAAAGTATCTTGAGTGAAACAAGAATAAGGAAGTGCACTAACTGCACCGGAGCTCTCAATAGAACTCACAACATCAGAAGTGCATGCAAACACAAAAGTGAAGAGCATTTATTAGAATAATGCAGCTAAAAACAATTAAAAACAACAGAACCCAAAACATACCAGGGTGTGAAGTTTATAACATCCAATAGTGTCAAATTGCACACAGAAAGCTGCTAAAGGCCCCTTTAAACACTGAGACTTTCTAGCGATCCCACCAGCGATCTCGACCTGGCCGGGATCACTGGAAAGTCTCTAACAGTCGCTGGTGAGCTGTCAAACAGGCAGATCTGGCCAACGACGCAGCAGCGATACAGACCTGCAGAACGACCTCACTGGAAAGGGAACACTAGCACGCCTATAGGCTGTGACGCTAACGATGTCGTTTTAACAGTGTGAAACACACCGATACAGGCTGCGCAGCGGGAAACAAAGGACCATCGATTGGTCCTGAACGACTTGTAGTGATCAGCGACCTCACAGCAGGGGCCAGGTCGCTGATGCGTGTCACACACTGCAATGTCGCTAGGGAGGTCGCTATTACATCACAAAACCGGTGACATTACAGCGATATCGCTAGCGATGTTGCAGTGTGTAAAGGGGCCATAACATTATATATTATGGAAGGTAATCTAGCAATGATCAACTGAATAAACATACAATGGAGTAAAATACTATCATACAAAAGGAGATCACGATGGCCCTGAAATACAAGCAGAGTTAATCAAGCAGCATAGAACCAATGGGTGTATGAGGTAGAGAGGTAAACTGCACCAAATTTGTCTGCATGGTTGTCATCCCAGAAGAAAACCTCTTCTAAAGATGATAAACAAGGAATCCCGCAAACAATTTTCTGAAGACAAGCAGATTAAGGGCACTGATTACTGGAACCAAGTCCTTTGGTCTGATGAGACCAAGATTAACCTATTTGGTTAAGATAGTGTCAAAAGTATGCTATGGCAACTAGGTGAAGAGTACAAAGACAAGTGTGTCTTGCCTAAAGTCAAGCATGGTGGTGAGAGTGTCATAGTTTGGGGCTGCATGAGTGCTGCCGGCTGTGGGGAGCTAAAATTCATTGAGGGAACCATGAATGGCAACATGTACAGTTACATACTGAAGCAGAGCATGATCTACTCCCTTCGCAAACTGGGTTGCAGGGCAGTATTTCAACATGATAACATCCCCAAACACACCTCCAAGACCACCACTGCCTTGCTAGAGAAACTGAGGGTAAAAATGCTGGATTGGCAAAGCATGCCTCCAGTTCCAAACCCTATTGTGCATCTGTGGGGCATCCTCAAACGGAAGGTGGAGGAGCGCAAGGTCTCTAACATCCACCAGCTCCGTGATGTCATCATAGAAGATAGAAGAGGATCCAGTGGCTCCTGTGAAGCTCTAGTGAACTCCATGCCCAAAAGAGATGTGGTAGTGGTTAAAAATAATGGTGGCCACACAAAAACACTGACACTTTAGGCACCATTTGGATATATTTACCTAGAGGTGTACTCACTTCTTTTCCCAGCGGATTTTGACATTAACGGCTGTGTGTTGAATTATTTAGTTGAAAATTATTTAGAGGACACCAAATTTACACTGTTATACAAGCTGTACACTGACTACTTTACATTGTATCAAAGTGTGATGGGTGTACTCACTTTGGTGATATACTTTATTAATTTATGTAAAGGTTGTTTTTTTTAAGGCCATTAATCATTTAAAAGAAGGTGTTCAGAACAAATAGATACATGTAGGTCAATTCAAGGAAAATAAACCTGTATTATAAACAAAAGAGTAATAAATAAGGTCTTATCACTATAAGGTAAGAATTTTGAATCAGTATTTGATACAGGTAAAATATATCTTTGTACCGTGTTAGCCAGTAGAGATAAAAAAATTGTTTAAAAGAACTGAAGTCCTCAGTGGTTGATACCTTTTAATGGCTAACTGAAAAGTTGGTAATAATAGCAAGCTTTCGAGACTACTCAGGTCTCTTCTTCAGGCTCAATATAACACAAAGGCGGATCTTGACAACCAGGAAAAGGTCAGATTGGACACCTCCACCAGGACGCAACCCTCATTTGGATAACTATATAGACACTTTCAGACATCTGGTAAAATCCACTATCCTAGACACACACAGGAGGCAATCATCCAACATCAGTGCCCAGGAGAGAAGGGCCATAAAATCTTTGAAAAAAAAACAAAGAAATAAATCATCATTAAACCTGCACACAAGGGGGGTGCAATAATCATGATGAACAAATCAGACTACATGAATGAAGCACACAGACAACTGATGGACACACGCTACTATAAAAAATTGGAGTCTGACCCTACACAGGACTATTACAAAGAACTTAACAAGTTGGTCTCTTGTCTGCCTAACATATCCTCAACAGCTGATGAACTGATACTGGTAAGTCCAAGAATAGGCACATTCTACATGCTTCCCAAAATTCACAAATCTGGAAACCCAGGAAGACCCATCATTTCATGTGTGGGCACCCTCACTGAACAAGTCTCTGGATGGATAGAGGGTATCCTTAAACCCTTCGTAAGGGATACAACCAGCTACATCCAGGACACCACTGACCTATTGAAAAACCTATCAGCAATAGGTCCTCTTCCAGAGGGAACCATCCTTGCCACCATGGATGTGGAATCCTTGTACTCGAATATTCCACACCAGGATGGATTGAATGCCTGCAAAATCTTCCTGGAAAATACAGGAATTGATGCCGATTCTGTGGTGAACCTTAAAAAATTCCTCCTCACCCATAATTACTTTGCATTTGACAATAACATATATCTACAGGAGACTGGGACTGCAATGGGAATCAAAATGGCACCACAATATGCAAATCTTTTCATGACCAAGCTTGAGAGTGACTTTTTATCCTCTTGTTCGATCAGGCCTCTGGCCTACTACCGTTACATTGACGATATTTTAATCATCTGGACAGAGTCTGAGCAGCAGCTGAAGACCTTCCATGAACACTTTAATCAGTTTCATCCCACGATCAACCTAACACTCAACTACTCCTGCACTGAAATCAACTTCTTGGACACCATCATTAAACTACGGAACAATGGAATAGAGACATCCCTGTACAAGAAGCCAATTGACCATCCAACATACTTGAAATGGGACAGTTTTCATCCAAAACACATAAAAAACTCTATTGTATACAGCCAGGCTATCAGGTACAATCGGATATGTTCCAACAGTACAGATAGAGACAATCACCTTGAGGGCCTCAGAAAGACCTTTCTGAATCAAGGCTACCACCCAAGAACAATTGAAAACCAGATTACAAGAGCCACCAGAATATCAAGAAACCATCTCCTACATTATAAAACTAAAGAAAAAAACAATTGGGTCCCTCTTGTAATCACCTACAATCCACATCTGGAGGTGTTAAGAGGAGCTAAACGGAAACTACAACCATTACTGCAAAAAGATGCCCGGTTAAAATCTATTTTTCCAGACCCCCCACTTTTTTGTTTTAGATAGCCCCCAAATCTAAGAAGCATTATTGTCAGAAGCTCCCTGTCCTCTCCAACAACAACAGGAACACTTCCCTGCAACCAGAAAAAATGTAAGACCTGTACATTTATACTGACAACGAACTGGATAAAAATTCCCAGATCACATCAGGACTACAAGATCCCAGGTACCTTCAGCTGCACCACAACTAATGTGGTGTACTTAACCTCATAACGACGGCCGTACGACTTAAAGCGGCGGCAAAACAGGGTACTTATTCTGTTCCGCCGCTTTAAAGCGGCGGCCCGAAAAAGCCCTGTAGCGCCCCCCAGCGACCGAAAATCTCGGGGGTTTCAGCTACCGGGGGTAGCTGAGACCCCCCAGATTATGAATCGGGGTGTTTTTTTTGGACCCCGATCATGTGATCGGCGGTATACACTGTATACCGACGAACACATGAAAAAAAAAGAAATGGCCGGTAAAACTGATTTCTTTTTCATCTGACATGATCAAACATGTCAGATGAGAAAGAAATCTAACCCCCTAGTGCCCCCAAAGCCCCCGGAACCGGAGAGTCCCCCCACCCCCACCCCTACCCCCCCGGACATCCAAAATGGCGCCGAAGCGCACAGAAAACTGCCGCCGGCGCCGGCTCTGCAGTCATTTCCCTCCGATCTGAAATGATCAAACATTTCAGATCGGAGGGAAATGTCCTCCCCCTGACCCCTCCTCCGGTCCACCGGAGCCCTCTGGTCACCGGAGCCCCCTCCGGTTCTCCAGAGCCACCACCCCCCTCCCCCCTCCGGAAGATGGCGGCGCACAGCGCGCGGCCGCATTCATTCTGCTCTTTCTGCCGCATGTGACACGTCACATGCGACAGAAAGGTGTCCCCAGGTCCCGCTAGGTCACCCCCCGTCACCTCCCCCCCCCAAGCCCCCGGTTATACGTTACCTGTCTGCCGCTCCGTCCCGCGATCACGCCGCCTCCTTCTTCTTCAATGCTGGCGGCGCATGCGCAGACAGCGGCTGTCAGCTGGATCCCTGCAAGCAGGGATCCTGCTGACGTCGCAACTGCACAGGCTACTCCACTGTGGACCGGGGGAGGGTGAGTGCGGTAATCTGCAGTCACACTCCTCACATGGAGAGACTGCTGTTCCAGAAAATGGGGGGTACGTTCTGTGAGCGTGCCCCTCATATTCTGGAATGAGGTTACTGCAGGTCACTCTGCCCTAGGTTGGACCGGGGCAGTGTGAGTGCAGTATTCTCAGATTACTGCACCCACACTGCTCATGGAGAGCTTGCTCTTCCAGAAAATGGGGGATACGTTCCCTGAACGTGCCCCCCATATTCTAGAAGATCCAGAGTCGGCGTGGGACCTCCTCCAAAATGGATTACAGTGACCGGAATTTCTTTATTTTCAATAAATTGGTAAAAGAGGAATGTTTCGGGGAGTGTTTTTTCAAATAAATTTTTTTTTTGTCTTTTTTTTTTCTATTACTGACTGGGTTAGTGATGTCGGGTATCTGTTCAGATGCCGTGACATCACTAACCCCAGGGCTTGATGCCAGGTGACATTACAGCTGGTATCAACCCCATATATTACCCCGTCTGCCACCGCACCAGGGCGCGGGATGAGCTGGGGCGAAGCGCCAGGATTGGCGCATCTAATGGATGCGCCACTTCTGGGGCGGCTGCGGCCTGCTATTTTTAGGCTGGGAAGAGTCCAATAACCATGGCTCTTCCCACCCTGAGAATACCAGACCCCAGCTGTCCGCTTCACCTTGGCTGGTGATCTAATTTGGGGGGGACCCCACGTTTTTTTTTTTTTTAAAAAACGCCTGGGGAGCCCTCCAAATTGATCACCAGACAAGGTGAAGCTGTCAGCTGTGGTTTGCAGGCTACAGCTGTCTGCTTTACCCTAGCTGGCTATCAAAAATAGGGGGGACCCCACGTCGTTTATTTTAATTATTAATTTTTTGGGGGGCTAAATACAAGGCTAGGCACCCTTTAGTGCCACATGAAAGGCACTAAAGGGCGCCAGCTTAGAATATGCAGGGGGTGGGACGTTATATATGTTTGACATCTATCCATTCATCCATTGTAGCATTTTACGCTGTGTGCCCACAATCAGGGTTTGCAGCGTTTTGGGCGCAGAGTGTTTTCCCTGTGTCCATGACGCTGCGTTGTGCTGTAGAAGCACAGTGGAAGGATTTTTAGAAATCTCATGCCCACTGTGCTTCTTTTCTCCGCAGCATAAACCGACCTGTGGCAGCTTCCCGAGCCTCAGCATGTCAATTTATGCTGCGGAGATGAGTGTTCTCTGCAGGTAGCATAGAGCTCCACAGCGGCCTGAACCCAAATCGTGGGCATGGGCAGCTGCGTTCTCCCGTGGACAACACTCACATCTCTGCAGGAGGCTGACACTGTGTACTGGACGCCGTGTCGCTGGATCATGGCCACATAGCCTAAAAGTGAGACATTTGTTGCTACAGCAACATTTTTGTGAAGTACCTGTGGATTCAAAATGCTTACTATACTCCTGAATAAAATCCAGTTTCCAAAATGGGGTCACTTGTGGGGGTTTTCTGACGTATAGGTACCCAAGGGGCCCTGCTAATGTGACATGGTGCGCGCAATTTATTTCAACTTTTCCAGAATTCAAATGGTACTCCTTCCATTCCAAGCCCTCCCATTTATCCAAACAGAGGTTTTTGGCCACATGTGGGGTATCCCTGTGCTCATAAGACATTGGATAACAACCTGTGGGGTCCACGGTTTGTTGTTGTCTCTTGAAAAAGTGAGAAATTTGATGCTAAAGCAACAGTTTTGTGAAAAAAATGAAAATTTTCAATATGGCAACCTAAGCTTATCAAATTCTGTGAAGTACTCGTGGATTCAAACTGCTCACTATACACCTAGATAAAAGCCTTGAGGTGTCTTGTTTCCAGAATGAAGTCACTTGTGGGGGACCGCCACTGTTTAGGCACCTCAGGGGCTCTCCAAATGCAACCTGGCGTCCGCTATTGATTCCAGCCAATTTTGGAGTCAAATGGCACTCCTTCCCTTCCGAGCCCTGCCATGCGCCCAAACAGTTGATTTCCACCACATATAAGGTATCGCCAAACTCAGGAGAAATTGCACAATAAATGTTATGCTGAATTTTTTCCTTTTACTCTTGTAAAAAAAAAAGCTACCTGGTTGAAATAACAATTTTGTGGTAAAATTTTTTTTTTTTTTTTTCATGGCTCAACGTTATAAAATTCTGTGAAGCACCTGAGGGTTCAGGGTACTCACCAAACATCTAGATAAATTCCTTGAGGGGCCTAGTTTCCAAAATGGGGTCACTTGTGCGGGGTTTCTGCTGTTTAGGTACCTTAGGGGACCTCCAAATGCGACATGGTGCCCGCAATCTTTTTCAGGCAAATTTCCTTTCTAAAATTCAAATATTGCTCCTTTCGTTCCAAGCCCTCCCATTTGTCCAAACAAAGGTTTCAGACCACATGTGAGGTACCACCGCGCTCATAAAAAAGTGGTTAACAAACCTTGAGGTCAAATTTTTGGAATTACCTCTTGAAAAAGTGAGAAAATTGATGCTAAAGCAACATTTTTGAGAAAATTATTAAAATTTTCAATATGACAACGTAACGTTAACAAAATCTGTGAAGTACCTGTGGATCTAAAATGCTCCCTATACCCCTAGATAGAAGCCTTGAGGGGTCTAGTTTCCAAAATGGTGTCACTTGTGAGGGATTTCTTCTGTTTAGGTACCTTAGCGGACCTGTAAATGCAACATGGTGCCCGCAATCTATTTCAGCCAAATTTGCTTTCCAAAATTCAAATATTGCTCCTTCTGTTCCGAGCCCTCCCATTTGTCCAAACAGAGGTTTCTGACCACATGTGGGGTATCGGCGCGCTCATAAGAAAGTGGGGAACAAGTTTTGGGGTCCATTTTGTTGTGTTATTTCTTCTAAAAGTGAATAAATTTGGGTTAGAGCAACATTTTTAGGTAAAATTTAATTTTTGCTTTTTTTCATTCCACATTGCTTTTGTTCATGTGAAGCACCTGAAGGGTTAATAAACTTCTTGAATGTGGTTTTGAGTACTTTGGGGGGTGCAGTTTTTAGAATGGTGTCACTTTTGGGTATTTTCTGTCATTTAGGCCTATTGAAGTCACTTCAAATGTGATGTGGTCCCTAAAAAACTGGTTTTGTAAATTTTGATGTAAAAATGAGAAATTGCTGATAAACTTTGAACCCCTCTAACTTCCTAACAAAAAAAAATTTTGTTTCCAAAATTGTGCTGATGTAAAGTAGACATGTGGGAAATGTTATTTATTAACTATTTTGTGTCACAGAAATCTCTGGTTTAACGGTATAAAAATTCAAAAGTTGAAAATTGCTAAATTTTCAAAATTTTTGCCAATATTCAATTTTTTTAATAAATAAACACAAAAAATATTGTCCTAAATTTGGTACTAACATGAAGTCCAATATGTGACGAAAAAACAATCTCGGAATCACCGGGATCCGTTGAAGCGTTCTAGAGTTATAACCTCATGAAATGACACTGGTCAGAATTGCAAAATTTGGTCTGGTCATTAAGGTGAAAATTAGCTCCGTCACTAAAGGGTTAATTATATGTACCAAATGTCCAACTGGGGGTCTGTATGTAGGGGAGACAGGACAACAGCTCAGGATAAGGATGAATTCTCACCGCCACACAATTAAGGAAAAAAGAATAGATCTACCTGTGGCCAAACAATTTTGTAACCCAGACCACAGCATCATGGACATGAAATTGCTGTTATTGAAAGGAAAGTTCAAGTCCCAGAGAGATAGGAGACTATGTGAGTACAAACTTATGATGACCTTTGACACATTCAGAGCAGGAATGAATGTGTCTCATGGATTTATGTCTTTTTACATCAATTAAGAGATGTGCTCCTCATATCATCCGGGGCTCTGGACCAGACCTCAATCAGAGGACAATAATACTTTCACACTGAACTGCAGCAATATTTATACAACAGTTTGTCCTCTTGCCATGCTGATAGTTCTGCTTCACATAACTTGTTTTATTTACTGCCCCATTCTATGTCCTGTTGTGTATAAATATGTGACTCTTCAGATTTTGTTATATTGAGCCTGAAGAAGAGACCTGAGTAGTCTCGAAAGCTTGGTATTATTACCATCTTTTCAGTAGGCCATTAAAAAGGTATCAACCACTGAGGACTTTAGTTCTTTTAAACAATTTTGCATCAGTATTTGTAAATTAAGATCAGAAGTGGAACATACAGAAAAAATAAACATATAATGATTCACCCATATTTAGTGTTGGGCGAACCCGAACTGTAAAACAGAAGATAATGATTGGACCTGGAAGAAGAAGTGGCTGGGAGACAGAGTCTGCAGAACGCGTTGTGGGAGCGGTAAGTATAATGACAATGTTTATTATTAACTATATTCTTTATTTTACAGACTCCCTCCACCCCATTCCATAACTGAAAAGTCCAATTTTGGGGTTCGTACGTAAGTTCGGGTTATCTCAGAACCCAAACCCGAACTTTACAAAAAGTTTGGGTGAGTCTCCCGAACACGAACATCGGTGGGTTCGCCCATCCCTACCCATATTGTGTCTTGGAGTCTCTCATGGTTTTTGCTTACAAGTCCAGAGGAAATAATGACCTAAAATACTAATGTGTGAATAAAGCCGAGCTTCAGATGATATATAGTAAAGAAGCTTCCTTCGACCTTATGTCTACTCATAAAGGCAGTGATTATGATAGAAAGAGTAAATTACTTTATATGCAATTATCTAGGTTGAGACCACACAGGTCAGCTTGGCATGTGGTCAAAACTCTACCAACCAATCAAACATCCATTGTCCCTCCGCAGATGCGCGACTCTTCACCATGCAGATCAGCTGCGGTATGTGACTGCACCCTAATAGTGGTCTGACTGCTAAGATCCTCCCTGTTCCTCTGAATACAAGAGGAGCAACATTGGTTGGACACTATTTCTCATTACAGTCTTTTAATGGTCCCAGCTACCCACTTAAATGGGGTCAATACCACAGTCTTATCCACTTGAAGAATGAAACTTATTACTGTCAAATATGGAAACTAGAGGAAAAAAAGCAAAGTGCCACATTGGGTTATGGCTCTTGGCATTAAGATCAGATATTAAAAAGTAGAGGTTCTCACCTTTTGCTGTTGTGATGGCCACACAAGCTGTAATTGCATTTGATTGAAAGAATGCTATAGTAGCTGATCCATCTAGGAACTGCCGCCTCAGGTCCAAATGCTGTTCTGAGTTTATGGTCATTCAACAAAATACAATGGGAACACGTAGAATTATAAGCATCAGAAGAACATTCATAAGTAGAGTAGAGTGAATCCAAACTTTAAAGTTCAGTGTTCATATCGAATAAAGACATTATACAAATATCAGTGTCCAAGTTTGGGAGCTTAACATGTGTAAACCGCTCCCGCGAGCATCGCTGTGCTCGGGGACGCTCGGTGCTCAGCCCAGTGTAAGCTGCTTGCAGTGTTTGAACGGCTCATACTGGGGGTAACCACAGCGTGTTCGGATGTAGTGTGCACCAAACAAAAAAGATGATCAAGCCCTCCCACCCCGGAAATGCTCTGTTTATGGCTGGCTATGTTCTGGTCTCATACAACATGGCTGGTCCTGCCCTACCCATTTGTCTTTTTGTGTACCTGTACGTTTTTCAATCTCAAACATGTTTTCTTTTTAATATTTATTATTAAAAGTTGATATATTTTTATATTAATATCCCTTTCCTTTTTTTTCTTTTAGTAGGTGTTACACTTTGTGTTCTTGGGACACAATTACTTCTACTCTGGTATGCATTTATCAATGTATAGTTACTTTGGACTTTGACCCTACATGAATATCTATGACACCCATACTCAATAATAGTGGAAAAAAAAAGGGTTGTCAAAATAAAACTCCATTTTTGTAACATTTTCTATACAGTCTGATATGTAAGTACAAGGCAACACTATAAACTTTTTACATAGTAAGAAATAAATTTTGCTATTCTTCAAGGTAAAAATGCAATAAACTATGTTTTGCGCTCTAACATATACAGATATGGACACAATTGTTGGTAACCTTCTGTTAAAAAGGAACCTGACAGCTGATACATGCTGCCCGTCCAGAGGCAACATGTTTCAGACCACAGCTATATGATGATGCAGCCACAGTCTGATACATGCTGTCCATGGATTCAATAGCATGCATAAGTTGTCGGGTTCCCTCTAATGAAGGAAAAAAACACAATGGTCAATGAAATAACCTAAAACTGTTTGTAGTGATTGCCTCAAAGGTTATGCAAGAAAATCTTAAGTAAAAAAGGTTGTCCAGCCTTAGGCTACGAGCCTTGTGAATCCACATATTGCAAGCACTACGTGCTGTGAAGATTCTCTAGTGCCAGGACCACATGTCTGACTAGTGTGTGGCCTCACTCAATGCAAGTGTATTGAGCAAGATCAGATATATCTCTTCGGAATGTGGCCACAAGTAAACAAATCGCATACTTGCAGTCACATGACTGCCCGCTTCTGGTGCCGACACCAAAGAATCCTCTGTGTGCGCAGTGCATGTGATGTGATGAGTCACAGGTCATGAGTGTGTTGTGGTACGATGGGATCAGAAAGTCCCAGTGTATACAATATTGCAGTTCCTCTTTAGTACCCGCTCATTGTTTACCCTGAGTTGAAGCTTAATTATTTCCATCCAGTGCTGAAAAGGTTAAGGTTCCTTTCTATCCTGCTGTGATCTAACAGGTAAGGGGTACTTCACACATAGCGAGATCGCTACTGAGATCGCTGCTGAGTCACGTTTTTTGTGACCTCATTAGCGATCTCGCTGTGTGTGACACTGAGCAGCGATCTGGCCCCTGCTGTGAGATCGCTGCTTGTTACACATAGCCCTGGTTTGTTTTTTTATTGTTGCTCTCCCGCTGATAAGCACACATCGCTGTGTGTGACAGCGAGAGAGCAACAATCCTGAATGTGCAGGGAGCAGGAGCCGGCGTCTGACAGCCTGCGGTAAGCTGTAACCAAGGTAAACATCGGGAAACCAAGGTGGTTACCCGATATTTACCTTCGTTACCAGCCTCCGCAGCTCTCACGCTGCCAGTGCCGGCTCCTGCTCCCTGCACACGCTAAGTTAAGCGGTGTGAGCTGGTAACTAAGGTAAACATCGGGTAACCATACCCGATGTTTACCTTAGTTACCAGTGTCCGCAGCTTCCAGACGCCGGCTCCGTGCAAGCGCAGCGTCGCTTGCACGTCGCTGCTGGCTGGGGGCTGGTCACTGGTCGCTGGTGAGATCTGCCTGTTTGACAGCTCACCAGCGACCATGTAGCGATGCCGCAGCGATCCTGACCAGGTCAGATCGCTGGTCGGATCGCTGCTGCATCGCTAAAGTGTGAAGGTACCCTAAGTCTAACAAGTAGCTGCAGCCACTCCCTTCTGCTATAAATATCCACTCCTCACTATGTCGACGATAATTTATTCTATACTGTACACTTTGAAGGAGCCTGACTCTGGAGAGGCTTTGTGTTTGTTTCTGTTGCAACTGAGAGGTTTCCTGCTGAAGAAGCTGTGGAGTGCTATTTGTTCTGTCTTTCCCCATCTGTTTTCTTACCATCCTAGTGTTGTTTTATTACAGTAGCAAGACCAGCATATCGCTGGCCTTCACTAGGCAGGGAGAGTTCAGGGCCAGTGAGGGTCTAGGCAGGTGACAGCGCACGTGGTAGAGGACCCATCTAGGAATGTTAGGGAGTGCAGGGATCAGTATCAGGTGTGTATTAAAAGGTGACCCTCTTCCCCTCTCCCTAGGGCCAGGGTCTTCCGTTGCATTGCATCCCTGGTTTTCCCTTGTGTGTTGCGTCGTTCGCCGAGAGTCCTCTCACTCGTGGTGTGACATCACAAGTCTGCAGAATGACCGTACACTTGTTCCCTAAGTCTGGACAACCCCATAAAAAGGGCCATCATTTTTACCCAGGTCACTTTCATTATTTTTTGTTTTTACATTTTTCTACTGAACCACAATAGAAAAGCAATTTCTGATTTTCATTACTTGATATTCAATAAATTGATATTGAAAACCATTTTTGTAATTTTCAAGTCACGTCAGTGACTGAGCATTGTAGGTTTTTCTTACTGTTATAGAAAGATACCAACAATTTTGTCCACGTATGTATATAAACTGGTTACTAGGTAAAATCTACCTTAAAATAAATGATGCCCTGAAACTTTAGTGCTGACTCTATCAATCTCAGTCAATGGTTAAATTACAAGTCAGACTGAATTCCTCAGAACATATTAAATAATGCAGCTCGTTTACACATAAACCAGCCAGGAGCGAGAGCAGTTGCTTAGAAATGTTTACTTTGGTTCTATTTTTTATTTATTACACATTTTATTTTTAGTTTTATTTTTGAAAATTTAATCACATGAGGCTGCATTGAAGGACATATTCTATGATAAACTTTATATCTAAAGCAATAATAATGTATGGCAGCTTGTGATCCAATTACCAGAAAGAACAATCTGAATAAGACCAAGGGCACCTGTGAGAGTTCAAAGATGTTATGCAGTAAATGTCTTCTTGACAATGTTTGCATTTTAGTTGTAAGAGCAAATATGGTTTCACATGCATGATGTACCGGAATATAGCCTTTAAAGCTTAAACGGAACCTGTCAGGTGCAATATGCACCCAGAACCACGAGCAGTTCTGGATCCACATTGCTAATCCCTGCCTAACTGTCCCTGTATCTAGTAGCATAGATAAAGAGATCTTAAGACAAAGTATTTCTAAAGATCCTTTATGATATGCTAATGAACGCAGGAACTAGTCCCAAGGGCATTATTTCCCCCAACTAGTTCATCCTCTTAGCATGTTATCACACACCTAACATGCTATTCAATGCCCAGCATCATCGGCATAGACGCACATACCTGTGTCCGCTGTCACAGCCTCAGACGCCGGGTTTAGGCTCAGTGGGCATGATCAGAAGTCCCTGCACTTCCAGTAATGCGCACTAGTCTCCTGAAGCTGGAACGCGTACATGTGGTTTCATAATACGCATGTTAGGCATACTAACATGCTAAGAGGGCATACTAGTCGGGGGAAATAACCCTTGCAACTACTCCCTTTGCTCATTAGCATATCAAATACTTTTTCTAAAGATCTCTTATCTATACTACTAGATACAGGGACAGTTAGGTAGGGATTAGCAATATGATATCCAGAACTGCTCGTGGGTTTGGGTGCATATTGGACCTAACAGGTTCCCTTTAAAGGCTTTCTCCTCTTTCAGAAAACCATGGCCTCAGAGCACAGGTCAGCTGCTGTGTATTCACTGCTGGTCCAGGTATCTAATATTGGCTTAAGTGGTGACATTGTACCGCCCCAGCGCCAGCAGCCAAAACTGCTCGGATCCGGATCCGCGGTGGCTCGGGAAGTCTCCGGAGTCGGGAGGGGTTGCACGGTCACTCGAAATTAAAGGGGGGTATTTACAGGGGGCTTTGTGTTTAGAGTTCGTGACGCCACCCACAGTGTGTGGTAAGGTGGGACACCACCGCTGCTGTTGGGAGCGCCCGGTAGCGATGGGATGACAGCCAGGTGTTTAACCCCTTTGTGCGTATGGGGGAATACCCCGGGGCTTGGTGATGGAGAAGTGGGGATGCCGTTGGGGAGGAAAGGGTCACTGCGTACTCACTCAGTCCAATAACGCTGACACCGACAACTTGTAAACCGAAATTCTGAGCACCGCTGCAGCAGGGAGCGTCTGGATCTCGTGCCCGATGGTGTTGCTTGTTAGCCTGTGACCTTTTCCTTGGCACCTTCTTTGCTATTTGTCCCCTATAGTATAGAACTAGTCGGGTCCTGCTGACTCATATATCTAACGGAGTGAGCTTGCTCTCAGGGTTCACGCTTGGGATTTGCTGGACTGTATATTGGGAAAGTCCTATCCCCCTCGTTGCGCTAGTATCCCGATTTTGGAGCGGGTAGAGAACGAATCTTGAAAACTTCACCCTCGTCAGGTAAATTACCAGGAAGCTTGAAGCTACATCCCGGCCTAGGGTCCACCTACCCCGTCGTGCCCTGGCCTCTGCCCGGAGATGGCTCAAGGCCGCCGGCTGCCCTCCTGAGCACTTTCGTGCCCCTTGACACGATCCCCTGCGACCGGGGTTCCAGCTCCTACCAGGCCCAGACCAACATCTGCCACCTATTAACAACAAGGAGCCCAGCTTCTCTCCTTGAGAGTCACCACTCAACTGAACTGCTCCTGACACTCCTGACCCTCCCTTACCAGCCCCCCAAATGGGCGGCCCTATTCCCTTCAGGCTACCCATTGGTGGGACTGGTGGGTGTGGTTCAGAGTGTTTCTAAGGTTTTAATTAGCTCATTCTTAGCAACACCAAAGGCCAGGGACCCGGAACCAAGGTGGAGTTGGATATTATGCAGAAGGGCAGATTGCACAATATCCTGTGACGACCTGATAGGCCAGGGCATCACAATATTGTATTGACAGAGCGGCAGGCAATCAGTGAGCTCAGCAACTCTGACGGGTGTTCCATCCAGAAAAGGCCCGAATAGCTGAACTAAGTGATTGGCTTCCCCTATCAATGTGACTTCAGCATTGCAGCCAATAGAAACAGGGAACATAAGTGGATAATTTAAACTGGATCCACTGACACAAGCAAAAAGAAGAAGTGGCAGCCAACAATTCAATTTTTCTTGATTGTAAGTTTATACTCTTATGAACATGGCACTTTCTTTGTTACCCTTAACTTATCATGACTCCTTCAGTTCGTTAAGTCATATTTTCATTGTATGCTTACTTGGTATTATAACTGGCCACTAGACCTCTATTAATTATACTTATTCCATTATATTTTTTCTTTATATTGGCGTATAATTTTTTATTCATTATATATTGTGAGGACATTTGTATTATTAATATCATAATTTCTACTGCAATTGCACACACCTCTCTCCATGCAATACCTTTTTTATTCATTTTTATGACTTGTCCATGTCATGTGTTGTTTTTATTTGTTATGCTGGTTAATCATCAATAAATAAATTATACGTGATTTGTAGTTTTTTTGGCACTCGGAATACTTTTTCTGAGTATGTATTTATTTTTGGGTACTTAGGGGACTTTTGTCTCCAATTTTGGTACTTCCTTCTTTTATAGGTTTTCAAAATTCTAGAATGTCCCGCCTTTTATCGGTACAGTATTGAAATTACCAAAGAGTTCTAATAGGTTATTTGTAAATGAATCCACAAAATAAATATTAGTGGTAAGATATTGCTTGTATAATCAACTGTAAATTACGTTTTCTTCAGTTGATCCTGTCAGTACCTATTCTGTTGGGGTTTATTTATTCAGAACCTAGTTTCTATGGAAGTTAAGCCCGCTTTACACGCTACAATATATCTTACGATGTGTCGGCGGGGTCACGTCATAAGTGACGCACATCCAGCATCGTAAGGTACATTGCAGTGTGTGACAGGTACGTGCGATTGTGAATGAACGGTACAACGTTAATCGAACGCACGTCGTTCATTCCTCATGAATTGAACGTCAGGTTGCTCATTGTACCCAGGGTAGCACACATCGCAGTGTGTGACACCCCGGGAACGATGAACACATCTTACCTGCGTCCAGCAATGCGGAAGGGAGGAGGTGGGCGAGATGTTTACGTCCCGCTCATCTCCGCCCCTCCGCTTCTATTGGCCGGCTGCCGCGTGACGTCGCTGTGATGCCGAACATACCTCCCACTCCAGGAAGTGGACGTTCGCCGCCCACATCGAGGTCATATGGACGGGTAAGTACGTGTGACGGGGGTTAATCGTTTGTGCGGCACATTCAACAAAATTGAACGTGCCGCACATACGATGGGGGCGGTTATGATCGCATACGATATCGTATGCAAAATCGTAGCATGTAAAACAGGCTTTAAGGTCAACAACTCCAGTCCAGGCCTACATAGCCACATTAGAATAATCCTAGGTTCTCTTTTTCATTTTCCTATATATCTGTGTGTTGACCCTTTTTAGGACAGCAACATTTGCATAGAAATAAAAATGTCCAAGTGCCCTCACATCCAAAAAATGTGTGATGTCTTAGGCTAGGACTATATGACAACATTTGTCGCACAACAGCAATGCCTAAGAAAGTTGTCTGACAAAAACATCTATGTAATTTATCTACAACATGGTGTCACACTACTATTTTAAAGCTCTGATTTTACTTTAGAATAAAACTGCTAAGTTGTGACAATTTGCACGGCCCTTGTGACTTGCATTGAAGTCTATGGCATATGAGTCGCGACTTGTGGCAGAAAATTCAACTCATTTGGAAACATTTGTGACTCTGTCATAGTATGTCAAAAGTCACAATGTACCACCATAGAAAATTATTAAATGTGATGTCACTATGTAACACTCGGATTTCAGCGTCCCACAGTAATTGGCGCTATGTATTCCTACCCTAATAGTGCTATTGAGAAAAACCTAGGTACTTCCTATTACAGTGTGCACCTGCGCATAGCTTGTGATGCGTGAGCATCAGAAGTGTTATGCTAATGGCCCTCTGCTGTGAGTGTCAGTTGAGGGTCATGTGACTGTAATCTGATCTTGTGATCAGATCACAGCTGCGGAGAAGAGGGAGGGAACACTTTCTCCCTATCTCCTCCCAGGCCTGTCTCTGCATACAATGCACAGCACTTGGATGACATGCGAACCGATACTCGCTGCCAAACTCAGCATGCTGCAATTCATTTCTCATTCCGACATGGCATGAGAAATCAATCGCAGATGGACACTGCCCCATAGTTTGCTCTGGTGCAAGTGCAATTTGATGTTTTATCGGATTGCACTAGTCTGGGTAAAACACAAGTGAAACCGAGGCCTAACGATAAGTTACCACAATAATTTTGACACTGCATATTTCTGCTGCACAAAAAATGCAGAGTCTTTAAGTTCCAGAAAAGGGGATGGGATTTATCTCATGCCCTGTGTGAATTTTTTAGCTGTGGTGCATGTTTGAGATCTGCACCAGGACAATTTCTCTTGCAAAAACACTGAGTTTTATGTGCAAATTTAAAACATGACACCAAAAAAAGACAAAAAACTTAGTATCCTAAGCAAGATAAAAATACATGTAAAAAAAATATACTCAAAAACACAATGAAAGTAGTCTAATTTATCTAATAGGTGCAGGAATGCGGCATAGAATCTGCAACATGAAAAACTTCACCAAATACTCATCGTTAGAATGTAGCCTAAACAAACATAACACTAGCAGCTAGACCAATGGGTGACTGTGCTGTCCAGCAGCCCAGCAGGTCTAACCATCTCCTTCCTCTGGCCAACAGGAGAGTACCACACCCTATATAAACTCCCAGCCTTCTACATTTGTTGCCAGATAATATGCCTGGAGTACTCCCAGAATATTGGATCTCTTGTTGTAATGCTGTTCCTTAAAGTGACCCATTATGCACTCTAACTTCATCAGATCCGATTATCCCCTTATTCTAACGTCAGTCAAATTGATTTTGTTCTGACTGATTTCCTGGTGTCTGACCACTGCCATTCTCCTGACTTTGGCTTTTAATTCCTGATTAGAGATGGGCGAACTCGAACTTTAACGTTTGGTGTTCATACCGGGCACAGACTTTATAAAAAACAGTGTTCAAGTTTGGAGTCTGGGTGCATGCAAACCACTCAAGTGAGCATCGCTGTGCTTGGGTACGCTCGGTGCTCGGCCCAGTACAAGCCGCTTTCAGAGTTTAAATGGCTCACACTGGGGGGTAAAAATCAACATTATCGAATGTATTGTGTGCAAACAAAAAGAATGAAAAAATCCTGTCCTCCCTCCCCTTGAAATGTTCTGTTTATGGCTAGCTCTATGTGGGCGGAGACCAAACTGCCCAATCAGTGACTTCCAATGAGCTTCAGGTCAAGTTCGGGTCCAGAACAGAACTTTATCTAAACTCCGGCTGAACCTACAGAACTCTACAGTCCATGGTCCGCTCATATCTAGCCCTCATTTAGTACCTTGTCTCGTCCCACCTTCACTGAGCTGGTATACTTGACTCACCTTGACTCAAGCTTGCCCCACCGGTCAGGGGACTCTGTTGTAAGACCAGATCCTTGTAAAGGGATTAAATTTAGAGGACCGAGGTTATGCTAAGATTTGCCAGACAAAGATGCTAGTGCCTCTAAAAGACTTTATTTATACAGTTTATAATGAAACACAAACTTTGTGCTTTTATGTTTCTATCACATGTAGTTCCACTTTACACAGGGCAATATATTGCCAAAACTTGGACAGTATTATGATCTCAACTGAATTATTTTTATCATTTTTTCCATGTCTACAGGGGGTTTCTCAATGATCTGTGGATTCCTCCGATTCCTAGTGTGGGTTAAAAATTGATCCACATGACATATTGAAGAGTACAGTTCTTTAGCGTCCACTGATACCAATTTTGAACTTGACAAACTGATATAAATCAACTCGGCAGCCATTGTCCCCAGATATTATTTAAGATAGCTGACAACAATGAATTACAGCTCTAGAAAACATATATATAAGGTACAAAAGTTTTTACCAAGTGTCAAACCAATAGTTTTCTCGCCTAGAGCCTTGTGACTTGATATGTATGTGAACCCATCCATCCAGAACATTACTGTGCGGGTTGTTTTCTTCTCTAAGATTGAGGAGTTAGAACACTGAATGCAGAATTGTCTTCTCTTCTGGCAGTCAATAAGTAGAGGTGTAAGGCTATGTGCACACACTGTGTCTTTTTGACGCTGCGTTTTTGTGCGTTTTTGGCCGCTAAAAACGCACAAAAACGCACCTGCGTCGAAAAAACGCGGCAAAAAACGCACGCGTTTTGCCGCAATTTGGTGCGTTTTTTTGCTGCGTTTTGCTGCGTTTTTGCTCACTGCGTCTTTATGCGTTTTTTATCAGTGAACAAAAAAAAAAGGTCTGATGTCATTTCCTTCTTCAATGTGTTCTTCATTCTTCACTAGTGTATGCAGAAGAGCAGACAGCTGCAGAACTACAAGGCTCAGCATATTCCATCCAATAGTGTATGCAGGAGAGCAGACATCAGCTGCAGAACTACAAGGCTCAGCATGCTCCATCCAGGACTATATGCTTGAGGGAGAGTCAGGGGGAGCAGACCTACAAGGCTCAGCATCCTCCTTCCAGGACTGTATGCAGGATTTCTTTGCCCCCCAAACAAAAAAAATGACGTGGGCTTCGCCATATTTTTGTATACTAGCCGGGTACAGCAGGCAGGTACGGGCTGCCCCCAACCCCCAGCTGCCTATTTGTACCCGGCTGGGAACCAAAAATATAGGGAAGCCCTTTTTTTTAAATTATTTCATGAATTTCATGAAATAATTTAAAAAAAAAATTACGTGAGCTTCGCCCAATTTTTGAGTCCAGCCGGGTACAACTAGGCAGCTGGGGATTGGAATCCACAGTGCAGGGTGCCCATGCTTTCTGGGCACCCCCACTGTGAATTGCAGTCCCGCAGCCACCCCAGAAAATGGCGCTTTCATAGAAGCGCCATCTTCTGGCGCTGTATCCAACTCTTCCAGCTGCCCTGAAGCCGGGTGGCTCACTGGGTAATAATAAAGTTAGGGCTAGCTGTATATTATCAGCTAGCCCTAAGCCCGAAATTCATGGTGTCACGCCAATATTAGACATGGCCACCATGAATTTCTAGTAAAGATAAAAAAAAAACACAACACACAGAAAAATATTTTTATTAGAAATAAAACACAACACAATTAGTGACTCCATCTTTATTGAAATAAAGAACCCCCCCTCCGCAGTAATCCTGGGTCAGGGTCCCGCGCCGTCCAATCAGGATCCAATATCATCTGATCGGTTTGCTGGAAGGCAGAGCGATCAGATGATGTGTCAGGATCAAGTGCCTGAATCACATGACACAGCAGCTGATTGTATAAAAGCCGATTATACAATCAGCTGATGCATCGGTGCAAAAAAAATAAAAAAAATAATACTCACTTATGTGCTGATTACCGGCAGCTGCTGCAGCGATGGGGCGGGAGTCTGATCCCGTCCGATCGCTGCAGCAGCTGCCGGTAATCAGGGATGAAGTCTCCTGACGCATATGCTGATACCGGCCGGGCGCCCGCGTCACCGCGATACTTACGATCAGCTGATGCGTCAGGTGACTGCATCAGGTGATCCATCGCCAGGTCCTGCATCCATCGGAGGCTTCCCGGCCGTCTGCACACAGCCGGAGCGGGGGTGGCGATACCGTGAGAGGAGATGGGAGCAGGCATGGCACCGGGAGTCTGCAGACAGGTGAGTATAACTTTTTTTTTTTCTACTGTTAACTTTTGTTTTCGCAGCCGCTTCCACCTCCTGCCTGTACATGGCGCCGCACGGCAGCATACATGCACAGGACGGGAGGTGGACGCAGCGGTGACGGTACCGGGAGGATTCACGCTTCTGTATATACTGACAGAAGGAATCCTCTTCCTGTACACGTCACTTTACTACCCACCTCCTGCGTTTATAGCTGCGTTTTTGGTCTTAGAAACGCACCAAAACGCACCAAAACGCAGCTATTTGCGTTTCTCATTGCGTCTTTCAACATCCCATTGAACTCAATGGATGAAAAGCGCAGTGAAAAACGCGGGAATAATTGACATGCTGCGTTTTTGTGGCACCACAAAAACGCAGCTGAAAAAAAACAGATGTGTGTGGACAGCAAAAATGAAAACTCATAGACTTTGCTGGGGAAGCAAAGTCATGCAGTTTTGAGGCCAAAAACGCACCCGAAAAACGCGCAAAAACGCAGCGAAAAACGCACTGTGTGCACATAGCCTAAGAAATCTGCTCCATGATTAATGTCATCTCACTTAAACTTTTATAGCCAAATAAAACAGTAGGCTCTGAAGGAGCTGACATGAGCTAAGGGATGCTACTTTAAACACAATTCACTTCCTATAACCTATATAACCCAGACAGGCAGTGTATTACTAGTCCTCTTTATAGTATTCTGTAAGCAGAGAGAAACGGTCTCTAACAAAAGCAGTGAAACAGAAATAAAAAAGAATATTAATAATGAGCAAGCCTCCTGGTTAAAGCATAGGCTGCATAATACTGATATTAAAATGAACATATTATGAGTCCAAGAAAAGAGTCACAGCTCAGGAGTCCAAGTGTAATTAATCTCTGTTTAACCAGGCTAACTGATAGCTGCAGCTTGTACTGAGCAGTGTGAGATTTCAACAGAAGCAGGGAGGTGGGACACTGAGGAGCTGTCAATCAGGCTTGGTGAGTAAAGAGTAACTATAAAGAATATTATATTATCATTCTGACATGGATTTATAACCCCTAAACTACTGCCAATATGCTTCATAAAGGGGCTTTATTCCTCAACACTGTAAAAAAGGTGATGCTGAGAAATAAGTAAAAAGCATCCACTCCTCCGATGGGTGAAAAAGCTGAGGTTTGTGGCTCTATAATATAGATGACACTCTGATGCATCAGCAATGATTGGTTTTAGCACTGATCATGGCCATTGAAGCCCATGAATGCCTCTATGAATCACCATGGCAGCATCTAGATGGTTAACAGAGGGACGGAGTTGCCTCATTAAATGCAGAGTATGATGGGCTGTTAGGCCCTGCTGTGAGCAAACTCTAAAGGCCCCGCTACACGCAACAACGTATCTAATGATATATCGCCGGGGTCACGGATTCTGTGACGCACATAAGGCATAGTTAGCAACGTCGTTGCGTGTGACACAAACGAGCGGCCGTTAACGATGTAAAATACTCTCCAAATCGTCCATCGTTGACACGTCGTTCGTTTTAAAAAAATCGTTGATTGTTGAGGACGCAGGTTGTTCGTCGTTCCCGAGGCAGCACACATCGCTATGTGTGACACCTCAGGAACGATGAACTACAGCTTACCTGCGGCCGCCGGCAATGAGAAAGGAAGGAGGTGGGCGGGATGTTACGGCCGCTCATTTCCGCCCCTCCACTTCTATTGGGCAGCCGCATAGTGCACCGCTGTGATGCCATACGAACGGCCCTCTTAGAAAAGGAAGCGGTTCACCGGTCACAGCAACGTCGCTAGGCAGGTAAGTCCGTGTGACGACTCCTAACGATATTGTGCGCCACGGGCAGCGATTTGCCCATGACGCAAAAACAACGGGGGCGGGTATTCTCGCTAGCGATATCGCTAGCGATATCGCTGCATGTAAAGCCCCCTTAACAGGCTATGACAGTATTAAAACTGACAGGTCACAAGCAATGCAAGTAGGGATGGGGATGGGTGAACCTGCAGATATCCGTTATCGGCAGGTCCAGCCGAATTTAAAAGAAAAAAGGTTCAGGCCCAGAATTAATTTCGTTTATCTGGCCAGACGCCGATCCCCCCATAAGTCTATGGGGATCCCAATCATGTGCTTTAAAATGGTAGTAGAAGGGATAGGAGGATTAGAGCAGGCGTGTTATACTGACCATTCTCCTCACAGTTGTAACACTACTTCCGGGGCCACTCATTATCCCTCAAGCATATGCACAGCTTCCCCTGCCCACCGGCAGTCCCGTCATCTGGAATTAGTTTCAGTCAAGCCGTGCTCCACCATGTGTGACAGCGTGCCTTACTGCTTGGAATCACAGACACTGTGTGTGTCCCTATAGTGGTGTAAAAATAAATAAAAAATTGGCATAGGATGCCCCCTGTAGGTCTGTTAACTCAGTGCCCTTACCTGAGGTGAGGTTATTCAGTTTAATGAGGTCACCTGAGGTCAGTTTACCTGCAGTCAAAGGTGGGGTACTGTGAGAACCTCCAACTATGATCACAAATAAACTGTGTGACGTCTCCACTCATCGCTGCAGCTAAGTTAGTCTCTGCCTGAAGTCTACAGCGTGCGGACATGTTCTGTGCCCGTACACTGTGACTTCAGTGTGTAGCAGAGCCGGAATTTTTGTGGGACCTCTTATGTATTACATCAGACTTGGGTGTTTTGGGGGGTTTATCTAGGGCTTAGAGGCAGATGTGAGCTGTCATTAACCCCTTTTATTACCCCAATTGCCACCGCACCAGGGCAATCGGGATGAGCTGGGTGAAGTGCAGGGATTGTCGCATCTAATGGATACACCAATTCTAAGCGACTGTAGGCTGCTATTTTTTATCCTGGGGGATCCCAGTAATCATGGGCTTCTGCAGCCTGAGAATACCAGCTCCCAGCAGTCGGCTTTATCATAGCTGTGTATAAAAAATGGAGGGGACCGCACACCGTTTTTGTTTTAATTATTTATTTATATCATTTTAAAAAAAATTGCATAGGGTCCTTCTTATTTTTAAACAAAGTTAAGATCAGCACAAGGCTGGGGCTGCAACCTGTAGCCGTATGCTTTATCTGTGCTTGGTATCATAATATAGGGGGACCCTACACCAATTTTATTATTTACTTATTTATTTTTACACCACTATAGGGATACACACAGCATCTGTGATTGCTTGTAGTCATGCACGTTGTCAAACAGGGTGGGGGTGTGGTCTGACTGCAACCAATCACAGACACTAGGACTGCCAGTGGGCGAGGAAAGCAATCCATATACAGTATATGAGGTTAGTGAGTGGCCCTCAAAGTAGTGGTACACCCGCATGGAGACTTGGTAAGCATAATGCACCTGCTTTATTCTTATTTTCTTTCTCCTTTAATTTTTTTTAATTACTCAGGTGGCTGGATTTACCCAGAGTTCCTTGAGAAATCCAGGTCCAGGATAAGTGAACAGGTAATAAGCAACCCTCACGGATCTGGACTTTAACAGTCGAGGTTCACCCATCACTAATCGCAAGTACAGTAGTAATGCAGTGAATGAGATCAGCGATCAAAGTGAAAAATATTCAAGCCTCATAGTGGGATTAAGTAAAAATGGAGCAAAAAAGGTCAAGACTTTGTAAAACAAAAATGAGATACAAAAAAAGAAGAAACTGTTCCACTACTAAAAGAGCAACATTTTGTGTAAAAGCAAAAAAATAAAGTAACAAAATTTCTGTAAAAAAGATAAAAATCACACCAAAAATGTAGGTATTTCATCGTACTGAAAAATAAATGTCACAGCTATCAGAATATGGCAATTCATAAGCAAATCAATTTTTGTAAAATGTTTTAAAGGGGTTGTCCGGTCTAAACCTACTAGTCTGCAGTCCCTCTATGTGTCCTTATATGTGACTGCAGACTTGTGAATCCTTACATCGCACTCACTGTGTGTGACGCCCTGGACAAGCCAGGGGTCACAGGTAATTACCTCACCACACCCTACACCCCGGTTAGGTACACCAAAGCTAGACCAGAAACCCTTGTTGCCTTCCTCCAGGGGCTGATGTGCACACCAGGGGGTGGGCCAGGCGGTTGGTCCCGCCCACCGAGGAGTACACAGTCCTGGAGGCGGGAAAAAGCGGAGAGATCAGTTTGAGGAGAAGAGGAGAGTGGAGCTAGAAAAGTGAAGTGGTAGTAGAGCAACTGTGAGACTGCGTCCGGGTGTGTGCCCCGGACAGAAACAGCAAAGTTAGCAGACGGCGGTGACCGTCTGCAGGAGTGGCTGATCGGAGGTGCCGAAAGGACCGTGGACGGGTGGTGGCCCGGCGGTACCGGACCGGTACACAAAGAGAGGCCAGCACCATTGGCAGGGGCCTTTCGGACCCCGGCAAGGCTTGGAGTCGCCGTGAATTTGCCAAATCCGTCAGTGAAGGGGACCTCCGGGTTTCCAAACAACTAAGTCCCGATTGAAGGCAAAAGTCCAACCATATGAGAGAGACACCGCCACCGCCAAGGCACCAGTTTCTCAGGGCCAGCGCCTGCGGGCACAGAGGGGCTCCTCCGGCCCATATCCAAGCCGGGGAGCGGGTTACCGGTGGGAACCCATTGGAACCAACAGAAGTACTAGGTGCAGGGAAAGAGACAGTCACCATCAACTACCGGGGAAAAGCAACAGCAGCCGTCCGTGGGAACCGTCTTTCCAGCCATGTGTTTCACCGTGAACTGTGTCAACGTCTCAGGCTGAGTGAGTACCACAGTGCCGTATGGCACAGCGCTGCCCCCGCGTCCCTGCACCTCACCAGGCCCCATAACCCGCCTGCCATCTCGTCCTACCCCATCCCCGGGCCCCGGGACCACCAAACCCCCTACCCACGGAGGGGAGGACTAACAACTTAGCTGCTCCAGTCACCGTTCCCGGGATCCCCGTTCAGAGCAGCGGTGGTGTCACTAAAATCACCACAGCCGTGGGTGGCGTCACGGACAATAACCAAATCCCCACCACCAAAACAACCCCCTCTTTCACTCACGGGCGAGGAGCGCCGCTCGAGACCCCGGGATCCGGCCCACCGCTCGAGCCACCACAGAGTAGCAGCAGCCGGACCCGAGCAGTGGGTGAGCGTAGCGTTGCCATCCTCCTCCCCACCCGCGACAACTTGGCGTCACGAACAGGATCTTACCGCTCTGCCGTTGGGTAGAGGTGTGCCTTGTTACCGCCGGAGGTGTCCGGCCGAAAAATTTCAGAAGCCGCCATCTTTGGCACGGAAAGTTCCCGCTTGAGCGTCTTCTCGAGTAGTGGAGGCGCGAAGGCCAAGACCCCGCCCTGATAAAGGAGGAGCCGGAAAGAGGCTAAGGGGGACGGAAACAAGATGTCTGCACCCGAACGAGCTGCTGGAGAAGCGGCGGTCGCAGCCGCCGGGGCATCTGTGGATGGGAACGGGCCTGCCCAGGTCCCTGCTGCACTGGCGGGGGGTGCCGCGGCCCCAGCTCTTGCTCAGGTGATGCCGTTCTCCTTGCCCTATGTGCCCGGAGCTACCTGGCTGCCGCAGTACGACGGGAAACCTGATGCATTACAGGTCTTCCGGAAGAAACTTAGCCCGCTCTTAGAATTGTACCCCCTGACTGATAAGCAACGTGCAGCGGTAGTGCTGGGGCAGCTAACCGGTGTGGCTGAGCAGGAGGCGGAGACCTGGGCCGAGGGGGACCGGTCCTCTGTAGCCACCATCTTTGAGAGACTACAGACTGCCTTTGAGACCCGTACCGCAGCTGAGCTGAGGATGCAGTTTTACCAATGCCGGCAACGGCCTGTGGACAGTATTCGGGACTACGCTTTACATCTGCAAACCGCCCTCCGCACACTAAAGCGGGTAGACACCATCAATGAGGCGGACAGCAACAAAATGTTGGTAGAGCAATTTGTGCAGGGGATGAGGTCCCCCGAGGATCGTAAACAGCTCCGGCTGTGGGCCCTAGAGCACCCTGATGTGGACTTTGCTGTGTTAAAGGAACGGGCCATTAAAGCTCTGCAACCCCCAGCTTCGGAAGCCTTGGGACCAGCCCCCTGGCCAGTTGAGACGGCCCCCGTCGTGGTGGCCCCTGCTCTACCAGCATCCCCAATACCTACAGCTCCAAACAGCACGATGGAAGAACTGGCTGCCCAGGTCCGTCGCATGGACGGAGATCTCGCCAAGATCCTCGCCGCACTCCAGCCTCTGACCAGATCACAGCCTCCAGCAAAGATACAGCTCACCGACAGCCCTGAGGATGTTCCCTGGATGCAGCGGAGAAGGGCTAATGATTCGCGGCACAGACCCCCGATCTGCTACAAGTGCAGCAAGCCTGGCCATTACTTCTGACAGTGTCCGTTAAACGAGCAACCCCTGGGGCCACGGGCCAATCCTCAGGAGTACAACCCCATGGCCCCCCAGATTGGCGGGACCGGTATATCGGGGTCCGGCCCATCATCCCCGTGGCTGTGGATGGCGTACCGGTGATGGCTCTCTTGGACACTGGATCACAGGTAACCACCATACCATACACATTGTACCAACGGTATTG
Organism: Anomaloglossus baeobatrachus; assembly: GCF_048569485.1. NCBI lineage: Eukaryota > Metazoa > Chordata > Amphibia > Anura > Aromobatidae > Anomaloglossus > Anomaloglossus baeobatrachus. The sequence continues at coordinate 95,131,219 of NC_134361.1, read as the reverse complement.
GGGGACCGACGAGCTGGCTCCCCCAGATACTAGTATAACACTGATTGCTGCTAATGGACTCCCATTGACCCAAGTGGGATACAAACAAGTGGCCATGACTGTGGGGCGAGTTGAACTGCACCACCAGGGTATGATTGTGATAATGAATGAACCCAGTGATCATAACCCTAAGATAGTGCTAGGAACCAATGTGATGGAGCACTGTATGAGTGATGTGTTGACCCTACTGCAACAGCTGGCCGCTACGGCAGCGGGGAGCCGACAGAGAGCTGTGCAACGTGAGATCCGAGCCTTGATGTACCACCAACATGTGAACTCAACAGGGGGAGAGATTGGTGGGGTGAGAGTGATGGATGTTGCCCCGTTGATTGTGCCTCCCAGGAGTGAGATAATGATTTGGTGTAGAGCAGCAGTAGGGCCCCAGGGGCGTGACTACCCCGCCATGATAGAGCCCATGCCCTCCGAGCACTGGCCCACAGTAATGGCCGCCCGAGGGGTGGTAGATGTAAAGAAGGGGAGAGTGCCTGTGAGGGTGCTGAACTGTGGGGAGGAAGAAGTCAGGCTTCCCCGGTATGCTACACTCGCCAAGTTGCTCACCCTGGATCCCCACGCCATCCGCGAGACAGTTCCTCCAACCTCACCACCGACTGCCAGCACTTATCCACCCCAAGGGGAGTTAGATGAGTGGCACCGACAGTTACATGTAGGCACTGACGAGACCCCTACACATCATAAAGAAGGGGTATACCGGGTGGTACGGGAGTATGAGCAAGTTTTTAGCAAACATCCCCTAGACTCTGGACAGATTAAAGGGGTCCAACACCATATCCCCACCGGTGAACACCCCCCTATCAAAGAGAGGTACAGGCCTATTCCCCCTGCACACTACCAATATGCCAAGGACATGTTGAGGAACATGAAGGAGGCAGGGGTTATCAGGGACAGCTGTAGTCCCTGGGCTGCCCCGTTGGTACTGGTTAAGAAGAAAGACGGCACCATGCGGATGTGTGTGGATTACTGGAAGATTAACCAGATAACGCATAAAGATGCTTACCCACTGCCTCGTATTGAGGAGTCCTTGGCCGCACTGAGAACCGCGAACTACTTCTCTACCCTCGACCTCACCAGCGGGTATTGGCAAGTGGCTGTGGCACCTGAGGACCGGGAGAAAACTGCCTTCACCACCCCAATGGGGCTCTGTGAATTCAATAGTATGCCGTTTGGGCTGTGCAACGCCCCTGGAACCTTCCAACGGCTGATGGAGTGCTGTCTAGGGCATCTGGATTTCGAGACTGTCCTGTTATACTTGGATGATGTGATTGTGTACTCCCAGACGTATGAAGCCCACCTGGAGCACCTGGCCGAGGTGTTCGAGTCCCTTGCCAAATACGGGATGAAGTTGAAGCCCTCTAAGTGTCATCTGCTGAAACCCAGAGTGCAGTACCTGGGGCATGTAGTGGGTGCAGAAGGTGTCGCCCCCGACCCCGAGAAGATCACTGCCATCCAAGACTGGCCGAGACCTACCACAGTGAGGGAAGTAAGGCAGTTTCTGGGTCTGGTGGGGTACTACCGTCGCTTCATCAAAGGGTACACGAAGATGGCTGCCCCCATGCAAGATCTCCTCGTGGGACAGACCAAAGGTGGTAGACCCCTTGGAGCCCCGCTGGTGTGGGAAGAGAGGCATGAGGAATCCTTCCACCAGCTGAAAGCGGCCTTGACCGGGGAGGAGATCCTAGCGTATCCTGATTACAGCCACCCGTTCATCCTCTACACTGATGCCAGCAATGTGGGCTTAGGGGCAGTCTTATCCCAGGTCCAAGATGGGAAAGAAAGAGTGATTGCTTATGCAAGTCGAAAGCTCCGACCGACTGAAAGGAACCCTGAGAATTACAGCTCTTTCAAGCTTGAGCTCCTGGCACTGGTGTGGGCTATCACCGAGCGGTTCCGCCATTATATGGCCGCAGCAAAATTCACCGCTTTCACGGATAACAACCCGCTGACCCACCTGGACACGGCCAAGTTGGGCGCGTTAGAACAGCGAGGGGTGGCCAGACTAGCCAACTATAACTTCACCATCAAATACAGGGCCGGTCGTGCCAACGTTAATGCTGATGCGCTCTCTCGGATGCCCCACTCGTCGGAAGAAGGATGCGAGGATGACGACCTCGAAGAGATCGAGTTGCCTGCATTTCATCAGCCACCGACTGAGAAGGTGCATGTCCACCAACAATGGGTGAACCTGGACCCGCTGCCCAGTCAGGAGTGGCAGGAAGCTCAAAACCGGGCGCCCGCTGTCCGCCTAGTCAAGATCCTGGTGGAGCAAGGCGCTACTGGAATAGACCCTGCCGCCCCAGCTGAAGCCCAACGCCCGTGGAAAGAGCGGACTCGGCTGTATTGATTAACCCAAAGACTCATGAGAAAATCCGCCAGTTGGTGATTCCCCAAGCTGATGTGCCCATCGTTCTACAAGCGTACCATGATGGTGCCGGACACTTCGGATGGAAGAAACTGGAAATGCTGTTGAGGGAGCAGTTCTATTGGAGCGGGATGCGGGAGTCTGTAGAGGCCTGGTGCCGGGAGTGCGGCCCGTGCACGCTGAGAAGGAAAGACGAGGCCAGCCAGAAGGCGCCCCTACACCCGATCATTACACATCAACCGCTGGAGCTGGTCGCCCTGGACCATGTAAATCTTACCCCCAGCCAAAGTGGGTATACCTATGCTCTCACCATAGTAGATCACTATTCAAGGTTCATGGTGGTTGTCCCGGTCAAAGACCTAACTGGCCGTACCGCCGCTAGGGCGTTCCAGGCTTGCTTCTGTCGACCACATGGATACCCCGAGAAGGTGCTTACTGACCAAGGCCCGGCCTTTGAAGCGGAGGTGTTCCATGAGTTTTGTCAGCTGTACGGCTGCAAGAAGATCCGAACCACACCTTACCATGCCCAAACTAACGGCATGTGTGAGAAGATGAACCATTTAGTTCTTGGCCTACTCAAGACGTTGCCGCTAGAAGAGCGGAACCTGTGGCCGGAGAAGCTACCTGACTTGGTCGATATGTACAACAATATTCCGTCCAGCTCAACGAAGTGCACCCCAGCATACCTGATGAGGGCTCGCCCAGGCCGATTACCGGTGGACCTGGAAATGGGGTTGGAAGCCCCAGAAGCACTCCCTTCGACAGCTGAATGGGACACCCGGCGGAGGGTACAGTACCGACAAATTCAAGAATATGTGGAGAAGAATTTGAGTCGGAGTCGGGAACAACAGGAGCGGCGCTTCAATCAGAAGGCGTCGGCTGACCCTTTGCAACCTGGGGAGGTAGTGTTGAAGCGGAAGAGGAGGACACACAAGCTGGATGATCAGTGGGAGCAAACCCCATATGTCATACAGCCCACAGGATGGGAAGATGGGAAGGCCTACCAGATCAGTCGGGATCAAGGGGGCACGTTGGCCACAGTTTCCCGGGACCATCTAAAGAGGTGCCCACCAGCATTGAGGGCAACGGCTGAAGTTCCAGTTCCTAAACCGGCAGAGAAGGCAAAAGAGGTAATCCACACTGTAATGGGCGACTTCCCAGTGGACTGGCCTACACAGAACAGCGCGGTGATTCTTCCAGTGATACTGTTCCCACAACCCGTGGATGAACAAGTGATGGAAGCGGTCAACCGTGAGCCAGTGCCCAGGGATGAACCTGTACCCAGCTCCCCTATGCCTCCATCTGCCCCACACGATGACAGGGAAGAGGAACTAATTGTTCCCTCTTCCCCGCTGCCTATCACCACTGACACCGGACCCCGGAGGTCCACTTGTCCCAACCTAGGTAGACCCCCACTTAGGTACAGGGAAACTGTTCTTTAAAAGGGGGGGGGAAAGAGTGCGACTGTGTCTGTTTTGAAAAGTTTTGAAAGTTTAAAAGTTTAAAAGTTATGAAAGATGATGAGAAATGAAACAATGAAAATCACCTGATTTGCAACCTTGATTTGAAACCGGTCGTTGCCGACACCGTTGTCCCCGTGGGGACCGTTTGAAAAGTTTTTGCATAGGAACTACTACGAACAGGCCCGAGAACTTGCAGGGCAACCACAAACGTTAGTGGAATGTAAATAATGTTTTGTTACAGCTTCCACCGTTGCCGCCTCCGGAGAAGCAGACTGGAGGAAGGGCCCGCAGTGGAGCAGGCTGGGGCCCAGCCACCACCGGAACCGGTGGCATTCCTCTGGGGGTTTCAGGGGCTCCCCATGGATGTGGGTCCCCTGAAAAGGACAGAACCCGCTCGGGCAATTTGTGCAGGACTGGGGTCAAGGGGTGCTGCCTGTTTGCTTAGGGGCAGCATCAGGGCTAGGTTGCTTGGGTGGGAGAGAGCGGAAGCCGTAACCGTTTAGTAACGTAAGAGTACCTCCCGATGTGGGAAGATGTTATTTTAATTGTATTGTGTGTTACCGTTTTTCTATTTTTACAGTTTAAAGAAAAATAAAACCGGTGTTGGACGGGCAGCCCGCGGACGGTCTGCATTTTGCTAAGGGGGAATGTGACGCCCTGGACAAGCCAGGGGTCACAGGTAATTACATCACCACACCCTACACCCCGGTTAGGTACACCAAAGCTAGACCAGAAACCCTTGTTGCCTTCCTCCAGGGGCTGATGTGCACACCAGGGGGTGGGCCAGGCGGTTGGTCCCACCCACCGAGGAGTACACAGTCCTGGAGGCGGGAAAAAGCGGAGAGATCAGTTTGAGGAGAAGAGGAGAGTGGAGCTAGAAAAGTGAAGTGGTAGTAGAGCAACTGTGAGACTGCGTCCGGGTGTGTGCCCCGGACAGAAACAGCAAGGTTAGCAGACGGCCAGACCATGATTAAGACAGTTTGTTGAAACGCGTCGCTCTGACCTGGGCATCCTTTATTTTTATGCTGCATGTACCTTTTGGATTTTATGAAAAACTATCAATAAAGAAGACAACTTTTTAATATTCCATGTGATTGCGCTGGATTTATATTTTATATCTGAATAACATTGGTTTGAGTGCGATCTGATATTTTGGTGGATTGCGTTCAGTCACACTATACGGTCATCTGTGAGAGCCTAAACATGGTTAGGATCCACCTATATGGCTATGCTGTAGGGTGAAGGACCCTTTTAACAATTAATGAGGTGTGTATCACTAGAGGCACAAGTTGGGCACAATGTATGGGCGCTAAACAATATTTGCAATTTCACTCTGAAATATCCTCTCCATGGTATGTTTTTAGACACCACCTATGAGGCCAAAATAGTCAATACACACCTCAATGAATTTATATATGGATGAAATTTATATATGGATGTTGCAGCAAAAAACACAACATGCGCACAGAGTTTCAGAGTACATGTATAGCCATTTTTTGGAAACTGAGCAGAAACGTCAAGTTTTTGGGGAGTTTTGCATTATGGAGAATTTCCTCTTAGTTTCTGATACAAAATCTGCCCCAAAACTTTGTGTGAACATACCCAAAGCTTGGTAACCATTACCACTGGGATTTTTATTTAGACAATATTCTCAATATCAAAAGGCATTTATCAACTTTTTTCCTAAATGCTGTATGGAATTGGATAATATGGCAGCTAACCTTCATTTTCCTGTTTGAATCATTTGAAAACACCACCGGAGTTAATTAAACAAATTGTCGTTGCTTCTTGGCACCTTTAACATTGGGAACTGTGGCCAATATATTAGACTGCAATGTACAGAAAAATAATGTTTATGGTTTTTCTTTTCTTCAGACTTTTGTTTTATGCTTGGTTTACAAGTAAAGGAATAAATCACCTAATACACCATGCTACATAATAAACAATTCCTGTTTCTTCTGCATTTGCTTGGCAAACTGCAAGGTTTTCAAATAATATTGGAAAAAGTAATCACATTTTGTACTTTTCTTACATTGTAAATATTCGGACATTATACCAATATTAAATATAAAAGAAAAAGTTTCAAAAGAAAAGTGTAAAATAAACTAGATATTGTTCTCAGTCAGAATATATAAATTTCCATTTTATGTTTACCATATCATGGTAAAACAATACATTGGACACTCCAATCATATGTGGCAATAACCTTGTATTATTTCCATTACTTATGATGACATATAATCCCACATGTATAATAATATATAAATCAATAACTAATTTTCCTGAGAATTAGGCTAGCTCTTAAGAGAAACTTCTTCTACTGTACCTTTATCAAGTAGACCAATAGACTGAGGTCATTTATTCTCAGCTGTCTTGAATACATTTCTCCGTAAGCATTGGTGCTTTTGACATAAGAAAAAAAGGCAAACTCACCCTTCAGCAACCTCACGAATCCAATTTCAGAGACCTGCGTCGGCTCCATTCGGAAGCTACTTGTTATGCTAGGTATGGGGAAGTACCAAGCAAATGGTAAAAGGGAATGGAAACCCTGTGTCTAGGGAAGGGAAAGATGGTGACCCTTGACCAAGCCTACCACTGGGCCCTGGGTTCCCTCACCGCCCTAGATAGGTTCTGCATCAATGTGCCGAGCCGGATACTTGACCCTAGGCTGACCCTGATCTGGGCTCTGGGTAGGAAGCAGATGGCATGAGCTCTTCTTCAACCCCACTAGGTGCTAAAGGTCACAGAGGGATAACAAACAAGGGAAGGAAACAACAGACAAATTATCTCCAGGTGACTCAGGGAGAGAAACTGCAACAGCCATTAAAGTCCTCCAGATTTATGCAATCTGACTGCTAGCACTGAAGACTTGGTAAAGATATATGTAATATCACTAGCACCAAGTAATAGGAAGTGAAAGTGATGAATACCAGCTGACAGGCTGAGGAAATCCACAAGGTCCTAAAAGGAAAGGGATAAACACCAAGCAGTAATAACTAATAATAATTAATTAATTAGTAATACTAGCAAATCAGGGAGCAGTTTGCGCAGCCAAAATTTTGTGACCTTCTATAGCTGGACACCACAGGACTGTGTGTCACCCATGACACTACCAGGACTGTTGCAGCCTGTGATTGTGATTTACTGCAGATGACTAGAGGAGTGCATCAACTGATGTTTTTCTGACATGTATTCAAGTGTTGGACAACCCCTTTAATGTCTAGCCACGGTATTTTAATTAGGTTGAGGTCTGTACTTTAATTGGGCCCATGCAACACTGATTCTTTTCTTTTTCATCCATTTTAATGTAGATTTGCTGGTTTGTTTGGCATCATTGTGTTGCTCGACCCAGTTTTGGCAAGGCTTTAGTTTCTGGACAGATGGCCTCATATTTGACTGTATAATATTTGGGAAACAGAGGAGTTCATAGTCTACTCAGTGACTGTAAATGATCAGGTTCATTGGCTGTAAAACAAAATAAAATCATCACTCTCCATCCACATGTTTGACAGTTGGTATGAGGTGTTTATGCTGATATGCTGGTTGATTTTCAACAAAGGTGATGTAGGACATTATGGTCAAATATCTCCACACTTGTTTCATCTGTCTAATTAACTTAGTTTCAAAAGTTTTGTTGTTTGTTCAGAAGCATGTTTGCAAATTTTTTCCAAGCTACAATGTTTTTTTTAGAAAGAAGTGGCTTTCTATTGGCAACTTTAGCAAATAAGTGATACTTGACTAGTATGTATCTCATAGTACATGATCTTGAACATATAACATGCTAATTAAGGCCGGTTGTGAAGCGGGCTTTACATGCTGTGACATCGCTAGCGTTTGCTGGCGATGTTGCGAACGATAACACCCGCCCCCGTCGTTCATGCGATATGTGGTGATCGCAGCCGTAGCAAACATTATCGCTACGGCAGCTTCACACGCACATACCTGCTATGCGATGTCGCTGTGACTGCCGAACAATGCCTCCTTCAAAGGGGAGGTGCGTTCGGCATCATAGCGACGTCACTGTGGCGTCACTAAGCGGCCGTCCAATAGCAGAGAAGGGGCGGAGATGAGTGGCTGGAACATGCCGCCCACCTCCTTCCTTTCGCATTGCCGGTGGAGGCAGGTAAGGAGATGTTTGTCGTTCCTGCAATGTCACACATAGCGATGTGTGCTGCCGCAGGAATGACGAACAACATCGTACCTGCAGCAGCAACGATAATAAGGAAATGAACGACGTGTCAACGAGCAACAATTTTTCACGTTTTTGCGCTCATTGATCGTCGCTGATTGGTTTTACACACTGCGATGTCGCTAACAGATGTGCGTCACTAACGACGTGACCCCGACGATATAGCGTTAGCGATGTCGCAACGTGTAAATCCCCCTTTAGAGTCTGAGCTTTAGCTCTTGGGTTTTTGCAATGTATCTGAGTATTTCAGTCTGATCTTGGTGTAAATTTATTGGGATGTTTACACTAAGAGAGAATGTAAATTGTCCTGAATGTTTAACACTGGTGAAAAATCTTTTTCATTGTAGTATTATGGAATTGTTTGGAAAAGGCATTATAAACCTCCTCAGATTGACATACAACAACAATTTTTTCTCTGAGATCAACTGACTAACAGGGTACCAAACCTTTTCTTCTATCTAAGATTACTTAACACATGCCTGGATGCTCTAGACCAGGAAACCAACCAAACTTCTACTCTTATAAGGAGGGTGATACTTAGTGATGAACAATTTATCAAAGCTATCTAATTAGCATTATCTGGCTGCTACTCATCATCTGAATTCCACTGGAAGGATCTAATTATTTCTTTAACGCACAGTTTCTGAATTTTGGCATAGTTTTTGTTAAATAATATGATGTAATTTGTCATCTGTTGTCTGTTTATAGCATTCAAAGAGGGTGTATTTAGTTTTTTCATGATCTGTATCATGGTAGTGTATAGTGTAAAACATAGGCCTCCTAAATACTTATAGTCCAACAGTAGCAAATAAAAAAAAGACTAGGGAGATCATTAATCTTCTTGACCAATCTCCTTCAACTGCTGGATTCCATGGAAAAAGTATGTGATGACATGGAGTTTGACAGTGCCTAGGAAGGGTTAAAGTTTGTTAACATTCATCCAGACTTGAAGATATATAAGATTTATAAACAGGGGATAAGCCTCTCATTTGTTTCATTGAGTCTAGTATTAGGGTACCGTCACACTTTAGCGACGCTCCAGCGATCCCACCAGCGATCTGACCTGGTCAGGATCGCTTGTGCGTCGCTACATGGTCGCTGTTGCGCTGTCAATCAGGCAGATCTCACCAGCGACCAGTGACCAGCCCCCAGCCAGCAGCGACGCGTGGAAGCGACGCTGCACTTGGTAACTAAGGTAAATATCGGGTAACCAAGGGCTTGGTTACCCGATATTTACCTTTGTTACCAGCGCACACAGCTTAGCGCTGGCTCCCTGCACTCCTAGCCACAGTACACATCGGGTTAATAAGGAAGCCACTGTGCTTATTTACCCGATCTGTACTCCAGCTACATGTGCAGGGAGCAGGGAGCCGGCACTGGCAGCCTGAGAGCGGCGGTGCTAGTAACTAATGTAAATATCGGGTAACCAAGAAAGGGCTTCCCTTGGTTACCCGATATTTACCTTAGTTACAGCTTACCGCAGGCTGCCAGAAGCCGTCTCCCTGCTCCCTGCACATTCAGATTGTTGCTCTCTCGCTGTCACACACAGCGATGTGTGCTTCACAACACATACCTGCTCGGTGATGTCGCTGTGACTGCCGAACTATCCCTCCTTCAAGGGGCAGGTGCGTTCGGCGTCACAGCGATGTCACCGCGACGTCACTAATTGGTCGGCCAATAGCAGCGGAGGGGCAGAGATGAGCGGGACATAACATCCTGCCCCCCTTCTCCCTTCCGCATTGCCGTCGGGACGCAGGTAAGGTGATGTTTGTCGCTCCTGCGGGTTTACACACAGCGATGTGTGGAGCTGCAGGAACGACAAACAACATCGTACCTGCGGTCGACCCGATATTATGAAAATGAACGACGCTACACAGACCACCGATTTTCGATGCTTTTGCGATCGTTTATCGTTGCACCTAGGATTTACACGTTGCGATGTCGCTACCGGCGCCGGATTTGCGTCACTAAAGACGTGACCCCGATGATATTTCGGAAGCGATGTCGCAACGTGTAAAGCACCCTTACAGCCAATGACAACCCAAAAGTCGTTATCTCAGAAAATTAGAATAATTACCACAAAACACCTGCAAAAGCTTCCTAAGCATTTAAAATGGTCCCTTATTCTGGTTCAGTAGGCTACACAATCATGTGGAAGACTGCTGACTTAACAGATGTCCAGAAGGCAGTCATTGACACACTCCACAAGGAGGGTAAGCCACAAAAGGTCATTGCTAAAGAAGCTGACTGTTCACAGAGTGCTGTATCCCAGTATATTAATTCAAAGTTGAGTGGAAGGAAAAAGTGTGGCAGATAAAGGTGCACAACCAGCCAGGATAACCGCAGCCTTGATAAGATTGTTAAGAAAAGGCCTTTAAAAATTTTTGGGGAGAATCACAAGGCATGGACTGCTGTTGCTTTAAGAGCCACCACACACAGACGTATTCAGGACATGGGCTACAACTGTTGCATTTCTTGTGTCAAGCCACTCATGACTAATAGACAACGCCAGAAGTGTCTTACCTGGGCCAAGGAGAAAAAGCCTTGACTGTTGCGCAGTGGTCCAAGGTGTTGTTTTCAGATGAAAGTAAATTTTGCATTTCATTTGAAAATCAAAGTCCCAGAGTCTGGAGGAAGAGTGGAGAGGCCACAATCCAAGCTGCTTGAGGTCTAGTGTGAAGTTTACACATTCAGTGATGGTTTTGGGAGCCATGTCATCTGCTGGTGTAGCTCCACTGTGCTTAATCAAGACCAAAGTCAGCGCAGCCGTCTACCAGGAAATTTTAGAGCACTTCATGCTTCCCTCTGCCAACAAGCTTTTTGGAAATGGAAATTTCATCTTCCAGCAGGATTTGGCACCTGTCCACACTGCCAAAAGTACCAATACCTGCTTTAATAACCACAGTATCACTGTGCTTGATTGGCCAGCAAACTCGCCTGACCTAAACTCCATAGAGAATCTATGGGATATTGTCAAGAGGAAGATGAGAGACACCAGACCTAACAATGCAGATGAGCTGAAGGCTGCTATCAAAGCAACCTGGGCTTCCATAACACCTCAGCAGTGCCACAGGCTGATCGACTCCATGCCACACTGTATTGATGCAGTAATTCATGCAAACGGAGCCCCGACCAAGTATTGAGGCATTTACTGTACAGACTATTCAGTAGGCGCCAACATTTCTGAGTTTAAATCATTTTTTAATTTGGTCTTATATAATATTCTAATTTTCTGAGATAATGACTTTTGGGTTTTCATTGGCTGTAAGCCATAATCATCAACATTGACAGAAATAAACACCTGAAATAGATCCCTCTGTGTGTAATGACTCTATATGATATATAGAAACAGATCACGCTGTGTGTAATGACTCTATATAATATATAGAAATAGATCACTCTGTGTGTAATGACTCTATATAATATATGTGTTTCCTTTTTATATTAAATTACTGAAATAAATTAACTTTCTGATGACATTCTAATCCATTGAGATACACCTGTATGTATGGGGGGATGGGAGAGATAGTTCATCACCTTTACAATTTTTTGGTTATACCTGTACCTGATGTGATATGATTGATTACTAATGAGAAGGCCTCATTTGTAAGTATAAGGCAGGCTTCACAAATCAAGTTTTTAATAGCATGTTCTGGCAAGTGTTCATAAATTTGTTTTTTTTTACCGAAAGTAAAATATTTACCTAATTGACATGGGTCAATGTAAATGTGGTACTAGTTGTAGATAGTTTTCTATTGTCAAACAGTAGATTTTAGCAATGAGTTTGTCTTTTTTTGAGGCCAGGCAATCAGTACTTTTATAGATATCATGAAAAAAACTATCAAAGAAAGTTACATCAGCATCAACTTTCCTTGTGCTTTGGCTTCCTGATCTATCAATCCGACTATTATGGTCATATTAATATGATTTGGATCAAGGAAATGTTTTATGACCAAAGTCAAATAATACAAGCTAGAATTTAACAATGAAAGATAAATTCCTTGTTAGGACATGTTGAAGTAATAGAGGAATGTCTGCTTGTGATTTCAAGGGGCACAGTTCATTCAATTATAAGCTCCTTGTTGCAGGTCAGAGCCGTTTCGGTCAGCGTCGGTGGCATCACTTACAAGCTGAACGCCACTTTGAATTATGCAGCGCTGTGGATGGCTCCATGTCTGTCAGGACACAGAGAGTCTCACTTATCCAAAATGAGATATTTGTGGCTTATTAGCAGAACGTGTATATAAGTGTACTTCTCTATTAATATGTATTACCTTGTCATATAATCTCCCTTTATTTGAATTTTCTAGCAGATTCCATTTTATATTACTAGATACTATTGATGGATTTGAAAGTCATTATTTTGCCCTTTTCATTTTGTATAATCAGAAAACCAATTACCTTTTTGAAACTCACTTTTTACTACAAAGTGCTCATTTTCTGTGATACGGTAATTCTCTGCTACTTTTGTGAATACTGATAAGAATTTCTAATTGTGTTAACTTTATCTGGCTCTTTTTAACATTTCCATTTGTTATAAAAATCCAGTTCTGTGAAGGCAACCTAAATACTGTGAATAGAATTAATTCATAGTATTTTCTAGATTTGTATATCCACTGTTTTACTCCGAGGAAGCTCCTGAAAATCCTGCTAATTTAGATTTTATCAATTATTGAGCATATAATGATGATAGAAGAGAAAAAAGATGAAGGAGATATGGCAACAGGAAAGAATTAAAAAGGGAGAGACCATAGGGATCCTAGGTGTATATGTTGCAGATTTGTTCAACTTCAGCTGAAGTAAAGGCCCCTTTACACACTGAGACTTTCTAGCGATCCCACCAGCGATCCCAACCTGGCCGGGATCTCTACAAAGTCTCTGGTGAGCTGTCAAACAGGCAGACCTGGCCAACGAAGCAACAGCGATCCGGACCTGCAGAACGACATAGCTAGTCATTGGGGACGTTGTCAGGCCTAAAACATACATCCGTGAAAACCGTGAAAACCACCGTGAAAACTGTCGGCAGACAGCAGACAGAGTAGCGCGATGAGAATGAACTCGGGTGAACTTCACCCAACTTCATTGTCATGCCGCGGCTCTGTCTGTGTGCCGCGTACTGATTAGCGGTCACCTGTGAAGGATTCACCGGTGACCGCTAATCCCCCGAGTGACTGAAGTGTCCCCCCCTCTCTCATACTAACCGATCCCCGATCACCGGCGCTGCAAGACGTTCACACTGCTCCGGCGGCTTTTTCTAATTTGAAAAAGCCGGCCGCTCATTAAACAATCTCTTATTCCCTGCTTTCCCCGCCCATTGGCGCCTATGATTGGTTGCAGTGAGACACGCCCCCACGCTGAGTGACAGGTGTCTCACTGCACCCAATCACAGCAGCCGGTGGGCGTGTCACTATGGAGTATAGAAATAAATAAATAATTAAAAAAAACGGCGTGCGGTTCCCCCCAAATTTAATACCAGCCAGAAAAAGCCATACGGCTGAAGGCTGGTATTCTCAGGATGGGGAGCTCCACGTCATGGGGAGCCCCCCAGCCTAACAATATCAGTCAGCAGCCGCCCAGAATGGCCGCATACATTAGATGCGACTGTTCTGAGACAGTACCCGGCTCTTCCCGATTTGCCCTGGTGCGTTGGCAAATCGGGGTAAAAAGGAGTTATTGGCAGCCCATAGCTGCCAATAAGTCCTAGATTAATCATGTCAGGCGTCTCCCCGAGATACGTTCCATGATTAATCTGTAAATTACAGTAAATAAACACACACAACTGAAAAATCCTTTATTAGAAATAAAAAACACAAACACATTCCCTGGTTCACCACTTTAATCAGCCCCAAAAAGCCCTCCATGTCCGGCGGAATCCAGGATGGTCCAGCGTCGCTTCCAGCTCTGCTGCATGAAGGTGACCGGAGCAGCAGAAGAAACCGCCGCTCCTGTCACCTCCACGCAGCAAATGAAGAGAGCCGCGTGATCGGCTAAGCTGTCACTGAGGTTACCTGGATCCAGCGGTGGATGCAGCGGTGGCCGCGGGGAACCTCAGTGACAGCTCATCTGATCGCGCTACTCAACGCCGCTCCGTTCAGCTCCACGCAGCAACTGAGGTTAGTATCGCGATCAGCTGAGCTGTCACTGAGGTTACTCGCGGCCACCGCTGCATCCACCGCTAGATCCAGGTAACCTCAGTGACAGCTCAGCCGATCACACGACTCTCTTCATTTGCTGCGTGGAGGTGACAGGAGCGGCGGTTTCTTCTGCTGCTCCGGTCACCTTCATGCAGCAGAGCTGGAAGCGGCGCTGGACCATCCTGGATTCCGCCGGACATGGAGGGCTTTTTGGGGCTGATTAAAGTGGTGAACCAGGGAATGTGTTTGTGTTTTTTATTTCTAATAAAGGATTTTTCAGTTGTGTGTGTTTATTTACTGTAATTTACAGATTAATCATGGAAGGTTTCTCCGGGAGACGCCTGACATGATTAATCTAGGTCTTTTTGGCAGCTATGGGCTGCCAATAACTCCTTATTACCCCGATTTGCCAACGCACCAGGGCAAATCGGGAAGAGCTGTCCCAGAACAGTCGCATCTAATGTATGCGGCCATTCTGGGCGGCTGCTGACTGATATTGTTAGGCTGGGGGGCTCCCCATAATGTGGAGCTCCCCATCCTGAGAATACCAGCCTTCAGCCGTATGGCTTTATCTGGCTGGTATTAAATTTGGGGGGAACCGCACGCCGGTTTTTTTAATTAATTATTTTTTTATTTCTATACTCCATAGTGACACGCTCACCGGCTGCTGTGATTGGGTGCAGTGAGACACTTGTCACTCAGCGTGGGGGCGTGTGTCACTACAACCAATCATAGGTGCCGGTGGGCGGGAAAAGCAGGGCAGGGAATACGAGATTGTTTAATGAGCGTCCGGCTTTTTCAAATTAGAAAAAGCCGCCGGAGCAGTGTGAACGCCGTGCAGCGCCGGGGATCGGGGATCGGTGAGTATGAGAGAGGGGGGGGACACTTCAGTCACTCGGGGGATTAGAGGTCACCGGTGAATCCTTCACAGGTGACCGCTAATCAGTGCACGGCACACAAACAGAGCCGCGGCATGACAATGAAGTCGGGTGAAGTTCACCCGAGTTCATTCTCATCCCGCTACTCTGTCTTTCGACATGTAGTAACGACATTTTGCATCACACATGGACATTTCTCACGGACAACATAACCACACATCCGTGCAAAGAACGTTTTATTTGGACTCCCATAGGCTAACATTATGTCCGTGTGTGCATGCTCCGTCCCAAAAACAAACATGCTTCTGTGCCAAACGGAGCAAAAAACGTGGGACACACACGAACACACGGAAGATCAAATAACACGCACGTGTGCCTTTAAACATAAAAAAACATATGTGCACGTTTGGTTGTATCTCCGGTATGTACGGAAACGGACCAAACACGCACGTTTTAAACGGATGTGTGTTGCAGGCCTAAAGCAGCTTTTTGAAAGGGAAGTCGCTAACGAAGTCGCTGTAAAGTCCCCTTTATACACTGAGACTTTGCTGCACAGCGGGAAACAAAGGACCAAAGAATGGTCCTGAACGATTTGTAGCGATCACAACTTCACAGCAGGGGCCAGGTCGCTGATGTGTTTCACACACTGCAATGTCGCTGGGGAGGTCGCTATAACGTCACAAAACCGGTGACGTTACAGCGATGTCGTTTGCGATGTTGCAGTGTGTAAATCCACCTTTAGAGCAGCCAGTCTCAACAGCGAAGACTTATTCGATCAGTCCTAACTTCTCCATCACTCTTAGATGTCTTTCAGCAGTTAGTGCCTTTGTAAATATATCTGTGGTCATTGCATCAGTTGGACAGTACTCCAAATGCAGAAGTCCTTGTTCTTGATGATCCTTAGAAAGTGAAATTTAAGATCAATATGCTTAGTTCTTGGGTTAACTCTTTCCATCTGAGCTAGTGCAATACATCCTTGATTGTCTTCAAATATTTTTGTAGGTTCTAATTGTTGTTGACGAAGATCTAGCCATATGACTTTTGACTGACCTGTGCTGCAGCAACATAATCTGCTCCTGTTGATGACAGTGTTACAGTAGATTGCTTTCTACTAGCCCAAGCTAATTACTCTGCCTGAAAGTAAAAATAAATATCCACTGGTGGATTTTCTGTCAGAAGGGTTGCCAGCCCAGTCAGCATCAACATATCCAGTCAGATTGCATTCTTCACTTGCTGGTAACTTCAGTTTAAAGGCCCCGTCACACTAAGCAACATCGCTAGCAACATCGCTGCTAACGAACAACTTTTGTGACGTTGCTAGCGATGTTGCTGTGTGTGACATCCAGCAACAACCTGGCCCCTGCTGTGAGGTCGTTGGTTGTTGCTGAATGTCCTGGGCCATTTTTTAGTTGTTGCTGTCCCGCTGTGAAGCACAGATCGCTGTGTGTGACAGCGAGACAGCAACAACTAAATGTGCAGGCAGCAGGAGCCGGCTTCTGCGGAGGCTGGTAACCAATGTAAACATCGGGTAACCAAGAAGCCCTGTCCTTGGTTACCCGATATTTACCTTTGTTACCAGCCTCCGCCACTCTCACTGTCAGTGCCGGCTCCTGCTCTGTGCACATGTAGCTGCAGCACACATCGGGTTAATTAACCCGATGTGTGCTGTAACTAGGAGAGCAAGGAGCCAGCGCTAAGCCGTGTGCGCTGCTCCCTGCTCTGTGCACATTTAGCTGCAGCACACATCGGGTAATTAACCCGATGTGTGCTGTAACTAGGAGAGCAGGGAGCCAGCGCTCAGTGTGCGCTGCTCCCTGCTCTCTGCACGTGTAGCTCTGAGCAGTGGTAACCAAGGTAAATATCGGGTTGGTTACCCGATATTTACCTTAGTTACCAAGCGCAGCATCTTCCACGCGGCGCTGGGGGCTGGTCACTGGTTGCTGGTGAGCTCACCAGCAACTCGTGTAGCCACGCTCCAGCGATCCCTGCCAGGTCAGGTTGCTGGTGGGATCGCTGGAGCGTTGCAGTGTGACATCTCACCAGCAACCTCCTAGCAACTTACCAGTGATCCCTATCGTTGTTGGGATCGCTGGTAAGTTGCTAAGTGTGACTGGACCTTTAGATAAGAGGTTCCTTTCAGGTAGCGTATAATCCTCTTCACAGCATTCCACTTCATCTAAATTTGCATTGATGTTGCATAGGATTCCCACTGCTGCTACAATATCTACTCTTGTGACCGTAGCAAGATATATCAATTTTTTTATTGCTTTTCTTTACTGTTCTTTATTTGATAGCATATTCTGTTGGTTGTTCATCTACTTCAGGTACTTAGTTTCCATTGGAGACTTTACTGGTTTTCCATTTTTCAATCCAAACATTTCAGCTATCTCTTGTATTTTGTGATTTTTATTGAGAAGGAAACTACCGTCATCCTCTCTTTCAATCTTCATACCTAAGTATTGGTTTACATTTCCAAGATCTTTGGTCTGAAAATGCCGATTTAGAATTTTCAGTATTCCTGTTTCATCACTTTTTTGCTTAAAACAGATTAAAATATTATCCACATAAATAACTATGAAGATCCATCAGTCTGTCACCTTCTTATTTTATAAATAAGGGTCAGCTCTGCTTCTTTGAAAATTCTCTATTTCAACACTTCATTCAGTTTTACATTCCATGCTCTAGCAGCTTATTTTAGACCACATATGCTTTTCTGTAGTTTGCATGCTAGGCTTTGTGCTTGTTCATCTTTGAATCCTGGATGTTGATCCATGTAAATGCCTTCTGTTAATTCACCATTCAGAAATGCAGTCTTCACATTTAAATGTTTCTCTTGCATTTGCTTAGTAGATGCAACTCTGAGCAAAGTCCTGATTGTTGTATGTTTGACCACCAGAGCAAGAGTCTCATCGTAGTCTTCTCCTTATATTTGCAAATATCCTTTTGCTACTAATCTTGCCTAGTATCTTCCAACTGCGCCATCAGTATTGCATTTTGACTTTAAAAATCCATTTACATCCTATAGCGTTTCTCCCTGTTGGCAGTTCTGTTAATGCCCAAGATCTTGAATCATGCATAGATTTAATTTCTGTTTCTGCTGCCTTTATCCATTTACTGGCTTCCTTTTCTGAGAGTAAAGATATATCCTTCCATGATGTGGGTCCATATGCACTAGTTGTGCTCACTTTATATGAGAGACATACTGGTAGCTTACCTTTGTTTTCTCTTACTGAACATCTTGGTTCTGTATTTGTGTGCGGTAGTATTTGTTCACCTTGTGTATTTGGATTTGCAGTAATTTTAACCATTTGCTCATTTGGTGTTACTGTAATCTTTTCATTATTGTTTTTTTCCTTTCAATCTACAAGTGTTGTCATTCTGTTGTTGTTTAGATCCTCAATTAAAATTACACTGTTACTTATAAAAAAAATTGTTTAAAAGAACTCAGAGTCCTCAGTGGTTGATACCTTTTAATGGCTAACTGGAAAAAATGGTAATATATAGCAAGCTTTCGAGACTACTCAGGTCTCTTCATCAGGCTCAGTATAACACAAAATCTGAAGAGTCACATTTATACACAACAGGACAAAGAATAGGGCAGTAAATAAGACAAGTTATGTGAAGCAGAACTATCAGCATATCAGGGGGACAATCTGTTGTGCCAGTAAATATTGCAGCAGTTCATAGATAAGGAGTGTGAAAGTTTTATTGTCCTCTGATTGAGGTCTGGTCCAGAGTTGCCATGCCCCCAGATGGTCTGAGGAACACATTTCTTAATTGATGTAAACCCATGTGACACATTCATTCCTGCTCTTGAATTTGTCAAAGGTCATCATGAGTTTGTATTCCCATAGTCTACTGTCTCTCTGGGATTTGAAATTTCCTTTCAATACCAGCAATTTCATGTGTGGTAATTTGTAACCCAGATCACAGTCTCTAGGAAATCAGACACTTGATATAATAGTGATATAACTATAATCACCCTAAAATTATATTGGCATACCGAAAGTGCCACTAAAATAATAGTGCCAAAAAAAAAACAAGTTGCCCTTAAATAATAGTGAACATATAGTACCTCAATTACTGCTACAAAATGTGCATCAAAATATAATTATGAATAAATAATGCCTATGACAATTGCTAGTGCCCACAACACTGATAATGGACATATTTAGTCTTCTGATAGTATAACTGCCCCAAACAATAACCTCACAAAGCAGATATTTCCATAAACACTGATAAACTAACCACAACAGCAGACATCATCCTCAATCTTTAGTACAGTGCTCACAATATGCTTGTACTCAACAGATAATTAATAGTAAGATTGCCCACATCACATAGTGCTTATAAAATAATTGCATTAACCTGTGCTAAAATAGTGTTCCCTACTGCCCCATGAATAGTGCAGGGTAGTCTTTAAAGAGCACCTATCACCAGCCTGCAGTGGCCCTTATTATTTAGCTTGTGCAGAAGGAACCCAAGCCTGAAAGGGCCAGACTTTGAAGAAAAAGCCAGGCCGGAACTTCCGGGTTGTGAGACCCAGAATGAAGAGCGAGATCCCACAACCCTGCATGGCCCCTCTCATAGCTAAAATGGAGATCCTTGATCTATAATATCCATATTATATGAGATCTAGCTCTATACAGTCCCCCACCACATTCTTTAGTAAGCAGTTATAGAATGATAACCACTTTAATGGTATTATCATTCAATAACTATGTAATAAACCATGTGGCAACACTGAGTTAGTGCCAAGAACAAGATCTCACACTTTCACTGGAGACTTTTTAGTTATAGTTCTGCCACCTTAAAGCTATTTACACAAGTTGAATGTATTATTATTATTATTATTATTATGCTTCGCTAACATAGCGACATCATTTTCCATAGCCCTTTACAGATATCATCATAACTGTCCCCATTGGGGATCACAATCTAGATTCCATATCAGTATGTGCTTAAAATCTGGGAGGAAACTTACGCAAACACGCGGAGAATGTACAAACCCTTTGCAGATGTTGTCCTTGGTAGGATTTAAACCCAGGACCCCAATGCTGCAAAACCATCTTGCTGCAATTCCACTAAGTTATTTAATATATGGTGTTGCACTACGAAATTACTTATTAGAAGATGATACTGTCCATGATACCAAGCTGCTTAGCCCTTCTAACCCAGTGTTTGTTGCTTCATTTGAAAGACACATGTCTGACCCTGATTGATGTATTGGTTTACATTATAACTAGAGATAAATGGACCCGTGGAAGTTCAGGTTCTGGGGGTTCAGCAGAACTATTTATAAAGTTCTGTTCTAGACCTGAACTTGAAGTCACTGATTGGGTAGTTCGGGTCTCCACCCACATGCAACCAGCTATAAACAGATCACTTCCAAGAGAGGGAGGGCAGGGTTTTTCCATTTTTTGGGGGAAGAAGTGCACACTACAACCGATCACGCCGTTTTTACCCCCAGTGTGAACTGATCAACTACTGCAAGAGACTCGCACTGGGCTGAGCACGGAGCGTACCTGAGCACAGTGATGCTCACTTGAGTGGTGTGCATACGTAAATCACCCGAACTCCAAACTCGAACTTTGTTTTTTTTCTAAAAGTCTGGGTTCGGTACGATCTCCGAACACCAAACATTGGGTTTGTGCATCTCTAATTCTAACGCCCAGTTCCGCTGGTCTTTTGTTCTATTCACAGGGACTTTTCCCCTTTTCCATGATGATAACAGTACAATTATACAATACTTCCCAGGATATAAGAGACATCATTTTTATGTTAATTACATACTCTGTTTAATTTTTTTGCTGATATTAGCAATATCGTTGGAAAATAAAGGAAATGTGTTTGTTTTTGAATTTTTATTTATAACCACAAAGGGCCATAATACATTTTAATGTTTAAAATGTGTTCCTCTTCATGCAAGAAGTAACCATTTTATTTATTTATTCATTATTTTATTGCTTTTAATATATGTATGTATTTATTTACTTTTCATTTATTTCACAAGCTGTGCCCCCCATAAGATCATAAAAGACCTTTGGGGGTATTTCAACATTTAAATACTTTTTTGCACCAGATTTTTACTGGCATATCAGCCCTAGTTATAGTGTAAATTCAGCCTCCAGGCCACATGGCAGAGCTGACTAGTTCTCCTAGGAACTAGCAGCTCCTGCTCCATCTTGACAACCATCAATTACATGACCGCTGGGTCCGGAGTAGGAAGCACTGTTATTGATTCATTTAAGCTGTGTACAATGCATTTACTTAGCACTGTGTACACAGTGAGCCATAAGGCAAAAACAGTAATGAATCGTTTTGGCATTCTTTATGAGGAGTCTGGCTGTGTCTGGCAAAAGACTTCCCTCTCTTGAAGTTGAACAGTAACATGCAGCTGCTCTACTCTAATGATATTTTAGAATGTCACTGAAGAATAGACCACATGGACCGCCCACAGGTTTATCATCTAAAGGCCCCGTCACACTAAGCAACATCGCTAGCAACATCGCTGCTAACGAACAACTTTTGTGACGTTGCTAGCGATGTTGCTGTGTGTGACATCCAGCAACAACCTGGCCCCTGCTGTGAGGTCGTTGGTTGTTGCTGAATGTCCTGGGCCATTTTTTAGTTGTTGCTGTCCTGCTGTGAAGCACAGATCGCTGTGTGTAACAGCGAGACAGCAACAACTAAATGTGCAGGCAGCAGGAGCCGGCTTCTGCGGAGGCTGGTAACCAATGTAAATATCGGGTAACCAAGAAGCCCTGTCCTTGGTTACCCGATATTTACCTTTGTTACCAGCCTCCGCCGCTCTCACTGTCAGTGCCGGCTCCTGCTCTGTGCACATGTAGCTGCAGGACACATCGGGTTAATTAACCCAATGTGTGCTGCAGCTAGGAGAGCAGGGACCCAGCGCTAAGCATTGTGCGCTGCTCCCTGCTCTGTGCACATTTAGCTGCAGCACACATCGGGTAATTAACCCGATGTGTGCTGTAACTAGGAGAGCAGGGAGCCAGCGCTCAGTGTGCGCTGCTCCCTGTTCTCTGCACGTGTAGCTCCGTGCACTGGTAACCAAGGTAAATATCGGTTGGTTACCCGATATTTACCTTAGTTACCAAGCGCAGCATCTTCCACGCGGCACTGGGGGCTGGTCACTGGTTGCTGGTGAGCTCACCAGCAACTCGTGTAGCCACGCTCCAGCGATCCCTGCCAGGTCAGGTTGCTGGTGGGATCGCTGGAGCGTCGCAGTGTGACATCTCACCAGCAACCTCCTAGCAACTTACCAGCAATCCCTATCGTTGTTGGGATCGCTGGTAAGTTGCTTAGTGTGACTGGACCTTAAGGGTGGTCTAGAAATAGTTCATGAGGCTCCAACTGAAAGCCAGAATCAATTTGCTACATCAGCTCACATTCTTTAGGAGGTTTTTAACACCGCTTTCAATGATACCTGTCCAGTTAACAGAGAAAAAGATGCTGTCCTGATTTTCCTCTTGCAAATGCTACAATGTCTGATAAGACCCAGATCAACAATGATTTGTCACAGAGGCACTGCAATTTTTATTTAGGCTGGTAAGTCATAACCTTTATGGAGAATATCAAATTCAGTATTTATGCTAGTCACATAGTGTCTGCCCAAATGTATATTGATTTCTATATCACAAAAGGTCACAAGATAAGGCACAAGAGCCTCTAATGATACAGCATTAGCAGCTGACCCATTGGGAGTAATGTAATTCACCAGTACTATGATATGCAGTCAAATAGTACTGTAGTTTGAAATGAAAAATAAATATAAGAAATCATAATATATTATTCATTACATTATATAAAATGTACATAAGGCTAGTTTCACACTATGTTTAAAACTCCTATGCTGTCTTCATCAGAGGCTTACATCTGGTGCCCAAAAAAATGAGATTCAGATGACACCCTGATGGAGACATTGTCCCTCTAGTGATAACGGAAGATATGGTGCACAACCCAACACATGACACAAAAAGGGGTACACCAGGTACACTTTAACAATGGTGGGCCCTAGTGCTAGTGAGGGGGAAGATGGGATACCTCCTTAACTCACCTGCATCTGTACCCTACACTCCTAGTAAGGCCCTATACAGGTTCCGCACCTGTCACCGAACAGGATATCTAAGACCCTGGAAGACCCCATAATAGTACTGACTAGTGAGCAGGAAGGTGAGGCACGCTAGCCCCACCACTGCACAATAAAACACCAGGGGAAGGAAAGACAGACCAGGGTAATCACAACAACAGACTACTGCAGTCAGCACCAAGACTGCAGCCTACACAGCAATCTGCAGAGAGAGCTCCACCAGCTCCTTCCACCTCCAGTAAAAGCATCCAAATGAGTAAAAATAACCGGTACCTTCTACTGGGAGCAGAGTGTATATATATAGGGACTGGGAGTGGTCCAACCAGAAACACCTGGGAAGGTAATGAGAATGCTTGCTGGCAAGGAATACTGACATTACCCTTCTCCTCCCCAAAGGAAAAGGAATACATTTAATCTGCAGAGTCTCAAGGCATAGAGACTCTGGCCCAGAACCTGTCACTAGTCTCTGCAACAGAGAGACGATCGTGACAGAAATTAAGGACAAAGAGGCAAATGGAGTCCGAAATCTGCAAATTTGGACTCCATTTGACCTTCCTTCCATCTGTACCTGTGCTTTACATTGGAAAAATTAGCGTAGTCTATGGTGCTATTTTGTCAAGCATAATAGATGGACGCTGACAGGGCAAGTCTACGGCCATATTCACAGATTGGTATGTTTGATCAGTATTTCATCAGTATTTGCCAAAACTAGGAATGTCTCCAAAACACAGAATAGGTGTCAATCTTTCAATAATAGTTTTCTCTATAATTTCCACTCCTGGCTTTGGTATACAAACACTTATGTAACAATACCATGTGAATGAATGAAATATCAAAAAACTGACCCGCACATCCAACAAATGTGAACAGGTGCTAACTGAAAAAACATAGTAACTATAAATGCAAACAGTTGCACACTGAAAAAGACAAAAATATACAAGGGAAAATATGGCACTGCATTACTGCAAAAGAGAGATATTTAGTTTATGTATTGGCCAATGCATCTAAGCCCGGAAACCAACGGCAAGGTATATCTCTGTAATCCGGGAACCTAACATAAATGCCACTATCTAGGTTAAAAACATCCGTATCTGGGCAAAATGCCACTATTTGGACTACAAACCTCCATGTATGGGCAGCTAGGCTCCTGCTACAATGGTTATGAACACAGCCAGGTCTTAGGGCGGAGTGCTCAGTCAGAAAAAGACTCACTAGAAATATCAAAAAACTGAGCCGCACATCCAACAAATGTGAACAGGTGCTACCTGAAAAAACATAGTAACTATAAATGCATACAGCTGCACACTGAAAAAGCCAAAAATGTACAAGGGAAAATTTGGCACTGCATTACTGCAAAAGGGAGATATTTAGTTTATGTATTGGCCAATGCATGTAAGCCCGGAAACCAACGGGAAGGTATATCTCTGTAATCCGGGAACCTAACTTAAATGCCATTATCTAGGTTAAAAGCTGATTCATACAAATTGGATATTTACGATGTTGTTGCTCGTTCCTGCGGCAGCATACATCGGTGTGTGTGAAGCCGCAGGAGCGAGGAACATCGCCTTACCTGCGTCCCGGCTGCAATGAGGAAGGAAGGAGGTGGGCGGGATGTTTACGTCCCGATCATCTCCGCCCCCCTGCTTCTATTGGCTGCCTGCCGTGTGACGTCGCTGTGACGCCGCATGACCCGCCCCCTTAGGAAGGAGGCGGTTCGTCGGCCAGAGCGACGTCGTAGGGCAGGTAAGTGCATGTGAAGCTGCTGTAGCGATAATGTTCGCTACGGCAGCTATCACAAGATATCGCAGCTGTGACGGGGGCCGGGACTATCGTGCTCGGCATTGCTACCATCGACTTGCGATGTCATAGTGTGCAAAGTACCCCTAAGAGTTTTTGCAGAGTCAACGGTAAGAAAATGTCGAATTCTCAAGATGTTTTTGAGGTGGAATTGACAAGAACGAGCAAGTGAACGAATGTGGGGAGTGAAGGAGAGATCGGAGTCAAATATAACCCCAAGACAGCGAGCGTGCTGCTGGGGCATAATGATAGAACCACATAGAAATGGTAATATTGGGTTTCGGAATGTTAGGTGAGGGAGGAAACAGAAGAAGTTCAGTTTTTGGCATGTTCAGTTTTAGATAGAGGGAGGACATGATGTTGGAGACAGCGGACAGACAATTGGTAGTATTTTGTAATAGTGCAGGGGTGATGTCAGGAGAAGATGTGTACAGTTGGGTGTCATCAGCATAGAGATGGTACTGGAAACCAAATTTGCTGATAGTTTGTCCAATAGAGGCTGTGTATAGAGAGAAAAGGAGGGGGCCAAGGACTGAACCCTGAGGAACCCCGACCGTAAGGGAAAGAGGGGAGGAAGAGGATCCGGCAAAGGATACAGTGAATGAGCGGTCAGAGAGGTAAGAGGAGAACTATGAAAAAACGGTGTAAGGCTATGTGCGCACACTGCGTCTTTTTGACACTGCGTTTTTGTGCGTTTTTGGCCGCTAAAAACGCACAAAAACGCACCTGCGTCGAAAAAACGCGGCAAAAAACGCACGCGTTTTGCCGCGATTTGGTGCGGTTTTTTGCTGCGTTTTGCTGCGTTTTTGCTCACTGCGTCTTTATGCGTTTTTTATCAGTGAACAAAAAAAAAAGTTCTGATGTCATTTCCTTCTTCAATGTGTTCTTCATTCTCCACTAGTGTATGCAGAAGAGCAGACAGCTGCAGAACTACAAGGCTCAGCATATTCCATCCAATAGTGTATGCAGGAGAGCAGACAGCAGCTGCAGAACTACAAGGCTCAGCATGCTCCATCCAGGACTATATCCTTGAGGGAGAGTCAGGGGGAGCAGACCTACAAGGCTCAGCATCCTCCTTCCAGGACTGTATGCAGGATTTCTTTGCCCCCCCAAACAAAAAAAATGACGTGGGCTTCGCCATATTTTTGTATACTAGCCGGGTACAGCAGGCAGGTACGGGCTGCCCCCAACCCCCAGCTGCCTATTTGTACCCGGCTGGGAACCAAAAATATAGGGAAGCCCTTTTTTTTTAAATTATTTCATGAATTTCATGAAATAATTTAAAAAAAAAATGACGTGAGCTTCGCCCAATTTTTGAGTCCAGCCGGGTACAACTAGGCAGCTGGGGATTGGAATCCACAGTGCAGGGTGCCCATGCTTTCTGGGCACCCCCGCTGTGAATTGCAGTCCCGCAGCCACCCCAGAAAATGGCGCTTTCATAGAAGCGCCATCTTCTGGCGCTGTATCCAACTCTTCCAGCTGCCCTGATGCCGGGTGGCTAGCTAGGTAATAATGGAGTTAGGGCTAGCTGTATATTATCAGCTAGCCCTAAGCCCGAAATTCATGGTGTCACGCCAATATTAGACATGGCCACCATGAATTTCTAGTAAAGATAAAAAAAAAACACAACACACAAAAATATTTTTATTAGAAATAAAACACAACACAATTAGTGACTCCATCTTTATTGAAATAAAGAACCCCCCCTCCGCAGTAATCCTGGGTCAGGGTCCCGCGCCGTCCAATCCGGATCCAATATCATCTGATCGGTTTGCTGGAAGGCAAAGCGATCAGATGATGTGTCAGGATCAAGTGCCTGAATCCCATCACACATCAGCTGATTGTATAAAAGCCGATTATACAATCAGCTGATGCATCGGTGCAAAAAAAAATAAGAAAAATAATACTCACTTATGTGCTGATTACCGGCAGCTCCTGGAGCGATGGGGCGGGAGTCTGATCCCATCCGATCGCTGCAGCAGCTGCCGGTAATCAGGGATGAAGTCTCCTGACGCATCCGCTGATACCGGCCGGGCGCCCGCGTCACCGCGATACTTACGATCACCTGATGCGTCAGGTGACTGCATCAGGTGATCCATCGCCAGGTCCTGCATCCATCGGAGGGTTCCCGGCCGTCTGCACACAGCCGGAGCGGGGGTGGCGATACCGTGAGAGGAGATGGGAGCGGGCATGGCACCGGGAGTCTGCAGACAGGTGAGTATAACTTTTTTTTTTTTTTTCCTACTGTTAACTTTTGTTTTCGCAGCCGCTTCCACCTCCTGCCTGTACATGGCGCCGCACGGCAGCATACATGCACAGGACGGGACGTGGAAGCGGCGGTGACGGTACCGGGAGGATTCACGCTTCTGTATATACTGACAGAAGGAATCCTCTTCCTGTACACGTCACTTTACTACCCACCTCCTGCGTTTATAGCTGCGTTTTTGGTCTTCAAAACGCACCAAAACGCAGCTATTTGCGTTTCTCATTGCGTCTTTCAACATCCCATTGAACTCAATGGATGAAAAGCGCAGTGAAAAACGTGGGAATAATTGACATGCTGTGTTTTTGTGGCACCACAAAAACGCAGCTGAAAAAAAACAGATGTGTGCGGACAGCAAAAATTAAAACTCATAGACTTTGCTGGGGAAGCAAAGTCCTGCAGTTTTGAGGCCAAAAACGCACCCGAAAAACGCGCAAAAACGCCGCGAAAAACGCACTGTGCGCACATAGCCTAACAATGTTCTGAACCTTTCAGGCTCCATATCTCACCATCCACTACAGCTTTGAGTGTGTGTGTGTGTATATATATATATATATATATATATATATATATATACATACAGTTAGGTCCAGAAATATTTGGACAGTGACACAATTTTCGCGAGTTGGGCTCTGCATGCCACCACATTGGATTTGAAATGAAATCTCTACAACAGAATTCAAGTGCAGATTGTAACGTTTAATTTGAAGGTTTGAACAAAAATATCTGATAGAAATTGTAGGAATTGTCACATTTCTTTACAAACACTCCACATTTTAGGAGGTCAAAAGTAATTGGACAAATAAACCAAACCCAAACAAAATATTTTTATTTTCAATATTTTGTTGCGAATCATTTGGAGGCAAATAAGTTCCTTAAGTCTGGAACCCATGGACATCACCAAACGCTGGGTTTCCTCCTTCTTAATGCTTTGCCAGGCCTTTACAGCTGCAGCCTTCAGGTCTTGCTTGTTTGTGGGTCTTTCCGTCTTAAGTCTGGATTTGAGCAAGTGAAATGCATGCTCAATTGGGTTAAGATCTGGTGATTGACTTGGACATTGCAGAATGTTCCACTTTTTTGCACTCATGAACTCCTGGGTAGCTTTGGCTGTATGCTTGGGGTCATTGTCCATCTGTACTATGAAGCGCCGTCCGATCAACTTTGCGGCATTTGGCTGAATCTGGGCTGAAAGTATATCCCGGTACACTTCAGAATTCATCCGGCTACTCTTGTCTGCTGTTATGTCATCAATAAACACAAGTGACCCAGTGCCATTGAAAGCCATGCATGCCCATGCCATCACGTTGCCTCCACCATGTTTTACAGAGGATGTGGTGTGCCTTGGATCATGTGCCGTTCCCTTTCTTCTCCAAACTTTTTTCTTCCCATCATTCTGCTACAGGTTGATCTTGGTCTCATCTGTCCATAGAATACTTTTCCAGAACTGAGCTGGCTTCATGAGGTGTTTTTCAGCAAATTTAACTCTGGCCTGTCTATTTTTGGAATTGATGAATGGTTTGCATCTAGATGTGAACCCTTTGTATTTACTTTCATGGAGTCTTCTCTTTACTGTTGACTTAGAGACAGATACACCTACTTCACTGAGAGTGTTCTGGACTTCAGTTGATGTTGTGAACGGGTTCTTCTTCACCAAAAAAAGTATGCGGCGATCATCCACCACTGTTGTCATCCGTGGACGCCCAGGCCTTTTTGAGTTCCCAAGCTCACCAGTCAATTCCTTTTTTCTCAGAATGTACCCGACTGTTGATTTTGCTACTCCAAGCATGTCTGCTATCTCTCTGATGGATTTTTTCTTTTTTTTCAGCCTCAGGATGTTCTGCTTCACCTCAATTGAGAGTTCCTTAGACCGCATGTTGTCTGGTCACAGCAACAGCTTCCAAATGCAAAACCACACACCTGTAATCAACCCCAGACCTTTTAACTAATTCATTGATTACAGGTTAACGAGGGAGACGCCTTCAGAGTTAATTGCAGCCCTTAGAGTCCCTTGTCCAATTCCTTTTGGTCCCTTGAAAAAGAGGAGGCTATGCATTACAGAGCTATGATTCCTAAACCCTTTCTCCGATTTGGATGTGAAAACTCTCATATTGCAGCTGGGAGTGTGCACTTTCAGCCCATATTATATATAGAATTGTATTTCTGAACATGTTTTTGTAAACAGCTAAAATAACAAAACTTGTGTCACTGTCCAAATATTTCTGGCCCTGACTATATATATATATATATATATATATATATATATATATATATATATATATAGTCATATATTTATGTGTGTATATATATATTTATATATAAATGCATTTTTGACATCTGTCAATACGTTTTTACTTTCTGACTTGTCGTGATGACCTTGAGAATTGCAGCAAACCTTTTGAAAAGAAAGTTTACAAAAGCACAGACCAAATGTCTGTCTGACACATTCGGCCTAACCTCGGTCATGTTTTGCTTTTCACTGTTTGTAATGTAATTCCTTGCTTATATTAGCGGAAATTGCCTATCTGCCACAGATGCAAAGCAAAAAAGCACTTTGCTGTCTTAATATTCTCATCTCTGACAAAACCAGTTAAAATGGAAAATTACTGCAGCGTGAAGATCAGACCAAAGGCAATGACAGGGTGAAGCAGGTTCATATCAGCATTGATTAATCCACCGTCTTTGAATAAAATTGGTGGGTGCCAAATCGGTTATGACTTCCTTCATATTTAACCCTCACATTATATTTATGGAGTAAAAGAAAACTATCATGTATACAGTATTTTTTTTCTTTAAGGGAAACATTATATTATTTTTCCAGAAGATAGCACATTTCCAATCCGGTAATCACTAGTCAGGTGTACTTAAAAGGGTATTCCAATTGGAAGATGTTATCACCTCGCCATAGGATTGGTGGAAACTTAAAGATTGGTGGGACCGACTGATGGGAGAACGGGGCACATTTATCCCCATCAGATTGGAGCAGATGTGTGCTTACTACCGCTCCATTCATTCTCTAAGGGCCGGCAGACCACTGTACTCCGCTCTCGGAGGTCCCATAGGGAATGAATGGATGAGCAGTGAAGCATGTGTGGTGCCACTCCATTCTAATATGGATTTTGACTACAGCTTGTTCAGTTGTGAAACTCATCAACCAGGAGCACAATTCTCTTTTATCCCTATGGTTTATATATTGTTTTTACTGTAGTCAATGTGTATTGGATTTTTTTCATTTATTTTTATTTATATTTATTTATTTATTTATTTATTTTCAAAAAACAAGATTCTGACATAACAGAAATGTTTTTGCTGGATGAAACTACTTTCCAGATTACTTTAACCAAGCACCCTGGATCAGGGTCACATGCAGTTTGCTAATTGACATTACTTTAAAGAGTTTTTCAAGAATTACCGTACATGTTTGACCTCATAAGCTTCAACTATATAAAACAAAGAGGGATATATTAACCTTCCCTTGCCAGTGCCCTGCTATTTGCTGACAGGATGCAGCGGTGATTCAATGACTACAGTGCAGTCACCGGGGTCCATATTCTTGTGCTGACTTCCTCTACATCTTCGGTAAGCCCAGTGATTGGCTGCAGCGGTCACGTGTAGTTGTGACATCCCTGACGCTGTATGTGATTGCAGAGGTTTTCTTGGAAATCACCTTTAAATTCTGTTCAGACACTACACAAAGTGTTATCTTGAAGCATAGTTTTTTGTTTGTCTGATTTTTTTTAGCCAAATCAAGGAAGAAATGCTAAATAGACAATGATTAGTTTGATCATTTTCTTGCAAACTCTGAATTGGATTCCAAGGCTCCTCTTTATATTGAGAAATAATTCATATTCACGGCAAAAAAAGTATTAATTACAGCAGATGTATGGTATTAAGTTTGCAAATTTTACCATTGATAGCTAGAAAACACAGAATCCTCCCATCAAAGAGCCATATGATAGACTTAGTTCAGAACCTATGATAGTGTTAATTCTGGGCATTAAGCCCAGAGTTGGGCCAGGATTTGCAAAATGTTCTTGTGTGACACTGGCCTTATACTTCATTTGTATTGCATTTGAGCATCACACTCTGCAACAATGGTCCCCAACCTTTCTGACTATGAGAGCCACATTTACAGTAGCTCTTAGAGAGAGTCACAAACCACATTCAGCTTTGAGAGAGGGTCACGAGCCACATTCAACTCTGAGAGAGGGTCGCGAGCCACATTCAGTTCTGGGAGAGGGTCGCGAGCCACATTCAGCTCTGAGAGAGGTTCGCGAGCCGTATCCAGCTGACACCCAGTTACCATTACGGTGAAATGACAACCAAAGCTCTTCCACAAAAATCACACCAGATCCAGGGGTTCCGACATTACCCCCATTCAGATCTGTTCTTCTTTGTGGGGCTACTCACAAAAGTCACCGTCTGGAGACCTGCTCTTTATAGCTGTTTGCTAGACCTGGTACTAATTCAATAAACCGGTAGACAGCTGTGAGTCCCACATGACGCAGCCATGAGCCATATGGGGCTCCCAAGCCACAGGTTTGGGACCCCTGCTCTACAACATAGTTTTCTGCAAAATTTATGCTTGGTACCTATGTAACTGAATGATTTTAGTGTTACATACATCTATACATCCTATTTGTTTGGGGGGGGTTGCAGACATATTTAAAGAAACTTTGCTATATTTTTCAACGCAGTTACCGCATATTTCTGGCAATATAGTAGCCATCAAACTCATTAGAATTGAAGCTGAATGAAGAACAAGATCTTCATATGTTCTATTTAGCCTTCTGCATTCTTTACGAATAATATCAAAACCTATACAAGATTTGCACAATGTCACATCTAGCGATGAGCGAATGCTAAATATTCGGATTCAGATTATTAGTACCGAATACCTAGTACTATTCCAGTATTCAGCATGAATAATGAACCTAATGCAAATCAATGGGGAACCCGAGCATTTTTCTGGAAGATTTCCCAGAAAAATGTTTGGGTTCCCCATTGACTTGCATTAAGTTCATTATTTGTGATTAGAGATGAGCGAACCCGAGGTTCAGTGTTTGTACCAAACACGAACTTTACAAACAAAAAATCAGAGTTCAGGTTCGGAGTTCAGGTGCTTGAATCCTGAATTGCACAATTAGTGACTTCGATTCGGGTTCAGGTCAAGTACGGGTCCCAAACCGAACTTTTTCAAAAGTCCGGGTGCACCACCGAACCGAACTTCTACAGGTTTGCTCATCTCTATTCGTGATGAATACTGGAATTGTACTAGGTATTCTGTAAGAATAATTCGAACCCGAATATTTAATTTTCATTTAATAGTCACATGTGGGAATCTGTTACCAGGTTTCTGCTACCCTATCTGAGAGTAGTAAAATGCATGGTCATAAACCCTGATTCTAGCAATGTATCACTGACTTTTCTGGATGCTGCATATTTGATTAAAACTGTTTTATCTCCTGCAGATTCAGGAGTTCTCTAAATACTGAGCTCAATGTAACCCCACACACCATTGTTATGATTCAGGGACCGAGGAGGATCAAAAAATGCGGAATACCAAAAAGGTAACAGAGTGGCTGGAAATGTAACGGACTGCAGATCTAATCCTAACACACAACACTAGAAGTAGCCGTGGGGCGTGCCTACGATGACCTGGACGCCTCAACAAAGCCGGAGAACTAAATAATCTCACAGATAGAAATATAAGAAAGCTAATCTGCCTCAGAGCAGTCCCCAAAGATAGATAGATAGCCCCCCACATGTAAAGGCTACGGTGATATAGAAAAACACAATACAAAGCCAGAAAATACATATTTCAGCAAAGGTGAGGCCCAAACTATCTTTATAGGAAAGGATAGAAAAGAGCAACTGTCTGCAGCCGTAAAAACCCTAATATATACCAGCACTTCTGATATGGAAAAATCCTGAGGTCACACAACCTCTACCCCACTGTATCAGCACTCTTGATGTTACTGGGATCTAAAACCCACTAATACAGATGAGGGACTGAATTAAAGGGGTGGTTCCCCCATATTTTTTATTGTCTAGTTTGATATTATATTGAGAAACAATGTTTATCTCAAATACCTTGTGTTGGCAATAGTGACTGTAAGAGGCACTATTGCAGACCACTGTTCCCCGTCCAGTGACGTCACTGTCAAGTGCTGCACACATCACATCCATGCAGCCGACCGCATTCTTCCTCACTCACTGAGCTGTGAGCGGTGTTTCACCGCTGTCACAGCCCATCTGCTCCCTGCTCCCCCTCCCTCCTCCCTCCTCCCTCACAGCAGAACGCTGCAAGCAAGAGACGCGACGCTCTGTGCTGTGAGGGAGGAGGGAGGGGGAGCAGATGGGCTGTGACAGCGGTGAAACACCACTCACAGCTCAGTGAGTGAGGAAGAATGCAGCCGGCTGCACGGATGAGACATCTTCAGCACTTGACGGTGACATCACTGGACGGGGAACAGGGGTCTGCAATAGCGCCTCTCACAGGCACTATTGCCAACACAAGGTATTTCAGAGAAACATTGTTTCTCAATATAATATCAAACTAGACAATAAAAAATATGGGTGAACCACCCCTTTAATACCAAGGATGACAAACACAATACCTTGCAGAATCATGGAGCTAAGTATACAGACACTCCCAGCAGGGAATGATCCGAATCCACCAAGAACTCCACACAGACAAAATAGGAATCAAGCATTAGTATCAAAAAGCAGAAATAACACCAAGAAAGTGGATATAAACAACAGAGGTACAAAGACCACTTATCTGAGAGGAGTTCTGGTTGTGAGCAGAGCTGGTTACAGAATGTCCTTAACAGACAGGAGACATTGACCACTGGCAAGTAACAAGAGAAAACTACTAGTTAAATAGCCCAATCTGACCCTCATTGCCAGTCCTCCACAGGTGTGTAGCTTTCACTCCACACATCAACGGCACATCTAGCACTGACCACAAGAGGGAGCCCCAAACTAGAAAACATATTCACAACACACCACTGGTTGGCAGCTGTGTTCACTGTACAGAGGCCTAAAGCTGCCAATCAGTGATGGGTTAGATTTTTTTGGCAGCAGGGATACTAGTTGTGTAGTGGTTATCTCCTGTTGATAAAACAATGATTTTTAAAAAAAAACTATAGCAAGTAGCCCAGCAAGTGACACATCCATCACTGGTCTTGGCTTCTACTTCATATAGCTCTCAGATTGGAGAACAAAAACCTGCTAACTGTTCCTATTAAGGCCACGTTCACACATTGAGTATTTGGTGAGGTTTTTTTACCTCAATATTTGTAGCCAAAACCAGGAGTGGAACAATCAGAGGAAAAGTAATAGGAAATAGAAACGCAGGCACCAATACTGTATTTTTCACCCACTCCTGGTTTTGGCTTACAAACATTGTGTCATTGCTGTCTCTGCTTTATGAGACTAGTGACAGATTCAGGGCTAGAAAATCATTTAAGTGCAAGGCTCTCAATATTAAATGTATTTTCTTTCTTTTGGCAGTCTTAGGGGCACTTTGCACACTACGACATCGCAGGTGCGATGTCGGTGGGGTCAAATTGAAAGTGATGCACATCCGGCATCGCGGGCGATATCGTAGTGTGTAAAACCTTTTTGATACGATTAACAAGCGCAAAATCGTCGTAATCGTATCATCGGTGTAGCGTCTGTCATTTCCATAATTTGGAAATGACCGATGTTACGATGTTGTTCCTCGTTCCTAACGGCATCACACATCGCTCTGTGTGAAGCCACAGGAGTGAAGAACATCTCCTACCTGCGTCCTGCGGCTCACGCCAGCTATGCGGAAGGACGGAGGTGGGCGGGATGTTTACGGCCCGCTCATCTCCACCCCTCCGCTTCTATTGGCTGCCTGCCGTGTGACGTCGCTATGATGCCACACGACCCGCCCCCTTAATAAGGAGGCGGGTCGCCAGCCAGAGCGACGTCGCAGGGCAGGTGAGTGCATGTGAAGCTGCCGTAGCGATAATGTTCGCTACGGCAGCTATCACAAGATATCACAAGATATCACAAGATATCGCAGCTGCGACGGGGGCAGGGACTATCGTGCTCCGCATCGCAAGCATCGGCTGGCGATGTCGTAGTGTGGAAAGTGCCCCTTAGGGTTAATGTCAGTTTTCCTTGTCAGCAGCCTTCTCATTACCTTTTCAGATGCTTCCAATTTGGAACCACTCCCAGTCCTTATCTATACCCTCTTCTCCCTGTAGAGGCTGCCGGTTAGGCCAGTGTCACACTTGTGATTGCCTTCGCATGTATCTCACGCGAGTCTCGCATTGCATCACCCATCATGGACTCACACTCTCCTCACAGGAGTGTCTCAGCTGTATAGAAATGCATGCAACCGAGAGGAGAGTGTGAGTCTGTGCCAGGTGATACAACGCGAGACTCGCGCGAGGCACTCGCAAGTGTGACATCGGCCTTATACTGAATCCTCAGTCTGAGACTTGGCATGGAGGTGGAAGGAGTTGTTGTAACCCTTGCTGTCTGTACTAGTGTAGGCTGCAGTCCTGGTGCCTGGCTGCAGTCAAGAAGTTGAAGTTTATCCTTTGTTGATTCTCTTGTTTGTCTTCCTTGTGTGTTGTTTTAGTGCAGCGGTGGGACTAGTGATCCTTACCTGTCCACTCACTAGCCAGGACTATTGAAGGGTCACTCAGGGCTTCAGGTTCCTGCTTGGCGACAGGTGAGGAACCTGTATAGGGACTGGTTAGGAGTGCAAGGTACAGTGCAGGTAAGTGGAGGAGGTGTCCATTTTCCCTCTCACCAGAGCTAGGGCCCACAGTTGTTAAAGTGCCTCCAGTGTATCCCTTGTTTGTGGTGGTGAAACCCCTGTTTGTCATGTGTTTTGCTTAACGCCGGACCTTCCCCAAGGTCGTGCATGACACTTTGAGGTAAAAAAAAACTAATCAAATACTCAGCATGTGCACGTGCCCTAAGTGTAGAAATTAGTTTTGTAAACAATTGCCATCCCCTGAGCTTTAGCTTTAATTGTGTGATGACTTTTGGTCTTTGGTATCTCTTTTTTATCCTGTTATGATTATATTTTGATTTCTAGTGTTTGAAAGCTAAAAAATGAACCGACGTAAATGATGGCCCAATTCTCTAATTGGAGATACAGTTGTGTGAAATACTAACTTCCCCTCATCGCTCATTGCCTAGACCTGACACAAATTACTTCTCTTGCCATGTAAAGTGTATAAAGCAGAGCAGTATTTTTTAATGAATTTCAAAATGCAATGACTACTGTAAATTACCAAACCATCGCAACTCGACGCTGAGATACTTAATATTAATATATACTGCGGCATTTCTTATAACCTAGCAAATATCGAGTTCAGCGAAAAATTAAGGAGCCCATTAAAATAATGATAAAAAATACATCTGAATTTTCTTCTGCTGCCTGCTGCTAATCTCATTAATTGTAGAATCATATCACTGTGAAAACCCAACAATTGGCTTCTCGGTTCGTGCCGCAGGGATAGGACTCAGCGTCTGCGCGGCAACATTTATTGCTTTTATCAGGTGAAATCTGTTCTGAGAGGAATGCTTCTACTTGCCCAGAATCTGCCATTGTTTGCTCCAAGGTCCAACCGCAATGTAGAAAATGCTCAGATGAGATATTTTATTTGTAGATCTATTTCATCTCTGGAAAGAAAAAAAAGCTATGGAAGCTCTTCAATACCTTCACGCTGATTGACATCTCAGTTCTAGCAATAAAAAGGCAGTAAAGAGAAATTAAACAAGTTCTGTGTAATGTAATTGACACAGGTTATTTCAATACTTTGTGGTAATAATTCAGAGTCTGTCACATGGGAAATTATCTCCTGCCGATATATTTCAAAAGGTGAAATGTGTCCTCCTGGGCATAAAATAAGCATAGTAAAGCAGGCACGTATATTAGTCTTTAGGCCACTTTACACGCAGTGACATCACTAGCGATCGCACCCGCCCCCGTCGTGTGTGCGTCACGGGCAAATCGCTGCCCGTGGCGCACAATATCGTTAGTCCCCGTCCCACGGACTTACCTGCCTAACGACGTCGCTGTGGCCAGCGAACCGCCTCCTTTCTAAGGGGATGGTTCGTGCGGCATCACAGTGATGTCACACGGCAGCCGTCCAATAGAAGCGGAGGGGCGGAGAACAGCTGAAAGAAAGTGATGCCCACCTCATTGCCGGCAGGACGCAGGTAAGGTGTTGTTCCTCGTTCCCGGAGTGTCACACGTAACGATGTGTGCTGCCTCAGGAATGATGAACAACATGCATCCAGCACCATCAGCGATATTTGGGATTAGAACGACGTGTCAACGATCAACGATAAGGTGAGTATTTCGTACATTTCACACGTAACAACATCGCTAATGAGGCCGGATGTGCGTGACGAATTCCATGACCCCAATGACATCTCGTTAGCGATGTCAATGCGTGTAAAGTGGCCTTTAGGCTTCCTTCACACATCCATGCAAAACACTGATGTTTTGTATGGACCATGTTGAAGGTTCGTATGCCCATGCATGTGCCGTGATTTTGGCACACGTGCGTTCTCCATGTGCTATCCGTGATAGCACACTTTGAGCAGGATCTTTTTACTCAAAATGTCCCCGGCGCTGCTGTCTCCGGTGCTGCTGCTTCCGGGTCCGCGGTGCAGTGAATATGCATGAGCATTATAAGTGTGACGCCCTGGACTAGCCAGGTAGTCACAGACATACCAACACACACACCCCCACCCTAGGCAGTTACAGCAGCCAAACACAAAACCCTTGTTGCCTCCATCCAGAGCCTGATGTCCACACCAGGTGGGGCAGAGCCAGGTGGTTGGCCCCACGCACCGAGGAGTTCAGAGGCCTGGAGGCGGGAAAAGTGTCAGATTAGTCTTGGAGGTGAAAGTGAGAGGAGTGAACACTTGGGTGTCTGGGTTCGAGCCCAGACACTGACAGCAAGGTTGGCAGATGGTGGTGGCCGTCTGCAGGAGTTAGTGGAACTCCGCAGAGCCGTATGGACCGGGGTCGGGCGTCGGCCCGCCGGTACCGGACCGGGGAATGGAGTGAAGCTAAGCACACAGGCAGGGCCATCGGACCCCGACCAGGCTTGGAGCCGCCGTCAATAGTCAAATCCAAATGTGACAGGAACCCCAGGGGTTTCCCAAACTACTAAGTGCCAATTGAAGGCAACCGTCCACCCAGAGAGGATATACAGTCACCGCCACAGGCTAGAGATCCAAGGACCAGCGCCTGCGGGCAAAACGGGCTCCTACAGCACCTATACGTCGGGGAGCGGACTACCGGTGGGCAACCACAGGAGTCAAGAACATTCTCAAAGGTGCAGGGAAAGACAGCCACCATCAGCCGTCCAGGGAGAGCACAACAACAACACTGCAGCAGGCTGCGGGACCCGTCCATCCGGCCGTTTTGGTTTACCTACTACTCTGTCAGTGATTGTCTGAGTGAGTACACCAGTGCCGTCCGGCACCGCGCCGCACAGTCCCTGCACCCCAGCCATCCGGCCTCCCCGTTACACCATCGGGCCCCGGGATCATCAACCCCTGCCCAAGGAGGGGACAACTTCTCAGCTGCATCCTGCCATCTCTCCCGGGATCCCCGTTACCAGCAGCGGTGGTGCCATTATCACCACGATCCGTGGGTGGCGTCACGAACAATCTCCCTAACCAAACCACTCCCTTTTCACTCACGAGTGAGGAGCGCTGCTCGAGTCCCCGGGTCCGGTCCACCGCTTGAGCCACCGAGCAGCAGCAGCAGAGGCCCCGGACCCGAGCGTGGCGAGCGTGTCCCCTCCGCCCGCGACAACTTGGCGTCTGTGAACAGGATCGAGCCGATCTACTTACAAGTAGAAGTGCGCCTTGCAGTCTCCGCTGGCGGCGTCTGGCCGAAAAATTGAAAGCGCCGCCATCTTTGGCGCGAAAATCTCCCGCTCGAGCGTCTTCCCCGAGCAGGGAAGGCGCGAAAGCGAATCCCGACCCCCAACAAGCGGAAGTGCTAGAAAGAACCAAGGGGGGGCGGGTGAAAGCCTGCCTAATGTACCCGAGGGCATAGGAAGCAGGGACGCCAGGACCGTGAAACATATTCCGTTCCTGGAGGCTGAGCAGGCAGGATGTTCATCCCGTACAGCAGGCCCACGCCCGGAACAGCGGCGTGGGTGGAAGCTCAGGTGGCACAGTTAAGCCGCAGGCTGCAGACCCGGCTCCAGCTCCTTGTGCAAGAATGGGAGGCTGGAATGGTGGAAGTGGTGATGACCGTGCAGGCCCGTGAGGCGAAAGCAGAGTCGGAGGCGCGGGTGAGTGACCCACGCACCTGTGTCACGGAGGGACCGGTCGCTGCGGCCGAGGGGCCCGGTCTGTCCCCGCTCAGCCTGCTGCATTCCCCGCTGCCCGTGTTGGTTGGTGCCACCCCGCCGGTCGGCCCGCTGCTCCCAAACCCGGCAACAGATGACATCAGTCCCGCCCGCTAAGATCCACCTGCAGGCGCTGCCCGCCGACGACAGCTTGCCCGGCCAGCACCGACCCCGCTCCCTTGAAAGGTGCCCGCTCCCCAAAGGGAGCCATCCAGCCCGAAGCGGCCGCACCCGAAGGGGCCCCGGCAGCCCGCCCGGCCAGTACAGAGGTAGAAGATAGCCCGCCTCAAGCCCGGAAAGTGACGCTGACTGCTCCCAAGCTCCAGGCCTCGGCTGAGGATGCGGAGGGTTGCCGCTGCAAGGCAGCAAAACAGGGCGCGACACAGCGGTGCCCCCCTACCCATAAGGTGCCGGTCGTGGCCCGCATCGGGGGGTACCTGCTGGGCCCAACCCCCGTGCTAGAGGAGCCGCCATGTTGGGAGTGGCAGCCAAACCTGATTGGCCGAGAGACAAAGGCCCGGGAGAAAGAGAAGGCTGCTTTCCTGGCTCGCACTGTCAAGGCAAAGGACGCTCTCCGGAAAGCCTCGCCCGAAGCGCGGGGCCCAATCTTTGAAGGTCAAGTACGGCAGTTCTACCCCGGCGTGGATGGGGGTTTATTCATGAGCCAAGCCTGGGAGTCGAGGCGTTCTTCTCCAGGCGAGATGTGCACAGCCAGCTGCCCCAGGGCTATCCGGAGCATGACCTCTGTGCGAGTGAGTTGGTCACCTATACCTGCCACCTGGGAGAGAGGGGCTGGTTCACCCTGGATGTCCAGAGAAGGGTGAGCCATGATGACCTCGAGCAGCCCCGGTCACCTCATCCGCTGGACAGTCTCAAGGCGGATCCGGAGGAAGTAAGTGGCGATGGTGACCTCCAGTCAAGGCAGCGGTCCTCCGTTGCAACCAAGTTGTCCCCGTTGGGACCCTCAGCAGTTTGAATGAATGAAAAATAATCCAACCGAAGCTTCACCTGATTATCTACTGTGATTATTCCGGCTGTTGCCGGCAAGTTGTCCCCGGAGGGACCCTATGTGTTAACCGTATGCATGAGGAACTGCTCATGGACATGGCCGAGAACTGGCAGGCCACCCACGAACTTGTGGGCCTGTAAATAATGTTGTGGGATGGATACCATTGCCGCCTCCGGAGAGGCAGATTGGAGTAAGGGCCCGCAGCAGAGCAGGCTGGGGCAAGGCCACCACCAGGACCGGTGGCCATCCTCCGGGGATCAGGGGTCCCCCTGGACGTGGGGTCCCCTGAAGTGACAGTCGGGTGCGAGTTGCCGTACCCGTTCCCGCTCGGGCAACCTGAACCTGGACTGGGGTCAAGGGGTGCTGCCCACTTCTTAGGAGCAGCATCAGGGCTAGGTTGCTTGGGTGGGAGAGCAGAAGACATCCGTCCGTCCGTCCGTCAGTATTAGAAATGTTTATATGTGTAACGTTTAAGGTGACCTGAAGAAAATGCTTATGTTTTAAATGTTTACCGTTTTACCTGTTATTTATATTTTTACAGTTTTGAAAAATAAAACTAAAACCACTGATGGACGGGCAGCCCGCGGACGGTCTGCATTTTACCAAGGGGGAATGTGATGCCCTGGACTAGCCAGGTAGTCACAGACATACCAACACACACACCCCCACCCTAGGCAGTTACAGCAGCCAAACATAAAACCCTTGTTGCCTCCCTCCAGAGCCTGATGTCCACACGAGGTGGGGCGGAGCCAGGTGGTTGGCCCCACCCACCGAGGAGTTCACAGGCCTGGAGGCGGGAAAAGTGTCAGATTAGTCTTGGAGGTGAAAGTGAGAGGAGTGAACACTTGGGTGTCTGAGTTGGAGCCCAGACACTGACAGCAAGGTTGGCAGATGGTGTTGGCCGTCTGCAGGAGTTAGTGGAACTCCGCAGAGCCGTAAGGACTGGGGTCGGGCGTCGGCCCGCCAGTACCGGACCGGGGAACGGAGTGAAGCTAAGCACACAGGTAGGGCCATCAGACCCCGACCAGGCTTGGAGCCGCCGTCAATAGTCAAATCCGAATGTGACAGGAACCCCAGGGGTTTCCCAACTACCAAGTCCCGATTGAAGGCAACCGTCCACCCAGAGAGGATATACAGCCATCGCCACAGGCTAGAGATCCAAGGGCCAGCGCCTGCGGGCAAAACGGGCTCCTACGGCACCTATACGCCGGGGAGTGGACTACCGGTGGGCAACCACAGGAGTCAAGAACATTCTCAAAGGTGCAGGGAAAGACACCCACCATCAGCCGTCCGAGGAGAGCACAACAACAACACTGCAGCCGGCTGCGGGACCCGTCCATCCGGCCGTTTTGGTTTACCTACGACTCTGTCAGTGATTGTCTGAGTGAGTACACCAGTGCCATCCGGCACCGCGCCGCACAGTCCCTGCACCCCAGCCATCAGGCCTCCCCATTACACCATCGGGCCCTGGGATCATCAACCCCTGCCCACGGAGGGGACAACCTCTCAGCTGCACCCTACCATCTCTCCCGGGATCCCCGTTACCAGCAGCGGTGGTGCCATTATCACCACGACCCGTGGGTGGCATCACAAACAATCTCCCTAACCAAACCACCCCCTTTTCACTCACGGGTGAGGAGCGCTGCTCGAGTCCCCGGTCCACCGCTCGAGCCACTGAGCAGCAGCAGCAGAGGCCCCGGACCTGAGTGTGGCGAGCGCGCCCCCTCTGCCCGTGACATAAGCGGGTCCGGAAGCAAGTGACAGTGGCAGAGACAGCAGCACTGGAGACAGGTGAGTATAGAAAATTATTTTATTTCAAAGACATGTGTTTTCTCCAATATGTGTCATACTGTTCACATCACTGTGCGGTCCTTGTGATCTCAGTGCTGCCGGAAAAAAAC
Source organism: Anomaloglossus baeobatrachus (assembly GCF_048569485.1). Taxonomy (NCBI): domain Eukaryota; kingdom Metazoa; phylum Chordata; class Amphibia; order Anura; family Aromobatidae; genus Anomaloglossus; species Anomaloglossus baeobatrachus. The sequence continues at coordinate 95,088,685 of NC_134361.1, read as the reverse complement.
AGACATGTACCCATGTGGAGCATACAGACACTAGAGTGCTCCACACCGTGTGAAAACACAGAAATGTGTGCAGACCCATTGATTTTAATGGGTCTACATCTGTCCATGACTCCGGTACGTGTGAAAACGGACGTCACACGTACCGGAGACACAGATGTGTGAAGGAGGCCTTAGGCTACGTCCACACTATGATTATTTGGTGAGTTTTTGATGTTGCAGATTTTCTGCACTTATTACCTAAATTAGCTTACTGTGTTTTTTTTTCTTTAATTTCGATTTTAAGCGCTTTTGTTACATGTTTTTAGTTGCATTTTTCCTCTGCTTTTTTTCTCTTTTTGCTATGTCATGTTTCAAATAAAGTTGCTTTGCTTTTGATATTTGTTTGACGTATGACCATGTGTGATTTATATGCAGAAAACGCACGGTCTGACATCAGCTCTTTTCCCAGACACAACCTCTCCCTCCTGTGTCTGGAAAAATGGCCAAACCATGATTCAGCCAACAAATAACTAATTGGTATGACGAGCCTTATATTTCTCAGATCTGTAGTCAGTCTGCTGTGGTACAGAGGTGTACAGTATGTTATCAGCACTGGATTGCTTAATAAAGGCTTTCATCTGATTTACATACAATATTTGGGTAAGAAATTAATTTTATTTTACTTAAAGGGAATATGTCACATAGTGCATGCAGTTCAATCTGTGGACAACACTGTATAGAAGAGAAGTTGACCAGAATGATATATAGGTTTGTTTAAAAATATGCAGTAAAATTTGTACTTTATTCTATGATAACCCTGGTGTTTGTATGTAGGAGTCCAGTAGGTGGTCAACCAAGTGATTGACAGCTATCTCTGTGTCACAGGGCCCTTCTCCGATATCACACAATCAACAGAGCGAGAGATGATTGAACAATCCAAAAATCCTTTACTTCAAACAAAACAGAAGGTCCATAAAATAATCCACCACATGGAGGGTAAAGTAGTCCAGTAATGGGATAAATGTCCCGGGGATCAGTCACAATCCTCCAGCGGTCCTTTTCCAGGGAAATCGGGGTTTCTCAATGGCTCTCTGAGGTGTGGCTTGTAGCCGCAGCCGCTCCCCCAGAGGATAAATCTTCCTCCTTGTCTCTTGTCCTTCTCCAGACTGACTAATCCCCCAGGTAAGCAGAGAATTTAGGTGGATCTCAGGCCCCCTCCCCCAGACCTAGGGACAGAAACACTGTAAGGGGTGAGTCCCAGTATTTGGAGAGCTGAGTAAACAATGGACAGTCAAGAAATGGGGGTTTAACAAAAATAAAGCAAAAGGTAACTGAGCTAAGTTAATTAACTTGCAGACAAGATAAGGAATACACAGAATGAATGAAGCAAGGCTTCTAAAATATGAACCTACACAAAATGATACACAACCCATAATATCCCACCATCACACTGTAAATCACTCAATAAAGGAAAGAAAAAAAAGAAGAGGACAACGGGGCACCAAATCTAAGTGTAGATGTGTGTAAACACAGATTGTAATGATCGTACGAATTTTACACTCACCGTGCAGATTTCTTCTGTTTTCGATAGTATGATCCGTGTAGTTGATCAACTCTCTTATTAATTCTCCAGTATGCAGCACGAATCCTCGGGAAAAACAATGAGAGTCCTGAACAGGTGCTCCCACATGGGTAATGGAGTAAAGACAAAATCCCTTTCGGCGCTTCCGGAGGATAAATGGAATATCAGTGCATATTCTGTCTCTTCCTGGTAGCAATGAATCCAACCACTCTAATTATCAGTCCCTTAGATAACTGTATGATTTTACTCACTCTACCAGCTTCCACAGATATTGTTAACTCAGCCCAACGATGACTTGTAGGAAGACAAGGAGAAACGCTGTAGTTTTCTTCTAGAATCTTGTATTAAGTACAAAGTAAAGGCAGGTGAAAAGGAATAATCTGTACAGGGTTGCAGACATGTCTCTTCAGCAATGGTTCCTCTAGACTAAACTGAAGGAGAATGGAGGAGCTTTCTATACAGAAGCCAACTAAGGGAGGTACATAGGGACAAACTTCATACAGTCTAATCTACCTAGTAACAATAAAGGAATTTCCTGATAGGAGGAAAAATATGCAATGCAAGAATTATATACAACACGTTGTTCCCATTCATGGGACACAACACTCCCCGTCTGAAATCATGTGATTTCACAAGTCCTTCTACGACGTATGGAGTCGATCCTGTCCCTCGATGTCCCGAAACCTGTAACGAGAAAAGAGACAAACACAAAAAATGCAACCGTAATGCACTGAATTCAAGTCCATGCTTGGTTGATGACGCATTGTCCTTGCGTAAAAATGTAAAAGTAGAAAAATGTAAAAAATGAATCCAAGTTCAACAAACCCATCTTCAGATTGGGGAAGCCGCAAACATGCCAACTCTTCCTCCAACTCAATAATCCAACGGTAAGGTTTTAATCCAAAGGAAAAGTTCAAGGTTCAATTGGACACGGACAGTTGTGTCTCCGTACAGCAGGGGAAAGGAAAGGTACGCTCCCCGCTGTGGCAGTGTCCAACGACAAAGTTAGTTCATGTAACGTCCTCCTTTAGTAAAGGTAGCACGAGTTCGGTGACTGGACGAATCACACACAGGTGCCAGCCGTGGCACGTTGAAGACTTGTAGTCGGTGAAACAGTGAGCGATGTGAATAAGACGAGCTATGGCTCGTACCGCAGATGACCAACTTGTGAAGCGCTCGAAGCGATGAGGTCTCAACTTCTGTTTTGATGTCACTGAAGTGTAGCAAGCGGAGACGATTGGTCTAATTTCCTTGTCGGATTCTGGTTCCACCAGCTCGTACATGTTGCCGACGTAGTTATCGCAGGTCTCCTTGTATAAGATACTTGGAGGTGTCAGCCACATGTTGTCGCCAAGTTTGGACGCAGCAGTGAGTCTCGTTCCTTGGTCAGCTGGGTTTTGTTCGGTGGGAATGTGGTGCCACTGTTCGGCATGATCTCTGTCGAGGATATTGCGCGTAAACTCGACAAAGTGTTTCTCCATCTCTGGTTGTCTTTTCAAGGTGCGTTTTAGAGACGAGAACCTTGCGGTTGCTTGCTGGGAGTTGTTTGGCAACCTTGGCCTTGGAGACCGAAAGGGTAATGGGGCTACCCAACTGTTAGAGTCATTTTGAGAGAACTCTTTATCCATAATCTTTATGAATTCTTTGTCTTCTCTCATCGGAGCCAATTTGTTGTCTTCGTTTGTAGACTCGAACGCTGTTGACCCGAAGTCGTCATCCCAGAGATGATATGCGTCCGCGCAGTCGGGAGGCTGCTGTCGCCACCTGGTGTCACTCAGCCTCTCTTTCACCCCGTAGTGATGCGGACATGGTTGAAAGTGAGTGCCGCGACCGTTTGGGAGGATGTGCGTCTTGTAGGAGGAGATCGCGTCGGGACTCTTCATTTTGCCTACGCAGACGTTTCCTATGATCACCCAGCCTAAGTCGTAGCGCTGAGCGAATGGCGCATCGTGTGGCCCGTTGATGTGTTGGCGTACTTTGTGTAGCCGGAGGATGTCCCTTCCAATCAGAATCAGGATTTTTGCACTATGATCAAGAGGTGGGATCTTGCTGGCGATAGTTCTCAGGTGAGGGTGGTGAAGAGCTGCCTCTGGTGTTGGAATCTCTTCCCGGTTAGCCGGTATCTGGTTGCACTCGACGAGTGTCGGTAGAGGTATCTCTATGGTATTTTCAAGAGATGTTACCACGAGACCACTGGCTCTTCTTCCGCAAGCTTCTGAGATGCCGCTGCAAGTACCTAGTGTATAAGGGTAGGCATTTCCTTTTAAGCCGAACAAGTCGAAGAGTTCAGACCTGGCAAGTGACCTGTTACTCTGGTCGTCCAGGATGCTGTACACCTTCACGGCCCTTTCTGGGTAACCTTTGGGATATACCCTTACTAGGCATATTTTCGCGCAAGACTTGTCCCAGAGATCTTCTCCGCAGACTGCGGTGCACGAGGAGGATACTGTGAGGTGGTTTGCAGCTTGGCCTGTACTCTCCCCGCCATGACTTGTGGTAGGAGAAGGTGTAGGTGCAGGATCCGGCTGAGATGGGTGGAGCGCTTGTATGTGATCTGTGCTGTCACACTCCATGCACTTAATTGTAACCTTACAGTCCTTGGCAAGGTGTTCTGTAGAGGCACAACACCTGAAACATACCCCAAACCTTTTCAAGAGTTCCTTTCGTTCTTGAAGGGGTTTCTTCCTGAAGCCAATGCACTTCTTCAGGGGGTGTGGCAGTTTGTGAATAGGACATTGGCGGTTCGGATTTTCCGCCTTCCCTTCAGTGCCATTGTCTGGTGCTGACGGTGTAGGTGGTAGAACATCGGTCTTTTTGACTGATACTGGGTCCCTACATTTCCTGTCATTTTGATGAGGGCTCTCATATCTGGGAGCCGGTGAAGTGGAGCCGGTGGGTTCTCCACAGGTGAAGCTGGGGTCTGCCTTACGTTCCGCGATGCCGTTGATGAACTCGCAAAAGTAGGAGAATGGAGGGAAGGAGACTTGGTGCTCTTTTTTATAGTTTATTCCTACCGTAGTCCACCTTTCCTGCACGTTGTAAGGTAACTTGGCGACTATGGGTTTCACCCCACGAGCGGTGTCCAGGTAGCTGAGGCCAGGTAGGTGTGTGTCTGTTTTGGCCAGCTGGAGCTCGGACAGCAGGTTGCTGAGTTCCTGGTACTTTGAAGCATCCTTGCCAGATATTTTGGGAAGGTCATATAGTTGTTTCAGCAATGCATCTTCAATTGCTTCAGGACTGCCGAAGCCTTTCTCTAGTCTGTCCCATGCGGTTGCGAGACCAGTTGTTGGGTCGCTGATGTAGACGGATCTGAGTCTCTTGATTCTCTCAGTAGACCGTGGCCCTAGCCACCTGATTAGCAAGTCCAGCTCTTCAGCAGCCGTAATGCCAAGGTCACGCGTTGCGGTTTTGAAGGCCCACTTCCACCCTCTGTAGTTTTCGGGCTGGTCGTCATACTTTGTGAGACCGGTGTTGGTGAGTTCTCGGCGGATCATGTACCTCGCAAAGTCGGACATGTCTGATCTTTCCGACGTTGGGGGCACATTTGCTGACTGCGTGGTGCTGGTTGCATGATTCGTAGCTTCGTGGTTCGGGAACTTGGGAAAGTACGGAGTGATGTGGGCGTTTAGACCAGTGATCGGTTTGGTGTGTACAATCTCTGTTGTATACGGGGCTGGAACTACATAGTTGTTGGGAGTGTAGCGCCTTGCCGGCATGTTAAGTTGCATGTAGACATGGGCATACGGAGGTTGCTGATGCGCAGGGTGTGGCTGTGCATTGGAATATGAAGCTGGTTCAGGCTTGAAAGTCTGAGGTGCATTGGACTGACCTGGAAGGCTGGAAGCTATAGGTGGATCAGTGTCTTGAGGCTCTGGAGAAGTGTTAGCACTGACGGGAATGTTGATGGTAGTTGGCAGTTCGTCGGCTTGGCTCAGCACGTAATCTCTTGTACGCTTAAGTGAGTCTTCTGTATCGAGATCACACAAACTGGCGCTGCCTTCTTGGCTCCCACCCAGAGCTTGCTCAAAGACTTTTAGCCTTGCCATGGCTGCCACATGTTCACATTCCTTCTGAAGGGCTTCAATTTCTGCTTCCTTGCGTGCAGATTCTGCTTTCATCTCTGCTTCCTTGCATGCAGATTCTGCTTTCATCTCTGCTTCCTTGCGTGCAGATTCTGCTTTCATCTCTGCTTCTCTCTGATCATGGCGAAGATGGCGTGTACTTTTGTTGTTTCTGCTTCAGCGCGCGCCTTTATGAGCTGCTTGCTGAGGGTTGAGTACCTTAATGAGCCTGATTTGAGTGAGTGCCTTGAGCTCTTAATGGACCTGGATTTGTAAGATGCCGCTCCTGACATTTGCGCAATTTTTGCTTCAGTCTCGCTCACAATGTCGTGCACGGTGCGGTCTCGTTCAGCATTAAGCTGTTGAAAGTCCTGTAGTTCTTTTTGAGACTCAAACGTATTTGATCTCAGCAGGGTAGAGGAATATTTTTTACAAATCTCTTTGTAGGACTGGTATGCTGAGTACAGTTGTTCAAGGGCTCCCTCTGGTGGTAGCTCATGAGCACCAGGCGCAGATAAAACAGTCACTTGTTTTTGCACTCTTTGCCACAATAATGCTGTCTGGGTGAGCAGTTCACTTCTGGCTGTTTCTAGGTTCTCTTTAACCTTCCATGTTGGTTTGGTCAACCGCTTAGATCTTTCACTGTAATGTAAGTGTGAGTCTCTGTCTTCCTCTTGTTGCTTTAAAGCAGGTAGGGAAATTGTTCTTTTTGACTCCATCAGGAAGGGTGAATGCTGCTCTGCACTGGTTGTCAGGGAAACCAATACAATGTTGCAATCTCTGCAGCCAGCAGTCTGTGTTTGCAGGATGTATTTGCAAAGTCTCTGGCTGCAATTTACAATTAGCTTATGGGGGATTCTTGGTTTATAGCTGCACACAGTTCTGATAACAGGTTAATACTTTACAGGGCACTTTGTCAGAAGCTGCTATAAAATGTTATGCTGTGGCTTGTTATCAGCCCCTTGGGGTAATCCTTTCTCTGGATTGTATGCAGTATAGCACTCCTGGAAATAGGTTATTTACTGATATATGAATACAAATCCCGGTCACAGCTAGTCCTTTTCACTATTCTGTCTCTTCCTGGTAGCAATGAATCCAACCGCTCTAATTATCAGTCCCTTAGATAACTGTATGGTTTTACTCACTCTACCGGCTTCCACAGATAGTTCAACTCAGCCCAACGATGACTTGTAGAAAGACAAGGAGAAACGCTGTAGTTTTCTTCTAGAATCTTGTATTAAGTACAAAGTAAAGGCAGGTGAAAAGGAATAATCTGTACAGGGTTGCAGACATGTCTCTTCAGCAATGGTTCCTCTAGCCTAAACCGAAGGAGAAGGGAGGAGCTTTCTATACAGAAGCCAACTAAGGGAGGTACATAGGGACAAACTTCATACAGTCTAATCTACCTAGTAACAATAAAGGAATTTCCTGATAGGAGGAAAAATATGCAATGCAAGAATTATATACAACACGTTGTTCCCATTCATGGGACACAACAGTGCAAGTTTGCAAAAACTTCAAGAACAAGGGTTTATTAAGGGTTCAATAAAAAACGGACAATTGTCCGTTTTTTATTGAACCCTTAATAAACCCTTGTTCTTGAAGTTTTTGCAAACTTGCACTGATATTCCATTTATCCTCTGGAAGCGCCGAAAGGGATTTTGTCTTTACTGTAAATCACTCAGTAGGACCACCTACTGAACTCCTAAGTATACAAATATCAAGGATTTCACTGAATAAAATGCAAGTTTTACTGAAACATTTCCAAAAAAGTGTATATCAGTCTGATCAGCCCCTCCTGCTCTATAGCATCATGCTATAGATCAGGTAACACATAACCTGAATGCAATTGATAACAAAATGTTTATTTTTTGTTTCCTCTATATCAAAACTGCATTACAGTAGATAGATTTGTATATATGCTATTCTAAATAATTAGGACATATCTGGCCCCATCTCTAATTAAAAGTAATGTTTCAGCAGGTTTTTGCTACCTCATGTGAGAGCAGCATGATGTAGGAAAGAGATCCTGAATCAAACGATTTGTCACTTAGTTTCCTGGGTGCAGCGGTTTTGACACAATCATAGTTTTTAGATTTAACAATGCAGCAAAACTGAAAAAGCTGCCCCTGCCCACACCAGGCTCTGTATATTTAATGTCTATAAACAGCGAGCTGCTAATCACAGCAGGGGGATGCCAGACTAGCTGAATTCTAGACCAGCAATGATAATTCCTGGAGCTAAAACATATACAGCAGGTATAGAACAGCACACAGTATGATACGAGATGTATCACGGAAATCTCTGAGTTAACACCCAGAGCATGCTGTCTTCAGATTACATAGCAAAACCCTGCTGACAGATTCCTTTAAGCATTCCCAAATATTATGTTTATGCTTAGTCAATGTCAGTGTTGGGACACTCTCTCACAGTACCTAAGGTGAAGAATTTAGAATATCATCTCCCTGTTTCCTAACGTTTAACATGATAGTGGTTGGATGCACAATTATTCATGTAACTACCATCTGTCACCCCCATGCCAACAAATCCCCAGAATTCCAATTTACAGCAGATACTGTACTGCACATATTCCTCCTTCCTCGTTCCCTCTACACATGTATATTTTGTAATGTAGCTTGCCATTAGATCATGTGGACACTAAAGGCCGCTTTACATGCTGCGATATCGTTACTGATATCGCTAGCGTGCGTACTCGCCCCCATCGGTTGTGTGACACGGGCAAATTGCTTCCCGTGGCGCACAACATCGCTCAGACCCGTCACACTATTTACCTGCCTAGCGACATCATTGTGACCAGCAAACCGCCTCCTTTCTAAGGGGGCGGTTCGTTCGGCGTCAGAGCGACGTCACTAAGCGGCCACCCAATAGAAGCGGAGGGGCGGAGATGAGCAGGACATAACATCCCGCCCACCTCCTTCCTTCTGCATTGCCAGCGGCCGCAGGTAAGGTGAGGTTCCTCGTTCCTGCGGTGTCACACATAGCGATGTCTGCTGCCGCAGGAACAACGAACTACATCGCACACGCAGTAGCAACGATAATTGGGAATAGGGGGGCATATCACCGATTAGCGATTTTGCACGTTTTTGCGACGATATAAAATCGCTCATAGGTGTCACATGCAACGACATCGCTAAAGCGGCCGGATGTGCGTCACAAATTCCGTGACCCCAACGAGATCACTTGAGCGATGTAGTAGCATGTAAAGCGGCCTTAAGGCTTGCTTTTCATCTAGCTTCATAGCCAACTTCCATTTCAGACAAACTAAATTGTTTTTTTAATACATAAATTGAGTCTTTCCAGATAATTACCTAATCCTCCTATTATTCTTTCCATACCAGGTAAGTAGAAAATGCATATCTTCCCAATGACTATTTAAATTAGAATTTACAACTAATATGCTAATATCACCTGTGTAGCTTTTAGACTATGCAACCAGCATCCAAAAGTGACTGCCCATTGGCTATGTTTTTACTCACCAATGGTCATTTAATAGCCTGTTTAGACAGGCTGATCGCATTTCCCATTAGCAAAGAATGATCATTAAAGGGAATCGGTCAGCAGGTTTTTGCTATGTGAGCTGAAGCCAGCATGCTGCAAAGGTTAAAATAGAAGTTTCAGGCATGGCTTTCCAAAACGCTCCTCGCCACTGGCATGCTGGATTGTTGTGTCAGTCTCCGCAAGAAGGATAGCTTCCCTTTTAGATCCGTCTTAGACTCTCACAAAGCCAGATCAGATCTCATACTTTGAACTGACGAGAGACAACCATCCTAAAACACAGTGTCTGCAAATTGAGGTTCTGATCTGGCAGAAATTCTAAGTCATGTGGGAATGCTCGTTGAAGGGTCACTTTTGACTTTTAGGATTGCTACCTCCAATAGGTGGCACTAAAGTTCGTCTCCTTCCTCCCTGAAGAAACAATTTGAATATTTCACTATAACAATCATATTGGCCTAGGGTGAACTTCTTTGAAATATTGTGCCGTCATGGTGCATGCTACAATAGCACGGTACACATTGATGTCAGAAGCCTAATCGGTGCTAGAAGCCCTGGCGTAGAGTGAAATAGGCTGGAGTATGCATGCGACGGGAAGGCAAAAAGAAGGGGCACGAAGGACCAAATGGAGAGCTATAGGGCCATCAGTACAGGTGAGCATCAGTTGACTTTGAGTTGTGTATTAATTTATTTTCTTTTTAACATCTAGCTGGCGTGTTGCTGAATTGGTGCGGCATGAATTGCTAATACTTTGTATGCCGGAAAATCCAAATTTCTGTGACATTCGAGAACTCAATTCCACTCAAATAAATTTTCTCTAACAGACATACAAACAGCAGGAGAACATAACAAAGGGCCGAATTTAGACCCAGAAGACTGAATAAAGAATTCACAGCATCCCAGTTATGTCAGAATAAACAGGAGCCGATGAACCTGTGCTTGGGGTTAAAAGAGAATTTCTCAGTATAATAATTACCAACTATAAAATATGCCAGAGCTAATACTTCCCGATTCTAGATGGAAATTCTCACAACATCCATTTTTCCGTTCCCTAAAAGATCACGCGAGTCAATTTATCTGCATTTTATGTTCTGTTTGGAAATGTGCATAAAACGTGCCCTTGCTGCACAATGGTTTGATTTGTAAAGTTGGGCATTCAGTTGTCTGGAAAGACGATATTTACATTTTTGATCCTGAGGTTACACTCTGATGGCTCCTGAGTACTAAAACGGCCTACAGTCACCATAGAGAACCAATTACGCAACTTATTTTTTATGAAGGGAATAACCTGTGACCTGTTTTCTTTAAAGACGCTCATAATGACTAAGAGCGAAATAGCTGCTTGCTTTCCACCAGAAGAATGCATTCTCTATTCTAAAAAGCAGCATGATGTCTATGAATTATGGATTTGCATTATATTGCCACCTGTTGAACTTTTGTGGAAAATATTATAATAGGCTTTTCTGTTCTTGTCAGTAGTAATATTTCTTTATATAGGTTTTTTGATTTAGTGTCTTGGAAGTCTGAGTAGACAGCAGGACTGCGGCCTTTTCTGCGCATCAATGCTTCACATGGGGAGAGGAGCGTTCATATGAGACTATTAGCCTTTGCTCCGTAGAGATGATTCTTCTCTACAATGTGATTTTTTTCACTTGTAAAAATGCAGAAAAAGCATTGGATTCCAGGACATTTAAGCAAAACACCAACTGTTTTCCTACACAACTATAGTCATTACATGTATACACACTTTGTTATATTTTATCACTAAAGAAGTTGTCCCTTAATGGATAAACCCTTAGGCGGACTTTACACGTTGCGACATCGCTATCGATATATCGTCGGGGTCACGTCGTTAGTGACGCACATCCGGCGCCGGTAGCGACATCGCAATGTGTAAATCCTAGGTGCGACGATGAACGAGCGCAAAAGCGTACAAAATCGCTGATCTGTGTCACGTCGTTCATTTCCATAATGTCGTTACTGCTGCAGATACGATGTTGTTTGTCGTTCCTGAAGCACCACACATCACTGTGTGTGAAACCGCAGGAACGACAAACATCTCCTTACTGCATCCACCGGCAATGCAGAAGGAAGAAGGTGGGCGGGATGTTATGTCCCGCTCATCTCCGCCCCTCTGCTTCTATTGGTCAGCCGCTTAGTGACGTCGCGGTGACGCCGAACGCACCTCCCCCTTGAAGGAGGGATTGTTTGGTGGTCACAGCGACGTCGCCAACCAGGTATGTGTGTGTGAAGCTGCCGTAGCAATAATGTTCGCTACGGCAGCAAGCACAAGATATTGCATGTGCGACGGGGGCAGGTGCTATCGCGCTTGACATCGCTAGCAATTGCTAGTGATGACGCAACGTGTAAAGCCCGCCTTACTATTGGGCACAAGGAGGTGACAAATGTTAAAAAAAATAATACCTCCCAGACTGGCTGTAATAATTGTAATGGGTAACTCAGGAATCTATTTGCATGGAGCAAAGACACAACTGAACCCGGTTTGTAGGTGATAAAGTTTGTATTATAACACACGGTGATTAGCAAACAAGTGCAGAGGAAAAACAATCAAGTCCATAAACACACAGTGAAAATATCAAATGAAGCTTTTAAGGAAAGTCTCTTGAAAACCTGATAGGATTAAGCAATGCAGTCTTTGAAGCTCCGTAAGGAAGTCTCTGAAAGTACGAAACGAGATGCAGAACAGTATACAATGTTCAGAAAACAAATACAGAGCAGTTTCTAGTGTCCAGAACAGTCCCGTGCTCTGCTACTGCATCAACTCAATGGCGGAAGCAACAGAGCAGTTAATTAAGTAAGCCAGCTTACATTTCAGCAAGACAGGTCAGGCAAGAGCCACAGCAGTGGCTAGGCATCAGCAGCTGGAGGCAGCATGTGAGCAGAAGGTAGCAGAACCTCTGAAGAGTAGCAACAGGAGTTTAACCAAGGATTTGCTGGAGTAACTTGAGATGCCACTAGGAGTAGGAAACCAGGCAGAATACTCAAGCAGAGGACTGGAGGCTGGACTAGGGTTATAAAGGCAAGAGGACACAGAACACATAGAAAAGAATGAAGCAGGGGATGCCATTTTGGAAAAGGACAAAAAAGCCCAGAAAGGATAAACAGAAAAATCAGAGTCCTGACACTGGCACTGTTAGACCACTTCCACACTGCGGCCCTCTCCCTGTTCAGTGGTACCGTCGGGGCTTCCATACAAAACCCATGTTAAGCCAATGGCACCATTGACCAAAGACCTTTCAAAGGATGTCAGGGACAAGATCATAGACTTGCACAAGGCAGAAATTGGCTACAAAACCATAAGTAAGACACTGGGTGAGAAGTAGATAACTGTTGGTGCAATATTAAGAAAATGGAAGAAAAAAAAATGAGTGTCAATTGACATCAATCTGGGGCACCATTCAAAATCTCACCTTGTGGGGTATCCAAGATCATGAGGAAAGTGAGAGACTGGCCTAAAACTACAGGGGGGAACTTGTTAATGATCTCAAGGCAGCTGGAACCACTGTCACCAAGAAAACCATTGGTAATACATTACGCCGTAATGGCTTAAAATCCTGCAGTGCCTGCAAAGTCCCACTGCTCTAGAAGGCACATGTGCAGGCCCATATGTACTTTGCCAATGAACACCTGGATAATCCTGAGTGTGATTTAGAGAAGGGGCTGTGGTCAGTTGAGACATATATTGAGCTCTTTGGCCATAACTCAACTCTCCCTGTTTGGAGTAAGAGAAATGCTGCTTAGTTATGACCCAAAGAACACTGTGTACACTGTCAAGCATGGAGGTGGAAACATTATGTTTTGGGGGTGTTTCTCTGATCAGGGCACAAGACTACTTCACATGGCATCCATGGGAGAATGGATGGAGCCATGTAACGTAAAATCCTGAGTGACAACCTCCTTCCCTCCGCCAGGACATTAAAAATGGGTCATGGCTGAGTCTTCCAGCATGACAATGACCCAAAACATACAGCCAAGGCAACAATGGAGTGGTTCAAAAAGAAGTACATTATGGTCTTAGAGAGGCCTTGCTAGTTTCCAGACCTTAATCCCATAGAAAACTTGTGGAGTGAGCTGAATCTCCGACTTGCCAAGTAACAGCCTCAAAACCTTAATGATTTAGAGATGATCTACAAAGAGGATTGGCCAAAATTCCTCCTGACATGTGCGCAAACCTCATCATCAACTACAAAAAATGTCTGACTGCTGTATTTCCCAATAAGGGTTTTGCCACCAAGTATTAAGTCTTGTTTGCCAGAGGGCTAAAATACTTATTTCTCTCTGCAAAATGCAAAGAAATTAATATATTTTATATAATGTGATTTTCTGGATTTTATTTTGGATATTATATCTCTCACTGTTAAAATTAACCTATTCTTAAAATTATAGATTGTTCATGTGTTTGTCATTGGGCAAACTTACAAAATCAGCAAGGGATCAAATAATTATTTCCTTCACTTTATAGACAAATCCAAATAATCATAAACAATGCAAGGCACAGACAGGTATAGAAGGAGAGAGGACCCTGCCCGCCAGGGCTCACAGTCTACAATCAAGGAGATGCAGTAGGTAAGGGTCAAGCGACGCAACAGAGGACTGATGGTTACTGCTGGTTGTAGGCTTGTCAGAAGAGGTGGGTATTCAGGTTCCTTTTGAAGGTTTCCATGGTAGGCGAGAGTCTGATGTGTTGGGGCAGAGAATTCCAGAGTATGGGGGAGGCACGGGAAAAATCTTGTATGGGATTGTGGGAAGAGGAGATGAGAGGGGAGTAGAGAAGGAGATCTTGTGAAGATTGTAGGTTGCATGCAGTTAAGTACTAGGAGACTAGATCACAGATGTAAGGAGGAGACAGGTTGTGGGTGACTTTGTATGCCATGGTTAGTGTTTTGAAACTTTATCTTTTGGCCATGGGAAGCCAGTGAAGAGATTGGCAAAGAGGAAAGACCGGGGAATAGTGGGGGGAGAGGTGGATTAGTTGGGTAGCTGAGTTTAGTATAAGTTGTAGGGGTGTGAGAGTGTTAGAAGTGAGACCACAGAGCAAGAGGTTGCTTTAGGGTGGGATCACACATAGCGACAGCGATAACGTCGCTGTTACGTCACCATTTTCTGTGACGTAACAGCGACCTAGTAAGTCCCTGGTATGATCGCTGCTTAGCTGTCAAACACAGCGACGCAGCAGCGATCACGTCGCTACATGTGCAAAGAGCAGGGAGCTGCGCACACTGCTTAGCGCTGGCTCCCTGCTCTCCTAGCTACAGTACACATCGGGTTAATTACACAATGTGTACTGCAGCTACATGTGCAGGGAGCAGCGCACACTTCTTAGCGCTTGCTCCCTGCACTCCTAGCTACAGTACACATCGGGTTAATTAACCCGATGTGTACTGCAGCTACATGTGCAGAGAGCAGGGAGCCGGCACTGGCAGCGTGAGAGCGGCAGAGGCTGGTAACGAAGGTAAATATCGGGTAACCACCTTGGTTACACGATGTTTACCCTGGTTACAGCGTACCGCAGCTGCCAGATGCCGGCTCCTGCTCCCTGCTCGCTTCATTTCGTCGCTCTCTCGCTGTCACACACAGCGATGTGTGCGTCACAGCGGGAGAGCGACAATAAAAAAACGAACCAGGGCTGTGTGTAACGAGCAGCGATCTCACAGCAGGGGCCAGATCGCTGCTCAGTGTCACACACAGCGAGATCGCTAATGAGGTCACTGTTGCGTCACCAAAACCGTGATGTAGCAGCGATTTCGGTAGCGATCTCGCTATGTGTGAAGCACCCCTTACAGCAAAAAGCCAAAGCAAATCAAAGTTGTTCATTGTTGATTGAAGCAATCGAAGAGGTAATGGCTGGACTGGATGGCTCAGGGGTGTTCTTAACTCTGAATGAAAAGAATACTGCTAATTTAAAAAGAACAAACCAATGAAATGAGCTGGAGCATATGTGGGTATAAGTGTAAGGCTGGGTTCACACATAGCGACAGCGACAACGACGTCGCTGTTACGTCACCATTTTCTGTGACGTAGCAGCGACCTTGTAAGTCGCTGTTATGATCGCTGCTTTAGCTGTCAAACACAGCAGAAGCAGCAGCGATCATAACGTCGCTACATGTGCAGAGAGCAGGGAGCCGCGCACACTGCCTAACCCGATGTGTACTGCAGCTACATGTGCAGAGAGCCGCGCACACTGCTTAGCGCTGGCTTCCTGCTCTCCTAGCTACAATACACATCGGGTTAATTAACCCGATGTGTACTGCAGCTACATGTGCAGAGAGCAGGGAGCCGGCACTGGCAGCGTGAGAGCGGCGGAGGCTGGTATCGAAGGTAAATATCGGGTAACCACCTTGGTTACCCGATGTTTACCCTGGTAACAGCTTACCGCAGCTGCCAGACGCCAGCTACTGCTCTCTGCTCGCTTCATTTCGTCGCTCTCTCGCTGTCACACACAGCGATGTGTGCTTATCAGCGGGAGAGCAACAATAAAAAAATCGAACCAGGGCTGTGTGTAACGAGCAGCGATCTCACAGCCGGGGCCAGATCGCTGCTCAGTGTCACACACAGCGAGATCGCTAATGAGGTCACTGTTGCGTCACA
Source organism: Anomaloglossus baeobatrachus (assembly GCF_048569485.1). Classification (NCBI taxonomy): domain Eukaryota; kingdom Metazoa; phylum Chordata; class Amphibia; order Anura; family Aromobatidae; genus Anomaloglossus; species Anomaloglossus baeobatrachus. Next base: position 95,072,941 of record NC_134361.1, on the reverse strand, counting down.
AAATCCGTGACGTAGCAGCGATTTCGGAAGCGATCTCGCTATGTGTGAAGCACCCCTTAGGCGGGCTTTGCACACTGCGACATCGCAGGTGCGATGTCGGTGGGGTCAAATTGAAAATGACGCACTTCCGGCATCGCATGCGACATCGCAGTGTGTAAAGCCTAGATGATACGATTAACGAGCGCAAAAGCGTCGTTATCGTATCATCGGTGCAGCGTCGGCGTAATCCATGATTACGCTGACGCGACGGTCCGATGTTGTTCCTCGCTCCTGCGGCAGCACACATCGCTGTGTGTGAAGCCGCAGGAGCGAGGAACATCTCCTACCGGCCTCACTGCGGCTTCCGTAGGATATGCGGAAGGAAAGAGATGGGCAGGATGTTTACATCCTGCTCATCTCCGCCCCTCCGCTCCGATTGGCCGCCTGCCGTGTGACGTCACAGTGACGCCGCACGACCCGCCCCCTTAACAAGGAGGCGGGCCGCCGGCCACAGGGACGTCGCACGGCAGGTGAGTGTGTGTGTGAAGCTGGCGTAGCGATAATTTTCGCTACGCCAGCTATCACCACATATCGCTGCTGCGACGGGGGCGGGCACTATCGCACTCGGCATCGCAGCATCGGGCTGCGATGTCGCAGTGTGCAAAGCCCGCCTAAGTCCAGGCGGGAGATAATGAGAGCAATTAATCTTGTTGGTCTATATTTGCTGACACTTCAAAAAGTATTTTATTCTCTACCAGACAACCCCTTTAACATGTAGTTTGCTACATCCATACACTCTAATAACAAAAGTCATGGAGACTAACAGACATCCATGTACAGTAATTGGTTACTATTATAATTACAGTAGGTTCCATCTTTTATAGGACACTTAAATGACTAAGAGAACAATTAATCAACACAAATTAAAAGCTCCTGGGTTGACAAGTATTTCTATGAGTCTCTCTGCTTCCATCCAAATACCATCTTTTTATTGTATTTAATTGTTACAATTTAGCAGCAGAAAACACAGGAATATAAACCATCCAGTACTTTGTGATTTTTCTTTGTTATTTTAAATGACTTGTTACTTTAACCTTATCCATTTTTGCTTAATGCTCCAGTAACTTCTCCGATGTAGACAAATCCATAAGGATTGTGAATTAAACAAGTTGGTAATATAAGATCTGCCTCAGATGTGGTTGTGTCACCTTCCTAGCTCTTACATTCACATTTTATAGAAATGTGTATAAGAAAGTCAATGAATTAAAAATGAGAAATTCCCAAAACATTCAAAGATCTGACATGGAACATTTCTTATATTCAGCATAGACTCAGGTGTAATACCACTCATGGACATAATCAGGGGCGGACATACCATTGGTGCAACCTGTGGTTCCAAAAGGTAAGGGGGCCCAATCCCACCTCCAAACCAGGCAGACTTGTGCTTTCTGATGAGCTCTTAGACTGTAAAGGGCCCATATATTCTTCTTGCACATAGGCCCTTTTTTGTCGGTGTCCACTGCTGCCGTGGGTGTCTTCTGCCGTGGATGACAATTAGGCAAACAGGCCAATAAACCACCACCTTATATATAGCAGATCAGTATTCATGTAACAGCTTGAATCAGCTTGTCTAAATGGGCCATTAACTAAGGAGCAACCGATGCCCATGTCACCATGATGAAAACCACCACCAGTACTACGAGAATGTCTTTCATAACCATGAGCACATGGCTACTCTACATGACTACAGGGCTACGCCACATGTCCAAAAATATCGACACAAAAAAACCATAAACTGTAATCTGTCAGGTTGCTATGGGCAACAACTACATTTTTATTAATAATGAGGCCTCAGTTTCTATAATGTGTTGTATAAGTAAATTTCAGGCGCTCGTAATTTGTCGCAGAAATACATTATCATAAGGTCATTTATATTTTTCAAACAAAATAAACATTTTACTTTTAGAACTTTCTCTTGATCACCATGCTCCTTCACAGCTTTTATCCTAACCTACTGTATATGTTCTCCTATATTCTTACTACACTAGAACCTTGGATTACGAGCATAATTGCTCTTAAGGCCCTGTCACACACAGATAAATCTGCAGCAGATCTGTGGTTGCAGTGAAATTGTGGACAATCAGTGCCAGGTTTGTGGCTGTGTACAAATGGAACAATATGTCCATGATTTCACTGCAACCACAGATCTGCCAAATGTGACAGGGCCTTTAAACCAAGTTACTATTATATCAAAGCAAAATTTCCCATAGGAAATAATTGAAACGCAGACATATGTTCCACAACCCAAAAATAATTACTGTATTTATACAAACTTATTAGAGAAATACAAAATAATGTCCTGTATTCATATAAATTATTACATTACACTAATACAAAATATTGTATAGTAAAAAAAATATAAAACAAATTAAACTGCACATTAGCTTACAATAGAATTGTTGTACGGGAGGTACAGTATAGAGAGAAAAAAATGATGTATAAATATGACAATTTACTTTCTTGTGTAGAATGTAGAATACACATAAGCATGGGGTAGGAATACTGCACAGGCAATTATATTACAGTACAAGGAATAGCAGAAAGAAAGTACAGTACTGTATCCACAAATGCAAATTGATAGAAATGCTATATAGTATATACTGTACTGTATAATGGTATACTGTATGTAGTATACAGTACATACAGTATGTACAGAAAGTCACCACCAGACCAGGTCAGAGCGCGGAGAAAGGACGGACCCAGAACTGTGCACGGCGATTATTTGCTCTTACTGCAAATCATTGCTCTTAAACCAAGTTACAAATTTTTAGAAAGCTTTGCTTGTCTTGCAAAACTCTCTCAAACCAAGTTACTCTTAATCCAAGGTTCCACTGTACTTATCAATGTTAATAACAGGAAATGTCACTCATGGTCACACATGTGACAGCATGTTATACAGGCGGCCATGATCTCACAATGACTGTGAATCTATTGAAGTTGATGTTCAGGGGACTTCAGTCAGTGACTCTAAAAGTGCTAACTGTGGTCGGCACAGATTGTTGGTGATTCTGTTTCTTAATTTTAGATTTTGTGGGCAAAACATCATTATTCCACTATATGGAGAAGAGGTTTGAACTCACACATTCAGGAACATACTACAGTATACAGTTAGGTCCAGAAATATTTGGACAGTGACAAAAGTTTTGTTATTTTAGCTGTTTACAAAAACATGTTCAGAAATACAATTATATATATAATATGGGCTGAAAGTGCACACTCCCAGCTGCAATATGAGAGTTTTCACATCCAAATCGGAGAAAGGGTTTAGGAATCATAGCTCTGTAATGCATAGCCTCCTCTTTTTAAAGGGACCAAAAGTAATTGGACAAGGGACACTAAGGGCTGCAATTAACTCTAAAGGCGTCTCCCTCGTTAACCTGTAATCAATGAAGTAGTTAAAAGGTCTGGGGTTGATTACAGGTGTGTGGTTTTGCATTTGGAAGCTGTTGCTGTGACCAGACAACATGCGGTCAAAGGAACTCTCAATTGAGGTGAAGCAGAACATCCTGAGGCTGAAAAAAAAGAAAAAATCCATCAGAAAGATAGCAGACATGCTTGGAGAAGCAAAATCAACAGTCGGGTACATTCTGAGAAAAAAGGAATTGACTGGTGAGCTTGGGAACTCAAAAAGGCCTGGGCGTCCACGGATGACAACAGTGGTGGATGATCGCCGCATACTTTCTTTGGTGAAGAAGAACCCGTTCACAACATCAACTGAAGTCCAGAACACTCTCAGTGAAGTAGGTGTATCTGTCTCTAAGTCAACAGTAAAGAGAAGACTCCATGAAAGTAAATACAAAGGGTTCACATCTAGATGCAAACCATTCATCAATTCCAAAAATAGACAGGCCAGAGTTAAATTTGCTGAAAAACACCTCATGAAGCCAGCTCAGTTCTGGAAAAGTATTCTATGGACAGATGAGACAAAGATCAACCTGTACCAGAATGATGGGAAGAAAAAAGTTTGGAGAAGAAAGGGAACGGCACATGATCCAAGGCACACCACATCCTCTGTAAAACATGGTGGAGGCAACGTGATGGCATGGGCATGCATGGCTTTCAATGGCACTGGGTCACTTGTGTTTATTGATGACATAACAGCAGACAAGAGTAGCCGGATGAATTCTGAAGTGAACCGGGATATACTTTCAGCCCAGATTCAGCCAAATGCCACAAAGTTGATCGGACGGCGCTGCATAGTACAGATGGACAATGACCCCAAGCATACAGCCAAAGCTACCCAGGAGTTCATGAGTGCAAAAAAGTGGAACATTCTGCAATGGCCAAGTCAATCACCAGATCTTAACCCAATTGAGCATGCATTTCACTTGCTCAAATCCAGACTTAAGACGGAAAGACCCACAAACAAGCAAGACCTGAAGGCTGCAGCTGTAAAGGCCTGGCAAAGCATTAAGAAGGAGGAAACCCAGCGTTTGGTGATGTCCATGGGTTCCAGACTTAAGGCAGTGATTGCCTCCAAAGGATTCACAACAAAATATTGAAAATAAAAATATTTTGTTTGGGTTTGGTTTATTTGTCCAATTACTTTTGACCTCCTAAAATGTGGAGTGTTTGTAAAGAAATGTGTACAATTCCTACAATTTCTATCAGATATTTTTGTTCAAACCTTCAAATTAAACGTTACAATCTGCACTTGAATTCTGTTGTAGAGGTTTCATTTCAAATCCAATGTGGTGGCATGCAGAGCCCAACTCGCGAAAATTGTGTCACTGTCCAAATATTTCTGGACCTAACTGTATATAGTACCATTTGCTTCATTTTATTCTTATTTTGTTTAGCAAATTGCAGCATCTAAAGACACAAATATTTCAATGCTTTAAGCCAGAGGTCTCAAACACGCGACTCGCGGGCCACATGTGGCTCCTGAGGCTGCTTTTTGTGGTCCGCAAATCCCGTGACGATCACAGCTCTATGCCGGGAGACGGCGCCGGCAGGCACAGTACAGTTGAATCATTTGCGGTGACATGCAGAGCAGCTGTCTGCACTACACCAATGGATGACGCGGCCAATCAGATGCAAGGAGGTGATGTCGCTGTATGATGTCACCTCCATGTATCTGATTGGCCATTGGTATAGTGCTCAGAGCTCCTCTGCGCAGCACCACAATTAGTTCCACTGTACCTGCCGGCGCCGGCTCCCGACATAGAGCTGTGATTGTCACAGGGTCTGCAGGCTGCAAACAGCAAGTATGTGCCCACGATCAGGACCCGCTGTGTCCGCAGGAGAATACAGGAGACCGCAGCTGCTCATACCCACTATCAGGGTTCGGGCCGCTGCGGTCTCCTTGCTGTATTCTCAGTATGGCGGACACTTACGACTCTGAAAGCCACACCGCAGGTCAGTGGTTTTTGTGGGTCGCACATGCACAGTGGATGGGATTTCTAGAAATCCCAGCCACTCTGCTTGTACTGTACAACCCAGCGCTCTGGACGCTGCTGAAAAATGCTGCCTCCAAAACACTGCAAACACTGATCAGCACGCAGCCCTGAGGGAACGGGAGGAAAGGTGAGAAGAATTTTTTTTTGGGCGTCTGTGAAGAGCAGCATAATAGGGGACAAGGATGAGAGCACAAGGATGGGCAGCATACCCCAATGATGTACACAATACTACAAGGATGGGCAGAATATTACAAGGATGGGCACAATACTAGAAGGATGGGCAGAATATTACAAGGATGGGCACAATACTAGAAGGATGGGCAGAATACAAGGATCGGAAGAATACTACAAGGATGGGCACAATACTATGAGGATGGGCAGAATACTACAAGGGTGGGCACATTACTAGAAGGATGGGCAGAGTACTACAAGGATGGGAAGAATACTACAAGGATGGGCACAATACTACAAGGATGGGCACAATACTACAAGGATGGGCACAATACTAGAAGGATGGGCAGAATACTAGAAGGATGAGCCCAATACTTCAAGGATACACACAATACTACAAGGATGGACAAATACTACTGGACACAATACTACAAAGATGGACATAGTACTACAAGGCAGAAGGATAGACAATGCTACAAAGATGGGCAGAATACTACAGGGCACAAGGATGACCACAATACTACAGGGCACAAGTATTGACAATACTACAAGGATGGGCACAATACTACAGGGCACAAGGATGGGAGACATTACTAAGGGGTACAAGGATGGGCACATTACTACAGGGCACAAAAATTAGCACATTACTCAGTGTACAAGGAAGGGGAACATTACTATAGGGCACAAGGATGGGAGACATTACTACAGGGGACAAAATGGGGACATCAGGGACATCACTACAGAGGAAAAGGATGGGGACTTTGCTACAGTATGGGGGACACAAGGATGTGCCGATTATACAGGACACAAGGGGGACATTACTAGAGTTGAGCGCGGTTCGTGGTTCGTGGTTCTCCAGTTCGCGGTTCGAGTGATTTTGGGGGGTGTTCTAGATCGAACTAGAACTCGAGCTTTTTGCTAAAGCTCGATAGTTCTAGATACGTTCGAGAACGGTTCTAGCAGCAAAAAGCAGGGCTTTTTACAGCTACAGTGTGCAGGAGCCATCGCTGGCAGCCTGCCAGAAGCTGGTAACCAAGATAAACATCGGGTATCCAAGCAAAGCGCTTTGGTTAGTAACCCGATGTTTATCCTAGTTACGTGCAGGAAGCCCACACTTCCCCGCTCAGCTTGCTCCGCCCCCTCCTGCACACGGCATGTACACATACATACATACACACACACACACACGTCCGTCCTCCTGGCACTCTGCACACATGGTCCCGCTCGGCTTACCTGCGGTGATGAAGTCCCGACCTCAGCGCTGTCACTGTCGTCCATGGCCGCCGCTTGTCACATCACCTTCTCTCGCTTCCAACCCGAGACTGACTAGCGGTGACGTCACGGGCCTCTCGCGATACTTGGCTGTGAAGGCGGCGGTCATTGAACAGTGACAGGGGCTGTCAGAAGTGCAGGAGATCAGCGCAGGTAATGTACCTCGCTGACAGCAGCACTTGTCATGCCCTGCAGTGACCTGGGCTGACCCATTGATGTTAGCTCAGGTCACTGCACTGCTCTCCCAGCCAATGGGGAACATTCTGCTCTTCATTGACTGGGACAGTGTGGATTGTCATGGCAACCCCTTGGATTACACCAGACATGGATTTGTTTTTCTTTCTAATATATTGGTTAAAGAGGGAATGTATTGGGGAGTATTTTGTCAAATAAAAATGTGTTTGTCGTCTATTTTTTTTTATTACTGACTGGGTTGGTGATGTCGGGTATCTGATAGACGCCTGACCTCACCAACCCCAGGGCTTGATGCCAGGTGACATTACACATCTGGTATTAACCCCATATATTACCCCGTTTGCCACCGCACCAGGGCGCGGGATGAGCTGGGGCGAAGCACCAGGATTGGCACATCTAATGGATGCGCCACTTCAGGGGCGGCTGCGGCCTGCTATTTTTAGGCTGGGGAGAGTCCAATAACCATGGACCTCCCTAGTCTGAGAATATCAGACCCCAGCTGTCTGCTTTACCTTGGCTGGTGATCCAATTTTGGGGGGACCCTACGTGTTGTTTTTTTTTAAATTATTTATTTAATTTAAAATAACAGCGTGGGGTGCCCTCAGTTTTGGATTACCAGCCAAGGTGAGGTTGCCAGCTGTGGTCTGCAGGCTGCAGCCGTCTGCTTTACCCTAGCTGGCTACAAAAATAGGGGGAACCCTACGTCATTTTTTTTCTTCTTTTTTTTGGCTAAATACAAAGCTAAGCACCCCTTAGTGCCACATGAAAGGCACCAAAGGGTGCAAAATTACAAAATGCAGGAGAGTGGGACATTATGTGTCTTTCTGCCATTATAATGACAGAAAAGACTGATATGAAGTGCACAAGCACAAGAAAATCACCAGAGCGCTCTACGCTGTGAAAAGCAGTGGAAAATGGCACTGGAGTGAACATGTGACCGCCTCATGTAGGATGAAGCTATGGATCCTGGGTAAATTTATGCATTTACCCTCCTTCAGTTTTTTTGCAGTACACAAAAAAACGGAAGGCACACGGATGACAAACAGATGACATACGGACCGTCTACGGAACGGAAACGGATGCCACACGGATGCACTCGTGAAAAATAACGGACTGTTTTTTGCAGACCGCAAAAATGGATCGGTCGTGATAATGTAGCCTTATTCTGATCTGCCGTTTATAAACAGCAGGCAGAAATAAGTGAATAACGCCCCCCAGCGTCAGAAAATCTCCGGGGTTTCAGGGCTAGCTGAGACCCTGGAGATCATGATTCAGGACGGTTTTTCCGGTCCCCGCTCACGTGATCACAGGTATACACCGTACACCGATGATCACGTTACAGTAAATGACAGCGCCGGTAAAAAATTATTTATCTCCCATCTGGCATGAACAAACATGAAAAATCTCCTCCCCGGTCCCCTCCGGTCCCCCGGTGTCGCCAAAGTGCCCCCCCTGATGCCCTCCCAGAAATCCAAGATGGCTGCGCGCACAGCAGCGCGCCGGCCGCATTCACCCTACTCCTCTGATTTCTGTCGCATGTGCCATGATACATGCGACAGAAAACTCCTCCCCAGGCCCTGCCAGGTCACCCCCTAGAACCCCACCGGTGTTCCCCGGTGTCCCACGGTACCTGTGCAGCGTTGATCCCCCCACGGCCCTCTCCTTCACAATAGACGGTGCCGCATGCACAGAGTGGCTGTCAGCTCAGCTTCCTGTGTTCAGACACAGTGAGTGGTGGTTATGCATCTGTAAGCTAAACGGGCGGCACGGTGGCTCAGTGGTTAGCACTGCAGTCTTGCAGCGCTGAGGTCCTGGGTTCAATTCTCACTAAGGACACCATCTGCAAGGAGTTTGTATGTTCTCCCCATGTTTGCGTGGGTTTCCTCCGGGTACTCCGGTTTCCTCCCACACTCCAAAGACATACAGCGCTATGGAATTAATAATGCTATATAAATGAATAAATTATTATTATTACTCTATTGCCCTGCTCATGAGGTAAGGAACATAATTGATCAGGAGAGCTATATACTACATTTCCAAATGGAGGGATTTTCTTTTATAGTTTCCCTGCTGAACGACTACCAAACATGAGAGTCCGTTATACGCCACAAGAAAACACATCTAAATCGCGAGCTCTGTTGTTAAGTATTCATTCAGCTGGATAACTGGACTTAACCCCTTTACGACCGCCGATACGCCTTTTAACGGCGGTAAATAAGGGTACTTTTTCCGATCCGCCGCTTTTTAACGGCGGTCGGAAAAAAGGGTCTAGCGCCCCCCAGAGTCAGAAAATTTCCGGGGTCTCAGCTGCCGGGGGTAGCTGAGACCCTGGAGATCATGATTCGGGCCGGTTTTTCCGGTCCCCGCTCACCTGATGACCGGTATACACCGTATACCGATCATCAAGTTATAGTAAATGACCGCGCCGGTAAAAAATGATTTATCTCCCATCTGGCATGTTCAAACATGCCAGATGGGAGATAAATCTTTTTCCCGGTTCCCTCCGGTCCCCCGGTGTCCCCAAAGTGCCCCCCCCGACCCCCAACCCCCTCCCGAAAATCCAAGATGGCCGCGCGCACCGGCGATCACAGCAGCGCGCCGGCCGCATTTCCACTGTTCCTATGGTTTCTGTCGTATGTGCCATAACACATACGACAGAAACCTGCTCCCTAGGCCCTGCCGGGTCCCCCCCTACCCTCCCCCTGGTGTCCCCCGGTGTCCCCCGGTGTCATACATACCGGAGCGCTGATCCCCCGCGGCCCCCTCCTCCGGCTCCTTCTCTGCAGACTCCGGTCACATGTGCCGAGCAGATGACAGCTTCCTGTGTTCAGGACGCTGGCTGCTGCACAGAGTCTGCAGCTGTGACCCGGGGAGAGTGGGTGCAGATTTTTGCACCCACTCTCCTCAAATGGAGGGTCTGCCCTCCTAGAAAATGGGGGATACGTTCCCTGAACGTGTCCCCCATATTCTAGAAGGTCCAGAGGCGACGTGGGACATCCAAATGGATTATTGTGGATTTTTTTTTTTTCTTTTCAATAAATTGGTCAATCAGGGAATGTTTTGGGGAGTGTTTTTTCAAATAAATTTTTTTTTGTTGTCAATTTTTTTTTTATTACTGTCAATTAGTTATGTCGGGTATCTGATAGACGCCGTGACATAACTAATTGCTGGGCTTGATGCCAGGTGACATTACACACCTGGTATCAACCCCATTCATTACCCCGTTAGCCAACGCACCAGGGCGCGGGATGAGCTGGGGCGAAGCGCCAGAATTGGCGCATCTAATGGATGCGCCACTTCTGGGGCGGCTGCGGCCTGCTATTTTTAGGCTGGGAAGAGTCCAATAACCGTGGCTCTTCCCATCCTGAGAATACCAGACCCCAGCTGTCAGCTTCACCTTGGCTGGTGATCTAATTTGGGGGGACCCCACGTTTGTTTTTTTTTTTTAATTATTTATTTATAAATAATTAAAAAAAAAAAACAGCTTGGGGAGCCCTCCAAATTGATCACCAGACAAGATGAAGCTGTCAGCTGTGGTTTGCAGGCTACAGCTGTCTGCTTTACCCTAGCTGGCTATCAAAAATAGGGGGGACCCCACGTCATTTATTTTAATTCTTTTTTTTTTTTTTGGGCTAAATACAAGGCTAGGCATCCTTTAGTGTCACATGAAAGGCACTAAAGGGCGCTAGCTTAGAATATGCAGGGGGGTGGGACGTTATATATGTTTGACATCTATCCATTCATCCATTGTAGCATTTTACGCTGTGTGCCCACAATCAGGGTTTGCAACATTTTGGGCGCAGAGTGTTTTCCCTGCGTCCATAACGCTGCGTTGTGCAGTAGAAGCACAGTGGCAGGATTTTTAGAAATCCCGTGCCCACTGTGTTTCTTTTCTCCGCAGCATAAATCGACCTGTGGCGCAGCTTCCCGAGCCTCAGGATGTCAATTTATGCTGCGGAGATGAGTGTTCTTTGCAGGTAGAATAGAACTAAAGTCCACAGCAGCCTGAACCCAAATCGTGGGCATGGGCAGCTGCGTTCTCCCGTGGACAACACTCACATTTCTGCAGGAGGCTGACACTGGGTACTAGACGCCGTGTCGCTGGATCATGGCCACATAGCCTAAAGGCTACTTTACACGCTGCGATATCGGTCCCGATATCGCTAGCGTGGGTACCCGCCCCCATCTGTTGTGCGACACGGGCAATCGCTGCCCATGCCGCACAACATCGCGCACATGCGTCACACATACTTACCTGCCCGGCGACGTCGCTGTGACCGGCAAACCGCCTCCTTTCTAAGGGGGCGGTCCGTGTGGCGTCACAGTGACGTCACTGAGCGGCCGCCCAATAGAAGCGGAGGGGCGGAGATGAGTGGCCGGAACATCCCGCCCACCTCCTTCCTTCCTCATAGCGGCCGGGAGGCAGGTAAGGGGAGCTTCCTCGTTCCTGCGGCGTCACACATAGCGATGTGTGCTGCCGCAGGAGCGACGAACTACATCGTTACTGCTGCAGTAACGATAATCGAGAATGGACCCCCATGTCACCGATGAGCGATTTTGCACGTTTTTGCAACGATGCAAAATCGCTCATCGGTGTCACACGCAGCAACATCGCTAATGCGGCCGGATGTGCGTCACCAATTCCGTGACCCTAACGACTCCGCATTAGCGATGTCGCAGCGTGTAAAGCCCCCTTAACAGTGAGAAATTTTTTGCTACAGCAACAGTTTTGTGAAGTACCTGTGGATTCAAAATGTTTACTATACTCCTGAATAAAATCCTTGAGGGGTCCAGTTTCCAAAATGAGGTCACTTGTGGGGGGTTTCTGATGTATAGGTGCCCAAGGGGCCCTGCTAATGTGACATGGTGCGCGCAATTTACTTCAACTTTTCCAAAATTCAAATGGTGCTCCTTCCATTCCAAGCCCTCCCATTTATCCAAACAAAGGTTTTTGGCCACATGTGTGGTATCCCTGCGCTCACAAGAAATTAGATAACAACCTGTGGGGTACACGTTTTGTTGTTGCCTCTTGAAAAAGTGAAAAATGTGTCGCTAAATCAACATTTTTGTGAAAAAAATGAAAATTTCAATATGGCAACCTAAGCTTATCAAATTCTGTGAAGTATTCGTGTATTCAAAATGCTCAATATACACCTAGATTAAAGCCTTGAGGGGTCTTATTTCCAGAATGGGGTCACTTGTGGGGGACCTCCACTGCTTAGGCACCTCAGGGGTTCTCCTAATGCAACATGGCGTCCGCTATTGATTCCAGCCAATTTTGCAGTCAAATTGCACTCCTTCTCTTCTGAGCCCTGTAGTGTGCCCAAACAGTTGATTTCCACCACATACAAGATATCAACAAACTCAGGAGAAATTGCGCAATAAATTTCATGGTGATTTTTTTCCTGTTACCCTTGTGAAAAAAAAAGCTACCTGGTTGAAGTAACAATTTTGTGGTAAAATTTTATTTTTTTATTTTCATGGCTCAACGTTATAAACTTCTGTAAAGCACCTGGGGGTTCAGGGTACTCACCAAACATCAAGATAAATTCCTTGAGGGGCCTAGTTTCCAATATGGGGTCACTTGTGGTGTTTTTTTGCTGTTTACGTACCTTAGGGGTCCTCCAAATGCGACATGGTGCCCGCAATCTTTTTCAGCCAAATTTCCTTTCCAAAATTCAAATATTGCTCCTTCCGTTCCAAGCCCTCCCATTTCTCCAAACAAAGGTTTCAGACCACAAGTGAGGTATCACCGCGCTCATAAAAAAGTGGGTAACAAACATTGGGGTCACATTTTTGGAATTACCTCTTGAAAAAGTGAAAAAATTGATGCTAAAGCAACATTTTTGAGAAAAAAATGAAAATTTTCAATGTGACAACGTAACGTTATCAAAATCTGTGAAGTACCTGTGTATCCAAAATGCTCACTATACCCCTAGATAGAAGCCTTAAGGGGTCTAGTTTCCAAAATGGTGTCACTTGTAAGGGGTTTCTGCTGTTTAGGTACCTTGGCGGACATGTAAATGCAACATGGTGCCCGCAATCTATTTCAGCCAAATTTGCTTTCCAAAATTCAAATATTGCTCCTTCTGTTCCGAGCCCTCCCATTTGTCCAAACAAAGGTTTCTGACCACATGTGGGGTATTGGCGCGTTCATAAGAAAGTGGGTAACAAGTTTTGGGGTTCATTTTGTTGTGTTATTTCTTCTAAAAGTGAATAAATTTGGGGTAGAGCAACATTTTAGGTAAAATTTTATTTTTTGCTTTTTTTCATTCCACTTTGCTTTAGTTCCTGTGAAGCACCTGAAGGGTTAATAAACTTCTTGGATGTGGTTTTGAGTACTTTGAGGCGTGCTGTTTTGAGAATGGTGTCACTTTTAGGTATTTTCTGTCACTTAGGCCTCTCAAAGTCACTTCAAATGTGATGTGGTCCCTAAAAAAATGGTTTTGTGAATTTTGTTGAAAAAATGGGAAATTGCTGATGAACTTTGACCCCTTCTAACTTCCTAACCCCAAAACATTTTGTTTCAGAAATTGCGCTAATGTAAAGTAGACATGTGGGAAATGTTATTTATTAACTGTTTTGTGTGACAGAACTCTCTGGGTTAAGGGCATAAAAATTAAAAGTTTGAAAATTGCAAAATTTTCAAAATTTTCATCAAATTTCCGATTTTTTCACAAATAAAAGCAAAAAATATCGTTCTAAATTTATAACTATCATGAAGTACAATATGTCACGAAAAAACAATGTCAGAATCACCGGGATCCGTTGAAGCGTTCCAGAGTTATGACCTCATAAAGTGACACTGGTCAGAATTGCAAAAAATGGCCTGGTCATTAAGTACAAAACTGGCTTCGTCCTTAAGGGGTTAAAGGGGTATTCCATCTCCAAGATCCTATCCCCAATATATAGTAGGTGGAATAGCAATAATATCAGCAAATACCAATATTTGGAAATGTAGAATAGTTCTCCTGATTAGGCATGCCCTTACCTCATGAGCAGGGCATTGCAGCTTTGGTAGCAACCATTACAACATGGACTCTGCTGCTGTGGACCCGGGGAGAGTGAGTGCAGATTCATTGCACCCACACTCCTCACATGAAGGGTCCGCACTCCTAGAAAATGGGGGATACGTTCCCTGAGTGTCTCCCCCCCATATTCTAGACGGTCCACAGTCGTCGTGGGACCCCTTTATTTTTTTTCTTACAATAAATTGGTGAAAGAGGAAATGTTTTGGGGACTGTTTTTTGAAATAAATTTCTTTTGTCGATTTTTTTTTTTGTTAGTACTGACAGTTTATGATGCTGGGTATCTAATAGACGCCATGACATCACAAACTGCTGGGCTTGATCTCAGGTGACTTTACAGCTAGTATCAACCCGATTTATTACCCCGTTTGCCACTGCACCAGGGCACGGGATGAGCTGGGGTGAAGCGCCAGGATTGGCGCATCTAGTGGATGCGCCACGTCTGGGGTGACTGCGGCCTGCTATTTTTAGGCTGTGAAGGCCCAATAACTATGGACCTTCCCACCCTGAGAATACCAGACCACAGCTGTCCGCTTTACCTTGGCTGGTGATCCAATTTGGGGGGGCCCCTACTTTTATTGTGTAATTATTAATATTTATAAAATAATTATAAAAAAAGAGCCTGGGGGGACCTCCACATTGGATCCCCAACCACGGTAAAGCTGCCAGCTGTGGTTTTCAGGCTACAGCCGTCTGCTTTACCCTAGCTGGCTATCAAAAATGGAGGGACCCAACGTCATTTTTTTTTTAACTATTTTTTAAATAGAAAAAATTAATGGGCTTCCCTGTATTTTGATTGCCAACCAAGGTAACGGCAGGCAGATGGGGGTGGCAACCCATAGCTGTCTGCTTTATCTGCGCTGAGAATCAAAAATACCGCGGAGCGCTACGTCATTTTTTTTGAAGATTTATTTTTACAGCACTGTGATGTCCAGCAATCAAAATACAGGGAAGCCCATTTTGTTTTTAGTTATTTAAATAAATAATTAAAAAAAAATATATATGGGCTCCCGCTGCATTTTTTGTATTGCTAGCTAAGGGTAATCCAAGCAGCTACTTGCTGCTAACCCCCACTGCTTGGTGTTACCTTCACTGGCAATGGAAAATCCAGGGAAGCATTTTTTATTTTTTTTGCCAAAAAACTACAAAAAAAGGACGTGAGCTTCGCCATATTTTTGTATGCTAGCCAGGTATAGCAGGCAGGTGCTGGAAGAGTTGGATACAGCGCCAGAAGATGGCGCTTCTATGAAAGTGCCATTTTCTGAGGCGGCTGCAGACTGCAATTCGCAGCAGTGGGGCCCAGAAAGCTCAGGCCAACTTGTGCTGCGGATTCCAATCCCCAGCTGCCTAGTTGTACCTGGCTGGACACAAAAATGGGGCGAAGCCTACGTCATTTGTTTTCTAATTATTTCATGAAATTCATGAAATAATAAAAAAAGGGCTTCCCTTTATTTTTGGTTCCCAGCCGGGTACAAATAGGCAACTGTGGGTTGGGGGCAGCCGTAACTGCCTGCTGTACCTAGCTAGCATACAAAAATATGGCGAAGCCCACATAATTTTTTCAGGGGGCAAAATACTTCTGCATACAGTCCTGGATGGAGTATGCTGAGCCTTGTAGTTCTGCAGCTGCTGTCTGTCTGTATGGAGAAGAGCAGACAGCAGCTGCAGAACTACAAGGCTCAGCATACTCCATCCAGGACTGTATGCAGAAGTTTTTTGCCCACCAAAAAAATGACGTGGGCTTCGCCATATTTTTGTATGCTAGCCAGTACAGCAGGCAGCCACGGGCTGCCTCCAACCCCCAGTTGCCTATTTGTACCCGGCTGGGAACCAAAAATATAGGGAAGCCCGTTTTTTTTAATTATTTCACTTATTTCATGAAATAATTAAAAAACAAATGACGTGGGCTTCGCCCCATTTTTGTGTCTAGCCGGGTACAACTAGGCAGCTGGGGATTGGAATCCGCAGCACAGGTTAGCCCGAGGTTTCTGGGCGCCTCTGCTGTGAATTGCAGTCCGCAGCCCCCCAGAAAATGGCGCTTTCATAGAAGCGCCATCATCTGGCGCTGTATCCAACTCTTCCAACAGCCCTGAAGCTGGGTGGCTTGTTGGGTAATAATGAGTTAATACTAGCTTTGTTTTACTAGCTAGTATTAAGCCAGAGATTCTTAATGTCAGGCACGTTTGACCCGGCCATTAAGAATCTCCAATAAAGGGTTAAAAAAAAAGACACCACACAGAGAAAAAATACTTTAATAGAAATAAATACACAGACACATTAGAGACTCCATCTTTATTACCCCCTGTCAGCCCTCCACGATCCATGGTCTTCTGTCTTCCTCGTTCAACAAATGCAGTTCTGCTCCATCACTGCTGCATGGGGGAAGACGCTGCTGCCTTCCCTCCGTGAGTGATCAGTGCTGCTGGCTGTCAGCGGTAACGCTGACAGACGCGTTACCATAGTAACGGTGCTCCCGGAGCCGCGGTTAGCGGTGACGTCACCGCTAACTGCGTTGCTATGGCAACGGTGATCTCCGTTAATGACCGGCTGTGTCAGCCGGTCCCTAACGGAACGGGGAGTCGACCGTTTGCTAGAGCATGTCGCCGGTACACGGCGATACACAAATGTGCACCGTGTACCGGAGAGATGCACTCGCAGGTCCTACATGACGCGTCATAGTCATGTGACCAGTCTGTAGCCAATGAGATAATAGCCACGTGACTGGTCACATGGCTATTTTGACGTCACGATAGGTCCTGCATCTCTGCTGGCAGTGCCGTCACCGGGAGGATTCAGCGATCATCGGATGGAATAGCGGCAGGAGACAGAGTGCAGGAGGGTTCGCGGGGACCGGTAAGTGTTATGGCAATGTTTATTAACTGTTTGTGTACATTTATCATGCATTTTTATGTGTTTGTGATTGCCTCCCATTATATCCTATAGGTTCGAGTTTGGTTCGTCGAACGTTCGACGAACCGAACTCGAACGAGACCTCCGTTCGGCGAACCGAACTCGAGCCGAACCACGGCCAGTTCGCTCATCTCTAGACATTACTACAGGATGGGGATATTACTAAAAGATGTTGGCTAAGATGATTGTATGATGCTGCTAATTGTAAAACAATATTAGAAGGGGATAAAATGTAAAAAATATTCAAAATAAAGCATGACTTTTTTTGCATTAAAACTTATCTTTATATATACTGTGTATATATATATATATATATATATATATATATAAATATATACACTGTGTATGTATATATATATATATATATATATATATATGTATATATAACTTAACTAAACAAAAAAGTGCAGGTTGTTACAATCAAGCAAAAAATTTTCAAAATAGTGATCCAAAGGTGTATAGAAAAAAAGGTGAAATCATTAAAAATTTCACTTTTTTCTCCAAGGAATGCTGCCCCCCTCATTTTTTTTTTTCTATGTGCGGCCCATTCCCCCAGCTGAGTTTGAGATCCCTGCTTTAAGCCATTTATTACACTATTTTTAAACACCTATTCCAAAATGTAAAAATAAGAAAAGGGGACACAGATAACTTTTTTGACAGGAAATATGAGATTTTTATTACTGCATTTCTACATAAACGTAACACATATTGTAGACAGGTAATAGCTATTTCAAAAATATGTTGAATAAGTACATTTATGTTGCAACCATTTTTAACATGAATAAAAAATATCAGTTTTGTAATAAAAAAAAAAAATTACGTGATTTGTAAAATTTGACACATTGATCTCATCTAACATAGGGAAGTGTATTACCATAATTAAAAACTATCCTTGGCAAAATTTGCCCCAAATGTATCATTAAGATGTGAAATTTAAAAATATGAAGTTGTAGATTTGAAATAAATACACTGTAAATATTTGGAGCAAATTATGCCATTTTGGATCACTGGGACCATTATATTTTGGGATGTTATAATGTATCCATTGTAAGCATTATAATCTGAAATATTGGTAGTTAGGGGATTGTTATACATAATATGTTCTCACATATGTGCACATATGGGGCATCTAGTCACAATCTAATTTAAGGACCTCAGATCACATATAAACACAACCAATTGAAGTCCATCTTCCATTTTTACATTAGTCTTCAGATTTCTAGGCCTTTGCCTGATTTTTATTATTTTTTTTTCTTTCCAGGGAGTATATCTGGATCCAGAAAGGAAGACTGAAGAATCTAGAAAGGGTTATGATATTGATTAGTGTTAGATTATAGGACTATCGGTATATTATATTAGATGCCTTATGTGTCATCACATACTGATAATACAGATCAAAATCTGGAACCTGTTTTATGGCATTCTATTACAGCCATTTCTCTGTTTTCTTGTACTGAAAGTTGACTGTGAGATGACATCACAACTGGCCACTGGCTTAATTCCAGTTCTTCTGTTGGCCAGTTTATGGATGCCACATAAGAGATCTGATATGATATACAGTGCCTTGCGAAAGTATTCGCCCCACCCCCTTGAATTTTTCAACCTTTTCCCACATTTCAGGCTTCAAACATAAAGATAAAAAATGTAAATGTTATGGTGAAGAATCAACAAGTGGGATACAATTGTGAAGTTGAATGAAAGTTATTGCTTTTTTTAAACTTTTATAAAAAATAAATAACTGAAAATTGGGGCGTGCAATATTATTCGGCCCCTTTAAGTTAATACTTTGTAGCGCCACCTTTTGCTGCGATTACAGCTGCAGGTCGCTTGGGGTATGTGTCTATCAGTTTTGCACATCGAGAGACTGAAATTCTTGCCCATTCTTCCTTTGCAAACAGCTGGAGCTGAGTGAGGTTGGATGGAGAGCGTTTATGAACAGCAGTTTTCACTTCAGCTCTTTCCACAGATTCTCGATTGGATTCAGGTCTGGACTTGGCCATTCTAACACCTGGATACGTTTATTTGTGAACCATTCCATTGTAGACTTTGCTTTATGTTTTGGATCATTGTCTTGTTGAAAGACAAATTTCCGTCTCAGTCTCAGGTCTTTTGCAGACTCCAACAGGTTTTCTTCAAGAATGGTCCTGTATTTGGCTCCATTCATCTTCCCATCAATTTAACCATCTTCCCTTTCCCTGCTGAAGAAAATCAGGCCCAAACCATGATGCTGCCACCACCATATTTGACAGTGGAGATGGTGTGTTCAGGGTGATGAGCTGTGTTGCTTTTGCGCCAAACATATCGTTTGGCATTTGCCCAAAAAGTTTGATTTTGGTTTCATCTGACCACAGCACCTTCATCCAGAGTGATCATGGGCCTCTTGGCTGCACCTCTGATCAGTCTTCTCCTTGTTTGAGATGAAAGTTTTGAGGGACGGCCGGGTGTTGGTAGATTTGCAGTGGTATTATATGCCTTCCATTTCAATAGGATCGCTTGCACAGTGCTTCTTGGGATGTTTAAAGTTGTGGAAATCTCTTTGCAACCAAATCCAACTTTAAACTTCTCCACAACAGTATCCCGGACCTGCCTGTTGTGTTCCTTGGTCTTCATGATGCTCTCGGTGCTTTAAACAGAACACTGAGACTATCACAGAACAGGTGCATTTATACGGAAACTAGATTACACACAGGTGGATTATATTTATCATACAGAAATCACACGAGGTGTATACAGCTCATACAGAAATCATACCAGGTGTATACAGCTCATACAGAAATCACACCAGGTGTATACAGCCCAAACAGAAATCCCACCAGGTGTATACAGCTCATAGAAAAATCACACCAGGTGTATATATCTCATACAGAAATCACACCAGGTGTATACAGCTCATACAGAAATCACACCAGGTGTATACATCTCATACAGAAATTACACCAGGTGTATACAGCTCATACAGAAATCACACCAGGTGTATACAGCTCATACAGAAATCACACCAGTTGTATACAGCTCATACAGAAATCATACCAGGTGTATGCAGCTCATACAGAAATCACACCAGGTGTATACAGCCCATACAGATATCACACCAGGTGTATACAGCTCAACTTAACATTTGATAAAAGATTCACTTTTGTTTATGGCTTAATCCGTGCCAAAAGTGCACAATGCCCCTCACTGCAAAAAAAAAATAATAGAAAATTTTTGATTATTAGGTTACACTTTATATACCTGGCATGATTTTTATATGGGCTACGTTCCCTAAAAAATGTTTTTACAGTTTAATTGGCATTTGGGGGGTGACAGACGCCTTTAAATATCTTTCTTGGCCGCACATTGTCCTGTGAACACACGCTGCCAAGAACAATGCTATTCTATGTGCACAGGACGATCATGTTAAAGATCATACTGTCACGCTCCCCGGCTCCCCTGTCACGCTCTCCGGCTCCCCTGCCACGCTCCCCGGCTCCCCTGCCGCACTCCCCCGCTCCACAGCCTCCATGCCCCATCACCTGCAGTCCCCAGGCAGCCCGGTCCCCGCTCCCGGCGCCCGTCGGCAACTCTGCTCCAGCCCTGCACTCCTGCCTCCTGTTCACCGCTCCCTGCTCTGGCTTCTGGCACCCGGGCCTCGCGCATGCGCATTAGGGCGCGCGCGCGGTCATTGACCCTCTCTTAAAGGGCCAGTGTCCTCCAACAGGATATTGAAGAATCAGGTACAGGGTATATAGGGGGATCCTTTCCAAGTGGGCGGGGCCTGTTCTTCGTGTTTTGCTAAGCTAGGAGTCAGGTCTCCTTGTGTCTTGTGGTATACTTACCTATCTCTCTCGTAGAGCCGCTCCTGCCTCGCCAACCGGTCCTGACGATACCCGAACCCCGAACGGTGACGGTCTGCCATCCCGTCAGTTCATACCATCTCCGATCCCTGTGGTGACCCGTCTTCTCGCTCCGTCAGTTCCGGACTCTGCCTGACGTCATCTCGGCCTCTGAACCTGAGCTCCGTCACCCGGACTACCTTCAGAGACTCCGTGGTCCCAGGGACTTCTACACTCCACTCCTCTGAATGGACTGTCCTGCTACCCGTAGTGCTCCGGCTACCGGGCACCTTGCCTTCGGTGAGGTGTTCAGCCCAGTGGATCCACCTCCTGGGTCTGCCCGTCCACCTGGCCCTAACACATAATGTGCACATGAAAGTGCGGTTACCGGCTGAGCAGCTATTAAACCACTGATCATCTGCTGGATATAGATCAGCGATTGCTTAAAACCTACCTTAGCCAATGTGTTTACCCATCACCTGCATTATCCAGCCTCAGACCTCGGTACCTCACAGGTCCTGGTGCCATGTTGACTTCAAATACACAGCTCGTCTCTGCAGACCTCCATCTTCTCCAGTCTTCTGCAGCACATCACGACAGTGCCCTTAAAAATAACATGTCATTATAAAAATAATCACCCATGCTGTTCCCTAAATAAGCCCCCAAAATAAATAATTGTCCCTCACTTTAATCCCTGCACAAAAAAATGACCACCAGGCTCTCTATATTTTGGTACATGGCTTCCTCACTGCCTCCTTTATATACCACACCGTTTCCCCTCATGAGTTACACCCACAACATCCTCCTCACTTATGAACTACGATCTCCAAACTGTCTGCACCACATGCTGCCCCCAATTCGAACTGTCTCCCACACATTAGACTTTTACATACTGAGCCATGTTGCCCTTTCTCCATACTGAGCCCACCCCACGCTACCCCCTTTTCCATACTTAGCCCACCACACACTGCCCCCTATTCCCCAGTGATTCCACCCCACAGGCTGCCCCCTGTCCCATATAGATCACACCCCATGCTGTGAGCCCACACAGAGCCAACTCCATGCACCCCTTTTATCATACAGAGCGCTCTTTATGCTGCTGCCCCTTGCCCCATAGAGTTAACACCCCATTCTGTGAGTCCACACGGATCCCACCCCATTTTCCCATACAGAGCGCTCCCTATGCTGCTGCCTCCTGGCCCACACAGATCACACCCCATGCACCCCCTTTTCCCATACATAGCGCTCCCCATGCTGCTGCCCCCTGGCCCACACAGCTCCCACCCCATGCACCCCCTTTTCCCATACAGAGCGCTCCCTATGCTGCTGCTCCGTGGCCCACACAGATCACACTCCATGCACCGCCTTTTCCTATATAAAGCGCTCCCTATGCTGTTGCCCCTGCCCCATAGAGTTCCCCCTCCATGCACCCCCTTTTCCTATATAGAGCGCTCCCTTTCCTACTGCCCTTGCCCCATAGAGATCCCCTCCATGCACCCCCTTTTCCTATATAGAGATCTCCCTAAGCTGCTGGCTCTGCCCCATAGAGATCCCCCTCTATGCACCCCCTTTTACTATATAGAGTGCTCCCTATGCTGCTGCCCCTGTCCCATAGAGATCCCCTCCATGCACCCCCTTTTCCCATATAGACCTCTCCCTATGCTGCTGGCCCTGCCTCATAGAGATCCCCCTCCATGCACCCCCTTTTCCTATACAGAGTGCTCCCTATGCTGCTGCCCCTACCTCATAGAGATCCCCCTCCATGCACCCCCTTTTCCTACATAGAGCACTCCCTATGCTGCTACCCCTTCCCCATAGAGATCCCCCTCCATGCACCCCCTTTTTCCTATACAAAGTGCTCCCTATGCTGCTGCTCCTGCCCCATACAGATTACACCCCGCCGGCTACCGCCACTATCTTTGGCTCTACAGCGCTTACCTCCCAGGTCCGGTGACTTCTCCTCTCCTCCTCAGCGGCACTCAGTCTGCAGAGACGCCGGCAGCAGTGAGGTAAACTGATCGCGCTGTCCGTGATGTCATCAGTGAGCACGCCAGGCCAGGGAGCTGATTGCAGCTCCTGACCCCGGAAGTGCCGGCGCGCAAGGATCAGGTACAGAGGATGATTTGTATTAGCGTCTTAAAGACGCGAATACAAATTAATTACGGGACCACCAACTAACCACACCAACCCCCGCAAAGATTTTAGTAATGAAAAGGAAGTAGAAGGTTTTAATAATGAGTCTGGGGAGGGGAGGAAAATTTTTTAAAAAAAATATTTTTTTTAACTCTTGCCAATGGCACCACCCCCCGCAACCCACCGCCCCAGGCACCGGACCTCCGGTGCCTAATGGTACATATGGCCCTGTATATGATACTAATCAAACATAAGCAGGCAGCAACACTCAAAGGAAAGAGGAACACAGGCCCCACCTTAGCTTAGAGCATATTTTTCAGTATATAAGTTGTCATGGTTCAGTTCTGATCTCCTGGTCTAACCTCCTGCATGAGTCTCTGTGGGGAAGGGGGCAGTGCAGCTGAATTTAGCTGTGTCACATTGCAAACCCTTCTAACAGCTCTCCTAGCATGGTCAGCTCTTTGGTCTCCTATGAAGCGTATGGCTCATGTTCTTCGGGTGCGGTCTGCAACGAGATGATTTTGTGGGCAGTCAGCAGTTTTGTTGTGACTGCCGGGCTACCACGATCACGAAAAGCAGATGAATCGAGGGCACATGTGCCACCCTCGCATAGCGCATACAGTAGTCCACTAATAAAGACAGTGTTTACAAAGATGGCGCCGGAGATAAGCTATGTGCAGGCGCTGACTCTGACGCCATCTTAGTGAGGATTTTTATGCAATATTTCCAAATGTGCAAGCACCGGAATTAAGTGTATGACAGTAACAGGGGGTGGAAGGCCAAGCAGACAGACAGGGGTGGTAATAGATAGCAAGACCCAACCCACATATTCCCATCCTGTTGCACCTGTCAATCAAATAGCAGTGCATTGCTGGAACTTTACTTGCACATATTTCGAAAATAAAACATTGAAATTCAGAACAAAAGGTATGGTTACATTTCAGCATCCTAGCACCAGTATAGCACTGGCTTTACTTTATATAAGAAAATCCTGATGGTTGGTTCCCTATAAATTAGCAGTAAAAAAGGCTTATATCTCTGGAATGGTTTGGTGAATTTCAAAAAAAACAAAAAACGTAATACTCAGAGGAGTAGGATAAAGAGAGCAAAAACTGGATACTTTTCACTTGGTGACAGGTCTTCTTTAAAGGGGCTGTACAGTACCTTTATATTAATAGCCTATATTTAGGATAGGTCATCAATATCTATTCAGTAGGTTCTGTGTCACCTGACATCTCCGCTGATCAGCTGCTTCCAGTGCTGCTGGCAGCCTTATGTGCTGAGTTGTGGAGCTGCACAGCTCCATCAACTGCATAGTGGACGTGACAGGGTACTGCTCATGCGCCCCCTTTTGGAACAGTTGAGGACAGCTGATCAGCAGTGGTGCTGGGGATTGCACACCCACCAATCTGATATTGATTACCTATCCTAAAGGCTGCTTTACACGCAGTGACATCGCTAGCGATGTCGCTCATGAAAGCACCCGCCCCCGTCGTTTGTGCGTCACGGGCAAATCGCTGCCCGTGGCGTACAAAATTGCTAGTACCCGTCACATATACTTACCTTCCTAGCGACGTCGCTGTGGCCGGCGAACAGCCTCTTTTCTAAGGGGGCGGTTTGTGTAGCGTCACAGCGACGTCACACGGCAGGTGTCCAATAGAAGCGGAGGGGCGGAGAGCAGCCGCATGAAAGTCACGCCCACCTCGTTGCCGGAGGACGCAGGTACGGTGTGTTCGTCATTCCTGGGGTGTCACACGTAGCGATGTGTGCTGCCTCAGGAACGACAAACAACCTGAGTCCAAAATCAGCAACAACATTTGGGAAATGGACGATGTGTCAACAACCAACGATTTGGTGAGTATTTTGCATCGTTAGCGGTCGCTCGTACGTGTCACACGCAATGACAACGCTAACGAGGCCGGATGTGCTTCAAGAATTCCGTGACCCCAACGACATCTCGTTAGCGATGTTGTTGCGTGTAAAGCCCCCTTTAGGATAAGCGATCAATGTAAAAGACCTGGACAACCCATTTATTTTTTAGTGCAGGGTTTTCAAAAGAATGGAACAGTGACCAGCGATGTCTGCAGCAGCTCTGTGCCTATTAGGGAGCAATCCCATGGTTGTATAACATGGGCAACGATCACATCAAAATGCTCGGACTGGCTAGCAGCTCTCCTGACCTGAGCATGACAGCTGCATAGAAATACATGCTGCCACTCTCAAGTCAGGAGAGTTACAAGCCAGGCCATGTTTTGTGATGCTATCATCGCCCATGTTATTGTCATGTGGTTTTCAGTGTTGCACTTGTTGGGTGTCCTGGCAGCATCAGACTCTGTTCACACTGCAGAGTTTGACAAACAGCCTGTGATCACTTAGTTGCACAGCCTGTCTTTTGCGTTAGCTGGTTCTGGCTTCACTGCTCTCAAGTACAGCAGGAGTTAATCCCTGCTGGCTTTTGATCATCTGCTGGGACCTCAGGGTGCTGATCACAACCTGCTGCCCTCACCCTTTATAAGGCTCTGGATACTGGGGCTGAGTGCCAGCTATAGCTTTGCTACCTGGTTCCTGTTGTTATCCTGTCATATAGTGATGTACAAGTTGTGGTTTCATGTGGTGTTTGATAACTCCAGTTGTGCGTTTATTTTCTAGTCTTTTGTTTTACTCTCCAGTTCACATACTGTCCCTCCTTTGTGTTTAAGTGCAGTGTGCTCAAGTTTTCATTTACACTTGTCTGTGCTTATTTGTGGGGTTTTGGTTACTTGGTTTCTGGCCCTCTCCCGAGGTGGGAGGAGTAGTAGCAGTACTTGGACAGGAGACAGGGTCATGTTGGGGGTTCAAACCTAGCTACCATTGAGCCTACCTTTGAAATAAGGAACAGCACTGGGGCCCCAGTCTTAGGGTCAGCCTAGTAGCCCCTGTTCCATCTGTACGTATGCCATGACTGTAACAGTGCCTTGCGAAAGTATTCGGCCCCTTTGAATTTTTCAACCTTTTCCCACATTTCAGGCTTCAAACATAAAGATAAAAAAAAAATAAATTTTATGGTGACGAACCAACAACAAGTGGGACACAATTCTGAGGTTGAACGAAAATTATTGCTTATTTTAAACTTTTGTAAAAAATAATAAACTGAAAATTGGGTCATGCAATATTATTCGTCCCCTTTAAGTTAATACTTTGTAGCGCCACCTTTTGCGGCAATTACAGCTGCAAATCGCTTGGGGTATGTGTCTATCAGTTTTGCATATCAAGAGACTGAAATTCTTGCTCATTCTTCCTTTGCAAACAGCTGGAGCTGAGTGAGGTTGGATGGAGGCGTTTGTGAACAGCAGTTTTTAGCTCTTTCCACAGATTCTCGATTAGATTCCGGTCTGGACTTTGACTTGGCCATTCTAACACCTGGATACGTTTATTTGTGAATCATTCCATTGTAGATTTTGTTTTATGTTTTGGATCATTGTCTTGTTGAAAGACAAATCTTCGTCCCAGTCTCAGGTCTTTTGCAGACTCCAATAGGTTTTCTTCAACAGTGGTCCTGTATTTGGCTCCATCCATCTTCCCATCAATTTTAACCATCTTCCCTATCCTTGTTGAAGAAAAGCAGGCCCAAACCATGATGCTGCCACCACCATGTTTGATAGTGGGGATGGTGTGTTCAGGGTGATGAGCTGTGTTGCTTTTAAGCCAAACATATTGTTTGGCATTGTGCCCAAAAAGTTCGATTTTTGGTTTCATCTGACCACAGCACCTTCTTCCACATGTTTGGTGTGTCTCCCAAGTGCCTTGCGGCAAACTTTAAATGACACTTTTTATGAATATCTTTGAGAAATGGCTTTCTCCATGCCACTCTTCCATAAAGGCCAGATTTGTGCAGTGTACGACTGATTGTTGTCCTATGGACAGACTCTCCCACCTCAGCTGTAGATCTCTGCAGTTCATCCAGAGTAATCATGGGTCTCTTGGCTGCATCTCTGATCAGTCTTCTCCTTGTTTGAGATTACATTTTTGAGGGACGGCCGGGTCTTGGTAGATCTGCAGTGGTATGATACTCCTTTCAATATGATGACTTGCATAGTGCTTCTTGGGATGTTTAAAGTTGTGGAAATCTTTTTGTAACCAAATCCAGCTTTAAACTTCTCCACAACAGTATCGCGGACCTGCCTGTTGTGTTCCTTGGTCTTCATGATGCTGTCTGTGCTTTAAACCGAACACTGAGACTATCACAGAGCAGGTGCATTTATACGGAGACTTGATTACACACAGGTGGCTTATATATATCATCATCAGTCATTTAGGACAACATTGGATCATTCAGAGATCCTCAATGAACTTCTGGAGTGAGTTTGCTGCACTGACAGTAAAGGGGCCGAATAATATTGCACACCCCAATTTTCAGTTTATTCTTTTTTACAAAAGTTTAAAATAAGCAATAAATTTGTTCAACTTCACAATTGTGTCCCACTTGTTGATTCTTCACCATAACATTAAAATTTTTATCTTTATGTTTGAAGCCTGAAATGTGGGAAAAGGTTCAAAAATTCAAGGAGGCTGAATACTTTTGCAAGGCACTGTATATAGCCTTCTGACTGCACCCTTAAGCTGAAGAACATTTTGAAGACTGAGCTGCGGAAGCCAGCTGTTGGCTGAGTAGTAATCTTAGGTGTATGGCCGGCATGAATAATTTGGATGGTTAATAACAAAGCCCTAAGATGGCCTACAGCTGCCGCAGAACACAGCAGCAGAGCCGCCGCATATAATATTGAAGTGATTAATGTGTCCAATGTATTATTGTGATGTGCTTTGTAATTGAATAGTTTTGCTATGATTAGTACGGTTAATGCATGCATTATCCTCATTAATAACAATCAAATCTACCTCTCAAAGGAAAGGAATGGTCAGAACCTCTATCAGACAGCGACTGCACTGCGCAGCACATTACCCTGCAGCTCTACACCGGCAAACATCTCATTGCCTCTGTGTGCAGTGATGGCAATACACAGAAGAGCTTTAAAAGGAAATGAAAGCTTTAAATCTAAAAGCAGCACAGCAGGGAAATAACATCCACATTCCATATCATATTTTATTAACAGTACAGTTAACACTGCGGCTGTGGAATAGGTGTTATTTCTTTTCTTTCTTTTTTAGGTTAATTTCTCTTATTACTACCGTATACCCCTAGCGATATGTCAACAGTTTTTGTTGTTTAAACCCTTGGCATTCATTTTGCTTTCCATTCCATTCTCTGCGAGCTCCTATGATGCACACTTCGAACTTCTTCTCAATGATAAAGATCTTAATGTCGCGGGCGGGGAGGAGGGTGTCAGCACACCGCGCTCACCCCTTCTGCTCGGGTCCGGCAGTTGCTCCTGGTGGCTCGAGCTGCGGGCCGGATCCCGGGGTGTCTCGAGCGACACTCCTCGCCCGTGAGTGAAAGGGGGGGGGGGTGTTTGTTGGGGTTATAGTTCGTGACGCCACCCACGGTTGTGGTGATTGCACCACCGCTGCTTTGGATGGGGAGCCCGGGGATGGTGATGGGAGCAGCCAGGTGTTGTGTTGCCCCTCCGTGGGTAGGGGTTGGTGATCCCGGGGCCTGGTGAAGAGATGTGAAGTGTAGGGCCTGGAGGGCGCAGGGACGCGGGGGCAGCGCTGTGCCTTGCGGCACTGTGGTACTCACTCAGCCTGAGACACGGACACAGTTTGTTCGGTAAACCAACGGCTGGTAGGACAGTCCCACAGACGGTTGCACCTGCACTCCCGGTAGTTAACGGTGTTGTCACTCTTCCCTGCACCTTGTGTTCTGATGGTGGTAGTGGTGGATTCCCTCCGGTTACCCGCTCCCCGGCTGCAATCTGGGCCGGAGGAGTTTCTACACTTTGCCCGCAGGCGCTGGCCCTGGGGAAACTGGTGCCTTGGCGGTGGCGGTGTCTCCCCGGTAATGGTCGGGCTGTTGCCGTCCATCGGGACTTTGTTGCTGGGAGATCTACGTCCCCTTCACTAACGGATTTAGCAGATCTGACGACTCCTAGCACTGCTGGGGTCCGAAAGGCCCCTGTCCTGGTGCTGACTGTCCTTCGGAACACTGCTCCAGACCACCGGGCACACAGCCAACGGGGTCCTTCCAGGAACCTCCGAACCGTCCCACTCCGGACAGCCACCGTCGTTGTCAACCTTGCTGGTTCCGTCCGGACACACAGTCATGGACCTTCAGGCTTTTCTGTCACTTTCTACTTTCTCCTTTCTACTTTCACTCCTTGTGGTTTACTCTAGCCCTTCACTGGACTTTCTCTCGATGTTCACTCAAGCTCCTCCTGAGCTAATCTGCCTGTTTTCCTCCCTCCTCCAGCACTGTGACCTCCTCGGTGGGCGGAGCCAACCGCCTGGCCCACCCCCTGGTGTGCATCAACAGTCTCTGGAAGAGGGCAACAAGGATTTGTGTTTTGACTGTGGTGTTCCTACCTGGGATGTGGGGTGTGGTGGTGTTGTGTCCTGTGTCCCCTGGCTTGCCCAGGGCGACACATTCCCCCTTAGCAAAATGCAGACCGTCCGCGGGCTGCCGTCCTACACCGGTTTTATTTTTCTGTGAAAAAGGGGATAACAGGTTAAACATATATACATTTCAATAACTCTTCCCAAGACGGGAGGCACATTTTTCTTCAACGTTACAACGGTGTACGGTCACGGTTTCCGCTCTCTCCCACCCAAGTAACCTGGCCCTGATGCTGCCCCTAAAACACAGGCAGCACCCCTTGACCCACAGTCCAGTACACGGTACCCGAGCGGGATCTGTCCTTGCCCTCCAGAGGGTAGCCACCGGTCCTTTTGGTGGCTGGGCCCTGGCCTGCTCTGCTCAGGGCCCTCCCTCCAACCTGCCTCTCCGGAGGCGGCCTGCGGAAAACGGTAACGGTACCCAACATATTTACAAGCCACTAACGTCTGTGGTTGCCCTGCAGAGTTCACGGGCTTGTCCATGGATAGTTCCCATGCATTAACTTTAAACGGCCCCCACGGGGACAACGGTGCCGGCTCCTGCCGGTTGCTAATCACAAAGGCAAATCTGGTGAAAACTCGGTTCAATCATTTTCTTCTTATCATTTTTCAAAACTTTCAACAAACTTAACTTCAGTGGTGGTCCCAACGGGGGACGGTGCAACGGGCATCCCCTGCCCTACTCCGGTCCTGCTGCTGCTTCATCCGAGGGAGGGGGTGCAGAGCTCACCTTGCTCTCCGGGCTGCCCTTCAGCTTTACATCCAGGGCAAACCACCCCCTCTCTCCGCAGTGCCGGGTGTAATGCACCATGTCCCCTGATATTAGATTGCGGCCAGGATGCTCTTCGGGCAGGTGAGCATGCACATCCCGCCGGGCTACAAACACCTCGGCCTCCAGGCCCGGTTCGTATATGAACCCGTAGCCCCGGCGGATATCAAACCGCCTCACCTGCCCCTCGTAGAACGGGCCCCGGACACGGAAGGTCGCTTGCCGCAGGTTCTCCTTTTCCCGGATGGCTCGGGCTACCAGCTCGGCTTTCCTCCGCTCCCTCTCCGCGATCTCCAGGCCCAGCTTGGTCGGCTCCCTGTCCCAGTATGGCTCCGGCGCACGGGTTGAGCCCCGCGGGACATCCAGTACGTTACCCACTGTCAGGAAGGTGGGCGGCGTATCCCGCGGTGTCATGGCCTTGGGCGCTGCCTTGCAGCAACAACCCGGCGCCACCTCAGCCGAGGTGTGGGGGATGGGCACAGGGGCTTTCCGCAGTTGGGCCTTCGGCTCGGAGCGGGTCATC
Organism: Anomaloglossus baeobatrachus; assembly: GCF_048569485.1. Classification (NCBI taxonomy): domain Eukaryota; kingdom Metazoa; phylum Chordata; class Amphibia; order Anura; family Aromobatidae; genus Anomaloglossus; species Anomaloglossus baeobatrachus. Next base: position 95,042,201 of record NC_134361.1, on the reverse strand, counting down.
GGCTCCGGCTCGGGGAACTGCTCGGGGACTGTCTCTGGCACAATCTTCGGGGCCTTCCATGGCAATGCCTCCGGTTTGCTTCGGGCTCCGGCTACAGGTCGGTCCGCTGGGGCGGACGGGCTGGGTATCGCTACCGGTTGCGGTGGCAGCGGGCCTAGTGGCGGGGTCACGGCCTCCGAGACGGGTGGCGAGGGAGGCAACGGGGGGAGAGGGCTTGGACCGGGTCCCTCAGCCGCAGCGACCGGTCCCTCCGGGACACAGGGGCGTGGGTCACTCACCCTCCCTTCCTCCGCTTCCTCCTCGCGTCTCCGCACGGCTGCCAAAACGTCCGCCATGTCGGTCTCCCACTCCTCCAGGAGGAGCTGCATCTTGACCTGCAGCCTTAGATGGAGCTGCGCGGTCCGGATCTCCACCCACGCTGCGGTTCCCGGTGCGGGGGCCACGGTGTTTCGGGACGGCATCCACATGGTATCTTCACTGTTTGCTTCCAGGAACGGTTTTCTGGCAAGGTCCTGGCGTCCTTGCTTTTATAGCGGCGACTACATGCCGCCAGCCGCCATCGCGTCCCCCTTAGCTCTTTCTGGCCCCTCCTCTCTCGGGGCGGGGTTTTGGCCTTCGCGCCTCTACTGCTCGAGAAGACGCTCGAGCGGGAACTTTTTGCGCCAAAGATGGCGGCTTCTGAAATTTTTCTGCCGGATACCTCCGGCTGTAACAAGGCGCACCTCTACCTGACGGCAGAGCGGTAAGATCCTGTTCGTGACGCCAAGTTGTCGCGGGCGGGGAGGAGGGTGTCAGCACACCGCGCTCACCCCTTCTGCTCGGGTCCGGCAGTTGCTCCTGGTGGCTCGAGCTGCGGGCCGGATCCCGGGGTGTCTCGAGCGACACTCCTCGCCCGTGAGTGAAAGGGGGGGGGTGTTTGTTGGGGTTATAGTTCGTGACGCCACCCACGGTTGTGGTGATTGCACCACCGCTGCTTTGGATGGGGAGCCCGGGGATGGTGATGGGAGCAGCCAGGTGTTGTGTTGCCCCTCCGTGGGTAGGGGTTGGTGATCCCGGGGCCTGGTGAAGAGATGTGAAGTGTAGGGCCTGGAGGGCGCAGGGACGCGGGGGCAGCGCTGTGCCTTGCGGCACTGTGGTACTCACTCAGCCTGAGACACGGACACAGTTTGTTCGGTAAACCAACGGCTGGTAGGACGGTCCCACAGACGGTTGCACCTGCACTCCCGGTAGTTAACGGTGTTGTCACTCTTCCCTGCACCTTGTGTTCTGATGGTGGTAGCGGTGGATTCCCTCCGGTTACCCGCTCCCCGGCTGCAATCTGGGCCGGAGGAGCTCTACACTTTGCCCGCAGGCGCTGGCCCTGGGGAAACTGGTGCCTTGGCGGTGGCGGTGTCTCCCCGGTAATGGTCGGGCTGTTGCCGTCAATCGGGACTTTGTTGCTGGGAGATCTACGTCCCCTTCACTAACGGATTTAGCAGATCTGACGACTCCTAGCCCTGCTGGGGTCCGAAAGGCCCCTGTCCTGGTGCTGACTGTCCTTCGGAACACTGCTCCAGACCACCGGGCACACAGCCAACGGGGTCCTTCCAGGAACCTCCGAACCGTCCCACTCCGGACAGCCACCGTCGTTGTCAACCTTGCTGGTTCCGTCCGGACACACAGTCACGGACCTTCAGGCTTTTCTGTCACTTTCTACTTTCTCCTTTCTACTTTCACTCCTTGTGGTTTACTCTAGCCCTTCACTGGACTTTCTCTCGATGTTCACTCAAGCTCCTCCTGAGCTAATCTGCCTGTTTTCCTCCCTCCTCCAGCACTGTGACCTCCTCGGTGGGCGGAGCCAACCGCCTGGCCCACCCCCTGGTGTGCATCAACAGTCTCTGGAAGAGGGCAACAAGGATTTGTGTTTTGACTGTGGTGTTCCTACCTGGGATGTGGGGTGTGGTGATGTTGTGTCCTGTGTCCCCTGGCTTGCCCAGGGCGACACATTAACAATTACTCATTCAGCTTTTTTAGGGTACAGTATTTATAATTTAACTCATTCTATTTTTTATTGCAAATTGTTTTTTTATCTGCATGAAGCTGTTATTTCATTACTACCTGAAACTGTATCAGGACGCTAACGTACGCATTGAGTTATCCGGCTCCTGTACTTAAAGGGAACCTGTCATCAGTTGTTTCACTATTAAAACAAAAGTATCACCTTCTGCAGCTCCTGGGCTGCATTCTATGAAGGTGAACCTTGTTGCTGACCCCCCTTGTAGAACCCAAAAAGAACTTTACAAAATCTCACCGTTTCCTATGCAAATGACCTGTGTTGGCCAGATGGGCGGGCTCTATTTATGCTCCTGTCCCTCCTTCTGGCCTTGCTCGCCGTCCCCCTGTCATGATTGACAAGGATTGCGCCGCCGTCATCATCCACACTGCTGGCGAAGTCTCACGCAGGCGCAGTTCGCTATGCCCGTATCGCAGGCCTGAGGAGATAACAGTTTCCCTCACACGCACTGGTGACGTCGCGAAATTATGGGCGGGTATGAGGATGATGCTGGTGAGGTCATGCACAGCGCCGCCCATAATCTCGCGCCAACACAAATACATCACTGGCGTGCATGAGGGAAACTGTTTTCTGCTCAGGCTCGTGATGCCCTACAACTTTTTAATTCACTTTTTTTCTCTATCTTGTTCCGTTTTCGAGATAAAAATGCTAACTCAGTTGTTTTCCTCCAGGTGGCGAAATAGGTGGTATCATTGCGTAGCGCATGGCTACTTTACTATACCTAGACACCACTTCTATGCCTATAGCTGCCGCCATTCTCAAGTTAATGGCAGTGGACAGGATATGGGTGGACACACTGTATACCCTCTGCTCCTGGCAGAGGGTACTGGGTATTCTCTTACTCATTTGGATGCTTGGCCTGGAGGTGGAAGGAGCTGGTGGATCACTCTCTATAAGTTGATGTGTACGCTGCAGTCTTGGTACTGACTGCAGCAGTCTGTTATTATGTTTCCCTCTGTTTGTCTTTCCTTCCCTTGGTCTTTTATTAGTGCAGCGGTGGGGTTAGCATCCCTCACCTGCCAGCTCACTAGCCAGGGTTATTATAGGGTCTGCCATGGTCTCAGGTATTCTGTTCGATGACAGGTGCAGAACCTGTATAGGGCCTGGCTAGGAGTGTAGGGTACAGCTGCAGGTGAGTGAAGGTGACCCATTTTCCACCTCACTAGCTCTAGGGCACACTATTATTAAAATGTGTCCGGTGTACCCCTTATGTTGTAGAGTGTGGTCTTGTGCGCCATACTTCCAGTGTCACTCGCATGACACTTAGGGCTCGCTCACAAGAGACTGAATTGGACAAGTGCAATCCAATAAAATAAGGGAGTGCACTTGGACAAATGTTATTCAATGAGGCAGTGAAGATCTTTTTTTTTTTAAAATGTATTCCGCATGAGAAAAAAATTGTAACATGCTGCAATTTGACTCTGAAATCGGTACACTGCGATTGATAAAAATTGGATGCCATACGACGCATTGTTATGGCATCCGATTTTTAAGGATGCATTATGGGAAACTGTAAATAGTCCAGTAAAAGATTAGTAGCTTCTGAGTAAAAAAATAGATTACGTACGGACAGCACACGGACAACACATGGACAGCACATATATGACAAGTAAAAAAAAAATTGTCCCACTTTTCTGGATGAGAATGTACTTCCCTGACTAACATTTTGTAATTCTGAATTACTCAGGTCTTGCGCTGTTGTATTCTGCTCCCAAAGACGATTCTGCCAATTAAGTATACAGTGCCTACAAGTAGTCTTCAACCCCCTGCAGATTTAGCAGGTTTGAGAAGATGCAAATAAGTTAGAGCCTGCAAACTTCAAACAAGAGCAGGATTTATTAACAGATGCATAAATCTTACAAACCAACAAGTTATGTTGCTCAGTTAAATTTTAATAAATTTTCAACATAAAAGTGTGGGTCAATTATTATTCAACCCCTAGGTTTAATATTTTGTGGAATAACCCTTGTTTGCAATTACAGCTAATAATCGTCTTTTATAAGACCTGATCAGGCCGGCACAGGTCTCTGGAGTTATCTTGGCCCACTCCTCCATGCAGATCTTCTCCAAGTTATCTAGGTTCTTTGGGTGTCTCATGTGGACTTTAATCTTGAGCTCCTTCCACAAGTTTTCAATTGGGTTAAGGTCAGGAGACTGACTAGGCCACTGCAACACCTTGATTTTTTCCCTCTTGAACCAGGCCTTGGTTTTCTTGGCTGTGTGCTTTGGGTCGTTGTCTTGTTGGAAGATGAAATGACGACCCATCTTAAGATCCTTGATGGAGGAGCGGAGGTTCTTGGCCAAAATCTCCAGGTAGGCCGTGCTATCCATCTTCCCATGGATAAAGACCAGATGGCCAGGCCTCTTGGCTGAGAAACAGCCCCACAGCATGATGCTGCCACCACCATGCTTGACTGTAGGGATGGTATTCTTGGGGTCGTATGCAGTGCCATCCAGTCTCCAAACGTCACGTGTGTGGTTGGCACCAAAGATCTCGATCTTGGTCTCATCAGACCAGAGAACCTTGAACCAGTCTGTCTCAGAGTCCTCCAAGTGATCATGAGCAAACTGTAGATGAGCCTTGACATGACGCTTTGAAAGTAAAGGTACCTCACGGGCTCGTCTGGAACGGAGACCATTGCGGTGGAGTACGTTACTTATGGTATTGACTGAAACCAATGTCCCCACTGCCATGAGATCTTCCCGGAGCTCCTTCCTTGTTGTCCTTGGGTTAGCCTTGACTCTTCGGACAAGCCTGGCCTCGGCACGGGAGGAAACTTTCAAAGGCTGTCCAGGCCGTGGAAGGCTAACAGTAGTTCCATAAGCCTTCCACTTCCGGATGATGCTCCCAACAGTGGAGACAGGTAGGCCCAACTCCTTGGAAAGGGTTTTGTACCCCTTGCCAGCCTTGTGACCCTCCACGATCTTGTCTCTGATGGCCTTGGAATGCTCCTTTGTCTTTCCCATGTTGACCATGTATGAGTGCTGTTCACAAGTTTGGGGAGGGTCTTAATTAGTCAGAAAAGGCTGGAAAAAGAGATAATTAATCCAAACATGTGAAGCTCATTGTTCTTTGTGCCTGAAATACTTCTTAATACTTTAGGGGAACCAAACAGAATTCTTGTGGTTTGAGGGGTTGAATAATAAATGACCCTCTGAATAAACTTTTCTCAATTTAAAAAAAAAAAAAAAGAAATAACATTCTTTTTTGCTGCAGTGCATTTCACACTTCCAGGCTGATCTACAGTCCAAATGTCACAATGCCAAGTTAATTCCGAATGTGTAAACCTACTAAATCTGCAGGGGGTTGAATACTACTTGTAGGCACTGTAAGGAGGAGGTAGTCTGTGCTGACAGCCCATCAGCAGTGCAGAGCTTTGGAGTTACTGTGCCATGTGAACTGTCAATGTGATGTCAACAGAGCAATAGACAGCAATATCCGATGAAGTCAAATGACCATTGGATGCAATGTGGGATTGGAAGAATGAAAACCAATTACACACTAGGACTGCCTTACCCCACCATTGTGCTCTAAGCACCCTAATTAGCATATTTAATTAAACTTAATTTTCTACAGAACGGAATCAACAATTAGAACACTTAAGGAGCAATGTTTAGAGGTGCTAAAGACTAGAGACTCGTTTTAAGACTGCATTTACTCATCCCTCACACATCCGTGTGCTATCTGTTTTTTACTCTGACCACAGACACACTTATAGAGTTTCTTTGATCCATAGACATCCGTTTTACAAATGGATCCATGTCTCAGGGCTGTGAGACTCAAAGCATGTCAGATTCTCATGCATTCTGCGGATAACACTTGACCACTAAAGGTAATCTGTCACCAGGTTTTTACTACTGTGTTTTTCCAAAAATAAACCCTCCCCCAAAAATAAGCTCTAGCAGGAATTTTCAGCATTTTCAGCGTAATGTTTAAATATAAGTCCTATCCCAAAAATAAGCCCTAGTTACAGTTAAATAATGTTGTGTCCATGCAGCTAAAATAGAATACTGCAGGACACTTCATTATAGAAAGCAGACACTCCCAAAAGAAAGATGAAAGAAGACAGAAGACCTTGCAATCATACTCAACAGATGCTGAATGGGAGGACCTGCAGTGGAACGCACACCCACACACATCAGATTGCGCACACATCAGATCGCACACCAGCAAACATCAGATTTCGCACACACACATCAGATACACACAATAACCCCTCAGATCGCACACACACACTCACCACATCCGGCAATACCAATTGCTTCTGGCTGGCAAAGAATCCTGAGACGCAGAGCAGTGGAGCAAGAGGACCTGTGGTGGAACGCACCAATGCATTCCACTGCAAGTTCTCGCACTCCACTTCACTGCGTACCATCTTCTCCTGCCGGCCAGAAGCAATCCATATCACTGGATGTGGTGTGCGTGTTTGTGTGAACTGATGTGTGATTGTCTGTGCGATCTGATGTATGTTTGTGTGTATGAGTATGTGTCTATGTGCAATCTGATGTATGTGAGTGTGCCAGCCAGAAGCAGGGGAGGACTGCGTGGAGTATACCTGCTGGGAGGGCCCACTGAAGATCGCAGGAGGACCTGGCAGCCACGCAGATGTCCGGGGTCTGGTAATGTTGATTCTCCTGTAGAGTAAGGTCTGCTTTTTGGGGGGGGTAAACTTACCCCCATGCGTGTTTCCCCAAGAATAAGCCCTACTCCAAAAATAAGCTCTAGAACTTTTTTCAGGGCAAAAAAAAATATAAGACAGTGTGTTATTTTTTGAAAAATATGGTATGTAATCTGAGAGCAGCATATTGTAGGAGCTGAGATCTTGATTCCAGCGATATGTCACTTACTACTTTGGATGCTGTCATTTTGATACAATCACTTTTTTCTCTGCTACAAATCTAGCAGTACCCTGAATGCTGAGCTCTGCATAATCACACCTTCACCACTGATTGGCAGCTTTCTGTGTACATTGAGAGAAAGCTGTTGGTCAGAGGTGGGGACAGGGTTAAATAGAGCAGTTGGCTTGGAAGCACAAGACACCTATTCCTTAGCAGATAATCTCCTGCTGATAAAATACTAATTTTATTGAATCAGTGAAACACAGCCAAGTGACACATCACTGGAATCAGACTCTCAGCCCCTACATTGCGTGCCTCTCATTTTACATAGAAAATTGTTGCTAACAGATGACACACTGAAGGCATACTTTGTACGTCAGAGTTCCATCTGTTTCTAACTAATTGATATATTGTTAAATGTTAATGACAAAAAAAAAGTTCACAGACTAACTGATTCAGTGAAAAAAAAAACATAGGCAACTAGTGTGATACCTGAGAAATAATTTGGATGGTAAGGCCATCTGCACACGTTGAGTATTTGGTGAGTTTTTACCTCAGTATTTGTAACAGACAAAAAAGTATATGGAAGAAAAACCGGATGCACAGCTCAACTCAGTCAAATGCTGGGTGCTGCAGCCTGCATGAAATCAGAAATGGGGAGAAAACAGAAAGCTCATGCATAACCGGCGCGCAGCCCAATCATATACAAAAGTCAGTGACTGGCTTGTATGCTAGTATAAACATAGTTTTATTGAGTCCAAAAACACACACTACACAAAAACATAATAAAACCAATTAAAATTGTGCAGAATAGCACAGGTGAAAACACGTTCCCTCTGGTATCAGGTGGAAATTGCCATGTAAGAAGTCAGTATGGAACCTCAATGTATATCAGATGACAATTGCACAACTCATGAATTCAGTATACAACAGGTGGATAATAACAGTATATATACCCCAAGGATTCAATACATACATATTATGGACACAACATATATGAGTGATGCATCACATGGTAATGAAGTCTAAGTGATCACATGAATTGGGCTATGAATGATAAGCCATTAAGGGGGTATCAATGATGTCCCAAATGTTCTATAAAATATACCTTATCAGAGTCAAACAGTAAGACCTGATGGTAACATGAGGAAGATCATGCCATAAATAAACATCACCTAGTATATTCAATCAAAGTATACTACCCATAATGTGGAACATGAGAGAAAAGAGTCATGGCAACACCAGGGGGAGCGTGACCAGCCCCACGCGTATCGCTGCGGACAGCTTCATCAGGGGAGGGACAGGGGAGGGACACATTGTCCCTCGCCTGATGAAGCTGTCCGCAGCGATACGCGTGGGGCTGGTCACGCTCCCCCTGGTGTTGCCATGACTCTTTTCTCTCATGTTCCACATTATGGGTAGTATACTTTGATTGAATATACTAGGTGATGTTTATTTATGGCATGATCTTCCTCATGTTACCATCAGGTCTTACTGTTTGACTCTGATAAGGTATATTTTATAGAACATTTGGGACATCATTGATACCCCCTTAATGGCTTATCATTCATAGCCCAATTCATGTGATCACTTAGACTTCATTACCATGTGATGCATCACTCATATATGTTGTGTCCATAATATGTATGTATTGAATCCTTGGGGTATATATACTGTTATTATCCACCTGTTGTATACTGAATTCATGAGTTGTGCAATTGTCATCTGATATACATTGAGGTTCCATACTGACTTCTTACATGGCAATTTCCACCTGATACCAGAGGGAACGTGTTTTCACCTGTGCTATTCTGCACAATTTTAATTGGTTTTATTATGTTTTTGTGTAGTGTGTGTTTTTGGACTCAATAAAACTATGTTTATACTAGCATACAAGCCAGTCACTGACTTTTGTATATGATTGGGCTGCGCGCCGGTTATGCATGAGCTTTCTGTTTTCTCCACAGACAAAAAAGCGACTTACATGCCAAAATTTAAAACTACCCCCCAAAAAATACATATGTAATGAAAATTTTTTAGATGTTTTGCATATCAAAATGGCCATTTTCATACCTGCCCAGTAGCAATGCCACAGCAATCTCATTGGACAGGATCCTACTCTATTTCACTACTTCTCTTTGAGTTTAAAAACCTACATATCTCACTCCTCTGTCTGAAATCTTGCTGAGAGCACCTGGTCATGGCAGGTTTATTGTGAAATTCTGTTCTTTGCACTTATACAGATTGTATCCCCAGTAGTGCTCACTGGAACATTTAGGCCATGTGCGCACTTTGCTTTTTTCATGCGTTTCAGCAGCGTTTTGAACTGCAGCGTTTTAATGTCAAAATGCATGCGTTGTGATTTCCAGGCATAGTCTATGGAAGATAGGGCTTTCTTGTGTGCACGATGCATTTACAAATGCTGCATTTTAGTTGCGGAAAATTTGTCAAAATTCCTGTGTTTGAAGAAGCAACATGTCAATTGTTTTTGCCATTTTGGCAGCGTTTTAATAACATTGAAGTCAATGAGAAATGTCTAAACGCATACTTTTCAAGAAAGAATGTGTTTCACTTGCTTTTTACTAGCGATCTGCATGTGTTTTTGACATAATAAACGCAGGTCTTCCGATTTCTCTCTCTCTCTCTCTATCTCTCTGTCCATGTCGGTCTCTCCCTCCCACCCCCTCTATCATACTCACCCATCCACGATCACCGGCACAGCGCTGCACGGCGTTCACACTGTGGCGGCTTCTCCTCTTTTGAAAATGCCGGCCGCTCATTAATCCATTACGTATTCCCTGCTTCCTCCACCCACCGGCGCCTATGATTGGTTGCAGTCAGACACTTCCCCACGCTGAATGACAGCTGTCTCACTGCAACCAATTACAGCCGCCGGTGGGAGTGTCTATATCGAGCAGTTAAAAAAATAAATAAATAATTAAAAAAAAACGACGTGCGGTTCCCCCAATTTGGATACCAGCCAGGGTACAGCCACACGGCTGAAGGCTGGTATTCTCAGGATGGGGAGCTCCACATTATAGGGAGCCCCCAGCCTAACAATATCAGCCAGCAGCCGCCCGGAATTGCTGCATCCATTAGATGCGAAAGTCCTGGGACTCTACCCGGCTCATCCCAAATTGCCCTGGTGCGGTGGCAATCGGGATAATAAGGAGTTAATGGCAGCAGCCCATTGCTGCCACTAAGTCCTACGTTAATTATGGCAGGTGTCTCCCCGAGATACCTTCCATGACTAACCTGTAAGTTAAAGAAAATAAACACACATACAAAAAATCCTTTATTTGTAATGAAATACAAAAAAACACCCTCTTTCACCACTTTATTAACCCCTCAAAAAGACCTCCAGGTGCGACGTAATCCACACAAGGTCCCCCGACGCTTCCAACTCTGCTACATCGGAGCCTGAAGACCAGAAAGAAAAAAAACCCTAAAACTTAATTTTATTATATCAATTAAAATCAGATAGTTTCCACACAGACATCAATGACAGAAAACTAAAGACACAGGACAAGGCTTGAGTGCAACTAATCCATCAACAAATATCCTCATATAGTCTCCCAAATATCAATGTTCAGTCCACAACAATTTTTTGTGTCCGTGAGAGAAGAGGTATTAAATTGCACATCAAGTAATAATTTATAAGTCCCAAATGTCAAAAAATATTCATATGTACCGCCCCGCGCTCGGTTGCAGCCGAGCCGCTCGGATCCGAGCTCGTTGGTGGGTGGCTCGAGCGCCTCCGGACCCGGGGTCACGTCGCTTTGAAAGGGTGCTGGCACTACTTAGGGGGGGTGGTAGGGGTTTGAGTTCGTGACGCCACCCATGGGATGTGGTGAAGGTGTAGACACCACCGCTGTGGTTATGGGGCACACGGGGAAGAAGGTGATGCAGCAAGATGTTAACCCCTCCGTGGGCAGGGATGAAGGCCCGGGGACCCGTTGGGGAGAAGTAGCTGGGCGGTGCAGGGCGGTGCGCGGCCGGAGGGCACTGTTGTACTCCCTGTTATTGACACACAGAAGTCTCTGGTAAACAAAGTTGATGGTGGTCAGTGCCCGCAGCCGGCTGCGTCTGGTCCCCCACCCGGTTCGGTGGTCTTTGCCTTTCTCCTGCACCGTGTAGTGTATGTGTAGACTGCCTGTGGTTCAGTGACGGGAGTCCGCTCCCCGGCTGTGTATATGTCAGAGGAGCCCATTTGCCCGCAGACGCTGGCCCGTGGGATCTCTCTGCCTGCGCAGTGGCTTTCTATCCCCCTCGGTGGGCTGTTGTCTTCAGTCGGGACTTGGGTGGGAAAGGACCTATAGTCCAGACTGCAATCAGGGAATTAACTCAGTTCAGTGGATTCTGGACCTCGTTTCAGGGTCTGAGTACCCCCCTGTATGCTCCGGTCTCCAGTCGGTTCCCCGGGTGGGTACCGGTGGGCCACTACCCTGTCCCGGTCCACCACGGTTCCACCGAGCCGTCTTCCCGGCTCCTGCAGGCTAGGCCACCGTGTACCTCCTAGCCAAGGTGTGCGGGCTACGATCCTCACACCTGTCAGTCTGTCACAGGCCTGTACCACAGGCCTGACCTCCTCACTCCTCAACACTACAAACTAGACTGAGAACTGAACTGAACTGAAGTAACTGGAGTTTCCTGCCTCAGGCCCTCTGAACTCCTCGGTGGGCGTGGCCAACCGCCTGTCTCCACCCCCCTGGTGTGTCCATTAAGCACTGAGGGAGGTGACTAGGGTTTATGGTTTGGCTGGTGTTACCTTGTGTTGGACTGGTATTGTGCGGGGCGCTATCTGTGACCACCTGGCTAGTCCAGGGCGTCACACATATACTGCCCATCACAAAATTCGTAGTGGTGAGTGGAACAAACAATATTGCAGTGCAATGGGGGGTATGGCTAAACAACTCCTTCAATGGCCCTGCCTTGCCACGGAGGTTGGCACCCTACACCTAGACGCAATGGCGCCTCCGCTCGTCGACGGCTCACCCTTCTTTCCCTCCGCTGTTCTCAAGTCCAGTTGGTCTGGGAAAGTGAGGGTGCACGGAAATTGCACTGCAAAAAAGAGGACTCAGTCACCAATCAAACACACTTAGAGCAGTATAAAATTAAATGTAGTGAATGTCTCATAGACAAAATTTGTTCCTAATATGATTATTTACCCCATTAATTGCACCCATTAGTTATTACAAGGTGCTTAATGTTAGAAACAGTTTTTAATCAAATGACTCACTGTTTATATGAAGTGCTACATCTGTGTTTGTTTACAATATCTGGTAAACTTTATGTAGATACACTTTAAATTGGTAATTCTCCTAAAGACCAAATGTGTTCAAAAAAGGAGATTATTCAGGTGTCAAACAATATCAAATAATAACACTCTAAAGTGCTCCAAAAAAGCCCATGCAGATTTCCAAATATACTGCAAATCTGTCATCCTACAGTTTTGTTAGGAGGTGACCCAGGGCATAACTGAACACTTCACAGAAGGTAAAACGGAGATACTTCACAGAAGGCACATAAATAAATCATACACTTCATAGAAGGCACCAATAAAGAATAAAGCAATATAGAGATCCAGGGGCGGACTGGGGTGTCTGGGGCCCACCAGGGGAATTGACTCCAGGGGCCCACCCTACAGCTAAGTATAAACACCCATTAGCGTTGTCCCCATTATTGTGTTGCTTTGACTGTATACACAGACGGCTCCTGCATATCTATATTGTGCACCATAACTGTGATGTACAATTATAGTCGTTTGCAGTAATGGGGTCTTTTTGTTGAAAACAAGTTATCACAGGGTAGTATATAACATAAGGAACCACAGATAAAAGTTAGAGGCAACAACTCAGTGGATAACTACATTCAAGGATAGAAGAGTCTTTACATTTACCAAAGTATGAAAAATACCCAGATGACACCATAGTACAAATGTATAAACATTTTTATTTAATCAATGCATAGGGTATACATAACAATGATTTAAGGAAAAACCGGAATGAGTAGGTGAAGGAGGGAGGAAAGAACCCCACGTGACCCAGGCAAGGATCTCAGATCTCACATAGAATCTGCAAAAAGGTTTGAAAAAATGCCCATAGGTAACCTCATGCAAGTGCAAAAATAGGTGCTGACACAATAGAAACCAAGGTCTCCTATGTAGCCAGTCAAATAAGGGGCTTACCTAGCAAGCAGATCAGCAGTTAGTCCTGGTGTACACGTGGGGAGCGATGTCCCACCTATTTTTGCACTTGCATGAGGTTACCTATGGGCATTTTTTCAAACCTTTTTGCAGATTCTATGTGAGATCTGAGATCCTTGCCTGGGTCACGTGGGGTTCTTTCCTCCCTCCTTCACCTACTCATTCCGGTTTTTCCTTAAATCATTGTTATGTATACCCTATGCATTGATTAAATAAAAATGTTTATACATTTGTACTATGGTGTCATCTGGGTATTTTTCATACTTTGGTAAATGTAAAGACTCTTCTATCCTTGAATGTAGTTATCACAGGGTAGGTTGGTGATAACTTATTGATGGGTGGAACCAGACCAGTGGAAACCGCACCAATCGGAAGATTGGGGAACTTTTTGCAGCGGCAGGTGGGATGTGTGACCGCAGCTTCATTCATCTTCTGTGGTTTGGGGTGTGTGACCGCAGCTCCATTCATCCTCTGTGGGGTGGGGTGTGTGACCGCAGCTCCATTCATCCTCTGTGGGGTGGGGTGTGTGACCGCAGCTCCATTCATCCTCTGTGGGGTGAGGTGTGTGACCGCAGCTCCATTTATCCTCTGTGGGGTGGGGTGTGTGACCGCAGCTCCATTCATCCTCTGTGGGGTGGGGTGTGTCACCGCAGCTCCATTCATCCTCTGTGGGGTGAGGTGTGTGACCGCAGCTCCATTCATCCTCTGTGGGGTGGGATGTGTGACCGCAGCTCCATTCATCCTCTGTGGGGTGGGGGTGTGTGACCGCAGCTCCATTCATCCTCTGTGGGGTGGGGTGTGTGACCGCAGCTCCATTCATCCTCTGTGGGGTGGGGTGTGTGACCGCAGCTCCATTCATCCTCTGTGGGGTGGGGTGTGTGACCGCAGCTCCATTCATCCTCTGTGGGGTGGGGTGTATGACCGCAGCTCCATTCATCCTCTGTGGGGTGGGGTGTGTGACCGCAGCTCCATTCATCCTCTGTGAGGTGGGGTGTGTGACCGCAGCTCCATTCATCCTCTGTGGGGTGGGGTTTGTGACCGCAGCTCCATTCATCCTCTGTGGGGTGAGGTGTGTGACCGCAGCTCCATTCATCCTCTGTGGGGTGGGGTGTGTGACCGCAGCTCCATTCATCCTCTGTGGGGTGGGATGTGTGACCGCAGCTCCATTCATCCTCTGTGGGGTGGGGTGTGTGACCGCAGCTCCATTCATCCTCTGTGAGGTGGGGTGTGTGACCGCAGCTCCATTCATCCTCTGTGGGGTGGGGTGTGTGACCGCAGCTCCATTCATCCTCTGTGGGGTGGGGTGTGTGACCGCAGCTCCATTCATCCTCTGTGGGGTGGGGTGTGTGACCGCAGCTCCATTCATCCTCTGTGAGGTGGGGTGTGTGACCGCAGCTCCATTCATCCTCTGTGGGGTGGGGTGTGTGACCGCAGCTCCATTCATCCTCTGTGGGGTGGGGTGTGTGACCGCAGCTCCATTCATCCTCTGTGGGGTGGGGTGTGTGACCGCAGCTCCATTCATCCTCTGTGAGGTGGGGTGTGTGACCGCAGCTCCATTCATCCTCTGTGGGGTGGGGTTTGTGACCGCAGCTCCATTCATCCTCTGTGGGGTGAGGTGTGTGACCGCAGCTCCATTCATCCTCTGTGGGGTGGGGTGTGTGACCGCAGCTCCATTCATCCTCTGTGGGGTGGGATGTGTGACCGCAGCTCCATTCATCCTCTGTGGGGTGGGGTGTGTGACCGCAGCTCCATTCATCCTCTGTGAGGTGGGGTGTGTGACCGCAGCTCCATTCATCCTCTGTGGGGTGGGGGTGTGTGACCGCAGCTCCATTCATCCTCTGTGGGGTGGGGTGTGTGACCGCAGCTCCATTCATCCTCTGTGGGGTGGGGTGTGTGACCGCAGCTCCATTCATCCTCTGTGGGGTGGGGTGTGTGACCGCAGCTCCATTCATCCTCTGTGGGGTGGGGTGTATGACCGCAGCTCCATTCATCCTCTGTGGGGTGGGGTGTGTGACCGCAGCTCCATTCATCCTCTGTGAGGTGGGGTGTGTGACCGCAGCTCCATTCATCCTCTGTGGGGTGGGGTTTGTGACCGCAGCTCCATTCATCCTCTGTGGGGTGAGGTGTGTGACCGCAGCTCCATTCATCCTCTGTGGGGTGGGGTGTGTGACCGCAGCTCCATTCATCCTCTGTGGGGTGGGATGTGTGACCGCAGCTCCATTCATCCTCTGTGGGGTGGGGTGTGTGACCGCAGCTCCATTCATCCTCTGTGAGGTGGGGTGTGTGACCGCAGCTCCATTCATCCTCTGTGGGGTGGGGTGTGTGACCGCAGCTCCATTCATCCTCTGTGGGGTGGGGTGTGTGACTGCAGCTCCATTCATCCTCTGTGGAGCAGCCAGATAAAAACAAGCGCAGCGCTCGCAGCCACTGAGGGAATAAATGGATCAGGGGTCGAGTCGGACATGAGCTCCACTATAATGGGGGATAAAAGTTGCATGATCAGTGCAGGTCCCAGCAATCGGTCCACACAGATGAATAATTTATCACTTATCCTTAGGCCACGTTCACACATTCAGTATTTGGTCAGTATCTTACATCAGTATTTGTAGCCAAATCCAGGAGTGGGTGATAAATACAGAAGTGGTGCTCGTGTTCCTATTACACTAAGGCGGGCTTTGCACACTACGACATCGCAGGCCGATGCTGCGATGCCGAGTGCGATAGTCCCCGCCCCCGTCGCAGCAGCGATATGTGGTGATAGCTGGCGTAGCGAAAGTTATCGCTACGCCAGCTTCACACACACACTCACCTGCCGTGCGACGTCCCTGTGGCCGGCGACCCGCCTCCTTGTTAAGGGGGCGGGTCGTGCGGCGTCACTGCGACGTCACACGGCAGGCGGCCAATCGGAGCGGAGGGGCGGAGATGAGCAGGATGTAAACATCCCGCCCACCTCCTTCCTTCCGCATATCCTACGGAAGCCGCAGTGACGCCGGTAGGAGATGTTCCTCGCTCCTGCGGCTTCACACACAGCGATGTATGCTGCCGCAGGAGCGAGGAACAACATCGGACCATCGCGTCGGCGTATTTATGAATTACGCCGACGCTGTACCGATGTTACGATTACGACGCTTTTGCGCTCGTTAATCGTATCATCCAGGCTTTACACACTGTGATGTCGCATGCGATGCCGGATGTGCGTCACTTTCAATTTGACCCCACCGACATCGCACCTGCGATGTCGCAGTGTGCAAAGCCCGCCTTATTCTCTGATTTTACCACTCCTGGTTTTGGCTTCAAATACTGAGGTAGAAAAACTCACTGAATACTCAGTGTGTGCACGTGGCCTTAGTAAAGGTGATTACTTGTTTTCACTGGAGAATCTCTGTAAGTGCCTATTTACTGCAGTGTAATAGTCACAGGACAGTGAGGGGTTAAATGTTTAAGTATTTAATTTCTACTGGAAATAATCTCCCTCTTATAGAGAGAAAATGTGACCTCCATACACAATACAATCCACTATACCAAAACTAATAATACCATATACAAGGGGGAAATACCGCCACACCGTGACAAGACAGCATATTACCACCAAACAGTGACCAAATACATCCACATACAAGGGAGAAATACCACCCCACCGTGACCAGACCACAAGTGACCGAACAATACCACATACAAGGGAGAAATACCGCAACACTATGACCAGATAACATACTACCAACACATAGTGATCAAAAGCAACCACATACCAGAGAGTAAAACCACCACATCATAATTAGACCACACAGTAACCGAATATTACCACATACAAGGGAGAAATACCGCAACACTATAATCACACCACATAATGACCGACTATAACTACTGTGAGATGCCGAGGGGAGAAGTACTAGAGAACAGGTATGTTTCCCCTTCATTTCATATGTCTCCATGTATTGATTGTGGAGCGGTCGGCCCATTGCATGGGCTGGGAAAAGTTGGGAAAGTTATATCTGGCTCAGCAATAAGTTAGTCACTGAAGCCTGTTTATTTCAGTGTAATTTTGGGCTCGGTTTTTCCTGGAGCAATCAGTAGGAATGGCAGTGGGACTGGTTGCTCCCTTCTCCACATTCAATCCAGGGTTTTGATTCCTCACTGGATCAGCTGAAATAATCAGGAGGCATTCAGAACAGAGAGGCTGCTGAGGAGAGGTACAGGCTCATGGCTGCTGGGGCTGAGACTCCATACCTCCACTGGCTGTGCTGAGGAACCCACACAGTAAGAGAATACTGTTTTGTTTGTTACATAGGTTTATTTTGTAGTTAGCATTCTGTTGTTAGTTAGTGGCCAGACGGCCTTAGACGTTTATTTTCCTGTTTTTGCATGTGTAACACTGAGGGATAAGTGTACACAATAAACACGGCAGTGGCCGTATCTGTATGGAACCTGACAGTCTGCCGCTGTCATCTGTGAATCCATAGCCACTCGCTTGGACCAAAGCAAAGATCCCAGCTGAGCTATATTCCCTGTCTCACACTACATACAAGAAAGTAATACCGCCACACCATAATCAGACCACATAGTGACCGAATACAACCACATACAAGGGAGAAATAATGTGACACTATTACCACACCACATAATGACCAAATAATACCACACAAGAGACAAATATCAGTACATGACCAGATGACATATTACTACCACACAAGGACATATAATACTATAATAATGATCATGAATAAAAACTACAATGCTAATAACACTAATAGTATCATCAGTGCCATAATGCACATGAGCTCTGTATATAGTGTATAGGTAATACAGTGCTCACCAGTAACATTATACACAGGAGCTCTGTATACAGTGTACAGTATAGTGTGTGTTCATGTAACACACTGACTTACCACTGACGTCTCTAGCTGACTTTATTAATCTTCGCTTTTTCTCTTCATCCGGCGCTGACCGCCATCACTTCTTCCTGCCATGATGCGACTCTGCAGAAAAAAAACAGTCACCTATAGCCAATCACTCCCAGAGCACATTCCTCACTATTTCCCCAATTTCTACACCACGTCAGACTCTTGTTCCCCCATTGGACACAGTATCCTCAAAATTAACTTATATTTCATCAGTAATAATGTCCCCTAATTTGCCCTTACAGTAATTATGCCCCAAGTGCCACCATAAACTAATATGTCCCCCACTGCCCTATGATGTCCCCCACTGCCCTATAATGTCCCTCACTGCCCTATAATGTCCCCCACTGCCCTATAGTGCCCCCCCCACTGCCTTATAGTGCCCCCCCCACTGCCTTATAGTGCCCCCCCCACTGCCTTATAGTGCCCCCCCCACTGCCTTATAGTGCCCCCCCCACTGCCTTATAGTGCCCCCCCCACTGCCTTATAGTGCCCCCCCACTGCCTTATAGTGCCCCCCCACTGCCTTATAGTGCCCCCCCACTGCCTTATAGTGCCCCCCCACTGCCTTATAGTGCCCCCCCCACTGCCTTATAGTGCCCCCCCCACTGCCTTATAGTGCCCCCCCACTGCCTTATAATATCCCCCCACTGCCCTATAATATCCCCCCACTGCCCTATAATATCCCCCCACTGCCCTATAATGTCCCCATCTGACCCATACTATGCTCCATTAAGTCCCCCACCGCTTCTTAATGCCCCTTGTAAAATAACACTGCTCCTCCCCTACCCGCAGCCCCCCACTACATTATAATGTCCCATCTGCACTATGTCTCCCACTGCCCTATAATGTCTCCCACTGCCCTATAATGTCTCCCACTGCCCTATAATGTCTACCACTGCCCCATAAAATGCTCCATAAAGTCCCCCACCGCTTCCTAATGCCCCTTGTAAAATAACACTGCTCCTCCCCCACCCGCAGCCCCTCATATAAAAGTACATCTTCAGCTCCTCTAGAGCACTTATCTGTGCCTGTGCGTCCTGCTCTTCATCCCTGCAGCTGCGGCCCCGGTGATGATGATGTTGGTGCAGGACTGAGGCGCGCTCCTCTGCAGCCCCGGCGATGACGGTACATCGCGGTACCAGCGCTGCTCTCCCTCCTGTCACCGGCCGCACTGTACAAATGTATTGCGCGCCTGAAAGACGCACATACATCTGGATACCGGCGCGGTCGGTGCAGGCCTTGGGACTCCCGCATTGCACCACTAGGACCTTTGGTGAGTCACATGACACATGTGATGTCACTAAAAGTCCGGCAACTGCAAAAACTTCAGTGATAGTGATTGTACAAGTTCTGTACGATCTGTACACACGGAGCTTCCCATACAGCCTGCAACACCCATATCACACACACTACACCCCCATATGTCACACACACTGCCCCCCATACAGCCTGCACCCCCATATCACACACACTACACCCCCATATGTCACACACACTGCCCCCCATACAGCCTGCACCCCCCATATCACACACACTACACCGCCATATATCACACACACTGCTCGCCATACAGCCTGCACCCCCCATATCATACACACACACTACACCCCCATATATCACACACACTGCTCGCTATACAGCCTGCACCCCCCATATCATACACACACACTACACCCCCATATATCACACACACTGCTCGCCATACAGCCTGCACCCCCATATCATACACACACACTACACCCCCATATATCACACACACTGCTCGCCATACAGCCTGCACCCCCCATATCATACACACACACTACACCCCCATATATCACACACACTGCTCGCCATACAGCCTGCACCCCCCATATCATACACACACACTACACCCCCATATATCACACACACTGCTCGCCATACAGCCTGCACCCCCCATATCACACACACACTACACCCCCATATATCACACACACTGCTCCCTATACAGCCTGCACCCCCATATCACACACACTACACCCCCATATATCACACACACTGCTCCCCATACAGCCTGCACCCCCCATATCATACACACACACTACACCCCCATATATCACACACACTGCTCGCCATACAGCCTGCACCCCCCATATCACACACACTACACCCCCATATATCACACACACTGCTCCCCATACAGCCTGCACCCCCCATATCACACACACTACACCCCCATATATCACACACACTGCTCGCCATACAGCCTGCACCCCCATATCATACACACACACTACACCCCCATATATCACACACACTGCTCGCCATACAGCCTGCACCCCCCATATCACACACACTACACCCCCATATATCACACACACTGCTCGCCATACAGCCTGCACCCCCATATCATACACACACACTACACCCCCATATATCACACACACTGCTCGCCATACAGCCTGCACCCCCCATATCATACACACACACTACACCCCCATATATCACACACACTGCTCGCCATACAGCCTGCACCCCCCATATCACACACACACTACACCCCCATATATCACACACACTGCTCCCTATACAGCCTGCACCCCCATATCACACACACTACACCCCCATATATCACACACACTGCTCCCCATACAGCCTGCACCCCCCATATCATACACACACACTACACCCCCATATATCACACACACTGCTCGCCATACAGCCTGCACCCCCCATATCACACACACTACACCCCCATATATCACACACACTGCTCCCCATACAGCCTGCACCCCCATATCACACACACTACACCCCCATATATCACACACACTGCTCCCCATACAGACTGCAACCTCCATGTCACACACACTACACCCCCATATATCACACACACTGCTCCCCATACAGCCTGCACCTCCCATATCACACACACACACTACACCGCCATATATCACACACACACTGCTCCCCATACAGCCTGCACCCCTATATCACACACACTACACCCCCATATATCACACACACTGCTCCCCATACAGACTGCAACCTCCATGTCACACACACTACACCCCCATATGTCACACACCCTGCCCCACATATCTCACACAGCCTGTACCCCAACTTACCCCTCTCTCAAACACTCTGCACCCCTTCACATGCTTCTGTCACAGTCTACGGCCCTCATATGCTATTCACCCTGCACCCCCCCCTCCCTCTTATGTCCCCTCTTTTCTCATTACCAGTCATCTGTCCAAATCTTCAGGAATCAGTATCTTTGCTTTCTGCCGGCCTCCTGTGTCTCCTCCCACACAGTCACATGGGGATGACATCATCGCAGGTCCTGCAGGATGGATCCCGTCTGCTGTGCAGGAACAATTCTGCTCTGCCGCAGCTCAGAAACGCCTGGTGTCCTCTCCAGGTCAGGGGCCCCTCTGCCCCCTGCTGACACCGGGCTCCGCGATCGTTACGCCCCTGGACGGGATGGTGGAGGCGGCTGGAGCTGTCCTCAGGCAGGTGACTGGTAAGTTAAAGAGCCAAACCCCCCCCCCCCCCCCCGGGGCCCCCACACCTCCTGGTGGGCCAGTCTCTAAGAGATCTATGGGGAAGGAACAAAAAAGGTCCAAGTAACTATAACAGTAATCCCAATCTTGTGCATATAGTACTTAGCTTTAGAAGATTGAGAATGGCTCAGTCCACTAATCTGGGCTTTGGTGACTGAGCCATTCTAGTTGCACTCAAGCCTTGTCCTGTGTCTTTAGTTTTCAGTCGTTGATGTCTGAGTGGAAACTAAGTTTTTGGGTTTTTTTTCTTTCCGGAATATCATGCTTCATGCTTATCACCCCTGATATCTATTGTTTATGTTTTTTTGTACATCGGAAGCTGACAGGAGCTGCAGTAGAACACCGCCGCTCTTGTGAGCTCCATGCAGCAACTGAAGTGAGTTGCGCAATCAGCTCTGCTGTCACTGAGGTTACTCGCGGCCACCGCTCTCAGGTGGAGGACTGCAGCTGTGGCCGCGAGTAACCTGAATGACAGCACAGCTGATCGTGCGGCTCACTGCAGTCACTCAGGGGATTTGCGATCACAGATGAGTCCTTCACGTGTGACCACAAATCAAGCCGCGGCACACGCACAGAGCCACGCGATCACAATAAAGTCGGGTGAAGTTCATCCGAGTTCATTCTGATCGTGCGGCACTGTGCATGTGCCAGCCATGCATTTTTTGACAGTGCGGTCCCACTCGGCTCTGCTGCAAGTCTATGGGGATGCTGCAGAGCCGAGTGGGACCGCACTGTCAAAAATGTGCATTCTGGATGCTTTTCCCACTCTGTCTATGGCAGAGAAGGCATCCAGAACGCATGAATTCTCCAGGAATGTGCGCATGTTGCGTTCTGCCGAATGCGTCTCAGTACGCAGCTTTTTCGGCTGTGTTCTGAGACCCACAGGCAGTGACTTACACGCTGCGGAATTGAACACAACGTGCGCACATAGCCTTAGTGGTTTATAATTCTGAAACCAATGTCATCAGTATATTTTACAACAGTAATGTTATGAAGGTCTTGCAATAGCTCACTGGTTTTACCCATCATAAGCTGTTTCTTGTGGGGCACCTTGGTAATGACAAAAAAAGAGAGGAAAACTTCAGCTCTCCCCTCTTCACTCCCAAACCTTACCTCTGGTGCACGGAAACACCCTGACCTGGGTGAAAACACATGAAGAAAAGGAGAAAATTCCAACAACTCCAGGAGAGAGTAGATTTTCTTTAAAAGCAGATTCTTTATTGATGATAAAAATATTCCATCAAGGCAAGACAAAAATGGAAAGGCAAGATAGAGGAGCTGTTTCCTACGCGTTTCAACCTAAATAGGTCTTAATCATGGAATGTCACCTTGGTAATGAGACACCTTTTTATCGGCCATTAGTTGAACCAGCTGATATTATTTATAACTAGCTGTAGTACCCGGTGTTGTCCGGGATAGTAACTGTCTCTCTGTTTTGAACCAACCCGCGCTCGGCTGCAGCCAAGCCGCTCGGATCCGGGCTCGTTGGTGGGTGGCTCGAGTGCCTCTGGACCCGGGGTCATTTCGCTCTGAAAGGGGATGCTGGCGCTTTTGGTGGGGGTTAGGTAGGTGCACGGCCGAAGCCGTGCTTAAGTTCGTGACGACACCCACAGGATGTGGTAAAGGTAGACTCCACCGCTGCAGTTACGGGGCACCAGGGGGAGATGGTAGTGCAGCAAGATGTTAGACGAGCCGCTCGGATCCGGGCTCATTGGTGGATGGCTCGAGCGCCTCCGGACCCGGGGTCACGTCGCTCTGAAAGGGTGCTGGCGCTACTTAGGGGGGTGGTAGGTAGGTGTACAGCCGGAACCGTGCTTAAGTTCGTGACGCCACCCACGGGATGTGGTGAAGGTGTAGACACCACCACTGCGGTTACGGGGCACCCGGGGGAGATGGTGATGCAGCAAGATGTTAACCCCTCCGTGGGCAGAGATGATGGCCCCGGGACCCGTTGGGGAGAAGTAGCTGGGCGGTGTAGAGCGGTGCGTGGCCGGTTGGCACTGTTGTACTCAGTTATTGACTCACACAAGTCTCTCATAAACCAAGTTGATGGTGGTCGGTGCCTGCAGCCGGCTGCGTCTAGTCTACCACCCGGTTCTGTGGTCCTGGCCTTTCTCCTGCAACGTGTTGTGTATCTGTAGACTGCCTGTGCTTCAGCGACGGGAGTCCGCTCCCCAGCTTTGTAGATGTCGGAAGAGCCCATTTGCCCGCAGACGCTGGCCCTTGGGATCTCTCTGCCTGTGCGGTAGCTTTCTATCCCCTCGGTGGGCTGTTGTCTTCAGACAGAACTTGGGTGGGGAAGGACCTATAGTCCAGACCGCAATCAGTTAATTAACTCAGTCCATTGGATTCTGGACGTCGTTTCAGAGTCTGAGTACCCCCCCCCCCCGTGTACTCCGGTTTCCGAGTTTCTCTCCCAGTCTCTGTCTGTCTCCCTCTATCTCTGTGTCTCTCTCTCTCTCTCTCTCTCTCTATCTCTTTTGTCTGTGTGTCTGTCTTTTTCCCCGTATCTCTTTCTTTTTGTCTCTCACCGTCTCTTTCCCTGTCTTTCCCTATCTGTCTCTCTTTCCCTGCCCCAGGACGGCAGAGTGCCCCCGCGCCCCAGGACGGCAGAGTGCCCCCGCGCCCCAGGACGGCAGAGTGCCCCCGCGCCCCAGGACGGCAGAGTGCCCCCGCGCCCCAGGACGGCAGAGTGCCCCCGCGCCCCAGGACGGCAGAGTGCCCCCGCGCAATCCTTCTCCAATGTCACACAATCAACTCTGGCCCCCGGCGCCCTCCCTCGGGGGCCAGAGTTCCCCCCGGCGCCCTCCCTCGGGGGCCAGAGTTCCCCCCGGCGCCCTCCCTCGGGGGCCAGAGTTCCCCCCGGCGCCCTCCCTCGGGGGCCAGAGTTCCCCCCGGCGCCCTCCCTCGGGGGCCAGAGTTCCCCCCGGCGCCCTCCCTCGGGGGCCAGAGTTCCCCCCGGCGCCCTCCCTCGGGGGCCAGAGTTCCCCCCGGCGCCCTCCCTCGGGGGCCAGAGTTCCCCCCGGCGCCCTCCCTCGGGGGCCAGAGTTCCCCCCGGCGCCCTCCCTCGGGGGCCAGAGTTCCCCCCGGCGCCCTCCCTCGGGGGCCAGAGTTCCCCCCGGCGCCCTCCCTCGGGGGCCAGAGTTCCCCCCGGCGCCCTCCCTCGGGGGCCAGAGTTCCCCCCGGCGCCCTCCCTCGGGGGCCAGAGTTCCCCCCGGCGCCCTCCCTCGGGGGCCAGAGTTCCCCCCGGCGCCCTCCCTCGGGGGCCAGAGTTCCCCCCGGCGCCCTCCCTCGGGGGCCAGAGTTCCCCCCGGCGCCCTCCCTCGGGGGCCAGAGTTCCCCCCGGCGCCCTCCCTCGGGGGCCAGAGTTCCCCCCGGCGCCCTCCCTCGGGGGCCAGAGTTCCCCCCGGCGCCCTCCCTCGGGGGCCAGAGTTCCCCCCGGCGCCCTCCCTCGGGGGCCAGAGTTCCCCCCGGCGCCCTCCCTCGGGGGCCAGAGTTCCCCCCGGCGCCCTCCCTCGGGGGCCAGAGTTCCCCCCGGCGCCCTCCCTCGGGGGCCAGAGTTCCCCCCGGCGCCCTCCCTCGGGGGCCAGAGTTCCCCCCGGCGCCCTCCCTCGGGGGCCAGAGTTCCCCCCGGCGCCCTCCCTCGGGGGCCAGAGTTCCCCCCGGCGCCCTCCCTCGGGGGCCAGAGTTCCCCCCGGCGCCCTCCCTCGGGGGCCAGAGTTCCCCCCGGCGCCCTCCCTCGGGGGCCAGAGTTCCCCCCGGCGCCCTCCCTCGGGGGCCAGAGTTCCCCCCGGCGCCCTCCCTCGGGGCCAGAGTTCCCCCCGGCGCCCTCCCTCGGGGGCCAGAGTTCCCCCCGGCGCCCTCCCTCGGGGGCCAGAGTTCCCCCGGCGCCCTCCCTCGGGGCCAGAGTTCCCCCCGGCGCCCTCCCTCGGGGGCCAGAGTTCCCCCCGGCGCCCTCCCTCGGGGGCCAGAGTTCCCCCCGGCGCCCTCCCTCGGGGGCCAGAGTTCCCCCCGGCGCCCTCCCTCGGGGGCCAGAGTTCCCCCCGGCGCCCTCCCTCGGGGGCCAGAGTTCCCCCCGGCGCCCTCCCTCGGGGGCCAGAGTTCCCCCCGGCGCCCTCCCTCGGGGGCCAGAGTTCCCCCCGGCGCCCTCCCTCGGGGGCCAGAGTTCCCCCCGGCGCCCTCCTCGGGGGCCAGAGTTCCCCCCGGCGCCCTCCCTCGGGGGCCAGAGTTCCCCCCGGCGCCCTCCCTCGGGGGCCAGAGTTCCCCCCGGCGCCCTCCCTCGGGGGCCAGAGTTCCCCCCGGCGCCCTCCCTCGGGGGCCAGAGTTCCCCCCGGCGCCCTCCCTCGGGGGCCAGAGTTCCCCCCGGCGCCCTCCCTCGGGGGCCAGAGTTCCCCCCGGCGCCCTCCCTCGGGGGCCAGAGTTCCCCCGGCGCCCTCCCTCGGGGGCCAGAGTTCCCCCCGGCGCCCTCCCTCGGGGGCCAGAGTTCCCCCCGGCGCCCTCCCTCGGGGCCAGAGTTCCCCCCGGCGCCCTCCCTCGGGGGCCAGAGTTCCCCCCGGCGCCCTCCCTCGGGGGCCAGAGTTCCCCCCGGCGCCCTCCCTCGGGGGCCAGAGTTCCCCCCGGCGCCCTCCCTCGGGGGCCAGAGTTCCCCCCGGCGCCCTCCTCGGGGGCCAGAGTTCCCCCCGGCGCCCTCCCTCGGGGGCCAGAGTTCCCCCCGGCGCCCTCCCTCGGGGGCCAGAGTTCCCCCCGGCGCCCTCCCTCGGGGGCCAGAGTTCCCCCCGGCGCCCTCCCTCGGGGGCCAGAGTTCCCCCCGGCGCCCTCCCTCGGGGGCCAGAGTTCCCCCCGGCGCCCTCCCTCGGGGGCCAGAGTTCCCCCCGGCGCCCTCCCTCGGGGGCCAGAGTTCCCCCCGGCGCCCTCCCTCGGGGGCCAGAGTTCCCCCCGGCGCCCTCCCTCGGGGGCCAGAGTTCCCCCCCGGCGCCCTCCCTCGGGGGCCAGAGTTCCCCCCGGCGCCCTCCCTCGGGGGCCAGAGTTCCCCCCGGCGCCCTCCCTCGGGGGCCAGAGTTCCCCCGGCGCCCTCCCTCGGGGGCCAGAGTTCCCCCCGGCGCCCTCCCTCGGGGGCCAGAGTTCCCCCCGGCGCCCTCCCTCGGGGGCCAGAGTTCCCCCCGGCGCCCTCCCTCGGGGGCCAGAGTTCCCCCCGGCGCCCTCCCTCGGGGGCCAGAGTTCCCCCCGGCGCCCTCCCTCGGGGGCCAGAGTTCCCCCCGGCGCCCTCCCTCGGGGGCCAGAGTTCCCCCCGGCGCCCTCCCTCGGGGGCCAGAGTTCCCCCCGGCGCCCTCCCTCGGGGGCCAGAGTTCCCCCCGGCGCCCTCCCTCGGGGGCCAGAGTTCCCCCCGGCGCCCTCCCTCGGGGGCCAGAGTTCCCCCCGGCGCCCTCCCTCGGGGGCCAGAGTTCCCCCCGGCGCCCTCCCTCGGGGGCCAGAGTTCCCCCCGGCGCCCTCCCTCGGGGGCCAGAGTTCCCCCCGGCGCCCTCCCTCGGGGGCCAGAGTTCCCCCCGGCGCCCTCCCTCGGGGGCCAGAGTTCCCCCGGCGCCCTCCTCTCGGGGGCCAGAGTTCCCCCCGGCGCCCTCCCTCGGGGGCCAGAGTTCCCCCCGGCGCCCTCCCTCGGGGGCCAGAGTTCCCCCCGGCGCCCTCCCTCGGGGGCCAGAGTTCCCCCCGGCGCCCTCCCTCGGGGGCCAGAGTTCCCCCCGGCGCCCTCCCTCGGGGGCCAGAGTTCCCCCCGGCGCCCCTCCCTCGGGGGCCAGAGTTCCCCCCGGCGCCCTCCCTCGGGGGCCAGAGTTCCCCCCGGCGCCCTCCCTCGGGGGCCAGAGTTCCCCCCGGCGCCCTCCCTCGGGGGCCAGAGTTCCCCCCGGCGCCCTCCCTCGGGGGCCAGAGTTCCCCCCGGCGCCCTCCCTCGGGGGCCAGAGTTCCCCCCGGCGCCCTCCCTCGGGGGCCAGAGTTCCCCCCGGCGCCCTCCCTCGGGGGCCAGAGTTCCCCCCGGCGCCCTCCCTCGGGGGCCAGAGTTCCCCCCGGCGCCCTCCCTCGGGGGCCAGAGTTCCCCCCGGCGCCCTCCCTCGGGGGCCAGAGTTCCCCCCGGCGCCTCCCTCGGGGCCAGAGTTCCCCCGGCGCCCTCCCTCGGGGGCCAGAGTTCCCCCCGGCGCCCTCCCTCGGGGGCCAGAGTTCCCCCCGGCGCCCTCCCTCGGGGGCCAGAGTTCCCCCCGGCGCCCTCCCTCGGGGGCCAGAGTTCCCCCGGCGCCCTCCCTCCGGGGGCCAGAGTTCCCCCCGGCGCCCTCCCTCGGGGGCCAGAGTTCCCCCCGGCGCCCTCCCTCGGGGGCCAGAGTTCCCCCGGCGCCCTCCCTCGGGGGCCAGAGTTCCCCCCGGCGCCCTCCCTCGGGGGCCAGAGTTCCCCCCGGCGCCCTCCCTCGGGGGCCAGAGTTCCCCCCGGCGCCCTCCCTCGGGGGCCAGAGTTCCCCCCGGCGCCCTCCCTCGGGGGCCAGAGTTCCCCCCGGCGCCCTCCCTCGGGGGCCAGAGTTCCCCCCGGCGCCCTCCCTCGGGGGCCAGAGTTCCCCCCGGCGCCCTCCCTCGGGGGCCAGAGTTCCCCCCGGCGCCCTCCCTCGGGGGCCAGAGTTCCCCCCGGCGCCCTCCCTCGGGGGCCAGAGTTCCCCCCGGCGCCCTCCCTCGGGGGCCAGAGTTCCCCCCGGCGCCCTCCCTCGGGGGCCAGAGTTCCCCCCGGCGCCCTCCCTCGGGGGCCAGAGTTCCCCCCGGCGCCCTCCCTCGGGGGCCAGAGTTCCCCCCCGGCGCCCTCCCTCGGGGGCCAGAGTTCCCCCCGGCGCCCTCCCTCGGGGGCCAGAGTTCCCCCCGGCGCCCTCCCTCGGGGGCCAGAGTTCCCCCCGGCGCCCTCCCTCGGGGGCCAGAGTTCCCCCCGGCGCCCTCCCTCGGGGGCCAGAGTTCCCCCCGGCGCCCTCCCTCGGGGGCCAGAGTTCCCCCCGGCGCCCTCCCTCGGGGGCCAGAGTTCCCCCCGGCGCCCTCCCTCGGGGGCCAGAGTTCCCCCCCGGCGCCCTCCCTCGGGGGCCAGAGTTCCCCCCGGCGCCCTCCCTCGGGGGCCAGAGTTCCCCCCGGCGCCCTCCCTCGGGGGCCAGAGTTCCCCCCGGCGCCCTCCCTCGGGGGCCAGAGTTCCCCCGGCGCCCTCCCTCGGGGGCCAGAGTTCCCCCCGGCGCCCCCTCCCTCGGGGGCCAGAGTTCCCCCCGGCGCCCTCCCTCGGGGGCCAGAGTTCCCCCCGGCGCCCTCCCTCGGGGGCCAGAGTTCCCCCCCGGCGCCCTCCCTCGGGGGCCAGAGTTCCCCCCGGCGCCCTCCCTCGGGGGCCAGAGTTCCCCCCCGGCGCCCTCCCTCGGGGGCCAGAGTTCCCCCCGGCGCCCTCCCTCGGGGGCCAGAGTTCCCCCCGGCGCCCTCCCTCGGGGGCCAGAGTTCCCCCCGGCGCCCTCCCTCGGGGGCCAGAGTTCCCCCCGGCGCCCTCCCTCGGGGGCCAGAGTTCCCCCGGCGCCCTCCCTCGGGGGCCAGAGTTCCCCCCGGCGCCCTCCCTCGGGGGCCAGAGTTCCCCCCGGCGCCCTCCCTCGGGGGCCAGAGTTCCCCCCGGCGCCCTCCCTCGGGGGCCAGAGTTCCCCCCGGCGCCCTCCCTCGGGGGCCAGAGTTCCCCCCGGCGCCCTCCCTCGGGGGCCAGAGTTCCCCCCGGCGCCCTCCCTCGGGGGCCAGAGTTCCCCCCGGCGCCCTCCCTCGGGGGCCAGAGTTCCCCCCGGCGCCCTCCCTCGGGGGCCAGAGTTCCCCCGGCGCCCTCCCTCGGGGGCCAGAGTTCCCCCCGGCGCCCTCCCTCGGGGGCCAGAGTTCCCCCCGGCGCCCTCCCTCGGGGGCCAGAGTTCCCCCCGGCGCCCTCCCTCGGGGGCCAGAGTTCCCCCCGGCGCCCTCCCTCGGGGGCCAGAGTTCCCCCCGGCGCCCTCCCTCGGGGGCCAGAGTTCCCCCCGGCGCCCTCCCTCGGGGGCCAGAGTTCCCCCCGGCGCCCTCCCTCGGGGGCCAGAGTTCCCCCCGGCGCCCTCCCTCGGGGGCCAGAGTTCCCCCCGGCGCCCTCCCTCGGGGGCCAGAGTTCCCCCCGGCGCCCTCCCTCGGGGGCCAGAGTTCCCCCCGGCGCCCTCCCTCGGGGGCCAGAGTTCCCCCCGGCGCCCTCCCTCGGGGGCCAGAGTTCCCCCCGGCGCCCTCCCTCGGGGGCCAGAGTTCCCCCCCGGCGCCCTCCCTCGGGGGCCAGAGTTCCCCCCGGCGCCCTCCCTCGGGGGCCAGAGTTCCCCCCCGGCGCCCTCCCTCGGGGGCCAGAGTTCCCCCCGGCGCCCTCCCTCGGGGGCCAGAGTTCCCCCCGGCGCCCTCCCTCGGGGGCCAGAGTTCCCCCCGGCGCCCTCCCTCGGGGGCCAGAGTTCCCCCCGGCGCCCTCC
The DNA here is from genome assembly GCF_048569485.1 of Anomaloglossus baeobatrachus. Classification (NCBI taxonomy): domain Eukaryota; kingdom Metazoa; phylum Chordata; class Amphibia; order Anura; family Aromobatidae; genus Anomaloglossus; species Anomaloglossus baeobatrachus. Next base: position 95,012,179 of record NC_134361.1, on the reverse strand, counting down.
CTCGGGGGCCAGAGTTCCCCCCGGCGCCCCTCCCTCGGGGGCCAGAGTTCCCCCCGGCGCCCTCCCTCGGGGGCCAGAGTTCCCCCCCCGGCGCCCTCCCTCGGGGGCCAGAGTTCCCCCCGGCGCCCTCCCTCGGGGGCCAGAGTTCCCCCCGGCGCCCTCCCTCGGGGGCCAGAGTTCCCCCCGGCGCCCTCCCTCGGGGGCCAGAGTTCCCCCCGGCGCCCTCCCTCGGGGGCCAGAGTTCCCCCCGGCGCCCTCCCTCGGGGGCCAGAGTTCCCCCCCGGCGCCCTCCCTCGGGGGCCAGAGTTCCCCCCGGCGCCCTCCCTCGGGGGCCAGAGTTCCCCCCGGCGCCCTCCCTCGGGGGCCAGAGTTCCCCCCGGCGCCCTCCCTCGGGGGCCAGAGTTCCCCCCGGCGCCCTCCCTCGGGGGCCAGAGTTCCCCCCGGCGCCCTCCTCGGGGGCCAGAGTTCCCCCCGGCGCCCTCCCTCGGGGGCCAGAGTTCCCCCCGGCGCCCTCCCTCGGGGGCCAGAGTTCCCCCCGGCGCCCTCCCTCGGGGGCCAGAGTTCCCCCCGGCGCCCTCCCTCGGGGGCCAGAGTTCCCCCCGGCGCCCTCCCTCGGGGCCAGAGTTCCCCCCGGCGCCCTCCCTCGGGGGCCAGAGTTCCCCCCGGCGCCCTCCCTCGGGGGCCAGAGTTCCCCCCGGCGCCCTCCCTCGGGGGCCAGAGTTCCCCCCCGGCGCCCTCCCTCGGGGGCCAGAGTTCCCCCCGGCGCCCTCCCTCGGGGGCCAGAGTTCCCCCCGGCGCCCTCCCTCGGGGGCCAGAGTTCCCCCCGGCGCCCTCCCTCGGGGGCCAGAGTTCCCCCCGGCGCCCTCCCTCGGGGGCCAGAGTTCCCCCCGGCGCCCTCCCTCGGGGGCCAGAGTTCCCCCCGGCGCCCTCCCTCGGGGGCCAGAGTTCCCCCCGGCGCCCTCCCTCGGGGGCCAGAGTTCCCCCCGGCGCCCTCCCTCGGGGGCCAGAGTTCCCCCCGGCGCCCTCCCTCGGGGGCCAGAGTTCCCCCCGGCGCCCTCCCTCGGGGGCCAGAGTTCCCCCCGGCGCCCTCCCCTCGGGGGCCAGAGTTCCCCCCGGCGCCCTCCCTCGGGGGCCAGAGTTCCCCCCGGCGCCCTCCCTCGGGGGCCAGAGTTCCCCCCGGCGCCCTCCCTCGGGGGCCAGAGTTCCCCCCGGCGCCCTCCCTCGGGGGCCAGAGTTCCCCCCGGCGCCCTCCCTCGGGGGCCAGAGTTCCCCCCGGCGCCCTCCCTCGGGGGCCAGAGTTCCCCCCGGCGCCCTCCCTCGGGGGCCAGAGTTCCCCCCGGCGCCCTCCCTCGGGGGCCAGAGTTCCCCCCGGCGCCCTCCCTCGGGGGCCAGAGTTCCCCCCCGGCGCCCCTCCCTCGGGGGCCAGAGTTCCCCCCGGCGCCCTCCCTCGGGGGCCAGAGTTCCCCCCGGCGCCCTCCCTCGGGGGCCAGAGTTCCCCCCGGCGCCCTCCCTCGGGGGCCAGAGTTCCCCCCGGCGCCCTCCCTCGGGGGCCAGAGTTCCCCCCGGCGCCCTCCCTCGGGGGCCAGAGTTCCCCCCGGCGCCCTCCCTCGGGGGCCAGAGTTCCCCCCGGCGCCCTCCCTCGGGGGCCAGAGTTCCCCCCGGCGCCCTCCCTCGGGGGCCAGAGTTCCCCCCGGCGCCCTCCCTCGGGGGCCAGAGTTCCCCCCGGCGCCCTCCCTCGGGGGCCAGAGTTCCCCCCGGCGCCCTCCCTCGGGGGCCAGAGTTCCCCCCGGCGCCCTCCCTCGGGGGCCAGAGTTCCCCCCGGCGCCCTCCCTCGGGGGCCAGAGTTCCCCCCGGCGCCTTCCCTCGGGGGCCAGAGTTCCCCCCGGCGCCCTCCCTCGGGGGCCAGAGTTCCCCCCGGCGCCCTCCCTCGGGGGCCAGAGTTCCCCCCGGCGCCCTCCCTCGGGGGCCAGAGTTCCCCCCGGCGCCCTCCCTCGGGGGCCAGAGTTCCCCCCGGCGCCCTCCCTCGGGGGCCAGAGTTCCCCCCGGCGCCCTCCCTCGGGGGCCAGAGTTCCCCCCGGCGCCCTCCCTCGGGGGCCAGAGTTCCCCCCGGCGCCCTCCCTCGGGGGCCAGAGTTCCCCCCGGCGCCCTCCCTCGGGGGCCAGAGTTCCCCCCGGCGCCCTCCCTCGGGGGCCAGAGTTCCCCCCGGCGCCCTCCCTCGGGGGCCAGAGTTCCCCCCGGCGCCCTCCCTCGGGGGCCAGAGTTCCCCCCGGCGCCCTCCCTCGGGGGCCAGAGTTCCCCCCGGCGCCCTCCCTCGGGGGCCAGAGTTCCCCCCGGCGCCCTCCCTCGGGGGCCAGAGTTCCCCCCGGCGCCCTCCCTCGGGGGCCAGAGTTCCCCCCGGCGCCCTCCCTCGGGGGCCAGAGTTCCCCCCGGCGCCCTCCCTCGGGGGCCAGAGTTCCCCCCCGGCGCCCTCCCTCGGGGGCCAGAGTTCCCCCCGGCGCCCTCCCTCGGGGGCCAGAGTTCCCCCCGGCGCCCTCCCTCGGGGCCAGAGTTCCCCCCGGCGCCCTCCCTCGGGGGCCAGAGTTCCCCCCGGCGCCCTCCCTCGGGGGCCAGAGTTCCCCCCGGCGCCCTCCCTCGGGGGCCAGAGTTCCCCCCGGCGCCCTCCCTCGGGGGCCAGAGTTCCCCCCGGCGCCCTCCCTCGGGGGCCAGAGTTCCCCCCGGCGCCCTCCCTCGGGGGCCAGAGTTCCCCCCGGCGCCCTCCCTCGGGGGCCAGAGTTCCCCCCGGCGCCCTCCCTCGGGGGCCAGAGTTCCCCCCGGCGCCCTCCCTCGGGGGCCAGAGTTCCCCCCGGCGCCCTCCCTCGGGGGCCAGAGTTCCCCCCGGCGCCCTCCCTCGGGGGCCAGAGTTCCCCCCCGGCGCCCTCCCTCGGGGGCCAGAGTTCCCCCCGGCGCCCTCCCTCGGGGGCCAGAGTTCCCCCCGGCGCCCTCCCTCGGGGGCCAGAGTTCCCCCCGGCGCCCTCCCTCGGGGGGCCAGAGTTCCCCCCGGCGCCCTCCCTCGGGGCCAGAGTTCCCCCCGGCGCCCTCCCTCGGGGGCCAGAGTTCCCCCGGCGCCCCTCCCTCGGGGGCCAGAGTTCCCCCCCGGCGCCCTCCCTCGGGGGCCAGAGTTCCCCCCGGCGCCCTCCCTCGGGGGCCAGAGTTCCCCCCGGCGCCCTCCCTCGGGGGCCAGAGTTCCCCCCCGGCGCCCTCCCTCGGGGGCCAGAGTTCCCCCCGGCGCCCTCCCTCGGGGCCAGAGTTCCCCCCGGCGCCCTCCCTCGGGGGCCAGAGTTCCCCCCCGGCGCCCTCCCTCGGGGGCCCAGAGTTCCCCCCGGCGCCCCTCCCTCGGGGGCCAGAGTTCCCCCCGGCGCCCTCCCTCGGGGGCCAGAGTTCCCCCCGGCGCCCTCCCTCGGGGGCCAGAGTTCCCCCCGGCGCCCTCCCTCGGGGGCCAGAGTTCCCCCCGGCGCCCTCCCTCGGGGGCCAGAGTTCCCCCCGGCGCCCTCCCTCGGGGGCCAGAGTTCCCCCCGGCGCCCCTCCCTCGGGGGCCAGAGTTCCCCCCGGCGCCCTCCCTCGGGGGCCAGAGTTCCCCCCGGCGCCCTCCCTCGGGGGCCAGAGTTCCCCCCGGCGCCCTCCCTCGGGGGCCAGAGTTCCCCCCGGCGCCCTCCCTCGGGGGCCAGAGTTCCCCCCGGCGCCCTCCCTCGGGGGCCAGAGTTCCCCCCCGGCGCCCTCCCTCGGGGGCCAGAGTTCCCCCCGGCGCCCTCCCTCGGGGGCCAGAGTTCCCCCCGGCGCCCTCCCTCGGGGGCCAGAGTTCCCCCCGGCGCCCTCCCTCGGGGGCCAGAGTTCCCCCCGGCGCCCTCCCTCGGGGGCCAGAGTTCCCCCCGGCGCCCTCCCTCGGGGGCCAGAGTTCCCCCCGGCGCCCTCCCTCGGGGGCCAGAGTTCCCCCCGGCGCCCTCCCTCGGGGGCCAGAGTTCCCCCCGGCGCCCTCCCTCGGGGGCCAGAGTTCCCCCCGGCGCCCTCCCTCGGGGGCCAGAGTTCCCCCCGGCGCCCTCCCTCGGGGGCCAGAGTTCCCCCCGGCGCCCTCCCTCGGGGGCCAGAGTTCCCCCCGGCGCCCTCCCTCGGGGGCCAGAGTTCCCCCCGGCGCCCTCCCTCGGGGGCCAGAGTTCCCCCCGGCGCCCTCCCTCGGGGGGCCAGAGTTCCCCCCGGCGCCCTCCCTCGGGGGCCAGAGTTCCCCCCGGCGCCCTCCCTCGGGGGCCAGAGTTCCCCCCGGCGCCCTCCCTCGGGGGCCAGAGTTCCCCCCGGCGCCCTCCCTCGGGGGCCAGAGTTCCCCCCGGCGCCCTCCCTCGGGGGCCAGAGTTCCCCCCGGCGCCCTCCCTCGGGGGCCAGAGTTCCCCCCGGCGCCCTCCCTCGGGGGCCAGAGTTCCCCCCGGCGCCCTCCCTCGGGGGCCAGAGTTCCCCCCGGCGCCCTCCCTCGGGGGCCAGAGTTCCCCCCGGCGCCCTCCCTCGGGGGCCAGAGTTCCCCCCGGCGCCCTCCCTCGGGGGCCAGAGTTCCCCCCGGCGCCCTCCCTCGGGGGCCAGAGTTCCCCCCGGCGCCCTCCCTCGGGGGCCAGAGTTCCCCCCGGCGCCCTCCCTCGGGGCCAGAGTTCCCCCCGGCGCCCTCCCTCGGGGGCCAGAGTTCCCCCCGGCGCCCTCCCTCGGGGGGCCAGAGTTCCCCCCGGCGCCCTCCCTCGGGGGCCAGAGTTCCCCCCGGCGCCCTCCCTCGGGGGCCAGAGTTCCCCCCGGCGCCCTCCCTCGGGGGCCAGAGTTCCCCCCGGCGCCCTCCCCTCGGGGGCCAGAGTTCCCCCCGGCGCCCTCCCTCGGGGGCCAGAGTTCCCCCCGGCGCCCTCCCTCGGGGGCCAGAGTTCCCCCCGGCGCCCTCCCTCGGGGGCCAGAGTTCCCCCCGGCGCCCTCCCTCGGGGGCCAGAGTTCCCCCCGGCGCCCTCCCTCGGGGGCCAGAGTTCCCCCCGGCGCCCTCCCTCGGGGGCCAGAGTTCCCCCCGGCGCCCTCCCTCGGGGGCCAGAGTTCCCCCCGGCGCCCTCCCTCGGGGGCCAGAGTTCCCCCCGGCGCCCTCCCTCGGGGCCAGAGTTCCCCCCGGCGCCCTCCCTCGGGGGCCAGAGTTCCCCCCGGCGCCCTCCCTCGGGGGCCAGAGTTCCCCCCGGCGCCCTCCCTCGGGGGCCAGAGTTCCCCCCCGGCGCCCTCCCTCGGGGGCCAGAGTTCCCCCGGCGCCCTCCCTCGGGGGCCAGAGTTCCCCCCGGCGCCCTCCCTCGGGGGCCAGAGTTCCCCCCGGCGCCCTCCCTCGGGGGCCAGAGTTCCCCCCCGGCGCCCTCCCTCGGGGGCCAGAGTTCCCCCCGGCGCCCTCCCTCGGGGGCCAGAGTTCCCCCCGGCGCCCTCCCTCGGGGGCCAGAGTTCCCCCCGGCGCCCTCCCTCGGGGGCCAGAGTTCCCCCCGGCGCCCTCCCTCGGGGGCCAGAGTTCCCCCCGGCGCCCTCCCTCGGGGGCCAGAGTTCCCCCCGGCGCCCTCCCTCGGGGGCCAGAGTTCCCCCCCGGCGCCCTCCCTCGGGGGCCAGAGTTCCCCCCGGCGCCCTCCCTCGGGGGCCAGAGTTCCCCCCGGCGCCCTCCCTCGGGGGCCAGAGTTCCCCCCGGCGCCCTCCCTCGGGGGCCAGAGTTCCCCCCGGCCCGGCGCCCTCCCTCGGGGGCCAGAGTTCCCCCCGGCGCCCTCCCTCGGGGGCCAGAGTTCCCCCCCGGCGCCCTCCCTCGGGGGCCAGAGTTCCCCCCGGCGCCCTCCCTCGGGGGCCAGAGTTCCCCCCGGCGCCCTCCCTCGGGGGCCAGAGTTCCCCCCGGCGCCCTCCCCTCGGGGGCCAGAGTTCCCCCCGGCGCCCTCCCCTCGGGGGCCAGAGTTCCCCCCGGCGCCCTCCCTCGGGGGCCAGAGTTCCCCCCGGCGCCCTCCCTCGGGGGCCAGAGTTCCCCCGGCGCCCTCCCTCGGGGGCCAGAGTTCCCCCCCGGCGCCCTCCCTCGGGGGCCAGAGTTCCCCCCGGCGCCCTCCCTCGGGGGGCCAGAGTTCCCCCCGGGCGGGGGGCCAGAGTTCCCCCCGGCGCCCTCCCTCGGGGGCCAGAGTTCCCCCCGGCGCCCTCCCTCGGGGGCCAGAGTTCCCCCCGGCGCCCTCCCTCGGGGGCCAGAGTTCCCCCCGGCGCCCTCCCTCGGGGGCCAGAGTTCCCCCCGGCGCCCTCCCTCGGGGGCCAGAGTTCCCCCCGGCGCCCTCCCTCGGGGGCCAGAGTTCCCCCCGGCGCCCTCCCTCGGGGGCCAGAGTTCCCCCCGGCGCCCTCCCTCGGGGGCCAGAGTTCCCCCCGGCGCCCTCCCTCGGGGGCCAGAGTTCCCCCCGGCGCCCTCCCTCGGGGGCCAGAGTTCCCCCCGGCGCCCTCCCTCGGGGGCCAGAGTTCCCCCCGGCGCCCTCCCTCGGGGGCCAGAGTTCCCCCCGGCGCCCTCCCTCGGGGGCCAGAGTTCCCCCCGGCGCCCTCCCTCGGGGGCCAGAGTTCCCCCCGGCGCCCTCCCTCGGGGGCCAGAGTTCCCCCCGGCGCCCTCCCTCGGGGGCCAGAGTTCCCCCCGGCGCCCTCCCTCGGGGGCCAGAGTTCCCCCGGCGCCCTCCCTCGGGGGCCAGAGTTCCCCCCGGCGCCCTCCCTCGGGGCCAGAGTTCCCCCCGGCGCCCTCCCTCGGGGGCCAGAGTTCCCCCCGGCGCCCTCCCTCGGGGGCCAGAGTTCCCCCCGGCGCCCTCCCTCGGGGGCCAGAGTTCCCCCCGGCGCCCTCCCTCGGGGGCCAGAGTTCCCCCCGGCGCCCTCCCTCGGGGGCCAGAGTTCCCCCCGGCGCCCTCCCTCGGGGGCCAGAGTTCCCCCCGGCGCCCTCCCTCGGGGGCCAGAGTTCCCCCCGGCGCCCTCCCTCGGGGGCCAGAGTTCCCCCCGGCGCCCTCCCTCGGGGGCCAGAGTTCCCCCCGGCGCCCTCCCTCGGGGGCCAGAGTTCCCCCCGGCGCCCTCCCTCGGGGGCCAGAGTTCCCCCGGCGCCTCCCTCGGGGCCAGGTCCCCGGGCCCTCCCTCGGGGGCCAGAGTTCCCCCCGGCGCCCTCCCTCGGGGGCCAGAGTTCCCCCCGGCGCCCTCCCTCGGGGGCCAGAGTTCCCCCCGGCGCCCTCCCTCGGGGGCCAGAGTTCCCCCCGGCGCCCTCCCTCGGGGGCCAGAGTTCCCCCCGGCGCCCTCCCTCGGGGGCCAGAGTTCCCCCCGGCGCCCTCCCTCGGGGGCCAGAGTTCCCCCCGGCGCCCTCCCTCGGGGGCCAGAGTTCCCCCCGGCGCCCTCCCTCGGGGGCCAGAGTTCCCCCCGGCGCCCTCCCTCGGGGGCCAGAGTTCCCCCCGGCGCCCTCCCTCGGGGGCCAGAGTTCCCCCCGGCGCCCTCCCTCGGGGGCCAGAGTTCCCCCCGGCGCCCTCCCTCGGGGGCCAGAGTTCCCCCCGGCGCCCTCCCTCGGGGGCCAGAGTTCCCCCCGGCGCCCTCCCTCGGGGGCCAGAGTTCCCCCCGGCGCCCTCCCTCGGGGGCCAGAGTTCCCCCCGGCGCCCTCCCTCGGGGGCCAGAGTTCCCCCCGGCGCCCTCCCTCGGGGGCCAGAGTTCCCCCCGGCGCCCTCCCTCGGGGGCCAGAGTTCCCCCCGGCGCCCTCCCTCGGGGGCCAGAGTTCCCCCCGGCGCCCTCCTCGGGGGCCAGAGTTCCCCCGGCGCCCTCCCTCGGGGGCCAGAGTTCCCCCCGGCGCCCTCCCTCGGGGGCCAGAGTTCCCCCCGGCGCCCTCCCTCGGGGGCCAGAGTTCCCCCCGGCGCCCTCGCCTCGGGGGCCAGAGTTCCCCCCGGCGCCCTCCCTCGGGGGCCAGAGTTCCCCCCGGCGCCCTCCCTCGGGGGCCAGAGTTCCCCCCGGCGCCCTCCCTCGGGGGCCAGAGTTCCCCCCGGCGCCCTCCTCGGGGGCCAGAGTTCCCCCCGGCGCCCTCCCTCGGGGGCCAGAGTTCCCCCCGGCGCCCTCCCTCGGGGGCCAGAGTTCCCCCCGGCGCCCTCCCTCGGGGGCCAGAGTTCCCCCCGGCGCCCTCGCCTCGGGGGCCAGAGTTCCCCCCGGCGCCCTCCTCGGGGGCCAGAGTTCCCCCCGGCGCCCTCCCTCGGGGGCCAGAGTTCCCCCCGGCGCCCTCCCTCGGGGGCCAGAGTTCCCCCGGCGCCCTCCCTCGGGGGCCAGAGTTCCCCCCGGCGCCCTCCCTCGGGGGCCAGAGTTCCCCCCGGCGCCCTCCTCGGGGGCCAGAGTTCCCCCCGGCGCCCTCCCTCGGGGGCCAGAGTTCCCCCCGGCGCCCTCCTCGGGGGCCAGAGTTCCCCCCGGCGCCCTCGCCTCGGGGGCCAGAGTTCCCCCCGGCGCCCTCGCTCGGGGGCCAGAGTTCCCCCCGGCGCCCTCGCTCGGGGGCCAGAGTTCCCCCCGGCGCCCTCGCTCGGGGGCCAGAGTTCCCCCCGGCGCCCTCGCTCGGGGGCCAGAGTTCCCCCCGGCGCCCTCGCTCGGGGGCCAGAGTTCCCCCGGCGCCCTCGCTCGGGGGCCAGAGTTCCCCCCGGCGCCCTCGCCTCGGGGGCCAGAGTTCCCCCCGGCGCCCTCCGCTCGGGGGCCAGAGTTCCCCCCGGCGCCCTCCCTCGGGGGCCAGAGTTCCCCCCGGCGCCCTCGCTCGGGGGCCAGAGTTCCCCCCGGCGCCCTCCGCTCGGGGGCCAGAGTTCCCCCCGGCGCCCTCGCTCGGGGGGCCAGAGTTCCCCCGGCGCCCTCCGCTCGGGGGCCAGAGTTCCCCCCGGCGCCCTCGCTCGGGGGCCAGAGTTCCCCCCGGCGCCCTCGCTCGGGGGCCAGAGTTCCCCCCGGCGCCCTCGCTCGGGGGCCAGAGTTCCCCCCGGCGCCCTCGCTCGGGGGCCAGAGTTCCCCCCGGCGCCCTCGCTCGGGGGCCAGAGTTCCCCCCGGCGCCCTCGCTCGGGGGCGGCCTCGCCGGGGCCAGAGTTCCCCCCGGCGCCCTCGCTCGGGGGCCAGAGTTCCCCCCGGCGCCCTCGCTCGGGGGCCAGAGTTCCCCCCGGCGCCCTCGCTCGGGGGCCAGAGTTCCCCCCGGCGCCCTCGCTCGGGGGCCAGAGTTCCCCCCGGCGCCCTCCGCTCGGGGCCAGAGTTCCCCCCGGCGCCCTCGCTCGGGGGCCAGAGTTCCCCCGGCGCCCTCGCTCGGGGGCCAGAGTTCCCCCCGGCGCCCTCGCTCGGGGGCAGAGTTCCCCCCGGCGCCCTCGCTCGGGGGCCAGAGTTCCCCCCGGCGCCCTCGCTCGGGGGCCAGAGTTCCCCCCGGCGCCCTCGCTCGGGGGCCAGAGTTCCCCCCGGCGCCCTCGCTCGGGGCCAGAGTTCCCCCCGGCGCCCTCGCTCGGGGGCCAGAGTTCCCCCCGGCGCCCCTCGCTCGGGGGCCAGAGTTCCCCCCGGCGCCCTCGCTCGGGGCCAGAGTTCCCCCCGGCGCCCTCGCTCGGGGGCCAGAGTTCCCCCCGGCGCCCTCGCTCGGGGGCCAGAGTTCCCCCCGGCGCCCTCGCTCGGGGGCCAGAGTTCCCCCCGGCGCCCTCGCTCGGGGGCCAGAGTTCCCCCCCGGCGCCCTCGCTCGGGGCCAGAGTTCCCCCCGGCGCCCTCGCTCGGGGGCCAGAGTTCCCCCGGCGCCCTCGCTCGGGGGCCAGAGTTCCCCCGGCGCCCTCGCTCGGGGGCCAGAGTTCCCCCCGGCGCCCCTCGCTCGGGGGCCAGAGTTCCCCCCGGCGCCCTCGCTCGGGGGCCAGAGTTCCCCCCGGCGCCCTCGCTCGGGGGCCAGAGTTCCCCCCGGCGCCCTCGCTCGGGGGCCAGAGTTCCCCCCGGCGCCCTCGCTCGGGGGCCAGAGTTCCCCCCGGCGCCCTCGCTCGGGGCCAGAGTTCCCCCCGGCGCCCTCGCTCGGGGGCCAGAGTTCCCCCCGGCGCCCTCGCTCGGGGGCCAGAGTTCCCCCCGGCGCCCTCGCTCGGGGGCCAGAGTTCCCCCGGCGCCCTCGCTCGGGGGCCAGAGTTCCCCCGGCGCCCTCGCTCGGGGGCCAGAGTTCCCCCCGGCGCCCTCGCTCGGGGGCCAGAGTTCCCCCCGGCGCCCTCGCTCGGGGGCCAGAGTTCCCCCCGGCGCCCTCGCTCGGGGGCCAGAGTTCCCCCCGGCGCCCTCGCTCGGGGGCCAGAGTTCCCCCCGGCGCCCTCGCTCGGGGGCCAGAGTTCCCCCCGGCGCCCTCGCTCGGGGGCCAGAGTTCCCCCGGCGCCCTCGCTCGGGGGCCAGAGTTCCCCCGGCGCCCCTCGCTCGGGGCCAGAGTTCCCCCCGGCGCCCTCGCTCGGGGGCCAGAGTTCCCCCCGGCGCCCTCGCTCGGGGGCCAGAGTTCCCCCCGGCGCCCTCGCTCGGGGGCCAGAGTTCCCCCGGCGCCCTCGCTCGGGGGCCAGAGTTCCCCCCGGCGCCCTCGCTCGGGGCCAGAGTTCCCCCCGGCGCCCTCGCTCGGGGGCCAGAGTTCCCCCCGGCGCCCTCGCTCGGGGGCCAGAGTTCCCCCCGGCGCCCTCGCTCGGGGGCCAGAGTTCCCCCCGGCGCCCTCGCTCGGGGGCCAGAGTTCCCCCCGGCGCCCTCGCTCGGGGGCCAGAGTTCCCCCGGCGCCCTCGCTCGGGGGCCAGAGTTCCCCCCGGCGCCCTCGCTCGGGGGCCAGAGTTCCCCCCGGCGCCCTCGCTCGGGGGCCAGAGTTCCCCCCGGCGCCCTCGGCTCGGGGGCCAGAGTTCCCCCCGGCGCCCTCGCTCGGGGGCCAGAGTTCCCCCCGGCGCCCTCGCTCGGGGGCCAGAGTTCCCCCCGGCGCCCTCGCTCGGGGGCCAGAGTTCCCCCCGGCGCCCTCGCTCGGGGGCCAGAGTTCCCCCCGGCGCCCTCGCTCGGGGGCCAGAGTTCCCCCCGGCGCCCTCGCTCGGGGGCCAGAGTTCCCCCCGGCGCCCTCGCTCGGGGGCCAGAGTTCCCCCCGGCGCCCTCCTCGGGGGCCAGAGTTCCCCCCCGGCGCCCTCCCTCGGGGGCCAGAGTTCCCCCCGGCGCCCTCCCTCGGGGGCCAGAGTTCCCCCCCGGCGCCCTCCCTCGGGGGCCAGAGTTTCCCCCCGGCGCCCTCCCTCGGGGGCCAGAGTTCCCCCCGGCGCCCTCGCTCGGGGGCCAGAGTTCCCCCCGGCGCCCTCCCTCGGGGGCCAGAGTTCCCCCCGGCGCCCTCCCTCGGGGGCCAGAGTTCCCCCGGCGCCTCCTCGGGGGCCAGAGTTCCCCCGGCGCCCTCCCTCGGGGGGCCAGAGTTCCCCCCGGCGCCCTCCCTCGGGGGCCAGAGTTCCCCCGGCGCCTCCCTCGGGGGCCAGAGTTCCCCCCGGCGCCCTCCCTCGGGGGCCAGAGTTCCCCCCGGCGCCCTCCCTCGGGGGCCAGAGTTCCCCCGGCGCCCTCGCTCGGGGGGCCAGAGTTCCCCCCGGCGCCCTCCCTCGGGGGCCAGAGTTCCCCCCGGCGCCCTCCCTCGGGGGCCAGAGTTCCCCCCGGCGCCCTCCCTCGGGGGCCAGAGTTCCCCCCGGCGCCCTCCCTCGGGGGCCAGAGTTCCCCCCGGCGCCCTCCCTCGGGGGCCAGAGTTCCCCCCGGCGCCCTCCTCGGGGGCCAGAGTTCCCCCCGGCGCCCTCCCTCGGGGGCCAGAGTTCCCCCCGGCGCCCTCCTCGGGGGCCAGAGTTCCCCCCGGCGCCCTCCCTCGGGGGCCAGAGTTCCCCCCGGCGCCCTCCTCGGGGGCCAGAGTTCCCCCGGCGCCCTCCCTCGGGGGCCAGAGTTCCCCCCGGCGCCCTCCCTCGGGGGCCAGAGTTCCCCCCGGCGCCCTCCCTCGGGGGCCAGAGTTCCCCCCGGCGCCCTCCCTCGGGGGCCAGAGTTCCCCCCGGCGCCCTCCCTCGGGGCCAGAGTTCCCCCCGGCGCCTCCCTCGGGGGCCAGAGTTCCCCCCGGCGCCCTCCTCGGGGGCCAGAGTTCCCCCCGGCGCCCTCCCTCGGGGGCCAGAGTTCCCCCCGGCGCCCTCCCTCGGGGGCCAGAGTTCCCCCCGGCGCCCTCCCTCGGGGGCCAGAGTTCCCCCCGGCGCCCTCCCTCGGGGGCCAGAGTTCCCCCCGGCGCCCTCCCTCGGGGGCCAGAGTTCCCCCCGGCGCCCTCCCTCGGGGGCCAGAGTTCCCCCCGGCGCCCTCCCTCGGGGGCCAGAGTTCCCCCCGGCGCCCTCCCTCGGGGGCCAGAGTTCCCCCCGGCGCCCTCCTCGGGGGCCAGAGTTCCCCCCGGCGCCCTCCCTCGGGGGCCAGAGTTCCCCCCGGCGCCCTCCCTCGGGGGCCAGAGTTCCCCCCGGCGCCCTCCCTCGGGGGCCAGAGTTCCCCCCGGCGCCCTCCCTCGGGGGCCAGAGTTCCCCCCGGCGCCCTCCCTCGGGGGCCAGAGTTCCCCCCGGCGCCCTCCCTCGGGGGCCAGAGTTCCCCCCGGCGCCCTCCCTCGGGGGCCAGAGTTCCCCCCGGCGCCCTCCCTCGGGGCCAGAGTTCCCCCCGGCGCCCTCCCTCGGGGGCCAGAGTTCCCCCCGGCGCCCTCCTCGGGGCCAGAGTTCCCCCCGGCGCCCTCCCTCGGGGGCCAGAGTTCCCCCCGGCGCCCTCCCTCGGGGGCCAGAGTTCCCCCGGCGCCCTCCCTCGGGGGCCAGAGTTCCCCCCGGCGCCCTCCCTCGGGGGCCAGAGTTCCCCCCGGCGCCCTCCTCGGGGGCCAGAGTTCCCCCCGGCGCCCTCCTCGGGGGCCAGAGTTCCCCCCGGCGCCCTCCCTCGGGGGCCAGAGTTCCCCCCGGCGCCCTCGCCTCGGGGGCCAGAGTTCCCCCCGGCGCCCTCCCTCGGGGGCCAGAGTTCCCCCCGGCGCCCTCCCTCGGGGGCCAGAGTTCCCCCGGCGCCCTCCCTCGGGGGCCAGAGTTCCCCCCGGCGCCCTCCCTCGGGGGCCAGAGTTCCCCCCGGCGCCCTCCCTCGGGGGCCAGAGTTCCCCCCGGCGCCCTCCCTCGGGGGCCAGAGTTCCCCCCGGCGCCCTCCCTCGGGGGCCAGAGTTCCCCCCGGCGCCCTCCCTCGGGGGCCAGAGTTCCCCCCGGCGCCCTCCCTCGGGGGCCAGAGTTCCCCCCGGCGCCCTCCCTCGGGGGCCAGAGTTCCCCCGGCGCCCTCCCTCGGGGGCCAGAGTTCCCCCCGGCGCCCTCCCTCGGGGGCCAGAGTTCCCCCCGGCGCCCTCCCTCGGGGGCCAGAGTTCCCCCCGGCGCCCTCCCTCGGGGGCCAGAGTTCCCCCCGGCGCCCTCCCTCGGGGGCCAGAGTTCCCCCCGGCGCCCTCCCTCGGGGGCCAGAGTTCCCCCCGGCGCCCTCCCTCGGGGGCCAGAGTTCCCCCCGGCGCCCTCCCTCGGGGGCCAGAGTTCCCCCCGGCGCCCTCCCTCGGGGGCCAGAGTTCCCCCCGGCGCCCTCCCTCGGGGGCCAGAGTTCCCCCCGGCGCCCTCCCTCGGGGGCCAGAGTTCCCCCCGGCGCCCTCCCTCGGGGGCCAGAGTTCCCCCCGGCGCCCTCCCTCGGGGGCCAGAGTTCCCCCCGGCGCCCTCCCTCGGGGCCAGAGTTCCCCCCGGCGCCCTCCCTCGGGGGCCAGAGTTCCCCCCGGCGCCCTCCCTCGGGGGCCAGAGTTCCCCCCGGCGCCCTCCCTCGGGGGCCAGAGTTCCCCCCGGCGCCCTCCCTCGGGGGCCAGAGTTCCCCCCGGCGCCCTCCCTCGGGGGCCAGAGTTCCCCCCGGCGCCCTCCCTCGGGGGCCAGAGTTCCCCCCGGCCCTCCCTCGGGGGCCAGAGTTCCCCCCGGCGCCCTCCCTCGGGGGCCAGAGTTCCCCCCGGCGCCCTCCCTCGGGGGCCAGAGTTCCCCCCGGCGCCCTCCCTCGGGGGCCAGAGTTCCCCCCGGCGCCCTCCCTCGGGGGCCAGAGTTCCCCCCGGCGCCCTCCCTCGGGGGCCAGAGTTCCCCCCGGCGCCCTCCCTCGGGGGCCAGAGTTCCCCCCGGCGCCCTCCCTCGGGGGCCAGAGTTCCCCCCGGCGCCCTCCCTCGGGGGCCAGAGTTCCCCCCGGCGCCCTCCCTCGGGGGCCAGAGTTCCCCCCGGCGCCCTCCCTCGGGGGCCAGAGTTCCCCCCGGCGCCCTCCCTCGGGGGCCAGAGTTCCCCCCGGCGCCCTCCCTCGGGGGCCAGAGTTCCCCCCGGCGCCCTCCCTCGGGGGCCAGAGTTCCCCCCGGCGCCCTCCCTCGGGGGCCAGAGTTCCCCCCGGCGCCCTCCCTCGGGGGCCAGAGTTCCCCCCGGCGCCCTCCCTCGGGGGCCAGAGTTCCCCCCGGCGCCCTCCCTCGGGGGCCAGAGTTCCCCCCGGCGCCCTCCCTCGGGGGCCAGAGTTCCCCCCGGCGCCCTCCCTCGGGGGCCAGAGTTCCCCCCGGCGCCCTCCCTCGGGGGCCAGAGTTCCCCCCGGCGCCCTCCCTCGGGGGCCAGAGTTCCCCCCGGCGCCCTCCCTCGGGGGCCAGAGTTCCCCCCGGCGCCCTCCCTCGGGGGCCAGAGTTCCCCCCTGCGCCCTCCCTCGGGGGCCAGAGTTCCCCCCGGCGCCCTCCCTCGGGGGCCAGAGTTCCCCCCGGCGCCCTCCCTCGGGGGCCAGAGTTCCCCCCGGCGCCCTCCCTCGGGGGCCAGAGTTCCCCCCGGCGCCCTCCCTCGGGGGCCAGAGTTCCCCCCGGCGCCCTCCCTCGGGGGCCAGAGTTCCCCCCGGCGCCCTCCCTCGGGGGCCAGAGTTCCCCCCGGCGCCCTCCCTCGGGGGCCAGAGTTCCCCCCGGCGCCCTCCCTCGGGGGCCAGAGTTCCCCCCGGCGCCCTCCCTCGGGGGCCAGAGTTCCCCCCGGCGCCCTCCCTCGGGGGCCAGAGTTCCCCCCGGCGCCCTCCCTCGGGGGCCAGAGTTCCCCCCGGCGCCCTCCCTCGGGGGCCAGAGTTCCCCCCTGCGCCCTCCCTCGGGGGCCAGAGTTCCCCCCGGCGCCCTCCCTCGGGGGCCAGAGTTCCCCCCGGCGCCCTCCCTCGGGGGCCAGAGTTCCCCCCGGCGCCCTCCCTCGGGGGCCAGAGTTCCCCCCGGCGCCCTCCCTCGGGGGCCAGAGTTCCCCCCGGCGCCCTCCCTCGGGGGCCAGAGTTCCCCCCGGCGCCCTCCCTCGGGGGCCAGAGTTCCCCCCGGCGCCCTCCCTTCCCTCGGGGGCCAGAGTTCCCCCCGGCGCCCTCCCTCGGGGGCCAGAGTTCCCCCCGGCGCCCTCCCTCGGGGGCCAGAGTTCCCCCCGGCGCCCTCCCTCGGGGGCCAGAGTTCCCCCCGGCGCCCTCCCTCGGGGGCCAGAGTTCCCCCCGGCGCCCTCCCTCGGGGGCCAGAGTTCCCCCCGGCGCCCTCCCTCGGGGGCCAGAGTTCCCCCCGGCGCCCTCCCTCGGGGGCCAGAGTTCCCCCCGGCGCCCTCCCTCGGGGGCCAGAGTTCCCCCCGGCGCCCTCCCTCGGGGGCCAGAGTTCCCCCCGGCGCCCTCCCTCGGGGGCCAGAGTTCCCCCCGGCGCCCTCCCTCGGGGGCCAGAGTTCCCCCCGGCGCCCTCCCTCGGGGGCCAGAGTTCCCCCCGGCGCCCTCCCTCGGGGGCCAGAGTTCCCCCCGGCGCCCTCCCTCGGGGGCCAGAGTTCCCCCCGGCGCCCTCCCTCGGGGGCCAGAGTTCCCCCCGGCGCCCTCCCTCGGGGGCCAGAGTTCCCCCCGGCGCCCTCCCTCGGGGGGCCAGAGTTCCCCCCGGCGCCCTCCCTCGGGGGCCAGAGTTCCCCCCGGCGCCCTCCCTCGGGGGCCAGAGTTCCCCCCGGCGCCCTCCCTCGGGGGCCAGAGTTCCCCCCGGCGCCCTCCCTCGGGGGCCAGAGTTCCCCCCGGCGCCCTCCCTCGGGGGCCAGAGTTCCCCCCGGCGCCCTCCCTCGGGGGCCAGAGTTCCCCCCGGCGCCCTCCCTCGGGGGCCAGAGTTCCCCCCGGCGCCCTCCCTCGGGGGCCAGAGTTCCCCCCGGCGCCCTCCCTCGGGGGCCAGAGTTCCCCCCGGCGCCCTCCCTCGGGGGCCAGAGTTCCCCCCGGCGCCCTCCCTCGGGGGCCAGAGTTCCCCCCGGCGCCCTCCCTCGGGGGCCAGAGTTCCCCCCGGCGCCCTCCCTCGGGGGCCAGAGTTCCCCCCGGCGCCCTCCCTCGGGGGCCAGAGTTCCCCCCGGCGCCCTCCCTCGGGGGCCAGAGTTCCCCCCGGCGCCCTCCCTCGGGGGCCAGAGTTCCCCCCGGCGCCCTCCCTCGGGGGCCAGAGTTCCCCCCGGCGCCCTCCCTCGGGGGCCAGAGTTCCCCCCGGCGCCCTCCCTCGGGGGCCAGAGTTCCCCCCGGCGCCCTCCCTCGGGGGCCAGAGTTCCCCCCGGCGCCCTCCCTCGGGGGCCAGAGTTCCCCCCGGCGCCCTCCCTCGGGGGCCAGAGTTCCCCCCCGGCGCCCTCCCTCGGGGGCCAGAGTTCCCCCCGGCGCCCTCCCTCGGGGGCCAGAGTTCCCCCCGGCGCCCTCCCTCGGGGGCCAGAGTTCCCCCGGCGCCCTCCCTCGGGGGCCAGAGTTCCCCCCGGCGCCCTCCCTCGGGGGCCAGAGTTCCCCCCGGCGCCCTCCCTCGGGGGCCAGAGTTCCCCCCGGCGCCCTCCCTCGGGGGGCCAGAGTTCCCCCCGGCGCCCTCCCTCGGGGGCCAGAGTTCCCCCCGGCGCCCTCCCTCGGGGGCCAGAGTTCCCCCCGGCGCCCTCCCTCGGGGGCCAGAGTTCCCCCCGGCGCCCTCCCTCGGGGGCCAGAGTTCCCCCCGGCGCCCTCCCTCGGGGGCCAGAGTTCCCCCCGGCGCCCTCCCTCGGGGGCCAGAGTTCCCCCCGGCGCCCTCCCTCGGGGGCCAGAGTTCCCCCCGGCGCCCTCCCTCGGGGGCCAGAGTTCCCCCCGGCGCCCTCCCTCGGGGGCCAGAGTTCCCCCCGGCGCCCTCCCTCGGGGGCCAGAGTTCCCCCCGGCGCCCTCCCTCGGGGGCCAGAGTTCCCCCCGGCGCCCTCCCTCGGGGGCCAGAGTTCCCCCGGCGCCCTCCCTCGGGGGCCAGAGTTCCCCCCGGCGCCCTCCCTCGGGGGCCAGAGTTCCCCCCGGCGCCCTCCCTCGGGGGCCAGAGTTCCCCCCGGCGCCCTCCCTCGGGGGCCAGAGTTCCCCCCGGCGCCCTCCCTCGGGGGCCAGAGTTCCCCCCGGCGCCCCCCTCGGGGGCCAGAGTTCCCCCCGGCGCCCTCCCTCGGGGGCCAGAGTTCCCCCCGGCGCCCTCCCTCGGGGGCCAGAGTTCCCCCCCGGCGCCCTCCCCTCGGGGGCCAGAGTTCCCCCCGGCGCCCTCCCTCGGGGGCCAGAGTTCCCCCCGGCGCCCTCCCTCGGGGGGCCAGAGTTCCCCCCGGCGCCCTCCCTCGGGGGCCAGAGTTCCCCCCGGCGCCCTCCCTCGGGGGCCAGAGTTCCCCCCGGCGCCCTCCCTCGGGGGCCAGAGTTCCCCCCGGCGCCCTCCCTCGGGGGCCAGAGTTCCCCCCGGCGCCCTCCCTCGGGGGCCAGAGTTCCCCCCGGCGCCCTCCCTCGGGGGCCAGAGTTCCCCCCGGCGCCCTCCCTCGGGGCCAGAGTTCCCCCCGGCGCCCTCCCTCGGGGGCCAGAGTTCCCCCCGGCGCCCTCCCTCGGGGGCCAGAGTTCCCCCCGGCGCCCTCCCTCGGGGGCCAGAGTTCCCCCCGGCGCCCTCCCTCGGGGGCCAGAGTTCCCCCCGGCGCCCTCCCTCGGGGGCCAGAGTTCCCCCCGGCGCCCTCCCTCGGGGGCCAGAGTTCCCCCCGGCGCCCTCCCTCGGGGGCCAGAGTTCCCCCCGGCGCCCTCCCTCGGGGGCCAGAGTTCCCCCCGGCGCCCTCCCTCGGGGGCCAGAGTTCCCCCCGGCGCCCTCCCTCGGGGGCCAGAGTTCCCCCCGGCGCCCTCCCTCGGGGGCCAGAGTTCCCCCCGGCGCCCTCCTCGGGGGCCAGAGTTCCCCCCGGCGCCCTCCCTCGGGGGCCAGAGTTCCCCCCGGCGCCCTCCCTCGGGGGCCAGAGTTCCCCCCGGCGCCCTCCCTCGGGGGCCAGAGTTCCCCCCGGCGCCCTCCTCGGGGGCCAGAGTTCCCCCCGGCGCCCTCCCTCGGGGGCCAGAGTTCCCCCCGCGCCCTCCCTCGGGGGCCAGAGTTCCCCCCGGCGCCCTCCCTCGGGGGCCAGAGTTCCCCCCGGCGCCCTCCCTCGGGGGGCCAGAGTTCCCCCCGGCGCCCTCCCTCGGG